>NC_052325.1:44885107-46112607 GCF_016432855.1 Salvelinus namaycush
AATAAATCAAAGAGAACAATTAAAGTATTTCAGTGTTACTGATAAGGAACGGCTCAAAGTTCATGAATAAAAAGGTTTTTGGAGTGATCCATGGTCAATCAAGCACAATGTACCCTTAAAAATGTCAGCTGCCCATTTAAGGGAAGGTCGTTACCACGGTAACTGGGCACTGTCTTGTCTGTGAAGAAAAAAAATCTTTGATAGCATCGTAGCAGCAGACAGTTGCAGCAAACTCAAACTACCTAGCTTGTGAACAAAACGATATAACTGGCCAAGAAACACGACAGGAGTCATACTTTAGTAGCCTTTCTTGTCAATTCGACCATCTACATGTGGGCTTTGGATAGAATTTTTGCATATCCAAATGCTCGGTGTGACAACCCGCCAACGTGGCTGGGTGAAATAGGCCTTCTTACCCACCAATGACAAAATCTACCTGCATTTAGTGGGTGTTCACTGGAAGACAAAGGAGGCCACCTGTACTAATTACCTATCTAGCATGCTTCGAACACCCGTGCGTAACAGAAGAAAGCCGCCAGAAATGTGTTGTAACTGAAAAATACTGTTGGCTGCAACTGTGATGAAGCCGGCTAAAACAGTGTACAGTAAGTGTATATTTTGCATTTGTGAAATATTTTGACGTGATATGAAAGTAAAGGGCTTTATGTTTCTAGAACTGCATCGCAACTAATAATCAATTCATGTTTTGATGGAGTATTTGGCTGTTTTGTCTTCCAGAGCCAGTCTACCTCTGAAAATAACATAAGGTCTTTGGAACATAAGGAGTAACGGTCGGACCGCTTTCACCCCTTAAGAGTATATTCTTGGGCTAGGGTGTACCTAGTAATGGGTCCTTTATGGTAGGCAACACATGTTAGGTTTGGGACAGGCACACATACAGCGCTTATAGTCACATCTCTTTGTGAGGATAGCCTAACCTTTGTGACCTATCTACTTACAAAAGGACTGAGGTCATCCTGTTTGAATATGGACCAAAAATGTAAAGTTTCGATTTTCCTGAAATTTGATAAAATAAATTATATTGGGAGAAAATCCTTAACCCACAAATCTGTTTGTAGATAGGCCTACCACAATTGCATTTACAGTGTGATAAGCATCAAGGTTCCACATGAAATAAGTACACAGCTGCACCATTGAGAGCATATTGACTGGCTGCATCACATCACCTCTATACCAGGCGGTGTCAGAGGAAGGCCCTATAAATTGTCAAAAGACTCCGGCCACCCAAGTCATAGACTGTTCTATCTGCTACCACACGGCAAGCAGTAGCGATGCACCAAGTCTGGAACCAACCGGACTGAACAGCTTCTACCCTCAAGCCATAAGACTGCTAAACCAATAGTTACCTATTGGTTTAGCAGTTAGTCTGGGCAACTATTGGTTAGCTATCTGCATTGCCCCTTTTTGCACTAACTCTTTTGACTCATCACATATGCTGCTGTTACTGTTCATTATCTATCCTGTTGCCTAGTCACTTTATACCTACTTACAGTATATTTTTATATTTATCCTTTATTTAACTAGGCAAGTCAGTTAAGAACAAATTCTTATTTACAATGACGACCTACACCAGCCAAACCCGGACGACGCTGGGCCACTTTTGTGCCGCCCTATGGGACTCCCGGTTGTGATACAGCCTGGATACGAACCAGGGTGTCTGTAGAGACGCCTCAAGCCCTGAGATGCAGCGCCACTCTGGAGCAAAATATACACATATACACACACACCTCAATTACCTCGTACCCCTGCACATGGACTTGGTACTGCTACCCCTTGTATACTCATTGTGTATTTATTCCTTGTTTTATTATTATTTCTCTCCCCCCCTCCCTTCCCTCCCCTCTATGCATTGTTGGGAAGGGCCCGGAAGTAAGCATTTCACTGTTACTATACTACACCTGTTGTTTACGAAGCATGTAACAAATACAGTTAGATTTGATATAGAGGGATACATTTGTTATAACTAAATATGTTATCCAGCCTTGATAGGATGCGAGTACGTATTAGCTCACTAACGTTAACTCTATGATGCAAAAGGCCAATGGAATGCATTGGAGTCATAACAAGACCTGAGAGAAGAGGTTGATGGAATGAGAAAGTTTGAAAAGGGGACATTGTAACATTGGCTCACCTGCCCAACTCGCCAGTGATGTCATAAACACTGTCCATCGGTTCCGTATTGATATGGGTTTGAATTTCTCCAAACAGCCCAGTCGGTCCATTGCGGCTGTCAATCCGCCTGCGTGACATCGTTGTAGTTAGCCGGACTTCACTGTGGCAATAAATTAGCACCTGTCAAGCCGAATCAAGGCCGTAGACTATCTAGCCAGCTAGTAGCTAATGTGTTTAGCCAGTGCTAAACCAGGTATAGTAGTTAGCTGAAAGTTATTTAGTTAGCTAACGTTATAACTATTAGCTGGACAGCTACATAGTAACGTTAACTAAGTTACTAGCTAATAGCTAGCTAGTTTGAGATGCTTTAGCTGTAGATAATAACTAGTTAGTAGTAGAACAGCTGGTTAGTTACTTGAAAGACAGGTCACGAAGAACAACGGCTACCGTTCGCTAGCTATCCATCTAAACAACCGTACTAGCTCCCTTTTACTTTTCTTTAATAGACAGCTAACTATACATCACGAATTGTCACTTATCGGGTTGATTGACAAACTTGTTTAAACTTTCCCTATTGACTGTGTTCATTAATAAGCGAGTTTAGTGCCTAACTAGCATCTGGCTAAAATCCTTCTTCCCGTTGATGTGAGCAACACGTCTTCAAACTTAGATTGCGACCAATCTCGTTCGGACGGTTTTGACATTCTGTCGCCTCGTTCTGCGCAAGCGCTACGTGTCTTTTCAACTACATCTCAATTTTCATAATAAAATAAATATTTTAACGCATGCATCAGTAGTAACTTAATTTATACTTCTAACTTGACTGGGTGTTCATTTAAATTATTTGTTAAGTATTAACAATTTTTTTGGAAAGGTTGTCAAAGAGACGGCATCATCGACGTGAACCTGTGACCGCTGATGCCCTCTGGTGGTTATATTCAAAGGAAAAAACTTTAGGTTACGACCGTAACCCCGGTTCTCTATAGTATGAGTGAGCTATTTTACTTGTGGGCTATGCCCCCAGCTTATTTGTCAGAAGCCTTTATTACACTACACCAGCCATGATTGGCTGGACGTCGGGATGTGTGTATCGGGGAAGGGTGTCCTTCCTACCCTATAAAAAGGTCCCACACCGTGTCTGAGTCATTCAAAATTAGCAACAGCTCTTCCTCATTCATGCAAGGAGGATGGTCTGGTGAAATACCTCACTCATACTATCAGAGAACCGGGGTTACGGTTGTAACCTAAAGTTAACTTTTGAATATTTGTTTCGGTATTTAACTTATGGGATATACTAACTCCTGTATTTCCAGACAAGCTTATCCTGACGACAACTGCCATGTGCGATATAACACACAAATGGGCCTTGCCCCTCAGAAGATTCTACACATAAAACAGTATGTGCCAGGGTCGTTGTGGTGACACCGAAAAAAGTTAAACTTTGAAAATGTATGAGGCAAAGCCCAGCAAAACCTAGAGACTTCCTTAGATTTCGTGCACCAGCTGTTGTTTACAAATACACATAGACCGCCACCCCTCGTCTTACCAGAGGCGGCTGTTCTATCCTGCCGCAAACGCGTAAAACCCGCCTGCTGTTTGTTATTCATGTCGTCGTTCAGCCACGACTCGGTGAAACATAAAATATTACAGTTTTTAGTGTCCCAACTCACTGGAATACTTAATGGCGCCAGAAGAGATGGCTGCCCGTTTTACGGTCCCCTAACAAATTGTGCTATTGTGTGTGTTTTTTTGTGTTATTTGTAACTTATTTTGTACATGTTTCTGCCACCATCTCTTATGACCACAAGGTAAGCATTACCGGAGCGCCAAGTCTAGTTCCAAAAGACTTCTTAACAGCTTCTACCCCCAAGCCAAAAGACTCCTGAACATCTAATCAAATAGCTACCCAGACTATTTGCATTGCCCCCTCACCCCATCTTTTATGCTGCTGCTACTCTCTGTTTATTATCTATGCATAGTCACTTTAACTTTACCTACATGTACATATTACCTCCTCTAGCACCAGGGTCAGCACACTCTCAAATGTTGTTTTTTGCCATCATTGTAAGCCTGCCACACACACACACTATACAATACATTTATTAAACATAAGAATGAGTGTGAGTTTGTCACTTCCCACGAGCCAGGTTGTTACAAAGAGCTTTTATAGGACCATGGCACAAATAATATTCTAATACTCAATTTCTCTTTATTTACCCATCTTACAAATAAAACCTTATTTGTTCATCGAAAATTGTGAATAACTCAAAGGTTAATGAAAAGGGTGTGCTTGAAAGGATGCACATAACTCTGGAATGTTGGGTTGTATTGGAGAGTCTCAGTCTTAAATCATTTCCACACAGTCTGTGCCTGTATTTACTTTTCATGCTAGTGATGGCCGAGAATCCACTCTTACATAGGTACGTGGCTGCAAAGGGCATCAGTGTCTTAACAGCGCGATTTGCCAAGGCAGAATACTCTGAGCGCAGCCCAATGCAGAAATCTGTAAGTGGCTTCTGATTAAATTCGACAAAACTGCTTGTTGCAATTTCGATGAGGCTCTCGTGTTCAGATATCAGTAAGTGGACTGGAGGCAGGGCATGACAGGGATAACTGAATCCAGTTGTTTGGGTCATCCGTTTCGGGGAAAGTAGCTGCGTAATTGCGCACCCAACTCACTCAGGTGCTTCACTATATCACATTTGGCATTGTCCGCAAGCTTGAGTTCATTTGCACACAAAAAAATCAAATAATGATGGAAAGACCTGTGTGTTGTCCTTGTTAATGCAGACAGAGAAGAGCTCCAACTTCTTAATCATAGCCTCAATTTTGTCCCGCACATTGAATATAGTTGCGGAGAGTCCCTGTAATCCTACATTCAGATCATTCAGGCGAGAAAAAACATCACCCAGATAGGCCAGTTGTGTGAGAAACTCGTCATCATGCAAGCGGTCAGACAAGTGAAAATTATGGTCAGTAAAGAAAACTTTAAGCACGTCTCTCAATAAAAAAAAGTGTCAATACTTTGCCCCTTGATAACCAGTGCACTTCTGTATGTTGTAAAAGCGTTACATGGTTGCTGCCCATATCATTGCATAGTGCCGAAAATACACAAGAGTTCAGGGGCTTTGCTTTAACAAAGTTACCCATTTTCACTGTTGTGTCCAAAACGTATTTCAAGCTGTCAGGCATTCCCTTGGCAGCAAGAGCCTCTCGGTTGATGCTGCAGTGTACCCAAGTGGCGTTGGGAGCAACTGCTTGCACGCGCGTTACCACTCCTCTATGTCTCCCTGTCATGGCTTTTGCGCCATCAGTACAGATACCAACATGAGCAGCAACTACGTTTGGCTACATATGGACCGTTAGTGGAATTCCCGCGAGAGAGTAGCGGTTAATGTGATTGAATGTTAATTATTTGACTAGGTTACCTGTATTTGACATTGTGTTATTTCGCTGAACACTAGATTGGTTTAATTTTATTTTTGGCAGTGAAACGAGGCTACTCAGGCGAGTAGATCACACACCAACCCAAGAGAGATTAGTCAATCTTGACTACTTTTCTGGATAAACAGTGCCCATCTGGACACCCTGTTACAGAAATGTCAGGTGTCTCCAGGAGTGCAGTGCAACCGATGGAGATTTGTACACTGATGTTTGACGTGTTGGGCTCAGACCCAGCGTTGAAACCCTCTCATATTCAAGCATCCTAATGGGATGACTACTAAAGCTGATGCCATCAAACCTAGCAGCCTCAGGCATGTCTTGAAAGAGACCAGGTACCCTGTGCGAAACAGTGCTAGGCAATTCTGGAATATTCTTATACGTTCCACTGAAAGGTGAGCTTTGAATGATACCGAATCTAGGGTTAAACCTAGAAACAGTCTGTGTGGGAATCAGAACGCTCTTCACTGTGTTTATTCTGAAACCTAGAAATGTCAGGTGTTCCAAGAGCAGCTGACTGTTCTGTAGCGTTGCGATTTCCTCCCGGAAGACACACGCTGATTCCCCCTGAGCCTGAGTGTATATAAATCCCTCTAATCGAGGTGGGGTGACTGCGAATTGCAGCAGCACCCTCTGTCGGGGGAAGGGTATTTGACAGTCTGCAACGCACTGCGCATGCTCGGCTGGCCTGCACCGGGAAAGCGCTTATGTGGCCTATCACTACAGAAAAAGCAGTAGTGCCCTCTGGTGGTGTTATAGGCAGGCACGATGTTTGTTTTGATTTAGTCAGAAACATGTCTGACTGCGCGCTTGGCCCGTAGCTTGGTTGCGCTAGTGGTAACATCTTTTAAATGTGAACTGACATTGGGGACTGACATCCCTCACCACTGTGGCGACTGACTTGTAGATCTTCTCTGTCGCGGAGGACTGGAAGCGCTCGTACTTGGTTGGTAAGGTGGGGCCAGTTGAGGTCATGGAGGACTTCTGGCTAGGGTGTTGATAGGAAGCCACCAGTTGTTCGATGGGGGGCATGTGGGCAAGCCCAATCCCTTCCATGTCAACACAGTCTAACACCGACCCGCCTTGGATAGGGTTCTTGGAGGAGAAAGGTGTACTCCAGGTACAGGTAACCTCCTCCAGGCCTTCTGAAAGACTGGTAGTAATTGCCTGTCCGCCCGTTTGGCTTTGGGTACCCTCGTAGTGGGACATCAAATCAAATTTATTTGTCACATGCGCCAAATACAGGTTAAGTGGGCATTGTGTCCAGAAGCAGTGTGGCTTGGTTAGGTTGTGTTTCAGAGGACGCACAGCTCTCGACCTTCGCCTCTCCCGAGTCCGTACGGGAGTTGCAGCGATGAGACAAGACTGTTACTACCAATTGGATAGGGGAGAAACAGGGTAAATTTTTTTTTTACAATTTTAACAAAAAATAAAATTTTGGGTGGGGAAAAACAAACAATGCAGTTAAGAAAAATAAGTGTAAAGTAAAAAATAAAAGTAACAAATAATTAAAGAGCAGCAGTAAAATAACAGGAGCGAGGCTATATACAGGGGGTACCAGGACATAGTCAATGTGCGGGGGCACTGGTTAGTCAAGGCAATTGAGGTAAGATGTAACGTCCTCTCACTGTCCTCAACTTAACATGTGTAAATATTTGTATGAACATAACAAGATTCAACAACAGACATGAACTGAACAATTTCCACAGCCGTGTGACTAACAGAAATGGAATAATGTGTCCCTGAACAAAGGGGGGGTCAAAATCAAAAGTAACAGTCAGTATCTGGTGTGGCCACCAGCTGCATTAAGTACTGCAGTATATTTCCTCCTCATTGACTTCACCAGATTTGCCAGTTCTTGCTGTGAGTTGTTACCCCACTCTTCCACCAAGGCACCTGCACGTTCCCGGACATTTCTGGGGGGAATGGACCTAGCCCTCACCCTCCGATCCAACAGGTCCCAGACGTGCCCAATGGGATTGAGATCCGGGCTCTTCGCTGGCCATGGGAGAACACTGACATTCCTGTCCTGTAGGAAATCACGCACAGAACGAGCAGTATGGCTGGTGGCATTGTCATGCTGGAGGGTCATGTCAGGATGGGCCTGCACGAAGGGTACTACATGAGGGAGGAGGATGTCTTCCCTGTAACGCACAGTGTTGAGATTGCCTGCAATGACAGCAAGCTCAGTACAATGATGCTGTGTCACACTGCTCCAGACCATGATGGACCCTCCACCTCCAAATTGATCCCGCTCCAGATTACAAGCCTCGGTGTAACGCTCATTCCTTCGACGACAAACTCGAATCCTACTATCACCCCTGGTGAGACAAAACCGCGATTCGTCAGTGAAGAGCACTTATTGCCAGTCCTGTCTGGTCCAGCGACGATGGCGACGTTGTTGCCTTGTGAGGTCTGGTGAGGACCTGCCTTACAACAGGCCTACAAGCCCTCAGTCCAGCCTCTCTCAGCCTATTGTGGACAGTCTGAGCACTGATGGAGGGATTGTGCGTTCCTGGTGTAACTCGGGCAGTTGTTGTTGCCATCCTGTACCTGTCTCGCAGGCGTGATGTTCGGATGTACCGATCCTGTGCAGGTGTTGTTACACGTGGTCTGCCACTGCGAGGACGATCAGCTGTCCGTCCTGTCTCCCTGTAGCGCTGGCTTAGGAGTCTCACAGTACGGACATTGCAATGCCTCCTTGCAGCATGCCTAAGGCACGTTCACGCAGATGAGCAGGGACCCTGGGCATCTTTCTTTTGGTGTTTTTCAGAGTCAGTAGAAAGGCCTCTTTAGTGTCCTATGTTTTCATAACTGTGACCTTAATTGCCTACCGTCTGTAAGCTGTTAGTGTCTTAACAACCGTTCCACAGGTGCATGTTCATTAATTGTTTATGGTTCATTGAACAAGCATGGGAAACAGTGTTTAAACCCATTACAATGAAGATCTGTGAAGTTATTTATTTAGTTATGTAGGTAGAGTTAAAGTGACTATGAATAGATAATAAACAGAGTAGCAGCAGCGTAAAGGGGGGGGGGGGGGGAATGCAAATAGTCTGGGTAGCCATTTGATTAGTTGTTCAGGAGTCTTATGGCTTGGTGATAGAAGCTGTTAAGAAGTCTTTATACCTAGACTTGGCGCTCCGCTTCACGTGCGGTAGCAGAGAGAACATCCTATGACTAGGGTGGCTGGAATCTTTGACAATTTTTAGGGCCTTCCTCTGACACCGCCTGGTAGAGGTCCTGGATGGCAGGAAGCTTGGCCCCAGTGATGTACTGGGCCGCACGCTCTACCCTCTGTAGTGCCTTGCGGTCGGAGGACTAGCAGTTGCCATACCAAGCAGTGATGCAACCAGTCAGGATGCTCTCGATTGTGCAGCTATAGAACCTTTTGAGGATCTGAGGTCCATTGCCAAATCTTTTCAGTCTCCTGAGGGGGAATAGGCTTTGTCGTGCCCTATTCACGGCGTTCTTGGTGTGTTTGGTCCATTTGTTGTTGATGTGGACGCCAAGGAACATGACGCTCTCAACCTGCTCCATTATAGCCCCGTTGAGGAGAATGGGGTCCTGCTCAGTCCTCCTTTTCCTGTAGTCCACAATCATGTCCTTTGTCTTGATCACATAGCGGGAGAGGTTGTTGTCCTGGCACCACACGGCTAGGTCTCTGACCTCCTCCCTATAGGCTGTCTCATCATTGTGGGTGATCAGGCCTACCACTGTTGTGTGGTAGACAAACTTGATGATGGTGTTGGAGTCGTGCCTGGCCACACAGTCATGAGTGAACAGGGAGTACAGGAGGGGCCCCGTGTTCAGGATCAGCGTGGCGGATGTGTTGTTACCTACCCTTACCACCTGGGGGTAGCCCATCAGGAAGTCCAGGATCCAGTTGCAGAGGGAGGTGTTTAGTCCCAGGGTCCTTAGCTTAGTGATGAGCTTTGAGGGCAATATGGTGTTGAACGCTGAGCTGTAGTCAATGAATAGCATTCTCACATAGATGTTCCTTTTGTCCAGGTGGGAAAGGGCCGTGTGGAGTGAGTGCAATAGAGATTACATCATCTGTGGATCTGTTGGGGTGGTATGCAAATTGGAGTGGGTCCAGGGTGTTGGTATTACAGACTCCGTCAGGGAGAGGTTGAAAATGTCAGTGACGACACTTGCCAGTTGGTCTGTGCATACTCAGAGGTACACGTCATGGTAATCCGTCTGGCCCTGTTGCCTTGTGAATGTTGACCTGTTTAAAAGGTCTTACATCGGCTACAGCGAGCGTGATCCCAGTCGTCCGGAACAGCTGATGCTCTCATGCATGTTTTAGTGTTACTTGCCTCAAAACGAGCACAGAGGTAATTTAGCTCATCTGGTAGGTTTGTGTCACTGGGCAGCTCGCAGCTGTGCTTCCCTTTGTAGTCTGTAATAGTTTGCAAGCCCTGCCACATCTGACAAGTGTCGAAGGCAGTATAGTACCATTCAATCTTAGTCCTGTATTGATGCTTTGGCTGTTTGATGGTTCGTCGGATTTCTTATAAGCTTACGGGTTAGAGTCCCGCTCCTTGAAAGCATCAGCTCTACTCTTTAGCTCAGTGCGGATGTTGCCTGTCATCCATGGCTTCTGGTTGGGGTATGTACTTACAGTCACTGTTGGGACGATGTCATCGATGCACTTATTGATGAAGCTAGTGACAGATATGGTGTACTCCTCAATGCCATCGGAAAAATCCCGGAACATATTCCAGTCTGTGCTAGCAAAACAGTCCTGTAGCATAGCATCCATGTCATCTGACCACTTCCGTATTGAGCGAGTCACTGGTACTTCCTGCTTTATTTTTTGCTTGTAAACAGGAAACAGGAGGATAGAATTATGGTCAGATTTGCCAAATGGAGGGCAGGGGAGAGCTTTGTACGCGTCTCTGTGTGTGGAGTAAAGGTCGTCTAGAGTTTTTTCCCATCTGGTCGCACAGTTAATATGCTGGTAGAATTATGGTAAAACGGATTAAAGTTTCCCTGCATTAAAGTCCCCGGCCACTAGAAGCACCGCCTCTGGATGAGCGTTGTCCTGTTAACTTATGACGGTATACAGCTCATTGAGTGTGGTCTTAGTGCCAGCATCGGTTTATGGTGGTAAATAGACAGTTACGAAGAATATAGATGAATACTGTCTTGGTAAATAGTGTGGTCTACAGCTTATCATGAGATTCTCAAGGTTTTGCTCGCCTGAGGTAGAGTCTTCCTTAGATTTCATGCACCAGCTGTTGTTTACAAATATACATACTACACTACCAAAAGTTTGGGGTAACTTATAAATGTCCTTGTTTTCAATGAAAACATACATGAAATGAGTTGCAAAAGGACTAAGAAATATAGTCAAGACGTTGACAAGGTTATAAATAATGATTTTTCATTGAAATAATTGTGTCCTTCAAACATGGCTTTCGTCAAAGAATCCTCCATATGTAGCAGTTACAGCCTTGCAGACCTTTGGCATTCTAGTTGTCAGTTTGTTGAGGTAATCTGAAGAGATGTCACCCCATGCTTCCTGAAGCACCTCCCACACGTTGGATTGGCTTGATGGGTACTTCTTACGTACCATACTGTCAAGCTGCTCCCACAACAGATCAATAGGGTTGAGATCCGGTGACTGTGCTGGCCAGCTGACTGCTTCTTCCCTAAATAGTTATTGCATAGTTTGGAGCTGTGCTTTGGGTCATTGTCCTGTTGTAGGAGGAAACTGGCTCCAATTAAGTGCCGTCCACAGGGTGTGGCATGGCGTTGTAAAATGGAGTGATAGCCTTCCTTCTTCAAGATCCTTTTTACCCTGCACAAATCTCCCACTTTACCACCACCAAAGCACCCCCAGACCATCACATTGCCTCCACCATGCTTGACAGATGGCGTCAAGCACTCCTCCAGCATCTTTTCATTTTTTCTGCGTCTCACAAATGTTCTTCTTTGGGATCCGAACACCTCAAACTTAAATTTGTCTGTCCATAACACTTTTTCCGATCTTCCTTTGTCCAGTGTCTGTGTTCTTTTGCCATTCCTAATCTTTTCTTTTTATTGGCCAGTCTGAGATTTTGGCTTTTTCTTTGCAACTCTGCCTAGAAGGCCAGCATCCCCGAGTCGCCTCTTCACTGTTGACGTTGAGACTGGTGTTTTGCGGGTACTATTTAATGGAGCTGCCAGTTGAGTACTTGTGAGGTGTCTGTTTCTCAAACTAGACACTCTAATGTACTTGTCCTCTTGCTCAGTTGTGCACTGGGGCCTCCCATTCCTCTTTCTATTCTGGTTGGAGCCAGTTTGCGCTGTTCTGTGAAGGGAGTAGTACACAGCGTTGTACGAGATCTTCAGTTTACTGGCAATTTCTCAAATGGAATAGTCACAGTGAAGAGGGTACAGTGTGGACAGGAGCCAAGGGAGGCTGACACTTGCTGGCCATGTTGCAGCTCAAGGCAAGCGGAGCACACCAAGTGGGTGTCTTTGGCCGATATCTTGTTTCCACAGGTGCAGATTCGTGCCAGGAGCTTCCCCTCGTTTGGAGTGGGAGATGCATTTGTTGCCATAGCTGGGATGCTATGTTTTAGCTTTCACTCTGTGGCATTCGAATGGCCGGATATCGTTTCCAAAATGACAGATTAGAAAAGATAGCTTAGTGTAGCTATTAGAAAATGTTTTTAAGTAAAACCACAAAAGCTAGTTAGCGTGGTGGCTAGCTTGCTAACGACTAGTCACTGTTGGGATACAGCCAAACGTTGTCTTGAACGAGGTAGCCGTGTCACAGCTATATCCGTTCCTCCCGCTAAGAATTTTCCTCTATGGTGAAAGAAAAGGAAAATTGCCACCACTGCACAGTCCAGAGAATCGGGCCCGGCGAGCGAGTTCTAAGCTCACGTCTGTGAACAGTTTAGCTAACTCTGGAAAATGCAGCCGTGTAGAGGTAAGCTTTCTGATGAGAAGAGGAGTTTCAATGACTCAGAGACGCTGCGTCTGACCTTTTATAGTGTAGGAGGGACACCCTTCCCCGACGCACACGTCTCGACATCCAGCCAATCATGGCTGGTGTAGTTTAGCAAAGGCGTCTGAAGAATACGCTGGGGGCGTATCCCATAAGTGATACGCCCCCAGCAAAAAAACATACTTTGCCTTTGAATTGTTTAGTTGGGTCTGGGTATTTTCATATTTTCCCATAGATGTTGTTTGTGGAATGCACAGTTAAAATAAGATGTGTTTGTTTATTTCTGCAGAAAGAAATATATAGGATAGAAGGAGAGATATTCTCTATCTTATAGAACAGAAAACCATGTCCATTCTATGCTGTAGATCTTCATCTGCTGCTCTCTAAGCGTTGGGCCCACTAGCTGAGCCCCTGGTTCATCTCTCAAAAGATACACAGAAAGAAAACACGCATTCATGTATCGCTAATTAAAACTCACCAATTAAAACTTGACATTTGTCAGTCTTTTAATACAATAATGGTGGTGAAATGGAGAGATACAGGAGCTTTTGCATAGAGTGTAGTTCTGACACAGATGTCCAATCCTATTGGTAATTGATCAGCCATGGGGAGTGGTGGTGGCGGTGAGCTTTGTCCTCATTGGGTGAGGAGCAAAGTGACTTTATTCTTATTTGGACATTTGCAGCAGAAGAAAAATCCTTAGCGTGGAAAACGTATTGATTGGCAGAAATGATTTAAACCCTGTTGTGAAGGGTTACTGGGCATGCCATGAAGCTGCCCCTCTAAACTCAAGGGGATGTGTGGCCGAGGCTGGGGTCATTCCTAATTCTGTCAACCTGACAGAATTAGGGAGACATGGTTGACTATGCAAGCCCCAAACCTTTGGTACATTCGGTGCAAAATATATATTTACACACACCCAGAACAGGTGCAGACATACATGTACACAAGGATGAGACATACAGGACCAGCACACACCGTGTGGTTCTCTGTGTAGCCATGAACCATGACCTCTAACCTCTGACCTATCATCAAGACAGGTGATCTCATGAATGTAACAAAAACAATTCCCTTAATGTGTGTTGCCATAGTACTTCGGTAACACGAGTCATAACCCGTCATATAAACAAACATAATGCTTATAACATTTCACAAGTGTGAAGCCATAAACAATGTGGCACAAAACCTAAATATTTATTTGACCGCGTCCACCTCATCACGGACACATTTATAACGCATGATAGCAGCATACCCTACAGTTCTTATCTGGCTCCTCCCGCCCTTTTCTCAACATCGATAGCGATATCCTCATGCAAAAGCTATTAAGGTCAGACTTGTGTTGCACTATTTCGGCATGCAAATATCGAGATATAACACAACACCATCTAGGGGTCCCGGACTCAGTGCAGCTCACAGAGTTGCTTAGATGGACCTTGCATGCAGTTTCAAGCCAGGCTGAGATATGAAGGCTTCCTCCACAATGCATCACAGTGGGGCTTCCAGCCCGGGTTGTCTGTCTAGCTCGCACAGACCTCTGTACAGTAGTTGTAATCATGCGTACACACATAAAAAGGGTGTGTGTCTGTGTACACGTGTGTGTGTGTGTGTCTGAATGAGTCCGTTGGGTAGGGGTTATGCACTGAGAAGACCAAAACCAGGATGAACACGTGCTTTCAAAAGATCATAAGCATCGGTGTAGGTGTGTAGTGTCTGTCCCGAGCTTATAGATGCTTCTATAGCTGTGTGTACGGTACTGAAGTAATAAGTACCATATCATGTGCTGCCCTCGTGTTTATATCCTGGAACTATTTTAGAATACAATTAAGAGTTGTAGCTCTGTTTTTGTTGTGTGTAACACACCTAAAGCCATTTGAATGTTCTTTTGACCGACCAAATAAACATTACAAAGTCTCTCGTTACAACTTTTCGGCTGTGACCCAAGAGGAAGAAATGGGTGCGCCCCACTATCGGGTCCCCAACCAACCCTCCTCAAAACACTGAGTGAAAGTGTCTCTCATAACAAGGCACGTGTCCGGTGCCACTTTCAGTCTTGGCTTCCATATTCCACAAATTTTAGGTGATAAACTTCCTGGTGCGGCTCCGGTGTTTATTTTTCTTTGGCCGCAAAGGCTCCTCAGTCCTCCTGCTACTGCAAGCCAGAGGTGCTGAAGTTTCATACATTCAGTCTTTTATGTGATACATTCATCAGTTCAGTGGATGGGAGGCAATATCATTAGTGAGAAATAGAGCCGTGTTAGGCAATGTCTCAGTGTGTGTGTGTGTGGAGCTACATATGTGTATGAGAAAGTGCATCTCATTTATTTTGAAAAAGAGTGACCCTACAATTGTATTCGTTATCGTGAGTTAGTGTGTGCCAGTTTTAGAGCCTTGCTCATGTAGTCTAGCATAAGAAGAGAAGTACAATGTGTTTTGGAGTGAGTCAATGCCTTTGGTGCACCTTAGGAGCTGTGACATACAATTTAATCCCCTCAGAAAAGAATCATGAGAGTCATCTTGAAAGTGTGTGAGAGTGAATGAGTGTGTGTTTGAAGACAAGGAATTAGTCCATGATGTATTATAGTGTACATAGTCTCCAGTCCCAGAGTAGAAAGATACAGTTCCGAGGTCCAGAGCAGGGGGTCAATCCAGGAGGAAGCATAGGGTATTAGGAAGAGGTGTCTCTGGACTTGAAGGGCAGGCTGAGCCCCTGTAGGAAAAAGGAGATACAGTAACCAAGGCCAATAAACAGATAAGAGATACAGCACAAGTGTGGTTGTTGTACACAGGAATCAAATGGAGGGCATCAGTGCAGGTAATGGAACAGTAACGTGATTCCAGGAAGTGTGGGATCATGGAGGCGGGAGGTATAGCCAAGCCGGGGGGGGGGGCAAATTGGGATTGTCTTGGTGGTGAAATTGTCCCCAAAAGTTTTGTTGCTTCTCTAAAATGATCACTTCTGGTAGATGTCTATTCAGTTTCCATTGTGTACTGTGAGTACTGTCTCGCCTCAAGCTAAGGTGACAGGATTTCCTCTCCACCATTGTTCTTTCCCAATTCGACCCCTGGCTGTGGCAGCCATTTTGGAGAGTTTACTCCAGGCCAAAGGTGCTGGTTTCCTCCACGGCTGTCAGCATCTTCTCATAGAGCATGGAGAACGAAGGGTACGGCGGGAGGTCCAGACGGTTAAAGCATGTGTGAGCCCTGTAGAGAGGCAGACCGATAATGAGAGGAGCGCACTGACAGAAGCGCATAATATACAGTCGTGGCCAAAAGTTGAGAATGTTAATATTAATTTTCACAAAGCTTGCTGCTTCAGTGTCTTTAGATATTTTTTTCAGATGTTACTATGTAATATTGAAGAATAATTACAAGCATTTCATAAGTGTCAAAGGCTTTTATTGACAATTACATGAAGTTGATGCAAAGAGTCAATATTTGCAGTGTTGACCCTTCTTTTTCAAGACCTCTGCAATCCGCCCTGGCATGCTGTCAATTAACTTCTGAGCCACATCCTGACTGATGGCAGCCCATTCTTGCATAATCAATGCTTGGAGTTTGTCAGAATTTGTGGGTTTTTGTTTGTCCACCCGCCTCTTGAGGAATGACCACAAGTTCAATGGGATTAAGGTCTGAGGAGTTTCCTGGCCATGGACCCAAAATATCGATATTTTGTTCCCCCGAGCCACTTAGTTATCACTTGCTCCATCATGCTGGAAAAAACATTGTTCATCACCAAACTGTTCCTGGATGGTTGGGAGAAGTTGCTCTCGGAGGATGTGTTGGTACAATTCTTTATTCATGGCTGAGTTCTTAGGCAAAATTGTAAGTGAGCCCACTCCCTTGTCTGAGAAGCAACCCCACACATGAATGGTCTCAGGATGCATTACTGTTGACATGACACAAGACTGATGGTAGCGCTCACCTCGTCTTCTCCGGACAAGCTTTTTCCACCGGATGCCCCAAACAATCGGAAAGGGGATTCAGAGAAAATGACTTTACCCCAGTCCTCAGCAGTCCAATCCCTGTACCTTTTGCAGAATATCAGTCTGTTCCTGATGTTTTTCTTGGAGAGAAGTGGCTTCTTTGCTGCCCTTCTTGACACCAGGCCATCCTCCAAAAGTCTTTGCCTCACTGTGCATGCAAATGCACTCACACCTGCGTGCTGCCATTCCTGAGCAAGCTCTGTACTGGTGGTGCCCCGATCCCGCAGCTGAATCAACTTTAGGAGACGGTCCTGGCGCTTGCTGGACTTTCTTGGGCGCCCTGAAGCCTTCTTCACAACAATTGAACTGCTCTCCTTGAAGTTCTTGAAGATCCGACAAATGGTTGATTTAGTTGCAATCTTACTGGCAGCAATATCTTTGCCTGTGAAGCCCTTTTTGTGCAAAGCAATGATGACGGCACGTGGTTCCTTGAAGGTAACCATGATTGACAGAGGAAGAACAATGATTCCAAGCACCACCCTCTTTTTGAAGCTTCCAGTCTGTTATTCAAACTCAATCAGCATGACAGTGATCTCCAGCCTTGTCCTTCTCAATACTCACACCTGTGTTAACAAGACTGGGCTGGACCGGGCTGAAATGCAGTGGAAATGTTTTTTGGGGATTCAGTTCATTTGCATAGCAAAGACGGACTTTGCAATTAATTGCAATTCATCTGATCACTCTACATAACATTCTGGAGTATATGCAAATTGCCATCATACAAACTGAGGCAGCAGACTTTGTGAAAATTTATATTTGTGTCATTCTCAAAACTTTTGGCCACGACTGTACACGAACTGCATACACACTAATTTATGTGCACACACACACACACACAAATAGCTCATATAGACAGGTAGGCAAACATGGACAGACAGAGGGGTGTACTATACCTGGGTAAGGAGGTGATTTTGCCCCACTTCTCCACACAGAACCTTCGTGGTCCATTGCTACCTCTGAGGGAGGCAAAGCCCTCATAGGGAATACTGGAGGTGCCTGTCACAAACTAAGGAGACATATACAATCCCCGTTTAGGTAACATTTTATTTTACAGTGCCTCATGACCAGGTATTCGCTGAGAAATTACATGTTAACAGGGCAATTATGTCAATATTACTCAGAATTATTTATCGGTCACTAGGGGATTCATTGTACCAGGAAGTTCCAAATGTTACCAAATAATATCACCTTCAATACCAGATAAATACCAGTGGTAACAGGGCTGAAAAATAAAGAGTTAGCAAAGTTAAGACTGGGGAGCTCAGCCTTTCGTCAGTATCAAAGTCTATTGGAGTGTCCCTTGAAAAGTAGTACCTGCAGCAGTCGGAGTCTCTGCTCATTGTTGAACCTCTCCACTGCTGCCCAGAACCAGCGGATGACTATGTGGTTGTCATGGTAACCTGGGGAGAAAGATGAAAGGTGTACCGATCAGCCGTAGCCCAAAATAAGCCTGCTGTTCTTAGAAGCACAATCTGTAACAAAAGTGTTACCCATGAGTTGTGCGGAGCCAAGCAGTAACACCTGATCCCATCAAAGTCATGATCTAAATCTTTAAAGACTAACATTAGATGATTAATATAAATCAGGGGTGTTACTACTTGGCTGGAAAAAATGTGCCCCCACACCGTCTGACTCTCCGAGGCTAAGACTGCCCCCCACTGCTCCCCTGTCTCTACCTCCTCTGTACTCTGTGTTGTTCCTCCAGTCGGCCAGGTCGATCTCTGCAGTGCCAGCAATCACCAGCTCCAGCTCTCTGGCATCAAACACAGACACCAGCCTCACGTCCACCACCTGACCAACACATGTCACAATTCTGATACATTTTCTATTACAGAGACATTACCACCTGGCCAATACATATCACAATACTAATATACTTCTAATACATTAGGAGTAACCACATTAATTGTTATTGGCATGCATGATTATCTATTTCAGATAAATTACCACTTGCTGCATCATTGCATCATTATCTATTACACAATACCTGACGTAGCGCTGCATCATTATGCAGATACAATGCCACTTGACCAATACATATGACAATGATGGACCATTATCAATGATGTGTGTGATGTCATAGGGCCCTGTGTTATGTGCAACTATGTCACAACCTGGATTTGAACCTTTATTTAAAGCTTTTTCATCAAACTTCTTTTTATGTCAGATGTTCCAGCACCACCCTCAGACAATTGCTTAGATTTTGCTGTAATTCTCATTTCTGGCTAAGGCTTAAAATACAGGATAAAATCTTGCTATGTCACATGATTGCGCAAAACACAGGGCCCTACCTCATAGAAGCCTCGCACCAGGCTCTCAGTCTGCTGAGCCACACCCCTTTCGATGCGCCACTTAACCATACGCTCGATGTACTCCTTCTTATTCTTCTCTGACACTGGAATACCTGCACCGCCTGGCTTCAGCTCTCTCTCTGTGATCTATAGGGCCGTAAAGATAGAAACACAATATAGGGTGAATCCTACCTTACCATTGACATCAATGAATGACTAAGTAAAGTCAGGATTCACCCCCAAATACAACACATTGCAACAAGCAATTACATATCAAATGCAGGGTAGTGTATGTAGTCTAAAATGATTGAAGATACATATAATACATGAATTATTCTAAACACAAGCATACACACACACCTGCCCAAAGACCTCCTCGTTGACGGTGAAGGTGAGGTCCAGCATGTCCTCGATGTCGTTGTCCTTCATCCACTGTAAACTCTGGTGGAACTCCTCGTCCAGGAACTCCAGGTCACTCAGGTCACACGGGCTGTAGGGGTCAAAGGTCAACAGAGGTGAAAAATGTATCTCATAACTAAGTCTTATATTAAGAGATATTAGCATGATGTTTTCCAGAGTATATATCAACCACATAATGAAAGCATGGTAACTGAATAACTAAAAAGTCAAATCAATCTAACCAAATCCTATCTGTTCAGCTTCTTCCAGTTCAGTAGTTACTACCTAAAAAATAGTGAGGTGTGTATTTGTCATATAATTTATTTCATGCTAAAGCATACCTGGCAATTTTCCAGGGTGGTTGCATTGTCAAACCTATAAAAATGTGGTGTTCATGGTGATAGGATCCATATCCATTTGCTAGCTAAGTGGACCTGATTGAGACACTTACATACGCAGCAGGCCCTTGTAGAACGGGCGGGTAAAGAAGGCATCCAACAGATACTGGTGGATCAGAGCCAGGCCCAGGATACGCCCACTGAAACGAAACCTGGAAGAGAGCAACATTGCTAGGTGCAATACAGTACAGTATGTACAGTATACAATGACAAGTCAGATGTTATTATAGGTCGATCTGCGTCTTTGTTCCTTATTTTATCTACAGCATGTCTGTCTTCCTACATCCGACCACCCGCATGTCCATCCATCATGGTAGTGTAAACTTGTCACTCACCACTCGTGATGGTTGTCCACGAAGGCAGACATGGGGCTGATCTGCACAGTGTAGGTGTCGTTGGCGGAGTACTCAAACAGACCGTAGTAAGGGTTAAACAACTCCCTTGACACCAAGAAGAAGAACTCCCTCGAAGGTCCGCTGTAGTCCAGCCTATAACACACACACGTTTCATAAATCAAGTATTGAGATTATGGAAAATAAACTATGTACACAGAGACAACATAACAACCGATGCAAATGAGCAAACTTAAGGTAATGTGTAGAACATATTAAAAGACCTAAACCACAAAGGCAACACTCACCCTTCCTCTCCCACAAAGCTGACATACAGCTTACTCCTCTGCAGGTCTTTGCGGGAGTAGCACATGATCTGATTGAAGGCATCCTCCAACAGGTGATCTCTGCGAACGATCAATCTGGAACAAGGAAAAACAGCCAGACAGTCATGAACGAACGCACAGCACACGCGCACACAGTTTAGGAATGAACAAATCTAATTTTATTGGTCACATACACATATTTAACAGATGTCATTGCGGGTGTAGCAAAATGCTTGTGTTCCTGGCTCCAACAATGCAGTAGTTCCTAACAATTCACAACAATACACACAAATATAAAAGTAAAATGGAATTAAGAAATAAATCAATATTAGGATGAGCAATGTCAGAGTGGCACTGACTAAAATACAGTAGAATAGAACAGTATATACATATGAAATGAGTAAAGCAGTATGTAAACACTATTAAAGTGACTAGTGTTCCATTATTAAAGTGACCAGTGATTCCATGTCAGAATACTGCTGAAATTTAGCGGTTCTCTCAACCTGTTGAATGACGTCATCAAGTACTCACTTGACTTTCCCAGGTCCCTGGCCATAGCCCTTTGTCTGCAGCTTGCGATAGAAGTTTCTCAGTTTGGCCTCAAAGTCACGTTTGTACGGGGCAGGGGCACGTGCATTAGCTCTCTGAGTACCTGAGAGAGGGGCGGGAGGAGGAGGAAGAGGAGAATGAAAAATAGACAAAACAATACACAAGTTCCTCAGAATATCGTAATTGTATCTCACTATTACAACTTTTATTAGCATAGAATTGGTTCAGAAAAAACCCACTAAACTTCACTAATTGAGAGCGCTAAGCAACTTTTACGGCTCAAGGCTTTTTCTCATTATCTTGCCCTTCCTTGGATGGATAGTTTCGATTAGAAGCAAGACTAAGGGAAGAAGGGCATGAGGAGAAAATATATGTGTGTGTGTGTGGTCTCACCAGGGGAGCTTTGAGGGGAGGAGCAGTAGCTAGGGTGCAGTAAGGCAGCAGGTGGCACATAGGACATGACCTCCTCATCAAACAGGCTAAGGGAGAGAGCAGTACTTAAATTCTCACTCTCACACAGACAGACATACACGCAATACCTTCTCGTACACACAAACATACACCAAACACCAATCACAAACAGACATGAGCACATAAAGACACACAGAAAGGTCCTACCTGAGCAAAATGACTAGGTCAGCATCGCTAGAGAGACGAGCAAGCCCAGAAACACCCTCGCTGCGAATGAACTGTAACCTTTCCCTGCAGACAAACACGTTAACATTCGTGATACTGCTGTTTGGCATAATCTTAATACATTTAGGAGGTTAAGCTTAAGGGTTAAATATCTGATTAAAGGGTTCCCATGGTGATTGGGGTGACCTACTTGAGTGAGTGGTTCCTGACGAGTTCTGGTTGCCTCTCCTGCAGGATCTCAATGATGTTGGGTTGCCGTAGAAATGCCACAATCTTGTCATTGTAGGCTGGGGAGAGACCCGTGTAAATATCAACATTACTGTGTCTATTAGTGCATAAGTTAGCCCTGTATATAGCACGTGTGTGTGTGTGTACTAAGTTTAAATAGAGGGTGCTTATATTCTTCCTGTTTCACTGCATGTACAAGTGGGTAACCTGTAGGAGTTTGAGGCGTGAAACGGACATGTTTTTTGCATATCCCAACTCCCCTTGAGACACCCTCAGAGTGGGGTCGTGGCCAGGGACCCTTGGAGCAATTAGGGTTAAAGATGCACTATGCAGAAATCGCTCCGCCATTTCCGGGTTGCTAAAATTCTAATAAATAGCCTAATTTCAGTTTTGTGACAAAACAAGCAGTCATTGTGTGGTGAATCATTGTACCATCTAAACCGCTGTGAAATAGATTTTCCATAATCAAAATATTGTATATTCAGCTGTTTTGAAGCTGGTGTACAAAACCGAAAGTACAGCAAAAGACAAAAGAAACTACTTCAGAACGGGAAGCATAGAAATAGCACACATAGATCTACCACTTCTTGACTTGCTTTCAATGGGAATGGAAGACTATAACTCATGTTTCTATGTGAATTTGGTCATATACCAAATTCTAGTTTTAAGTGGAGCAATTAGGGTTAAGTGCCTTGCTCAAGGGCAGAATTTTCACCTTGTCTGCACAGGGATTTAAACTAGCAATCTTTTGGTTACTGGCCCAACACTAACTGCTAGGCTACCTGCCGTGCATGCGTGTGTACTCACCCACAGGCACCAGGTCCTGGTATTGATTGCGAGTGGACCCACTGAAGGTGCTGGAGGGGCGGGGCATGACAGGTGGGTTGGAGTTTCGCGTGTCATCTACCACCTGCAAGGGGACACTCCGAGTCAGGACGGATCCCTCTGCTGCTACCAATTGACACAATCAGGGAACTCCCAGCCATAAACTCAGCATTGTCATTGTTTCTATTGAAAACCATACCACTTACACCCATTTTAGGAACCATTTTAATCTTTTTGATACATTATGAATTTTTGTCCATTCTATTAACCTAGTATTAGTCTTGCTATAAGTATTATGATTGATATCGGTCTCGTTAAACCAGCTAAAGTCTTAGTGATGATCACAGGCCAGTATTCCAGTGTGTCAGTGGTGCAGTGGGTGTAATATACTAGATTTAGAGCTGATCTCAAACCTGTATTAGTGGTGCAGTAGTACAGCAGTTTGCTGCATTCACATAGTCGACTTATTACGGCAAGATGAAACCAGATGTAACATTTTCAGCAAGACAATGGCAAATTCTGATGAGACCGATGGACAATATCATCCACTGTAGCGGTATTTTCTTTTTTGGATGTTAGTTGGCATGTTCTTCAAACCAGCTATATGAATTCAAACACGCCAGGCAAACTGCCAAGCCACATGTAGGTTAGTCCACTAGTTAGCATGCCGTCATGCAGTCCGGTCAGACTTTTTTTAAGCGGCCTAAGTGAATGCAGCAGTAGTCTCTCACCTCGCCTGCACTGTGGCTGCGTTGGCGGCTGAGGTGCTGGCGGTGGGTCAACAAGCCAGTGGAGCGTGCACTCTGAAGGGGGAACCGCGGGTCGATGAAGGTTGTGGAACGACGATTGTGATCCACAAAGAAGGGCTGTGAAGACACACAGCCAGCCACGTACAGTAAGATAGATAAAGAAACTACAGTATATGCATGCAGGTGTACATACAGTACCAGTCAAAGGTTTAGCCAAACCTACTCATTCAAGTGTATTCAAGTTTATTTTTACTATTTTCTATATTGTAGAATAATAGTGAAGACATCACAACTAGGAAATAACACATATGGAATCATGTAGTAACCCAAAAAAGGGTTGATCAAAATATACTTTATATTAGAGATTCTTCAAAGTAGCCACCCTTTGCCTTGATGACAGCTTTGCACACCCTTGGCATTCTCTCAACCAGCTTCACCTGGAATGCTTTTCAAACAGTCTTTTCAACAGTCCCACATGCTGAGCACTTGTTCCTTCACTCTGCGGTCCAGCTCATCCCAAACCATCTCAATTGAGTTGAGGTTGGGTGATTGTGGAGGCCAGGTCATCTGATGCAGCACTGCAACACTCTCCTTCTTTGTCAAATAGCCCTTACACAGCCTGGAGGTGTGTTGGGTCATTGTCCTGTTGAAAAACAAATGATAGTCCCACTAAGCGCAAACCAGATGGGATGGTGTATCGCTGCAAAATACTGTGGTTACCATGCTGGTTAAATGTGCCTTGAATTCTAAATAAATCACAGACAGTGTCACCAGCAAAGCACCCCCACACCACCTCCTCCTCCATGCTTCACGGTGGGAACCACAAATGCAGAGATCATCCGTTCACCTACCCTGCGTCTCAGGAAGACAAGGCGGTTGGAACCAAACATTTCAAAATTTGGAAACATCAGACCAAAAGGACAGATTTCCACCGGTCTAATGTCCATTGCTCGTGTTTCTTGGCCCAAACAAGTCTCTTCTTATTATTGGTGTCCTGTAGTAGTGGTTTCTTTGCAGCAATTCAACCATGAAGGCCTGATTCACAGTCTCCTCTGAACAGTTGATGTTGAGATGTGTCTTACTTGAACTCTGTGAAGCAATTATTTGGGCTGCTTTCATGTGGCGGTCCTCATGAGAGTCAGTTTCATCATAGCGCTTGATGGTTTTTGCGACTGCACTTGAAGAAACTTTCAAAGTTCTTCATGTCTTAAAGTAATGATTGACTGTAATTTCTCTATGCTTATTTGAGCTGTTCTTGCCATAATATGAACTTGGTCTTTTACCAAATAGAGCCATCTTCCGTATACCACCCCTACCTTGTCACGTCACAACACAACTGATTGGCTCAAAGGCATTGAGAAGGAAAGAAATTGAAGCTGGTTGAGAGCATTGCAAGAGTGTGCAAAACTGCCATCAAGGCAAATTGTGACTACTTTGAAGAATCTCAAATATATTTAGATTTGTTTACCACATGATTCCATATGTGTTATTTCCTAGTTTTGACATCTTTACTATTATCCTACAATGTAGAACATAGTAAAAAATAAAGAAAAACCCTGAAAATGAGTATGCCCAAACTTTTGACTGGTACTGTATATATTATACAGTGCATTCGTTAAGTATTCAGACACCTTGACTTTTTCCATATTTCATTACGTTACAGCCGTATTCTAAAATTGATTAAATACACCTTTTTCCTCATCAACCTACACACAGTACCCCATAATGACAAAGCAATAACCGTTTTTTAGGAATGTTTGCTCATTTCTAAAAAAATAAATGAAATATCACATTTACATAACTATTCAGACTCTTTACTCTATACTTTCTTGAAGCACCTTTGGCAGCGATTACAGCCTCGAGTTTTCTTGGGTATGATGCTACAAGCTTGGCACACCTGTATTCGGGGAGTTTCTCCCATTCTTCTCTGCAGATCCTCAAGCTCTGTCAGGTTGGATGGGGAGAGTCGCTGAACAGGTATTTCCAGGTCTCTCCAGAGATGTTCGATCAGGTTTAAGTCCGGGCTCTGGCTGGGCCACTTAAGAAAATTCAGAGACTTGTTCCCGAAGCCACTCCTGCGTTGTCTTGGCTGTGTGCTTAGGGTCGTTGTCCTGTTGAAGGTGAACCTTAGCCCCAGTCTGAGGTCCTAAGCACTCTAGGGCCGGTTTTCATCAAGGATCTCTCTGTACTTTGCTCTGTTCATCTGTGCCTCAATCCTGACTAGTATTCCAGTCCCTGCTGCTGAATTCCATCCCCCACAGATTGATAATGCCACCACAATGCTTCACCGTAGCAATGGTGCCAGGTTTCCTCCAGACGTAACACTTGGCATTCAGGCCAAAGAGTTCAATCTTGGTTTCATCAGACCAGAGAATCTGGTTTCTCATGGTCTGAGATTCTTTAGGTGCCTTTTGGCAAACTCCAAGCAGGCTGACATGTGCCTTTTACTGAGGAGTGGCTTCCATCTGGCCACTACCATAAAGGCTTGCTTGGTGGAGTGCTGCAGAGATTTTTTGTCCTTCTGGAAGGTTCTCCCATCTCCACAGAGGAACTCTGGAGCTCTGTCAGAGTGACCATTGGGTTCTTGATCACCTCCCTGACCAAGGCCCTCCTTCCTCGAATGCTCAGTTTGGCCAGGCGGCCAGCTTTAGGAAGAGTCTTGGTGGTTCCAAACTTCTTCCATTTACTATGGACAATTGCTTCGACCTGGCTTGGTTTTTGCTCTGACCTGCACTGTCAAATGTGGGACCAGGTGTGTGCCTTTCCAAACCATGTCCAATCAATTGAATTTTCCACAGGTTGACTCCAATCAAGTTGTAGAAACATCTCAAGGAGGATCAACGGAAACATAGCAATCTCAAAGCAAACGGTCTGAATACTTATTTAAATAAGGTATATGTTTTTTTTTTTTATACATTTGTAAAAAAATTCTTATAACCTGTTTTTGCTTTGTCATCATGGGGTATTGTGTGTAAATCGATGAGGACATTTTTTTATGTAATCCATTTTAGAATAAGGTTGTAACGTAACAAAATGTGGAAAAAGTCAAGGGGTCTGAATACTTTCCAAATGCACTGTATATTCACGTCATTGCACAAACTAAAACATTCACACACACACACACACACACACACACACACACACACACACACACACACACACACACACACACACACACACACACACACACACACACACACACACACACACACACACACACACACACACACACACACAGTTTTCCAGACCTTGCCGGATTGGTCGTGCTTCATCTCCCAGCCCCTGGGTAGCTCCAGTTGTTTGTTAGTGAACATGTTGAGAAAGGCCACCAGGTCCCTGTTGTGCTGGTAGCGCTCATAGTGATGGGCGTCCCGACGCACCTTACTGATCATGTGCTTCAGGCAAGTGTTGCTCGTAAACATGCGGTAGGCACTCTGAGGAGGGAGGGAGGGAACAGATTGATGAGGTCATCAAAGAGGGACATGTGAAATTCCGGGCTCTTCTGTAAATGGGGTTGTCATTGCTTTGATAAAACACAGATTAAGGGAAGAATGATGACTCATAATGGGAAATGAAATCCCAGGTAGCATACCTCATTGTTCTACTTCAATTAACCTGATCAACGCAACATTTCAATCCAAAAAGCTGTTCCCTTACCACACACTTTTGCAAATTGTTAACTACTGAGAGATATGACGTGATAAGTGAGAGCTGGGGGTGATCCATAAGAATGTGAAAGGTGAGGGTTGAGGGCCTGTGCAGCCAGACTCACAGGGGTAGAATGCAGCATGGTGAAGAAGTCTGGGCTGCACAGGAACTTCGCGCTGGGGGACTGGAGCAGCAGAGAGAGACGCGACCGGGAGCTGGAGTGACCCACCGCACTCTCTCTCCTGTACTCTACAACAGACAAAACACACATTGTATGAGTAGAATAAACTCAGCAAAAAAACTAATGTCCCTTTTTCAGGACCCTGTCTTTCAAAGATAATTAGTAAAAATCCAAATAACTTCACAGATCTTCATTGTAAAGTGTTGAAACACTGTTTCCCATGCCTTTCGATGAACCATAAACAATTAATGAACATGCACCTGTGGAACGGTCGTTAAGACACTAACAGCTTACAGATGGTAGGCAATTAAGGTCAAAGTTATGAAAACTTCGGACACTAAAGAGGCCTTTCTACTGACTCTGAAAAACACCAAAAGAAAGATGCCCAGGGTCCCTGCTCATCTGCATGAACGTGCCTTAGGCATGCTGCAAGGAGGCATGAGGACTGCAGATGTGACCATGGCAATACATGGCAATGTCCGTACTGTGAGACGCCTAAGACAGCGCTACAGGGAGACAGGACGGACAGCTGATCATCCTTGCTGTGGCAGACCACATGTAACAACACCTGCCCAGGATCAGTACATCCAAACATCACACCTGCGGGACAGGTACAGGATGGCAACAACTGTTATGCAGATGAATGAGGACCCAAAGGCGACTTAACAAAAACAGAGTCTTTATTCCAAACTTAAACAAAACGGTACCCCTGGATATATCTTAGATGACACCTGCTCACACGCAGCATCTGATGAAGGCAAAAACACGACAGGGCGGAACCAGGACGCCTGCTCACACGCAGCATCTGATGAAGGCAAAAACACGACAGGGCGGAACCAGGACACGGAACAGCAAACATCAAACAAAGATCCGACAAGGACAGAAGCGGAAAACAGAGGGAGAAATAGGAACTCTAATCAGAGGGCAAAATAGGGGACAGGTGTGAAAGATTAAATGAGGTAGTTAGGAGAATGAGGAACAGCTGGGAGCAGGAACGGAACGATAGAGAGAGAGCGAGAGAGGAAGAGAGGGAGGGGAAGAGAGAGGGAAAGAACCTACTAAGACCAGCAGAGGGAGACAAATGGAAGGGAAGCACAGGGACAAGACATGATAATCAAAAGACAAAACATGACAGTACCCCCCCACTCACCGAGCGCCTCCTGGCGCACTCGAGGAGGAACCCTGGCGGCAACGAAGGAAATCATTAATCAACGAACGGTCCAGCACGTCCCGAGATGGAACCCAACTCCTCTCCTCAGGACCGTAACCCTCCCAATCCACTAAGTACTGGTGACCACGTCCCCGAGAACGCATGTCCATGATCTTCCGTACCCTGTAAATAGGAGCGCCCTCGACAAGGACGGGGGGGGGGGAGGGAAGACGAATGGGGGCGCGAAGAAAAGGCTTGACACAAGAGACATGGAAGACAGGGTGGACGCGACGAAGATGTCGCGGAAGAAGCAGTCGCACAGCGACAGGATTGACGACCTGAGAGACACGGAACGGACCAATGAACCGCGGAGTCAACTTGCGAGAAGCTGTCGTAAGGGGAAGGTTACGAGTGGAAAGCCACACTCTCTGACCGCGACAATACCTAGGACTCTTAATCCTACGTTTATTGGCGGCTCTCACAGTCTGCGCCCTGTAACGGCAAAGTGCAGACCTGACCCTCCTCCAAGTGCGCTCACAACGTTGGACAAAAGCCTGAGCGGAGGGAACGCTGGACTCGGCGAGCTGGGACGAGAACAGAGGAGGCTGGTAACCAAGACTACTCTGAAACGGAGATAGCCCTGTAGCAGACGAAGGAAGCGAGTTGTGAGCGTACTCAGCCCAGGGGAGCTGTTCTGCCCAAGACGCAGGGTTTCGAAACGAAAGGCTGCGTAAAATGCGACCAATCGACTGATTGGCCCTTTCTGCTTGACCGTTAGACTGGGGATGAAACCCGGAAGAGAGACTGACGGAAGCACCGATCAAACGACAGAACTCCCTCCAAAACTGTGACGTGAATTGCGGACCTCTGTCTGAAACGGCGTCTAACGGGAGGCCATGAATTCTGAACACATTCTCAATGATGATTTGTGCCGTCTCCTTAGCGGAAGGAAGCTTAGCGAGGGGAATGAAATGTGCCGCCTTAGAGAACCTATCGATAACCGTAAGAATCACAGTCTTCCCCGCAGACGAAGGCAGACCGGTAATAAAGTCTAAGGCGATGTGAGACCATGGTCGAGAAGGAATGGGAAGCGGTCTGAGACGACCGGCAGGAGGAGAGTTACCTGACTTAGTCTGCGCGCAGTCCGAACAAGCAGCCACGAAACGGCGCGTGTCCCGCTCCTGAGTAGGCCACCAAAACCGCTGGCGAATAGAAGCAAGCGTACCCCGAACACCGGGGTGGCCAGCTAACTTGGCAGAATGAGCCCACTGAAGAACAGCCAGACGAGTAGGGACAGGAACAAACAGAAGGTTACTAGGACAAGCGCGCGGCGACGCAGTGTGAGTGAGCGCTTGCTTTACCTGTCTCTCAATTCCCCAGACAGTCAACCCGACAACACGCCCTTCAGGGAGAATCCCCTCGGGGTCGGTAGAAACCACAGAAGAACTAAAGAGACGGGATAAGGCATCAGGCTTGGTGTTCTTATTCCCCGGGCGATAGGAAATCACGAACTCGAAACGAGCGAAAAACAACGCCCAACGAGCTTGACGTGCATTAAGTCGTTTGGCAGAACGGATGTACTCAAGGTTCTTATGGTCAGTCCAAACGACAAAAGGAACGGTCGCCCCCTCCAACCACTGTCGCCATTCGCCTATGGCTAAGCGGATAGCGAGCAGTTCGCGGTTACCCACATCATAGTTGCGTTCCGATGGCGACAGGCGATGAGAAAAGTAAGCGCAAGGATGAACCTTATCGTCAGACTGGAAGCGCTGGGACAGAATGGCTCCCACGCCCACCTCTGAAGCGTCAACCTCGACAATAAATTGTTTAGTGACGTCAGGAGTAACAAGGATAGGAGCGGATGTAAAACGCTTCTTGAGGAGATCAAAAGCTCCCTGGGCGGAACCGGACCACTTAAAGCAAGTCTTGACAGAAGTCAGAGCTGTGAGAGGGGCAGCCACTTGACCGAAATTACGAATGAAACGCCGATAGAAATTAGCGAAACCGAGAAAGCGCTGCAACTCGACACGTGACTTAGGGACGGGCCAATCGCTGACAGCCTGGACCTTAGCGGGATCCATCTGAATGCCTTCAGCGGAAATAACAGAACCAAGAAAAGTGACAGAGGAGACATGAAAGGCGCACTTCTCAGCCTTCACGTAGAGACAATTCTCTAAAAGGCGCTGGAGTACACGTCGAACGTGCTGAACATGAATCTCGAGTGACGGTGAAAAAATCAGGATATCGTCAAGGTAAACGAAAACAAAGATGTTCAGCATGTCTCTCAGTACATCATTGACTAATGCCTGAAAGACCGCTGGAGCATTAGAGAGACCGAACGGCAGAACCCGGTATTCAAAATGCCCTAACGGAGTGTTAAACGCCGTTTTCCACTCGTCCCCCTCTCTGATGCGTACGAGATGGTAAGCGTTACGAAGGTCCAACTTAGTAAAGAACCTGGCTCCCTGCAGCATCTCGAAGGCTGACGACATAAGGGGAAGCGGATAACGATTCTTAACCGTTATGTCATTCAGCCCTCGATAATCCACACAGGGGCGCAGAGTACCGTCCTTCTTCTTAACAAAGAAAAACCCCGCTCCGGCGGGAGAGGAAGAAGGCACCACGGTACCGGCGTTGAGAGAAACAGACAGATAATCCTCGAGAGCCTTACGTTCGGGAGCCGACAGAGAGTAAAGTCTACCCCGAGGGGGAGTGGTCCCCGGAAGGAGATCAATACAACAATCATACGACCGGTGAGGAGGAAGGGAGCTGGCTCTGGACCGACTGAAGACCGTGCGCAGATCATGATATTCCTCCGGCACTCCTGTCAAGTCACCAGGTTCCTCCTGAGTAGAGGGGACAGAAGACACAGGAGGGATAGCAGACATTAAACACTTCACATGACAAGAAACGTTCCAGGATAGGATAGAATTACTAGACCAATTAATAGAAGGATTATGACATACTAGCCAGGGATGACCCAAAACAACAGGTGTAAAAGGTGAACGAAAAATCAAAAAGGAAATGGTCTCACTGTGGTTACCAGATACTGTGAGGGTTAAAGGTAGTGTCTCACATCTGATACTGGGGAGAAGACTACCATCTAAGGCGAACATGGGCGTGGGCTCCCCTAACTGTCTGAGAGGAATGTCATGTTTCCGAGCCCATGCTTCGTCCATAAAACAACCCTCAGCCCCAGAGTCTATCAAGGCACTGCAGGAAGCAGCCGAACCGGTCCAGCGTAGATGGACCGACAAGGTAGTACAGGATCTTGATGGAGAGACCTGAGTAGTAGCGCTCACCAGTAGCCCTCCGCTTACTGATGAGCTCTGGCCTTTTACTGGACATGACATGACAAAATGTCCAGCAGAACCGCAATAGAGACAAAGGCGGTTGGTGATTCTCCGTTCCCTCTCCTTAGTCGAGATGCGAATACCTCCCAGCTGCATGGGCTCAGTCTCTGAACTGATGGGAGAAGATGGTTGAGATGCGGAGAGGGGAAACACCGTTAACGCGAGCTCTCTTCCACGAGCTCGGTGACGAAGATCTACCCGTCGTTCTATGCGGATGGCGAGTGCAATTAAAGAGTCCACGCTGGAAGGAACCTCCCGGGAGAGAATCTCATCCTTAACCTCAGCGTGAAGTCCCTCCAGAAAACGAGCGAGCAACGCCGGCTCGTTCCAGTCACTGGATGCAGCAAGAGTGCGAAACTCTATAGAGTAATCCGTTATGGATCGATCACCTTGACATAGGGAAGCCAGGACCCTGGAAGCCTCCTTCCCAAAAACTGAACGATCAAAAACCCGTATCATCTCCTCTTTAAAGCTCTGATAATCGTTAGTACACTCAGCCCTTGCCTCCCAGATAGCTGTGCCCCACTCCCGAGCCCGACCAGTAAGGAGTGATATGACGTAGGCGATCCGAGCTCTCTCTCGTGAGTATGTGTTGGGCTGGAGAGAAAACACAATATCACACTGGGTCAGAAAGGAGCGGCACTCAGTGGGTTGCCCAGAGTAACATGGTGGGTTATTAACCCTAGGTTCCGAAGACTCGGAAGACCAGGAAGTAACAGGTGGCACGAGACGAAGACTCTGAAACTGTCCTGAGAGGTTGGAAACCTGAGCGGCCAGGGTCTCAACGGCATGACGAGCAGCAGACAATTCCTGCTCGTGTCTGCCGAGCATCGCTCCCTGGATCTCGATGGCAGTGTTGCGAGAATCCGTAGTCGCTGGGTCCATACTGGTCGGATCTTTCTGTTATGCAGATGAATGAGGACCCAAAGGCGACTTAACAAAAACAGAGTCTTTATTCCAAACTTAAACAAAACGGTACCCCTGGATATATCTTAGATGACACCTGCTCACACGCAGCATCTGATGAAGGCAAAAACACGACAGGGCGGAACCAGGACGCCTGCTCACACGCAGCATCTGATGAAGGCAAAAACACGACAGGGCGGAACCAGGACACGGAACAGCAAACATCAAACAAAGATCCGACAAGGACAGAAGCGGAAAACAGAGGGAGAAATAGGAACTCTAATCAGAGGGCAAAATAGGGGACAGGTGTGAAAGATTAAATGAGGTAGTTAGGAGAATGAGGAACAGCTGGGAGCAGGAACGGAACGATAGAGAGAGAGCGAGAGAGGAAGAGAGGGAGGGGAAGAGAGAGGGAAAGAACCTACTAAGACCAGCAGAGGGAGACAAATGGAAGGGAAGCACAGGGACAAGACATGATAATCAAAAGACAAAACATGACAACAACAACTGCCCGAGTTACACCAGGAACTCACAATCCCTCCATCAGTGCTCAGACTGTCCGCAATAGGCTGAGAGAGGCTGGACTGAGGGCTTGTAGGCCTGTTGTAAGGCAGGTCCTCACCAGAAACAACGTTGCCTACGGGTACAAACCCACCGTCACTGGACCAGACAAGACTGTCAAAAAGTGCTCTTAACTGATGAGTCGCGGTTTCGTCTCACCAGGGGTGATAGTCGGATTCGTGTTTATCGTCAAAGGAATGAGCGTTACACCGAGGCCTGTAATCTGGAGCAGGATCGATTTGGAGGTGGAGGGTCCGTCATGGTCTGGGGCGGTGTGTCACAGTATCATCGGACTGAGCTTGCTGTCATTGCAGGCAATCTCAACACTGTGCGTTACAGGGAAGACATCCTCCTCCCTCATGTGGTAATCTTTCTGCAGGCTCATCCTGACATGACCCTCCAGCATGACAATGCCACCAGCCATACTTCTCGTTCTGTGCGTGATTTCCTGCAAGACAGGAATGTCAGTGTTCTGCCATGACAGGCGAAGAGCCCGGATCTCAATCCCATTGAGCACATCTGGGACCTGTTGGATCGGAGGGTGAGGGCTAGGGCCATTCCCCCTAGAAATGTCTGGGAACTTGCAGTAACATCTCACAGCAAGAACTGGCAAATCTGGTGCAGTCCATGAGGAGGAGATGCACTGCAGTACTTAATGCAGCTGGTGGCCACATTTTGACCCCCCCTTTGTTCAGGGACACATTATTCCATTTCTGTTAGTCACATGTCTGTGGAACTTGTTCAGTTTATGTCTCAGTTGTTGAATCTTATGTTAATACAAATATTTACACGTTAAGTTTGCTGAAAATAAACGCAGTTTACAGTGAGAGGACATTTCTTTTAGATGTTGGGAAGGGTGCGTGTGTAAAATAGTAGATTACATAATTTGTTTTACCAATTGTGGGGCATTTTGTTAGTCCCCCACAAGGTCAAATGCTACTTCTAGGGAGGTTAGGGTTAAGGATAGAATTTGTGTTAGGGTTAGGCGCTAGGGGTTGTTTTAGGGTTAGGAGCTAGGATTAGGGTTAAGTTTTGGGGTTAAGATTAGTGTTAGGGAAAATAGGATTTGGAATTGGACTGAAATGTGTCCCCACAAGGTTAGTTATACGAGACTGTGTGTGTGAGTGAGTGAGTGAGTGAGAGAGTGTGCGCACGCGCTAGGGCTATAAATAAAAAGAGATATAGCCTATATGAATTCTAGCTACTTCTGAAGCACATGTTGTGGCCTAAAAATGTATATGTAACCCTGTAAATACATATGTTTATTATAAAAAGCTAAAATGTTGATACAAATACCTGTCATTGAAATTAAAAAGTCATTTGTAGAATATATGTTATTTTTACATTATGTAAATAAGCTGTTTTCCTATTGAGATGCATTACATTGGAAATTGTACACTGTCTTTTTAAAGGGATAGTTAACCCAAATTACAAAATGACACTGGTTTCCTTACCCTGTAAGCAGTCAATCGACAAGGTATGACAGCAATTTATGCTTTGGTTTAGTTTCCCTGGCACTGTTTCCACATGCTAACGTATGAGCATTTGTGGCACAAATCCCATTCAAGCCATTGGACCGATATCAGCATTTTTAGCGCATCATGTCCAAATCATCCAAAAGAATCTAAAATTAACTGTGAAGCTCAACAGTCACTAATAGATGATTTGAACATGCGTGAAAAATGCTAATATTGATCCCATGACTTGAATGAGATTTGTGCCACAAATGCTAAAACATTACCATGTAGAAACTGTGCCAACTAAACCAACGCATGTATTGCTGTCATACCTTATCCATAGACTGCTTACAGGGTAAGGAAACCAATATGTTATTTGGCTGAACTATCCTTTTTACACTATAACTGCTGAAGCTTCTCCCAACAGATGAAAGTGCCATACCCAGTTAATAATCACCCTGATAATTGTCTCGAAACTGAACCTAAACTATAAAGAAACTAATTTCACACATATAACAGGTTAAATAAATGTGATCAAGTCACAGAAGCACAAATAGCATACCCTCCAAGACATGATAACCTCTCACCGTTACTATAACAGTCAGTGAAGGTTAGCATCTTTTGGGGGGTATGATACTTGTATGTCTAACTTTCTCAGTCATCATTATTGATGATTCATTCAGGACTATCCGTAATCATAGTAGCGTCCACATGAATTCTTATTTACAATAAAAGTGACTCCAAAATGACAACACATTATTTACCATTAATTTCTATTGGACAAAAGAATTATCTGAAACACATCCAAAACAAATAGCAAATGCAGCCAACAAGTTTATAGAGTCACAAGCTGGATGTAATCAGAAATTTGATTGACTGAAGTGAATTTGTCCTAATACTTAGTCCCCTAAAATGGAGGGACTATGTACAAACAGTGCTGTAATTTCAAAACAGTTCACCCGATATGGATGACAATACCCTCACATTAAAGCTGACAGTCTGCACTACTTTAATCTCAGTCATTGTATAATTTCACATCCAAAGTGCTGGAGTACAGAGCCATAAGTAGAAACAATGCTTCACTGTCCCAGTAATTACGTAGGTGACTATAATGGCATTATTGTTTTTGTGCCGATTTTCACCCTTTATCAAGCACACTTGGCACTTATAAATGATGTTTAGGCTACTGATGTCATAATTTTACCGCGCATCTTGCTGACCATGCGTCTTGGTGGTTGGGGTAATTTATAAAAATAAGCCGTTTCATAGTTGTAACAAAGGCACTCCACAAAACACTAGAATTTTAGTTTCTTTGTTTTTACATATAGCCTACAGTATCAAACTAATGAAAATCCTATTGTGTTATTTTATTTGTTTTTCTTCATATTCTTATGTTATATAAGAAAAACACTACCAAATTATAATTTTTGCGATAGCATATATGAAATATATTAATTACACTGTTAGAATGTTGCAATCAGAATCAGTTATTTTTTTAAATCTAACACAGTGGTTGCATTAAGAACCAGTGTATCTTTCATTTGCTGTACAACATGTATTTTTTAGTAAAGTTTATGATGAGTTTTTTGGTTAGATTACGTGACTGTCCAAAATTTCTCCGGACAATTTGGTGCATTATGGTGCCGTATTCACAATGTAAAACCAGGATTTGTAGCTATAAATATGCACATTTTCGAACAAAACATAAATGTATTGTATAACATGATGTTATAAGACTGTCATCTGATGAAGTTGTTCAAAGGTTAGTGATTCATTTTATCTCTATTTGTGGGTTTTGTGAAAGCTACCTTTGCGGTGGAAAAATGGCGTTGTGTTTTTGGATATTGTGGTGAGCTAACATAAATATATGTTGTGTTTTCGCTGTAAAACACTTTTAAAAAAATCGGAAATATTGGCTGGATTCACAAGATGTTTATCTTTCATTTGCTGTACAACATGTATTTTTCATAAATGTTTTATGATGAGTATTTATGTATTTCACGTTGCTCTCTGTAATTATTCTGGCTGTTTTGGTGCTATTTGTGACGGTGGCTGCAATGTAAAACTACGATTTATACCTATAAATATGCACATTTTCGAACAAAACCTAAATGTATTGTATAACATGATGTTATAAGACTGTCATCTGATGAAGTTGTTCAAGGTTAGTGATTAATTTTATCTCTATTTGTGGGTTTTGTGAAAGCTACCTATGCGGTGGAAACATGGTGGAAACATGGCGTTGTGTGTTTGGCTATTGTGGAGAGCTAACATAAATATATATTGTGTTTTCGCTGTAAAACATTTTAAAAATCAGAAATGTTGGCTGGATTCACAAGATGTTTATCTTTCATTTGCTGTATTGGACTTGTGATTTCATGAAATTATATTATATGATATCCATGTGGCGCTAGGCTAGGCTATGCTAGTCAGCTTTTTTGATGAGGATGATCCCGGATCCGGGATGGGTAGTCCAGAAAGGTTAAAGGGGGGGTCCCTCGAGGCCCACCAGTTTTATGAGTTACGTTTTTGAAGACGACATGCAAGATATTTCCTTCATTCATTACTATGTTCATTGATGTACACATTGAAGCTATCCCTTTTCTTTCTTTCTGTGCCCCCAAATGTTTGGATACATTGGTAAAGTTACCAGGTTGTTAGCTAGCTACATGACTGAACAAGGTGTAAAATAAATGCGGACAGCAATATGTTTTAGAACTGCCAGCGACATGGTTAATGAATGTAAAATGCTCCCACCCAATCTATGACAGGAAAAAAAAGATGTCGCACAGGTAATATGGGTCAGACCTTTTGAACAGTTTCGAATAGAAACAAGCAGTGTTCGCTATAGTAATTTTGCAAACATGACGCTCCCAAATTAAAACTCCAGATTGCACAGCAAAATATTTTGTTGCATTTGGGACGAAACTGGTAGCACTTTATAGCCCTGTGTTTGTGTGTGTGTGTGTGTGTGTGTGTGTGTGTGTGTGTGTGTGTGTGTGTGTGTGTGTGTGTGTGTGTGTGTGTGTGTGTGTGTGTGTGTGTGTGTGACTATACTAGCGCACCAGGGATGGTCTGGGGTAGAAGGTCACTCTCTGTGAGCTCTGGCGGGAGGTCAACTGTGTTCTCCTCGGACCTCTCACTGGTCATCGTCCTTCTTATGCTCTGATACCTGACGGAGAAAAATACAGAGACACAGAAAGGGGTGTGAAGGGGAAATACAGAGTACTAAAGTTACAAAAGTATGTGTGCACGTGAGTGTGTGTGAGCGTATGAGAGAGAGGGTGTGTGTGTATGTACATATACTGAATGTGTGCGAGTGTGTGTATATATATATATATATATATATATATATATATATATATATATATATATATCTCTACATGACACAGACCTGCGGTTGAGCTGCTCCATCTGTTGGATGGAGTTGGAGCGGGTCAGGCCCTGGGGGGCGGGTGGTCCGGTGGGGCGCTGCCACGTGGTGGTCCGGTTCACATGATCCACAAAGAAAATACGACCGTGACTATCGATCCTCGCCTCCCAGTCTGTAAGGAGAACAAACACATTGCTTTACATTTAAGACACAGGCTACATCCCAAATGGCACCCCATTTCCTTTTTACTGCATTACTTTTAACCAGGGCCCATAGGGAATAGGGTGCTACTTGGGATGCACACACAGTCGCAGTCAAACTGAATTCACACATGGCTGACATGCACGGATGCATTCTAACATCCAACCATGGCACCTTGAAATAACAAACAAACAGTATACCATTGTGCACATACTGTAGGACTTAGTCTATGATTTGGCCCACATTTCTAAGATAGACAGCTCTAGTGCCCCAAAGCGTGTTTTAACATGGGCAGCGCCATTGAGGAATTCCACCAATTTGAAGTAGTGAGCTTGGTGGAAGTTCCTACAGTATGGGTTAAGGAAAGATCCCATAATTCCATCCGGGTCATAAGGAGAGATCAGCCAATTAACTATACTCCTGAGCAAACATTTTATAACTGTAGGTGGCAGTAAATCACAAACCCTGGCTTTATACCAGTTCAAACAACACACTTAGGTGGAAGTATGCACCCTTTCAGTTTACCGAATCATAGAAGTAGTAGAAGAAATTAACAACTTTAACTTTTAACAGTTATTGCGCATGTTGTCACAGAAGCCAGTATGGCACAGGTACAAACAAACCCTCTCTATCGAGACAAATACACATACTATATCAAGCAGCTTTCTTTCGTTCTCTTTTGTCATCTTCCTTCACCTCAAATACCTACAGAGGTAGTATGTACAGAGACACTTACTAGGAGGTAAGGGTTCGTCCACTCGTTGGTATCGGTGGATGTCATGGCGCACTGTGGGGAGCGAGTGCACGGGGTGACCGTTCACTTGAGCACCTGAGCATACGCAACATTCAGGAAAGGGAACACACATTAGCCTTATACAGTTTTATTGTAATTCACTATTCGTTTCTACTGGATGAATGAGGGAATAATATTAAATGATTGTTCCAGGTAGGGGAGTATGTGGATGTCTTAATGAATCCCAAGGAAGAAAAATAGATTATCATTTCAGAATGTCATTTAAAAGTAAATACCAGGTAAACATCAGAGTGTAAAATAATGCGTAACAATTTTTTTAATTTTTATAAAGGCGGTAAATACATACCGTCCTCTCCATCCGTCTCCGTGGCAACTACATCTGACTCCACAGATCCTGCATCCCCCGCTGGCCTTGGCTCCTCCCCCACCTCATCCTGGGACACCGCCCCAGATGCCTGCAAGCTCCGCCTAAGCTCACTTATCTCCTCTCCTGGCTCCAGCTCATTGGCTGACGGAGCATCTCCTTCAACCTCATTGGCTGGCGTCTGCCCGTCTCCCTCATCGTCTACATGCTGACTGGTGGGTGGGTTGTCGGTGATGGTATCTCCTCCTGGGTCAATGGCAGCTTCTGCCCCTGCATCCGCCTCCTACAAAGCCCAAAGACATCCAACAGCATGAAGGGCGATGAGGTCAGAGCATGCTTTCCCAAATGGTGGGTTAGGACCAGGGATGTAGTGGAGCGTTAATAAATGCTGTTAATGCACCTTATTTGCTTTGGTGAATAATATTTGCACACCTACAACACTAAACTGACATTGTTAGCATTTGTGTTAACCCGCCAGCATTATCTCAAAAGGCGTTCTGTGTTTACCCAACTTTTTTTTTTTACCAATACTACAGTCCACACCAGATGTACAGTACCTTCAGAAATAATTCATATTTCTTGACTTATTCCACATTTTGTTGTGTTAAAGTCTGAATTCAAGATGGATTACATTGCGTTTTTCTCACCCATCTACACACAATATCCCATAATGACAAAGTGAAAACATGTTTTTAGAAATACAAAAATATCTAATTTGCATACGTATTCATGACCGTGAGTCAATACATGTTAGAAACACCTTTGGCAGCGATCACAGCTGTGAGTCTTTCTGGGTAAGTATATAGGAGCTTTGTACAACTGGATTGTACAATATTTGCACATTATTCTTTTAAAAAATTATTCAATCTCTGTCAAGTTGGTTGTTGATCATTGCTAAACATCCATTTAAATCCTGCCATAGATTTTCAACTTGATTTAAGTCAAAACTGCAACTAGGACACTCAGGAACATTCAACGTCGTCTTGGTAAGCAACTACATTGTATATTTGGCCTTGTGTTTTAGGTTATTGTCCTGCTGAAAGGTGAATTTGTCTCTCAGTGTCTGTTGGAAAGCAGACTGAGCCAGGTTTCCCGCTAGGATTTTGCCTGTGCTTAGCTCTAAGCCGTTTCTTTTTACCCCCCCCCAAAAAACTCCCTAATAATTCCACTTTGACATTATGAAATACTGTGTGTATTCCAGTGACACAACATTTAATTCAGGCTATAATTCAACAAAATGTGGAAAAAGTCAAGCGGTGTGAATACTTTCTGAAGGCACTGTATTTGGACAGTGAAGCAATTTTGGATTTGAGATATATTTTCGGTTTATCTTACTGTTTAGAAGTGAAAGCACTTTATGTATCTAGTCCCCTATTTGAAAAGTCATAAGCATTTTGAAATATTCACTTAGTGTTTTAAAGTAGTCAAATGTTTAGTATTTGGTCCCATATTGCTTGCACACAATGACTACAGCATGCTTGTGACTCCACAAACTTGTTGGATGCATTTGCAGTTTATTTTTGTTGTTTTCTTTGGATTACGTTGTGCCCAATAGGAACTGAATGGTAAATAATGTTGTGTCATTTTGGAGTCACTTTTATTGTAAGTAAGAAAAGCATCCACATTCATGGACATTCCCATAGACTTGCCTGTAAAGAGAGGAGGGTGGAGCTACCACCCTGCTTTCACACCTTGTTGTAGTATATTTTAACACGTTTGTCCCCAGAACTTAATTGAGAATCTGACGCAATTACGCAAGACTTTAGTTCTGGATTTCCAAGATTATTATTTTACTTACTACTAGAGATATACTATAGGCTATTTAAGGTGGAATTATTGCAGAGAGAACTTTTAACCACAGGTTAAAAGCTCAGTGCAGTCAACATTCAGTTTTTCCTGTGTTTTGTATCATATTGTCACGCCTACTCCCGCTCGACGTCACCGGTCTACTAACCACCGGTCCTGGCAACCATCCTTACGCACACCTGGATCTCATCACCTTGATTAAGCTCCCTTTATTTAGCCCTCAGTAGCCTAAGTCATCAGGCAGTATTGGTTTTGGCCATGTTCAGTACGCTTCTGTTTTCTGCCTTATTCTTATCATTAAACTCACCTTCTGCACCTGCTTCCTGACTCCCAGCGTATATGTTACACATATTGTACAACAGCTGATGAAACTAACACTGTAAAAGTGTGAAAACATTGGATCAGTGTTATTTCCTCATAGTTGCTTCTTGAAAATACAATCTACACAGGACCTTCTAATCAGCAGGTTTGCATGAGCGGGAGTTCTGGCTTTCCATGGTGACATCACTATATGGTCAATTGGTTAATAGACCAATAACAAAGAGAGCTCCAAACCTCTCTGCCAATAACAGCTAGTTTTCAGTTTTCCCCTCCCCATTCAGACCACTCCCAGATAGTCCTATCAAAAATTTTGCTTGAGAAATAGTTTTCTGCCACACATTTTTTGGGGCCCATTTTAACAGAATACTATTACATTAAGGTATTAAATTATTATTCAGAAATTATTTGAGATTTATAGAAAAACGACTGCAATGGGCCTTTAAGATCTACTTACTGCACCACCAGTCACACTCACCTGAGCTGTGGACATCGTGATTGGGCAACTCTCTGAGGAAGAGATGAATGTCTGTGGGGCTGTTGCCATGGAGCATGTGTCAATCTCCGACGAGGGGTCGTCAGCGGGCCCCTGGCCCTCTTCTGGCCCCTCCAGGACCTCAGCCAAAAGACTCTGGGACAGCACCTCTGAGAAGAAAGGAACTTCCTCCACCTCTGAGAAAACATCAGGCTCGGAGGCGTCTTCCAAGTCGAGGGCCAGGTCTAACTCAGGGGCCACATAAGATTCACCACCAGTGGCGCATTCTTCCCCCTTTACCCCCTCCTGTTCATCACCCTCCACCCTGGGCTGCGGCTGCTCAGTGTCAGAGTCCTGTTGTAGCTCTGGGAAGAGATCTTCTTCATGGCCCCCGTTGAGCAGCAGGGGGGACCCGGGCACCGGGTAGATGTCGGTGGACCCGGAGCGCTCCTCTTCTTCGTCCGAGTCAATGTGCAGCATGGCGCTGAGACGTGTGTGAGTAGGAAAGCTAGACCGCAGCTTCGGGGAGGCAGCGCCTAGGGGCCTGTCTCCGGGACCCTTGGGGGCCTCGATGGCATCCAGGCCTTCACTTAGGGACCTCTGCAGCCGTTGAGGGCCAGAGTAGGATTCGCCCTCTGTGGTTCCGCCCTCTGTACCGCTGAAGTCCCTGTAGTCTGGGACTGGATAAGCTGTGGCCCCGCCTTCCCAGGACCTCTGTGAGCCCAGAGAGCCAGTAGGGGAGGGGCCTCCAGTGACCACCCCCGGGAGTGGGTGGGGCATATCCTCGTCATCTGACGGAGTCCCCGGGGTCCCGTTATTGGGCACACCGATGATAAAGTCTAGTGAGGCCCCTGAGCATGAAACAGAGAAAATTTTATAATTTTATAATACCTTGATTTTTATTACATTACAATTCATCAGTGTGTACAGTCGTGGCCAAAAGTTTTGAGAATGAAACAAATATTAATTTTCATAAAGTCTGCTGCCTCAGTTTGTATGATGGCAACTTTGTGGAAATTAATATGTGTCATTCTCAAAAAGTACAGTCGTGGCCAAAAGTTAATTAAATATTGTTGTTAACAAACACAAGAAATGAAAAGGTAATGGTCCTCACCGTCAGGCCCAGTGGATGTAAGCTCCACTTTGAACTGCATCTGGCCACTCACATGCTCAGTGGGCAACCGTCGACACAGAGAGAAGCTCAGAGGCTGGACACTGAAAACAGACAGATGGACGGACATACAAAACAACCAAATGCAATCACTCAACTGTAGTGAACACACAATGATAAAGTACAGTGAACAATCAACAATTATGAGCATGGGTATACTTGAGTGTCAGTAAGAACACGTACACTACCAGTCAAAAGTTTTAGAACACCTACTCATTCAATGGTTTTTCTTTATTTTTACTATTTTCTACATTGTAGAATAATAGTGAAGACATCAAAACCATGATATAAAACATATTGAATCATGTAGTAGCCAAAAAAGTGTTAAAGAAATTCAAAATATATTTGAGATTTGAGATTCTTCAAATAGAGTGAAGAAAAAGCAGCCAACACGTGCTCAGCATATGTGGGAGCTCCTTCAAGTCTGTTGGACTGTTGAATGCCAAGAGTGTGCAAAGCTGTCATCAAGGCAAAGGACGTCAATTTGAAGAATCTCAAATATATTTTGATTTGTTTAACACTCTTTTGGTTATTACATGATTCCATATGTGTTATTTCATAGTTTTGATGTCTTCTACAATGTAGAAAATAGTAAAAATAAAGAAAAACCTTTGAATGAGGAGGTGTTCTAAAACTTTGACCGGTAGTGTGTCTTCGTGCATGCATGGGTGCGTCCGTTTGCCATGTTACCTACCCAGGTATCTTCTCAATCAGCCTCTGGACAGGAATGGTCAGCTGACCAAGGAAGCGCTTGATGATTGGTCGACTTTTGGCAAACTTGTCCTTCACCTCGATGTTCAGAATGTCTGTCATCAGTGCTACGAAAGTGTATTTCTACAGAGGGAGGGAGACACAGACTGTTAGAACACGTTTCTATGAGCTGGCTTTTTCACAAAAGAAAAAAATGTTCGATGGTAAACAACAAGTGAATTGCGGCAATCAGAGGTTCAGGTCCAATTTAAAGTGGACAGCAACTTAAATCGGAATTCTGAAGTTCCGCGTGACAGTGGACGGCGACCATCTGAAATGCCAAGCGAGACACCTAAAGGGAAAGCCTTGCTCGGCTCCCCATTAACTCTTTATTTGGAAAACCAGGGATGGGCAACCCCAAAAGGCTAGGGGGGATGTATGTGTGGGTATGGATGTGGATACGCAGACCAGCAAGCCACAGCGGCACCTCATGAGGAGTTCAGATTTTTTGTGTCCCCCACCCCTGTCAAAGTTACCAATCCCTGACCTAATCTCTTCAGCCATATTGATTTCAAATGTCTAACCTTCACAATTTTGTAAATAATAGGGAATACATTTGTGTATAATTGAAATACACTTAATACTCAAGTGATTCTTTGAAACTACATCTATAGTGAGTGAGTGACCGAGTGATCTAAGAGTGGAGTGAGAGTGTGCATAAATGTGTAAGTGTGTGTACGTGTGTGCACACATGCATGCATATAGATCACCTCTCCGTGCCACTTAGGGTTGGTGGTGTTGGCGATGATGGCGGAGCGTCTCTCCTGTCCATGGTGGCTGAAGGTGGGGAAGCCGCTCCTCTTCCCAGGGTGGATGGACATCTTCAGGTAGGGATCCGGGTTGAAGAACATTCCCTTCTTCAGCCCCACCGCACGCATATCTACACAGAGGAAGATTATCATCACATCAGGGGATGTATGTATCAACAGTATCAGAGTAGGAGTGCTGAATCAGGATTGGTTTAGCCTTTTAGAGCACAATAAATAAGACTACATGGACAGGGGGACCTGATCATAGATCCAAACTCCTACTCTGAGACTCTTACGCCCCAGGTCCTTCACTGAGCATTGTCTGAGGCTTTGACAAAACAAAATTGGAGGCTAAACTGCCAACCAGAGGGGGCTAGTGGGTGGAGATATAAGAGGACGGGCTTTGATGCCATTCCATTTATTCCATTCTAGCCATTACAACGAGCCCATCTTGTAATATCTCCACCAAACATATCCTCTCTGCAAATGCAGTGATGAAGGTCATGTGAAACCGCATCACATTGGCAGTAGACATTATGTTGACTTTTTTTTTTTTTTTCCAAAATGAAGATGCCAAGCCGTTTCAATGATGGCTTTTATCTGCAACTATATCATACACGTGTAGCCAAGTCCCATTTCTTGTCAATGTCACAAGCCAGGGAAACCAAAGAGCACCTTACTATATGAACTAGTATTGCAATTGGAGCGTGAACAGAACCTTCTGCGTTTTCACAAATTTTCGGAGGTTTATTGCAAAGGAAGGATGATATACATATATGCAAAGTTAAGAGGTTCTATTTTCAAGTGGGAATAACACATGTGAGGAGGAATAAAAGGTCAAATAAAGTGGTAGATTAATATGATTATTCTTATTGATAAGATTTATCAATAAGTGAAACCCTGACGAAAGCAGTTTGCTGCCAAAACGTTGACAATCTTCAACTAAATCATTTGAATTGGAACAATAGAGTGTGCACCTTTTCCAAGACAGAGTCAATGAGGACATTTACTTGGTTTTAGCCAAACCACACCTCACCTGTTAAAGTAAAGCTGATTAGTTTGCGAGGATGATCTGTGGATGACTGCCCCTCACTTTGACCTTCTCCCTGAGAGACAGAGAAGTTGTATAAACATGTTAACAGTCGTAAAACAACACACACACACACACACACACACACACACACACACACACACACACACACACACACACACACACACACACCAGGACTCCAGGGTTCTTCACAGTGATGCAGGGGGTGGTTGCTCTCAGGGCTCCACTGACACCGTGGTAGTACTTGAAGCAGATCTTGGTCTCAGCTAGAGGGAAATAGAAAGATTCATGATATGAACACAACTTCTCTTTTCCTCTCCTCACCAACTCTTTTGCTGGCTGAATCTCAATTGTGAGACATGACTTCTAATCTTGCTTGTTAAGAGGGTAGTATGTACAGAGTAATGCAAACATCTTGCTCACAGTTACTTGTATTACAGAACTAACAACTCAATTAAATGTAGCGTCCTATGTAATTGCAGTGTAATTACCTTTCCAGTAGTTAACCATGAAATAAATGGCCCTATGTGCCTTGCTCAAAGTAGTGCACTACATAGGGAATAGGGTGCTATTTGGAACCAAAACCTGTTAATTAAGCGATGCCTCTCCCCCTTTGTTAATCTCATCCCATTGGACCGCACTTTTTGCTCAAAGACATTTTGAAACTTCAATTCCACATCATACTTGATCATATTGAAGCTTTTTTTCCTTCACTCCCTCTCCTCTCGTCTTCTCTCCTCCCACTCACCGTCCATGAAGTAAGGACCAGGCTCCAGTCTCCAGACAATCTGGCCCCTCTGTGTCCCATTCACCCCGCGATTCTTACAGTCCCACACATTAGACGGGCTGGTCTCATCTGAGCCGGCCAGGGAACAAAAAAGCTTTGTCAGACCACTCAGTTTGTGTGTTTGGTTCTAAATGAGTATGCACATGCATGTTTTGTGGTCTACAAAGACGTGACAGTGACAGACAAAATGTTTGATTATTGAAAAACTCGAAAATGGTGGACCCCAATGAACACTATAATGTTACGGTCAGATATTTATTGAACAGCACATATCTACACTCCACATTGCAGCCTTATCACAACTCTTGTTCCATGTAAACTCAGCAAAAAAATAAGTGTCCTCTCACTGTCAACCGCGTTTATTTTCAGCAAACTTAACATGTTATGTTCATACAAATATTTACACAAGTTTCAACAACAGACAAACTGAACAAGTTCCACAGACATGTGACTAACAGATATTGAATAATGTGTGAGATGTTACCCCACTCTTCCACCAAGGCACCTAGCCCTCACCCTCCAATCCAACAGGTCCCAGACGTGCCCAATGGGATTGAGATCCGGGCTCTACGATGGCCATGGCAGAACACTGACATTCCTGTCTTGCAGGAAATCACGCACAGAACGAGCAGTATGGCAGGTGGCATTGTCATGCTGGAGGGTCATGTCAGGATGAGCCTGCAGGAAGGGTACCACATGAGGGAGGAGGATGTCTTCCCTGTAACGCACAGCGTTTAAATTGCCGGGAATGACAACAAGCTCAGTCCGATGATGCTTTGACACACCGCCCCATTCCATGACGGACCCTCCACCTCCAAATTGATCCCGCTCCAGATTACAAGCCTCGGTGTAACGCTCATTCCTTCGACGATAAACACGAATCCGACCATCACCCCTGGTGAGACAAAACCGCGATTCGTCAGAGAAGAGCACTTTTTGCCAGTCCTGTCTGGTCCAGCGACGGTGGGTTTGTGCCCATAGGCGACGTTGTTGCTGGTGATGTCTGGTGAGGACCTGCCTTACAACAGGCCTCTCTCAGTCTATTTCGGATAGTCTGAGCACTGATGGAGGGATTGTGCGTTCCTGGTGTAACTCGGGTAGTTGTTGCCATACTGTAAATTGCCATACTGTCCCACAGGTGTGATGTTCGAATGTACAGATCCTGTGCAGGTGTTGTTACATGTGGTCTGCCACTGCGAGGACGATCAGCTGTCCGTCCTGTCTCCCTGTAGCGCCGTCTTAGATGTCTCACAGTACGGACATTGCAATGTATTGCCCTGGCCACATCTGCAGTCCTTTTGCAACATGCCTAAGGCATGGTCACACAGATGAGCTGGGACCCTGGGCATCTTTCTTTTGGTGTTTTTCAGAGTCAGTAGAAAGGCCTCTTTAGTGTCCTAAGGTTTCATAACTGACCTTAATTGCCTACCGTCTGTAAGCTGCTAGTGTCTTAATGACCGTTCCACAGGTGCATGTTCATTAATTGTTTATTGAACAAGCATACGAAACGGTGTTTAAACCCTTTACAATTAAGATGTTTGGATTTTTACGATTTATCTTTGACAGGGTCCTGAAAAATGGGACGTTTCTTTTTTCCCCTGAGTTTATAATGTCCGTTTTGCACTATACCATAACCTTAGATACGTCAAACTTCAGACAATTATCCTTTAATTCGTAAATATAGTTCCTAAAATACATTCTCTACAACCTCTAACATAAAAGGACAAGAAATTGCAACATCCCACAGTGTTAAAACCGAGGGAATTCCGCTGTACGTAGCACTTTCACCCCCTTAAAATGAACGACCACGTCAGGCTGAACTGAACAAGCACGAAGCAGCATGATGTGGGGGAAAAGATGTGGAGGAGAGAGAGGAGGGGGGGGGGGATATCATTGAATGTCTGCTTAGTTGTGGAAAGTGGGAAAGCACGCAGCACCCTGGGGGGATTAATACCCTGACGCTAGTAATGAAGTGCATGATGGCTTCGTGATCGATAGCTGGAGGGATCCCTGCATGGATTGCCTTCTCTGCTTTCTCCCTCCCTCTCATATTTTCACCTGACAGGGATGATTGGGATCCCTCTTCCTTAAAGGAGGAAATCCAGACAGGTCAAGGGGCAGGTGGATAGAGGATTCAGAAGCTTCTGGAGGTTGACTGACTCGTCCCACAGCCAATTATTATATTGGTAAACTGGTAAATTAGTATTAGAGGAGTCTTAGACAAGCCTAATGCGGTTGCTTATAGTTTGTGTTAGATAAATACTATTTAGTTTGTTGCCTGAATGTATTTAGTGGGTATGTATGCTCGCATAGAACCGAATTGGTTATACTGTAGGTTCAAAACAATATGTGGTTCATTATATGAATAAATATGAAAAAGTTGGAGAAGTTGTTTTTTCACTGCAATATTTAACAAGTAGCCTTATACAGTGTGCCGCTTAATATATAACGAACAAAAATATTAACGCAACAACTTCAAAGATCTTACTGAGTTACAGTTCATATGAGGACATCAGTCAAATTAAATGAATTCATTAGACCCTAATCTATGGATTTAACATGACTGGGAATACAGATATGCATCCTCACAAGCAGCCTCACAATGGGCCTCAGGATCTTTTGAAGGTATTTCTGTGCATTCAAACTGCAACTGTGTTTGTGGTCCGTAGCTTATGCCTGCCCATACCATAACCCCACCACCACCACCACGAGGCACTCATGTTCACAAACGTTGACATCAGCAAACCGTTTGCCCACACGATGCCATACAAGTGGTCTGCGGTTGTGAGGCCGGTTGGACGTACTGCCAAATTCTCTAATAAAACGGAGGAGGCTTATGATAGAGAAATTAACATTCAATCCTCTGGCAAGAGCTCTGGTGGACATTCCTGCAATCAGCATGCCAATTGCAAGCTCCCTCAAAACTGTGAGATAACTGTGGCATTGTGTTGTGTGATAAAACTTACATTTTAGAGTGGCCTTTAATTGTCCCCAGCATAAGGTGTAATGATCATGCTGTTTAATCAGCTTATTGATATGCCAAACCTGTCAGGTGGATGGAATATATTGGCAAGGGAGACTAACAAGGCAAGGCTCACTAACAGGGATGTTAACAAATTTGTCCACAAAATTTGAGCTAAATAAGCTTTTACTGCATATGGAAAAATTCTGGGATCTTTATTTTCAGCTCATGAAACATGGGACCAACACTTTACATGTTGCGTTTATATTTTTGTCAGGTGTAGTTTACAATCAAAATCCTGACTCTAAGCAGGGCTATTAAACAGTGCATTCGGAAAGTATTTTAAACCCCTAGTTTTTTTCTATTTAATCTATTTAATCTATTTAAAATAGATTAAATAGATTTTTCCCCCTCAATCTACACGCAACACCCCATAATGACAAAGCAAAAACAGTTTTTGAAAATGTATAAACTTAAAAACCTTATTTACATAAATATTCAGACCCTTTGCTATGACACTCGAAATTGAGCTCAGGTGCATCTTGTTTCCATTGATCATCCTTGAGATGTTTCTAAAACTTGACTGGAGTCCACCTGTGGTAAATTCAATTGATTGGATATGATTTGGAAAGGGACACACCTGTCTATATCAGGTCCCACAGTTGACAGTGAATGTCAGAGCAAAAACCAAGCCAGGAGGTCGAAATAATTGTCCGTAGAGCTCCGAGACAGGACTGTGTCGAGGCACAGATCTGGGGAAGAGTACCAAAAAATGTCTGCAGCATTGAAGGTCCCGAAGAACACAGTGGCTTCCATCATTATTAAACGAAAGCAGTCTGGAACCAGTGTAATGTACTTAAGTCGTTTTTGGGGGTATCTGTACTTTACCATTTACATTTTTGACAACTTTTACTTCACTACATTCCTAAAGAATATTATGTACTTTTTACTCTATACATCTTCCCTAACACCCAAAGTTGTGTTTACATTTTGAATGCTTAGCAGGACAGAACATGGTATAATTCACACACGTATCAAGAGAACATCCCTGGTCATCCCTACTGCATCTGATCTGGCAGACTCACTAAACACATGCTGCATTTGAAAATTATGTCAGAGTGGAGTTTGCCCCTGGCTATCCATAATTTAAAAAAGACCTGTCTGGTTTGCTTAATATAAGGAATTTGAAATTATTTATACTTTTACTTTTGATACTTAAGTATATTTTAGCAATTACACTTACTTTTGAAAGGTAAGTATATTTAAAACCAAATACTTTGACTTTGACTTTTAACTTGAGTCATTTTCTAATAATACGGTATCTATAATTTTACTCAAAACCTGCTCCAAAGTGCTCAGGACCTCAGAGTGGGGTGAAGGTTCACCTTCCAACAGGACAACGGCCCTAAGCACACAGCCAAGACAACGCAGAAGTTGCTTCAGGACAAGTCTCTGAATGTCCTCGAGTGGTCCAGCCAGAGCCCGGACTTGAACCCGATCAAACATCTCTGGAAATAGCTGTGCAGCGACGCTCCCTATGCAACCTGACAGAGCTTGAGAGGATCTGCAGAGAAGAATGGGAGAAACTGCAAAATACAGGTGTACCAAGCTTGTAGCGTCGTACCCAAGACGAGGAGACTGTAAACACTACCAAAGGTGCTTCAACAAAGTATTGAGTCGGGTCTCAATACTTATGTAAATGTGATATTTTATTTGATACATTTGTAAAAATGTCTAAAAACCTGTTTTTGCTTTGTCATTATGGGGTATTGTGTGTAGATTGATGAGGTGGAAAAAACAATTTAATCCATTTTAGACTAAGGCTGTAACGTAACAAAATGTGGAAAAAGTAAAGAGGTCTGAAAACTTTCCGAATGCACTGTATTGGTGACCACCCAGGATAGTCTAGGTGTATATGATATGTGATGGTCCAAGTCAGATGTGTGTGTTGACTCAGGCTTCCCTTCCGTGGAACTTCAACAGCTCCAATTTCATTATTTACTCTGTAGTCTCCTGCACCAGAGACTTGCATTTCTCAACTCTACAAAACTAGCTAGAATCAGCAAGTCCTACACAACAGCTTGGATCAGTTCAGTCAGATCAGTAGTATTAGTTAAAAAGTTTGCCTTATCAGTCCAAATCAAAGGAACATTATTACAATAAAAAAATCTGAGCATTTATTTTAACCTTTGATTCAATGCTCCACCAGTAGCTGGATAAGGTAAACTAGTGTTTAACTTATTCTGGCAGGGTACCCCTGGGGTTGACCATTTTTGTTTACACCTGTAGATAACACAACTGATTCATTTAATCAAGGGCTATATCATTAGTTGAATAAGATCGTTGTACTGGACTACAACATAACTATGTATCCCTGGGGGCAACCAGTTCATTTGTTCTACTTTAAACGTTCCTAGTTACTAACTACCATTGTGAAACGAGCATGCTGAGTGTCTCACCGATGTGGTAGAGGCCAATCCAGTCGGTGGCATCCACCTCCTCCTTGATGTCCCAGGAGATGACCAGGTTCTCGCCCCTCCCCAGCGTGAACTCCAGTGTGGACGCCGTCAGCGACGAGCGGCTCTGCGACGTCACCAGGTCCGTGTCACTGTTGGCCCTCGGGAGGCCCATGGGGCTACTCACCACGGAAGCCATGTCCCCGGCGGCGCCACCACGCTCTACCAGGCTCCGAAGGTTCTCCGGGCTGAGTGTGTGTCGCAGGTGCGGGCTGCGCCTCCGAGGCGCTGACAGGTTCTCCCGTCCCAAGTGTCCGGGCAATCCGTGTGCATTGTGGGGGTGGGCCGTGTGGGGATGGTTACGGGTCCTTGGAAGGACCGCTGTGGCAAGTGAGGGACGCATGGTGGCTGCGGGGGAAAGGCCAAAGCAGGAAGTTTGGAGTTGTAGTTACAGGAGCTGGCAAAAGGTTGGTGGAGGTTAGATAACCGGAAACCCTTGATCTTAGTGGTTGGGTTACGCTTCAAAGATGCGGTCTACCTCGGACACTTAACTATGGTAGATTGCTACAGCTTTAGCTTTCAGATGGTGGTGTCAATAATGTTTCATGTGGAGGCTGCAGAAGTTATCCTTCCATAAAAGCTCTGTGGTGTGTTGTACCTAAAGTTCTGACCAAGCTCTCTCTGGCCAATGTAAAAAATTATTCCTGGAGTGCAGTGAACAATCCAGGAGCAAAGACAGATAGAAGACAGCCAGCGTTGTCCACTCTGCTACTTTACGCTGTCCAACAAGCAACGATCGAGACAGAGAGCTCAAGACTAGGAAAGAGATGACAAAATGGAGAGGAAAATGAGGGACAGAGGCAGACAGACGAAGTGAAACAAAGGACAAAATGTCAGTACTCTTAACCGATGCACTGCATGCACAGCAAAAACAGTGAACGGACAACTCTCAGTGAAATGCAATCACGAGATCCCTGAACAAGCATTTGTCACCACCAGACTGATGTGGTGTCACAGAACCAGTCACCAATGCATTTATAGTACATTGGCCTAGCCATTCTAATTTACACACCGAGTGATTCTCTCTTTCCTAATCAACATTACAAATTAATGACGAAAATACATCAGGAAAGCTGGGTTAAAGTGAAACTGCTGATTGTTTCATCTCTCCTACTCAATTAAATGCATGCAAATGGAACAAAACAAATCTAAAACAGGATTGATTGTATTAGAGACACGTTTGCATAACAATAACAACGTCCCAATGTACTGTTTTGAGGACTGAAAGTCCTCCTCTCTCTCTTACTATGACTCTTTCCCTCTCTCCCTCCGTGCTTTGTGGAGTCTGTCAGATTGACTGCCCCAGAAAAAGGAAGTGGAGATCCATCAGAGAAAGGGAGCTGTAACTGTCTCCCTGGAAGATCTTAAATCAGCAAAGGTGTCTGGGGGATATCAGGGGGACGACGGTCTGATTGGCTGTCCGATTCTGAACCACAACTGTTTAGTAAGAAAAAGGAGACATGTGACTTTATGATTCAACAGGAGCTTATTTTAGATGTGCTGAGCAACAACCAAGGCATTTTGGAAGATTAGCTATAATTTGAGCCAATGCTAGCACCAGTCATTTCTGATTTGGGATGATCTATGCTGGGCTCATCTCATCGTCTGTTCAGCACTACTATAACCAAATAAGTTGTTGTGGGTGCGGACCATTACACAGTACTGTAGTTCCGTGGTAAATTGAAATGATGATCTCTGTTGAACTAATTTAAAGTACATGACCAAAAGTATGTGGACACATGCTTGTCGAAACATCTCATTCAAAAATCATGGGCATTGACATGGAGTTGGTCCCACCTTTGCTGCTATAACAGCCTTCACTCTTCTAGGAAGGCTTTCCACTAGATGTTGAAGCATTGCTGCGGGGACTTGCTTCCATTCAGCCACAAGAGCATTAGTGAGGTTTTACACTGTGTGCTTTGTGCCGGGGGCATTGTCCTGCTGAAACATGAAAGGGTCTTCCCCAAACTGTTGCCACAAAGTTGGAAGCACAGAATCGTCTAGAATGTAATTGTATGCTGTAGCGTTAAGACTTCCCTTCACTGGAACTAAGGGGCCTAGCCCGAACAATGAAAAACAGCCCCAGACCAGTAGTCCTCCTCCACCAAACTTTACATTTGACACTATGCAATGGCGCAGGTAGCATTTTCCTGGCAAACCCAGGTTCGTCCGTCGAACTGCCAGATGGTGAAACGTGACTCACCCTCTAGAGAACGCGTTTCCACTGCTCCAGATTCCAATGGCAGCGAGCTTTACACCACTTCAGCCGATACTTGGCATTGCGCATGGTGATCTTAGGCTTGTGTGCGGCTGCTTGGCCATGGAAACCAATTTCATGAAGCTCCCGATGAACAGTTTTTGTGCTGACGTTGCTTCCAGAGGCAGTTTGGAGTGTTGCAACCAAGGACAGATGATTTTTTACGCGCAACACGCTTCAGCACTCGGCCGGTCCTGTTCTGTGAGCTTGTGTGACCTACCACGTGAATTTGACGAACTATGACGGTGCCACGTTGAAAGTCACTGAGCTCTTCAGTAAGGCCATTCTACTGCCAGTTTGTCTATGGAGATACCATGGCTGTGTGCTCAATTTTATACACCGTCAACAACGGGTGTGGCTGAAATAGCCCGGATCCAGTAAATTGAAGGGGTGTCCACATACTTTTGTATATATAGTGCACTGTTGCAGATGGTTTGACTCTGGTTTTATATGCATGAACTGACTGGAGATACTTAAGGGGTGCGAGCTTAATCAAGCACCTAAACTATCTGAAAGAAAACAAGGAGCCAGGTCTACTGTTAGGAGCCAGGTCTACAGCCTGATAAGTGCTTCTATATTAAAAAAGTAGACTCAGCGCTGTACTAAGTAAACAGCAGTGTCAGGCCATGGTCCACAACAACTAAGCGCTTGAAGCACAAGGTTTAACTTTTCTTCTGTTCTTGTCCCAGAGCTATGTTGTGATGCGAGTTAATGGTCACTAGGCTTTATGCTGAATGTTATGGATTGCTCTCATATTTGTTAATAGAGATTGACGCCAGATCAAGTTACTAAGGTCCAAGTACAAGGACTGAGGACACGGATTATTTACTGTTGTATTGATGACAGTCTGTGGACACCGTTTGATGATCTGATTACTTTATGACTTTATACTCGGCCTTGTCTCAGGGTAGTAGGTTGATGGTTGAAGATATCCCTCCTAGTGGTTTGGGGGCTGTGCCTTGGAAAAGTGGGTGGGGTTATATCCTGCCTGTTTGGCCCTGTCTGGGGGTAATGTCAGACAGGGCCACAGTGTCTCTCCTGACCCCTCCTGTCTCAGCCTCCAGTATTTATGCTGCAATAGTTCATGTCGGGGGGCTAGGGTCAGTCTTATATCTACAGTATTTCTCATGTCTTGTCCGGTGTCCTGTGTGAATTTAAGTATGCTCCCTCTAATTCTCGCTCTCTCTCAGGACCTGAGCCCTAGGACCATGCCTCAGGACAACCTGGCCTGATGACTCCTTGCTGTCCCCAGTCCACCTGGTCATGCTGTTGCTCCAGTTTCAACTGTTCTGCCTGCGGCTATGGAACCCTGACCTGTTCACTGGATGTGCTACCTTGTCCCGGACCTGCTGTTTTGGACTCCCTCTCTCTACCGCACCTGCTGTCTCTAACTCTGAATGATCGGCTATGAAAAGCCAACTGATTTACTCCTGAGGTGCTGACCTGTTGCACACTCTACAACCACTATGATGATTATTATTACTATTATCATCATCATCATCATCATCTGACCCTGCTGGTCATCTATGAACGTTTGAACAACTTGGCCATGTTCTGTTATAATCTCCACCCGGCACAGCCAGAAGAGGACTGGCCACCCCTCAGAGCCTGGTTCCCCTCTAGGTATCTAGGTTCTGGCCTTTCTAGGGAGTTTTTCCTAGCCACCGTGCTTCTACATCTGCATTGCTTGCTGTTTTAGGCTGGGATTCTGTTTTCTGACATCGGCTGATGTAAAAAGGGCTTTATAAATACATTTGATTGATTGATAACTCTGCAGCAGGAGACAAAGGTCACTACCTTATTTGGGTTTCCTATAAGCCCCTAGTGCTAATGTTGACATATCTGAATCAGACCGGAAACGGTTCTAAGGGCCAGTTCAGAGAATGCCACCTAGACTTTTCCTCTGCTTCTGTGCTGGGTGGTGTCTCCCTGCTGCAACTTGTAATATACCGGATAGGTTTTTGATTAACAAAAAGGAGAGCATTGAAGTCAATCTGGAAACTCCTGTAACAGAAGTGTAATGTCTTACATTGTGCACATCTGCAATATCATCAGTTCATCCTGCTGCCCGAGGCAACAGATCACGGAATCTCAGTTTAATAGTGATTTATAACAATCTATGTTGCTCAGTGCGACAGTACATGAGAAGAGAGGTCATGCATGTGTGAGATGATTGCCTGTGCGTCCGGACTGATACTGGAGAAAGGAATGCTTGCATGGATGTCCCTGAGTCAACAAGACTATACAACTGGGGAACACGCATGCATGCAAATACAAATAGATATGTTCACAGCTACATGTGCGCACACACACAGAGAGAGAAGGAGCATTTTGAGAAATTGTACAGTCGAGAGAGAGAAAAGTCTGTACACTTGAATGGTAGTTATGCAACTGTTCTTGAGGTCAGTCCTCAAATTCCTTCCATGTCTGTATGCTATTGTTTTCTCTAATTTGAGTGGGAGAGGTCTGGGTTATGTCTGTCTCACTGAGCCAATGGGATGGGATAAGGAGCCTGTTCACTGCCTCTATACACAGTACAGGGGCCTTGACCTGAAAATTCAGCCTTCCTTTCCTTGAAATAAATAATGTCTCTTACATGACTGGATAGGTGAACGCTAGGCTTCTGCTACACAGCTTTAATCCATTATGTCATGTGAGATTTGTGATTGATTTGCATCCAGGAAGGAAAGAAGGAAGCAAGTATTCATTTTAAGGACGCAAAACAAGGCCATGGTAACCATTTATGCTTAGGACAAAAAATTGCAGATTCCAAAGGTTGGTAAAAAAATTATAAAAATAAACAATGCTCTTCTGTATTGGGACCCACAGAATCCATCTGGTGCTTTGAGATTCTGGTTATTATAACTGTGTGAAAGAGTATTATTAGGCCTATAAATAAATAATCAGTTCCATTTTGAACTTGTTGGGCACCAGGTTTATGGTAAAGCCATAGAATCCTATTGTTGGGCAAGAAAACCAGAGAGCCATTCTGTTAGGCACAAATACTGGTTGAATAAACGTTGCTTCCACGTCATTAAAATGTAAAAAAATGCAACAATTAACGATTCTACTGAGTTACAGTTCATATAAAGGAAATCAGTCCATTGAAAAAAAATAATTAGGCCCTAATCTATGGATTTCACGTGACTGGGCAGGGGCGCAGCCATGGGTGGGACCCAGGCCCACCCACTGGGAAACCAGGCCCAGACAATCAGATTACATTTTTCCCCAACAAAGGGCTTTATTACAGACAGAAATAATTCTCAGTTTCATCAGCTGTCCGTGTGGCTAGTCTCAGACGATCCGACAGGTGAAGGGATCGGATGTGGAGGTCCTGGGTTTGCGTGGTTACACGTGGTCTGCGGTTGGGAGATCGGTTGGATGGACTGCCAAATTCTCTAAAACAACATTGGAGGTGGCTTATGGTAGAGAAATAAACATTACATTCTCTGGCAACAGCTCTGGTGGACATTCCTGCAGTCAGCATGCCAATTGCATGCTCCCTCAAAACATCTGAGGCATTGTGTTCTGTGACAAAACTGCAAGAGAATGGATTATCTTGGCAAATTACAAATTCTCACTAAACAGGGATGTAAACAAATTTATGCACAACGTTTTAGAGAAATAAGCTTTTCAGTTAATGAAACCAACACTTTACATGGTGTGTTATCTATATATCTATATATTTTTGCTTCTGATAGAGGTGAATCAGCGTGGAAAAAGGAATTTGGGTATTCTTTTTTTACTCCGACCCTCCCGTGCGGTAGTCCGCATTTTGAGAACACCCAGGCAGTGTATCTATGACGCACTACACGTACAGTACTCTCAGAGCCACACATAAAAACACATGCAGAATGCACTCACAGTCCACACAGCTATAATACGATATGCTGTAAATCAAGCATGCTAACGTTACTATGGATATAGGCTAATCATTCATGGACCTGTTCACTATGGGTAATGCAGCTCATATGAACGCGTAAGCTTTATTGATGCACTGAGGCCTCATACTAATGAATGCCGTTCTGACTCACTATGAGAGCAGTAACTGTATACTGTGCCAGGGTTCGTCATGGCTACTTCGCTGGCTGCTTCCCCATGGGAATACATGCCTGGAATGAGTCACACGCTGAGAGGTATCCCACAATGACCTGCAATGCGAGTGAGCACCCCGGAAGTGGTTCCATTCACGCTCACTTCCTTATTTCATGCAGTACCACTTTAGAACGCCGATATTTTTATAAACACAATGGAAGAAGGCTACTCACATATGCACATTCATCTGCACCTTAATTTGACACTTATGGATGTGCATACACACACAATACAAACAGACAGAAAGACACGCAGGGTCAAGAAAAAACATATGAAACAAGCATATAAACTGTACAGCCAAACCAGACACGTCCATTTAACCTGTTCTCACTCTCCCTACTGTACATCACTTTGACCAACTACACCTGCACTGCATGACCCCACAAAACAGATGGCGACAAAGACAGCCTGAGACAACCAGGGACAATACGATGGAAAATGTACCATTCTGGGTCAACGTTGCCCATTGGCACAGACCTAGGATCAGCTCATCTTCCCTGAATCCTCACCTTAGCGACACTTGTTTTTAACCATTTCATTTTGAGTTTGATTCATTTCATGAACTGAGTTCAAATGGAAATGATCTCAACCCCGTCTGTGACTGCATCCATCCAAGTGAAGCTTGGCAGGACTATTTGGAATTCAATATAAGATGCTACTGTTTGCTTTGATATCAACTAACGTAGCAGCCGTGAAAGAAAACGCCTAAGTGGAGTTCCCACATCTGGTTTTCTGCGAAAAAAAGAAGCTAGGTTGAATTAGCTGTATCCCTGAGAACGGGATGCATCCGGTTGTTGGCAACTCCGCTAAGCCTAGCTTTGACACATCCTGGGTGTATCGCTTTGATCACTTGATTTGAGGTGACTATACTGTATGCAAAGGCCAGGGGGGCACAGTTCTTGTCCTCGGTGGCTGCAGTCCGGCTTCTTTTCATCTCTCCCTGCACTGGCACTGAATTGATCAATTGAATGCACTGATTTCCCAACGAATGCACACACATGAGGGCTTTTGGTTTTGACATTGAGCCAAAATCATGTCGTATTGAGCACGCCTGGTTACACCATCCACCATAGTTGCTGCGATGTTCTGAGCCAGCACAGTATGGTCTGAGTCTGCATGATATTGTGAAAGGGTAATAGTTTCCTCTTCCCTGGTCTTAAACGAGAACCAGCAGACACGTCGGCCTTTGAAGACTGTAGCTGTGACACCCTGGCTGTAGGCATAACATAAACTCACTCATACCATCTGAAATAATGGCATGATGTCAATGCTCAGCTGCATAGCGCATCCCCAGGGTATTACGCAGCCACAAAGTGATGTTTACAATGGGTAGCCTATACCACCTACAGAGAAGTATCATGTTTTATAGCCTACTCTCAATATTGACAGGTGAATTGAACACATCTTACTATATTACCTACTGTAGTCTACAAGGCAAACTAGCCTACATCAATTAATTAGCATGTCAACACGCTACGCTTCTCTCGTGCTGTCGATGCCACAGGCGCATTGCTTTGCGCACATTACTGAATAGGGACCGCACTGAACAGTCTGCGATCATTGCTCGCTATTGGGTTAGGCTACTCTGGGAATTCCCAGCGTCAATTCTTAATGCAAATCTCCTTGACAAGACGCAGGCTATAAATCAACCAATTTCACTTAATTAAAAGTGATGACATGCACAACATGACACTGTATTCACATGTAACGGTTTGGCTATACTAACATATTTTAATTCCTTCGGTCACCATCCTAAACGATGATAAAATGCCACATGAAATATTGACCACGGGTGTATCCATGGGTAGTATACCTTTTGCGCAGAGGTGCGATAAAACAGACGCACACAAATTAAACGCGATCACAGCTTTTATCCGCAGTTATGGTGTGGATATCACGATGGTTTTGTTACCTCTCTGTGCAGTCTCGGATTTATGGACAGGCGGGATACCGCTTTAGGGGACCCAAGTCCAGGCCAAATATGTAGAGGCAGCCTGGGTGTGAGTCATGTATAGCGTCGGTATCTCTCCTCCGGTTGACAGTAATGTTGGCGTGAAATGTTTAGGCTGCGGAGGCTGGACGGCCTTCTTGTAGCAGGCTGTCAGTGTCTAAAGGTGCGCGCTAGAAACACAATTTCCCCTTATTATTATGACCACAACGTTCGTTTTGTCGTCTTTTCAATGTATAGCCTTCTATGGTTTTGCATCGCAATGCGTATTCCACACACTCAGCCATACTGTCCGAATCATCTTCCCTGCCAGCAGATGCTCAAATCCCGAACGCCCTATCCCACAAGCAATACAGGTTTGAAGCCGAACCTACAGAGTAAGATGGCAAACGTAGCCTACCTAATTATTGCAGTTAGCCTATGAGTCGTTTGTCTAACAGGGGTCATTATGGAATTATTCATAATATACCTGATGCTAAACCGTGCCTCCTCTGTTGAAATGGGCGGTGACTTAAAGGAGATAGATCCAGCCTGCAGAGCTGTGTATGGCGGCTGGCTGTGCAACCTGGTCTCAGAGTATTTTGTTGTATTCTGTACGTAAATCAGAGACCCGCATGCAAATTTTTATGGGTCAAGGATTTACGTTTACTATGTTACATCTAGTATATGCGACCAGGCTGGTGTGTTGGAATATAGGCAGTGGCGATTTTCGCATGTAAATCTTGGTGGGGCAAACAAAAAAATATATTTTTAGATGCATGCCAGCAAACTCACTGCACAACACTAAACAATACATGAATTGCAAAAACGGTGCCCACACAGTCCCAACACCTTACCACTGCTATACCTGTTAATTATAACAGTTAATTCAGCCTAATTTACTGCCTTTAAAAAAAACATAGCTGATATGGCTGACTTGCTTAAACAAATTTGGTTCCTACTGATAATTGAGATGTACAAACTATGACATAAGCGGACGATGAGCAGATAATAGACAATCTGTAATTTCGTTTAAGACATTAATGAACGAGCTAGGACGGGCTTAGTCAATATAACTATTTGATCAGATCTTTTGAAATGTACAGCAACATAATTCAGAACACGGGCCTTTCTTACAGTATTCTCCCTGTACACCAAGTCAGAACCATATGATAAATAAAGGGGGCATACAAGCAGACAATTTATGCAGTGGCATACAATACATTTTTGGACTCACCTTGTTGTGCTGTGCTCACTTGAAGCTGGTGCGGCAGTCCTTCGTGGGCAATTTTTTTCAGAAAACTTTGTCATCAAAGTCTGGCATTCTCTAGATTTATGGTGCTTTCAAAATAACTGAGAACACTGAGAAAAAACAAGGTCGTCAGTGATCTTCAGGTCAGAGCTCTAGAAAGAGGCCCGAGTTCCCGACTTGCAATTCCGAGTTGGATGACCGTTCAAAATGTATTTTCCCAGTCGGAGCTTGTGAAATCACAAAAATCAGATTTCCCAGTTCTGAGTTTCCAGTTGTTTTGAGAGCGTCAGAAGTCATGCTTAATTGACACCATGGCTAATGTTGAATGTTTATACGTTTAAGCTTGGAAAAGAGACCCTTAAACATAGACTTGGGACCACACACCCACTCCACTGAATAGCAGGCAAGTGATTGCTTTCCAATGCTTGCAGTTAGCCACTGACTTCTTCCAAACCACTCATTGATGAATTAGCCATTTCCAACTTGTTGTGTAATGTTAATGTCCAATGGCCAATGAGCACCGATATGTTTTATCTGTAATTTCTCTTCGAAATTTCTAATGTGACAAGGATTTAAAAGGATTTGCCAGTAGATTGTAGACTTGATTCATGATGATGACTGATACCTTGCTAGCTGAGATTTTGAAAGTATGGTGTTGACATGATCAGTCCAATCAAAGCTGATATAAGACATAACATGATTTGAAGTAATTTTATATGTGACCAATGACCTTGAGCTTTCTTGGATGGGCACTTCTAATGCACAGTTCCAGTCAAAAGTGTGGACACACCTTCTCATTCCAGGCTTTTTCTTAATTTTACTATTTTCTACATTGTAGAATAATAGTGAAGACATCAAAACTATGAGGTGGCGATAATGGGACTGGCTTCCTCTCTCACATCAAAACATACCTGCAGACGAGTGACAGATGGATGGATAGAGAGAGAGCATGATTTTGCCTTTTTTTTTTTTATTGTAACACGGTCAGTCATCTTAAAATCAGGAGGTGAAATGCAAAACTGACCTTGGGACTGCTACATCTCTGCCTGTATTTCAATGTAAAGTATCTCTTTAATAATACTTCCTGTTGACCCGACCGAGTGATATCTCACCTATGATCATGCTGTGTCCTCTGTGTCAGCCAGTTCAGATGCGGGAGGGGTTCACCAAAACAGCTGATATAACCTACAGGACTTAGGGAGAAGGGGGAGAGGGATAAAGTGAAGAAGAGAGACTGTTATTGTGTGTGTGTGGTCTCACCTGGTGTCCACACTGAGTGGCTACAGAGTACTTTATGCTGAAAAACAGACACATGAGGACAAACAATAGAAGATAATGTCAATAGAAGATACTGTATGTGACTCAGACACCTATCGGAGTGTACCTGAAACATTTAAATATAGAGGGCTATGTGTCTCACCACTTGGTTATTGCAAAGCTAACCCCCAGGGAAATCATGACTTTGTAGCAACAGATAATCCAGTGAAAATGGCTATGTTTATGTGGCGTAAATCTGAAAATTAGCAGATGACATATTAAGGGTTTTTTAATTAATGCATGTGAGACTGGTTCCATGTACAACAAGACAGGCAGAGATGGATAAAATGAACACAGAACAGTTTAATTAACTCTGGTTATGGAAACTTTTGCCAGCAATAAATCTTCCGCGGCCTGTTCCTTGGACAGTGAACATCTGGCATTGTCTACATTTTGACCCCTTGGTCAGCTCGCTCTCTGAAAGTAAAGAAAACAGCTTATTTTTTATAGATATGGAAACAATAACTGAGATATGACCGTTCAATCTAAAGCAGCAGATGTCATTTTTAGGATACGTCAATACAGCCCATTGCTGCTTACCTGAGATGCCATCTTCGTAGGTGAATGCTTTGACTTCCTTTGTGTCGGAAAAAAGTTGCTTTCAGAACAATTATTTTTGATCGAAAATTAAAAAGGTTTTTCTCTCAACAAAAAGACACAAATGTACCTCCATAGCGTATAACAATTTACCTGTGAATAACCACACCTTCATACAAACGTGCAACTGTATGCAGAATTCTTGACGCACAACCGAAGATGCTGCCATATCCTGCCAGCACGCCCACAAGCGAGCCACTCAGGAGCAGAATGATGCCGCGTGGAAGAGGGAAAGGAATGAGATGGGAACAGCAATTTGTTGCAAGTTGGGGAGGAGGGCTAATAGCTGAACAATAGACTATTCAACCTTTACTAAAGAATAGTCTAATAGCCGAGCTAGGTGTGAAAATCCCCCCTCCTATCACAGACCAGATTTGCCCTAACGAACCAAAGGGGTAGCTTGCTACTCAACGTAATAAAGTAATGACTTTTCAAATAAGTTACCTTACACGTTATGTTGGCTGACAATTTGTTAGCTACGCTGTCCTTACAAACCACATAGCATATCATTACAGCAGTATGTACTGGTATGTTAACTAGCTACCTAACGTTAGTAGTTATACTTGACTTGATTATTCTCGTCATTCTTAGCTTAGCTAAATGGTATAGTCGTTGTGCTTTCTCAATGGACATTCGGGTGCTTTCATAAATTCGCTCTGGTTATCTATAGGCTGGACAATAGAACAAGTCAAAATTCACCCAAGGCTAAAAAACGGCTTCAGAGCGTTGGCTAAACTGGAACACTAGCGTGAGCCAATAGCAAATTAATGGAATCGAACGTTCGCAGAGCCTGTTTTGACTGGAGTGATGCTTAGAATTCCATTAAATATGTATCCCTTTTTATTTTACCGCCACAATCTGTTCGTCGTACGAAACTGGAAAAAAAACAACTTGTGTAGAAAGTAAACGTCCGCACCTCGATGGTGTCAACTGTGCTTATGTCTGCGTAATGAAAAAGTAGGGAAAAAATAAGAACTTCTGACTATTTCTGGTCTAGCGATCGATGACAAATGAGCTTGCTGTCCAGACTTACATAACTACAAAGAGGGGATTTTCCTGATTAAAATGGTACCCGTGTAACAGTTTTACTTCTCCTCGCCCCTACCTGGGCTCAAACCAGGAACCCTCTGCACACATAGACAACAGCCACCCTCGAAGCATCATTACCCATCGCTCCACAAACGCCGCGGCCCTTGCAGAGCAAGGGGAACAACTACTTCAAGGTCTCAGAGCGAGTGACGTCACTGATTGAACCGCTATTAGCGCGCACCCCGCTAACTAGCTAGCCATTTCACACCAGTGACATCCGACTTGAAAAAAATCTAAATATACACATTGCGAGATATTTGGCGAAATAGACAGACATGCCTATATTTCCCCCATAGGAAACAATGGGAAGGCCGCAGAGTTTCAAGATTATTTTTGTTGTTTACATTTTGTTGTTTACATTTTAACTATAAAACAATGTGAGTAGGTCTCATTGCCAACAATAGCGAAGCAGGCATTGTGACGTTGAACAATAAGCTGGGAATAGAACGTTCGAAAGGCAAGTTGGTGCCACGGTGCTCAATAGAACTAATAGGAGATGGCAGGGTGAAGAATTCACTAAAATAAGGCCTGTTTTTTTGCAATTACTTCAAAATGACGGTAAGCAGCTGAGAAATATTTATGAAACTGGGCTCCACGGTGGATGCAATGAACTAGTATTCATCAGAAAAGAACGTTGTTAAAAATGTGTGTCCAGCCTACTATCTAATATGTGTCCAGCCTACTATCTACACGGATTTCAGAGCACTCTCGTCTGAGTGTACCAGAGCACAGAATAATTACTTTACGAGCGCTCAACACCCGCTGAATATGCCCGGTGTCCGTAAACGTTGGGGAAAAAGTGTAATTAAATAGTTTCCAGCAGCACATTTACAGTCACCAATGCTCTGGTTAACACAAAAACTGCCTTACCAGCTCTTCTAGGGCAAGTAAAATGGTCTCATTTGTGTCTGGAAGTAGCTAGCCAACGTTAGCGTGGGTGCTTGACTGCCGTTGTAAGGCCAGAACACCCAAATCAACCCTACTCCTCGGCCCGAGAGCGAAACGGTCTGAATTTACAAACTGACCATTTTTCTCTGAATGGAAACACTATAATATGAATCAAATTAATTAAGCCAAATTTCATAAAATCTATCCCATATACTATGTTATTACAAAAAAGGTTTTAAATTCTCTGGTAATGCCAATACGGAATACTATCAAATGCTTCTCAAAGATGCCCTCTGGTGGTCAAACTAGCAATAACTTGCATTAACAGAAGAAATGGCTGAGAATTAAATAACGTGCCACAGAATGCTGCAGCAGCACGCAGGGTGTGCCGCAGTATGACGCAACTTTTAAATGATCTCCGCATGTGAAGTTTCCCACTGTGAAGCATGGAGGAGGTGGTGTGATGATGTGGGGGTGCTTTGCTGGTGACGCTGTCAGTGAGTTACTTAGAATTCAAGGCACACTTAAGCAGCATGGCTACCACAACATTCTGCAGTGATACAACATCCCATCTGGTTTGCGCATATGTTTTTCAACAGGACAATGACCCAACACACCTCCAGGCTGTGTAAGGGCTATTTGACCAAGTAGGAGAGTGGTGGAGTGCTACATCAGATGACCTGGCTCCACAATCACCCGACCTCAAACCAATTGAGATGGTTTGAAAAAAGTTGGACCGCAGACTGAAGGAAAAGCAGCCAACAAGTGCTCAGCAAATGTGGGAACGCCTTCAAGACTGTTGAAAAAGCTGGCTGAGAGAATGCCAAGAGTGTGGAAAGCTGTCAAATGCAAAGGGTGGCTACTTTGAAGAATCTAAAATATATTTTGCTTTGCTTAACACTTTTTTGGTTACTACATGATTCCATATGTGTAATTTCATAGATATTGTCTTCACTATTATTCTACAATGAAGAAAATAGTAAAAATAAAGAAAAACCATTGAATGAGTAATGTGTCCAAACCATTGACTAGTACTATAACTCTATGGCAGCAACCAAGGGGTTGAATTTCCGATCTCTACCCCTAGATTTGGTGGTGACGTAGTGTCCCCATGAGTGACAGAACACTGAGCCAATCACGGCGCAACTAGAGAACATTACCAAGCCCTATGCTCCGTATTTTCCACTGGCTGCCCCACCACCACAGAAAGCACTGAGCTAGGCTGAAACACCTGCATTTTTGAGCTGCCTTACTCAAGAAAGCAAAAAAGAGACCAAGTTTGTATGCAGCTTTATTAACTCAATTTTTTTTACAATGTTTTCAAACTGACACGTATTAATACAAAAATAACATGAAAAACAGCTCTGCCCCACCTCCCCTGAATGAAAGGTTGCCACTGCATTTAAACTCAGCATAAAAAGAAACGTCTCTTTTTCAGGACCCTGTCTTTCAAAGATTATTCGTAAAAATCCAAATAACTTCACTAAGGTGTAAAAAAAAAAAAAAAAAAAGGACACAAAAAATGGTCAAAGACTCCAGCTGCTACTTGCTGTTAATCTATGCATTGTCACTTTTTTATTTTATTTTAGTTCAGAACAAATTCTTATTTAAAATGACGACCTAGGAACAGTGGCCTTAATTGCCTTAAATTGTTCAGGGGCCTGACAGTTCCACCATTTATATACAGGAATTAATTATGTAGCCACCATGTTAATTAATATAGGCATTTTAATGAGTTTATTAGAGGGGAAATTCATAAAGTCATGATTGACAGGCTCGTGCCTTAATCCTTCAAGTTTTTTATTTGGTAAATGTGCACACACATAGGTTAATAAAGCATATACTTTCATGGGGCATTCACATGCTTGTCGGAAGCGACATGATTGTTTTCAATATTTATGCATTAGTGGAAACCAAGACTTCTCAGGGCAGGTCTGCCGGTTTTGACGAGCAGAAGTTTCTTTTCGTAGCAGGTTAGGATCATTAACGTGGCAGGATAGGATAATTAATGTGGCAGGTTAGGATAATTAATGTGGCAGGTTAGGATAATTAACCTGGCAGGTTAGGTATTTTATTAGGATCTCCATTACCTGTTGCAAAAGCAGCAGCTACTCTTCCTGGGGTCCACACAATACATGAAACATAATACAGAATGACATAATACAGAACATCAATAGACAAGAACAGCTCAAAGACAGAACTGCATAAAACACATACACACAAACTATCTAGGTCAAATAGGGCAGAGGCGTTGTGCCACGAGGTGTTGCTTTATCTGTTTTTTAAAAACCAGGTTTGCTGTTTATTTGAGCAATATGAGATGGAAGGAAGTTCCATGCAATTCAGGCTCTATATAATATTGTACGCTTTCTTTAATTTGTTCTGGATTTGGGGAATGTGAAAAGACCCATGGTGGCATGTCTGGTGGGATAAGTGTGTGTGTCAGAGCTGTGTGTAAGTTGACTATGCAAACAATTTGGGATTTTCAATACATTAATGTTTCTTATAAAAAGAAGATGTGATGCAGTCAGTCTCTCCTCAACTCTTAGCCAAGAGAGACTGGCATGCATAGTATTTATATCAGCCCTCTGATTACAATGAAGAGCCAGACGTGCCACTCTGTTCTGGGCCAGCTGCAGCTTAACTAGGTCTTTGCTTGCAGCACTGGACCACACTACTGGACAATAATCAAGATTAGACAAAACTAGAGCCAGCAGAACTTTCTTTTTGGAGTGTGGTGTCAAAAAAGTAGAGCATCTCTTAATTACGGCCAGACCTCTCCCCATCTTTACAACCATTGAATCTATATGTTTTGACCATGACAGTTTACAATCTAAAGTAATGCCAAGTAATTTAGTCTCCTCAACTTGTTCAACAGACACACCATTCATTCCCAGATTCAGCTGAGGTCTAGAACTTAAGGAATGATTTGTACCAAAAACAATGTTCTTAGTTTTAGAGATGTTCAGGACCAGTTTATTACTGGCAACCCATTCCAAAACAGAAGCTAAATATGTTCGAGTCACGTCCGGGACAATTTTATCATTTTAGCTAACCCTATGCCTCTACCTATTATAGAAGGGTCCAGACACCTTTTTAGCAATTTCACTTGATTTTGAGAAACTTACTTCACCCGCAATAGACTTCCTCATTGCTCATTCCGCAGTTCCTAAATAATATGTGTGAAATGCTTGATAGTGTATGTGATAGTGTATGTGATGTGAACTGAAAGGTCTTCTTTCTTGGGGACCTGAATATTGACTGGTTTTTATCAAGCTGTCTTGTGCTCGCCAGAGGTAGCCTGACTGCCATTAGATGAGAGATGAGATGAGATGAGATCCTCAGACCCCTTGTGAGACCATATGCTGACACATGCACATTTGTGGCCTGCTGGAGGTCATTTTGCAGGGCTCTGGCAGTGCTCCTCCTTGCACAAAGGTGGAGGTAGCGGTCCTGCTGCTGGGTTGTTGCCCTCCTACGGCCTCCTCCACGTCTCCTGATGTACTGGCCTGTCTCCTGGTAGCGCCTCCATGCTCTGGACACTACGCTGACAGACACAGCAAACCTTCTTGCCACAGCTCGCATTGATGTGCCATCCTGGATGAGCTGCACTACCTGAGCCACTTGTGTGGGTTGTAAACTCCGTCTCATGCTACCACTAGAGTGAAAGCACTGCCAGCATTCAAAAGTGACCAAAACATCAGCCAGGAAGCATAGGAACTGAGAAGTGGTCTGTGGTCACCACCTGAAGAACCACTCCTTTATTGGGGGTGTCTTGCTAATTGCCTATAATTTCCACCTTTTGTCTATTCCATTTGCACAACAGCATGTGAAATTTATTGTCAATCAGTGTTGCTTCCTAAGTGGACAGTTTGATTTCACAGAAGTGTGATTGACTTGGAGTTACATTGTGTTGTTTAAGTGTTCCCTTTATTTTTTTGAGCAGTGTATTTGTTCTATCTTTTCAGGGGGATGAAATTGAAATTGTAGCCAGCTCTGCAATGCTTGTTTGAAAAAGAGAGATACTTTGAAAAAAGTATAATTTTCAATTAATCGAAAATGAGACGTCAATCTGCACAAAGGCAAAAGGCAATTTTTAAACAATGGATGAGCTTTTCTTAGTAATCTACTTGAGAACCATTTAGGGTTCAAATAAAAATTTTGAATCAGTGAAGCTTTTAGAGAGAGGTTTAGTGCTTTTATATTTAATAATCTCAACCCACCCAATTCATATTCATTATATAGATAGGCACGTTTTATTTTGTCTGGTTTAGTGTCCCAGATAAAGCAAAATATGTTTTTTGAAAACAAATCATCAGGAGTAGGCAGCGCCATAAGTAAGTGAGTAAACTGAGATATGACTAATCAGGGCAATTTTTCCATAAATAGACAAAAGCATCTCCATGGCTGCAGGATCTTGTCTATTTTTACAAGTTTTCTATTGAAATTCATTGTGGAGAGCTTATTTATATCTTTTGTGATATGAATACCGAGTATGTCTACTTCAACATCAGCCCATTTTATAGGCAAACTGCAGGGTAATGTAAAACTTGTATTTTTTTAAGGATTCAATACGTAATATTGTACACTTATCATAATTAAGTTTTAGTCCAGAGACTACAGAAAAGTTCTCTAGATCTTCAATGAGACATTGCAGGGATATAGCTTGCGGACTTAATATAAAACTTGAGTCATCGGCATACATGGACATCTTTGTTTTTAAGCCTTGGATTTCTAATCCTCTAATGTCTGATTTTAATAGCTAGCATTTCGATGGCCATAACAAATAGATATGGTGACAGCAGACACCCTTGTTTAACTCCTCTTGACAAATCAAAACTCTCTGAGAAGTAGCCGTTATTTACTATTTTTGTCGGGTTAAAGTTATTTTGTGAGGTGGTCGGATCTTTTCATGATGGAGTATGTTGTTCCTCCATAGCGTAAAGCTGTTGGTACTCGTCGATTTCCCTCAGGATCTCCTTAGTATCCAGATTGGCTCTTACTGCAACCAGTTGTTTTCCGAAAAGATAACAATGAGTCTTTCCCACGACGATGACAGGTGTCTGTAGTACAGCCAGCTAGCACTCGCGGAATCCATGCTAAAAAAGGAACACAAACTTGCAGTCCCAGCCGTAAAGGCTAACCGCGTCGTGGAATCGTTAGCAACAAAACTTTAGTTCAGATTAAAATTGATTTAATGAAAAGGTTTTAATATAAACAACAAAACGAGTGTAGACAGTACAATGTTCTGTTTCACGCTCTGATGACATATCTGATGACTATTGTTATTTTACAGCTGCTCTTTAATTATTTCTTACTTTTATTTCTTATTCTTATTTTTTGGGGGTATTTTTTATTTTTTAACTGCATTGTTGGTTAGGGCTTGTAAGTAAGCATTTCACTGTAAGGTTGTATTGTATTCGTCGCTTGTATTGTATTCGTCGCATTCAAAATGCCACTACAGGGCTACCAGTTAAGGGCAACAGACCATGCATACTATATGTGTTAACCAATCAAGAGCAGTTATACCTGAAGTCTGTGTCTATGTCACAGTCACATGCGATTGAAGGAGCCACAAGAAGTCCAAGTGAAATGCCTGATTGGCACTCCTTGAGGAGTGACTGCTTCTACTTTTAATGAAGTCAGACATGTGAGAGGGCAAAGCACAGCTGAAAACATAGCTGAGAGGAACTAGTCAAATGGCACAGATAATACTGGAAAAGGAGACAGAGGTGTTGAGGGACTATTCAACTATGAACAACCTGAACTATAGGAAGTGTGGACTGGTTATCCACCCAAATGCACCATGGCTAGGTGTATCTGTTATATTACTCACTTGAGAGACCTTCATTCGGGCTTGTAGAAGAAAAAGGCCCAAATGCAACAAGCTACATTGACTGTAGATACCTCAAAGTTGAGCATGGCACACACAAGTTGAAGGAGCGCCATTAATATTATTGGGATCAGGGGCAGTTGATGGTCACAGCTATGGAATGGTGGGATTGTGTTGTCCTGTGCCCATGATGATATGTTTGTGGAGCGCATTTACAAAGATACAACTCTCTTCAATAAACTAAAGCAAAAATGTGATGCCTTCTTTTACACATATTAAATCATTGTTATATTTACAATTTAATTAAATAGCAGTGTACTCTTTCACTACACAGCGTGTAGGATTATTTTGAAATAAGAATACAAATGGTTAGAATGCTGGCTAGAGTGACATTAAAATGGCAGAAGCATGGTGTACGCTCAATGGCGCTGCCGATGCTAAAATTGCCTTTTGGTCACTAGAGGCCTCTATCATTCTCTATGGCTAGTACACACTAGCTATCTAGCTTGTAAACACTTGCTACCTAGCTAGTACACCCTATCTAGCTAGTACAACTCTAGCTAACTAGCTAGTTCACACCAACAATGCGTTACGCCTTGATCACACCAACAGCGTGATTGCGCAAAATGGAACGCAGCATTGTCTGGATATGGGTGCAACAAAAGTTCAACATTCCCCTTCTGCTACCATTTCCGTCTACACAGTTTGATGCATACTATCGATAAATCTAATATATGTGTAACCGATGTGAAATGGCTAGCTAGTTAGCCGGGTGCGCGCTAATAGCGTTTCAATCGGTGATGTCACTTGCTCGGAGACCTTGAAGTAGTTGTTTCCCTTGCTCTGCAAGGGCCATGGTTTCTGTGAAGTGATGGGTAATGATGCTTCGAGGGTGGCTGTTTTTGATGTGTGCAGAGGGTCCCTGGTTCAAGCCCAGATAGGGGAGAGGAGAGGGATGGAAGCTAAACTGTTACATTGATGCTGTTGACCTGGATCACTGGTTGCTGTGGAAAAGGAGGAGGTCAAAAGGGGGGTGAGTGTAACCGGTGTGAAATGGCTAGCTAGTTAGTGGGGTGTGTGCTAATAGTGTTTCAATCAGTGATGTCACTTGCTCTGAGACCTTGAAGTAGTTGTTTCCCTTGCTCTCCAAGGCCCGTGGCTTTTGTGGAGCGATGGGTAACAATGCTTCGAGAGTCGCTGTTGTTGATGGGTGCAGAGGGTCCCTGGTTCGTGCAGAGGGTCCCTGGTTCGAGCCCAGGTAGGGGCGGGACGGACGCTAAACTGTTACATATAGAACGCACTGCAACTGCCTCTGCAACGCTGCAAGGCGAACACAGTGTTGCATTGGAAATGAATGTACTTCTGGTGTACCAAAATGGAATAACTCTGTCGGTGTGATCGAGGCATTAGATTGTAATGACAGACTACATTTGTGTAGAAATTGCGGGCATGTTCAGCGTGTGCTTGCACGGTTGTCGCAAGTTTTGTACCACTCTTTTTTGGGGTAGTGGGTCAAAAGGTTTGAACCCCACTTGAATACATGATAGTGGAAACAAATTGAGTTGGGTTGGATACATTAATGGTAGGCCACAGTATTTTATATATATTTTTTAGCACATACCCCCCAAAAGGTCTGTGCACAGCCCTAGTGTGACATGTTGCCAAGGCATAGTTACCTAGATTAGACATTGCAGAAAAGAGAGGTCTCTTGAAATGGAAAACCAGTTTTACTACATTCTTTGTCAAGTGAAATCTAAGAGCTATGTTTTTAGACAGGGGCCAGTTTTAATGACTGGCTGCAGGGGCATCAGCTGGATTGCGTTCAGTACGTTTTTACGTTTTGAAACGTTCAATTTAACGGAAAGGTGCTGTACTGATCGACCAGTTGAAAAATGGGGAGGGGTTGGGGAACGCTGTCCTTTAAATACGTCACTCATTGCTTCAAGACACACCTTGCCACACCCACCAAACATACATCAAAGTATTTTCAATAACATTTGGGGAAAACGTGTCGTTCAGTACAAACTGTTCCGCAATGTAGCAAACTTTCAAGCGAACTGAACGCACCGTAGGATGCCTCAAGAGGTGTCAGGTTAGGAGAGGTTTTTGGGCGTAGCCACCTGTGCAGGTACTAATACGGAAGTTCCCAACTACTAGATTTGACTCAGATATCAGTCAACAGCCAATGCTACCAAATGAATAGATTTGATTTGACTTCCACAGTCAGGACATGGACAATGCAATGCAGCGTAACGCATTTTTTTAGGAGCGCAAAGGGACTTCAGTAGGGCCCACATGGCCGAACAGCTACCCGTACCGACTACTACTACACCCAGAGCTTAACCTACTGACAAAATGTATTCAGGCGATTCCAAAGGAACCGTCCAGGGAGGAGGATTCGGCGAGCGCTCTGTCCCGGGAACCACGGGGACGTTGAGCCCGAGCGTGGTCAACCAACTCTTGATGGAATTTCTGATGTACTTCGGGAGAGCGCTATTGGTCTTTTATCCTGTGTATTTGACAGGGTACCTCGGACTCAGCGTCATCTGGATCCTCTTGGGTATGATGCTGATCATTTGGTGGAAGAAAAACCGCAAGTGGAAAGATATCCGAATTGGAACGGCTATGAACTTTATGGATAACGAAACACAAGTGATCCACAACGAGTTGAAAACCTTGAATATGGCAACTTGGGTATGTATTGGTATGCTGTTGATGTAGGCAGAGGTTGTTCCCCATATGTGGAAATTAAGTTATGTTACGTGGTACTCTGGCTGACATAAGATGAAAAATATGCACATACACACATACTCAGTCACACACAAAATGAAATTTGTCCTGCTGGATCAGTAGGCGTTTCTACACATTTTACATAACGAATGAACTCATCTAGGCTACAGCTGTTCATGTCCTTGGGGGAGTTCATGTCTGGAAGGTTTTGTGTGACTTAAAGCAAACACAGCTAAAGCTAAGCACTCTTAAGAATAGAGCCTACATAGGCCTATTTTAAATTTGTGTATGAGCATACAAATGACCCACTAAGACCAGATGCTCAGCACTAGCCTACTTGTATGATTGTTATAGCAATGTAGTGTTATGGTCAAACATGTAGAAGTGTCATTTGTCATCATCTTCCAGCCACTTTCTGCCGCAATAATAATAGTAAGACCTAACATTGCATTCCATTTCTGGGAAATCACAAAGTAGTGGCAGTGGCTGTATTGTTTGGGAGTGTAATGTGCAGAAGCTTTCACCCCCGTATTCTTTCTTGCGTTTGAATCAAGCTGTGGTTTATTGCCAAATTGCAGTGAATGTTGGGCCTCTGTGTTGGGCCTCTGTGTTTTGCCAAAGGCAGTCGTCAGTGCCACATTGACTACTGTGTCCCCAAATAACTGTAGGCTATAGAGCAGTGTTCTTAATCCATTCCTGTGGACATATTAATATTTTAGAGACATCATGGGAATATTTCTGGTGATTTGAAGTGTTGACGTCATAGTTGTGTGATTATGTTGCAGGAGGTTTCACTCATCCATGCCTTACCACACCCATGCCTAATAGGAAACATTGATAATGAAGTGCCACTGCTGAGGCTGTTGTACATTTAGAATAGTATTTTGTGAACATGTTGAGTAAAGTTGAAGCAGTAGTTGTCATTGTTAAAACAATATAGTGGACATTTTGTATTTCACAATGTTCCGGTTTTGTTTTTGGGGAGGTGTGACCTTCATCTCCTGCTCTCACACAAGGTTTGGAATTACAAACCCTTGATTAGTCATCAGGTCCTGCCTAACCAGTATTTTTCCTTTCAATATCAAAACCACACACTGTGGTAGATTAAGACGTCGCAGTTCTATATTCAACCACTCTGACAGTAGCCTGGTCCCAGATCTGTTTGTGCGGTCTTGCCAACTCATATTCATTGTTTGGCATTACAATGGCCATAAGAGTTGGCAATACAGCACAAACAGATCTGGTACCAGGCTACTCTGACACAAAAAAGGCAATGGAAAGTAAAAAAATATATTAAAAAGGGAAGTTTACAGTGCCTTCAGAAAGTATTCACACCCCTTGATTTTTTCCACATTTTGTTATGTTATAGCCTGAAATAAAAATTGACAAATAGATTTTTTTTCTTCTGTTGTCCTACAAACAATACCCCATAATGTCAAAGTGAAATTATGTATTTTAGAATGTTTACAAATGAATTAAAAATGAAAAGCTGAAATGTTTTGAGTCAATAAGTATTCAACCCCTTTATTACGGCAAGTCTAAATAAGTTCAGGAGTAAAACATTGCTTAACAAATCACATAATAGGTTGCATGGACTCACTCTGTGTGTAATAATAGTGTTTAACATGATTTTTTAAATTATTTCTAACTCATCTCTGTATCCCAAACATACAATTATCTGTAAGGTCCCCCAGTCGATCACAGATTCAACCTCAAAGACCAATGAGGTTTTCCAATGCCTCGCAAGGGCACCTATTAGTAGATGGGTAAAATAAAGCAGAGATTGAATATCCCTTTGAGCATGGTGACGTTATTACACTTTGGATGATGTATTGATACACCCAGTCACTACAAAGATACAGGCGCCCTTCCTAACTCAGTTGCCGGAGAGGAAGGAAACTGCTCAGGGATTTGACCAAGAGGCCAATGGTGACTAAATCAGTTACAGAGTTGAATGGCTATGAGAGGAGAAGACTGAGGATGGAGCAAAATAACCTAATTGAAAGGGTGAAAAGAAGGAAGCCTATACAGAATTTTTTCCCCCAATACATGCATCATGTTTGCAACAAGGCACTAAAGTAATAATGAAAAAAAAAAGTGGCAAATCAATTAACTTTTTGTCCTGAATGCAAAGTGTTATGTTTGGGGCAAATCCAATACAACACCTGAGTACCACTCTCCATGTTTTCAAGCATAGTGGTGGCTGCATAATGTTTTGGGGTATGCCTGTAATCGTTAAGGTCTGGGGAGTTTTTCAGGATAAAAAAATAAATGGAATGGAGCTAAGCACAAGCAAAATTCTAGAGGAAAACCTGGTTCAGCCTGCTTTCCACCAGACACTGGGAGATGATTTTTCCACCAGACACTGGGAGATGATTTTTCCACCAGACACTGGGAGATGATTTTTCCACCAGACACTGGGAGATGATTTTTCCACCAGACACTGGGAGATGATTTTTCCACCAGACACTGGGAGATGATTTTTCCACCAGACACTGGGAGATGATTTTTCCACCAGACACTGGGAGATGATTTTTCCACCAGACACTGGGAGATGATTTTTCCACCAGACACTGGGAGATGATTTTTCCACCAGACACTGGGAGATGATTTTTCCACCAGACACTGGGAGATGATTTTTCCACCAGACACTGGGAGATGATTTTTCCACCAGACACTGGGAGATGATTTTTCCACCAGACACTGGGAGATGATTTTTCCACCAGACACTGGGAGATGATTTTTCCACCAGACACTGGGAGATGATTTTTCCACCAGACACTGGGAGATGATTTTTCCACCAGACACTGGGAGATGATTTTTCCACCAGACACTGGGAGATGAATTTTCCACCAGACACTGGGAGATGAATTTACCTTTCAGCAGGACAAGAACCTAAAACACAAGGTCAAATCTACACTGGAGTTGCTTACCAAGAAGACAGCGAATGTGGCTGAGTTATAGTTTTGACTTAAATCTGCTTGAAAATGGTTGTCTAGCAATGATCAACAACCAATTTTGACTGAGCTTGAAGAATTTTGAAAATAATATGGAAATATTGTTCAATCCACCGTGTGCAAACATTTCTAAAAACATGTTTTCACTTTGTTATTATGGGGTATTGTGTTTAGATGGGTAAGACAAAATATAATTAATAATTTTTGAATTCAGGCTTTAGCACAACAAAATGTAGAATAAGTCAAGGGGTATTAATACTTTCTGAAGGCACTATATGTCAAATAAAATGTGCTTCTGATTGGTTTCTTTGTCTAATATGTCCATCTCCCTGCATACAATGTAGACCTATTCAAAGTTCAAAAGTAAGTCTTTATTAAATGAGGATGGGTCATCTTCATTATCTGGACTCCTGCCAACTCACATAATCACAAGGGTTTGTGTCAACCAAACTCTCTTGTAAATTTGTCTCTTCTCTTCCCAAAGGTACACTTTCCCGAACTTGAGAAGGTTGACTGGCTCAACAAGGTAAAATAATGTTTTTTCCATTCATGCTGGTCACTCTTTGTCTGTTGTGCTGTTGTCACCTCAGCAATGGAGTTGGCCCGACGGCACAAACAGATCTGTTTCGTGTAGTCTTGGGGAGGGTCTGGTCATGAACTGCTTTAAACATCGACATGTTGCCCACAAAGCTTTCAAAACAACATTGTTTTCAATGACATATCACATACACAACCTCTCAAAGTTATGCTCTACATTTGTTTATCCACACAATGATTTGGTCATGCTGATCGCAACTAGTTCTCCTGTCGTTCTTTGGTCATATGTCTGTCTGTTTGTCTTTAGATTTTGCTGCAGGCGTGGCCGTTCTTTGGCATGTTCATGGAGAAGCTCCTCAAAGAGAAGATCCAGCCATCCATCAGATTGTCCAGCCCATACCTCAAAACATTCACCTTCACAAAAGTCCACTTTGGTCATACAGTGAGAGAGCTTTTGTTGTGTTAGCATATCAGGTTTCACCTCGTGGTTCTAGGTTTGTATAAATGCTAGTACCTGGGGCCTCATTTATCAACCGTGCTTAATTCCTCACGAAATGTTGGCGTACGTGGAGATCATAGGATTTGAATTCTCAACACATTTTTCTGATCAAAGCCACATGTAACAAATAAGCTGTAAAAACATTTTGTTAACCAAATTCGAAACTTTCTCATTGACCTCCATACAAAAACTCCTTGCTTGGTGAGTACAAAACACTACCTGCTGGAGAAGACGGATTTTGTGGCCAGTTATCCCTCTCGTTTCGCCTCTTCGTCTCTGCTAAACTTCAAAACCATTCGATTGGGGTAAAATCTAAAATTGTGCTATATATTCATTGGTATTGTCATGGCTAATTTGTAAGCGATAAATATTAATGCATTACAAGCTCAAACACTTAATCTGCAAAAATGACAAGTTAATTACTGGGCGATAGGGATTTTTTAGAACCTAAGTGCGGGGCCTACCCTAATCTGATAGTGGAAGTGCGGTGGTAGATGCCTAGTCTCCCTTATGGCTCAAATCAGGTGCCTACATAGTATACACCACACACACACACACACACACACACACACACACACACACACACACACACACACACACACACACACACACACACACACACACACACACACACACACACACACCCCATAGACATACATCATTCTCAAACACACACACCCAGAGAGAGAAGTCTGCTCAGACAGATCCAGCTCAGAAAAGCCCAGCTCATGACCCTCCATCAGCAGCAGATTTTAATTTAGAATGGAAAATGAATGTGTTTATGCAACATGTTAGTGCATCGATTCGTTCTTTAATCAAACCGAATCACACCGAATTGTTTCAAACTAAAACATATCGTTCCTGTATCGTATCGAATCATCTTGAAAGGGAACGATGCACATCCCTAATGAATGGTAAGATTTGTTGTATAGTAGCGGGAATAAACCAATCAGGAGATAATTAGAATATGACTTACACAATGAAATAAACATAGTAGGCCTACACGCCCAGTTATGCAATCTCCTTGCTAACAGCAAATGCATATTTTTATCATAATTTTTTATTACCATTGTTATGTATTCTGTGCATGTCAACAAACACCTCCATTTCCCCCCAAAAACTATATTTGCATGCAAAGCAATTCTTAAAATTCCCATACTATAAAACATTCTATTTTTGCTACTATTTAGAACACAAGTATGATTATTCGGACACAGCCAGCGTATATTTTTTGGTGCGTACGCACCTTAGATAAATGAGGCACCTGGTGATAAAATATATATATATTCTCCTAATTTCAGCCCCTCCGAATCACTGGACTTAAAGTGTACACCCATGAAGTGGACAAGAGGCAGGTGGTTATGGACCTGCACATAAGGTAATAGTAGTAGTAGTAGTAGTCAAAATCGAATCAATAACACACAGTACAGCACAATAAAGACACAATAGGCCTACAATGGCTAGTAGTACTGTAGTAGTACTGTAGCTACAGCAGAAGTAGTAGTTTTATTGTCCCAGAAAATCCATAACAAGGTACTGTAGGGGTCCGTTCTATGACTCCCTGTAAACTATTAGGGCTTTGGATTTAGCCTGGTCCCAGATGTGTTTGTGCTGTTGACAGTGCTTTTTGCTTCACAGTTACGATGGGGATGTGGACATCGACACAGAGGTGAAGCCGCCCATCACTGCTGGGGTCAAAAGTATTCGGGTAGGCATCAGATGTCCTTGTGTGGCATCTAGCTTGGCTCCATGTCCTACTGGCACATACAACCACCCTATGCTAGCCTAGGATGACTGTGGTTCAAAATTGAACATTGTTACCGTGGCAAACCGGTTGTGTCACATTTACTCCTCTCACATCAAGCCGTGTTTTCAATTTGCATTTTGTGTGTAATTAGCTTTTTTGGTTTGCAGAGAAATTGCCCCTCTTGAGGAACTGTTTTAAAACTGGTTTTGATCTTTAAATTGATCTATATCAGCCATTTTTCTAATCATGTCAGTATGTTTTATTTTTCAGCTTCAAGGCATGTTGCGTGTCATTCTGGAACCTCTGATTGGAAATGCCCCGTTGGTGGGAGGAGTCACTATGTTCTTCATTCGTCGGCCGGTGGGTTCTGAAAGATGGCTCTGTTTGTTATTTATACCTATGACACCCAGAGATAAAAAAAAAATTTTTTTGCTACCTTCATTCACCCTCTATTTATTATAGTTATATAACTAAATGTTATATATTTTGGTTTTCAGGAGGTCCAAGGCTAGTAGTATAGGCTATAACTTTTTAAACCCTACCATGTCACTAATGAGTATGGGACCTGTTGTGCCCCGTCAGGTCATCGGCATCCTTGTGGTAGGATGCTAAGAGTGATGAAATGTTTCATTTAAAGTTATCAAATTCGAAATGGTTTAATTTTCAGACCCTACAAATCAACTGGACAGGGTTGACCAACCTCCTAGACACTCCAGGTCTAAGGTAATGTTTTTTTTTAATTTTTAATTTTTTAGATAGAAGTACAACATATATTTAGCAGTTTTTCCTTGAAAAAGAGTTCTACGAATTCAGAATTTTTAGGTCAGAATGTATCAGTTTCAAAATCACTATTTCAAATTGAAGTGACTTCTGCCCTAACCCTTTACCTCCAGTAACCTGTCTGAGCCAGCCATCATGGACATCATCGCTTCCCTTATGGTCCTGCCCAACCGCATGTGTATCCCCCTCATAGACCAGGTCAAAGTGGACCAGATGAGGTTCCCCCTGCCTCGTGTGAGTACAGTAAACTGATACTCCACTGTGTTTGAGTGTATGGCACATCTATGGCACATCTATGGCACAGTTCCAATGATTGGAAGTGGTTCCATAAAATTGTAATTTTCTATGAAATGTCAGAACAAGATTTGACACCAAACATTGGTTTAATGGGATCTTCAGTTATTTCTATATCTCTAAAAATCTGTTAATCAAATCTGGTTCCTGTGTTGCTGGCTACGTTGTGTTCATATTTTGGGGGTTTAAATATATGCAAGTTCTGTTAAATTTGTATTTTAGTGGGTGTGTGCAGTAAGATCTTGTTGTGTTTTGTACTTTTTTTGTAACTATAGTATTTTATGATGTTTTAGGGAGTTGTGAGGGTACACTTGCTGGAGGCCCGGGATCTGATAGCGAAGGACACTTATATGATGGGAATGGTGAAGGGTAAGTCTGACCCCTACGCGGTGCTTAGGGTCGGCAATATCCACTTCAAAAGCAAGACCATCCAGGAGAACCTGCACCCACGCTGGAACGAGGTTTATGAGGTAGGGACTCCTGAAAATCCTGCTGCTGTAAATGTAGTCACACACACTCACAATCGTGCAGTCAACCCATTCTCTCTCCCCTTTGTCTATACACACTTTGTTTTTATTTATTACCATATAAAATATGTTTGAATATATGATTTATTTTTTATCCCCTTTTTTGTCAACTGCAGTTTGTGGTACATGAGGCCCCTGGGCAGGAGTTAGAGGTGGATGTGTTTGATGAGGACACTGACAAGGATGACCCCCTGGGAAAGTGAGGAAACCACTTACTATGTGCACGAGAATAGACACAACCTCCCCATTCTGATTTCTTACGCCCACTTGTCACTGACTGCTGACCCATGTCAAACATTCAGTAGTGCACAAGTAGGTTGTGGAATGTTCATATAGAAATATGTCATGTAGAACATATGCCTCTGACATAGAGTAAGGAATCATGCCGGCTCTATTCATGACCTTATCTATCTGGAATATTTTCCACAACATTTGTGTGACAAAGCCTATTGAACATGGCCCTGGTTAGATACTTTGACCAATTGAGGGCTTATTTATCAATCTCAAAGCTGTCACCCCTGGTGAAAATACTTGAAACCCTTGTAAGTGAACAGGTAAAAGAGTTTTTATTTACTAACTCTATTTTATCAATGTACCAATTGGGCTTCAGGAAGAAGCATAGCACAATTACAGCAGCCATGAAGGTTTTAAATGATATCACTGAAGCCCTTGACAAAAAACAGCACTGTGTCTCACTTTTTATTGATCTCTCTAAGGCTTTTGATACAGTTGATCATGCTATACTAAGGCAGAGATTGTTGAGTGTAGGTCGTTCGGAGCATGCAGTTGCATGGTTTGCTAACTATCTGTCTGATAGAACTCAGTGCACTCAATTTGATGGGCTTATGTCTTAAATTGTCTGTCCTTAATGGTGTGCCCCAAGGCTCTGTACTTGGTCCTCTCTTATTCACTATTTATATAAATGATTTAGACAAAAATGTCCAAAATGCACAACTTCATTTTTATGCTGATGATACTGTTATTTACTGTTGTGCCTCGTCTCTTACAAAAGCTTTCCAGAACTTGCAAACGGCTTTTTATACTGTTCAACATACCTTGTGTCAATTGAAGCTTATCCTCAATACTGACAAAACTAAACTAACGGTGTTTTCTAATGCAAGAAATAGACCTCTGAACCTTTCACCTATTACTACCTGTCAGGGCAAGGAGATTGAGGTTGTAACCTCATATAAATATCTTGGAATTCTAAATGATGACGGACTCTCTTTTAAATTGCATATTCAACAACTTACAAAAAAATTTAAGCTGAAGTTAGGATTTTATTTTAGGAATAAGGCCGTTTTTCTTTTGAAGCCAGAAGGAGGCTAGTATCAGCTACATTTATGCCTTTACTAGACTATGGGGATATTTTATATATGAATGCTTCCGCTCAGTGTTTGAGATCAATTGACACTCTTTACCATGGCACTTTGAGATTTATTTTAAACTGCAAAACCCTTACGCACCACTGCACTTTGTATACCAGGGTTGGCTGGCCTTCTCTAGTCACTCGTAGGCTCAGTCACTGGTATACTTTTATTTACAAAGTCATTTTGGGTTTACTACCTTTTTATTTGGGCATTTTTATTGTTCAGAAATGTGGTGGGTACTCTCTTCGTTCGCTGGACTTTATCGTGCTAACTGTTCGAAATGTCTGAACTGAATTTGGTAAAAGGGCTCTTATGTACTCTGCGCCATCGTCTTGGAACACCTTACAAAATACTTTTAAACTGGAAGAACTTGTCCCGATTTGGTGTTTTTAAATCACTGATGAAGGATTTTGAGGCTGATTCCCTGACCTGTCAATGTTTTTAATTTGCTGTTTTTGATTTTGTTATACTCTTGTGAATTCAATGGTTTTTACTAGATTACTTGTAGTTTTTCATGTTGTCTGTCTGTCATTTTTGTAATGATTTGATGCTGCCTATCTTGGCCAGGAAGCTCTTGAAAAAGAGATTTTAAATCTCAATGAGCCCTTCCTGGTTAAATAAATAAATAAATGTATCCATCGTAGGTTTCGCCTGGACTTTGGAGAGGTAAAGAAGGAAAAAGAGATGGATAAGGTGAGACGGTCACATTGAATGTTTTAGTTGCGGGATAGGCAACTCAGGTCTTGCAAGGCCAAAATACTTCTGGTTTTCTTCTTCTACAGCAGCCAAGGTGATAATGGCTGGGGTCATTTTTGCTGTTCTCCAAATATAATGTTAAAGTTTTTAATTGTGTAGAAATGCAGTAAATGAAATTCAACTTTCAAAAAATGTCCAGGAAGGACCTCACTAACTCAAACCCTGGTTATGGCCCTGCACATAACGGAACACATTTTAAAAATGTGGATACAAATAGAAATGATTATTAGCTAAGGTAGTCTCCCGGTTTCAGTGTGTTTTCTACCTTTTGGTATCTAAAGAATGGAATGAGAAGACTCTCTGGCCAATCGGTGATATAAATCAATACATCAACTTTCATGTAGAAAAAAACCAACTATCAGAACTTTTGGCCCTCCATGCCTGGAGTTGACTAGCCTTGTTCTGAGGGTGATAACATCTCGGTTCAGATGAATAAACTATTCCCATTTCGTTGTCATAGTGGTTCCCCCTGGTTGATGTGACGAGTGGAGAGGTTCACCTCAAACTGCAGTGGCTCTCTCTACAAACTGACCCGGGACTCCTAGCGGAGGTAAGCGCTCTTAAGCAGTTTATAACCACTCTTAAGCAGTTTATAACCACTCTTAAGCAGTTTATAAACATTCTTAAGCGGTTGAGCCGACTCACCCAAACCATGTTGTGGAAGCTCTGATATGTCTTTTCATACTGCACAGCCCGGGTCGCTAAAGGAAAACAACAAATGTGCTTATTAACCGTATACAACTTTTGACGAATATTGTGTATTTCTTTTAATTTTTCCGTTACAGACATCTGATGGCTGTGCTTGTGCTATGCTTGCTGTGTACCTAGACAATGCCTCAAATCTACCAGTAAGTACATCTGTCAAGCCTGTACAGCCACGGAGACTCACATGTTAACTAGCACAAACAGTCTGCGACGTGAATATAAGATGCGATAACCAAGTTTATTTGCTTATGAAAACATTAGTACACATTCTCTGAGCACCAACAAGACACTCTCCACTCAATCTGAATGCCCCAGGATGCCTTAGCACATGCTTATAACAAAGAGTTTTGCAATTTTGCATAAACATCATGTGATAGGCCGATGACAATCAAATATAAATGTTACAATTTAATCCCCTTATTGAAGATGATCATCACCAGTACCATCATTCGTAACTCATCACAATTGACCCTTCGCAAAGATCTGCCTCAGAATTTTGGGCAACCATTCACAGCGCTCCAATGGATAACAACTGTCTTCGAGTCTGACACCTCGGACAAGCTCACATTTAAATCACATGAAAGCCAATGAAGGCTATGGCAAATACTGAGAATCTTCTTCAAAAAATACATGTTTAAATGGCTAAATAATTGAACAGTGCACCGGGTGTATTTGCTACTGTGATTCCTGAAATACAGAGCTTGTTGATGGAGTATTTTTCTAATCTGAAATTAGACCTTTGTTACATTGTTTGCTAGCTCAGCTGGTTAACTAGCTCTCAGTTTCTCAAAATGAATGTTAGCTACCGGAGTTAGCAATGTTATGAATACAGCTCCCATCTGCTGTCGGCATTAGGATACGATTTGAGCGCACTAGTTATCTCTAAAAGTTGTTATAGCTTTGACTGCATGCTGACAGTGAATTCAGAGCCGTTCAGTGGCTAGCTACACTACAAACAAAACAGGTTCCTGTGAAGCAATTGTAATGACAGTCAACCACAACATACCCCCTGCTAATCAGGAAACTATTGGGTGTCAGTTTTGATCTCATTGTATATTAGAAACACAGTTTGAAATCATTGTGAGGGGATTTCGCCAGTGATTGAATGGGTAATTAGGCTTCCCTGGAAAATGTGACCATTTTCAGGAAGCTAGGCGTATGTGTCACTCTTTTTATTTGTATTTTTTTATACAACTACACAAGACGTCTTACTTAGTTAAAGTGGTTTCAGTCTGCCGTGACACGTTCATCCATGTATACGGGTAAGAGTCTAGCTACATTTTCAGAAATTATACATTTATAATTTTGTTGGAAAGTCATTTCAAGTTAAAGCGTACTGTTAGCTAGCTAGCAAACATTAGCTTGCTGGCTCGCTAGCTAACGTTATGTGTTTGATCTGTGTAGTAATATTATTTCTATCTCAGAAACCCATTTGCATTCCTTAATGTTAGCTAGCTAGCAAACGTTGAACCTAGTTGGTTAGCTTTAGCTACCTGCAGATTCATACTACAGCATTTCATGCATGGTGGCTAGCTATGATAATCAGTTTGTACTGTTTGGGGGTGATTTTACAGCCATCTATTGTATTTCATGAACATGTGTACATGTCTAGACAATAGTGACCCATCTACTTAGTTAGATGTGGCTGGGGGTTATAGCATTTCTTTCACATGACCCATCAATTTAGACAAGTGTCTCGGGAAGCGTCATCTAATAATTATAAAAACATTTATCTGGACCCTTTCTATTTGTGATATTGCTACTATGCAAATATGCAAGTTACCATTCCACTGTACCGTTTACAGCTGTATCATGTGCATGTGACATATACATTTTGATTGTATTTGATATAGTGTGTGTTTACCAGAGACTGTAATGTGAAGAACAACATGACCTGCACCGAAGTCAGATTAGGATATAGGCCAAGAACTAGATAAAGTGTATTTTTACCTGGCGTTTTCCTTATTGTAGGTTACTTATTTCACTATTTTTAGTTTTGAAATCTTTGGTTGTTCACTACTCTGCATTACTCTGTTTAGCACATGGCCTCACATGTGAATCCTTAAAGAGATGGGTGGGACTAAGGCGTGGTGTAAACAAAGAAGAGCTTTCCAGTAGGTGTACCAAAAATTCAAGGGCCATTTTCTAGAAAGTGGAGTTTCTCAACTTTCAAAGCAGAATTACTTTCCCATTGTTCGTCAACTGCAGTGTATGATATACCATTTTGTAGCTCTGTGTCTTTACCTTTATCAACAACAAAAAACCATACACAATTTCAAATTTTGCCACATAAGACCAAATCAAGGTGGTCGGTCAGATTTTGCAGATGTTGTCCGAGGTTGCAACAGTACCAAGAGGGGCGGGGCTTAGCGAAAGGTCAATTGTGCTCAAGTTATCTGTCATAAAACATGGCCTGCTGCATTGAAAATTTTAGAGCTTTATTTTATCAAACCTAACGCAATGGTAAATATTAGCGCTGGCGATAGGGCTATGTGTCTGGGGGTATGTCAGAAATATTGTTGCTATTTTCACTGCAGAAATTATGAGTTTATTAAATAGCATAGGCTACAGTAACACGTAATAGCAACATAGCAAAAACAATGTTTGCTCAATATGTTTGGCGTGTTGACAGTCAACATTGTTGTAATTGGCTTCAACGACTATAGGCCTTTACGCATCACACTTCTCCTCAAATAAAAAAATACTAGGCTCCCGTAATTTGTATGTGTGAGGCATGTTCTCAATAAGCAGGATGTAGCCTAGGCCTACCGTTGATATGGTGTTATAGGACTGAATAATTTGAATACAAGAGGCACTCTTTGGAAATCACGATGGATAGAAACCGAATGGAGTAGCCTATGCACTGCAGGTAGACCTATGTGAATAATGCAAAAGCATGATTGCAAAAGCCTCACGAGTAGACCATTTAGAAGCCTTTTATGGATAGCCTACTTGGCTAATGCATAGCTAGGATAAGAAAGACACCAGATGAATTGTTGTTGAACCATCTTTCATTATAGTAGGGTAGGGGTAGCCTGTAAGGGCTTTTTTTCTTTATCAAATGAAATGGGAAAACAAGCAATTGTTACTGGACAATAACTTAAATGTTTCTACATACCAGTGTCACCAGATCATATCATCTCTCGTTCCATGATGGGCATATAACCTACATGGAGGGGTTTTTACTCACATCCAAAATAATAACGAACTGGCTCAAATAATGTATAATAGCCTACATAGATAAGAAGGGGATACTCACAAACTTGATCTTTTAATAAAGCTTTGGTGATTTTAAGATGTATTTCAAAGCGGTCTCACGAGCCAAAGGACACACCTCAGATATTACCACTTCTCCCATCTCCGCACAGATGGGAGAAGTGTGCTCATGTAAGAAGTAAATTACCAATCCTGGCTCTAGGATTTGAAAACGGAAGAGTGCCGGCTTTAACGGGTCAAAATTGCAAAGAGTGCATTTGATAACTGCTTAACGCCAGCTGAAAATAGAGCCCTTAATGTGTTATTTTGATACATGCACTACATTATTTGTCATGCTCTTCATTCTACTTTATTGCAGACATATGCCAGTATTTGGTTTTTCTGTCTGAAATATCTATTGTATACTATTAATATCCATTCATTTGCCTACCACAGAAAGACCACAGTGAGTTCAGCCACTTTAAAAAGGATGGGAAGCACGCCAAAGATGCCAGGGTAAGATTGACTACATGAATGGGTCGTATTTAGTAGGGCACATAAAGGACAACATGTTGAATCATTTTGCATTGGAAACGAAAATGTTTAGTTTCTTATTGGACAGGTAGTCCCTCCCTGTTTCAGTCTGTTTTCCATTTGGTGCCTCATGAATATGACTTAGGCAGAGTTGAATTTCCTGCTACTGGTACTCCAGGGTTGTGTTCACTAGAAACCAAATGGAAGCCAACAGCAGCAAACGGAAACAAAACAGGGAGGGACCTACCTGAATTTGTCCAACAAACTCTTTTCTTTTTGGAGTAAACGGTTTCCGTTGTGCACAGTACCTGGTAAAGCACTAGTGTTTCCTGTTTTTCTGGAGAAGGCAGGTCCATATGGGTGTGACCTGTTGTATTCATTCCCATACCTGCTTTGTCTGCCCTGACTTGATCTTTTTGATTCTGCTTCCCCTCCTCTGCTCTCCCTCCTGGTCACTCTGTGACACTGCTGTGAGAATCTTCAGTTTTTCTGATTTCACTCTTCAGGGAAATGCCTTTTGCATAAGTAAGGTCCCTTTCTGGACCGTAGGCAGCGAGTTCTGTCTTTGACCTGTGGTAATGCAGAACTTTCTCTGAAGGTTGGTTAGTCAGAGGACAATCTCCACTGTCTGTATGTTGTGACGATTAGTCTAGAGCTGCTCTCTCTCGAAAGCATGCACACATTAACAAGCTGCCAGGTGTAGCACAGTTTCTATTATTTGATCTATGTTTGTGCATTAGTGTCCTTTTTATACAGTATAGTGTAGATCCCCTTGTTAAAGAAGTATTGACATTTCCCTCTCTGAAGTCTGCTAACACTATAGGCTCCCCTCTCTAGGTCATGTAGTGTGCTAGCAGCTAGTGTGTGTGTGTATATACACAGAGAGCACCCGTTCTCTTATGAGCTGATGCATTCCTCTGTTTGCTCACCTGAGCCTAGCTCATATTATTCTCATGTGAGTGGAATGCAGACTCAAGGCAAACTATATGGGAGCTGCCCGCAGGCAAACTAGAACATTCCAGAGCGCTCCGCCACTCATGAACAAGACATGTCAGACCTGGCTGAAGCTTGTTTACCTAATCTTTTGTGAAATCACTTGTTTTTCCGCTGAGTGTTCCTGACATTGAAATCTCTGATTTTGGAGTTGGACAAGTACAGGTTCTAAGTAATGAAGTGAATATTATGCAGGTTTATTTAAAAATACAGTGAGGTCTGAAACTATTGGGACAGTGTTTTGCCTCTGTACTCCAGGACTTTGGATTTGAAATGATACAATGACTGAGGTTAAAGTGCAGACTGTCAGGTTTAATTTGAGGGTATTTAAAAAATTACAGCACTTTTTATACATAGTCCCCTCCATTTTAGGGGACCAAAAGTATTGGGACAAATTCACTTATACTGTACATTATAAAAGTAGTCAAAAGTTATTATTTTGTGTCCAATAGAATGGTAAATAATATATTGTGTTATTTTTGGAGTCACTTTTATTGTAAATAAGAATAGAATATGTTTCTAAACACTTCTACATGTGATATGATTACGGATAATCCTGAATGGTTGGTGAATAATGATTCATATCCCCCCAAAAAATGCTAACAGCCCCTGTTATTATAATGGTGAGAGATTAGCATGTCTTGGGGGTATGATATTTGTGCGTCTAACTTTCTCACTCATAATTTATTCATAATTCATTCAGGATTATCTGTAATCATGGTAGCATCCACATTAATTTAGAAGTGTTTAGAACACAGGAGGTTGATATAGCGCCTTAATTGGGGAGAACGGTCCCGTTGTAATGGCTGGAGCGGAATCAGTGGAATGGTATCAAATACATCAAACACATGGTTTCCATGTGTTTGATGCCATTCCATTTGCTCTGTTCCAGCCATTATTATGAGCTGTCCTCCACTGATTTAGAAATACATTATAATTTACAATTAAACTGATACAATTTCATTATTTACCATTCAATTCTATTGGGCACAAAATAATCTGAAACACAGCCAAAATTTATAGCAAATGCACTTTAACCTCATTGTATCATTTCGATTCCAAAGTGCTAGAGTACATAACCATACCAATACATACTTTTGGAGCTCACTGTCCACACACACACTGACGCACGCACTTACTCACTCTGACACACTCATATCTGAGCCTCTTTTATATCAATGTTAATGTTCTTTTAATCTATAGATCACAAGGAGACCCAACAATCCAAACTCTTATGTGGAGTTCTCCATTGATGAACAGAATCAGAAAAGCAAGGTATGTCAATACTGTATGCTGCTGTATTGTAGGGATAGTCATGCCAGGTGGATGTGACTTCTATTAATTAAATATAGTATATCCCCCTCTGATACGTTTTTGTCCATTGCATCATTCAACATACTGTATCTGCCGTTAACCATTCTATATACAGGTAACTGCCAAAATAATGGAAATACTTTAGCAAATGAGGGACACAAAGTATATATTGAAAGCAGGTGCTTCCACACAGGTGTGGTTCCTGAGTTAATTAAGCAATTGACATCCCATCATGCTTAGGGTCATGTATAAAAATGCTTGGCTACCATGCCTATGCCCCCATAGGATGACAATCCACATGCCATGAGTGGTCTCTGAATGATTTGAAGAGCATGAAAACGATGTAAACCATATGTCATGGCTGTGTCAGTCACCAGATCTCAACCTATTTGAGATTCCGGAGCGGTGCCTGAGACAGCGTTTTCCACCACCATCAACAAAAGGATGGAATTTCTCGAGGAAGAATGGTGTTGCATCCCTCCAATAGAGTTCCAGACACTTGTAGAATATATGCCAAGGTGCATTTAAGAAGTTCTTGCTCATGGTGGTCCAACACCCTATTAAGACAATTTATGTTGGTGTGTTGTTTATTTTGGCAGTTACTTGTATCTTACAGGTAGGGCACCTAAAATCCCCGAAATCCTGATTTGAAGGACTCAGAATTTCCTGCTTCTCCTATCCTGATTCCAGGAATCTTCAGACCTGGGTTTTCTGGGAAAACGTGGAATTCTTTCAAACTTACTGGAATTTTGCAATTTTGTAACAGGTGTTTTCTTTGACTTTTTATCAATAGGGGAAAAAATCAGTTCTCTCCTCAACTCCTCCTCTCCTCCGTGACCCGGAAACCAATAAGTGGTCACCATATGTAGGAGTTTCAATTCTTTAATAGGTGAAATGAGGAGTTTCCTCTTCTCCTTGTTTGCCTCCTCCGGCAAAGGATGTTAAGGTGTGTCCTACCACGGAAGAGTTTTGAAATCAGCCACACCCCCTTTGAAACAGCTGTTTTCTCAGAGGAGAAAACCTTACACATCTTAAAAAAGCAATACATTACTTATCCTTTTATCTGTAAAATGTATAGTGCAGCTAGTTACATTTAATTTGACCACTTCACACATGTACACTGAGTGTACAAAACATTAGGAACACCTTCCTAATATTAAGTTGCACTCCTTTTTGCCCTCAGAACAGGTTTTGAAATCTTTCCACTGGGTTGCTGGCCCATGTTTCCTCCAATGCTTCAGTTGTATCAAGTTGACTGGATGTCTTTTGGGTAGTGGAACATTCTTGATACACACAGGAAACTGTTGAGCGTGAAAAACCCAGCAGTCGTTGCAGTACTTGACACTCAAACCGGTGTGCCTGGCATCTACTACTATTCCCCGTTCAAAGGCACTTAAATATTTTGTCTTGCCATTCACCCTCTGAATGGCACACATATACAATCCATGTCTCAATTGTCTCAAGGCTTAAAAATCCTTCTTTAACCTGTCTCCTCCCCTTCATCTACACTTATTTAGGTGGATTTAACAGGTGACATCAATAAGGGATCATAGACAGACCAGATGAATCCAGCTGAAAGCTATGTCATGGAAATAACAGGTGTCACGGAAAGAACGGGTTTTGTACACTCAGTGTATTTTGGGATTCCACTCCTGTAAACGTAATTTGCCTGATGACACACTAGAGGAGAGACAGAGTAATTTCTTACAAACATATTTGTTTCCACATTTCCTCGCTTCCCTCTGATGTTTTCAAAAAGAGGCACGGAGAGGACGGGGAGGAGGACATGAGGAGTCGAGGAAATCCAATTGCGAAAAGGGCTCCATTGTGCACCTCCTTTATTGTCATTCCCCTCTCCCTCCTATAGGTGGTGTTTGCATCCAAAGACCCTGTGTGGGAGGAGTGCTTTACCTTCTTTGTGCACAGCATAACAAACCAGCGACTGAATATTCAGGTATACAACCCTCATGAATAAGTAAGGAAGAAACCTTCACACGGGTAGTAGTCAGTGCACCCATGGACCTGATCATGTCATATAATGGGGAAGTCTGCAGTCTTTTATTTTTTATTTATTTATTTTTAATGATTTCAGGTCTACTCTATTTTTCTACTACTACTATTTTTGTTTTTTTTTACTACATTTCTCTGTTTTACTACTGTAGACAGCAGACCTGGGATAACTATAGTATCAAATATGCTTTGTAAATAGTGAAAAAAGTTTACTACCATTTAGAGGTGACTACAAATATCTGAATACAGATCGCACAAAGTGACAACTTTTCGGAAACATTTGGATTGTCCACCTTAAACTAAGATTAGTTAAACTAGTAGATTATCAAACCAACCAATGCGATTTACTCCTTGAACTACACATACGTACAGATAAAGTGTTGTCTTGTTTCAAACAAACGTACCAATATTAAAGGGATAGTTTACTCAGAATACAAATTAACATTATTTTCCACATGTACCTTGGCTGTCGTCGATTTCAACAAGGCAAGTTTGGATATTTCCTTACTTGGATACTTAATGTTCATATTTTGTTTACAAGTGACACTTATGCCTCTCAATTAACAATGTGATAACTTGAGTAACATTTTATTAACATTGTTATATAAGTTGTGTATTTAAATTCCATAGCAATGGAGTTGAGCTTTTATTTTTCTATTAAACGAGGAATAGTAACTGTCTTGTTCCACTAAACGATACTAATCATCAACTTAAACGATAAGCAACTAAACTTCCATCGTGTGTATTTAATGTAAAGTGTTACTGTTAACTTTATAAATTGGTTTAATTCATTCTGAAAATGTGTTTGTTAGATGTTTTGAATCTGCAAAAGTGGTTCCAGACAATCTTTTATTTACTAAGATCTGAAAGCCCTCCAAACCATAGCTTAATTATATATTTTTGAGTAATTAAACTCACTGGTTTTGGTTCTTCAAATGTTTATGGAATATTTTTTTAAATTGTATCTTTTTTTTCAAATAATTGTCCATTTAAAATACAATTGGTTATTTAATATCAAAGGAAATAATTGACTTTAGTTGACCATCTTAAATTGGACTACTTTCAAATAATCTACAAAACACAACTATTTTTGGCCAAGGTCTGGGTAGACAGACCACTTGACTTTTTACACATTTTTGTTGGGTTTAAAAATGGATTTGTCTTTTTTTTTGTCAACGATCTGCTCAAAATATTCAAAATTCTAGCTTTTGTAAAATATTTATGAAAAATTAAACGCTAAGATATCTTGATTAGATAAGTATTCACCCCCTGAGTCAATACATGTTAGAATACATTTTTGGCAGTTATTACAGCTGTGAGTCTCTAGCAAAATTTCTAAGAGCTTTGCACACCTAGATTATTCAACATTTCCCCATTTTTATTATTTTCAAAATTTGTCAAGCTCTTTCAAATTGGTTGTTAATCATTGCTGAACAGCCATTTTCAGGTCTTGCCATAGATTTTCAAGCAGCTTTACGTCAAAAATGTAACTCGACCACTCAGGAACATTCACTGTCTTCTTGGTAAGCAACACCAATGTAGATTTGGCCTTGTGTTTTCGGTTATTGTCCTGCTGTAAGGTGAATTCCTCTCCCAGTGTCTGGTGGAAAGCAGACTGAACAAGGTTTTCCTCGAGGATTTTGCCTGTGCTTACCTCCATTCCATTAATTCTTTATATCCCCAAAACACTGTCCAAAGTGAAATAACTTCACCATGCTAAAAGGGATATTCAATGTCTGTTTTTGTTGTTTGTTTTTAACCCATCTACCAATATGTGCCCTTCTTTGCGAGGTATTGGAAAACATCCCTGGTCTTTGTGGTTGAATCAGTTTGAAATTCACTGTTTGACTGAGGGACCTTACAGATAATTATATGTGTGGGGTACAGAGATGAGGTAGTCATTCAAAAATAATTTCAAGCACGATTATTGCACACAGAGTAAGTTCATGTAACTTATTACGTGACTTGTTAACCTTTCTGGCGCAGGCGTTCCGCTAGCGACCCACCTCGACAACATCCGGTGAAATTGCAGAACGCCAAATTCAAAATACAAAAATAGTCATAAATAAAAAATACAAGTGTTAAACATCGGCTTAAAGATTAACTTCTTGTTAATCCAGCCGCTTTGTCAGATTTCAAAAAGGCTTTACGGCGAAAGCATACCATGCGATTATCTGAGGACAGCGCCCCGCTTACAAAAGCAATCAAACATTTTACAACCAAGTAAAGGAATTACAAATGTCAGAAATAGCGATAAAATTAATAACTTACCTTTGAAGATCTTCATATGGTTGCAGTCACAAGAGTCCCAGCTACACAATAAATGTATGTTTTGTTCGATAAAGTCCCTCTTTATGTCCCAAAAACTCAGTTTTGATGGCACATTTTGTTCAGTAATCCACTGGCTCAAAGGCAGTCAAAACATGCAGACAAATACATCCAGTAGTACCGGTAAAGTTCGTCGAAACATGTCAAACGACGTTTATAATTATTCGTCAGGTTGTCAATTGTCTAAATAATCTATAATATTTCAACCGGACAGTAGCTTATTCAATAGAAAGGGAAAACAATAAAGGGCGCACACTCGGTCACGCATGCAAACCAGCACTGCATGATTCTACAGTCCACTGACAAAGGTCTCATTCTTCTTCATTTTTCAGAAAACAAGCCTGAAACAATGTCTGAAGACTGTTGGTATCTAGTGGAAGCCATAGGAACTGCAATCTGGGTCCTAACCCATTAGATACTCCTATAGGCATTCAATTGAAAACACATGGAATGGGATTTGATCCTTTGTTTCTGTGTGTGAGTGCCACTGTGTCTTACGGCCATAAAAATACAATGACAAACGTATAATTATATTTCTATACAGGTCAAAGAGCACGATAAGAAGACGTTACTAGGCACACTCAATGTGCCCCTCAGCCGGCTCCTCAACACATCAGATATGACCTTGGATCAGCGCTTCCTGCTGGAGCGCTCTGGGGCCAACAGCCAGATCAAGATGAAGGCCACTCTTAGGGTGAGGGAGAACTGCTCACATATCAGTGTTCTGCTTCAGGGGTTTGGTAAATGGGACGAAATGTGAGGTGAGACTGGATCCGTGTTGCAGGCTTAGACTGGATTGCCCTATAGTCTCACATGGAATGGTTGGGTGTGATGTATGGAAAACTGTTCTCAGACCAGTGTCTTTGATTTGTGTCAAGCTGGGTTGGGCGTCAGGTGGATATTGTGGTCTGCAATTATTATTTGGATTTGTTTGAGCTTCACTTTTCTTGCAGATTAACTTCTTTTTCTTTGGTTCAAATTATAGGGATTGGGCTAAAGTTGACTGCCACGTCCGTTTGCGAAATTACAACAAAGAAGTTACTTGAAACAACAAGCACGTTTTAAAAAAAATGTACTGCATTTATTTATTTTTTACCACGATGCTGGATGATCCTCCTCTTTTTCATCAACAAACAATAATGTATGTGCTGCGGTGAACAGTGGTGCTGTTTCACCTTATGTGGATTTCAGCTTTAACAGTGGTTGACGAGAGATGTGCTAATGTGACAGGGCTATTGCAAGCTGTACACTATCTAGCTGTAAGTGACGAATGGCCGTATTTGTACTGTGTCTGCCTATTAGTGTCCTTGACGTTGTCCCTACCCTCTATTCAAACACAGATCCTGACCCTGGAGAAACCAGAACCAAAAGTCATTCTCAATCCTCCACCTCATCCTCAGCCCCAGCCCTTACAAAACCCACCCACCACATCTCCTACTCCCTCCCCGTCCACCTCCTCTTACGCCACCCCTACTGCTGCAGCTCTGGACAGTTCCACCAATGGGTTCCATGGAGATTACGTGCGCGACCGCCACGGGTCTTTACTGGCCGCCGACGGCCGGAAGACAGTCCCTTCCACCCCAGCACACATTCGGCGCTTCGACTCCCAAAGCCTCCTGTCAGACAACTCCATCGCCTCATCCCGTTTTGACCTGACTGAAGGAGCCCCCTATCCTGAGTGAGTCACTAACTTACTATCAACAGTTCATTAGGAACCAAATGGGCCGAAACGGAAAGGGATTAACATAAAAAATATTGGTTATCGTTGCAAAATGTTTTTCTATACTTTGCTATGGTGCCCACTAATGAATGCACCACAGTTGGGGTCATTGGTTGGTAGTTACATATAATATTGAAATAAATGGCTCAAGATTCAAACAGTCCTATTTGTGTATATTGTTTGTTTTTATATTCAGTGCTGTGAGTTCGTATATTTCTTACGAAATTTACCAGCTATGTGATGAGTCCTGACTTTGTACACTAAATATAAAGTATTGCCATTTTAGAGTCACACCTCATCTGTGCTTGTTTGATTCTGGACAGTTTCTCATCTGGTGTAGACTAACTCAAACATATTGTTGAGTCTCGGGTCCTTACTTTGTACAGAAGCAGTCCAAATGAATGGAAAAGATGAGCACTGGAAATTACATGGTGCTTATCTTTTCCATTCGATGTAGAATGTGGGATATTGCTTGATCTACAAAACAGATGGCCTGGGACTACTTTTTGAGGTCTGAAAACATCTGGCAAAATGTGATTTTGATGTGTAATGTCCCTTTAACACTGACTCCAGCTACATCATGAACCACCAGGGGACCTTTGGGGAGATACAGCTGACAGTGCGCTATGTCACCCTGAGGAGCCATCTCATCATCCTGGTCAACTCCTGCAGGTACTGTGCCTGGGAAACCTACTATCATGCCACACATCCCCACTCTATCTGTGTACTTTATCACATTACACAAACACAGGCACGTGCACAGATAAGGTTCTAGGGGTGTCTGAGCATCTGACCTTTTGCACTCCTATGAGGAAAGTGCCTTTTCAGATTGGTAGTACTTTTTTAAAATTCATACATTAAAAGAAAAATTGTCTCTTTTCTCTCCTGTTCTGTAATTAATTGCCCATCAAACTAGATTTAAAAAAATATCTTGGAAAAACTCTGGCTCCTCTGCGCGCGTGCACACTGCACTTGTCCTCCTCCTGCTGCTGCGCAAGCAGAAGCTACCGGCGCCTAGCGCTAGTATGAGTAGTGGCACACTGGTTACTTTTTTAAATTTTATGTCGTCTTTCACGGTCACAGACAGGGAAGGATTCAATTGGACTGTTTTTAAAAAGGCCTACAATGATGATGTCAGTAGCAGAACAAACTTTTTTTCACTTTGACCACCTGCCCCTCCAAAGGTCTGTACATGGCCCTACACACACACACACACACACACACACACACACACACACACACACACACACACACACACACACACACACACACACACACACACACACACACACACACACAATCAGACAGTTCACTTATTTACTCATCTCATATCTTGATGGATACAAACATACTGACATGCTGTACACTCATATGGACATGTATTTCCAAATCACCGTTAGCACCCAGTCCATTGTGTAAACGTGTTATGATCTTTACTCTGTAATACAATTGATAACTCTTAACATTGTTTAGAATGGCACTCCTGAGGACGAGCAGACATTCAGAATAGAATGTGTTCTCTGCCCTACGTCCTTCTCTTCACTTGGTTCCTTCATATAGAGCCATACTCTGCTAGGTCCTTCTCACCCAAGCCTTACCATCTTTGCTCTTTACTCCACAGGAAACTGTTTGCCTGCAGCAAGGACGGCTCAGATGCTTACGTCCGCCTTTACCTCCTTCCCGACCAGTCCTGGAAGCATCGCATGAGAACACAGGTGAAGAAGAAGACGGTGACTCCTGTCTTCAATGAGAAGTAAGGGCCTTACCTCCTTTGACCACCAGAGGGCATTCGTTTTTGTGTCCATTGGTAGCCCGGAATCCAAGCTGATACTCCGAGCATAGTGAAACCGCATACGAGTTTGGATTCCAGGCTAGTCCATAAGGCCAATTCCATCTAAACTCTGTCAATTTAAGAAATGCCTTCAGGGCAACCTTCTGAATGCGAGTCTCTGACAAACATGTTGTTTCTACATCTCTCAGGTTTGAGTTTGACATGTCCCTAGAGGAAGCGGGGACTAGGAAGCTGGACGTGGCGGTCAAAAACAACCGGATGTTCCACACACGGGAGAGGAAGGAAATTGGAATGGTAGGTAGCAATAGTAGGGATGTCAAAGGTTTAGGCTGCTGCACAGTCACTATGGAAGCTTTAGTCTAGAGTTTAGTCTAATCTGTGTTTAGAAGCATTTTTTAAGTTTTTCCATTATTAAATTAGGAATACATATATGTAATTGTTGTAAAAAATATGTGATTGTGCTTTATTCACTATCATCCTAAATCAAAATATAGAATTATTTTGACATTGAATTATTTCACATTACGCTAATTCCCCTATGCCGGAAAGAATGTTTTGCTACATTACACAGACTAACGTTTTCACCACACACTATTTACAGGAAATACACATCCCTTTTACCTCAGATTGATGATGATGATAGTATAAAAGTTTATAGTCATCAAGATTACACAAAATCGATTGCTTAAGGATCGGACCCTTTAAAAAAATTAATTTAGCCTGAAATGACATAACCAAATCTAACTGCCTTTAGCTCAGGACCTGAGGCAAGGATATGTATATTCTTGTTACCATTTGGAAGGAAACACTTTGAAGTTTGTGGAAATGTGAAATGAATGTAGCAGAATATAACACATTACATCTGGTAAAATATAATACAAAGAAAAAACCATGCGTTTGTTTTTGTAGTTTTTTTTTTCATTTTTGAAATGGAAGAGAAAGGCCATAATGTATTATTCCAGCCAAGGTGCAATTTAGATATTTGCCACTAGATGGCAGCAGTGTGTGTGTGTGTGTGCAAAGTTTTAGACTGATCCAATGAACCATTGCATTTATGTTCAAAATGTTGTATCAAGACTGCCCAAATGTGCCTAATTGGTTTATTAATAACTTTTCTAATTCATAACTGTGCACTCTCCTAAAATGTTCTTGTTACTTACAACCTCATGCTAATTACATTAGCCTACGTCAGCTCAACTATTCCGAGGGGGACCCACCAATCCTGTAGAGGTTAATTAAAACAGATCAATATCTTTGGTTTAGTCCCAGTGTCATATGCACTTGTCGGTGGCAGAATTTAGAACTCTGTCATTTTCCAGACCACGGTGGCAAGAAAAAATACAAACGCCTCTGGCCTCAATACCACACATGGATTTGAGGGTCAAACTATCGCTCACATTAGAGCCAACTCCTGTCACTATAGAGTGGTGAGGAGGAGGAGTCTACCGTGTCCAGAAGCGAATTCACCATATGTTTTCAGGATTCAGGTTCTCAAACATCGTTTGATGCTTCGTTTTACTATTGACAGTTACAGCTGATTTTCGGGATTGTATATCGATTCACTCTCCTTAAATATTTGTAATCTGATGTATTCATTTCAGGGTCTGAATTGTCTAATCAAACTTTTCGCTGCCAGCTCCTGATATCAGGGCATAAAAACTACAATCTGTGTCCTGAATTACCCTAGTGCGCATGTGCGCCCAGCAATATCCTGTCCCAAGCTTGTTTTCCCTGGCTAAACTAGCTGAAATATTCTAGTTTTCATCATCACCCAACTTCATAAATACTGCCACTTCAACATCAACTCCTTTGCTAGTTATAAAATCATGTAACAAAGAAATTAGCTAGAAAGAATCGTATTTTGTTGAATAGTCAGGACTGGTGTGAGCTATCTGTAGTGTTGTAAGACAAGGGTGGCGAAGGCTACTATTGCTACTTAACGCGGATCCAAGTTCAGTTTTGAGATCTACCGCCGTCATTGGCATAGGGTTAGCTGGACGTTTCTGACTGGTCTTCGAACTGTCAGCCTCTTCCCATTTGGCACAATGGGATATGTAGTGATTTTGCCAACACAGCCAGATATGTACACAGTCTAGTACCCTTAACCTTTTTAAACTGACTATCATATTTGTTGATTAAATTTTTACTTAATTAGTATAATGAGTAATCCAGCAATGTCACAAGTTAATTGACATGAGAAAACTCAAGAAATGAGCAGCTCTACAGAGCGCCAATGGCTACAGTGAATGGCTAAATTAGTTCTGGACACAAAGGGTCCTTGGAGCTCCTCCTCCTCACCACTCTATTTAGTAATCCATGTGAGAATATGATTTGCCAAAAATAATTTTTTTGACACTTGGTTCCATTGAAATCAACACAAATATCGATGTGAGTGATTAGTTTGCGTGCTTTATCTTTTACAGTAGAAAAAGCCAATCAATTCCAGTTTAGAGTGACCGCCTGGTAAATATTGGTGTGCGAGCAGATTTATAAGAATTTTACTAAATACTGTATTTTACTAAACTAGTATTTACTGTATTTTACTAAACTAGTACATCTGAACACAAGTGTTACGTGTGTGTGGGGGGGTGCAATTTGTATGTCTTGGCCTTCAGCATATTGATTATGCTGAACCAGTGTTTGCCACTTGGCTATAAAAAAAAAAAGTCATAACAGGAAGCAGCAACCGTATCATATTCAATTTGTTTTAGGAATATACATTGTACTGTTAACATTTTCCGACAGGGTTCTTCTTAATCAGGTAAAAACTACTGAATGAGTCCAAAAGCGTGCTGTAATGTATTGGTTTTGATGACGTATAAGTGAAATCGTGAAAATATGTTTGTCCTGCCTTGCAAAAGCAGCGATGGCAGCCAACACCATCATTACCTTCCTCAGGACTGTTTTTCCATTTTATAAACATGTATGATGATAGTTGAGAAAATTGAGGTTACGCGCTTTTACTGAATGTCAAGAAGTCTGCTCATGTATGTAATTTGAGTACAATGATAATGGTCTGTTTCCCAGTTAAAGTGCCTTCAAGGAAAGGCCTATATGCATATAGTGTGTTTTAAAAATTGCTATATCTTGTGTTTTATAAATCTAGGCAAGTCTTGTTGCGTGTATTAACCGATCTGCTGTTCATTTTGTCCACAGGTACAAATAGATCTTTCTCAGATGGACCTGGTAAAAGGTTTCACAGAATGGTAAGCCAGGAGCTTCATCCTCTTCTTTTCTATAAGCAGTCTCCGTTTCCTCCTCCTCTATTCATCTAATGGTGTGGTCAGCATTTTCTGTGCTATAAAGTACAGCTCTGCAATTGAGCGCTTCTTCTTTTCTAAAGGAGTCAGTGTAGCACCTGGAGTCTTCGAGGTATATCCAGTAACCTGATAGGTCAGCATTAAAGTGGAAGTAAAAAATATTGGCGAGGAAGGGGTGGACCCACATTCATGACAATGTCATCGTTTTTTCTAAAACTGTGATTGAATGAATGTGTGTGGGGTGTTGATAATGCCTTCTGGGAATGCTATAATGTCCAAAAGTTATGGGCAGAGTTAGAAAGTTGGCCGGCAGAAGGATTACAATGTAAATGTACTTTTAATCCATCTGTCTGCATATTTCAAGACATGGCATATGAGGGTGCAGTAAGATACCCTCATGGGTTGGACAGTACTTTTCTCGTCAATCTTCTGGAGAAAAAAAATAAAATTAACTGTAAATCAACCAATCCTCCATTGTTAACACGATGGAAAGGTCAACTGCGACAGAGAGAAACAACATTGTGCAGTTGTAGGCCATGTGGCGGAGAGGGATGGTAGGTGGGTCTGGGCAGGGTTGATGTTGTGGATGTGTGCGTGCGTCTGTATGCTGTTCAATCAATCAAATGTATTTATAAAGCCCTTATTACATCAGCTGATGTCAAAGTGCTGTACAGAAACCCAGCCTAAAACCCCAAACAGCATGCAATGCTGTTGTTTGTATATGTATGTTTTGTGTTGTTAAGAAATTACAAAAAATGTGAAATATGCTGGCTAAAGAATCCAGAACATAGTCGGTAAAGGTAAATATGCACAATACCACCCTGTCCCTCTTGCTTGTGGTTCTGGGAATAACAGCCCGTAACAGTTCAGTTCATCATAAAAGATGACTCATGCCCACAGGACCTATACACAGTCTTTGCTGATGTTTATTGTCAACATTTCTGTTGACTGTCTTGATGGTTACTAACCGAAACATTGACAATCAATGTGCAGAGATAAATTGTGCGTATGGGAGTCATCTTTTACAATGATTTGATATTACAGTCGTGGCCAAAAGTTTTGAGAATGACACAAATATTAATTTCCGCAAAGTTTGCTGCTTCAGTGTCTGTAGATATTTTTGTCAGATGTTACTATGTAATACTGAAGTATAATTACAAGCATTTCATAAGTGTCAAAGGCTTTTATTGACAATTACATGAAGTTGATGCAAAGAGTCAATATGTGCAGTGTTGACCCTGCTTTTTCAAGACCTCAGCAATCCGCCCTGGCATGCTGTCAATTACCTTCTGGGCCACATCCTGACTGATGGTAGCCCATTCTTGCATAATCAATGCTTGGAGTTTGTCAGAATTTGTGGGTTTTTGTTTGTCCACCCACCTCTTGAGGATTGACCACAAGTTTTTAATGGGATTAAGGTCTGGGGAGTTTCCTGTCCATGGACCCAAAATATCAATGTTTTGTTCCCCGAGCCACTTAGTTATCACTTTTGCCTTAAGGCAAGGTGCTCCATCATGCTGGAAAGGGCATTGTTTGTCACCAAATTGTTCCTCGATGGTTGGGAGAAGTTGCTCTCTGAGGATGTGTTGGTACCATTCTTTATTCATGGCTGTGTTATTAGGCAAAATTGTGAGTGAGCCCACTCCCTTGGCTGAGAAGCAACCCGACACGAATGGTCTCAGGATGCTTTACTGTTGGCATGACACAGGACTGATGGTAGCGCTCACCTTGTCTTCTCCGGGCAAGCTTTTTTCTGGATGCCCCAACAATCGGAAAGAGGATTCATCAGAGAAAATGACTTTACCCCAGTCCGTCCTCAGCATTCCAATCCCTGTAACTTTTGCAGAATATCAGTTTGTCCCTGATGCTTTTCCTGGAGAGAAGTGGCTTCTTTGCTGCCCTTCTTGACACCAGGCCATCCTCCAAAAGTCTTTGCCTCACTGTGCGTGCAGATGCACTCACACCTGCCTGCTGCCATTCCTGAGCAAGCTCTGTACTGGTGGTGCCCCGATCCCGCAGCTGAATCAACTTTAGGAGATGGTCCTGGCGCTTGCTGGACTTTCTTGGGCGCCCTGAAGCCTTCTTCACAACAATTGAACCGCTCTCCTTGAAGTTCTTGATGATCCGATAAATGGTTGATTTAGGTGCAATCTTACTGGCAGCAATATCCTTGCCTGTGAAGCCCTTTTTGTGCAAAGCAATGATGACGGCACGTGTTTCCTTGCAGGTAACCATGGTTGACAGAGGAAGAACAATGATTCCACATACCACCCTCCTTTTGAAACTTCCAGTCTGTTATTCGAACTCAATCAGCATGACAGCCTTGTCCTCGTCAACACTCACACCTGTGTTTTTTTGGGGGGGGGGGGGAATTCAGTTCATTTGCATGGCAAAGAGGGACTTTGCAATTAATTGCAATTCGTCTGTTCACTCTTCATAATATTCTGGAGTGTATGCAAATCGCCATCATACAAACTGAGGCAGCAGACTTTGTGAAAATTAATATTTGTGTCATTCTCAACTTTTGGCCACGACTGTATACATACTCCTACTAGTTGTACTAAGCTACCTGCCTCATTCTTTCTGGGATCTCTCTCTTTATCATTAGTGCGTCCTCGGTCCCTGCAATTGAACCTTCAGTTCAGCTCTAGCTCTGGTGTCAATCACTATCAACAGATCTAAAAACAAATGTTAATAATTTACAGCAACTCTAAATGTCGTCGCTGTCTGATGAAAACCTCATCGCCAAAACAGAAACTTTCCAGGAAATGATTTATTTTCCCATTTCGAACATACAATTATGGAACTTCAGAAGATATTTTCAATAAATATTCTTGGTCCTAGAGTACATTGAGGGGAGTTAGTGCATTCAGTAAATGTATAAAAAAATATGCTAGATATACACTGAGTATACCAAACATTTGGAACACCTTCCTAATATTGAGTTGCACCCCGCCCCGTTTGCCAATTCGTTGGGGCATGGAATCTACAATGTGTTGAAAGTGTTCTACAGGGATGCTGGCCCATGTTGACTTCAATGCTTCCCACAGTTGGCTGGATGTTTGGCCATTCTTGATACACACAGGAAACTGTTGAGCATGGGAAAAACCCAGCAGCGTTGCAGTTCTTGACACAAACCGGTGCACCTAGCAACTACTAAGATACCCCATTCAAAGGCACTTACATCTTTTGTCTTGCCCCTTCACCCTCTGAATGGCACACATACACAATCCATGTCTCAAGGCTTAAAAATCATTCTTTAAACTCTCTCCTACCCTTCATCTACTCTGATTTGAAGTGGATTTAACAAGTGACATCAATAAAGGATCATAGCTTTCACCTGGATTCACCTGGTCAGTCTATGTCATGGAAAGAGCAGGCATTCTTAATATTTTGTATACTCAGTGTATGTCAATCACATGAAATCTAAATATGGACCTTCGTGATCTGAAATTTCCCCATTACATTCTCCAACAGGTATGAACTCACTCTACCCAGACTGAAGAAAACCGCCTAGAGGGAAGACCTTTACTCCTCAGCCACATCAATGGGTGCAGCGTGTGTGTAGTTCTCAATGAAAAGATAACTCAGTATCAACTTCTATGCTCATTCCTCTCAGGGTCTGAATTGTGCTGTGATTCACACCAAAGGTCAAAGGCACAATTCATTTGCTATTAAAATAGTTACTTTTACTTATTGGAAGTCGAAATGCCAAACTTGCACATACTATGTTTGAATTTAAATACGATACGGGTGTTCTTTATATAAATGTAGATGCCAATGTTATTTTGTTTAGATAGGCATGGGGTTTAAATCTTGTTTGTAAACATTAAAACAATTCCCGAACCAAAGCAATATAATCAACTTTTCTCATGCCTTGTGAAATTATTCACTACCGTTGCCCAGTTTCACGTTTGCTTTAAATTAAAATAATTTCCAAATAAAAAAACAAAGATGTCTTGATTGCATTGGTATTGAGTTTGAGTTTATTTTTACAGGGACAGTGCACATTAATCAACGTTTCAGTAGAAGTGGCAGTTTTAGCCAGCCGGCTAATTTTCAACCGCAGTTCCTGGGCAGGTTATTAAAAACAATAACAAGACAGACAAATAATGAGCAGTGAGCACATGCAGAGCAACATATGACAAGCAACATGTAGCACACAGACAGAGAAATAGCACAAAAAGCAACAAAACAAAATACATAAAAGCAACAAAGTGTGCCACAATTACATTAGTTCAGGTGCAAACATTTCCATTGAATGGAGCCCATCTGTGTGCAATAACAGTGAGTATGTTAACATGCAAACTAATAATTTGATATTAAGATGATTATGGCTATAATCTGAGTTTGGCATTAGACAACTGACAAACTCCCCAGTGACAAGCATGTGACAAGCATGCCCATAACATGATGCTGTTACCACAGTACTTGAAAATACAGGGTTTCACTCTGTGTTGTGTAGTATTGTTACTTTTTAAAATTATTATTATAAAAAAATGTAGGAGCGGTAGGTAGCCCAGCAGCTAATGAGTTGGACCTGTAGCCGAAAGGTTGACTTTTTGAATCTTGGGCCGGGCGCTGTAAAAATAAAAAAAAGGGGGAAGTGATCTGGCATCTGGATGGCTGCTGGGTTCACATCCTAACACCAATCTGTTGGACCCTTAAAGGGATATTTCAAAATGTTTCAACTTCATATTCATAATCTCCAGCACCATCATCAACAAACATCAGCACATTTCTATGTTTTGAAGTAAAAAATATAAAGGAAGATAAGTGTTTGCAAATACATCATCAACCAGTTAGTAGGCAATGCCGACTCATAATTGGTTAAAATCACATGATGTACACCGATGTCATTGTACACCGATGTCATTTTTTATACAAACATAGATACACACCATTTTCACATACTGTATGTTGATGTTGTGGAGGTGCTGGATATAATAAAATGGTGAAATTTCCCTTTAAGCATGGCCCTTAACCCCCCCCCCCACCATGCTCTACATCCAGGGGGGGACATAGGGTGAACCACCTTCTAACCAGGTAGGAGAGTCTTTTACAATTATCTCCACATGGCCAGCATTTCCAAGAACTGGATTTCCATATTCCTGAATGTTCTCTAACAAGGCTGAGGTGGATCCTTGTTACGTTGGTGCACTCACACAAACTGTCTCCCCCTGAATCTCAGGAGGATCTGTTTCGTCCCCCAAGATTTTTTTTCAGAGGGAAAAATTCCCTTTTGAAAGATTCATGGTCCGTAGTTCAGTACAGCGGCACTTTGAATGAATCCTGATAAGATAAGACATGGAATTAACTTGAAATGTGTAACTCATAATTTTTTTCACTTTAATTAAATAATTAGAATGTGGAAGTAACACTGTTTTAACGTTTAAATAAGTTAAATGCCATTTTTATCTTGGTGACTGGACCAGAAGTGGGTAGAACCGGGGAAAAATTGCACCAGGGAAGCTTCCCACACAGGCAAGGAAGGCTCCAAGATCCTGCTGCTTCCTCAGTGCACTGACATCCTGTTTCCTCCCTGGGCACATGTTCTCCTTCCTCCCTGTGACCTGGGTGAAGTCAATGCAGCCGCTAAGGGTGTAAGTAGCTCACCACACATCAACACAGGTAAGGAAGTCTCCAAGATGATGCTGCTCCCTCCCTGCGCTCACATCTTCCTTCCTCCCTGGGTGTAAGTCCTCCTTCCTCCCTGTGACCTGAGTGATGCCAATGCAGCTGCTAAGGGGGCAAGCAGCTCACCACACATCAACACAGGTAAGGAAGGATCCAAGATGCTGCTCCTTCCTCCCTGAGCACGTACCTTCTTTCTCCCTGTGTGACCTGAGTGAAGCGAATGCATCCACTCGGGTTGCAAGTACAGTAGCTCATCAAACATCAACGCAGGGAAAGTCCTCCTTCCTCCCGGGGTGAGCGTCCTCCTTCCTCCATGTTTTGGTATTTTATTAGGATCCCAATTAGCTGTTGCAAACATGACATAATATAGAACATTAATAGACAAGAACAGCTCAAGGACAGAACTACATCAATAAAAAAACAGAACACAGGGCCTACATTTCAATACACACACAAAATATCTGAGAGGCGTTGTGCCGTGAAGTGTTGCTTTATCTGTTTCTTGAAACCAGGTTTGCTGTTTATTTGAACAATATGAGATGGAAGGGAGTTCCATACAATAATGTTTCTATATAATACTGTATGCTTTTCTTGAATTTCTTCTGGATTTGGGGACTGTGAAAAGACACCTGGTGGCATGTCTGGTGGGGTAAGTGTGAAGGGGTCTGAATTCTTTCCGAATTAACTGTAGAGTGAAGTCGGTCTGTAAAGGATATTAGTCTATATTTTTTCCAGTATTTCTGTTTTGCTTGTTTCTAGTGGGGTCTTGTTGCTATCTTGTAGCTACGTTGCTAGCTAATGACCAGTCCTTTTAACAGCACAGACCCTCATGATTTATGCAATTATTTATTATTTTGTCAATTACTGACAATGGATTGTATTATGGATTGTATTCATGTAGCACTTTCCATTAGGTCTCAAATCACTTTTAGCGTATTTTGGAGTTGCCGATTCACATTACCCAACAATAATCCTTTACAACTAGTGCTCAACAGTTTTTAACAATAACATAATACATTTCCCAGTACTATAATGAGGATACAGCATATGACACAACAGCAGCCTGATATTAAACCTAAATTGCACACACGTGGTTATATTGCTGTGTGTGTATGCATGTTGTCGCATCTGTGTGTTAGTTTGGAATCCATAGGAGTACAGCCGACTAGCTCTATACATACAACTACAAAAAAATGGTTTACACTCTGTACAGTATCTTATTGTGCCCAATTACAGTTAAAAAGTACTGGGCATTTTGTACAATATTTTCCAAATGAATTGTACACATAGGCTTAGACAGTACTTTATGTATTGTCATTTTGAACCCTGGGTCATATTCATTAGGCTCTCAATGGAAGAAAATGGATTGAAACGGGGAGGGACTACCTCCTATATGAACTGCTTGTTTTTGTTTTCTGTTCAAAAAACTTGTTTGTTCATGTTTTGATACGGTGTGTGCTAATTGATATGATCCTGATGTGTTCATTCATCTGTCCCTCCCCAGGGACTGGGAAGGCAAGCTTCTGCTGTTGCAGGAGATCTTGGACGATTGGCTGAATGTGCAGTCCGCCTTGCTCTACCTGGAGCACATCTTCAGCTTCCCAGACATCATGGCCCAGATGCCAGAGGAAGGACGACGCTTCACTGCCGTCGACAAGACCTGGAAGCACACCATGAAGCAAGTCTCTCTCCCTTTTGTTTTTACACTGCTACTACTCTCTGTTTTATCTATGCATAGTCACTTTAACTCTACCTACATGTACATATTACCTCGACTAACCTGTACCCCCGCACATTGACTTGGTACCGGTACCCCCTGTATATAGCCTCGTTATTTTATTGTGTTACTTTTTTAACTTTAGTTTATTTAGTAAATAGTTTATAAACATTGGAGTCAAACAAGCTTTTGGGGTTCTGATGGGGTATGAAAGTTGAACTAGGCTCATGAGGCATTTAAAAAGTGATATTCTTCAAGAATCAATGGGTATACTGTATACCATTCATTTATAAATCCAAAAATGGATCTAGCAACTAAGGACTCTAGCTTTAAATAAATGATTTTCAGTGTTTCAGTGTTGCACACAAATTGGCCATTTTACCTTATAGGATTCATATAATATTCAATATACTGTATATAGTACCTTACATCAGTTTTTTCGAACAATGAGTAAGACGTGGAATCCAAAGAAATGGTCACGGACCACCCCACCCCACGCCAATCAGGACCCAGCGAGTATACAGTATCAGTTCTCTATTTCTGACAAGGCGTATGGAACTGCGGCTTGGAGTATTGTTTCTTGATCGTATGTTATGTACTGTATTTTCAGTGAATATAGTGATGTTTTTTTCCCCTGTTCAGAGAAATGAGTAATTGAAGTTCGGTTTATGTTCCGTCTGACATCCTGATATTACCGTGTTCTGACCACCTAGATGGTGCTGTTCCTGCAGAAACGATTTCAGAACAATGTGAGATGGTGGGTGTAAAAATCCTTTCTTTTGCTTTTTGAGGTGGAACGACCCTGTAGCTATGTAAAGGATGAGAGGGTAGTCTGGTTATGGCGGCCCCATATGTTTAAATAAGCACCGGCCCCTGTTGTTGCCCTGAGACACACACACAAACACACACACACACACACTCAGGTACAGTGCCAACAACAGTTCTACCCTAGAGACTCTCCAAAGGGTAATTGGCGTCCTCAGCAGAGCCGAAATGAGACACATCAATGTCAGCCCAGCGTCCTCCAGAAACCCGGCTGACTGCACCATCAAATAGAAATTATGGATTTTGTCTCGACCGGGTGGAGTCCCAAAGAAAATGAAGTTACAAAGGGAGAGCCTATAGTCTCAATGTCTTTTTGTGTCGTTTGGGACTGTGTGGTGTGATGTTACTGTACGTGTACAGAGAGAAGGGGGATTTTCAGAGAAACGGACGTTGATGAAACGAGACCTATTTGCTTACGCTCAGGAGCGTAGAGGGGCAATTTGTCAAAGTAGCAATCATACCAGCATCAATGAAAGTGCTACCTCCATAACAGCGCCATCAAAACAACTTATGGCGGAGGTGCGTTTCTAAAATAAATAGCTGACAGCATTACGCATCAACAACAATAATATGACACGTTCTAATATGACACGTTTGTGCCAGTTTACGATTTCAGAACATGTTAAGGCTTCACACTCTTTTAGTGTCTCCCTTGATGGCACCTGGTTAAAAAAGTATAGAGAAAAATGTTTTGTGATTATGTGCATAGGTCTCAATCAAGATATGACGAATACCTAATGAACAGAGTTGACACACTGTGCATGAAAGTGCTGTTTGTCATTCTACCATTCCTGTATCATACCAGAAGATTGTGTCACTGTACGAGGTAACACACCACAGTACACACTTCTGTAGACAGAGGTCAATCAATGTTTCAAAGACGTGAAACCAAAATCAACCACAAGAGTGCGCTCAAGATTCACGAACCTCACAACAGCCTCCCCGGCACATCTCAGGTATCCCAGTCATTATTTACTCTCCACCTTAATGTGTCAATTATCCTCTCCTGTCGACAAAATCATAGATAGAAACCTCTGCAAATTAATTGAAAAGACATGCTTCTGTGGACCTGCTTCTTTTGTAATTACACTTGCACTCCTCACCCGCAGAAACGCCCAGTTTGCCCTCCAATGCAGATGGGAGTGGAGATCTTTCATTTTTTTCTTTCATGTGTTTTTCACAGGCGGTGTTTCTCCCAGTTAGGCACGGGGTGCTGAAGTAAAATAAATCATGATTGAGCTGTCAGGTATGCCGAGCAGAGAGAAAATTTGTGCCTGTCTGTGAAGCCCACTCCCCCTTCTTCCGCCCCCCCGCCCTTCTTCTTTCCTTCCTTTTCAAGGTAAAATATTTTCACCCTACACGTATTTAATTAGAGCAGAAAAATGGAGAAGTGCATGGAGGAATGGAGGTGTAGATGGGGGATGTTGAGAAGGAGGTGAGGGGTGGGACTGTGTTTGTGCATGTGAGAAAGTGTGTGTGTGTGTGTGTATGCATGTGAGGGTTTGTGTGTGTGTGTGGTGTGTTGGGGGGGACAAGAATATACAATACAATGTTTTTAGTGTTTCAGGTCAGCAGTACCACATACTCTTACTGTACTACAACTCTCGGTAGTGTAGAGACCTTGTCAATTCAACTCCCATGCAGAAGGATTTCATATGTTTGGCCAATTAAGACCACAATGACATTAAACATACCTTATGCCACAATGGCTAAGTCATCTGGCCTGAAAAAGGAATGAAAAAGTTATCACAATCACCCCATTCAAACTGATCAAATCAGCTCATCTGTTCATTTATTTTTGCTCGTCAAATGAGGTTGATGATTTGATTTAGCCTTTAATCATGAGTTGGTTACAGTAACCGGAATGTCGCTAATAATGTGATTTTGAGAAAGGAAACTATCGCCCATAAAATCCAATCCAAAAAAAAAGCATTTAATCTTAGAAAAGGGAGTCTCCCTTTTCTTCCATTAGGATAATCAAATGACAAATGTTCATGGTTACAAAAGGTGATTTAAAGAAGGCTTGGTGAGATGGGGTGCTTATTACCACTTCTTTATTACATGCTTTTAGAGTCAGTTTTCAGAAAAAGGTAATTTTGGTATGAAACACATTGTTAAAGTTTAATTTCCAGCCACTGCCTCAACTTCAGTCACCACAGATAATAGGAAATCAATAGCAATCAGGGGAAGAGGAAAAAGGCATTTAAAAAAAATATATTTCTAGACAATGTGTGGTTTCTATACTTTGTATGTGAGGGCAGGAGAGGATCAAATAATAAAAGGCTGTTTTAAATCCCCCCATCCTCCACCCTTACTTCCTTCCCTACTTCAAGAACTTCGACTTCTCCAGTACAACCCTTAGAACAATATGTGATACTAGATCAAATACAACACACTCTGCTGTGCCCTTTTTTCACCATAGAATTACATACTGTATGGAACTCAATTAATAGGATCTCTGTTGGAATTGGTCTGTACTGTACAACTAATGTATAGATTAGAAAAAGGCTAGACTAGTGTCATCTCTATAGCCTTCAGTCTACAATGGGAATGATGTCAATTTCACGCTCCAATATGAATCCTTGTACTGTACTATTTTTGCTCTCGAATTGTGTGATGTAGGGAAGACTGAGGATAGTTTGGTCTGATTTATTTGTAATTTAATATACCCAGAGGTATAGAGATGGAGATCTATTTTGGTATTACACGGTAGCTTAGATCTTATCTCAACATGTTTTGCTGAAAGGAAGAGCACACATTGTTAATCGCAACAAATTGGTTTAGTTTCGTGTCAGTAATATTGATTATATTTAAACCTTTTCCCTGTCATCGACAAGAAAATTGTTCATTCCATGAGTTAACTCTTATGAGTTATGTTTCTCCATGTATTATCTCTCGTTCCGTCTCAGTGCTCCTCGTATTATATCAGCATGATAGTATCCCTCAGAGCCGTGCTCATGCATTCCCCATCTAACCTTGGAAGATCAGCCCTTCCAGGGAAGTCTAGAGCCAACATGTTAAATTAGTCCACAGCTGAGATCAGATCAGACCTGAATAATATAGTAGGCCTCAGGACAAGTCTTTTTTTTATCCTAGTTTTAGGTTTGGTTGGAGGCTTGAATGAGGATATTGGAGTTTTGGTTGTAGACTCAGAACATGGATGCTGTACATATGGATGGAGAGGATTTGCAGAATACCAACTTGAGACACACTGGGACTTTCGTGTATGTCATGCAATGTCAATGCTAGATTTGCACTCATGTTTGAATTTCGCAAGCATATCACAAGTAACATTATGAATATGATACAGCAGAGGTGTGGCTAGTAGAATAAGAATGACTGTGATATCGCAGTCGGCCATTTTCCAACATGAGATCCCAATGTAGCTGGCTAACTCAAACTTTCACACATATTATGGCCTGTATTCAAAAAGTATCTCAGTAGGAGTGCTGATATAGGATCAGGTCCCAATGTCCATATATTCCTTACTATGTTCTCAAAATGCAAAATTGATCCTATATCAGCATTCCTATTCTGCGACTCTTAATATGGCCCAGATTATTGGAAACATTCAGTTCCCCTCTCTTCCTGACAGAACAAGTACGTTCTGGCCGTGGTGGCCATCGACAAGAGGCTGGTGAAGCTGAAGAAGTCAAATGAATTCCCGGACCTGATCCTGAAGGGCCTCAACGGCTACCTGGAGAGGAAGCGCCTCTCCTTCCCATGGTACTTCTTCCCTTCGAACGATGAGCTGCTGTAGATCCTCTCTGAAACCAAAGACCCCACCAGGTTAGACCACCTGCGTGCTAACCTTACACCTGTTCAGATCTGGGCTCAAATTCTATTTGACACCATTCAAAATACTGCAGCTGGGCTTGAATGAACTTGCCTAGTGAAACCAATGGAATGGTCTGAAAATGGCAAGCCCCCTCCAACTGGCACTCCAGGCAGCCTAAAGCAAGTGCTAAAAGTACTTGAACCCAGGTCTACACCTGTTACAGTCCTATCCCTGTGGGAATACCCCACTTTACTAATGTGTCACAGTGTACACTATGTGTTGTATTGTGGGATTGATAGGTGGGTAAATGGTATGATTTGTATTCCCTCCCGATTTTAAGAGGTGCACAAGCTTTGCAGCATTAAAAATGCTTTGTAAATCTGTTCCTTTTAAGCCTTAAAGTGGATCATCTTTGTAGGTAAAGTGTTCCTTGCCCAAGGTCCTGGAGTGCAACTCAACTGAGGCAGGCAATCACTGGCTTTGATTGTGACGCCCCTGAAATGGATTGGTCGTGAAAACTCACAGCTCAGGCATTTGGTGTAAAGATTCGCACACATCGCACCGAATGTGAATCTAGCTTTCATCTGCCGATCATTCAGCTCACTGTTTTGGGCACCACCTGCTGTAGACGTCTGACTGGCCCAATTTTTCACACAATTTTAGAATCGCTGCGCACTTGGTTCGCAAATTACGTTCAGAGGTTCTAAGTAGTTTTGGTCATCAGACGCTATTAGTGTGTCTGAGCCTTCACTTGTTAGGAAGGACTAAACTGTATTAGGCTATTGGATTTGTGTGTGTATGATCTTAGCTATATCATGCATGGAATAGCTATAACTGTCAATTGTTATGTTAAGTGTTGGATATCTCTTTGGTTGCATTGTAAATGTGTTATGTACTGTACTGTATCTGTATTTTAGGGTTAAACAATAGATGCAGTGCAGTGGTTGGTCATACAGTATGTAGAGGCTTTAAAGTATTGGTGGAATTTGAGTTCCTTCCATAGTGAGGTATGTTGGAGTATTGACAAATGTGACAACTCCTGCTCAGAGAATAACCTCCCAAAGTCAGATTTGAACAGAAAACACAAACTTGGCCTCTGCACGCTGCAGACAATTCATTCAGCAAATATTTTTCTTCTTCACCACCTTATAAAGAGGGCTCAAAAGAGAGGTAAAAAAAAGCTATTTAACTCAGTCGGGGCCTTGAAAAACAAATTTCAAGCCTTGAAAATACTGCACTTACTGTGGGAATTTAATTATGGAATGTCTTCTTCTCCCCACGACACTCTGCCCTACTTACTCCACTGTGGCTCCCCGAGCAGGCGAATGGCTGATAAGGAAGCCTTGTCTTACTTCACCCAAGGTATTTGTTTAATAATGAATGTGATTTCAGACAAAGGAGGCTCTGAATAATAGGTGAATAACAAAAATGTTGATTTTCCAGGGAAACCCTTACATGCAATATAATAATCACAAGCAGCAGGCCTATATGATATGCTCCTACCGTGGCAGTGTCAAACAGATAGAGAGGTTCTACACCTGTATTGCTTGCTGTTTGGGGTTTTAGGCTGGGTTTCTGTACAGCACTTCGAGATATTAGCTGATATACGAAGGGCTATATAAAATAAACTTGATTTGATTTTGATTTGATTTGATTTGAGATAGGGAAGGAAGTCATGCATTGAAAGTAAGGAACCTGCTTACAGTTAGATTCTGCCTGGTATTAAAGGGATGATTAATCTTAAAATCTAAAGTTTGTTAGTTTTGTAGCCTGTGATGACCTAGTGGTCTAAGCCACTGCACCCAGAACACATATATCACTGCATGGGTTAGAATCCAGCCCACTGCTATTTCAGCACATTCGCGCTTCTCCCTTTCCTCTTTCTCTATTTTATACAATAAACAAAATAAATACAAGAGGAGTGGAACTGCCCCACTCCTACATGTTTTTGGTCAGTTTTGATACTTTAAATGTGGTCTGAAGTCAAACTCTGTCCATGTATTCTGTTTTGTGCATCTGGCTATAGGCGTACAGTGCATTCAGAAAGTATTCACACCCCTTGACTTTTTCCACATTTTGTTGATAAAAATTGATTTAATTGTAATTTTTTTGTCAACAATCTACTCAAAATACTTCAACCTCTCTGGGATATGTGGGACGATAGCGTCCCACCTGGCCAACATCCAGTGAAAATGCAGAGCGCCAAATTCAAATAAATTACTATAAAAATTTTACTTTCATGAAATCACACATTCAATATACCAAATTAAAGCTACACTTGTTGTGAATCCAGCCAACGTGTCAGATTTTAAAAATGCTTTACGGCGAAAGCAAACAATGCTATTATCTGAGGATAGCACCCCAGCTAACAATCACAGACCATCATATTTCAACTCTCCCGGCGCTACACAAAACGCAGAAATAAAGATATAATTCATGCCTTACCTTTGACGAGCTTCTTCTGTTGGCACTCCAATATGTCCCATAAACATCACAAATGGTCCTTTTGTTCAATTAATTCCGTCGAGGCCTCCCGGGTGGCGCAGTGGTCTAGGGCACTGCATCGCAGTGCTAGCTGCGCCACCAGAGTCTCTGGGTTCGCGCCCAGGCTCTGTCGCAGCCGGCCGCGACCAGGAGGTCCGTGGGGCGACGCACAATTGGCCTAGCGTCGTCCGGGTTAGGGAGGGTTTGGCCGGTAGGGATATCCTTGTCTCATCGCGCTCCAGCGACTCCTGTGGCGGGCAGGGCGCAGTGTGCGCTAACCAAGGGGGCCAGGTACACGGTGTTTCCTCCGACACATTGGTGCGGCTGGCTTCCGGGTTGGAGGCGCGCTGTGTTAAGAAGCAGTGCGGCTTGGTTGGGTTGTGCTTCGGAGGACGCATGGCTTTCGACCTTCGCCGAGCCCGTACGGGAGTTGTAGCGATGAGACAAGATAGTAATTACTAGCGATTGGATACCACGAAAATTGGGGGGAAAATGGGATAAAAATTATTTTAAAAAATATATATATATTTTTAATTCCGTCGATATATATCCAAAATGTCCATTTATTTGGCGCGTTTGATCCAGAAAAACACCGGTTCCAACTTGCACAACGTGACTACAAAATATCTCAAAAGTTACCTGTTACCTGTACCTTTGTCCAAACATTTCAAACTACTTTTGTAATACAACTTTAGGTATTTTTTAACGTAAATAATCAATAAAATTGAAGACGGGACGATCTGTGTTCAATACCGGAGGAAAATCAAAATCAAATCAAATGTATTTATATTGCCCTTCTTACATCAGCTGATATCTCAAAGTGCTGTACAGAAACCCAGCCTAAAACCCCAAACAGCAAGCAATGCAGGTGTAGAAGCACGGTGGCTAGGAAAAACTCCCTAGAAAGGCCAAAACCTAGGAAGAAACCTAGAGAGGAACCAGGCTATGATGGTTGGCCAGTCCTCTTCTGGCTGTGCCGGGTGGAGATTATAACAGAACATGGCCAAGATGTTCAAATGTTCATAAATGACCAGCATGGTCAAATAATAATAATCACAGTAGTTGTCGAGGGTGCAGCAAATCAGCACCTCAGGAGTAAATGTCAGTTGGCTTTTCATAGCCGATCATTAAGAGTATCTCTACCGCTCCTGCTGTCTCTAGAGAGTTGAAAACAGAAGGTCTAGGACAGGTGCACGTCCGGTGAACAGGTCAGGGTTCCATAGCCGCAGGCAGAACAGTTGAAACTGGAACAGCAGCACGGCCAGGTGGACTGGGGACAGCAAGGAGTCATCATGCCAGGTAGTCCTGAGGCATGGTCCTAGGGCTCAGGTCCTCCGAAAGAGAGAATTAGAGAGAGCATACTTAAATTCACACAGGACACCGGATAAGACAGGAGAAGTACTCCAGATATAACAAACTGACCCTAGCCCCCCGACACATGAACTACTGCAGCATAAATACTGGAGGCTGAGACAGGAGGGGTCAGGAGACACTGTGGCCCCATCCGATGATACCCCCGGACAGGGCCAAACAGGAAGGATATAACCCCACCCATTTTGCCAAAGCACAGCCCCCACACCACTAGAGGGATATCTTCAACCACCAACTTACCATCCTGAGACACGGCCGAGTATAGCCCACAAAGATCTCTGCCACGGCACAACCCAAAGGGGGGCGGGAAGTTCTTGTCAGTGACTCAACCCACTCAAGTGACGCACCCCTCCTAGGGACGGCATGAAAGAGCACCAGTAAGCCAGTGACTCAGCCCCTGTAATAGGGTTAGAGGCAGAGAATCCCAGTGGAGAGAGGGGAACCGGCCAGGCAGAGACAGCAAGACTAAATCTGCGTATTCCTCCAAAGCTCAGCTGTCCTGAGTCTGCACAACTCTGCCAGAACCTAGGATCAAGAGAGACACGTAAGTGTTTTAGTACTATATCTCTTGACACAATGATGAAAATAATCATGGCCTCTAAACCATCAAGCTGCATACTGGACCCTATTCTAACTAAACTACTGAAAGAGCTGCTTCCTGTGCTTGGCCCTCCTATGTTGAACATAATAAACGGCTCTCTATCCACCGGATGTGTACCAAACTCACTAAAAGTGGCAGTAATAAAGCCTCTCTTGAAAAAGCCAAACCTTGACCCAGAAAATATAAAAAACTAATCGGCCTATATCGAATCTTCCATTCCTCTCAATTTTTTTTGAAAAAGCTGTTGCGCAGCAACTCACTGCCTTCCTGAAGACAAACAATGTATACGAAATGCTTCAGTCTGGTTTTAGACCCCATCATAGCACTGAGACTGCACTTGTGAAGGTGGTAAATGACCTTTTAATGGCGTCAGACAGAGGCTCTGCATCTGTCCTCGTGCTACTAGACCTTAGTGCTGCCTTTGATACCATCGATCACCACATTCTTTTGGAGAGATTGGAAACCCAAATTGGTCTACACGGACAAGTTCTGGCCTGGTTTAGATCTTATCTAACGGAAAGATATCAGTTTATCTCTGTGAATGGTTTGTCCTCTGACAAATCAACTGTACATTTCGGTGTTCCTCAAGGTTCCGTTTTAGGACCACTATTGTTTTCACTATATATTTTACCTCTTGGGGATGTCATTCGAAAACATAATGTTAACTTTCACTGCTATGCGGATGACACACAGCTGTACATTTCAATGAAACATGGTTTAGCCCCAAAATTGCCCTCGCTAGAAGCCTGTGTTTCAGACATAAGGAAGTCGATGGCTGCAAACGTTCTACTTTTAAACTCGGACAAAACAGAGATGCTTGTTCTAGGTCCCAAGAAACAAAGAGATCTTCTGTTGAATTGAACAATTAATCTTGATGGTTGTAAAGTCGTCTCTAATAAAACTGTGAAGGACCTCGGATTTACTCTGGACCCTGATCTCTCTTTTGACTAACATATCAAGACTGTTTCAAGGACAGCTTTTTTCCATCTACGTAAAATTGCAAAAATCAGAAACTTTCTGTCCAAAAATGATGCAGAAAAATTAATCAATGCTTTTGTTACTTCTAGGTTAGACTACTGCAATGCTCTACTTTCCGGCTACCCGGATAAAGCACTAAATAAACTTCAGTTAGTGCTAAATACGGCTGCTTACCGTCCCACATATCCCAGAGAAGATAACATAGAAAAGTGTGTTGATATAGGCCTGTTCTAACTGTTCTGGGTGTGTAGAATGAACCCATGATGTTTGGACACTCAGCCAAGAATATGACAGAAACTGACTGGTTCCTCTTGATCCTCCACAGAGTAAAGGTTATATCCTGCACACCAGTAACAGAGCTATTGTTTTGGAGCCTGTTTCTGGGGAATGATTGTGGTGGAGAAATCAGAATTAGCTAAGTAACATAGATAATTAAGATGTCTTTTCTGCAGAATATGCTGATATGAACTATTGAACTCTTGTTATTAGAATGTCTCCTTTCTGACTCTGGTGTTGGCAGCTGCACTTCCTCCCTCAAATGGGCCTCAGTCACCTTGGGTCCAGAGAGGGGAGAAGTCAAGCTTATCGATCACATGTCCCTGTTGCTATTCAGAATATCAGCATCTATCACATGTTCCTGTTGCAATGCAGAATATCAGCATCTATCTCATGTCCCTGTTGCTTTGCAGAATATCAGCATCTATCACATGCCCCTGTTGCTATGCAGAATATCAGCATCTATCACATGTCCCTGTTGCTATGCAGAATATTAGCAGGGAGTAAGGCAAAGGAGATCAGAAGGAAACATTGTTTCCATATATGAACTGTTTGTTTATTGCAAACCATGCGAAGGGATGGCGTGAGTAATGGGGAACCAATCACTTGTCTCCACAGTGTCTGTGTGTCAGTCACCTCCTCCTAGGGGGAGATTGTATTTGGGGCCCAAGGTCTGGCACAGGATGTGTGGGGTTGGTGTTTGGAACCATTGTACGTCGTCTCTGATGTTGCACCTATCCTGAGATAGTATATAACCCAGAAGCAAGCAGCCTTGTTATAACAAGTCTTTTAATAAAAGTAAAACCTTGATTGATTATTAATTTTGCCTCTCCTCATTATTGATTATGGGTAGAATTTCCACCACAGCACGTAGGGCGAACCGATTGGTATCACCTCGTTAGTCTGAATGTGCTGGCTTGTCCATCTTGTTAGGGTTGGATGTTGCATACAATTGTTAATATTGTAATCAATGACATTTCCTTAGGGTGCTCATTAGTCTTTCAGTTGTTATTCTTCTGTTTTTTATCCTCTTATGTTTGTTGTGTACTAAATATTTCTGTTTATTTCCATTTTTTTTTCATGTTTTTTTCCTGTGAAGCCATTGTGTTGCATCCATGTCTGAAATGTGCTGTATAAATAAAGCTTGATTTGATTTGAACATATTGCAAAATAAATTAACCCGATGACTGACCAATCAACAGACTCTTGCTAAACCAATGAACAAATATGTGTAAAAGCAACACATATCTTGGTCCATCTTATACTGAATTTATACTGTTTTTCATACTATCTTCCACTATGTCAAAATAGTGCTTGGTATGTAAGTTTAGTATCACTTTTCAACCAACACAGTGCATTTGTTGAAAATGAAAAATGTTGAAATCAACAATACGTCAAAGGATTCAACTACTTAAAACTGAAACAAACAAATGGATCAAACGGATCAATTCCACTGGACATTGGGTTTGATTCAGACCCTGCCAGCATGGCCAGAGATGTAACTTATAACCACAGAACCACCACAGACCTTTCATGAATGACTAAAAGCACCTAAGTATTAGATTTACTGCACTGGTCTGTCACCGCCTCAGACACCATTCACAATGCTGGCTGAGGTATGAGTAAAACATGAAATATTATTTCTTAATTGTCAAAAAATCCCCACTCCTTAATCAACTAGTCTCTCACTGTTTAACCAGAATAACATGAGTTGTGTCCTTCAAACTGTTATACTATTAGTCCAAAAGAATATTCAGCTACTTAGATGTCATGTTATGCTCACTATAAGAAATCCTGAATGTATTGAAATGCCTGGAGGGGATGTGTTAATTCATAACCCATCATTTATACCTGTTAATTCATAGCCCATCATTTATACCTGTTAGTTCATAACCCATCATTTATACCTGTTAATTCATAACCCATCATTTATACCTGTTAGTTCATAACCCATCATTTATACCTGTTAGTTCATAACCCATCATTTATACCTGTTAATTCATAACCCATCATTTATACCTGTTAGTTCATAACCCATCATTTATACCTGTTAATTCAGGGGCGGTTCAGGCAGGCAGGAACTAATGGGGATCCATAATAAACCCCAGGAAGTGTAGCTGCTGCCTTGGCAGGAACTAATGGGGATCCATAATAAACCCCAGGAAGTGTAGCTGCTGCCTTGGCAGGAACTAATGGGGATCCATAATAAATACAAATACTTGTATCAATATATTTGTATCTCTTTAATCTCGGATTCGAAAATGCTAATTAGCATCAAAGTAGACGACATGCAAGACTACAAATCCCTGCAAGCTCCTGCATGTAATCTCTAGCCGACACCTTTCACAGAACAGTTCACAGAATTGTCCATTGAAATAAATCTTGACAATTTAATCATTGCTACATTAAGGCCTGATTGGTGGAGTACTGCAGAGATGGTTGTCCTTCTGGAAGGTTCTCCCATCTCCACAGAGGAACTCTGGAGCTCTGTCAGGGTGAACATTGGGTTCTTGTTCACCTCCCTTACTAAGGCCCTTCTCCCCCGATTTCTCAGTTTGGCCGGGCGGCCAGCTCTAGGAAGAGTCTTGGTGGTTCCAAACTTCTTCCATTTAAGAATAATGGAGGCCACTGTGTTCTTGGGGACCTTCAATGCTGAAGATATTTTTTGGTACCTTTCCCCAGACCTGTGCCTCGACACTATCCTGTCTCAGAGCTATATGGACAATTCCTTTGACCTCATGGCTTGGTTTTTGCTCTGACATGCACTGTATTCGGTGGGACCTTATATAGACAGGTGTGTGCCTTTCCAAATCATGTCTAATCGATTGGATTTTACCACAAGTGGACTCCAATCAAGTTGTAGAAACATCTCAAGGATGATCAATGGAATCAGGATGCATCTGAGCTCAATTTCGAGTCTCATAGCAAAGGGTCTGAATACTTAGGTAAATACATTTTCAAAAATGTTTAAAAAAAAAAGGTAAATGGTTTTTAGTTTGTCATAATGGGGTATTGTGTGTAGATTGATGAGGGTGAAAAATTATTCCATTTTAGAATACGTCTGTAACGTAACAAAATGTGGAAAAAGTGAAGGGGTCTGAATACTTAACGAATGCACTGTATACCACTGGCAGAGTTTTCTACCTCTGGCAGAATTTTCTACCACTGGCAGAGGTTTCTACCATTGACAGTTTTGTATACAGTCACGTGATACGTGGTATAGAAAAGTCCAATCTTAGGAGAGTACATGGGAGGCACTATACTGTGTGATCTGATCAAAACCACTGATACAGGAGCCCCACCCTCTTGTGGGATGGATCATGTCTACAGAGAAACATAGATGCAAATACTTAGATTTGTGTGTATTGGGTATATGTTGTGAAATTGTTAGATATCACTTGTTAGATATTACTGCACTGTCAGAGCTAGAAACACAAGCATTTCACTACACCCACAATAACATCTGCTAAACACGTGTATGTGACCAATAAAATGGGATTTTGATTTGAAATAAATGTCCTATTTATCAAAGGTGCTTTTGACTGAGGTCAAAATGACTCCAAGGGATTTTAATTTGTTAAAAGTCCATTTTGATACAGAAACACTAAACCAGATTTAGATTTATTAACAACCAGTTGATTGACAAAGTCATAAAAAATTGGAAGAATTGAATAAACCACATTTTGGCTATGGTAAACGATATGCCTCTGGGGTCAAAATGATCCATGTCAGAAGCATGGTTCAATGCAAATATGTAGTGGGTGTAAATTTTGTTCTAAATTCTCACTCATTAAACACGAATCAATCAACACATGTTTCTCTTTGAACGAATTAATATAATATAAAACTTTTATGAAATAAATTAAAAATAAACGTTTGGTTCCTCAACTGCGTTGCCCACTCCAGTCAGCAGATGGCGATGTGCGTCTTTCAGGTTCAGGCGATGCTGCCAGTGTGATGTATAATCTAGTGGACGGGACGCTCCTTCAACAACAACAGCTAGTCAGACACCTCGGTAGCTTTCTAGCAAACATAGCTACAACATTCACGCTCTTTACACTGTTTTGGTGTATATTAGTCGCTGTGTTTTAAACACACTTCTGTTGTATGTACGTACTTGTTGGCCCATTTAATTATATATTTACGTTGTTTGTCAGCTAGCTGGTTTGCTAGGTTAACTTAGAACTAGGCTAGTCGCTAATGCTAGCTAGCTAACATCCCTGACCATGAGTTCACTAAGCTACTCTCCTCCTGATAAAGAAGAGGGGGTCTGCTGGACGGAGAAAAAAGCTCTCGTGAAAGAGGAGGAGGAAGAGGAGGCTGTTACAATACAAAAACAAGTAGAGGGTGAGGCTGTTACAGTGAAAGAAGAAGAGAAAGACGTTTCAGTGAAAGAAGAGGAAGATACGTTCAGATTGAAAGAGGAGGAGGATGTTACAGTAAAAGAAGAGGAGGCTATTACAGTGAAAGAAGAAGAGAAAGACGTTTCAGTGAAAGAAGAGGAAGATACGTTCAGAGTGAAAGAGGAGGAGGATGTTACAGTAAAAGAAGAGGAGGAAGAGAAAGAGGAGGATGCAGTTTTTGGAGTGAAAGAGGAGGTGGGGGAGATGACTGTCACATCGAAAAAGGAGGAGGAAGAAGAGGAGGAAACTGAATTTCTGGTCCCGGTTTCCCAAACGCATCTTAAGGCATCCAATGGTTCTAACAATGAACTTAGCCGTAAGATGGTTTTGGGAAACCGGGCCCTGATTAACACTAGTAAGTACTGTCTTAAATACAGAGGCACAAACTCTGCAGTTGTTGAACTGATGTTTGGTGTTAAAGGGGAAATCTGCAATAGCTACATCCATATTTGGACTTTAAATTATTAATTTATAGCCATTGCTTCTTGAAGAATATAACACATGCCTCATGAGCTTAGTTCAACTGTTGTACCCCATCAGAACCCCAAATAAGCTTTTTTACTCCAATGTTTAGAAACAATGTAAACCAACACTGTTATAGCCTCAACATGGTTAAAACTATAATGTTGATATCATGGATGGTCAGTCCTTGCCTCCATCGGTCTGTCTATGAATTTGAGAGTAGTTACATTTCTCCAGCCCCATCCATCATCTTATTACCAAAACAGTGGTGGAATGACAGCTTTGTTATTGTTTGAACTGCAGATTGGTTGATTGATGTGGCTTTTTTAAAGGGGCAACCTAGTTTTTAAAACAGCAACAAAATGGCTTCCCAGAGACTTGGTTTGGTAAACAGCTGAGGGATGTAATGTAACCACTCTCAAATGCATAGAGAAAGCTATTGTAGAAACCGTAACCCAACACCTAGCGACCTCGTCAAGAAGTACGGTCATCTTGGCGTAACAGTTATAAGGTGTTGGCTTGACAGTCGTTGGACCCAGGTTTGAGTTCAGCTCAGGGCTACCCTCTGAATTCACTACACTATGAATACAAGGACTGGCCATCCATGATGTCATAATGATAGTTTAACCAGGTTTCTAGGATATATGTTATATTCTAGAATTCATCCATGATGTCATAATGATAGTTTAACCAGGTTTCTAGGCTATATAGTATATTCTAGAATTCATCCATGATGTCATAATGATAGTTTAACCAGGTTTCTAGCATATATATTATATTATATAATTGCCAGTGTAGATTTCCTGTGGAGGTGAAATTGTTAGAGCTGTTGATAAGTCATTGTATAATATTCAGCCATTTATTTTTTCATGCAATTACATTAAAGGCGAAACATATCTAAATTCAATTACATTAAAGGTGAAACATACCTAGATTCCATTACATTAAAGGCGAAACATACCTAGATTCAGTTACATTAAAGGTGAAACATACCTAGATTCCATTACATTAAAGGCGAAACATACCTAGATTCAATTACATTAAATGTGAAACATACCTAGATTCCATTACATTAAAGGTGAAACATACCTAAATTCCATTACATTAAAGGCAAAACATACCTAGATTCAATTACATTAAAGGTGAAACATACCTAGATTACATTAAAGGCGAAACATACCTAGATTCAATTACATTCATTAATTGGTTTGAAACCTTTGTTTTAGAACCTTCTCAAAGTTGGTGCCTTGACGGATTTGTAGAAAACGGTTTATCATAAAACACTTTATAAAAATAAATAAAAAACTTTTACCTTTATTTAACTAGAACAAATTCTTAACAGCTTAAAAAAATGCCATTAGCATGAATTACCCTCCGTGAACAAGAAGCACCACATTACAAATATTTCCAAAGATGTGAGATCATTTACTTCTCTGTAATATAGCTTTTCAATCGTGATATTTTGTACTTTCGAGGAAAATAGGCATGTTTCTCGACTCATATCCTGACTTTAAAAAGGGACTTTGGCCGCCGGGCCAATTGTGTGCCTCCCTATCGGACTCCCAATCACGGCCGGTTGGGATACAGCCTGGATTCGAACCAGAGTCTGTAGTGATGCCTCAAGCACTGAAATGCAGTGCCTTAGACCGTTGCACCACTCGGGAGCCCCAAAATCATGTTCTAATGCTGTCCCCAACTAAAATACATCTTGGCCAACCAAGAGTCTTCTGTTGTTTCTACCAATCAATTGGTTGAAAATGTATAACGTGTATTTTTCCATATATAGACACAAATTGCGCTGTAATATTCAGAATACATTGTGAAAACCTCAAATCGATATTGGTAAATAGTGGTTTCTTCATTAGCATGGAGGAGTTTCTACAACCAAATTGCATGGCCTATATTGGAGACCAAAAGTTATCTGGTGCACTGCTTAGGATTTCAACAACTTTCATAACTTTCTTCTAGCCTACAATCATCGATGTTACTACTAATGTGAAAACAAGACGAAATATGACTATTCTTGCTCATTTTAAGACAATTGTCAAATAATTTTAACATTCATTACAGATGTCAATTGTTCTACAACATCATGGCTATGCTGTTGACATCACCTTTTACAGTGGATTTCCGCTGTTGTGGGCCTTAAAGCATATGTCTGACTTTGTTGCTCACACAGGAGAGAGACGTGACTATCATGGATCCTCTGGGGAGCCTCAACAACATCATGAAGCAGAAAAAAGTCTCTCCAGATCAAAACACCCCAAGAAACACCAGCAGAGACCCACAGGGAAGAAAACTCACCCCTGCTCTGACTGTGGAAAGTGTTTTGTTTCTTCAGGATGTTTAAAATCACACCAGAGAACACACACAGGAGAGAAACCTTATAGCTGTGATCAATGTGGGAAGAGATATGTTACATCTAGCGGTCTGACTAAACACCAGAGAACGCACACAGGAGAGAAACCGTATAACTGTAACCAATGTGGGAAGAGTTTTACTCAGTCATCCAGTCTGATATTACACCAGAGAACACACACAGGAGAGAAACCTTATAGCTGTATTCAATGTGGGAAGAGTTTTACTCAGTCATTCAGCCTAATATTACACCATAGAACACACACAGGAGAGAAATCTTATATCTGTGCGCAATGCGGGAAGAGATTCGCCTCCTCAGCAGACATTAAAATTCACCAGAAAATCCACACAGGAGAGAGACCTTTTAGCTGCTCTGACTGTGGAAAGAGTTTTGTTCGCTCAGGACAATTAAAATCACACCAGAGAACACACACAGTAGAGAAACCTTATAGCTGTAATCAATGTGGGAAGAGTTTTACTCAGTCAGGCAACCTGGTATCACACCAGAGAAGACACACAGGAGAGAAACCTTATAGCTGTGATCAATGTGGGAAGAGTTTTACTCAGTCAGGCAACCTGGTATCACACCAGAGAACACACACAGGAAATAAACCTTTTAGTTGTGATGAATGTGGAAAGAGTTTTACTACATCTAACCACCTTATTGTACACCAGAGAACACACACAGGAGAGAAACCTCATAGCTGTGATCAATGTGACAAGAGATACTCTGATAAAAGATCTCTGATCAAACATCAGAAAATACATGGAGTTGTTTCATGATATCAATGAAATAATGTAGAATGTTTTAACATTGTAGTAGGAGTATTTTAATGATGTCACAATGTAGAATGTTTTAACATTGTAGTAGCAGTATTTGAATGATGTCACAATGTAGAAGCCTAAACGTTTGCCCCCTGTTCTATTGATTTCAGCATGATATGGATATTAGCCTCAGGGGGAAAATCCAGGCTCTGAATTGAAAGAGTACTATTTATATAATTTAACAAAACGTGACTGACAAAAAAAGTTGTTACTCTTAACAGTGTTGCATTCCTTTGTTTAGCGACCCCTAAATTGAAAGGCATCACTCTAAAATATAGCTAACTGTCTTCTGCAGGTTGTCCTCTAACCAGTGAGGTAAAGGATATCTCCCATTTTCATGTGTTAGTTTCAACAGCACGTACAACCTGATTTCCCCCCTAATCGATATCAGTGATTTATTGCTACTTGTCAAAATGTATTAACAATCCTACATCACTCCAGTATTTCTTTACAACATTCAAGTGCTAATTGTCTTTATTCCACTACTGAAGAAGCATGTCTCAAATCACCTCATATTTCAAACATCCAGCCTGACAAAAGATACATGTTTTATTATTCCATGTCTCACCATTAAGTGAATTATTGCCAATACATATTAACAAAGTACATTTGGTTTTGATATTTCATATTTACAATTTATGTAACATTTAGTAATCATAATTATTTATGCAACCAGCTGACCATTTTTGGGTACATTTATATTGACATTGTTGCCCTGCTTTTAGAATACCAGGGTTAATTCTCAGATGTGCCAACCCAAATGTACTAGAGCATGACATTGGGGACTGGGCCCAGATCCAACAACATGCCTATTGAGTGAACCCTGAAAAGAGAGAGAAGCTCCTCAGTGAGGTGGAAAGTTACTACGGATATTGCAGGAGTTTCCTCTTGAAATCAGACCATGGTAAGGACAACTTGGTTGCTGAAATTCTCAATGGTGGGCAGTCAAAAATATTTAGCGTTTAGCCAGTGCATTGCCATGGATCCCAATTTATTTTGACTCCACGATTTTCTGTATTGGAGATTAGTTTTGTTTGGGCTCGTTCCAAGGGGACGAGAGTTCTAGAAGTTAGTGAGTTCAAAAAATATAATTTTTGTAGAAAAATGTATATATTTAGAAATGCGTGTTTTTTCTTGTTTTTAATTGTTGACAGCCAGTAGACACCATGTTTATATTGGTGAAGGTGAAGCATTGTAGTTGATTATAATGTGAAATGGCAGTTGTTTTCTGTTGGTGGTGAGCAAACTTGTCCAACAAAAATATAGGATATCTTGGGCAGATTTAGTGGGTCTCATGGTGGGTGTCTTTTAGGTTCCAGTTGTTGTTACTAGTCAACTTTCAGTGGACACCCCCATAGTGTCTTTCAGAGCCCCTCCTAAAATCCCACCTGTTTAGTTGTGGTTGTTGTCAGTGACTCTGTTAGTTCCCTCTTCTATATAAGCTACATTTTTTGTTTTCTTGCTGGGGAACATAACAACAAACAATGGAGTAAAACAAGCTTATATTTTGGGTTGGATGTTGCATCATATTGTTAATATTTTAATCGATGGCATTTTTGTGGAAAATATTTCTTTCTATTTTAATCTTTTTAATATGTTTTTTTCCTGTGAAGCCATTGCATTGCATCCATGTCTGAAATGTGCTGTATAAATAAAGCTTGTTTTGATTTGAACATATTGCTAAACAAATTAACCCAATGATGACCAATCAACAGACTCTTGCTAAACCAATGAACAAATATCTGAATACGTTCCGAATGCACTGTACAAACAATACAGATGTAAGTAGATAAATGTTGATGTGCAGTTACATTTTCAAACACTCAATTGCTACTGTAGTTTAGTGCTACTAGATACAATTATGTATCATAAAAATGTTTTAATGCAACACCGAAATGTGGGGAATTCACAATACCGGAGGTCATGAATTCCCTAAAGGCATTGTAGGTCCTATGAAGAGGGAGCCTTAGTGTCACAGCACACGTGTTTGCCTTTGGGTACTTTTTCTTCTGCTGCCCAGCGAGACGCCCTCGCGCTGTGTGGAGGAATTCGATGGTCGGGGTGTCCTCAAACCCAAGGGGTGGCACCACCGTTGCCCCAGTAACAAACTCCAACACCATCGCCACTGTTAGAGGAGGACATTCTCCATCTGAGGAGTATACAGTAAAACATTTAAAATACATATTTAAATCACAAAATGGAATAATATGCAGTTACCGATAAACTTGAACAATTGACTATTTTACTTGCACCTCAGCCAGCCAGTTGAACCAGTGGCAGATGGTGTCGTTCTCCAAACACCGCCGGTTGCTGCCAGGTTTGAATAGGTTACTTTGAACAGGTCCCTGGCAGTGGGAGGCTTTATGGAGTCCACAAAAAGTGCTCGGAAGCTGTCCGGGTGGTTCCCCAATGCTTCAAGCAGCCCAAGAGAGTTGAGACGATATTTGAACCTGTTATGGTTTAAAGAATGTATGTATATTTAAAATAAGTGTAATAAAACGTATCCTAATATAAAACAGGGAAATAGTCCATGATCTTTAAATCAGTAAAATAACCTACAAAGCAAGCACTGTGTCCTCATGTACTACATGGATATAGGGGAAATGTACCTATCCTGTTCAGCTGCCGGATGGTAGGGTCAGCGATCAGGCAAACCCTCATAGTTATCAACCTGCTTCTCCCGGTTTGCCGCCTTTGGACTCCAGCATTATTCCGTCTCCTGAACGATTGAAATCTGACATGTGCAAACATTATAAAAGTTACAATAATGACACTCAGCATAATCGACACCGCCCATACTCGCGCACCCTACGGTAGCTGTTGCAATCATTAGCAAGCTAACATTACTAGGTAGTTGTGCCGGTTAATGTTGACTTTTGCCAGGTATTACCTAACCTACCAGAATGAATCCTACCTTTGAACCACCCGATCCTCCTCGGGTGGTTGTAAAGGTGGTTGCACTTGGCTGGCAAAACTTAAAAAGCGGTCTCTCATGTTTTCAAGGTTCGACATGACTTAGTCGTTTGTTGGTGATGATGAACGAGAAGTTTTTCATATAGTGCCTTCCAAAGAAGCATGGAGGAAAGTTTAGAGGGGATAAGAGATATCCAAATATGGTATACAGATTCTGACATTCTTATTTTTAGTCAGTCATTTGAACAACATGTGGAAGATGTCCGTCAGGTACTTAGGCAGCAAAATAAATGGGGTATTAAACTCAGGGCTGATAAGTGTGACCTAATCAAGAATGAGGTCTGTTATTTAGGAAAAATGATTTCTGCTGAGGGTTACAGAATGGATGTTAAAGAAATTGTAGCAGTGCAAGAACTGGTAAACAGGCCACCAACAAACGTGAGCAGGCTGAGGAAACTACTGGGGTTTCTAGGGTACTATAGGGGTTATGTACAGAACTTTTCACAACATGCTAAATGTCTCTATGACTTACTAGCAGTAAAGACGAAGACCCCAGCATCCGGGAAGCGAAGGACCAAGGTAGCTGTGCAGTCGGGACAGGCTCTGCCCCACCAGAAAGTTATATGGGAGGATGCTCACCAGAGAGCATTAGAACACTTGGTGAGTGTGTTGACTAATCCACCTGTGCTTGCTTACCCAGATTTCAAGGAGCCTTTTATCCTGCATGTTGATGCCTCTGAAGAAGGATTGGGAGGTGTGTTATACCAACGACAAAGTGGCAAACTGAGAGTCATTGGATATGGCTCCCGCATCCTGACTCAAGCAGAGAGAAACTATCACCTTCACTCAGGGAAACTGAAATTCTTGGCCCTCGAATGGGCAGTGACTGAGCGGTTCCGAGATTACCTATTTTATGCTCCCTCTGTGACAGTGTACAGTGATAATAACCCCTTGACATATGTACTAACTACAGCAAGACTGAATGCCACCGGTCATCGCTGGGTGGCAGAGCTGTCTGACTTTAATCTCACACTGAAGTATCGTCCTGGAAAGGTAAACAATGACACAGACTTTCTGTCACGCTCTCCTTTGCATGCTGAACATTACATGGAAGAATGCACTGAGAAACACTCACTTGAAATGGTAAAAGCAACACTCAATAATGTTCAGACACAACAGAATGACTGTGTAACGTGGATATCCACGGTCACACTAAGGCCATCAGTGCAAGATGAGCTGTCATGGTGGGGTGGAACAGTTACAGACCGACTGTCTCCACAACGATATCATGCAGGCTCAATTAAAGGATGCGGCTGTATCGAGAATCTTGGAACTGAAAAGTCAAAGGACTAAGCGGGACTAAGCCTAAACCAACAGAATGTCAACAAGAGTCATACAAAGTCAAACAGTTACTGCGAGAGTGAAACAGGCTCCATGTCTCACCAGATGGATTATTACAAAGGAAAACAGCAGAAAGGAAACAAGTTGTGGTACCAAGTCAGTATAGAACACTGATTTACAAGTACTTACACACTGAAATGGCCCATCTAGGAACAGAAAGAGTGTTGAACTTAGCACGAGAACGTTTTTATTGGCCGCGCATGCAACACGACATTGAACACTTTATCACCAAAGTGTGTAAGTATATCAAACAAAAGAAACCCAGTGTAATAACTAGGGCCCCAATGCAACATGTACGAGCTACAGCTCCTTTCCAGATGATTTCAATTGACTATGTGCATTTGGAGAAAAGCAGAGGGGGCTATGAGTACATTTGAGTTATTTTAGATAACTTTACAAAATTTGCACAAGCCTACCCCACTAGAAATAAGTCAGGGAAAACTGCAGCAAAAAAGCTTTTCGATGATTTTTTCCCAAAGTTTGGCTTTGTGTCAAAAATCCATCATGATCAGTGAAGAGAGTTTGAAAATCAGTTATTCAGAGCCTTGCAGAACTGTACGGGAATAGCCAATTCCAGAACCTCTCCATATCATCCACAGGGGAATCCGAGATTTAACTGTACACCGTTGTCAATGTTGGGCATACTAGATGAAGAGAAAAAGGCCAACTGGGGTGATTATCTGAACAAGGACACGGGGAGCCTGAGCCGGTGCAGCTTCGCCCCAAAATGGCTGACCACAGCCAGGAACAGCAGGTTACCTGCAAGAAATCACAATACTACAGTAGCCAGGAATCGGAAATTATAAACGCTGTTTTTTAAAAAACAAAAAATGGCATATCAGTTTGGATACTAGGCTGCAACAACATAGCATCACATAAAACAATGTTAGGGGTTTGACAGTAGAGTCATGGACAAATGCCAATCAATTAATAGGAACAACTATAAAACTGGACAGTATTGAGAGCAGACTGATTGAACCACAAATTTTTTTTGATTATACTGTAATCAGTATAATCTGGTTTTTACTACATGAATTCTCAAGCAACTCAATGTTATTGTTGATACCCATCTCAAAGCTGCCGTCTATGAGTCCGATGAGAGAGCTGGACAGGTCAAAGTGTCTCTCTGAGTGATGGCACTCTTCATGTAGGTCGCTGACAGAGCTTTGGTGAAGGAGGCGAATGACAGGGCCACGATGAACTGCTGACAAACACAAGAGAGAGAACATTAGTGTGTGTTTGTCCGTGTGTATGTGCATGCGTGGATGCGTGTGCAGACAGAGTGCATGTGTAGCTGAGGTGGCCTGCAATAGTAAAAAGAACGGACACAAGTTTACGTCTGCAAAGTAATAGCGCTTTCTTTATTCTGAAGAATGTTTTTTTTCTCTTGTTCAATTGTCTATTTTCTTGTTAGTACGTTGAAAATATTCACATCAAACAAGTGCACACATTAAACTACACAACATAAATGCACTTTAGCTAAAGCAGAATTCAAAAATGTTCCACAAATAACCCTGTCTTAGTGTATGGTTTCACATGAAAACCACAATGTATTTCACATTCATACAATAGAAACACCTATATATGAAACCATAAATAACTGAATGTTTTTCTATATACCGCTACCTCTATAGAAAACTGACAATACATTCAGCTTTAAGATAGTGGCACCTCCAGAAATTCGTCTCTCTCTCACTGTATGCACTAAAAGTCTACCAGACTGAGCGTGCTCGGCCAGTTTACCAGCTAGTAAGCACAATTTTACACAAAACCAATAATATGTAAAACCAACTCAGAAATCCCTAACAAATGGATTCTTTATAAAAAAATATCCTAGACAAAATCCAGTACAAGTAAGCTGCTCAGTAAACATAGTCTCTGTGACTCGTAAATCGTTTTTTACCTCAGCTAACATAACGTTATACTCTCACTCAGTTCGACACAAAGCCAAAACAAAACCTTTCCTAACGTGATAATATCTTGACAAAGTTGTTAAATAGCATGTTATTACACATTGTGTATATATTTGAACGTTTGGAAGTTTTGTTACAAACCTGTAATAGTAAAAAGAACAGACACAGTTTACCTCTGTAAAGTTCTGATCCTTATTCTGCAGAATGGTGAGAGCTTGGCCAGAACTTGCTGTTTCTCCTGCTACAACAGTGCAACAGCGCCATCTATTGACCTGATGGACTGCTAACGCTAAAGTGTGTAGAAAATACAATTTAGATTAATTAAGACAAATACATTAACAAATTGTGGGGGGGGGGGGGGGGGGGGGTATAATAAATGGCTGTCTGTTTTAGTGACTTTGTTTTCAGCCCATTACACATGTACAATCGTACACGTGCATTTTAAAGCATTATTAAGAACCTTGAGTGTGGAACTGCAGGGCGTTTACGCAAAAACCACATGAATTTCACATGTGAACACGGGAAGTGTTCCAAAAACATGTTTTCATGTAATCTTATGTGAAGATAATGTGATAACATGTAAAGCAACATGTGATTACATTAAACTACACATGTGAAAATGTGATCACGTTGTGTTCCAAAACATGTTTTCACATGATTTCACATAAAATGTAAGTTGAAATCATGTGGTTTTTCTGTAAGGGCAGGAATATAAGATGCATTTTTATGTTATGTTTGATGTTACATGATCTTGAAAATGCAATGTTCTTTGAGGTTCTTCCTTGTTCCTTTCCATGTATTTTCCATTTTACTTTCCCTCAGTCCTTTTCACTTTCATTGGCAAAACAAGCTCTGTCTCCGTCAAGACTTATTCAGAGCCACCATGAATTGAAAGCAGCTTTGATTTCATTCTTCGGGTCTTTATTCAAACACAAACACACTTGGAATAAAATGCTCTTTCAGTGTCTTGTTGCAGGTTGTGCAATGTTCAAAAGTGTGTGAGAGATTAGTATTAATGTGTGTGTATGTGTGGGGGGTCAAGTTTGGACGGTCGTACATATGCAAATAGCCAAGATTGTATATTTCAGGACCATGGACAGCAGCAATATCGGCATAGCGATATCTGTCATTCAGCACCACATGACAGTAGACAGCGGCCATCTCATGTGAAGTTGGCACTGGGGAAATCCCATGTAGTGAGAAACGAGGCCTAGGAGGCAAAAAGACTGAAGGAGAAGACTCCCACAGGAACTCTATGCTAAACTGTTCTGCCACATCCATTTCAAATGTTACATCTTTCGATTTGTAAATAATAGGGAATACATCTGCAAATAATTGAAACTGACTATTCAAACTACACTGTACAGCTTTAGTGTGTCTGTGCATCATAGGTACAACTGTAAGCAATTCCGTTCTCAAATGTGTTTAATGTGAGAAACAAAATTAAAAGCACCTGTTAGACATTTACAATGCAGACTGTCATGCATTTTTACTATTACCAACAAGACAACGAAGTGATACGTGCCATGGAGACTTATAACGGATACTTTCCAAACACCAAAAGATCCCACGCTGAGCGATATTGTTTACTACACTATTATGCATACAATCCAAGTCATACGTTTATTGTCATTCATACTCTTATTTTTAACCGAATATCTTTGCAAAAGTGTTCATTGTGTCAATTCAGAGCTCGGAAATATTGGAATAATGTGCTTTAGGGGACTGACACTCAAGGCGCACAACAGGATAACACAACAACCACATTTTCAATTGACAATCATTGCTTTAAATGGATGTGGTTGATTGTTTATATATGCCAATACAAATCTGTTTATTTAACTTGTAAACCAAGGTTGGATTAGTAGGTCTAAGCAACATGCATCTGGATAATCGCGTCATGAATCGGGACGGGCTCCTACTTCCTCATATACACATTATGACGTAATAAAGAGCTTAATCTTTCACGAAATAAAGACATAGGAGCATACCCATTTATACAGGTTCTACACATTCCATTTCTCCATGGCAATAGAATGTAAACATTCTATTTCGCGCCAAACATCGCCTACAACTCAATTCTAAGTGCAGCATACTGGACGACTCCACAGTCATTGATCATTCGCGACTTTAAGTCATTCCTGTTATCTCTAGAGCATCCCGTATATCTATAGCGCTGCATTTCTTTCCCATCTTACCATGGATAGGGTTTTGTGCATTCCGGAGTTCACTTATGGTCCCACAAAGGTAATCTTAGGAGAAATTAATTTTAGCATACTGTAAATGCCTGTGCATAATGTGCATAACAAAGCATAATTATTTTCATTATCTTCAAAGGAATTCTGTAGAAGCAGCCTTTATTTTCAGACTCTGCAGGCCTGCTGGGAGGAAACATATTACAATAAACAGGTAAGATTCATCCCACAAAAACATAAACAACAGAAAGAGAGTTGTATTTCAAGACAGTTTAGAGAAGTTGGTCATAAGAGTTCTTAATATCACTTGCAAATTGTGAGGCATGAGCAGTTGTGAAATGTTGCGAGAGGCCCTTCTACAAGCACATGATATGGTATTTCGTGGCACGGTCTCACACCTTACCTCATCTTGCAGAAGAAGCTCATGGTCCACTATCTGCTACTCCAGAGTCAAGGCCAGGTCCCGCCCCATGTCACCACAGAGCACATGAGCAACTGGCTGGTGTCTCAGGGCAAAAAATCCCTTAGGGAGAGGTGAGTACCACGTCAGCACTCACCTTCACTGCCATTCCCTGCCACCAGCAGCACTCCAGGTGTGGGTAAAATAAACAACAGAAAAATAAGAAGCCAGGAAAGTTGAATTGCTCTGTGTTTTATTTGAAGGGTGTGGAAGGAAACCTTGGAGGAGGGAAACGACCTCGCTCGGCTGGTAAGAGAATGAGAGTTAGAGACATACTACAAGTTAGGGAGCTCTTTACTAGCCTTTCAACATCGAGTTAGCACAAAATAATAGATCTGTTGTGAAATTACACTAATGGGACTTCCTGTTTCATACTGCAGGCCTGGGAAGTAAACACCTGCCTAAAAATGATGGACATAGAGCACGAGGCTTCTTGCAAGCTCCGCCGCTCCATGCACTCCACCCCGCCAGCTGACATGTGAGTTCCATGTACTGCCCTGCATATGACTTGATCCATTTATCTACACATCTGGAACTACGCAGAAACAGACTAAGACAGTGTTCTCTGTGAGCACATTGCACATTGTTTAGCTTTGTCTTCTCCTTTTTTTTTGATTTCAGCGATCCTAAAGTCCACAGCATCGTGGAGAGAGCTGTGAGGAGCATTCTGGGCGAGCAGTCCAATGAGCCCCGTAGCAACCTACTCAGCCCATCTCAGGTGGTGGTGGAGGTGGTGCCCAGGCTCCTCCTGGCCCTGTGGCTTCAGCCAGAGGAAGGCCATTCAGAGCACCCAATCCTAATTAGCGGGATTAGCGGGATGGCCGTGGGCATGGTGGCGGCCGTAGTGGAGAAGCTCTCCTGCATGTTAAAGGACCCTTCCCCTCACATCCCATTCTCCCGGGCTGCTGCTTTTGACTCTGTGCGGTCGATCCTCGGGAGAATCAGTCAGTCCTTCTCCACGGATGACCTCCAGAGCCCTTTTTATATGAGCTCGGTCTGTGCCTTTGTGGCGGACGCGGTGCAGAGCTGCTTCCAGCCCCCTGCAGCCACCCTACCAGTCCCCCCTGTCCTCACGGTGGCCGTTTCCACCACACTACCAGCTGACATCCAAGCAGGTGAGTAGCAATGATGAGAGCACTCTGACAGATGCCTGTTCTGATGACATCTTGGTGCCTTGTAGTAGTAGAGCTCATCAGAATTGTTGTTGTCACCCATAACACAGACCCGGCTTCTTCCCACCTAGAGGTTGTAGACATCACCCCTAACACAGAGGCAGACTCGGCTTCCTCCGACCTGGAGGTTGTGGACATCACCCCTAATACAGAGGCAGACCAGGCTTCTTCACCCCTGGAGGTTATGGACATCACCCCTAACACAGAGGCAGACCAGGCTTCTTTCCACCTAAATGTTGTGGACATCACCCTTAATACAGAGGCAGACCCGGCATCTTCCCACCTGGAGGTTCAAAACATCACCACTAACACAGAGGCAGACCCGGCTTCTTCCCACCTAGAGGTTGTGGACATCACCACTAACACAGAGGCAGATCCGGCTTCTTCCCACCTGGAGGTTGAGGACATCATCCCTAACACAGAGGCAGACCCGGCTTCTTCCCACCTGGAGGTTGAGGACATCACCCCTAACACAGAGGCAGATCTGGCTTCTTCCCACCTGAATGTTGTGGACATCACCCCTAATACAGAGGCAAAGCCCATCTCTTCCCTCTTGGAGGTTGTGGACATCACACCTGAAGAAAGGACTCTCACGATGGCCATCTTCGCCACTCTGCCAGCTGAAATCCAAGCAGGTAACACTTAGAGAGCACTCTGACAGGTGCCGTTTGTCATGACATCTTAGTAGAACCTTTCAACGGGCCAGTGTTTAGAACCTACGGTTTGCATTTGTTTACATTCTGTTTCTCTTTTTTTCCCTTTCCAGAGGATGTTGCTGTGGTCATCCCCGATGTCACCCCACACGTCACCAAGGACGTGACACTGGATGTTCCATGCAGAGCTAGGAAAGGGGCAGTCCGGGGATTATTTTGCAAGCTTTGGAGGGCAGTGTGCTGCTGCGCCTGCCACAAGGAAGAGGAGGAACAATATTAATTATTCATCAGACCTTCAGAAATGGGATTGAACCATAGACCATTAAATTATTCGCATTATAATTGAACTCAATTCTGCTTTTCTTGTTTACTACTAAATTTCAGAACTTTTCTATCAACTTTCACTTTGCAAGTGTAGAGTAGGTTGTGTAAATAAGTGGGAAACATCCCAATTTTAATGCTTTTCATAATTTACTTTCTACATTTAAAAAAATATATATATTTGACAACAACAAAAACGGAGGGCGCTCAACCAATGTTGAGTTGAGGTGCAACCCAAAATTTGAATCATCATAGAAAAGGAAAAAGCGCAACTCTCGCTCACTATAAAAAAATGCATTGTTTTATTCAGGCAAGGATAAAAGATTAACGTTTCGGCCTAGTCTATGACGATATGCAAGTTGTTTGCCCAGTAAAAGGGTGACCCAGACTCACCCTGGTTCTTGAGGGTTGAAGACAGGTAAAAATAATTAAGTAAATGGGACTTTTCAATTCTTGAATAAAAATCTTTAATGAACATGAATTGAAATACAATTGACTTGAGGATCAGAGCAGGCAGGCTGACTGGCTAGCCCTGAAGGCCCTCTGCCTCTACCTCTGTGTGGTTCATCTCAACCAAGAGGTTGTGTGGGTAGTCTTTCTCTCTGTGGGTGTGAATCACTATGACCTCTCCCTCTGCCTGCCATTTGGCTGATCAGAAGCCTTCTGCTCTTTCTTGCTCACATGAACAGGAGGAATGGCCTCTGGGGTAACCTCCTCCTCTATCTAACGCCTCTTCCACCTCCTCTTTCTGACTGTGTTCGACTGAGGTCACTCGTTCTCTCTCCCTGGGTGTTGGATAGTTCCTCCTCCTCTGTATCTTTGTGAGTTTGGAGGGAGTTATCCTGTTCCGGCTCCCTCTAAGGGTGTGCACCTTAATCTCTTTCGGTGTGTTGAGGGGTTCAGTGGTTTTGGAGGGAGTCTGAAGTTCGATCTCTAGGATGAGTGTGGGGTCTGTCCCGTGGTGGTGTCCCCCTCCCTCCTAAGGAGGAGCCAGTGAGACCTTTGATGAGGCCAAGGAAGATCACTCTGTAAGGACGGGATAGGACACATCACAACACTGCTGCTCATTCATATTCAAACACACCTCGGAGTACGGACACAAACATGGACACAAAAATGATATCTAACCATACAATGAGTAATTTTGTAATTAATCAAACCATTGACATATTTTTTTTTACGATTTCCAACGAACAAGCTAGCTATCGAAAAGTTTCAGCGTGTGTAGTTAAGTTAGCCTGCTAACGTCTTCATAGCTAGTAGCATGTAATCAGGACATGACCAAACTGTTGCTGAGATGATGGATGTTGAAACTTCCAAGGAGAAAAGAGACATTGTTGAAACTCACTCATATGCTTGCAGTGTAAAAAAGGGGGGTGAATGCGATTCATACCCGAATACCCCAACCAAGGAGCAACTTCCAAAGAAGCTGAGAAGTGAACCATCAATGAGCCAGCTACAGGACAACATCGTCCGCATCCTCACGGCTAAAATCAAAGAGAGCGCAGATGACTTCATGGATTTGGTGTAAAAGAACACTATCAGTATCGTTAACCTGAAGAAATCGATTGATTTCAGTGCTGAGGAAGTAAAAACTCTGAAGCAGCAGAACGCAACATTGAACATTCAGGTTGCAAAGCAGGAGAAGAAACTCACTGAAATGGAGTCAAAGGTAAACGAGAATGACCGGTATAGTCGGAGATGGAATCTTCAAATTTATGGAATAGCTAAAAATAAAAATCTGACGAGAACATCAAAGCAAGAACGAAGGACATTTGCAGGGCAATAGGAGGAGCGAAATGTTGTTGCAGGTTCTCTGGATGTAGTTCACCGCCTGGGTAGGCTGAGAGATGGGGAAAACAACCAGCCACCACGACCAGTGATCATGAGATTCATCTCCAGGACAGCGAGGGATATGACATGGAAAAGTGGAAAGAAAAATGGCTATTTAAAGAAGAACAACCTGAGGATCTGACAGCATTTGATAAAGAAGCTCGGAATCGTCTGTGGCCGATGATTGAGAGAGCAAGGAAGGAAGGGAAAAGTGCATACTTTGCGAGAGCTAAGGCTTTTGTTAATGGAAGGGAAATTCACGCTGACGCCTTGTTTGTTGACTGCTGGATTTATCAAGTGAGTTGTGCAGGACTCAGTTTTATTTGCATCTGATAAAACTTTATATTTCTTGAGGAAAGAGCATTGTTTGTGTGAGCCAAACTTTTTTTATATATATATATTTTTTTATGGCAGGGAAATTCGCACTGACACTTAATGTTAGCTTGATGGCTATTCGTTTTTACCAATCTATGGTACAATGTTATTTGCAATTGTATAAAAATATATATATATAATTTAGGTCAACCACTTGCGTGGTGCAAAGGACTGTTTTTATTTGCAACTAGTAAGAACTTTTCTTTTTGTGAGAACCCGATTCATGTGAAAACAAGTTTAATGTTCTTCATATAGTCACTGTGATAGTAAATGTCCATTTCTGTTTTTTCTATGAATGCCAGGGGAATCCGTAATATTTTGAAAAGGAAATCTTTATTTATATATTGTAAGGGTAAGAGTGCCGACTTTTATTTACTTCAAGAAACTCTTTCCTGTTCCACAGATACTGCGTTTTGGAAGTGTCAATGGGGAAATTATATTTGGTACTAATCGATCAGCAGGTGTCGCTATTTTAAAAGGCGACTTTAAGGGTCATATATTGAGTCATGAAGCAGATAATACAGGGAGATGGATTATACTATTGGTAGATGTCAACCATGTTCAATTCATTGTTGTAAATACTTATGCTTCCAATAACAAGTCAAGTAACTGTATTTTATTTAGAGACATTGAGAGGAAAATAAGTAAAATGATGTCTAAATTTCCATTGGCCAAAGTAATATGGGGTGGAGATTTTAATACAGTATTACATGATAATCTAGATAGATGGCCTCCTAAGGATAGCAATTCTGTTTGTGTGAAGGAATACATGTCTAAGGTTAAGTGTTCTAGATATTTCGAGAAATAAGAACCCAGATAAGATTATGTTTACATGGAGTACCAAAGATTTATCTATACAATCCTGTATTGATTTCTGGCTGATATCTGAAGATATGGCTGACAAGGTTGATACAGTCTCGATTGAACCATTTGATTTTTAACAGACCACAAAGGGATCTCAATAAAGATAAATATGCATGGTTTGTCAACAAAAAAAGTTATCAAAGGTTACTGGAAAATGAACAAGACTTTACTAGAGAATGAAGTATTTAAGAAGGAAGTAGCAGGAATTAATGATAAATACTGGAATTGTGCCTGTGTTATGCTAATGAAGCTAATGAAATTTGATTAAGGCTTTTGGCTATTTCAATGGGGAAAGAAATTGCTCGTGCCAAGAGAGAGAAAGAATATGACATCATAAAGGGAATAATTGATTATACTAAAAAAAAAGTGAACTAACTAATCAGGAATTACTGGAGCTATCATCATTACAAATGCAGTTAGACTGTATCTACGAGGAAAACGCTCGGGGAGCGTTTGTAAGATCAAGACGAAAATGGATGGAAGAGGGAGAGAAAAATACAAAATATTTATTTAATTTAGAAAAAAGGGCAGGCGAAAAGACTTCCATATGTAAATTAATGATTAATAATACTCCCAATGAAAATCCGACAGAAATCTCTCAGAATGTTGCCCAGTTTTATCAGAATCTGTATACATCAGCCCAGCCAACTTCCAATATGGATCTTTTCTTAGACAATGTAGCAAACATTGCTAAGAAGATAGATAATGATTTCAGAGATTTTTGTGATGAGTTATCTGAAATTGAGAATAAAGACTGTATTAAAAGCCTTAAGGACAATAGGTCCCCTGGAAATTATGGTTTAATAAGCGAGTTTTATAAATCATAAATCACCTTTGATAAATTGATTCCTTTCATTCTTGCTATGTTTCAAGAATCAATAGAAAAAGGGGAGTTACCGGCTTCCTTAAAGCAAGGTGTAATTACTTTGATTCAATGGACATGGGTGGGGGAATATTTGTGTGACGACCTAAAATGGGGGTAGAAGCTCACCAGCGCCCCATCTTATATGTCCAACCACCCCTGAACGTCAGACTCTATTGAAGCACCTACAGTGGTGTAAAGTACTTTAAAGTACTACTTAAGTAGTTTTGGGGGGTATCTGTACTTTGACAACTTTTTTGGACAAATTTCTAAGGAAAATAATGTACTTTTTACTCCATACATTTTCCCTGACACCCAAAAGTAATCGTTACATTTTGAATGGCTAGCAGGACAGGAAAATTGTCGGTTGGATGTACTGCCAAATTCTCTAAAATGATGTTGGAGGCGACTTATTGTAGAGAAATGAACATTCAATTCTCTGGCAGCAGCTCTGGTGGACATTCCTGCAGTCCGCATACAAATTGCACAATCCCTCAGAACTTCAGACATCTGTGGCATTGTGTTGTGACAAAACTGCACATTTTAGTGGCCTTTTGTCCCCAGCAAAAGGTGCACCTGTGTAATGATCATGCTGTTTAATCAGCTTCTTGATATGGTGCACCTTTCAATGTGGATGGATTATCTTGGCAATGGAGAAATGCTCACTAAAAAACTTTTGAGGCGTATAGAACATTTCCGGGATCTTTCATTTCAGCTCATGAAACATGGGACCAACCTTTTACATGTTGCGTTTTTTTGTTCAGTATAGTTTAGTTTATTTTATTACAAATATAGCAGTATACAGTCCTCCAGATATCTGTTGACAAGGACATACATCACTGTGTATTTGTTCCTCTGTACATACAAAAATGGCCAACATTTTTTTTGTTGCCATTTTCCATTGTTACTAACTTGTAATGGTTAAAAGTATGATTAAAGAAGAAAAAAGCGTGTAAGTTGTACTAAACATGGTTTGCAAATCTAAAAGAGATAATTCATGGTTCAACAAGATATTATAGTCATCAAAAGGGTAGAATTTTAGCATTGATATACTTATAATACAGTACTTTACAGCTTTGATTGGAATTCTCCTGAGTGGCACAGTGGTCTAAGGCAAGCTGCGCAGTTAGAGATCCTGGTTAGAGTCCAGGCTATGTCGCAGCCGGCTGCGACTGGGAGACCCATGGGGCGGCACACAATTGGCCCAGCGTCGTCCGGGTTAGGGGAGGGTTTGGCCGGCAGGGGCGTTCTTGTCCCATCGGCTCTAGCGACTCCTGTGGCTGGCACAATGCACGCTGACAGGGTTGCCAGGTGTATGGTGTTTCCTCCGACCCATTGGTGCGCGTGGCTTCTGGGTTAAGCAGGCATTGTGTCCAGAAGCAGTGCGGCTTGGCTGGGTTGTGTTTTGAAGGACGCACGGCTCTCGACCTTCGCCTCTCCCGAGTCCATACGGGAGTTGCAGTGATTAGACAAGACTGTAACTAACAATTGGATACCACGAAAAAGGTGTAAAAGTAACAAACAATTGTTTTTATTTTTTTATAATAATTTATTAAAACAAATGATAGTCCCACTAAGCCCAAACCAGATGGGATGACGTATTGCTGCAGAATGCTGTTGTAGCCATGCTGGTTAAGTGTGAATTCTAAATATATCAAAGACAGTGTCAACCGCAAAGCACCCCCACACCATAACACCTCCTCCTCCATGCTTTATGGTAGGAAATACACATGCAGAGATCATCTGTTCACCCACACCGCATCTCACAAAGACATGGCAGTTGGAACTAAAAATCTCAAATTTGGGCTCCAGACCAAAGGACAAATTGATTGTGTTTCATGGTCCAAGTAAATCTCTTCTTCTTATTGGTGTCCTTTAATAGTGTTTTCTTTGCAGCAATTCAACTATAAAGGCCTGATTCACACAGTCTCCTCTGAACAGTTGATGTTGAGATGTGTCAGTTACTTGAACTCTGTGAAGCATTTATTTGGGCAGCAATATCTGAGGCTGGTAACTCTAATGAACTTATCCTCTGCAGCAGAGGTAACTCTGGTCTTCCATTGCTGTGGTGGTCCTCATGAGAGCCAGTTTCATCATAGCGCTTGATTGTTTTTGCAACTACACTTGAAATATTCCGTATTGACTGACCATCATGTCATAAAGTAATGATGGACTGTTGTTTCTCTTTGCTTATTTGAGCTGTTCTTGCCATAATATGGACTTGGTATTTTACCAAATAGGGCTATCTTCTGTATACCCCCCCACCTTGTCACAACACAATTGATTGTGTCAAACACATTAAAAAGGAAAGAAATTCCACTTTTAAGAAGGCACACCTGTTAATTGAAATGCATTCCAGGTGACTTTCTCATGAAGCTGGTTGAGAGAATGCCAAGAGTGTGCAAAGCTGTCATCAAGGCAAAGGATGGCTACTTTGAAGAATCTAAAATATATTTGGATTTGTTTAACACTTTTTTGGTTACTACATGATTCCATATGTGTTATTTCATCGTTTTGATGTCTTCACAATTTTTCTTCAAGGTAGAAAATAGTAAAAATAAAGAAAAACCCTTGAATGAGTAGGTGTTCTAAAACTTTTGACCGGTAGTGTAGAGCCTTCAGTGTTTTTTTCCCGTGGGCTGTGGCCCCCCTTGTCTGAATTTGGTCAATATGTCCTCCAAAATACTTTATAGCCCACTGTGGCAAAGACTATTGTCACGTTCCTGACCTGTTTTCCTTTGTTTTGTATTTATTTTAGTTGGTCAGGGCGTGAGTTGGGTGGGTTGTCTATGGTTGATTTTCTATGTTTGGATTTTGTGTTCGGCCTGGTATGATTCTCAATCAGAGACAGCTGTGAATCGTTGTCCCTGATTGAGAGTCATACTAAGGCAGCCAGGGTTTCACTTGTGTTTTGTGGGTGTTTGTTCCTGTGTCAGTGTTTGGGCCACACAGGACTGTTTCAGGTTAGTCACGTTTGTTGGTTGTTGTATTTTGTAGTGTTTGTTGTTTTCCCATTAAAACATGAATACTTACCAATCCGCATCTTGGTCCGATCCATGCTCCTCCTCGTCTGAGGAGGAGAACGACTACGACAGCCGTTACAGAAACACCCACCAAAACAGGACCAAGCGGATTGGAGAAGGAAGGCAAGAACAACAGCAATGGAAAGAAGAGGAATGGACATGGGAGGAAATCATGAACGGAAAAGGACCCTGGGCAAAGGTTGGAGAGAATCGCCGCTCTCGGGAGGTGAAGGAGGCAGCCACAGCCCAGGAGCGGTGGATTGAGGAGGCAGCACGTAAGAGAGGCTGGAAGCCCGAGAGGCTCACCCAAAAATTTCTTGGGGGGGGGGGGGGGCTAAAGGGGAGTGTGGCGAAGCCGGGTTGGATACCTGAGCCAACTCCCCGGGCTTACCGTGGAGTGAGAGGGCGTCGTACTCGTCAGACACCGTGTTATGCGGTGGAGCGCACGGTGTCCCCAGTACGCGTGCTTAGCCCAGTGCGGGCTATTCCACCTTGCCGCACTGGGAGGGCTAGGTTGGGCATCGAGCCGGATGTCATGAAGCCGGCCCAAAGTATCTGGCCTCCAGTACGTCTCCTCGGGCCGGCGTACATGGCACCAGCCTTACAGGTGGTGTCCCCGGTTCGCCTGCATAGCCCAGTGCGGGTTATTCCACCTCGCCGCACTGGCAGGGCTACGGGGACCATTCAACCTGGTAAGGTTGGGGAGGCTCGGTGCTCAAGAGCGCGTGTCCTCCTTCACGGTCCGGTATATCCGGCGCCACCTTCCCACCCCAGCCCAGTACCACCAGTGCCTACTCCACGCACCAGGCTTCCAGTGCGTTTCCAGAGCCCTGTTCCTCCTCCACGCACTCTCCCTATGGTGCGTGTCTCCAGCTCAGTGCCTCCAGTTCCGGCACCACGCACTAAGCCACCTGTGCGTCTCCAGAGCCCTGTACACACTGTTCCTTCTCCCCGTACTCGTCCTGATGTGCGTGCCCTCAGCCCGGTGCCACCAGTGCCGGTACCACGCACCAGGCCTTTAGTGCGCATCGAGAGTCCCGTGTGCCCTGTTCCTGCTCCCCGCACTAGCTTTGAGGTGCGTGTCTCCAGTCCGGTACCACCAGTTCCGGCACCACGCACCAGGCCTACTGTGCGCCTCAGCAGGTCAGAGTCGGCCGTCTGCCCAACGCCGCCTGCACTGCTCGTCTGTCCAGCGCCGTCTGAGCTGCCTGCCTGCCCAGCGCCGTCTGAACTGCCTGCACTGCTCGTCTGCCCAGCGCCGTCTGAGCTGCCTGTACTGCCTGCCTGCCCAGCGCCGTCTGAGCCATCCGTCTGCCCAGCGCCATCTGAGCCATCCGTCTGCCCAGCGCCATCTGAGCCATCCGTCTGCCCAGCGCCGTCTGAGCCATCCGTCTGCCCAGCGCCATCTGAGCCAGTCAGGAGCTGCCAGAGACGCCAGCCAGTCAGGAGCTGCCAGAGACGCCAGCCAGTCAGGAGCTGCCAGAGACGCCAGCCAGTCAGGAGCTGCCAGAGACGCCAGCCAGTCAGGAGCTGCCAGAGACGCCAGCCAGTCAGGAGCTGCCAGAGACGCCAGCCAGTCAGGAGCTGCCAGAGACGCCAGCCAGTCAGGAGCTGCCAGAGACGCCAGCCAGTCAGGAGCTGCCAGAGACGCCAGCCAGTCAGGAGCTGCCAGAGACGCCAGCCAGTCAGGAGCTGCCAGAGACGCCAGACAGTCTAGAGCTGCCCTACAGTCTAGAGCTGCCCTACAGTCTAGAGCTGCCCTACAGTCTAGAGCTGCCCTACAGTCTAGAGCTGCCCTACAGTCTAGAGCTGCCCTACAGTCTAGAGCTGCCCTTCAGTCATGAGCTGCCCTTCAGTCATGAGCTGCCCTCCAGTCATGAGCTGCCCTACAGTCATGAGCTGCCCCTTATCCTGGTGCTGCCCCTTATCCTGGTGCTGCCCCTTATCCTGGTGCTGCCCCTTATCCTGGTGCTGCCCCTTAGTCTGGTGCTGCCCCTTAGTCTGGTGCTGCCCCTCGGTCAGGTGCTGCCCCTCGGTCAGGTGCTACCCCTCGGTCAGGTGCTACCCCTCGGTCAGGTGCTACCCCTCGGTCAGGTGCTACCCCTCAGTCTGTTACTGCCCTTTGGAATAGTGGGATTGACATGGAGGGTGAATATTGGGAGGAGGCCACGGAAACGGGGGTTGACTATGGTGGGGTGGGGACCACGACCAGCGCCAGAGCCACCACCGTGGACAGACGCCCACCCAGACCCTCCCCTAGACTTTGGGCTGGTGCGCCCGGAGTTCGCACCTTAAGTGGGGGGATCTGTCACGTTCCTGACCTGTTTTCCTTTGTTTTGTATTTATTTTAGTTGGTCAGGGCGTGAGTTGGGTGGGTTGTCTATGGTTGATTTTCTATGTTGGGATTTTGTGTTCGGCCTGGTATGATTCTCAATCAGAGACAGCTGTGAATCGTTGTCCCTGATTGAGAGTCATACTAAGGCAGCCAGGGTTTCACTTGTGTTTTGTGGGTGTTTGTTCCTGTGTCAGTGTTTGGGCCACACAGGACTGTTTCAGGTTAGTCACGTTTGTTGGTTGTTGTATTTTGTAGTGTTTGTTGTTTTCCCATTAAAACATGAATACTTACCAATCCGCATCTTGGTCCGATCCATGCTCCTCCTCGTCTGAGGAGGAGAACGACTACGACAGCCGTTACAACTATACTTTCAGGAGTTAAACAACACAATAAAAAAATCACCTTGTTTGTCTCATTCTTCCAACCTAGCTAGTGACTTTATAAAACACAATATTTGGTATTTGTATTTTATATTATACCAACGATATATGAAAGCAGCTGGTGGCAAATTATTAATTAATTCTGTAACGTCCTGACCAGAGTTCTTATGTGTTTTGCTTGTTTAGTGTTGGTCAGGACGTGAGCTGGGTGGGAATTCTATGTTGTGTGTCTAGTTCGTCTGTTTCTGTGTTCAGCCTAATATGGTTCTCAATCAGAGACAGCTGTCAATCGTTGTCCCTGATTGAGAATCATATATAGGTGGCTTGTTTTGTGATGGGGATTGTGGGTGGTTGTTTCCTGTCTTTGTGTTTTGTCTGCACCAGCTAGGACTGTGACGGTTAGTTCGTTTGTTATTTTGTATAGTGTCTATGTCTAACGTTAGTAGCTTGTGTATTGCACTTTTGTTTGTAGCTTCACGGTCGTTTGTTGTTTTGTATTAGTTTGTCAGGATCTTATCTTTGTGTTAATTAAATTCATGGAAAATTACCACGCTGCACATTGGTCCTCCGATCCTTCTCTCCTCTCCTCGTCCGAGGAGGAGGAAGAGCTAGACTGCCGTTACACATTCAAGGTTTACAAATATGCCCAATCAATAGAACATTGTCAGAAAACAATAGTCTAAACCCAATATCTCTACCATATATGGTTGAAAAGGTTACAGACGATTTACTCTGAGAATTTAACCTCACGACACCAAATATGGAACACATACAACCAAGTGCAGTGCAGTCTAATCTAGTAATGGTCACAGCAAATGATTGTTATTATTTCATCAACACTGTCAAGTACAAGTATATGAATGTTATAATATTGTAGAGAACAAGCTAATGATTAATTCTATGTCATTTCTAATGACATCAGGCAAAAGAAACGATGTTTGGACATGCATTTCGTAGCTCCCTCTTGAATTGACCCTTTTTCTCTCTACATTGTATAGCAAGTAAGTGAATATATGTCATTCATCAGATGCTTTTATCCAAAGCGACTTACAAATAAAACCTGCTGTTTATGTATGGGTGGTGACGGGAATCGAACCCACTACCCTGGCATTGCAAGCGTCATGCTCTTTCATGGTCATGGGTGCACCTCAGCAACGCTCAAGGTCCTAAACGATATCTTAACCGCCATCGATAAGAAACAATACTGTGCAGCCGTATTCATTGACCTGGCCAAGGCTTTCGACTCTGTCAATCACCACATCCTTATCGACAGACTCAACAGCCTTGGTTTCTCAAATGATTGCCTCGCCTGGTTCACCAACTACTTCTCCGATAGAGTTCAGTGTGTAAAATCGGCTTCCTGTAGTCCGAGCCTCTGGCAGTCTCTATGTGGGTGCCACAGGGTTCAATTCTTGGGCCGACTCTCTCTCTCTATATACATCAATGATGTCGCTCTTGCTGCTGGTGGGTCTCTGATCCACCTCTACGCAGATGACACCATTCTGTATACTTCTGGCCCTTCTTTGGACACTGTGTTAACTACCCTCCAGACGAGCTTCAATGCCATACAACTCTCCTCCCGTGGCCTCTGACTTAGAATATGTGGACAACTACAAATACCTAGGTGTCTGGTTAGACTGTAAACTCTCTTTCCAGACTCACATCAAACATCTCCAATCCAAAGTTAAATCTAGAATTGGCTTCCTATTTCGCAACAAAGCATCCTTCACTCATGCTGCCAAACATACCCTCGTAAAACTACCGATCCTCGACTTCGGAGATGTCATTTACAAAATAGCCTCCAACACCCTACTCAACAAATTGGATGCAGTCTATCACAGTGCCATCCGTTTTGTCACCAAAGCCCCATATACTACCCACCACTGTGACCTGTACGCTCTCGTTGGCTGGCCCTCGCTTCATACTCGTCGACAAACCCACTGGCTCCAGGTCATCTACAAGACCCTGCTAGGTAAAGTCCCGCCTTATCTCAGCTCGCTGGTCACCATAGCAGCACTCACCCGTAGCGCGCACTCCAGCAGGTATATGTCATTGGTCACCCCCAAAGCCAATTCCTCCTTTGGCTGCCTCCTTCCAGTTCTCTGCTGCCAATGACTGGAACGAACTACAAAAATCTCTGAAACTGGAGACACTTATCTCCCTCACTAGCTTTAAGCACCAGCTGTCAGAGCAGCTCACAGATCATTGCACCTGTACATAGCCCATCTATAAATAGCCCAAACAACTACTCATCCCCTACTGTATTTATTTTATTTATTTATTTATCTTGCTCCTTTGCACCCCAGTATTTCTACTTTGCACATTCATCTACTGCACATTCATCTACTGCAAATCTACCATTCCAGTGTTTTAAATTGCTATATTGTATTTACTTCGCCACCATGGCCTATTTATTGCCCTACCTCCCTTATCTCACCTAATTTGCTCACATTGTATATAGACTTGTTTTTCTACTGTATTATTGACTGTATGTTTGTTTACTTCATGTGTAACTCTGTGTTGTTGTATGTGTCGAACTGCTTTGCTTTATCTTGGCCAGGTCGCAGTTGTAAAAGAGAATTTGTTCTCAACTTGCCTACCTGGTTAAATAAAGGTGAAATTAAAAAATAAACAATTCAACTGAGCTACGAAGGAGCACGTCGACGCACTAGAATGATGACAAGCAATTTTAACGGATTCTAAAGGGAATCATAGAATTCCAAACTCATTTCTATGGCAACACGTTCCTTAGAACGTCGGTTAGATGTCTCTTGGCAACACACGTTCGAAAAGATGTCATTTTCGAACATGTGTTGCCAAGAGACATCTAACCGACGTTCTATGGAACGTTTTCTGTGCGAAAACAACAACTTCAGTTTGCTGCTGACAACAAACTTGTTTGATTTCTGAGACCTGAGATAGAACAATCGACTGGAAAATGCCTGGGTGCTTTTCAAGACTGGCGGAGAGAGTGCGTGGACGTCGGCGGCCTACTGCGTCATCAGGTTGTTCAAATTCATTTGTGGCTTGTTTTTCTTGTCTTTTTCTGTTTTGCAGGGCTCGTGATCGTCGACAGGTGGACAGCGACAGCAACTTCGAAGAGGGTATGTGGAGTTTAAAACTCTTATTTTACTACATTTAACAATGTCATTATAATTTGCGAAATGTTGTGTATTTCTATAATTCAGACTTGGCAAAAATGCTTGTGCTAAAGATGGTGTAGCTAGCTAGCTTGCTAGCTAACATTAACTTTAGTAACTGTTGCTAAGCGATCGACTTTTGCTACCTAGCTAGCTAGTATTATCAATCTTGCTACGTTTTATGTCCTAACAATTGTTTATTTTATATTCCAATGTTCCTCATTTTAGAAACAACTGTCCTGGATGAGGTCCAGTTGGATGTGCCATTGGATGATGTGCCAGATGTTCCACAGCTGCCATTCCTCCTTGATGTCCAGAATGCTGCTATCATCCATGAGGATGTGCCAGATGTGCAGACTATCCTTGAGGTACAATTTTCTGAAAGTTTGAGGTTTTATGTTTGAAAAATATCCCAGATATTCAAGTTGTGTCTCTTTGACATGAAACAAATCTCTTGTCTGCTTTCTGCTTTAGGAGGCCACTGGCAATTGGCAGTTGATTCCGATTAGGTTCAGCCCCCTGTACTGTGGGCCTGTTGTGATCAGGGTAAGAGACACCCCAACACACACAGACACAGTCACATCACGGTTACAATGTTTACTGTTTCCAACATGAATGTATTGTAATGTGCAGAACAATGCCGGTCCGGTGGTTAAAGCTTGGAGAACTTTCCAGTTCATCAGCCCCATCATCACGTACATGCGTGGGGATCCCAGGTATGTCTTTGTAACTACCTAATCCTAATCTACATTGTCAGTCATTTGATCTTGATGGAAATGTGTCACAGCAATTGCTGAAGTGGTTTTGTTGATGTTGTCTTGTTGTTTATCTCAACAGCAGGTGGTGGTGAGGATGCACCACGTGAGTAGGGTGAGAGGCCTGGAGACTCAACTGGTGTGGGCCATCTCCAAGGAGACAGCCAGGCTTAGTCCAGAGGGCATCCCCTACTGTGCCACCAAAGTGCAGTCCATCACTTGGATCCAGGTAAGACGTAAATACTACTGAAATAGTATTAGATTAGGCTTTTCTTCACTTATTCCATTTGGCCTTAACATGTATTCTCTCTCTGTCAGCGTGTGGCTGGCAGGGTGACCCACTATGCGTCTCACCTCCGCCACGAGACGTCTGTGGACGTGACGCTTGGCTGCTACCAGGTAAATAAACGATTTCCTATGTATATAGACTAGACATTACTGGGCATTTTTGCATTAGATTTGGTGTGTTTTCTAATAACGTGTGTGTGGTAAACAGGTGTGTTGTGTGTGTTTTGAGCAGCAGACTGATGTCTCAGTGGTGTACGCCACTCTCCACATGGGGCTGGACGGGCTTCTCTCCTCTTCAGCGTGGTCGGAGGCTGCCTCCTTCTCTACGCCCACCACTCAGCAGTTCACTGACCCAGAGCCTGAGGGCCACAACTGCTATGAGGTCAGACGTTACACACACATACTATTGACTAGGAGCATTAAGATCCTTCCATTGACCGATTGTTTGTTATGTCATTGCATTGGTCACTGATTTTGAATGCTTGTTTTGTCGTTGTAGGGCTGGGAGGAGGACCTGCTGCCTGAGGAGAGGGAGGTTCCTCTGCTAAAGTGAGTTCCTCTAAATGTCTGTGTAGTCTGGGCTTGTCAGATGCTGAAGGATAGTGGTCATAATGCTGTTATCCCCCATTGACTCTAATGGTTGACATGCTCCATACCCTCCCTTTCACAGCCTCTACCTTACCACCAAGAGAGTGGAGGACATCGCCCTGAGGCTCGTCTCCCTGCGCCAGGCCTTCACTGTGAGTGGACCCACTTTTCTTTTTCTCTCTGTGACTTCTTGTTCTGTCTCCTAGAGGAAGATGTCTCACCCTAACTCTTCCCTCTTCCCTAGACCCTGCTTGGTTCCACCCTGAGCAGGAACCATCTGTTTGTGGCGGGAAAGGTCCTCCTGGGCGCACTGGTTCAGGCCAACCACATGGTAACTCACTAACTCATTCTCTTTCAAGGGAAAGAGAGCGTCCCTGAGGGGAAATGTGTTCTGTTCACTTAGATCCTCTTTTCTTTGTCATAGGACGAGGCCAAGTTCATCCTTACCTATAACGACTTTGTGGACTACCTGAGTGACCCCTCCAAGCGAAATGACATTGCGAGGGAGCTGGCTGAGGCAAAGGTGAGTTCATTAACTCTTTCAAGTCTCACAGAGTTCTTCCACATGCATGTCTTTTATACATCACAGTAGCTGATCTATATGAAATCATTCCTATTTTCTCCAAACGTGTTTTCTTGTCCTAGATCCATCATGTGAACATGATAGATGTTGTTTTTGAGCTGGTGCTGTTTGGGATGATGACAGCTCAGAAGTCCCTGATGGTGGTAAGTAGCATCTCACTGGTACATGTTTTGATATCTCTCTATCAGCAGTTTCACTTAAATTCCTCTTCTCTTCTATTCTCTCCTCTTTTCTCCTCCTTTGTTTCCTTTAGCACCCTGGTGGGTTCGTGGAGCGTCTGTACGCTCTCCTGTACTCCTTTCTGCCCACTGCTGCCAACATGGAGCCAGAGGCTGACAGATACCTGCTGCTGCTCAATGTAAGAGTCAAGAGGTTAATTCCTGTTTACTTCCATATTCTTAGTGTACTTCCTTTTTACTTCTGTATTCATGGTTAACCAGGTTCCAATGCCATTTTAGGGGGAGTATTTCTAATTGTCTCTCTCCTCTTGATAAGCTAGTAACTCAGAGCCATTTTCTATGTGTTGTGTGGTGTTCTCTTCAGGGCGGGCTGATGGCTCTGCTAGATGACATGTTTGGCCAGCAGCTGGCCTGGTACTTTAACCCAGAGTCTCTGGTCACTGAGCTCTCCAGCCTCCTGGAGTACCACTTGGAGAACCTCATGGCCAGCATGTAGTCATACTGCAGGGACCATACTACTTTCTCCTTCTCTCTCTCTTTTGAAGGAATTGAGGACTTGAAGTGCTTTGTTGAACCCTGATTAGTTAACACCCATTAATTGTATGTATTCTCTTGTTTTCTCTCCCCACAGGATTCTTGTGACACTTTGCCACCCAACAGGGATCTAGACACCAATGCACTACATTACTTTGCACTGAATTTGAAATGTTTAAATAAAATAAGTTGTAGTTCAAAAACATTTTTGTTTCCGTCTTTTCATCTATTTGATTTTATGACCATTTCCTCTTCCTAGAGGTAGAATGCTAATATTAGATTATTACATGAACAATGATGCTTTATTATCTGCATATGGAAATAAAAACAACGATTAGTTGTACTGTGGTTTGTGATACTGTACTATTTAAACACATGTAGGACTACATACACTGAGTGCACAAAACATTAGGAACGTCTTCCTAATATTGAGTTGCACACCCTTTTTCCCTCAGAACAGCCTCAATTTGTCTGGGCATGGACTCTACAAGCTGCCCTAAGCGTTCCACAAGGATGCTGGCCCATGTTGTGTCAAGTTGGCTGGACGTCCTTTGGGTGGTGGACCATTCTTGATACACATGGGAAACTGTTGAGCATGAAAAAACAGCAGTGTTGCAGTTCTTGACACACTTAAGAGAGATAGAATCTCACCTATAATTCATGTCTCTTACAAGCCTGACGCCCACTGTTGACATGGCTGTGATCTGAAAGTACCAAAAAATATGTTATGAACCAGGAAAGACTGATGTACACTTTGGATGCATTGGATTTCAAATGAAATGTAAACGCAACTTTTAAGTAATTTTGTAATTGGGATGAAATATCCCTTTAAACTGTGTATAAAACAAGTTCAACTACAAGACAAAAAAACAGTGTTGTCCCCTGACCTTGTATGTATACTGGGCAAGGGCAGGTCGTATTTGGCCTTCTTCTTATGGGGGTTGGGTTTCAGGGCGCCTGGGGGGCGACAGGGCCTGGCTGGCCCTGAAGAAGTTGGTTAGATGAGTACTTGAAGGCTTATATCTATATTTTGGAATGTTGGATGTTGATTTCGGGAGGCTTCCATCATGGAAAAGGGACCAGACCACTTTTTTTGTTATTTAACCTAAACGAATCACGACCCTCTATAGAATAACAACAGTGACAACAGTTGACTGCTATTTAAGTAATAGTTTGACTGTCAAATCCATGTATTGGTGTGTGGCCATTGACTTTTATGGAGAGACCGCTCCAAATTTTCTGGGCATTTCATTTCCTGGGCATTTCATTAACTCTGCGTTCTAAGTTCTGCACATCCCAGCGCTTTGAAAAATCAATGGTACAAAACCTAAGATATTGATCTTGTAAGAGGTCCCTGCAGCCCGTTACGCACGTCAGGCGCAGGAGAGCAGAACTGGGTAATAACTGGAGCAGCTTAATGAGGAAAAAACCAACGGCACCCAGAACAACAAAATATGGGTTGAAATAACCCGTCGCAAACCAGTCTAAAGTGCACATACACTTTACAACAAACAATTACACACACAGACATGGGGGGAACAGAGAGTTATATACACGTCAATAAATGAGGGAATGTAAACCAGGTGTGTGGGAAAACAAGACAAAACAAATGGAAAATGAAAGGTGGATCGGCGATTGCTAGAAGACCGGTGATGTGGAACGCCGCCCGACAAGGAGAGGAACCGACCTTGACGCGGGGCTCCAGCAGCGCGCCGACTCCGGCCTCGTGGACGGAGACGGTGGAACTCCCGCAGGGTTGAATTGTCCTAACACGTCCTCCACCGGAACCCAGCATCTCTCCTCCGGACTGTACCCCTCCCACTCCACGAGTTACTGAAGGTCCCTCGCCCGATGCCTCGAATCCAGTATGGAGCGAACGGCGTACGCCGGGACCCCCTCGATGTCCAGAGAGGGCAGAGGAACCTCCCGCACCTCAGACACCTGGAGCGGACCAGCCACCACCGGCCTGAGAAGACACACATGGAATGAGGGGTTAAAACGGTAATCGGGTGGGAGCTGTAACCTGTAACACACCTCGTTCAGTCTACAGCCCCACAAACCGCGGCTCAGCTTCCAGCAGGGCAGGCAGAGGGACAGGTTTCGGGTCGAGAGCCAGACCCGGTCTCCCTGTGCGAACACCGGGGCCTCACTGCGGTGACGGTCTGCGGTGGCTTTCTGGCGCAGCACGGCGCGCTGAAGGTGAACATGGGCGGCGTTCCCATGTTTCCTCCGCGCGCCGGAACCAGTCGTCCACCGCAGGAGCCTCGGTCTGACTCTGATGCCAAGGAGCCAGAACCGGCTGATACCCCAGTACGCACTGGAAGGGGGAGAGGTTAGTGGAGGAGTGGCGAAGCAAGTTCTGGGCCATCTCTGCCCAGGGCACGAACGCCGCCCACTCCCCCGGCCGGTCCTGGCAACAAGACCGCAGAAACCTACCCACATCCTTGTTAACTCTCTCCACCTGCCCGTTACTCTCGGGGTGAAAACCTGAGGTAAGGCTGATCGAGACCCCCAGACGCTCAATGAACGCTCTCCAGACCCTCGGTCAGGCACTATATCCTCAGGCACCCCGTAGTGCCGGAAGACGTGAGTGAACAAGGCCTCCGCAGTCTGTAGGGCCGTAGGGAGACCGGGCAGATGAAGGAGACGGCAGGACTTGGAAAAACGGTCCACAACGACCAGGATCGTGGTGTTACCCTGGGACGGGGGAGATCTGTGAGAAAATCTATCGACAGGTGAGACCATGGCCGTTGTGGAACGGGTAAGGGGTGTAACTTACCTCTGGGCAGGTGCCTAGGAGCCTTACACTGGGCGCACACCGAGCAGGAGGAAACATAAACCCTCACGTCCTTAGCCAAGATGGGCCACCAGTACTTCCTCGCGCAAACTGCAGCGATAGTGGTCAATCAGGGCCCTGTCGTTCAATTCCGCGCCGGCGGCCAGGGTCCGAAAGTCCATCGCGAACTCCTGGGTGCTCCTCGTCCCCTGCCTCAGATGGAAGAGACATTCACCCACCGCTCTACCCTCGGGCGGGTGGTCGAAGACTGCCCGGAAGCGGCGGGTGAAATCCCCGAAATGGTCCAGCGCCGCATCTCCTTCTCCCCACATGGCGTTGGCCCACTCCAGGGCTTTCCCCGAGAGGCACGAGACGAGGGCGGACACCCTCTCACGGCCCGAAGGAGCCGGGTGGACGGTTGCCAGGTATAGATCCAGCTGCAACAGGAAACCCTAAACCAGGTGTGTGGGGAAACAAGACAAAACAAATGGAAAATGAAAGGTGGATCGGCGATGGCTAGAAGACCGGTGATGTCGACCGCCGAACGCAGCCCGGAGAAGGAGAGGAACAAACTTCGGCGGAAGTCGTGACAGATCTGTTTAAAACAATCAATGTTGTCATCGTGATGTCTATATACTTTTAGACTAACATCACCAATCTGAGGTTAACATTTCGTGTAATTCCACTAAGTTTTATAGGGTGAAAATGCAAGCTTGTGTAAGGTAGTAACACAAACTGTCTGCATTAGGGAAATTTGCACAATATACAATGTACTATGGCAAAAAAAAATTAAACATGTCAATTTAAACAGCATGATCATTACACAGGTGCACCTTTTGCTGGGGACAAAAGGCCACTAAAATGTGCATATTTGTCACAACACAATGCCACAGATGTCTGAAGTTCTGAGGGATTGTGCAATTGGTATGCGGACTGCAGGAATGTCCACCAGAGCTGCTGCCAGAGAATTGAATGTTCATTTCTCTACCGTAAGTCGCCTCCAACGTCATTTTAGAGAATTTGGCAGTACATCCAACCGACAATTTTCCTGTCCTGCTAGCCATTCAAAATGTAACGATTACTTTTGGGTGTCAGGGAAAATGTATGGAGTAAAAAGTACATTATCTTCCTTAGAAGTGTAGTAAAGTAAAAGTAAAAGTTGTCAAAACTATAAATAGTAAAGTACAGATACCCCCAAAAACTCCTTAAGTAGTACTTTAAAGTATTTTTACTTAAATACTTTACACCACTTAATCTGCTTCAATAGAGTCTGAAGTTCAGGGGTGGTTGGACATATAAGATGGGGTGCTGGTGAGCTTCTGCCCCCATTCTAGGTCGTCACACAAATATTCCCCCACCCGTGTCCAAGGGGCCTCAGTGTTATGTCCCTTGACGCCATTATACCAGTCGCAGTGTTCAAATCGTGTACCTGTGAATCACAACTTGAAAGACAATGAGTGACAACATTTCCACATGTTAAGCCATACAACATATAACTGAAGCATACAGTAGTGCAAGAGTTTGCTGCTGACATCTCTGTTGACGAGTCTACGATATGTAAAACACTAAACAACAATGGTGTTCATGGGAGGACACCACGGAAGAAGCCACTGCTGTCCAAAAAAAACTTTGCTGCCTTTCTGAAGTTTGCAAAAGTGCACCTGGATGTTCCGCAGCGCTACTGGCAAAATATTCTGTAGACAGATGAAACTACAGTTGGGTTGTTTGGAAGGAACACACAACACCATGTGTGGAGAAAAAAAGGCACAGCACACCAACATCAAAACTTCATCCTAACTGTAAAGTATGGTGGAGGGAGCATCGTGGTTTGGGGCTGTTTTGCTGCTTCAGGGCCTGGACAGCTTGCTATCATCGAGGAAAAAATAAATTCACAAGTTTATCAAGACATTTTTCAGGAGAATGTTAGGCTATCTGTCCGCCAATTGAAGCTCAACAGAAGTTGGGTGATGCTACAGGACAGCGACCCAAAACACAATAGTAAATCAACAACAGAATGGCTTCAACAGAAGAAAAAACACCTGAGTCCTGACCTCAACCCGATTGAGATGCTGTGGCATGACCTCAAGAGAGCAGTTCACAGCAGACATCCCAAGAATATTGCTGAACTGGAACAGTTTTGTAAAGAGGAACGATCCAAAATTCCTCCTGACAGTTGTGCCGATCTATCTGATCCACAACTACAGAAAATGTTTGGTTGAGGTTATTGCTGCCAAAGGAGGGTCAACCAGTTATTAAATCCAAGGGTTCACATACTTTTCCCACCCTGCACTGTGAATGTTTACACAGTGTTTTCAATAAAGATATGAAAACGTATAATTGTTTATTAGTTTAAGCAGACTTTGTTTGTCTATTGTTTTGACCTAGATGAAGGTTAGATCACATTTTATGACCAATTTATGCAGAAATCCAGGTATTTCCAAAGGGTTCACAAACTTTTTCTTGCCACTGTATACTGCATCTTACCCCAGCTGTAGGTCCATTGTGTGTGTGATCGTTTTGAGCCTCAACATCAACCAGCTCTGGTGGCATTGGGGACTTGGGATGTTTGCTCTCAAAGTACTGTTTGAATGTCTTCAGGTCAGGCATCTGCGTCTGTAAGGGTCAGGTAAGGAATGGAGGATATTAACAATCGTTGGATAAGACTGAATTTTCGGGTGACAAACAAACAAAGTAATAAGATGCATCAAACTACTACACATCACACAGGCCAGTACAATGGACTGCACTGAGAGAAACCTAAAGGTAGGCACGTGAAACGTTCAGGTTGCTTCACAGACTACGGAGGCTCTAGTCTAGAGTGCCAGGCATTTGTTCAACTCTCAAAATGGTTAAATGACTGACGTTCAGGGGTGGTTGGAGAGACTGCTGGTGCTGGTGAGCTTCTGCCCCTATTTTAGGTCGTCACACAAATAATCCCCCACCCATGTCCAGGGGTCTCAGTGTTATGTCCCTTGAAATATATGTACTTTTGGTAATACTTTGTGAGTAGGCAACAAATACAATCATCTTAAATTGACATGTTTACATTTTTTGCCATAGTAAATTGTATATTGCGCAAATTTCCCTAATGTGGACAGTTAGTGTTACTACCTTACACAAGCTTGCATTTTCACCCTATAAAACTTACATAAAGTGTTAACCTCAGATTGGTGATGTTAGTCTAAAAGTTTAGAGACATCACGATGACAAGATTGATTGTTTTAAACAGATCTGTCACGACCTCCGTCGAAGTCGGTTCCTCTCCTTGTTCGGACTGCGTTCGGCGGTCGACGTCACCGGTCTTCTAGCCATTGCCGATCCCCCTTGCATTTTCCATTTGTTTTGTCTTGTTTTCCCACACACCTGGTTTACATTCCCTCATTACTTGACGTGTATATAACCCTTTGTTCCCCCCATGTCTGTGTATGGAATTGTTTGTTGTAAAGTGTATGTGCACCTCAGACTGGTTTGCGACGGGTTATTTCAACCCATATTTTGTTGTTCTGGGTGCCGTTGGTTTTTTCCTCATTAAACTGCTCCGGTTATTACCCAGTTCTGCTCTCCTGTGCCTGACTTCCCTGCAGCCCGTTACGCACCTCTTACAAGATCAATATCTTAGGTTTTGTTTCATTGATCTTTCCAAGAGCTGGGATGCGCAGAACTTACAGCGCGGAGTTAATGAAATGCCCAGGAAATGGCACAGAAAGTTTGGGGCAGTCTCTCCATAAAAGTCAATGGCCACACACCAATACATGGATTTGACAGTCAAACTATTACTTAAATAGCAGTCACTGTTGTCACTGTTGTTATTCTATAGAGGGTCGTGATTCGTTTAGGTTAACTAACAAAAAAAGTGGTCTGGTCCCTTTTCCATGATGGAAGCCTCCCGAAATCAACATCCAACATTCCAAAATATAGATATAAGCCTTCAAGTACTCATCTAATCGACTTCTTCAAGGCCAGCCAGGCCCCCTGTCACCCCCCAGGCGCCCTGAAACCCAACCCCCATAAGAAGAAGCCCAAATACGATCTGCCCTTGCCCAGTATACATACAAGGTCAGGGGACAACACTGGTTTTTCGTCTTGTAGTTAAACTTGTTTTATACACAGTTTAAAGAGATAGTTCATCCCAATTACAAAATTACTTAAGTTGTGTTTACATTTAATTTGAAATCCAATGCATCCAAAGTGTACATTAGTCTTTCCTGGTTCATAACATATTTTTTGGTCCCTTTCAGATCACAGCCATGTCAACAGTGGGCGTCAGGCTTGTAAGAGACATGAATTATATGTGAGATTCAGTGAACAAGGCTGGAAGGTGAGATTCTAGCTCTCTTAACTACTCATTGTACTGAATAGATAATCATGAGCTAACATTATACCACCTTCTTTGCTGTAACACACAGTTAGTATTTTTAGGGAAGCAAGGCATTTGTGTAGGATGTGCATTGTAGAGTATGTTCTTTACATTCTTTATCATGTATTTCTCATTGAAAGTCTATTCTAGTCATTCATCTAATCTTGTCATTCGATTTCCATGGTATTTCTCTCCATTAGGACTGGGTATTGGCTCCTACGGGTTACTCTGCCTTCTACTGTGATGGAGAATGCCTCTACCCTCTGTGTTCATGCATGAACTCCACCACCCACACTATGATCCAACTAGTGGTCAGTATGCACTACTACACCCTTTCTCACATGAACCCTAACATTACTGGTTTCAGTGGGAAAGGTGGTAAATGGTTCAGACATTAATGGCAAATATAAAAAACTAAGATACCCAAGTTACCGGAGGCAGACTGTTAATGTAGAGTAGGGATAGTGAGAAGAAACATTCAAGACTGAAGCAATTACCCCCTCTAGTGGTATACTTTATACTGTACCAGGTTACTACACACTGATAATACAAAACATTGAGGACACCTGCTCTTTCCATGACATAGACTGACCAAGTGAAAGCTATGATCCCTTATTGATGTCACTTGTTGAATCCACTTCAATCAGTGTAGATGAAGGGGAGTTAAAGAAAGATTTTAAAACCTTGAGAGAATTGAGACATGGATTGTGTGTGTCATTTAGAGGGTGATTCGGCAAGACAAAAGATTTAACTGCCTTTGAACGGGGTATGGTAGTAGGTGCCAGGCGCACCGGGTTAAGTGTGTCATGAACTGCAACACTGCTGGTTTTTTCATGCTCAACAGTTTCCCATGTGTATCAAGAATGGTCCACCACCCAAAGGACGTCCAGCCAACTTGACACAACATGGGCCAGCATCCTTGTGGAACGCTTAGGGCAGCTTGTAGAGTCCATGCCCAGACAAATTGAGGCTGTTCTGAGGGAAAAAGGGTGTGCAACTCAATATCAGGAAGACGTTCCTAATGTTTTGTGCACTCAGTGTATGTAGTCCTACATGTTTTTAAATAGTACAGTATCACAAACCACAGTACAAAACCATATAAAGTGTGGGCCTGTAGTATCTGTAAATCAACTAAACGTTGTTTTTTATTTCCATATGCAGATAATAAAGCATCATTGTTCATGTAATAATCTAATATTAGCATTATACCTCTAGGAAGAGGAAATGGTCATAAAATCAAATAGATGAAAAGACGGAAACAAAAATGTTTTTGAACTACAACTTATTTTATTTAAACATGTCAAATTCAGTGCAAAGTAATGTAGTGCGTTGGTGTCTAGATCCCTGTTGGGTGGCAAAGTGTCACAAGAATCCTGTGGGGAGAGAAAACAAGAGAAAACATTAAATTAATGGGTGTTAACTAATCAGGGTTCAACAAAGCACTTCAAGTCCTCAATTCCTTCAAAAGAGAGAGAGAAGGAGAAAGGACTATGGTCCCTGCAGTAGGACTACATGCTGGCCATGAGGTTCTCCAAGTGGTACTCCAGGAGGCTGGAGAGCTCAGTGACCAGAGACTCTGGGTTAAAGTACCAGGCCAGCTGCTGGCCAAACATGTCATCTAGCAGAGCCATCAGCCCACCCTGAAGAGAACACCACACAACACATAGAAAATGGCTCTGAGTTACTAGCTTATCAAGAGGAGAGAGACAATTAGAAATACTCCCCCTAAAATGGCATTGGAACCTGGTTAACCATGAATACGGAAGTAAAAAGGAAGTAACCTCTTGACTCTTACATTGAGCAGCAGCAGGTATCTGTCAGCCTCTGGCTCCATGTTGGCAGCAGTGGGCAGGAAGGAGTACAGGAGAGCGTACAGATGCTCCACGAACCCACCAGGGTGCTAAAGGAAACAAAGGAGGAGAAAAGAGGAGAGAATAGAAGAGAAGAGGAATTTAAGTGAAACTGCTAATAGAGAGATATCAAAACATGTACCAGTGAGATGCTACATACCACCATCAGGGACTTCTGAGCTGTCATCAACAAAACAGCACCAGCTCAAAGAGGACATCTATCATGTTCACATGATGGATCTAGGACAAGAAAACACGTTTGGAGAAAATAGGAATGATTTCATATAGATCAGCTACTGTGATGTATAAAAGACATGTGGAAGAACTCTGTGATACTTGAAAGAGTTAATGAACTCACCTTTGCCTCAGCCAGCTCCCTCGCAATGTCATTCCGCTTGGAGGGGTCACTCAGGTAGTCCACAAAGTCGTTATAGGTAAGGATGAACTTGGCCTCGTCCTATGACAAAGAAAAGAGCATCTTAGTGAACAGAACACATTTCCCCTCAGGGACGCTCTCTTTCCCTTGAAAGAGAATGAGTTAGTGAGTTACCATGTGGTTGGCCTGAACCAGTGCGCCCAGGAGGACCTTTCCCGCCACAAACAGATGGTTCCTGCTCAGGGTGGAACCAAGCAGGGTCTAGGGAAGAGGGAAGAGTTAGGGTGAGACATCTTCCTCTAGGAGACAGAACAAGAAGTCACAGAGAGAAAAAGAAAAGTGGGTCCACTCACAGTGAAGGCCTGGCGCAGGGAGACGAGCCTCAGGGCGATGTCCTCCACTCTCTTGGTGGTAAGGTAGAGGCTGTGAAAGGGAGGGTATGGAGCATGTCAACCATTAGAGTCAATGGGGGATAACAGCATTATGACCACTATCCTTCAGCATCTGACAAGCCCAGACTACACAGACATTTAGAGGAACTCACTTTAGCAGAGGAACCTCCCTCTCCTCAGGCAGCAGGTCCTCCTCCCAGCCCTACGACAACAAAACAAGCATTCAAAATCAGTGACCAATGCAATGACATAACAAACAATCGGTCAATGGAAGGATCTTAATGCTCCTAGTCAATAGTATGTGTGTGTAACGTCTGACCTCATAGCAGTTGTGGCCCTCAGGCTCTGGGTCAGTGAACTGCTGAGTGGTGGGCGTAGAGAAGGAGGCAGCCTCCGACCACGCTGAAGAGGAGAGAAGCCCGTCCAGCCCCATGTGGAGAGTGGCGTACACCACTGAGACATCAGTCTGCTGCTCAAAACACACACAACACACCTGTTTACCACACACACGTTATTAGAAAACACACCAAATCTAATGCAAAAATGCCCAGTAATGTCTAGTCTATATACATAGGAAATCGTTTATTTACCTGGTAGCAGCCAAGCGTCACGTCCACAGACGTCTCGTGGCGGAGGTGAGACGCATAGTGGGTCACCCTGCCAGCCACACGCTGACAGAGAGAGAATACATGTTAAGGCCAAATGGAATAAGTGAAGAAAAGCCTAATCTAATACTATTTCAGTAGTATTTACGTCTTACCTGGATCCAAGTGATGGACTGCACTTTGGTGGCACAGTAGGGGATGCCCTCTGGACTAAGCCTGGCTGTCTCCTTGGAGATGGCCCACACCAGTTGAGTCTCCAGGCCTCTCACCCTACTCACGTGGTGCATCCTCACCACCACCTGCTGTTGAGATAAACAACAAGACAACATCAACAAAACCACTTCAGCAATTGCTGTGACACATTTCCATCAAGATCAAATGACTGACAATGTAGATTAGGATTAGGTAGTTACAAAGACACATACCTGGGATCCCCCACGCATGTACGTGATGATGGGGCTGATGAACTGGAAAGTTCTCCAAGCTTTAACCACCGGATCGGCATTGTTCTGCACATTACAATACATTCATGTTGGAAACAGTAATCATTGTAACCGTGATGTGACTGTGTCTGTGTGTGTTGGGGTGTCTCTTACCCTGATCACAACAGGCCCACAGTACAGGGGCTGAACCTAATCGGAATCAACTGCCAATTGCCAGTGGCCTCCTAAAGCAGAAAGCAGACAAGAGATTTGTTTCATGTCAAAGAGACACAACTTGAATATCTGGGATATTTTTCAAACATAAAACCTCAAACTTTCAGAAAATTGTACCTCAAGGATAGTCTGCACATCTGGCACATCCTCATGGATGATAGCAGCATTCTGGACATCAGGGAGGAATGGCAGCTGTGGAACATCTGGCACATCATCCAATGGCACATCCAACTGGACCTCATCCAGGACAGTTGTTTCTAAAATGAGGAACATTGGAATATCAAATATACAATTGTTAGGACATAAACGTAGCAAGATTGCTAATACTAGCTAGCTAGGTAGCAAAAGGCGATCGCTTAGCAACAGTTACTAAAGTTAATGTTAGCTAGCAAGCTAGCTAGCTACAACATCTCTAGCACAAGCATTTTTCCCAAGTCTGGATTATAGAAATACACAACATTTCGCAAATTATAATGACATTGTTAAATGTAGTAAAATAAGAGTTTTAAACTCCACATACCCTCTTCGAAGTCGCTGTTGCTGTCCACCTGTCGACGATCACGAACCCTGCAAAACAGAAAAAGACAAGAAAAACAAGCCACAAATGAATTTGAACAACCTGTCGACGCAGTAGGCCGCCGACGTCCACGCCCTCTCTCCGCCAGTCTTGAAAAGCACCCAGGCATTTTCCAGTCGATTGTTCTATCTCAGGTCTCAAAAATCAAACAAGTTTGTTGTCAGCAGCAAACTGAAGTTGTTGTTTTCGCACAGAAAACGTTCCATAGAACGTCGGTTAGATGTCTCTTGGCAACACACGTTCGAAAATGATTGTTTACTGTGTTGCCATAGAAATGAGTTTGGAATTCTATGATTCCCTTTAGAATCCCTTAAAATTGCTAGTCATCATTCTAGTGACGTAGATAGATAATGGTTTCAGGGATTTTTGTGATGATGAGTTATCTGAAATTGAGATAAAAGACTGTATTAAAAGCCTTAAGGACAATATGTCCCCTGGAAATGATGGTTTAATAAGCGAGTTTTATAAAGCATTCAATGATAAATTGATTCCTTTCATTCTTTCTATGTTTCACGAATCAATAGAAAATGGGGAGTTACCGGCTTCCTTAAAGTAAGGTGTAATTACTTTGTTTCCCAAACCTAATAAGGATACTCTTTATATAGACAACTGGAGACCCATTAGCCTGTTGAATAATGATGGGAAATGATTTGCCCTTGTATTTGCTAAGAGGTTGAAACAAGTCTTGCATCATATACTTGATGAAGAACAATCTGGTTTTATGCATGGTTGAGACATTAGTAATAACATCCGGTTGATCATAGATATGATTGACTATAATGACCTCATCCTTGATGATAGTTTTCTTATGTTTGTTGATTTTTACAACGCTTTTGACACTGTAGAACATGCGTTTATGTTTAAAGCAATACGTTTTGGGGGGTTTGGTGACTTTTTTTGAAAACAGTCCAAACTTTATATAGTGGTTGTACTAGCTTTGTAAAATTAGCTCACGGGACATCCCAAAAATTTGATATTGGCCGTGGCATTAGGCAGGGCTGCCCAATTAGTTCATTTGTATTTTTATTGGTTTCTCAAATTATGGCTCTTCATATCAAGAAAGGGAATTTTCAAGGTGTTTCAGCACTTGGCAAGGAATTTAAACTATGTCAACTGGCTGATGATACCACCATATTTTTAAGAGACAGGAATGAGGTTTCTAAAGCAGTTTCCTGTATTGAAGACTTTTCCTTAGTTTCGGGTTTGAAAATGTATATCAATAAGTCAGTCTTATTTCCACTCAAGGATTGTGTTTTACAGGAAGTATATGGTATCCCAGTTAAAGATAAGGTTACTAATCTTGGAATTGTTATATGCAAGGATGAAAAACAAAGGAGTGAATTGAACTTTAACCCCATCATTGAGAAAACAAAGAAGAAATTGAACCTCTGGTTGATGAGATATATTTCGTTATACGGTCGGGTTTTATTATCCAAAGCTGAAGGGTTATCCAGATCGGTCTATGTCTCATTATCACTTGACTTACCCCCTAAAATTGTAAAGGACTTAGATAAGATTCTTTACAATTTTATTTGGAGGAACAAGCCTCACTATCTACGAAAATATATTCTCACTAATACCCAAGAACATGGAGGTCTTGAGGTTTTAGAATTCTGTCACGACTTCCGCTGAAGTCGGTCCCTCTCCTTGTTCGGGCGGTGTTCGGCGGTCGACGTCACCGACCTTCTAGCCATCACTGATCCATTTTTCATTTTCCATTGGTTTTGTCTACCTTCACACCTGGTTCCAATCCCATCAATTACATGTTGTGTATTTAACCCTCTGTTTCCCCTCATGTCCTTGCCAGAGATTGTTTGATTGTATGTTTGTGCTAGTTATGTGTTGGTGCGCTACGGGTTTGTACCCATTTTTATTATTTTTTGTATATTTTGGTTTTGGAGTTTTTTGTGAGCACTTATTAAACGACTCCGTTTATACCAAGTTCGTTCTCCTGCGCCTGACTTCCCTGCCACCAACATGTACCCATTACAATTTCAATACTCTAAATAATACTCTTAAAATAAATTGGATTCTGAAGTATGTTAAGAACCAAAACAGTATTTGGAATGTCTTCCCTAAGTATTTATTTGACTCTGTTGGTGGTTTAGAATTTTTGCTTCGATGTAATTTTGATATTGATAAAATCCCAGTAAAGTTGGCCAAATTCCATAAGCAGGCAATTTTAGCTTGGATGTTAGCGTATAAACACAATTTTTCCCCTCACAGATACTTTTTATGGAACAACAAAGATATACGATTTAAAAAGAAGTCTCTTCATTTTCGTAACTGGTTTGAAAATAAAATTATTTTGGTTGGTCAATTACTGAATAAGGATGGATATCTACTCTCATATGGGGAATATCTTGATACATTTATAATTCCAATAACCCCGAAAGAATATGCAATTGTTTTTGATACGATTCCAAGGGGGAATCTCTTTTAAATTCCTCTGTGGTTGATGTAAGTAACATAGATTTACATGAAAATATATTCATTGGCAATATTAACATCAAAGATAAATGTAGTAATAAACAGATTAGGAATATTGTTTGAGATACTACAATTCCCTAAGCAAGATTCTTTTGCTCAGATATCCATGGTGATATACAATGGGGGAAAGCATGGAAAATTGCTAACAAATATTGTATCAGTAACAAAGTAAAGGAAGTTTCATTTAAAATGTTACATATCATTTATCCTGTATACCAAATGAAAGCTACACTTGTTGTGAATCCAGCCAACGTGTCAGATTTCAAAAATGCTTTACGGCGAAAGCAAACAATGCTATTATCTGAGGATAGCACCCCAGCTAACAATCACAGACCATCATATTTCAACCCTCCCGGCGCGACACAAAACGCAGAAATAAAGATATAATTCATGCCTTACCTTTGACGAGCTTCTTCTGTTGGCACTCCAATATGTCCAATAAACATCACAAATGGTCCTTTTGTTCAATTAATTCCGTCAATATATATCCAAAATGTCCATTTATTTGGCGCATTTGATCCAGAAAAACACCAGTTCTAACTTGCGCAACATGACTACAAAATATCTCAAAAGTTACCTGTAAGCTTTGTCCAAACATTTCAAACTACTTTTGTAATACAACTTTAGGTATTTTTTAACATAATAAATCGATAAAATTGAAGACGGGATGATCTGTGTTCAATACCGGAGGAAAACAAAGTGTAGCGAGCCTCTGTGTAACGCGCCTCTAACAAAGAGTACACTTCCCTCGAGCCTCATTCTGAACAGTGTTACTTCTTCATTTCTCAAAGGAAAAACCTCAGCCAATTTCTAAAGACTGTTGTCATCAAGTGAAAGAACTGCAAGAAGGTCCCTTAGAAATCTAGATTCCCAATGAAAACCCATTGAAAAGAGAGTGACCTCAAAAAAAAAAAAATCTGAATGGTTTGTCCTTGGGGTTTCGCCTGCCAAATAAGTTCTGTTATACTCACAGACATGATTCAAACAGTTTGAGAAACTTCAGAGTGTTTTCTATCCAAATATACTAATAATATGCATATTTTAGGTTCTGGGCCTGAGTAGCAAGCAGTTTACTTTGGACACGCTTTTCATCCGGACGTGAAAATACTTTTAAATTTTTTTTATAGCTAGTTTGTAGCTAAAGTACATCAGTTAAAACTGCATCGCCTGTCAATGCACGGTTGTCTTCATAGGTCGGAGGCTCAGAGTTGGCACAGTTTAGACAAGAGAACACTTTAGGGGTTGTTAACTACATAGAGATAAAATGTCACGGGACCCGTCGGGTCTGCGGTCTATTGTTCAGGCTAGAGACCATGTTGCGGAGCCTTCGGTGGGCAAGCGGTCATTTGATTGATGAAGAGATGGCCAGCAATCTAATTGCTGTTGCAGAGGAGTTCCTACAAGAGGCAAATGACATCCAACAACGGGAACCTTACGAAAATGGCAAGTTGTTATATTTGAATCTTTTTTTTGTACGGCATGTGTGGCAAAGGCTGAGATTGTATCATTTTACTTGTCCTGTGTTAAGTCTCCTGTGTCAAGTCAATCAATGAAAAAAACATTTGGTTGGCCTATAATGTTGTTCCTATATTCTATATGGTGATCTTATAGTCTTTTAACCTAAAGTTTTTAGGAGTGTGTTTTGTAATTATCTATTGTATTTTTTATTTCAGTATCCTATCAAGCGCCTTTGGAGGGAAGGCGGTATCACATCACCAAGGAGCAGCTTGAGTTCCTCATAGATTGTCATATGACCATCAGACAAATGGCAGATGTTCTCAATGTGTCGCACTCTGTGGTCAAGTGGCGCATGAGGTAAGTTATCGTAATTGAATAAAGCAATTGTAACACAAGAGGGAGATTTCTACATCCCCTCTAGATTTGATCACATTCCTGATTGATGTATCTTTTTGTGTTATTTTTGTACTTAGTCATTTTCAGCTTTTCAGGTCCTACTCACTGTTGCCAGATGCTTAGCTGGATGAGAGGATCAAAGACCTGATATCAATAAAAACAGAATGGCGTCACTATATAAGAGAAAAAAATGCATCTTGTTTTTTAGGTGAATGATTGTTATCCATGGTGCTGTGGATGGTTACAGCAGACTTGTTGCGTTTCTGAAGGCCTCTGACAACAACAGGACTGCCACAGTCATTCGAAGCCGCCATCACCAGCTACAGAGCACCATCCCGGGTGAGATGTGACCGGGTGGTGAAAACAACCACATCTGTGCCTTCATGGAGCAGTTCAGGGGTGGTGAGAGGGGAAGTGCCCTCAGAGGAAGGAGCACCCACAACCAGAGGATAGAGCGGCTGTGGGGGGGACGTCTGGCATGGAGTCTCCAACGTTTATCATGACCTGTTCACCTTCTTGGAGACGGAGCAGATCATCGACATCAACAATGAGGTGCACCTGTGGGCACTGCACTTTGTGGTCCTGCCACGGGTGAACAGAGGTCTTGCTGTGTTTGCCAGTCAGTGGAACCACCATGGGCTGAGGACTGAACAACGGCAGTCACCTCTGGAGTTGTTTGTCTCGGGTTCCCTGGCAATGCAGAGGGCCAATCTGACAGCAGTAAGGAATTTGTTCGCCCCAAATTCAACCACCATCAGCTCTCAAGCCACCACCTCAGCTCCTCCAACCACCACCTCAGCTCCCCCAACCACTGGCGCCGCAGCTCTTTATTGGTCGGAATGGGTGATTGTGCCACAAATCCAGTTCACCATCAGCAACACACAGATGGAACTGTTAATTCCATTGGAAGGCCCCAGAGGCAGCCTGGGAGTTGACAATCTACAGAGGGTTATGGCAGTTATATCTTCAGCGCCACTCGTTCCTACTCCAACCTGACTTACTACATACACCCCTGATACTCCCCTACTGGGATGAGGGATTGGACACTATATCTTCAGCGCCACTCATTCCTTTGAATCAGTTCATTTTTACAATACTATTATACATTTTATAATACTAACATTCCCCCTCTTTCACACACTGTATGATTTGGTCTCTAGAAAGGTACGATAGACATCTTCAACTCTAAACGGATAGGGACCAGAGTTTAAACACAGGTGGCCTTAACTTTTGTTAATAAGTACTTCCCCATTCCAGTACGATTCTGTTTGGTTATATTTGGAGAGAGTCAGGTACTGTTAAGATATACGGCCGATGGTTATTGTATTTTGCTCTATGGAGCTTTAGCTCAGCATTCCATCTGCTGACACAATATTTGTCTTCCATTCAGTACAACACGACCCAGGAGAGGCCTACTGCAAGCACTGGATTGGAGCCTTCAGAGCGTGTCTGCTGTGGGAGGACAACAGAACATTCTGAATGGACATTACTAAAACAGAACTTACATTTTTGTAACGCCCAATCGGGACTTTTATAACTTGTTAAAATAAATAATTGTGTCGAACGCCCTATAGTTAAAAATATAAACTATGAAGATGGTGGTTCCCCCCCGTTACATTTTATATCATTGTGATTAACAGCAACCTATTACAGTTAGTAACATAACATTGTTGACACATTGTGACAGCTCAAATTATGTGGTTGAAGATGGACTAGTGCAGGGCTCCTAACCTTGTTTTTGGAGAGCTACTGTCTTCTTGGTTCACTCCGACCCTAATCTAGTGCACCTGTGTCACGCCCTGACCATAGAGAGCCTTTTATTCCCTATGTTGGTTAGGTCGGGGTGTGACTAGGGTGGGTCATAGGTAATTATATGTCTATGTTTCCCTGGTATGGTTCCCAATCAGAGGCAGCTGTTTATCGTTGTCTCTGATTGGGGATCATATTTAGGCAGCCATTTCCCTTTGTGCTTTGTGGGATCTTGACTTTGTATAGTTTGTTGCCTGTTAGCCCTATTGTTAGCTTCACGGTTCATTTTGAGATTTCTTGTTTTGCTGTGAGTTTCACCTAGAAGTAAAAAGATGTGGAACCCAGATCACGCTGCGCTTTGGTCCACTCATTATAACGATCGTGACAACCTGATTTGAATAATTACCTGCTTAATAAGTTAATGAGGTTAGTTAAAACTGAGGTTGGATTGAAAACCTACAGGAGGGTAGCTCTCCAGGAACAGGGTTGGAGAGCCTTGGACTAATGAATCTAGTTCTTAGATCAATGCATTTGAAATTCGATAAGTCACTACGAAGGTGCAGTTCCCAGAAGTGGAGATGTCAATTAATGCAGTGGATGGGAAGCCTTATTTCATGTAGTTCTAATTAAATGATAATGGTTGAACTTAACTTGTTCTTAATGTAGGACATCAAATTATCAGATTTGGATGAGTTGGCTGCAATATGGCAGCAGTACTTCAGTCAATATCAGTAAAGGATAGTGGTTATTAGTGAATTGTCAGTAAAGTGTTTCTAAAAAAACAAAACCTTAAACACCAAGACAAACAATATGGACTGTATAATTTAATATTAATGATCATTAAGTGAACAATAACAGCCAATATGGAAATACAGTGCATTTGGAAACTATTCAGACCCCTTGACTTTTTCCACATTTTGCTACATTCGAGCCTTATTCTAAAATGTATTAAACAAATAAAAATGTAGCTTCATACCCAAGAAGACTCGATGGTGCAATCACTGCCAAAGGTGCTTCAGCAAAGTACTGAGTAAAGGGTCATAAATGTAATGTTTCCTTTTTTTTTTTTATATACATTTGCAAAAATGTCAACTTGTTTTTGCTTTGTCATTATGGGGTATTGTGTGTAGATTGATGAGGGGAAAAAATTATTGTATCCATTTTTGAAGGCTGTAACGTAATAAAATGTGGAAAAAGTCAAGGGGTCTGAATACGTTCCGAATGCACTGTACAAACAATACAGATGTAAGTAGATAAATGCTTAAATGTTGATGTGCAGTTACATTTTCAAACACTCAATTGCTACTGTAGTTTAGTGCTACTAGATACAATTATGTATCATAAAAACGTTTTAATGCAACACCGAAATGTGGGGAATTCACAATACCGGAGGTCATGAATTCCCTAAAGGCATTGTAGGTGCTATGAAGAGGGAGCCTTAGTGTCACAGCACACGTGTTTGCCTCTGGGTACTTTTTCTTCTGCTGCCCAGCGAGACGCCCTCGCGCTGTGTGGAGGAATTCGATGGTCGGGGTGTCCTCAAACCCAAGGGGTGGCACCACCGTTGCCCCAGTAACAAACTCCAACACCATCGCCACTGTTAGAGGAGGACATTCTCCATCTGAGGAGTATACAGTAAAACATTTAAAATACATATTTAAATCACAAAATGGAATAAAATGCAGTTACCGATAAACTTGAACAATTGACTATTTTACCTTGCACCTCAGCCAGCCAGTTGAACCAGTGGCAGATGGTGTCGTTCTCCAAACACCGCCGGTTGCTGCCAGGTTTGAATAGGTTACTTTGAACAGGTCCCTGGCAGTGGGAGGCTTTATGGAGTCCACAAAAAGTGCTCGGAAGCTGTCCGGGTGGTTCCCCAATGCTTCAAGCAGCCCAAGAGAGTTGAGACGATATTTGAACCTGTTATGGTTTAAAGAAAGTATGTATATTTAAAATAAGTGTAATAAAATGTATCCTAATATAAAACAGGGAAATAGTCCATGATCTTTAAATCAGTAAAATAACCTACAAAGCAAGCACTGTGTCCTCATGTACTACATGGATATAGGGGAAAATGTACCTATCCTGTTCAGCTGCCGGATGGTAGGGTCAGCGATCAGGCAAACTCTCATAGTTATCAACCTGCTTCTCCCGGTTTGCCGCCTTTGGACTCCAGCATTATTCCGTCTCCTGAACGATTGAAATCTGACATGTGCAAACGTTGTAAAAGTTACAATAATGACACTCAGCATAATCGACGCCGCCCATACTCATACAGCACCCTACGGTAGCTGTTGCAATCATTAGCAAGCTAACATTACTAGGTAGTTGTGCCGGTTAATGTTGACTTTTGCCAGTTATTACCTAACCTACCAGAATGAATCCTACCTTTGAACCACCCGATCCTCCTTGGGTGGTTGCACTTGGCTGGCAAAACTTAAAAAGCGGTCTCTCATGTTTTCAAGGTTCACATGACTTAGTCGTTTGTTGGTGATGATGAACGAGAAGTTTTTCATATAGTGCCTTCCAAAGAAGCATGGAGGAAAGTTTAGAGGGGATAAGAGATATCCAAATATGGTATACAGATTCTGACATTCTTATTTTTAGTCAGTCATTTGAACAACATGTGGAAGATGTCCGTCAGGTACTTAGGCAGCAAAATAAATGGGGTATTAAACTCAGGGCTGATAAGTGTGACCTAATCAAGAATGAGGTCTGTTATTTAGGAAAAATGATTTCTGCTGAGGGTTACAGAATGGATGTTAAAGAAATTGTAGCAGTGCAAGAACTGGTAAACAGGCCACCAACAAACGTGAGCAGGCTGAGGAAACTACTGGGGTTTCTAGGGTACTATAGGGGTTATGTACAGAACTTTTCACAACATGCTAAATGTCTCTATGACTTACTAGCAGTAAAGACGAAGACCCCAGCATCCGGGAAGCGAAGGACCAAGGTAGCTGTGCAGTCGGGACAGGCTCTGCCCCACCAGAAAGTTATATGGGAGGATGCTCACCAGAGAGCATTAGAACACTTGGTGAGTGTGTTGACTAATCCACCTGTGCTTGCTTACCCAGATTTCAAGGAGCCTTTTATCCTGCATGTTGATGCCTCTGAAGAAGGATTGGGAGGTGTGTTATACCAACGACAAAGTGGCAAACTGAGAGTCATTGGATATGGCTCCCGCATCCTGACTCAAGCAGAGAGAAACTATCACCTTCACTCAGGGAAACTGAAATTCTTGGCCCTCGAATGGGCAGTGACTGAGCGGTTCCGAGATTACCTATTTTATGCTCCCTCTGTGACAGTGTACAGTGATAATAACCCCTTGACATATGTACTAACTACAGCAAGACTGAATGCCACCGGTCATCGCTGGGTGGCAGAGCTGTCTGACTTTAATCTCACACTGAAGTATCGTCCTGGAAAGGTAAACAATGACACAGACTTTCTGTCACGCTCTCCTTTGCATGCTGAACATTACATGGAAGAATGCACTGAGAAACACTCACTTGAAATGGTAAAAGCAACACTCAATAATGTTCAGACACAACAGAATGACTGTGTAACGTGGATATCCACGGTCACACTAAGGCCATCAGTGCAAGATGAGCTGTCATGGTGGGGTGGAACAGTTACAGACCGACTGTCTCCACACGATATCATGCAGGCTCAATTAAAGGATGCGGCTGTATCGAGAATCTTGGAACTGAAAAGTCAAAGGACTAAGCGGGACTAAGCCTAAACCAACAGAATGTCAACAAGAGTCATACAAAGTCAAACAGTTACTGCGAGAGTGAAACAGGCTCCATGTCTCACCAGATGGATTATTACAAAGGAAAACAGCAGAAAGGAAACAAGTTGTGGTACCAAGTCAGTATAGAACACTGATTTACAAGTACTTACACACTGAAATGGCCCATCTAGGAACAGAAAGAGTGTTGAACTTAGCACGAGAACGTTTTTATTGGCCGCGCATGCAACACGACATTGAACACTTTATCACCAAAGTGTGTAAGTATATCAAACAAAAGAAACCCAGTGTAATAACTAGGGCCCCAATGCAACATGTACGAGCTACAGCTCCTTTCCAGATGATTTCAATTGACTATGTGCATTTGGAGAAAAGCAGAGGGGGCTATGAGTACATTTGAGTTATTTTAGATAACTTTACAAAATTTGCACAAGCCTACCCCACTAGAAATAAGTCAGGGAAAACTGCAGCAAAAAAGCTTTTCGATGATTTTTTCCCAAAGTTTGGCTTTGTGTCAAAAATCCATCATGATCAGTGAAGAGAGTTTGAAAATCAGTTATTCAGAGCCTTGCAGAACTGTACGGGAATAGCCAATTCCAGAACCTCTCCATATCATCCACAGGGGAATCCGAGATTTAACTGTACACCGTTGTCAATGTTGGGCATACTAGATGAAGAGAAAAAGGCCAACTGGGGTGATTATCTGAACAAGGACACGGGGAGCCTGAGCCGGTGCAGCTTCGCCCCAAAATGGCTGACCACAGCCAGGAACAGCAGGTTACCTGCAAGAAATCACAATACTACAGTAGCCAGGAATCGGAAATTATAAACGCTGTTTTTTAAAAAACAAAAAATGGCATATCAGTTTGGATACTAGGCTGCAACAACATAGCATCACATAAAACAATGTTAGGGGTTTGACAGTAGAGTCATGGACAAATGCCAATCAATTAATAGGAACAACTATAAAACTGGACAGTATTGAGAGCAGACTGATTGAACCACAATTTTTTTTTGATTATACTGTAATCAGTATAATCTGGTTTTTACTACATGAATTCTCAAGCAACTCAATGTTATTGTTGATACCCATCTCAAAGCTGCCGTCTATGAGTCCGATGAGAGAGCTGGACAGGTCAAAGTGTCTCTCTGAGTGATGGCACTCTTCATGTAGGTCGCTGACAGAGCTTTGGTGAAGGAGGCGAATGACAGGGCCACGATGAACTGCTGACAAACACAAGAGAGAGAACATTAGTGTGTGTTTGTCCGTGTGTATGTGCATGCGTGGATGCGTGTGCAGACAGAGTGCATGTGTAGCTGAGGTGGCCTGCAATAGTAAAAAGAACGGACACAAGTTTACGTCTGCAAAGTAATAGCGCTTTCTTTATTCTGAAGAATGTTTTTTTTCTCTTGTTCAATTGTCTATTTTCTTGTTAGTACGTTGAAAATATTCACATCAAACAAGTGCACACATTAAACTACACAACATAAATGCACTTTAGCTAAAGCAGAATTCAAAAATGTTCCACAAATAACCCTGTCTTAGTGTATGGTTTCACATGAAAACCACAATGTATTTCACATTCATACAATAGAAACACCTATATATGAAACCATAAATAACTGAATGTTTTTCTATATACCGCTACCTCTATAGAAAACTGACAATACATTCAGCTTTAAGATAGTGGCACCTCCAGAAATTCGTCTCTCTCTCACTGTATGCACTAAAAGTCTACCAGACTGAGCGTGCTCGGCCAGTTTACCAGCTAGTAAGCACAATTTTACACAAAACCAATAATATGTAAAACCAACTCAGAAATCCCTAACAAATGGATTCTTTATAAAAAAATATCCTAGACAAAATCCAGTACAAGTAAGCTGCTCAGTAAACATAGTCTCTGTGACTCGTAAATCGTTTTTTACCTCAGCTAACATAACGTTATACTCTCACTCAGTTCGACACAAAGCCAAAACAAAACCTTTCCTAACGTGATAATATCTTGACAAAGTTGTTAAATAGCATGTTATTACACATTGTGTATATATTTGAACGTTTGGAAGTTTTGTTACAAACCTGTAATAGTAAAAAGAACAGACACAGTTTACCTCTGTAAAGTTCTGATCCTTATTCTGCAGAATGGTGAGAGCTTGGCCAGAACCTGCTGTTTCTCCTGCTACAACAGTGCAACAGCGCCATCTATTGGCCTGATGGACTGCTAAAGTGTGTAGAAAATACAATTTAGATTAATTAAGACAAATACATTAACAAATTGTGGGGGGGGGGGGGGGTATAATAAATGGCTGTCTGTTTTAGTGACTTTGTTTTCAGCCCATTACACATGTACAATCGTACACGTGCATTTTAAAGCATTATTAAGAACCTTGAGTGTGGAACTGCAGGGCGTTTACGCAAAAACCACATGAATTTCACATGTGAACACGGGAAGTGTTCCAAAAACATGTTTTCATGTAATCTTATGTGAAGATAATGTGATAACATGTAAAGCAACATGTGATTACATTAAACTACACATGTGAAAATGTGATCACGTTGTGTTCCAAAACATGTTTTCACATGATTTCACATAAAATGTAAGTTGAAATCATGTGGTTTTTCTGTAAGGGCAGGAATATAAGATGCATTTTTATGTTATGTTTGATGTTACATGATCTTGAAAATGCAATGTTCTTTGAGGTTCTTCCTTGTTCCTTTCCATGTATTTTCCATTTTACTTTCCCTCAGTCCTTTTCACTTTCATTGGCAAAACAAGCTCTGTCTCCGTCAAGACTTATTCAGAGCCACCATGAATTGAAAGCAGCTTTGATTTCATTCTTCGGGTCTTTATTCAAACACAAACACACTTGGAATAAAATGCTCTTTCAGTGTCTTGTTGCAGGTTGTGCAATGTTCAAAAGTGTGTGAGAGATTAGTATTAATGTGTGTGTATGTGTGGGGGGTCAAGTTTGGACGGTCGTACATATGCAAATAGCCAAGATTGTATATTTCAGGACCATGGACAGCAGCAATATCGGCATAGCGATATCTGTCATTCAGCACCACATGACAGTAGACAGCGGCCATCTCATGTGAAGTTGGCACTGGGGAAATCCCATGTAGTGAGAAACGAGGCCTAGGAGGCAAAAAGACTGAAGGAGAAGACTCCCACAGGAACTCTATGCTAAACTGTTCTGCCACATCCATTTCAAATGTTACATCTTTCGATTTGTAAATAATAGGGAATACATCTGCAAATAATTGAAACTGACTATTCAAACTACACTGTACAGCTTTAGTGTGTCTGTGCATCATAGGTACAACTGTAAGCAATTCCGTTCTCAAATGTGTTTAATGTGAGAAACAAAATTAAAAGCACCTGTTAGACATTTACAATGCAGACTGTCATGCATTTTTACTATTACCAACAAGACAACGAAGTGATACGTGCCATGGAGACTTATAACGGATACTTTCCAAACACCAAAAGATCCCACGCTGAGCGATATTGTTTACTACACTATTATGCATACAATCCAAGTCATACGTTTATTGTCATTCATACTCTTATTTTTAACCGAATATCTTTGCAAAAGTGTTCATTGTGTCAATTCAGAGCTCGGAAATATTGGAATAATGTGCTTTAGGGGACTGACACTCAAGGCGCACAACAGGATAACACAACAACCACATTTTCAATTGACAATCATTGCTTTAAATGGATGTGGTTGATTGTTTATATATGCCAATACAAATCTGTTTATTTAACTTGTAAACCAAGGTTGGATTAGTAGGTCTAAGCAACATGCATCTGGATAATCGCGTCATGAATCGGGACGGGCTCCTACTTCCTCATATACACATTATGACGTAATAAAGAGCTTAATCTTTCACGAAATAAAGACATAGAAGCATACCCATTTATACAGGTTCTACACATTCCATTTCTCCATGGCAATAGAATGTAAACATTCTATTTCGCACCAAACATCGCCTACAACTCAATTCTAAGTGCAGCATACTGGACGACTCCACAGTCATTGATCATTCGCGACTTTAAGTCATTCCTGTTATCTCTAGAGCATCCCGTATATCTATAGCGCTGCATTTCTTTCCCATCTTACCATGGATAGGGTTTTGTGCATTCCGGAGTTCACTTATGGTCCCACAAAGGTAATCTTAGGAGAAATTAATTTTAGCATACTGTAAATGCCTGTGCATAATGTGCATAACAAAGCATAATTATTTTCATTATCTTCAAAGGAATTCTGTAGAAGCAGCCTTTATTTTCAGACTCTGCAGGCCTGCTGGGAGGAAACATATTACAATAAACAGGTAAGATTCATCCCACAAAAACATAAACAACAGAAAGAGAGTTGTATTTCAAGACAGTTTAGAGAAGTTGGTCATAAGAGTTCTTAATATCACTTGCAAATTGTGAGGCATGAGCAGTTGTGAAATGTTGCGAGAGGCCCTTCTACAAGCACATGATATGGTATTTCGTGGCACGGTCTCACACCTTACCTCATCTTGCAGAAGAAGCTCATGGTCCACTATCTGCTACTCCAGAGTCAAGGCCAGGTCCCGCCCCATGTCACCACAGAGCACATGAGCAACTGGCTGGTGTCTCAGGGCAAAAAATCCCTTAGGGAGAGGTGAGTACCACGTCAGCACTCACCTTCACTGCCATTCCCTGCCACCAGCAGCACTCCAGGTGTGGGTAAAATAAACAACAGAAAAATAAGAAGCCAGGAAAGTTGAATTGCTCTGTGTTTTATTTGAAGGGTGTGGAAGGAAACCTTGGAGGAGGGAAACGACCTCGCTCGGCTGGTAAGAGAATGAGAGTTAGAGACATACTACAAGTTAGGGAGCTCTTTACTAGCCTTTCAACATCGAGTTAGCACAAAATAATAGATCTGTTGTGAAATTACACTAATGGGACTTCCTGTTTCATACTGCAGGCCTGGGAAGTAAACACCTGCCTAAAAATGATGGACATAGAGCACGAGGCTTCTTGCAAGCTCCGCCGCTCCATGCACTCCACCCCGCCAGCTGACATGTGAGTTCCATGTACTGCCCTGCATATGACTTGATCCATTTATCTACACATCTGGAACTACGCAGAAACAGACTAAGACAGTGTTCTCTGTGAGCACATTGCACATTGTTTAGCTTTGTCTTCTCCTTTTTTTTTGATTTCAGCGATCCTAAAGTCCACAGCATCGTGGAGAGAGCTGTGAGGAGCATTCTGGGCGAGCAGTCCAATGAGCCCCGTAGCAACCTACTCAGCCCATCTCAGGTGGTGGTGGAGGTGGTGCCCAGGCTCCTCCTGGCCCTGTGGCTTCAGCCAGAGGAAGGCCATTCAGAGCACCCAATCCTAATTAGCGGGATGGCCGTGGGCATGGTGGCGGCCGTAGTGGAGAAGCTCTCCTGCATGTTAAAGGACCCTTCCCCTCACATCCCATTCTCCCGGGCTGCTGCTTTTGACTCTGTGCGGTCGATCCTCGGGAGAATCAGTCAGTCCTTCTCCACGGATGACCTCCAGAGCCCTTTTTATATGAGCTCGGTCTGTGCCTTTGTGGCGGACGCGGTGCAGAGCTGCTTCCAGCCCCCTGCAGCCACCCTACCAGTCCCCCCTGTCCTCACGGTGGCCGTTTCCACCACACTACCAGCTGACATCCAAGCAGGTGAGTAGCAATGATGAGAGCACTCTGACAGATGCCTGTTCTGATGACATCTTGGTGCCTTGTAGTAGTAGAGCTCATCAGAATTGTTGTTGTCACCCATAACACAGACCCGGCTTCTTCCCACCTAGAGGTTGTAGACATCACCCCTAACACAGAGGCAGACTCGGCTTCCTCCGACCTGGAGGTTGTGGACATCACCCTTAATACAGAGGCAGACCCGGCATCTTCCCACCTGGAGGTTCAAAACATCACCACTAACACAGAGGCAGACTCGGCTTCCTCCGACCTGGAGGTTGTGGACATCACCCTTAATACAGAGGCAGATCCGGCTTCTTCCCACCTGGAGGTTGAGGACATCATCCCTAACACAGAGGCAGACCCGGCTTCTTCCCACCTGGAGGTTGAGGACATCACCACTAACACAGAGGCAGATCTGGCTTCTTCCCACCTGAATGTTGTGGACATCACCCCTAATACAGAGGCAAAGCCCATCTCTTCCCTCTTGGAGGTTGTGGACATCACACCTGAAGAAAGGACTCTCACGATGGCCATCTTCGCCACTCTGCCAGCTGAAATCCAAGCAGGTAACACTTAGAGAGCACTCTGACAGGTGCCGTTTGTCATGACATCTTAGTAGAACCTTTCAACGGGCCAGTGTTTAGAACCTACGGTTTGCATTTGTTTATATTCTGTTTCTCTTTTTTTCCCTTTCCAGAGGATGTTGCTGTGGTCATCCCCGATGTCACCCCACACGTCACCAAGGACGTGACACTGGATGTTCCATGCAGAGCTAGGAAAGGGGCAGTCCGGCGATTATTTTGCAGGCTTTGGAGGGCAGTGTGCTGCTGCGACTGCCACAAGGAAGAGGAGGAACAATATTAATTATTCATCAGACCTTCAGAAATGGGATTGAACCATAGACCATTAAATTATTCGCATTATAATTGAACTCAATTCTGCTTTTCTTGTTTACTACTAAATTTCAGAACTTTTCTATCAACTTTCACTTTGCAAGTGTAGAGTAGGTTGTGTAAATAAGTGGGAAACATCCCAATTTTAATGCTTTTCATAATTTACTTTGTACATTTAAAAAGAAAATGTATTATTTGACAACAACAAAAACGGAGGGCGCTCAACCAACGTTGAGTTGAGGTGCAACCCAAAATTTGAATCATCATAGAAAAGGAAAAAGCGCTACTCTTGCTCACTATAAAAAAAATGCATTGTTTTATTCAGGCAAGGTTAAAAGATTAACGTTTCGGCCTAGTCTATGACGATATGCAAGTTGTTTGCCCAGTAAAAGGGTGACCCAGACTCACCCTGGTTCTTGAGGGTGAAAAAAATGATCATTAAGTAAATGGGACTTTTCAATTCTTGAATAAAAATCTTTAATGAACATGAATTTAAATACAATTGACTTGAAGATCAGAGCAGGCAGGCTGACTGGCTAGCCCTGAAGGCCCTCTGCCTCTACCTCTGTGTGGTTCATCTCAACCAAGAGGTTGTGTGGGTAGTTTTTCTCTCTGTGGGTGTGAATCACTATGACCTCTCCCTCTGCCTGCCATTTGGCTGATCAGAAGCCTTCTGCTCTTTCTTGCTCACATGAACAGGAGGAATGGCCTCTGGGGTTACCTCCTCCTCTATCTAGCGCCTCTTCCACCTCCTCTTTCTGACTGTGTTCGACTGACGTCACTCGTTCTCTCTCCCTGGGTGTTGGATAGTTCCTCCTCCTCTGTGTCTTTGTGAGTTTGGAGGGAGTTATCCTGTTCCGGCTCCCTCTAAGGGTGTGCACCTTAATCTCTTTCGGTGTTGAGGGGTTCAGTGGTTTTGGAGGGAGTCTGAAGTTCGATCTCTAGGATGAGTGTGGGGTCTGTCCCGTGGTGGTGTCCCCCTCCCTCCTAAGGAGGAGCCACTGAGACCTGTGATGAGGCCAAGGAAGATCACTCTGTAAGGACGGGATAGGACACATCACAACACTGCTGCTCATTCATATTCAAACACACCTCGGAGTACGGACACAAACATGGACGCCCCCCCCCCCCCCACCACACACACACACACACACACAATGAACTTACCTGTACATATCGGAATCATACATTCGACAGCCACCTCTTCCCCCACATGTATTGATCCCCCACCTCAAACATGTTGAGTCAATTCCAGATGCTGGAATGGTGCTGGAATGCAGGTGAAGTAGGGCCTAGTATGTAATGATGTGATACCATGTGTACCCCATATCCTGTGTTTGTGTTAATGTTTTTTAAATTGTATTTAACTTTTATTTAAACAGGGAGCCACATTGACATTAAACATCTATTTTACAAGAGTGCCCGGTTGCGCTCAAGATGGCGACATGAGAGGGTGTAACATTTCTAGCTGAGGAACAATTTTAGGGGTTTCTCACAAAGTTGATAGTTTTAGACTGCAGTTGCAATTTGTTTGTTTTTTCACCAAAAAATGATATCTAACCATACAATGAGTAATTTTGTAATTAATCAAACCATTGACATATATTTTTTACGATTTTCAACGAACAAACTAGCTATCGAAAAGTTTCAGCGTGTGTAGTTAAGTTAGCCTGCTAACGTCTTCATAGCTAGTAGCATGTAATCAGGACATGACCAAACTGTTGCAGAGATGATGGATGTTGAAACTTCCAAGGAGAAAAGAGGCATTGTTGAAACTCACTCATATGCTTGCAGTGTAAAAAAGGGGGGTGAATGCATGTCCTGTGGTGGTGTCCCCCTCCCTCCTAAGGAGGAGCCACTGAGACATGTGATGGGGCCAAGGAAGATCACTCTGCAAGGACGGGATAGGACACATCACAACACTGCTGCTCATTCATATTCAAACACACCCCGGAGTACGGACACAAACATGGACCCCCCCCCCCCCCCACACACACACACACAATGAACTTACCTATCAGAATCATACATTCGACAGCCACCTCTTCCCCTACATGTATTGATCCCCCACCTCAAACATGTTGAGTCAATTCCAGATGCTGGAATGCAGGTGCAGTAGGGCCTGGTATGTAATGATGTGATACCATGTGTACCCCATATCCTGTGTTTGTGTTGATGTTTTTTTAACATTTGATTTAACTTTTATTTAACAGTAAACTGACAGGAAAAGGCTCTGACAGGACGGATTCATGCAGATAGGCTACGATGTGAATTGGTGGTAAGTTAGAACACACACAGAGAGAGAGTATTCACTACTATAGACTTTGGTCATAATCAAAGCTTTGCTAACCAATACGTTTTTATGTGAGGCTTCCTGTACGTTACAGTGTAACAGACGTTGCGAGCTAGCTAACGGTAAATTTGACATAAGTTATGTGGCGATGATATCTAGTTAACGTTGTATTTAATGCAGTTTTGCTATCTGTGCCAGGTTATAAATGAGACGGATGATATCTAATTAACATTATATTTAATGTAGTCTTGCTATCCATGCCAGGCTATAAATGAGACAGATGACGTAACATCATGCACATATCTTTTCATACTCAATTGCTTTCATTCAGTAGGCCATTGCAAAACAATTATCAGTAGGTCATGTGTAGAAAAGGTGACATAGTGTTGATCACAATGTCATTGTATTATCCTCAATTTCTCAACTGTAGGCTAGTGTGAGGATTGAACATATGCTTGGCCTATCATGGGGGTGTCTGTGTGTGTGCTGGAAGTAACATTTTGCCCCAGATAGTGTGCTGAGAGGCTGTGGTTAACCTTGAGCGGGAACAGTATGTTTTCTATGCAGGTGAAAATAGCTCAACAATGTTGCAGAACTGTCTGTGTTAAGTGAGGACACGAAAAACAGGAACCAAGCTTGTGACCTCAGTTTCTAGGGTGTGGGTGCGTAATCTACACAGCAACAACGCCGGACAGTTGGAGCGCCTGGGGGCTGGGACCAGCCTGTGCACCAACGATAGGCTGAGTGAGTCTAAACCACGCTCGGCCTCTACTCTGACAGGCCAGCTCAGAAGCGGGAACTAACTCTGTCAGAAGTATATTAGATGAACTTTGTCAGGAAACAAGTCAGTTCTCTGTTCTGCCCTGCGAGGTGTTACAGTGAACCCGTATATACGAAAATTGCATTTACCATTTATCGGTTGAGTTTAATAAAAGTACTTATAGTATATTCAGTGACTCTGCATCACATTTATCCTAAAACCAGATTTGATTGACGCAACCCTTAACACTAGCTAACGACTAACGTTAGATGGATATATGTAAATTCTTCAGAGGCAGTGCCAGCAGCTCTGCCGAAGGCCAATCCGGTGAGAAATGAAGATTTTACCAGTTCAAACAAACAAATTAAAGCGTAAACTGATTAATCACCTATTAAGCCTTGAGTTATTGTAAATATGAGTTTAATAACAATACATGTCAAAACACAACAGACATGAATTTGTACAGCATATGTCTTACTTTTGTTAGGCATAAATCAATTATGTTCATGATATCTTAAAGTGTCATGCAGAAAGAGAGGCTTCTATGCAAGGCAGAGATCAACATGTGAGCTGTATAAGTGAGAGAAGAGAGAGCAAGCATGCCCAGAGAAAGAGGGACAAGAAACAGAGGAAGGGACAACAAAACAGATCCAGACAGGGAGGGAGAACAAACAGATCCAGAGAGAAAGTAATCAAGCCGCTGCAGCAACTCCTTCCAGAAAAGAGAGCGATTTAGGTGACAAAGACACTGGGCCCAGACAAGTGAAGCTGAATTGCCACCCACACCAAAGTTTTGGTACACAGAAAAGGGCATTTCAGCACTGCTGGTTTGAGAAATACAATTGGGTAGAGTACTCTGTCCACAAAAATGCCGCTTTCTGCTTTCCATGTAGAGTTTTTGGCAAAAACATTAAATTGGATTATTTTGTCAGTAATGGCTGCAAAAATTGGAAAAAAGCTTTGTTTAACTTCGGGTAAACATGAAATGGCACAAACACACAGAGACAGTGTTGTGTCATGGCAAAGCTACCAGTCATGGGAACATTGCACAAATTTTAACATCTGCCCATGCTAGTGATATTGCAGAGAGAAGGGAGTATCTGAGGAGAATTGTTGCGGTCGCCTCAATGTTAGGAAGTATGAGGATTCTGTGTTATGCACTATAGCCCGTTACCATATATGTGATTGAATATTATCTGCTGTTGGCTTGTGTGGATGTATGTGTTATGCAACATAGCTGACTTGAAACATTGTTAACAGTTTCAGGGCCATGGGCCTTTCTCATGATGGAAAAATACAGAATAACATGAAGACAGGAACTGTGCAATGAGTTGGGGGGGCACATTCAGAACTTAGTGTTGCGAGAACAAACGGTCTTTTGTTAGATAACAGGAGCCAGGTGCGAGATAACGGTATTGAGCATGAGCGCATAGATATTCTACACAGCAAGTTACATCTATCAACTGGAGCGCCGGGGGCCGGGACCAGCTCTGCGCCAACAATCAACGATAGGCTGGGTGAGTCTAAACTACGCCCAATCTCTACTCTGTGACAGGCCGGCTCGGAAGCAGGAACTACCTCTGTCAGAGTATATTATAATAACTTTGTCAGGAACAAGTCAGTTCTCTGTTCTACCCTGCGTGGTGTTACAGTGAACCCGTATATACGAAAATTGCATTTACCACTTATTGCTTAGCTAATAAAAAATACATAGCATACAATCGGTGACTCATTGTCATATTTATCCTGATACCAGATTGAATTGACGCAACCCTAACAGAAGACAGGGACTCTCTTTCCGTGCCAATGATGAATCTAGTGAAAGCACAAATAGAGGGAACTTTCTTGAATGTATGGAGCTTTTGAAAGATTTTGACCCTTTCCTGAAAAAGAACAATACTCCATCAAATGCGACGTATGTCTCTCCAGAATCTCAGAATGACATGATCGAATGGAGTGCTCAAGAGATTATGGACACCATGGTCTCTGAGATGTCAACGTCTGGAATGTATGCCATTATGGCGGATGAGGCCAGGGATGGGCAGTCTGAACAGTTGGCTCTGTGTGTTAGGTATGTGACAGAGGGGACAGTTAAGGAGCGTTTACTAGCACTAGGAGAAATCAAATAATTTGATGCCCAATCAATAGCAAATTAGTTGCAACAGCAGCTCCAAATGAGAGGGATATCAGGCCTAAAGTGCGTTGCACAGACCTATGATGGTGCTGCTGTCATGAGTGGGCCCAAAGTAGGTGTACAAGCATATTTCAGAGTGCTGCATCCGGAGGCAATTTATGTACATTGCTATGCTCATGAGCTTAATTTGGTGTTGTGCATACTTGCAGGGCTATTCCGGAGGCTGCTGAGTTTTTCAGTTCCTTGGAGAATGTGTATCCGTTTATCAGTACATCCCTAGTTAACCACCACAAGTTCAAGCTCAGTCCAAACTTGGAAAAGCATCAGCTGAACTTGTACAGCTCTCAAACACTCGCTGGGCATGCCAGCTGCGCTCCATAAATGTAGTCCTGGATACTTTAACTGCTATTTTTGATTGTCTATCTGCCATTGGATCCCCCATGGCTGTTGGTCTGAGAGCAAAGCTTCATAAGTTCTCCACCGTGTATTTGCTACTGATGTTTCAGTCCCTTCTTTCTGTAACTGAGGGACTTCATAAGTTCTCCACCGTGTATTTACTACTGATGTTTCAGTCCCTTCTTTCTATAACTGAAGGACTACATAAGTTCCTCCAGAAAGAGACTGTAGACCTGGCAGAAGCTTGTTTTGGCAAACAAGCTGTATGTGACACACTGATAGGAAAACGCACAGATGCATTTGCCACAGAACTTTATGACAGAACCAAAGCACTCTGTGAAATTCACAATATTGCAGAGGCAGATGCGACAAGAAAGCGCAAAACGAAAATGGGAGATTTTGTGGTGGAGACCTTTTTGGGTTTAGGCACAGAATTGTCATGTTCCCAAACAATGAAAACAGAGTTGTTGCTCCCCTGCTTGGACAGGATGGTTTGTGAGCTTGACCAGCGATTCTCGACTGTAGATGCAGGTCTGCTCAAAGGCATGCAGCCCCAACTCAAAAAATTTCCTATATACATCATGCTGAACTGAGTTTGCCAAGCACTACGGTATTGATGTTAAAACAGAAGAGATGTTGGTGGCCAGAAACTTTCTTGCCCAGAAAAGAGAGGCTGGATGTCCTCCCAAAGATATGCTTGCTGTGCATAACCTCCTGGATGATGATACGTTTCCTTCTTTGAAGGAAATCATTCAGGTTCCCTCACAATTCCTGTGAGCAGCTGCTCCTGTGAAAGGTCCTTTAGTGTACTGCGCCGGCTGCACTCCTGGTTGCGTAAGACAATGGATTAGAAAAGGCTTGCAAGTCTTGCAGCCATGTCCATTGAGGGTGAAGTGCTTGGGCCACTAAGCCACAATAGTGTTATTGACCGTTTTGCCACCTTTAAAAATAGGAGGTACACTTTGCATCCACCCACAAAATAAGCATCAAAAGAGACAAGCAGGAAGAGAAGTTCTGTAATATTTGTTTGGGATCTTACTTTTTTTATCAGATTTTATTAACAAATAATTTTTCAGTTTTTAAAATCGTATTTTGCTCATTAGTTGAATTTAGTTTTGCCCCATTGTGGATGATACTGTTTAAGATGTTAAATGTGTCTGAATTATTTGGTTAATTTTGAGCAACAAATTTAAATAAATATTTTGGTCTGATGGTATAATATGACCTGCATGTCTTCACATTTCTCTCTCTCTCTCTCTCAAAATAGCATCCAAAAATACTTTTGGCTAGATAGTACAGCCATTTCTGTGCCTTTTGTTGGTGTTGGATGGATGGGGACAGAGTGAACTTTATTTGGATAGAATTTAAGTAAGTCAACCTTGACCAAAAATAACCTTATTTTGATCAATTTTACACCCGTTTGTTCTCTAAAAATACCCTATGAAAATACGTTTTAGGGGCTTTAAAACACCTTATTTTGATCGATTTTACACCCGTTGTTACTCTAAAAATACCCAATGAAAATACGTTTTAGGGGCTTTAAAACAAATCCTGGGGGAGAATGCCCAGAAGCCCCTAAAAGAGGCTTAGCCCCCCTATCCATGAATCTCTAGTGACGTCCCTGGTCGTTCATAACTCTTCACATTACAACCTCCCTTCGTTCCTGGTTTCCTTTCGCAAGTAGCCTAGAAATAAAAGACCAGTTATCACTATGCATCCTTAGTCTACTTATTCATAGTGAATAGACTCCCGTTCACCTTAAGTCTTCCTTCTCCCGGCACATATCATTCCAGCATGTGTAACAAAGTTAGAATGTAGAGTTTCCATCAACCTCGCTCGCAATGTAGATATCAAAAGAATGCCGCAGTTTGCGGTAGAGTATTGGGTGAAACCATTCACTTCAGGAAAAGGGGTGATATAAATAAAGTTTCTTTTAATTTTGTGGTACTGAATTCATAAAAATATTTGCTGCCATTGTAGTAAGGTTGGTAATACGAGAGGTCTTCGGACTTACCATTTTTGTATTATTTTCTTTGAAAGAACAACTAGTGGGTTTTGAGCGTTTCTCCCCTATTTGGGAAGTTGGTCTGCCTGCTCCTCAGTCTGAGAGATATTCTGAGAGCAGGTTCGTGTCTCCTTCCTCTGTATATAAAAACAGTTTAAAACTGTATAACATAATAGTGTTTTTGGAAAACTGGTTCATATATCCTATAGTCAATAGCGAATGTGGCCATGTATATATTTATTTTGCCGTTTAATGTATTGAAGACCTATTTCAGCAAGTTAACCAAGGTTTTGCTGGCTTAGTTAGCCATGTTAATGATGAGAGATAACTAGCACCATTGGTCACTGCACTACAATGTCACGCTAGCTATTGCCAGCAGGTGACTTATTGAAATATTAAGTGAATGTTTATTTTCTCACTACCTTAAAAGGTTTATATGAAAGGGTTGTACTTGTGCTCTGTATTTATGGATTAATATCACTTAACATTGAGGGCATGTATCAATACTGTTGCTCCTATCTAAAAGATATGTGTCCTACCTAACCAGTGAACGTGTGGCTGTGACCGTCGTGTCAATGCCTGTCATCACTGTTTGATATCTTTTACTGCAGATAAAAACCGAGTCAACCTGAAGTGTGGGTGTCGTTGTGCCTTTCTTCTTGGTGGCTATGTGAAGTTGGTTTCACGTGTCTATTTCAGATATAGTTCACAGGTCATGTTCCCAATGGACAGAGAAGTGTTAGAAGTCACTCTCACATAACACACATTTGTCCCTCACTCTTCAGCTGGTTAGGGAGGGTTTGAGGTTCACACACACTGGTTGTGGTGAAATGATCCCTACCATGCATTAAGACACGATCTGACGTCGCCTTTCATGATAACTCCCTTATTCTACTGGCGACCTCTCGGACGAGTTACAGATCATGAAGTTATCAACATAAACCCTCGCAGAAACTCACACGCCAGTATCCCAATTGTGCGAATTTTGTATTAAAACAAAAACACAAAATGAAATCCTCAATACACATACCACAATCCATTCCAAGTAACTGTCATCCCTTAATTTCATATATTTTCCCTTCTATATTGTGAAGGATGGTTTTGTTCTCTTTTAACATAAATATATGCCTTATAGAAGTAGGACATGTTAATCACAAAACATAGTGTGACTGCAGAAAAGCTGTTGTTAATCTAGGGTGTCGACTGTGCAAACCACAAGGTTGAGACAAGATGGAAAAATGCTGAATAACAAGAAAACAGGAATTGAGGAATGTGTAGGGAAAATGCTGAATAACAAGAAAACAGGAACTGAGGAATGTGTAGAAACCAACAAATCAGTTCAATCTTCACAAACAACATTCCGGACATTTGAATCCTGAGTGCTGTGTCTGGGCACCACCGATAGGCTAGCAAGTTTAAACCACGCTAAGCCTCTACTGTGACAGGCCAACTCTGAAGTTGGAACTACCACTGACACAGTATAAAAGAAGATGTCTGTACTATTTCAGTCAGTTCTCTGCTTTACCCTGCGTGGTGATACAGTGAACCCGTATATACGAAAATTGCATTTACCATTTATGGCGTGGGTTTAATTAAAATACTTAAAATATATTCGGTGACTCTGAATCACATTTTGTCCTGATACCAGATTTGAACTGACGCAAATCTCTTTCAATATTCAGATTGAACAAAGAACCTCTGTATGTTTACCCAAAGACCATAACCCCCAGGGAACTTGTACTTTTCCCTTAGAATATGTGATTCAAAAATGGCGTGTTAAATCAAAATAAACAATTCAAACAACTAATCAACTTAGAATTACAACTCTTAATAATTTCCTAAGGAAATAATTGAATTTCAAAGTAATTGTACACTTAGAGACTGCTGTTTCTTAGTCATTTTATAATTAAATCCCACCTGTTCCGATAATTTCTAGTGAAGTTGATCAGTCTTCACGGGAAATTTTAGGATTCAGGGCATTTTGACACCATTAAAATGTGTCCTCCCTTTTCTTTCCCTGTCCTTCAGAAACCACCTAAATACCTTTCAAAACATTTCCATCCTTCTGTATACCCAGTCTAAAACTGAATTGAAAAAAGTCCATCCAAAATAAATCCCACACTCAGTGTCACCACCGCTATCGCATAATTTGTGTGTGTGTGCTGGTTTGTGTGTGGTAAACCATATGTCAAAAATAAATAGAAATGGCCAGGCCTTCCCATGATTTATTTAGCATGCACTACCTTTAGTCACAATGCACACCCATATGGTATTAAATGATTGGTCTCTCACTGTCACAATCGTGTACAATTACCCTGGTATCGTTAATAGACCCATGTCCAATCAACACATTTAATAGCTGTTTCACCTTAGATTGTTCCTGTTAATAACCATTCTAAATGTAATACTTTTCCTGTCGCAAATGTAGTCAATTTCTCAGCTGAAGAAATCAGTGATATTTGATCCCAGGCATCTAATAAAAAGTTGTTTTAGACATGGTCACCTATGTCTCCCTTAATTTTTCCTGGAAGCAAGAATTCTATTCAAGATCCATCAGATAATATAGTGTTCCATTAAGTGGAATTGACCCCATTTTAAAATAAACAATCCAGGAGCCCCTTTCCAGTAATCCTATCAGTTTATCCTGTTGCATTGTCACGTTCCTGACCTGTTTTCTCTTGTTTTGTATGTGTTTATTGGTCAGGGCGTGAGTTTTGGGTGGGCAGTCTATGTTTTCTGTTTCTATGTTGGTTTTGGGTTGCCTGGTATGGCTCTCAATTAGAGGCAGGTGTTTGACGTTTCCTCTGATTGAGAGTCATATTAAGGTAGGTTGTTCTCACTGTTTGATTGTGGGTGATTGTCTTCCGTGTCTGTATGTATGTTCGTACCACACGGGACTGTAGCGTTGGTTTGTAGTCTGTACCTGTTTCGTGCGTTCTTCGTGTATTTGTAGTTCTCATGTTTTAGGTCAGTCTACGTCGTTTTGTTGTTTTGTATTTTCCAAGTGTTTTTCGTGTTCGTCTTCGTCTTTAAATAAATCTATTATGTCATCATACCTCGCTGCACATTGGTCTTCCGATCCCTCTCTCCTCTCCTCGTCCGAGGAGGAGGAAGAATTAGAGCACCGTTACATGCATTAGTTTAGTAAAATACAAAACTGTTGTTTAACAAATGTAGAAGCTTCAAAAAGTTGGTGCTGTCTTATCATCTTGATAGTCAATACTTAATTAATACTACTTGTATTACTGGACACTGTACCAAGTAATGGAAATAGATTATAATTTCTAGAATACATAACTTTCCTGCTCAAATTTACTGGTGTTACCTTACTATAAAACCAAGCAATAGTAATGTCTCTTCATACCTTTACTGTCACGACTTCCGCCGAAGTCGGTCCATCTCCTTGTTCGGGCGGCGGTCGACGTCACCGGCCTTCTAGCCATCGCCGATCCACTTTTAATTTTTCATTTGTTTTGTCTTTGTTTTTACACACCTGGTTTCAATTCCCCAATTACATGTTCATTATTTAACCCTCTGTTTTCCCCATGGTTTTTGTGCGTGATTATTTATTGTATGTTCGGTCCGTTATTGTGGGCTTGGTATTACGACATGTTATTGGAATATTTGAGTAAAGTTTCTTGTGTTACTCATCTCTGCTGTCCTGCGCCTGACTCCTCTACACCAGCTACACCCAGACCACTACATTTACTTTAAACATCCCACTAGTTGCTTGCTTCCAACAACAGTGTCACACCCTGACCATAGAGAGCCTTTGTTTTTCTATGGTATAGTAGGTCAGGGTGTGACTGGGGGGTTGTTCTAGTTAGTTATTTCTATGTGGGGTTCTAGGTTATTATTTCTATTTTGGTGATTGGTATGATTCCCAATTAGAGGCAGCTGGTAATCGTTGTCTCTAATTGGGGATCATATTTAGGTAGCCTTTTTCCACCTGTGTTTTATGGGATATTGTTTTGAGTTAGTGCACGTAGCACCTCTGTAGTCACGGTTCGTTGTATGTTTATTGTTTTGCTAAGTTTCACTTTCTAATAAATTACATGGAACTCAACATCCGCTGCGCCGTGATCCGATCATTATTCCAGCGAACGTGACACACAGCTAATATTTTTTTTACAATCTCTACTCATCGTATAACCTCCTATTAAAACCTCAGTTTTTCAAATGACTAAATTATTGCATCATTAGAGTGTTGTAAAGACACTAATAAATATATTATCATTCACATGCTGTCAACACTCATTCTGTTTACATCAAGCCTCTTTATCAATATGACTACATTTTTTATCACTAACCACTGCTTCACACTCATTAAACATTCATTAGTTTAAGACTAACCTGTAATGCGCCAAATGTAGAAAATACATCAGCCAATTCTTAATCAATCCAAACAATAAAAGTCCAAATTCTTACTTTCCAATTGACTAACGTTAATTATTATTTGTTACCTCCCCTAGTATTCATCTCATCCCTGAAATTCAGAAAACTCTCTTCAATCCCAACTAACCCCCACCTTTCTTGTCGCTATTGTTTGTTACCAGGCGAATTTTTATTTCAATTAGTCAAAACAAACCTATTTCTACTTTTTACAGGGAGGCCACTTTAATTACTATTATCTTCTCCTCCCTTACGTCAATTCAATAAATATAATTTGAATAACGTAACAAGGACTAAGTTTTTCTTGAGTCGCATGGTTCTCGAAACCCCTAAATATGTTGTCTTTTCGCCAGTAGTACTTTACCATAGCTATCATTCCTTGTGTTCCTGCTCTACCACATAGCATACATATGTTATCAACACAGAATCCCCAAATCTAAGCCTTTTAGCGATAGTTTGAATGCGGCGTGATACAAAGTTAGACTGTTTGTGAACATTACTTAATCGTGCTCTCGCCCATACTGTCCATTTTAATATGACCTAATATCCACTGTCCTTGTTTCTTACAAGGATTATTCAACCCCAAAATCCGCTAATGAACAGGGTTGATCCAAACTTTCTGAATCATAATTCCTGTAATTTTTTCCCCACAAGGCAGTCAAGCACTCAAGGTAATGTTAACTTCTTTATGATAGGGGGCAGCATTTTCACTTTTGGATGAATTGCGTGCCCATAATGAACAGCCTCCTACTCTGTCCCAGATTATAATATATGCATATTATTATTACTATTGGATAGAAAACACTCTGAAGTTTCTAAAACTGTTTGAATGATGTCTGTGAGTATAACAGAACTCATATGGCAGGTAAAAACCTGAGAAAAAGTCCAAACAGGAAGTGAGAATTCTGAGGCTGGTCGATGTTAAACTCATCGCCTATTCAATTCCCTGTAATATATGGATCTATTTGCACTTCCTACGCCTTCCACTAGATGTCAACAGTCTGTAGAATGCTGAATGAAGCCTATACTGTGATGTGGGACCGGATGGGAGGTGTTTGAGTCAGTGGTCTGGCAGATTGCCTGTTCTTGGTCACGCGCATTCCTCATGATATCGCCATGCGTTCCATTACTTCTAGAGACTGAAAGGAATTCTCCGGTTGGAACGATATTGGATATATATGATATACAGTATATGATAACAGCCTGAAGATTGATTCTCTACTTAGTTTGACCAGTTTATTCGACTTGGAATAAAACTTTCGTCCGACGTTTGCCTGCATCTGCGCGAGCGTTTTGACACGTGTACTACACATGCTAGCAAAAGTAGCTACTTGGACATAAGTAATGGACATTATCGAACAAAACAATGATTTATTGTGGAACTAGGACTCCTGGCAGTGCATTCTGATGAAGATCATCAAAGGTAAGGGAATATTTCCAACATGGCGGAGAAATTATGTTAAATCTGAGCGCCGTCTCAGATTATTGCATGGTGTGCTTTTTACGTAAAGTCTTTTTTAAATCTGACACTGCGGTTGCATTAAGAACAAGTGTATCTTTAATTCTGTGTAAAACATGTATCTTTCATCAAAGTTTATGATGAGTATTTCTGTTATTTGATGTGGCTCTCTGCAAATTCTCCGGATATTTTGGAGGCATTTCTGAACATGGCGCCAATGTAAACCGAGATTTGTGGATATAAATATGCACATTATCGAACAAAACATAAATGTATTGTGTAACATGTCCTATGAGTTTCATCTGATGAAGATCATCAAAGGTTAGTGATTCATTTTATCTCTATTTCTACTTTTTGTGACTACTATCTTTTGCTGGGAAAATGGCTGTTTTTCTGTGGCTATGTACTGAGCTAACATAATTGTTTGGTGTGCTTTCCCCGTAAATCCTTTTTGAAATCAGACATGTTGGCTGGATTCACAACATGTGTAGCTTTAATTTGGTGTCTTTCATGTGTGATGTCATGAAAGATTGATTTTTATTGTAATATATTTGAATTTGGCGCGCTACATTTTCTGGCTTTTGGCCAAGTGGGACGCTACCATCCCACATATCCCAGAGAAGTTACCTGGCCAAAGTTGGCTAATTTAGCTAACGCTACTTCCAGATATAAACAAGAAAATACATCCTCACTCTCCATTCTACTCACCTAGCAAAGCTGATTAGGCTCTTTACTTGTTTGTTAAACGTTGGTGACTAACTGTTGTCACGATCGTCAAAGGGACTGAGAGAGGACCAAGGCGCAGCGCGTGGAAAGTACATCTTCTTTTTATTAGAAGAAGGAAAAAACCGAAACAAAAACAACAAACAGACGACCGTGAAGCTATACAAACATAAGTGCTGACACAAAACACTTCGACATAGACAATTCCCCACAAACAGCTAAAGCCTATGGTTGCCTTAAATATGGCTCCCAATCAGAGACAACAATAACCAGCTGTCTCTAATTGAGAACCAATTCAGGCAACCATAGACTTTCCTAGATCCCTACACTCAAACATAGACACAGCTAGACTACTATACTAAACACAAACCCAACTACTCTAATAAACCCCCTAAACCTTACAACCACCCTAGACACTACAAAAACACATACATTCCCCATGTCACACCCTGACCTAACTAAACTAATTAAGAAAACAAAGAATACTAAGGCCAGGGCGTGACAACTGTGCTCCTTGCAATAATTCAAATTATGTTATTTCCCTGGCGTTTACTGACACCGACAATATTCAATCCGACGAGCATTTGTAAACTCATCAGTTATTCTGCACTCTGGTACATCTAATCTAGTGCTTTGAAAACCAACCAAAATAGCCTGAACGATATTGCCAAGCACCCCATTTTACACTATCCCTTCTCAAAATAGTCCTGTTAGCGCAATGGCGCTGATAGAACGCTAATTTCAATATGCTTGTATATTGAGCTTCTTATTCTAGACTTATGTGATTGTTCCAATTCATAATTGCCTCCCTGAATTCTTTATTTGATTTGAATTCTCCTGTTAACAGAGTAATGTTGCCCTACATGATCTAGTTTGCTCTTTCATATTCGAGTCGAATTGGTAGAATTTCTATGCGCTTCTTTCAGGGACTCCATGGTTTTAAAATGACTATTTTCCTGTGATAGTCATATTTATTCTCTGCTCCTTAGTTTTGTTTTATTGTGCTATTCCCTGTATTAAAACCACTTTGATTTATTCTTATATTACTCCCTACAGATCCAGGACTAAAAACTTTAACGATCTGTTCAAGCCCTAAAGACTTTCACCACACCTTATTCTCTCGGATTATTGTACTCAGACTATTAGTTATTGCCCGTTTCTAGGTTTTTATAATTGTTCTCTCTTTTTGAGTATATTCTTACTACAAATGTTCCCATTTCTATAGACTGTATGTTCATCCACTTTGCAGTACGCAATTTTCAATGGCCTTACCAGGCAATCGCTGATGTTGTCTTGGCATTTATTACTAAGTTACTATAATGTTCATGTATTTTACAATTTATCCTGACTATAATGTTCATGTATTTTACAATTTATCCTAACTATTCAAACGTTTAGTATTATATTCAATAGGTATTTATGTACAACAAAGTCATTCACCTCCCCTAGTCCAGGACTGGTTGCGTCCCCTCCGTCAGACCAAGAGAGGCGCAACCTTTTTATCCCACAGCGACCTTTTAATTATCGATACATTTCCTCAACAGGATTTCTCTTACACTTTCCTAAGTGACCTATTAATTATCGATACACTTCCTCAACAGGATTTCTTTCACGCTTTCCTAAGCGACCCGAGTCTTCTACTCTTACACTTTTCTAAGTAACGCTGTCCTTAGCGATTTATCACAGGGCGGTAACCACAATTTATCTAACTGTCTGAGCTGATCCCTATCTTCACACTTTCCTAAGTTGTTTTTCATTGGTGGTATTGACAGGTTTGACATTTATTTCAGGGCCGCATTTAATGTATATGACTAGTAAATAACCGTCTATGCAGTCCCATTATCAAATAAATGTCTATCCAGTCCCATATCGTTCCTTATCAAACACCTGATTATACAACACTTTCCTGATTCACCTCTTTCACACAGAAAATGCAATATTACACAGGATGTTTACCCATCCAGGCAGACCTTATCGATTGACACGCGATTTACACGATAAGCGGTATTACAGGATTTCTATTTAATTTTTATTCGACCATTCAGATAGACAATTGTCACCTCAAACTAGATTGAACAGAACAGGGCAGACAGAACCTGACCGAGACTGATCCTCCACTCCAGCTGAGCGACTGCGTGAGCCAGACAATTTGAATGACCCGCTGACAAGGACCAACTGAATCAGACAAATGGGCTGCGTTTGCGCACAACTCACACAGGTCTAATCAAACATATCCCGGCTATACGAAATCATACAACATAGTCACAACTTAAACAGACTGAACAACTGGTCAGATGAACCGTCTGAACAAATCAGATGAAAAACCCCACCCAACTGAGCCAGTCAAAATAGACGGTGCACACAACTCTACCTCTCCAATGGCCACACACCAAGCTTCTTATTATACCCCCCAATATTGTGCATGTATTTCATTGAACTCATAAGCTCTCAATATTGCTTTGGTTCATCAAATTTGGAGAAACCTATGGTGACCTACCTCTGAAAACAGGTTCCTAGAGCAGACCACACAAGAACTCCATTATTACAGGCAAAAACTCAGTTTACCCTCATAACAAGCGGCCGCTTGTGTTTTGTGCAAGCCCATTCACAGCAACAGATTTTCACTGTCTCTGGTCCCCTTTCACAACTCCTGGCAAGCTCGCCATTTATGTCGTGGACGTGTTTGGTCAATCATATTTCACAAATACCAGAGCATGTGAGTTCAAATAGACTTTTTATTACTTTATAATAAAAGCCAAGCTGCATCATGAATACAGCTCCCTAAACAGATCATGTTTAGAATACGTTTACTTCTTGTTCGAATTCCCTGGTGTTACCTAACCAAAAACCAATAACTTTTAGCCACTTTTGAAAAGTGACTCAAAGCTATAATGCACGCCTTTTCCCTCTAAATGACACAACCAATTTTCTCTGTCATAATTTGAGGAACGTTTTTGTGTATTCAACATATTGACGCAGCAAGTCAACCTGCCTCTTGTCAAAGACATATCCCCTATTCAGATTGAGTTCTGCTTTAAATTCTATCGAAAAAGTAAAACCAACCGAACTTCCCAACTTTCTATACCCCAAAATTTAAACGTACCATGTTCTTTGCTAAATTTATATCGTATGTCAATCGATTCATAAAAAATATAACATCCTGATGGCACAAAACTTTATCGTATCTCTCCGTTATTCCTTAGAATTCATCAGGTTTAGGTAACTTTCTCTTCTATGATACAGCATTTAAAAAATACGACTCCATTCCCATTTTATTCGGAAAATGTTAAACAAAAATAAAAATAAAATTAAGAATAAAAATAGAATGTACTCCCTAGTTTTATTTTAAAGATATGGTATGTTAATACAATCGCTAGTTCATATGAAAACCTGGCCCTATTCTGTCCCTACGTTTTATAGATGCACCAATCAACTTCCCCAAAAATATGTTCACCCCAGCCAACGCCCAATGTGCTCTTACAAAGCTTATGTTAAACAAATGTATCTCCGTGTAGACTGTGTGTCCCTTAACACAAATAGCAATAATGTACCACACTCATACAGTGAACTTGTCTTATATCCAATATCCCATGTTTCAATCAGTAAACTTGTCTTATTTCCAAAATACTGCCGTTAGATGATTTGCGCTAACCACCCAACTTGTCTTATATCCAATACTTTGCCGTTTACTTGTACCAGGAACTTGTCTTATTTCCAGTATATTGCCGTTCAGTTTAAAACCTGTTTGGGCTGCAAGCCCGACACCGGTACACTTATGACAACAGCCAGCTCAAAGTGCAGGGCGCGAAATTCAAAATATATATTTTTTTAAATATTTAACTTTCACACATTAACAAGTCCAAGACACCAGATGAAAGGTGCACATCTTGTGAATCAAGCCAACATGTCCGATTTTTAAAATGTTTTACAGGGAAGACACAATATGTAAATCTATTAGCTAACCACGTTAGCAAAAGACACCAATATTCTTACTCCATCAGTTTATGACTCCATCAGTAGCTATCACAAATTCGGCCAAATAAAGATAAAAATAGCCACTAACCAAGAAACAACCTCATCAGATGACAGTCTGATAACATATTTATTGTATAGCATATGTTTTTTTCGAAAAATGTGCATATTTCAGGTATAAATCATAGTTTACATTTCAGCTACAATCAGAAATTGCACCGAAAGCAGCCATAATATTTACAGACACCAACGTCAAATACCTAATTACTCATCATAAAACATTTCTGAAAAATACATAGTGTACAGCAATTGAAAGACAGGCATCTTGTGATTCTAGACAATATTTCCGATTTATTAAATGTTTTACAGCGCAAACAAAATGTAGCGTGATATTAGCATAGCCACAATAGCCAGAAACACTTGGGCGCCCACGACCAGTCAACATGCACGACAGATATTAGAAATAGCATCATAAAATGTTTCTTACTTTTGGTGATCTTCCGTCAGAATGTTGGATAAGGTGTCCTTTGTCCAGAATAGTCGTTGTTTTGATCTGGAACGGCAAATATCCCTCTTCATTTAGCATGGGCACTTGCCAAGTGGCACGGATCACTCCAAAGTCAACAAAGTTAGAGAACGGAACACGGCAAAACTCCCGAAAAAATTTCAATAATCTGATTAAACTATATTGAAAAAACATACGTTACGATGATATGGTGACATGTATCAAATAAAATCTAAGACGGAGATGTTCGTCGTTCATAACGACAGCTAAACAGAAGCCATATCCATGTCCTCTTTCGCGCGCTCCAGAAACAGGATATGGACGGTCACGTCAAACAAAGACCTTTTATTCCACCTCAGACCAAGATAGACACGAAATTTCTTCTCTCACCGCATCTTGACAACCAGGGGAATGCGTAGGAAGTGTTTGTAGACTCTTACGTATCACGCCCATGTATAGGCATGCAGTTGAACAGAGCATCGATTTCTGACATTTCACTTCCTGGTCAGGAAAAGTGCTGCAGAAGGAGTTCTGTTTCACTCAGAGAAATAATTCAAACGGTTTTAGAAACTAGAGAGTGTTTTCTATCCAATTGTAATAATAATATGCATATTGTACGAGCAAGAATTGAGTACGACGCCGTTTGAAATGGGCACATTTTATCTGGCTACTCAATACGCCCCCTGCAGCCATAACAGGTTTTAAGGGCTGAACTTGTCTTATATCCAATATCCTGCCGTTCCTGGCGGTTATATTGCCGTTCACTTTTCACTCACACGGTAAACTTGTCTTATATCCAATATACCAAAATAAAAATCTGTGAACTTGTCTTATATCCAGAATATTGCCGTTCAGTTTAATTCTGAACTTGTCTTATTTCCAATATTCTGCCGCCCACGGTGGTTATACTGCCGTCTACCCACATACACACCCGTAGATTTAGTAGTCTACTTTAGTACATTTCAGTCGGCTCTACACGGACATTTATCCTCATTCATTCATGCAGGCTTTTAATTCACAACTATCATCCAATATCATTCATCCTTACATTGATTTTTTCAAATCACGTTGATCAACTTGAAATTGCATTTCCCATCAATTATATTCACACTATTCTATTAAAATTTGGTAACTTACATCAGACAGGTGATCTCACAAAATGAATTTGGATAACGCCAATGTGCAGAATTTCAGTTATTACAATAGGTATCTGCTTACCTTTTTTTTTAGTAGACCGGTCTTTTTGTGAGAAAACCCCCGTCCGACGACAGCAATGGCCAATTGGCTGGCGCGTCAATGTCCAGCGAAGTCCTGTCCCAGATCGTCGGGGTCACCAATTGTTAGGGTTGCGTCAATTCAATCTGGTATAAGGACAAGTATGACAATGAGTCACTAATTGTATGCTATGTACTTTTTATTAACTAAGTAATAAATGGCAAATGCAATTTTCGTATATACGGGTTCACTGCACCACCCCGCAGGGTAGAACAGAGAACTGACTTGTTCCTGACAAAGATATTATAATATACTCTGACAGAGATAGTTCCCGCTTCCGAGCCGGCCTGTCAGAGTAGAGACTGGGCGTGGTTTAGACTCACCCAGCCTATCGCCGGCGCTCAGGCTAGTCCTAGCCTCTTTGCGCTCTTTGGTGTCCCGGCGCTGTTGCTGTGTAGATTACGCTCCCTCACCCCAGAGACTGAGGTCAGACAGCTCTGCAACATTGTCTGGGCTATTTGCACCTGTATGCAAAAGCACACTGTTCTCGCTCAAGGCTAACCACAGCTTCCCAGCACACATATCTGGGGCTACCTGATACTTCCAGCACACACACACAGACGCCCAGGCCAACAGTTGCTAATATTCAATCACATTGAGTATTCAATCACAATCACATATAGTATTGGGTTGTAGTGCATAACTCAGAACCTCACACTTGGTACACATGTTTTATACATTTGTCCTCCTAACTTTATACTCATAGTAACTCCTCTTAATGGCTCATCACCTCTGGCATTTAGCCACTGTTATCATATTGCCTTCATATTAGGACATGCAACATATAGAGTCACAAAAATAGTTTCATGCATGTAGGACCATAGCAACAGACCGTGGCAGTCTACAGGATTAACCAATACATGACATCCTGCTGACTCCTCTGAAAGGGGAACCCCTGTTCTGGAAAAGACCCAAGAGGTGTAACCATAGTTGGCCATAACAGTTACAAGAATAACCACGTGCGTGTCTAATGGTGTCCAATGACCTAGAGCACATGGAGTGCACTAGTTTTTCTGGCTCCTTCTGAAATAAATACACATATGCACTGAAAAATTCACAATAGAGCTTAGTTAGCGGCTACTGACGCGCAGTATGTAACGCAGAAAGTTACTTGATGATACCGCCGGGCGTGACTCGACTGGGTTTCCATTTGAGGATATCTGACCTTAGCATGCATACATCTTCGCCATCGCACTCAAACCATCTTCGGGGAGACCAAAATCCCTGTATAATGCCTGTGATTCCTCATGTCAAAGTGAGGAAAATCGATGAAGCGGGGGGGTTATTGGCGGACATAATTACAAGTCTCTTAGTGTAGCCAAATGCCTCGTCATCTAATTAGTGACACGCATGAATTGATGAACAAGATTCCCACTGTCCCTACCTACTATCTAGCGAAATCACAGTCAAGGGAACGGGCTTGGCGGAATCAGCGGGGAAAGAAGACCCTGTTGAGCTTGACTCTAGTCTGGCACTGTGAAGAGACATGAGAGGTGTAGAATAAGTGGGAGGCCTCAGCTCGCGCCGGTTGCGACGCGCTCCGGGGACAGTGGCAGGTGTGGAGTTTGACTAGGGCGGTACATCTGTCAAACGGTATCGCAGGTGTCCTAAGGCGAGCTCATGGAGGACAGAAACCTCTCGTGGAGCAGAAGGGCAAAAGCTCGCTTGACCCTGATTTTCAGTATGAATACAGACCGTGTAAGCGGAGCCTCACGATCCTTCAGACTTTTTGGGATTTAAGCAGGTGTTCCCCATAAAAATCCTTGACTACTTATTTTATTCCTTCCGTTTATGTTTTTAATACACCATCATTGTTTTTTAACCCTGTCATTATCCTACCTTTAAGTACCTTGTACACTTCTCCCCCTCCTTACTTATTAAAATAGCCTCCTTACTTTTCTGTTCTGATAAAAATGCCATTTCCCTTTTTACTACTTTAATTTCATGGTTAAAATGAAAGCCCTGTTGACCTAGATTAAAATACCTCTGCAGTCCCACCATGCGTCTATCTTTTTCTTTGTTTTTCTTCTTTTTGGTCCTCGTCCTACCCTTCACCATTTCCCACCACTGTGCTCGTGTGTCAAAGAAGTCCTGTAGCGTCTGCCACTGGCTGAACTGCTCCTTGTACTGACTAACTACTCTATCATCTTCTAAAAGGGAGCAGTTCAATTTCCAGGACCCTCTTCCCACAGTCCCTCCCGAAGGTAGTGAAAGGGTGCACGTCAGCATTACGTGATCTGAGAAGAAAGCAGGGGTTATTCTAGCATCAGTTGGGGGACAGTCACGGGTAAACAGTCAATGCGAGAGGCTCTGGTGCCGTCACCACTGGTCCAGGTGAAGCCCTCCTCTCTTGGATGCAGGGTTTTTAAAAAGTCAGTCAGTTTAAAATCCCTGCACAACCCTTGCAATAAAACACTTGACCTATCTACCTTAAAATTCTCTCCCGTTCCTCTCCGGTCTGCTCCACTTAAAACACAGTTGAAATCCCCACCCACCACTAGAGGATTCCTCTCTAGCATGTGGGACTGCAGGTCTTATAAAAGTGCGCACCGGTCGTGTTTATCATTAAAACCATACACATTTAGCACATTAAAATCCCTCCCCATAAAAGTGCAATTGGCTCAGAGAGCATGCCCACTAACCACCACCGTGCTCCCCCTCACCACTACCTGTGGGGTCTTGATTGAAATGGCAATGGCGTCATTCTTACTAAATTTGGAACCACTCCTAATGGAGTGGTCCTAAGTGCTGCCACTTATCCTCCCATATGCTGTAAGAGGACAAAAAGTAGACCCCCTCCAGTAATAAAAACACATCTGAGTTAAACATTTGTAAAAAGGATAAAACCGATTGTGCTCTTATTTCCGTTTTTACACTCCTAACATTTCTAATGGTGATTTTAAAAGCCATAAAAGGGGTGAGTAAAAACAGTGCACAAAAAAAATGACATTTTTAACATTGCCAAAGCGTATTAGATAATTAACAAAGTCCTGCTGTTCAGGAAGCACAATTTCAACACTGAAAGGCAAACAAATGGCATCACCATAGTGTGGGGTTTTGTAAGGTTTTTGACATGCTTAACTAACTATAAGCTAGTAGGGCTTCTTATGCATTGAAGTTTGAATTGCTGACTCATGTGAACCTGCATTTTCCATTGTTCTCAGGCTTACCAGTGCTCAGGGCCTAACCATGGGGCCACAGCCTGAAATATGTGTGTGTATGCAACAAATGTATCAGGACGTAAGGGATGAGCAGAAGTGTGAAATAATGTGTGTGTGTGTGGTAAGAAGGGCACTGTACTGTGTGACCGAAACTGTGCTAATCTTAGAGAGGTACAGGAGGGGGGTGAATCAGGAGACTGCTGACTGTGGTGTACAATAGACAATAACAGATAAACTATACACACAAAGAACATCTGTGAGGTTCTGAGTTATGCACTATAACCCAATACTATAACACACGTGATTGAATATTAGCAACTGTATATGTGATTGAATACTCAACGTGATTGAATATTAGCAAACTGTTGGCCTGGGCGCCTGGGTGTCTGTGTGTGTGTGCTGGAAGTAACAGTTAGCCCCAGATAAGTGTGCTGGGAAGCTGTAGTTAGCCTTGAGCGAGAACAGTAGGCATTGTATACAGGTGCAAATAGCTTAGACAATGTTGCAGAGCTGTCTGACCTCAGTCTCTGGGGTGAGGGAGCGTAATCTACACAGCAACAGCGACAGGACACCAGAGAGCGCAAAGGGGCTGGGACCAGCTTAATCACCAACACCAACGATAGGCTGGGTGAGTCTAAACCACGCCCAGTCTCTACTCTGACAGGCCGGCTCGGAAGTGGGAACTATCTCTGTCATGAGTATAATATACTATCTTTGACAGGAACAAATCAGTTCTCTGTCTTATCCTGCGTGATGAAACATTGAACCCGTATATACGAAAAATGTATTTGCCATTTATTAACTTTTGAATTAAACAATTATGTTAACCAAGTTCAGGTGTGCTATTGTTCCTATCTCAGTTGAACCTTCGCAGCCTTAACAATAGTCTCTAGGCCGTGCCGAATTCAAGAAGATGCTTGCTAGGTCTGACCACAGCGACTGTGCAAAAAAAGTAGACCCAAAATGAAGTGTGACCTAAATTTGAGGTGCTTTTGGGTGACAGCGGCAGAACCGTTAAGGCTTAATTCAAGCACAGGAACTTTCCATAGTCCCTCCCGATCTGTGCAAGCCTAACCTTGACCGTGTGGAATTAACCCTTAACAGGGTGTTCTCTTCTAACAGTTTACAATGACATCTCTCCCCATAGGAATACATTAACTGCTGCCCTAACTTCAACCTGAAGCCTATGTGGGTTATGAATGCCATATCAAACTGTCTTCGATGACAATCCATCAGGCCACTAAGAGGATTACCTGTGTTGATTCTAAGCTTCCTGGAGCAACCGGAAGTGGTTACATTAGTGAAGCAAGTTTAAATACCCTGAGCCCAGGTGGCTCCAATCACTAACAACCCTCCTCTGCCTGCAGGAGGAACCGCCCCTGCAATGCAGAGGGGCCGTGACAGTATATAGAAGCGTCTTATATCGGCTGAAAGCTTAAATTCTTGTTAATATAACTGCACTGTCCAATTTACAGTAGCTATTACTGCGGAAGAAAATGCCATGCTATTGTTTGAGAGTTCCTAACAACAAAACACTTTTTTCACCACAATAGTTTTGATGAATTCACCTCTGAAGGGGAAATGTGTACTTACATTCTGAAATCTTACTGATTTATCATCCAAAGGGTCCCAGAGATAACAATCCTCGATCGATTTTGTATTTCTACTTGTTCAATATGCAAAGAAAGGATTCTGAAAATCTAACCCTAAACATTGTTTCAACCAGTCAAATCATGTTTGTATTTATTTTTCAGAGATCCCAGAATGTAACCAGACTTCACTGGATCATTATGAGTGTAGTATATCCTATAGGACACCAAATTCGGTCAGAGAGCGACGCCTTCATGGCGCGCCGATGACGCGGGCGGTCTTCACTTGATTGACTAACTTTGTCAAATATGCACCTGATTAGTTCCTGCGCGAGAGGGGTAGCTCTCCATTTTCTTTCTCTCTTTTATTGAATAGGTTACGGTCCGGTTGAAATATTATCGATTATGTTTGTTAAAAACAACCTGAGGATTGATTATAAAAAACATTTTACATGTTTCTACGAACACTTTTTGGAATTTCCGTTGAACGGAATGAGGATTTGGTTTTCTGAACGTAACGTGCAACCCAAATGGCGTTTTTTTGTTATAAAAGTAATATTTATCGAACAAAAATAAAATTTCTTGTGTAACTGGGAGTCTCGTGAGTGCAAACATCCGAAGATTATCAAAGGTAAGCGATTCATTTTATTGCTTTTCTGACTTTCATGACCAAGCTAATATAAGGCTAACTGTTCTAGCATTGATTGATACACTCACAAAAGCTTGGATTTCTTTCTCTGTAAAGCATATTTTCAAAATCTGACACGATAGGTGGATTAACAACAAGCTAAGCTGTGTTTTGGTATATTTCACTTGTGATTGCATGATAATAAATATTTTTAGTAATATTTTGCGCCCTGCAATTCAGCGGTTGTTTAGGAAAATGATCCCGCTAAAGGGATCCGTAGCGCAGAGAAGTTAACATATGATTCCCATGCCAATAAAGCCAAAATATTTTTTCCAGCCTTCAGACAATAAACACAAGACAGTGAAGGTTCAACACTTAATTTGTAAGTGACAGACTAAAACCCGACCTTTAAAAAAGCACAACAAAGAATTACTCCTAATTAAATAAAACAGCACAAACCTTGACATTATAATCACACCAAATAGAACAGACAGTGACTAAATTACAGACATGTTACACTTCTAAAATCTGAACAAGCACACAAATAGAAAACAAAATCAGAACAGGGTAAATGTGAGACAGTCTTTAAGAGTCTTCGGAAGAGGGAGTCTTGGTCGGCTCCCCTTCCTTCTAGCTGCATCAGGGCTTCCTTGTGCAGCTTCATCCTTCTTGAGGCAATAGCTTTTTTGAGTCTGACTTTATTTGCATTCAGTTGGTGCATACCTTGCACTGTGACAATGGGGGAGTGGTGGGGCGACTTGTTCTTCACTTTGAGGGGTGAGATTAGCATGGGGCTGACGGCCACCACCATGTGGCACCTGAGGATCGTCTGCTTCCTCTTTGGGGTAAGTTCCTGCTCCACCTGAGGCTTGGTCACCTTGGAGGGTGTCTTCTGACAGAGCAAACACAAGACATTAGATATATCTCAAAATGCACACTTGACTGTTATAGTGGACAAGAACATTTTGCTAATCGAATGTGTCCTGTCGGAATAGCTAATCTTACTGGAGGGTTTCTGGCCGTCTTTTCCTCCTCTGAGTCCCCGGCAGACATGCCAGCCTCCTGGTACACCACCTTGGTCTCTTCAGGGGTGGTGCTCCCCTCAGGGAGGGAGGGAGGGAGAGGCGTCCTATCTCACCTTCCGCTTTCTCTTTGAGGTGGAGGGCTGGTTCTCTGCAATGACTGTGGTATCTTCTCCCTTCAGTGCAGCCTCGAAGAGTGCCCTGGTTTCACTGGCTTGAGATGGATTTAAATTGATAGCATAAAATGTATCTTGCATCTGGAAGTCGTGGCACATGAAGTTGGTCGGCATTTCCCTGTCAATCTTCGGGAGCATGTTTTTTACCTGTAAGACTAAGACACCCACACACACAAGATATGATATTACTGCACAACAGTGCAATAGGATCTTACAATAATTTGATTCCTATCTAATCTGACTTACATGAGTGACAATGTAGGTCTGCAGGTCTTTGAAGGTAGGACTTTTGGGCAGACCCATCTCCTTCCATACCTCCCTCAGGTAGGCAGGCAGGCATTTGTTATCCACCTGGGAGGGCCCCTGTCGGCCGGCCATTTGCCGGTGTTTGGACGGACGGTTCCTCCCGCCCCATGTGGATTCGCCTCTGTCGAGGGAACCCCTTTCGGAGACGTTTTACACCGTTTAAGATACGCTCCAGCCGTCCCAGTGGCCCTACATTGGTGTTCCGGTGCGGGGCGTGGCACACCCAGGCAGCGATGCCTGTGGTGGGGGCCACCCCGCTACGCACCGGCGCTAGAGACACGTGTGTTTCTCAAACCCTGGCGTTGGCCTAGTTGTGCGGTTCCTACTAAACCCTCCAACTAGACAAAGACCTCATGAGCGGCGCCCTGGCTCCTGTGGCTTCAGTCACGGGCAGTTCAGGGCTGGGCGCACGGTGGATTGCACCCGGGCCTCCTGCCCTCACGGGGTAGGACCGTGCCCTTTCTGTTTTCTGCTTAGTGAGCTCAGGTACAACCTCTATGTTGTGAGGGTCTACCTGGTTGATCCTGCCAGTAGCATATGCTTGTCTCAAAGATTAAGCCATGCAAGTCTAAGTACATACGGCTTAAAACTTCTTATGGCTGCAATCCCGTCAACGGGATCGATATGTTTTACATAGAATTAAAGATACACTTGTTCTTAATGCAACCGCTGTGTCAGATTTTAAAAAGCTTTATGGCAAAAGCACCATATTCAATAATCTGAGAACAGCGTTCAGCCACAAAAGGAAGCCATACAGTTACCCGCCAAATTGTGCAGTCAACAAAACTCATAAATAGCATTATAAATCTTCACTTACCTTCGCTGATCTTTGTCAGAATGCACTCCCAGGACTCCCACAAGAAATGTTCGTTTTGTTCGGTAATGTCCATCATTTATGTCCAAATAGCTGTTTTTGTTAGCGTGTTTGGTAAACAAATCCAAAGTCAGGGAGCGTGTTCACTAAAAGCAGACAATGTCAACAAGTTCCGTATTAGTCCGTAGAAACATGTCAAACGATGTATTGAATCAATCTTTAGGATGTTAACATAAATCTTCAATAACGTTCCAAACGGAGAATTCCATTGACTTCAGATGTGCGATGGAACAGAGCTCCCGCTCATGTGAACGCGCATTGTCAGGTCATGGTAGACCTGACTCATTCCTCTCTCTTTCGGCCCCACTTCACAGTAGCAGCATCAGACAAGGTTCTACAGACTGTTGACATCCAGTGGAAGCCGTAGGAAGTGCAAACTGATCCATATCCCACTGTGTATTCGATAGGTGGTGAGTTGAAAACCTACAAACCTCAGATTTCCCACTTCCTGGTTGGATTTCTTCTCAGGTTTTTGCCTGCCATATGAGTTCTGTTATACTCACAGACATCATTCAAACCGTTTTAGAACCTTCAGAGTGTTTTCTATCCAATAATAATAATAATATGCATATTTTAGCAACTGGGACTGAGGAGCAGGCAGTTTACTCTGGGTACCTCTGGGCACCTTTCATCCAAGCTACTCAATACTGCCCCTGCAGCCATAAGAAGTTAAGGAACCCGGATGAGTGACCATGGGAAGGGTATGAGAGAATTAAAGGAATTTACGGGGTACAAGTGACTACTTTGCCAAATCCTAGCCAGGGAAATGTCTTTGATGCGTTTCTGCACCCAGAGTGTCCAGACTGGATTACCAACCGTGGACCCACACATACTACGCCAGGGGCATGAGTGCGATCAGCAAAGCCTGGATATGCGAAGTGAGAGAATCGCGTTGCGAAAAGCAACATTTCTGTGGAAAAATAAGCTTTGCTTAAAGAGAAGAAGGTCTCAGTTCCAGACCATGGGGGGAGAAATGCCTGAAAGGCTCTTCTCCTCACAAGAAAGTAACTTGCGAAAATATATCCTTCCAGGATATGTCTCAGGCCTCGGACCCAGATCCTCCCGATGCCCTGGAAGCGAGGGAGGACGCGGGCTCGATGGCGCCTCATTGTGTCGGCGAATTAAAGACACCTACCCTAGCATTGCAGGATGGGGGTAGTGATGTTGTGTTGCCACCACAGCCAGTTTATGCTGCGAGAGAAGAGAGGAATATGCGTACCCCAGCCAGCTGCTCGAAGGGAACGGCTTCACAAAGTACCCTGCTGGTATCACTCCCCGTCCGTGATTTGAGCTGTGGGCGATGTGGCATATCACTTGGGGCCATTGGGGAAGCGGTGAAGCACTATGCGGTGGTGCACCCGGCGGTCTCAGTGGTATTTGTGTGTCGAGTGTGCGGGAAGTCAAGCGAAAATAGCCACTCCATCTCCTGCCATATCCCTAAATGCAAGGTAATGGTAGAGACCCAAATGGAATTGGACAGTGATTGTTTGTGGACACTGTCTGAAAAGGTTTACAACGGCTGGGGGACGTATGCAGCACAAAAGACAAACACTTTGCTCTTTATTGCCAAGAGAAGGAGGGGGAGGGGACAGCAACTGTAAAGGGGAAAAGGTCTGAGGATGAGAGGAGTGGAGAAAAGAGAGTTGGCTCGCCTGAGAAATAAGCGGGCTGGGGACAAGCATATAAAACAGGTATGTCACAGACAACCTGGACACTGGTAAAACTTCAGAACGGGTGAGGCAAATAAGACAAACAGACATGGAAGGATAGAGTGACATATTCAAGGAAGCAACTGATGGAAAGAATTTTGTCAGGGTGCTGTCCAAGCCGGGAACACCACCACCACCCCAAACTGGTCTCCGTGGAATTCTCTGCGGAAAACTAAATGGGGATGCTACCAAAGGGGGTGTTCAGATTGGAGAAGTCACCTTGTCCCTAAGGGGGGCGGAGCAAGATTCAGCCTTGCTCATTCCGTCCGCCCTTGACCTGCAGCGGTTGTTGGGAAGGAGATTGAAGGATCCGGAGAACCGATTGGGGGAACGCAAGACCAAATTGCCAAGTGAAGGAAAAAAGGTTGGAAAGCTAACAATACGGGAGTACAGGAGCTGTTTCACAACCATCAATCCAGGCTTGGGAAATCTATTCTGGATGGCAATAAAAGCATGGCATCAGTCTCTCCACCACCTGAGGTTGCGTTGGAATTCAAGAGTTGGTGGGAGGTGACAGAAAAATATTATGGACTTGGTCAGTTCGACTCAAGAAGGGATGCGGATAGCGGTGCGTTCCGATCGCTTATCTCAGCGGCCGAAGTATGTGAGAACCTTAGGGCAATAAAAAACGGTACAGCAGCTGGGCCAGATGGGATAACAAAAATGGCACTGCTTGAATGGGATCCCTCTGGTGCGAAACTGGCCGATACCTTTTCCATATGGCTGACTTCGGGTAACTTGCCTGGTCCCTTTAAGAGGTCTTTGATACCCAAGACAGATGACGCGATTTTACTCACCCAGGTGTCTGGGTGGAAGCCTCTTACTATCGGGTCGGTAGTGTTGAGGCTATACTCTCGCATTCTGAAACACAGGCTGGCGAGGGCGTGTCCCATCAACCCACATCAGAGAGGATTTGTTTCCTCACCTGGCTGTTTAGAAAATTGGATGATCTTGGGAGGATTAATCAAGCCGAGTAGGACGAGGGGCAAGATGTTGGCCGTGGTGTTTTGATTTTGCGTGTGCATTTGACTCGGTTAGTCATTTGCACATCTTGGAGGTACTCAGGCAGAGAGGACTTAATGAACATATCGTTGGAATCGTAGGTGACTCGTACACCGATGTAACGACCGTGATAAATCAACGGGGAGCTGTCCCCTCCTGTTGACATGAGGGTAGGCGTTAAACAGGGAGATCCAATGTCCCTGTGTTTTTAATCTGGCCCTGAACCCAATGATTGACACCCTCGAACGGTACGGCTTGGGGTACAAACTGGACTATTGTCAGATCGCAACCTTGGCCTTTGCTGATGATCTAGTCTTGGTGAGCGGTTCTTGGGAGGGCATGGCGCACAATATCCTGATTCGGGAAGAATTTTGCCAACTGATTGGGCTGAGATTTCAGACCAGAAAGTGCCACGGTTTTCTCATTCAAGTTTGGGGAGCGTGTTCGATCAACCTCTGTAAGCCCTGGACAATGGGTGACGAAGAATTACACATGGTCGGGCCAGAGGAGTCGGTTGCATACCTGGGCTTGAGGGTGAGTCCGTGGTATGGCATTATGGAGCCAGAACTTGTCGAACGACTCCGTAACTGGATTAGATTGATCGGGTGGTCACCACTGAAGCCTTCACAGAAGGTGAGGATGTTGAATGTCTATGCAATTCCAAGGATGGTATATCAGGCGGATCATGGCGGGCTGGGGCCAAAAGTCCTGAATATACTCGATGGGATGATCAGGAAAGCGGTGAAAATCTATCCAAGCCAGAAGGGTCTACCGTTTGTGGCATTCTGAGGATGCCATTACGCGGTTAGTAACCCGCAGGACAGTGGAAACGAAGGAGTACCTCGGGATGTGGCTAAGAGCCGGTGGGGATGAGGAAAGTTTGCCTCACCTTGAGCTGCTGGTAGAGGGAGCTGTCGGGAGTACAGACCCTGCGAACCCGGTGAGGCCAAAATGCCCAGTCACACCGGACTGGAGGCAAGTAGTTCCTAAGATGGCAGAACCTGACATCGCAAGGAATTGGAGTACAGGCCTTTGGTAGAGACAGAAACAGCAATCACTGGTTGGCAAATTCAGCAGCGGTGCGATTCAAACAAACCCACTGTATTGCAGGTCTCCATCTAAGGGCAAATGTATATCCAACTTGCGAGGCGTTGTCTAGGGGCAGGAAAGACTTACCTAAAGTCTGCCGCCACTGTCTATCAGAAACTGAATCTTGCACGCACATTCTCGGACAGTGTCCTGCAGTAAAGGATAGTCGCATCAAGCGAAATCACAAACTGTGTGACCTGTTGGCAAGTGAAGCCGAAAGCGCCGGATGGAACGTCAGAGAAATGTGCTGCAAGACCCGTGCCGGGAAATTGCGGCGCCCAAACCTGGTGTTCGTGAAAAATGGTAACACTTTGGTGGTGGATGTTACTGTGCAGTACAAGATGGCCTTTGATACACTCATGGTCGCCGCTGCTGAGAAAGTCACTCGGTACACCCCGATTACTTCGTACGTTATGACTGCCCTGGAAATGAGGAAAGTAAAGATGTTTGGCTTTCCACTGGGAGCTCGAGGCAAGTGGCCAAGTGGCCAACCGGCAATAGCCGGTTGCTGCATGCTTTGGGGGTGAGTTGTGGTAGGAGGAATCAACTGGCCAAACTGTTCAGCAGAAGGGCTCTTCTGTACTCCTTGGATGTCCTCAGGGACTTCTTCAGAACAGATGGGGAGGTGGTGGACTCGGATGGTGAGAGCGAAGATCGGCGAGGGGTGCCTACCGCCAGTGGGGGCACCTTCAGTATCCCTAAACGCTGCCCTGATTCCGATCAGGAGATTCCCAGATCCTCACGTTCAAACGCTGCCCTGGCTTTGGCTAGGAGATCCAGTGGGCCATTGGTCTATGGAGCATCATGACGGTTGAAGTACTTCCGTAGCTTGCTGGGGAGGTGGCAGCAATGTCGAGTCATGGTATATTGAACGAACCCCTAACTTCGGTTGGGAGAAAAGGGCCAAGAAAGGGGCTAGGTTGTCTTGTACAACTAATCCCACATGTGAGAGGGTATTGCAGAAGGTGATTACTGGGCTCAGTGTCATCTTACCCTAAGAATTGCTGTGGGGCCCCGGTCGAAGAGTGGATAGGCCGGTAAAGGGTCAAAATTAGCCGGAGGGCGAAAAGTCAAGAGCTGTTGCTCATTGGTTATGTTATAAGGGAGAAGTTAAAGGAATCCTGAGTGAGCAGGTTCCTATGCCTGAAAGCGGCAGGTTCTTAGCCACAGGAATATAAGGGAGTAAGGTCAGAGGGAACCTGAGGGTTACAGGTTCCATGACAGAGAAGGGTCACGGTTGGTCAGAGGGCCTATATTATTTTAAATTATGATTTAGTTAAAAAATATATATTTATTTTATATAAACCCCCACACTACACACAGACTTCCCTTTTACCCACTCTTTTTTAAACTGCTCTACATCCCCCCCATCCCTTAAATGTACCTCCTGCAAGAAACAAAAGGTAAAACATATGTTTGATAAACAACTAAAGACAGCAGTTCTCTTTACAGTGTCCCTTAGACCCCGAACATTCATAGTCATTATTTGAATGTTTGCACACTTCACAAGAAAAATCCGGCAGGTGCAGGGTTCAAGTACTCACTCCGTCCGGTGGGTAAAGGTCCTCATCGAACTGCGATGCTGGACCAGCAGCCTCCGAGGCCCCCCCAACCTTCCCACCCCCCACACCGCCCTCCTGAGAACCCCAAGACACGGGGAAGGGGATGGGGGGTCCCGGCGTCCCAGAACTAGCCTGAGACAACCCATCCCCATCTGGCAAAAACAGCCCTGGGGACGACAGGTTCTTGTCCATCTGTAAGAGCGAGAGAGATGGACCCTGCGAGAACAGGGAAGACAACTCAGCAGTACTGACCATCTCCCCAACTCCTCGTACATCCACGGACAAGGGCTCTCACTGTTCCCAATCGCTCTCATGCCCCCAGCCCACTCTGGCCTTCTCCCATCTCAAGGGTAAGCCTCTTCTTCTTTTTCTTCCTCCGAGCCTCACCCGAGTCCAAAAACAGCCCTGACTCCTGCAGGGCCTGCTGGGCTGTGGAGGCATCCCTCGTCGTTCTTGGAGTGGCATGCAAGGGCGAGATGGACCCCCATTCCGCCGTCCTCGTTTGTGAGACCTGGAGCTCCTCTACCATCTCCCTCATCTCCCCCACCATCTCCCTCATCTCCCCCACGAGGGCCCCGAATACCTCTTCATCGATGTAGACTTCGTCAATGGATGAGCCCAACTCTCCCGTTGCTCCACCAACCTTTCCCGGCGGCCTACTGATGGATTGAGTACCCGTTGACATCTGGGTCTGCAGGACCACCTCCAACTTCACCGAAGCCCTCTCCTCCAAAACGACCTTACCCCCGATGTTTGGAGCTGGCATGGACCGGGCTTGCTTCTCCGGTTCCCCACTCACCATCCTCCTTGCTGCCTCTCCCGGCCTGTGACCTAGGTCCCATTCTCCTGGCCTCCCCTTCTCCTCCACGTCATTTCCTCCGGCCATCCTTCCCCCAGCAGCCGCTGCTGCGTACGTTTGTTGCCTCACCGGGCACTCGCAAAATAGGTGCTGTTTACTGCCACACCCATGACATTATTTTGGTGCCGTACAATTTTTGACCTCATGTTCCTCTGACATGCAAAACCTGCATTTTACCAGCCCACATGAGGCAGTTCCATGCACATACTCCCTGCATTTCCTGCAGAAAGGTGGCTGACGTGCATAGAAAAGCATGCCTCTATCCGACCCTAATGAAAACACCGCAGGGGGATGCAAAAAGCCCTCAAACACACCCGGATCTTCCCTTTGGAGCACCTGGAACTGGCGGCGGCCATTCCAGAAGCCCAGCGAGTCCTTTACGTACCTGGCTCCCAATGTTACATCGCAGTAGCAACCCCAAAAGGCCGCCACCGCCATATCCATCACGATGTTGAAAAAGGTCTTTCCCCCTTTGTCTCCTTTACCTTCTCCATTATTCCATCACTCTTACTTTCCATGTAGAAAGTTACATCGTATGCCTCCTCCATTGAGTTCCCCTGCAGGCACATCACATCTGGGACCTTCTGAGATAGCGCCCCCATCAACACGGTCCTCGCAAAGGTGTCCCTCGGCATCCTTACTTCTCCTTCTTGCTTCCATGCAAATCTTATGGTGTTCTTTAGTCCGGCCCTCGGAACCGACCCTGTGTTCCCACTACCCGCCATATCGGTATGGCTGTTGTTCAAATTTGTTTTGACTATTTTGCGCAAAAAAACTCACCGACCTCCGGCCATCGGCTTTTAACTCAGCGAGCTTTGAGGCACCGCAGTACTGAGCTTGAACTGAGCCAAAAGGCCGAGAAGCAATAACCCACAAATTGACCCCTGCACCCGCTGGGCACCCGGGGGTCTCGGCAGACCTCAGCGGTTTGGCAAAAGTTGGCTCCTCCCCCTCCCCACCCAACAACAGGCAGGTGTTTTTTTGTTTTGGTTTTTTTTCGCCAATGCGTCTTTAATTCACTAGCTCTTTACGCCTAGTGCGACTATTTGTTCAAAGCCCGGCAAATACGCCAGTCGTCGTCAGGCTTGAACTCAATTGCCCAAGCGACTACTTTGAGTCGAAAAATACGCCGGTCAGCCGGCTTGAAGTCAAACGCCTGAGCAAAAAGTCTCCATAGTGCATTACTCCAAAAAGTATGATATTTGTCCCCATGTGCAGTTGCAAACGATAGTCTGGCTTTTTTATGGTGGTTTTGGGGCAGTGGCTTCTTTCTTGCTGAGCGGCCTTTCAGGTTATGTCGATATAGATACTTTTGTAACTGTTTCCTCCTGCATCTTCACAAGTTCCTTTGCTGTTGTTCTGGGATTGATTTGCACTTTTTGCACCAAAGTACGTGTATCTCTAGGAGACAGAAGGCGTCTCCTTCCTGAGCGGTATGACGGCTGCGTGGTCCCATGGTCTTTATACTTGTGTACTATAGTTTGTACAGATGAACGTGGTACCTTCAGGCATTTGGAAGTTGCTCCCAAGGATGAACCAGACTTGTGGAGGTCTTTGCTGATTTCTTTTGATTTTCCCATTATGTCAAGCAGAGGCACTGAGTTTGAAGGTAGGCCTTGAAATACATACACAGGTACACCTCCAATTGACTCAAATGTTGTCAATTAGCCTATCAGAAGCTTCTAAAGTCATGCCATCATTTTCTGGAATTTTCCAAAAGGCACAGTCAACTTAGTGTATGTAAACTTCTGACCCACTGGAATTGTGATACAGTGAATTATAAGTGAAATAATCTGCCTGTAAACAATTGTTGGAAAAATTACTTGTGTCATGCACAAAGTTGCCAAAACTATAGTTTGTTAACTAGAAATGTGTGGAGTGGTTGAAAACGAGTTTTAATGACTCCAACCTAAGTGTATGTAAACTTCCGACTTCAACTGTATGTGTGTGTACCCTAAACCCAACCCTACTGACGGACTGACCCTAACGCCCAGCCATCTCACACCAGGGCCTTTTTATTACAGGTGGGCAACCAAGGGGTCTACAACTCTGGCCGGGTGTACCCGGACCCCCCTGGCTCATGCGTCAATGCCGTGGAGTGCACCTCCCTAATCCCCCCTCCGGTTTCCACATGGTAGAGATGGAAGTGTATCAACCGACTCCACAACTATCCCGCTCCCACCCTTATCTTGAAAGTGATTAACCAGTACTGTATGTAATTATGCTTTTTTGATGTTGTACAGATGTTGTTTCAACTAGATTTCTATTGTATGTTTTGTTTGACCGATATACGGTTTATTGCATATTGTACAGGTGATAATATAGATAACATTGGAGGTGCTGAGGGAGAGGCTATCTGTGATCGGGGCAGAGGTGTCGATTGGAGATTAATTTTCTCTGTCTGTAGTGGCTGGTATGGAGTTTGGGGGGTTGTGGTGGTACGTTACTGAACTTTGCCTGACTGAGTAAGTATTTGAGATTTTTATTCTTCCTGAATGCTGAAATGATTCTGTAAGGTTGAAGGGGTGGGTAAACCTGTTGTGCTATGGAGAAGTTGTGTTTTATTGCTTGATGTAGGGGTCTGACTCTGTGAAAATGTTGATACCAAGGGGATGAGTATTTTCTGTTGATGGGATGATGAGGAGGAAGGTTTAAGATTAAGGTTGGAGGAGGAACAGAGGAGGAACTACTTGATGCAATTGGGGCCTTTAAGGATGGGAAAACTCCAGGGCTGGATGGCATACCAGTGGAAGTATACAATTTTTTTTGTTGATATACTCAAAGGACCATTATTAGCTTGTTTTAACCACTCCTATATAAATGATAGATTATCAGACACGCAACAAGAAGGTGTGATATCATTATTACTGAAACAGGACCCAAGTGGTATATATAAAGATCCAGTCCATTTAAAAAATTGGAGACCTCTTACACTTCAGTGTTGTGATGCAAAAATCCTAGCAAAATGCTTGGCGCATAGAATAAAAAAAGTTTTGTCAGATATTATTCATCCTAATCAGACAGGTTTTTTACATGGACGATACATTGGAGATAATATAAGGCAAGTACTGGAAACAATAGAACACTATGAAATATCGGGGACACCAGGCCTGGTTTTCATAGCTGATTTTGAAAAGGCTTTTGATAAAGTACGACTGGAGTTTATATATAAATGCCTAGAATATTTCAATTTTGGGGAATCTCTTATAAAATGGGTTAAAATTATGTATAGTAACCCTAGGTGTAAAATAGTAAATAATGGCTACATCTCAGAAAGTTTTAAACTATCTAGAGGAGTAAAACAAGGTTGTCCACTATCGGCATATCTATTTATTATTGCCATCGAAATGTTAGCTGTTAAAATTAGATCAAACATTAATATTAAGGGATTAGAAATCCAGGGCCTAAAAACTAAGGTGTCATTGTACGCTGATGATTCATGTTTTCTTTTAAAACCACAACTAGAGTCTCTCCACGGCCTCTTAGAGGATCTAGATACATTTGCTATCCTCTCTGGATTAAAACCAAATTATGATAAATGTACCATATTACGTATTGGATCACAAAAAAATACACATTTTACATTGCCATGTAGTTTACCAATTAAATGGTCTGACGGAGATGTGGACATACTCGGTATACAAATCCCAAAAGAAAGAAATGATCTCACTCCAATAAATTTTTATAGAAAGTTAGCAAAAATAGATAAGATCTTGCTACCATGGAAAGGAAAATACCTGTCTATTTGTGGGAAAATCACCCTGATTAACTCTTTTATCATATCACAGTTTACCTATTTGCTTATGGTTTTGCCTACACCTAGTGACCTGCATTTTAAATTATATGAACAAAAAATATTCCATTTTATTTGGAACGGCAAGCCAGATAAAATTAAAAGGGCCTATTTATATAACGAATATATGAATTCGGAGGGCAGAAATGATTAAATATTAAAGCATTAGACCTCTCACTAAAGGCATCAGTCATACAAAAGTTATACTTAAATCCAAACTGGTTCTCTAGTAAATTGGTACGAATGTCTCATCCTATGTTCAAGAAGGGCCTTTTTCCCTTTATTCAGATTACACCTGCTCACTTTTGGTTGTTTGAAAAGGAAATAATCTCCAAAATATCTTTATTTTTTAAACAAGCCTTAGAAAGTTGGTTGCAATTTCAGTTTAATCCACCTGAAAGGACGGAACAAATAGTACAACAAATATTGTGGTTAAATTCAAATATAGTAATTGATAAAAAAAACTGTATTTATCGAAGAAATGTTTAAAAAAGGTATAATTTTATTATATCATAAATAGGACTGGTGGAGTAATGTCACAAATGCAGCTAACACAGACATATGGAAATGTCTGCTCTACCCAAAATTACAACCAATTAATTGCAGCATTACCACAAAAATGGAAGAGGCAAGTAGAAGGGGAAAAAAGTAAGGAACTTGTATGTCGGCCCTATATTAAAGAACATAAATGGTTAAAGAAAAGTGTGATAAATAAAAACATATACCAATTTAATTTAAGGACCAAAAAACTGACAGTTGTGCCATATAAATTGCAAAATAGTTGGGAAGAGATTTTCGATGTACCCATTCCATGGCACATGGTTTATGAATTGATACGCAAAACAACGCCGGATTCAAAACTTCGAATTTTTCAATTTAAATTACTGTACAAAATTCTTGCAACTAATAGAATGTTACATATATGGGGGATACAATCTTCCCAGCTCTGCAGATTCTGCTGTGAGGAGGCAGAGTCACTAGATCATTTATTTTGGTATTGTCCGTATGTAGCTCGTTTTTAGTCACAGGTCCAGGAATGGCTGAAGAATTGCAACATTTGCGTAGAACTAACGCTACAGATAGCAATACTGGGGGATTTGAAAAGCCATAGTCAATCAATCAATAATATAATAATTATTTTAGCAAAAAAAAATTAATTTACAATCCGTGGAAGCTATGAGAATAGGAAGATTCAAATCTTTTGTGAAGCATCACAGCACAGTAGAAAAATATATGGCAAATAAAAATCCGAAATGGATGATGTTGGAAGATAGATGGGAAGGGTTTAGTGGAGCTGAAGGGTGGGACTAATAACGAGATAAACAATGTAGGGCATACGGGATCTGTGAAATGTGTATAGGTGCGGAGCTTTTGTGAAATAGCACAGTTACAAGTGGAAATCAAACTGGATGGACAACAGAAATAGAGGAAGGACTAAGAACAAACAAGAGAGAACTATTATAAAGTAGACTGTCTGTAAAATGTGTATAAGATGTATAAATTGAAGGTAAAAACAGAAATCTTTATCAGTTTACTCCAATTGGGGGATCGGTGGTAGGGTTTGCGGGGAATAATAATAAAGGTATATTCTTTTAAAAAGTATGTATGTCTATATAGGTATGTGTATGTATATATATGTATATGTATGCATACGTGTATGGATATATATATTTACCCCAAAAAATATGGGGGATTGGAAATGATGCAGACAATTACATTGGAAGCAACATTCTTTCCGCAATATTAAGCTGATCCACCCCTAAAAAAAAAAAAAAAAAAGGTTAAGGTTGGGAATGGGATGCGAACCTGGGTTAGGGTCGGGGGTGGGATGCGAACCCGGGTTAGGGTCGGGATGCGAACCCGGGTTAGGGTAAGGGGTTAACCCCATCACCAACCTCAGTGTATCGGGTCTGCAGTCGGGTCCTGGGTGGACCGGGAGACAGCGAAGGGCAGCAGAACGCAATTGGATCAGAGGTTTAAAAACCATTACACTGGAGGGTTTAAATGAGAAACAGGGATAGGGGGGTGGGGAGGGATTGAACCTTTTTAGATGTAATACAAAAAAATTCAATTTTAAAGGAAAGAAAGGTGGTTTGATGGATAATGTGTAGGTTTCTCTGTTAATAAATAGTACTAAAACCAACAGTCTGATTTTAGAGCATGAACAAATTCAGCCCTCCAGAGGCCTGGCCTACTGCTTTTAAGACTCACACAGTACCATCTTTGTTTTATTTATGATCCTATGCTTTCATCTAGCGACTCTTTGAAGATGCTGCATTTGAATAACATTTTATTAAGACATTGGAGGGGCACATAGTAACAGGCCTGTGCACCTAAACAAATGTTTATTTTAACCCTACCAAATATAAAACCTAACCCTAACCCTATCCTTACCCTACATGGACTTAAAATTGCATCAGATCGACCTTGTGGTATCCCAAACAAACAAAAACCTAACCCTAACCCCACCCCTATCCTAACCCTAACCTCACTCTTACCCCAACCCTAACCCTACATGGACTTAAAATGTACGTATGACCAAGGATGAAGACTCCTAAAACCAACGCACCCCAAAACCAACTCTACTAAAGTGGGCAACTATAGGGTTCTACAACCTGGGCGGATCTGTGCCCGGACCCCTCGACTCCCCCATTCGGCAAGCGGAGTGCAACCCTCCCCCCGGTCTCTGCATCAGCTTGAAGGCATCAGATCGACCTTGTGGATTCCTTAACAAACAAAAACCTAACACTAAACCCCTAACCCACAGAACCTGGTTTCTAACCCTAATCCCAACCCTTACCCTAACCCCCAGGATCAGGACCAAAATGCCTATAAGGACCACCAGAACACTGGGGTTGACTGACCTCCACCCTCAATACCACCACCACAGACCTCTGGGCCAGCCACCCATTTCCCTTTCTCTCCCCTTCCCTAACCAGGGTCTGAATCACAATCCAATCCCCCTCCGCTACCCTCACACTTTCCTTAGAACCCCCACTCCCATCTTGGGTACAGGGTCTGAGCCCCAAAGGTTACCTATCATCAGCACCTATTCACACACAAACCAACACAAACATTCAAGATTAAAAAGCACATTTTTAAATACACAACATGCCTTCCTCCCACTACAACCATTCCAACGTACAGGAGGAATTCCAACCTAAAAGGACCTCTTAGTCCATGCTAAATTTTCGAGCAGGCCCTCTCCCTCATTACCCATGGAATATCACTACTACAGACAACTGACAAACATACACAAACCACACACCTTCAGCCCAATCAAACAACTGATGAACATAAACAGCACCAATATCGTCTATGCAATCACCTGTGCATTATGTCATAAAATCTATGTCGGGGAAACTGGGTTTACTTACAATCTTAACACGTCTTAAACAACACCTATATACAATCACTAATAATAAATTGTCCACACATCTAGTCACACATTTCCAAACACACCCTATTATACACCTGAACATCACTGGGCTAGAAACGATCTCCACCTGGACTATAGCCCAGAAAAAGGCCGCAGAATCCAAGTGGATAGCCACCCTTAAATCTTTGGCTCCACTTGGCCTGAATGGCAAAATATAAGGGTAGGTCAACTATTCATACATTTTACATTTTCACACAAACAAATCTTTCCATAAACCCAGGATTTTAAATAATAACAGAGGAGATCACAATAGGCCAGTGCAACTCAAGGTGCAAAACCTCAATAAACAGAATTTCCCATAAACCTAACCCTAAACCCTAACCCAGACTTTAATTCAAAGGGACTCTACTTCTTTTAGTGCATTTAGGTTTTATCTGGCAGGGAAAGATAATCTTACAAAACAAGAATGTAAATCCTTAAGTAAGAATTCAACATAGTTAGAAAACCAGCATATAAATGATCAAAGCTTGTTATATTGGATAAAACCCTGTACCTCATAGAGGCTAAAAGACAATTGAGTAATTCTAAACATTATAGACCACTGACTCATTCATTGCAGCAGGACACCCAGAGACAAATGAGGCAGATTATAGGTGGAACTTGTGAGAATAATTACATTACAGACAAACAAATGTTTTACCTATATGGACCAGATACCCCACGCCCTAGACAATTTTATTTGTTGCCTAAAATCCACAAACCTCCTGAGACTTGGACAATTCCTTCTGAGGTTCCATGTGGTAGGCCGATTGTATCGTACTGTGGTTCGGACTCGTATAAAATAGCAGAGTACTTAGATTATTTCATAAATCCTGTGTCACGGAAACATCAAAGCTTCATTAAAGACACGTATGAATTTGACGAAATTAGTGTGCCTCAATAAACTTTTTTTCAATTGATATTGACTCCTTGTATACCAACATTGACACCAACTTGGGTCCTAGAGCAATCAAAAACATCTTCCATAAATATCCAGACCTAGGTAGACCAGATGGGGCTTTATTACAATTACTGGAATTTAGCCTTACAAGAAATGACTGAATTCAAATCTAACAGTTTTTTTCAAACCCATGGTACAGCTATGGGGAAGAGGTTTGTTTGCCCCATCATATGCCAATATTTATATGGGGGGGGGAAATCATCCTTCCCCAAATGCATAAAACTTCCAATCTTGTATTTATGGTATCTAGATGATATATTTGGGTTATGGACACATTCCCTCTCAGCATTTATGGAATTTGTGAAGATTTTGAAAACACATCATCCGTCAATTACGATTAAACACAATGTTCAGCTGGAACTAATATAATTTTTGGACACTGCGGTATTTTTATTGTAGAGGGTAGTGATAACATGAAGGAATTAGCAACACAGGTTTATTTCAAACCTACGGACACTCATTCCCTCTTACACAAATCCAGTTTTCATCCAAAACACAACTACAGAGGGTTGATAAAGTCGCAGCGTATCAGATTTCACAGGATTTGGACACAGGGAAAACATGTTAAGAAGGCTATAGTAATTATTTTTAAGGCTCTCAGATCGAGGTTACTCGAAACATTTCCTCCGTACTATAAGAGCAGAGGTGAACACTATGTTTGTAACTGAACCTATATATGGGAGGACTAGTAAATGGATGTATTATCCCATTTGTCACCACATATACAGTCTTCTATGAAGTTTAACTCCATAGTGAAGGATCATTTTAAACAGACAAGGGAGGATGTGGAGACTCTCCAACAGTTCAGAGTAATATGGGCATATCGGCGAAATAAAAATTTGAAAGATGTGCTGGTACACTCTGGATTTAGGGAGAAGCCGGTGCAGAGTGGATCACATTTTAGACAAGTAAAATACATTCAGAATAAATGGTCGGGTCTAGGGGCTCCAGTATGGGAGGTATTTCATTTGAAGACCACCAACATTGTATATGGAATTGAATGTCTACAATGTGGAAAACTGTATATTGGAGAAACTAGGAACTCCTTGGAAGCCAGACTCAAACAACATCTATATCATATAAGTAAAGAATCTAGCAAAACCACACCATACACCCACTTTAGATCTCATCCAGTAGCTCAGTTAAGAATAGCAGGGTTGGAATTGAACCAAGGGTGGTCGTTAAAACACAGACAGATCAAGGAACAATGTTGGATTAAAAAATTGGGTACTTGCAATCCCACAGGCCTTAATGAAAAGTATTAGAGACCTTAACCTTTCTAACCCTGATCTAAACACTAACCTGAACCATCCTAACCCCAGCTCACCCTAACTATAACCTTAATCCTAAACCTAACCTTAACTATAACCTTAATCCTAACCCTGATCATAACCTCAATCCTAACCCTAATCCCAATCCTAACCACAATCCTAACCTTAACCCCACCTCAATCCCTAACCCTGAACTCTGACCCTGATACCAACCTTAATTCTAATCCCAGCCTCAAACCTAACCTTAACCTCAGGCTTAACCCCTTGGACTCAAAAAGTGGGTATCAGGATTCCCACAGGCCTGAATGAAAAGTATGAGAGAACTTTAACCCTTCTAACCTTGACACTAACTTTAACCATTCTAACCCTAACCTGAATCTTAAACTCGAACCCGGGCTCCATAAAGATGTATCCTGAGGAGCCTGGTAACTAGAGAGCATGTGTTGATGTACTGTCTGGGTGTTTATCCTCTTAGAGGAAAATGTTATTTTTACCTGTCCTTCTTTCCCGCAGAATAATTATGCATCTCTAGGAGCAATAGAATTAGAGAACATGTGCCCGTGTATTTGGTCCTCTTGAAGGGCAATTTTCTCCTAACCCTAACCCTCCCAAAAAGACACCATGTCACTGTCAGTCCGAGACCCCTGTATAACTGGCACCTCAACACACCCACCCCAGTCCGAATTCCAACCTCAGCCACAACCCAGCATCAACCCCCAACCCCAGCAACCCTCCAGAAACCATCATACCATAAAACCACACCAAAAGGCAAGGTGGCGGATTGGAATTTCCAGGGAAATAAACCAATACCGGTGTTGGGAGACTCCAATGTTAACAGTACTTCTCCATTTCACAACCCAAACATACAAGTTGACAATTACCCCAGAGCAACTTTTTACCATTTCACTAAGGTCCTGTAGAAAACAGAGGTTCACGTAGACACCAGCACCACCCTATTACAGGGGCTGAGTCACTGGCTTACTGGTGCTCTTCCATGCCGTCCCTAGGAGGGGTGCGCCACTTGAGTGGGTTGAGTCGCTGTCGCTGACGTCTGGGTTGGCGCCCCCCTTGGGTTGTGCCGTGGCGGAGATCTTTGTGGGCTATACTCGGCCTTGTCTCAGGATGGTAAGTTGGTGGTTGAAGATATCCCTCTAGTGGTGTGGGGGCTGTGCTTTGGCAAAGTGGGTGGGGTTATATCCTGCCTGTTTGGCCCTGTCCGGGGGTCTCATTGGATGGGGCCACAGTGTCTCCTGACCCCTCCTGTCTCAGCCCCCAGTATTTATGCTGCAGTAGTTTGTGTCGGGGGGCTAGGGTCAGTCTGTTATATCTGGAGTACTTCTCCTGTCTTATCCGCTGTCCTGTGTGAATTTAAGTATGCTCTTTCTAATTCTCTCTCTCAGAGGACCTGAGCCCTAGGACCATGCCTCAGGACTACTTGGCATGATGACTCCTTGTTGTCCCCAGTCCACCTGGCCGTGCTGCTGCTCCAGTTTCAACTGTTCTGCCTGCGGCTGTGTAACCCTGACCTATTCACCGGACGTGCTACCTGTCCCAGACCTGCTGTTTTCAACTCTCTAGAGACAGCAGGAGCGGTAGAGATACTCTCAATGATCGGCTATGAAGAGCCAACTGACATTTACTCCTGAGGTGCTGACTTGTTGCTGTTACGCATAGGCATCAGCTTCCGACTCTCGGAATGGAGGGACTAACGCTATATTTTGACTCACATCGAAGTGGGCATGATGATGAGCAGCTTGTGGAGTTGCACTGGAGCCAGCATCTAGCTCCAGTTGTCGGATCCTCACCTCCTTGTTGGCTTCTATTTTCCTAATTTCAAGTTCAAACTTCATCTGTCTCTATCTATTTGTTGCATTTCTAAACACGCCAGCCTCACCTTCAGCCTAGCGGTGCCGCCTGAACGACCTGAAGCAGAAGATAAAGGATCGAATCGAGGCAATGTAAAGGGGGTACGAGCAACCCCTTCCTCCGCCCTGGCATCGGAAGGTCTACACGTCTCCTCTCCTTGCAATGAGAGAATTCGTTCTCTCACTAAACCCTCCCTGACTAGCACCAAAAGCTCAGCCTTTAGGGCTTTCTCAGGGATAACAAATCCATTATGGTCAGCTACAGCTAAAAGGTCTACTTTCCGAAACCTCACCAAACAATCAATAGAGGGCGCTTCAATGAACTTGGAGATGGCTGAGGCAGCCATCTTGTACAATGCAGTCTCCTGAACACACAAACTAAACAAGTCATCCAAACCTACCATCACACCTCAATCACTAACCACAGAGAGCTCAGTGCAGCAGGGTCCGGTGGGTTTAATGGAATCCCGGATGAGCCCCCATTATGTTAGGCACGCCTCTAAGAAGAGGGAACGCAACACCCTGCTACAACTCAACTCCCCGTGAAGTGAAAGGAGGTATGGACTGTAGGTGCGAGTAAGGATGACAAAGGCAGAGAGAGTGGTACCGTTTACAAGGAATTTATTCCATCACACAGTAATATGGGGAAAAGGGTCTGGACGGAACCAAAGCAAAGAAAGTAAATGTCAAAGCCCCCTCCTACCTTACCTGCCTACCCACTACTTACCTAACTTAGCACCACCTGGTGCCCTAACCAAAATACAGGGGGTGGTCCGCCCAGGTCTTACCTAGTGTGCCTAGACAGTGAATATACTACGGGTATATGTATGCCCGCGGGCCTCTTGCCTAAGCACTCCGTAGGTGCCTTCCCCTTCCCCCCTGGGAACAAATGAAACAGAATATTATAAACAATTTCACAAACACACTGAGAAACACAGGACATCAAATAGGCTCTGACTGAGCAACAAACTCACACAGAACATACCAAAGCTGCTCCCATCAACAACTAACATAGTACATACCAACTGCCTGTCTCACTCTCAGCAATGATCTCTCTGAGAACACAACCAGCATATGATATAACCCTCAGGAATGATCCCTCTCAGCAATCATCCCTCTCAGCAATCATCCCTCTCAGCAATCATCCCTCTCAGCAATCATCCCTCTCAGCAATCATCCCTCTCAGCAATCATCCCTCTCAGCAATCATCTCAGGATATACAATCAATCTCTCTCTGCATTCTCTCCTCTGAGCAACAGAACACTGGCTTATATAGCTTCAGAAGGAATCTAATTGAAGACAGCTGCTTCCTGACGAGGGGGCGGGGTCAGATCTCCAATCATCAATTCGGGGCCGACCAATCAGCTGCTTGGGGAGAATTTCAGGAAGCCATCTCCTGAAACACACACACTCAAATACAAACTACAACACAGAAACTGGGGAACGTAACAGTTGCACCCTCGACAACTACTGTGATTATTATTATTTGACCATGCTGGTCATTTATGAACATTTGAACATCTTGGCTATGTTCTGTTATAATCTCCACCCAGCACAGCCAGAAGAGGACTGGCCACCCCTCATAGCCTGGTTCCTCTCTAGGTTTCTTCCTAGGTTTTGGCCTTTCTAGGGAGTTTTTCCTAGCCACCGTGCTTCTACACCTGCATTGCTTGCTGTTTGGGGTTTTAGGCTGGGTTTCTATACAGCACTTTGATATATCAGCTGATGTAAGAAGGGCTATATAAATACATTTTAATTTAAGGTGAAGGGTTAGTGTTTGGTTTGAGGTTAGCGTTACGGTTAGGGTTAGGATAGGGGTGGGGGTTGTGGTTGTGGTTAGCTTTAAGAGGGTTTCTGTTTATGCTAGTATCAAATCTTGGGTTGCACGGGCCTATTGAAACTTTCTGCCCTGTTTCTATATTGTACATCTGACAGGTCTGGAGAGGGTGGGAGAACATGAAAGTCAGAGAGCTTCGAGGGGTCACCCATAACAGTTCAACAACAGGAGGAAGACAATAATTGATCAAGTGCTGAGGGTAAAAAGGTTTAACTTAAAAATAAATGTTATATTATAAAATCATAAAACATGCAAGGTAAGGAAGAAGGGAAAATTACATTACATTTTCTCGAGAGCAATTCCCGAGGGGGACAACAAAATAAATAATTAGTGTACTGTCATGTACTAAAAACTGAAAACTACCGTAATTTCCGGACTATAAGCCGCTACTTTTTTCCCACGCTATGAACCTCGCGGTTTATACAATGACGCGGCTAATTTATGTTTTTTTTTTTTTCACAAGATTCATGATGCCAAAAAACTGAGCACCGTCACATAATGTGACGTAAATCGAGCGCGCTCAAACTTGCCATCATTCTGATTACGGTAGTCATTTTGTCACCCTCATCATGGCAAAGACACAGAGAAATGCATATGATGCAGCTTTCAAGTTGAAGGCGATCGATCTGGCTGTTGGAAAAGGAAATAGAGCTGCTGCACGGGAGCTTGGCCTTAATGAGTCGATGATAAGACGTTGGAACTGTGCAGATCCGACTGAAAGCCAAAACAATCGCCACCGCAATGAAGTTTGACTTTCTTGGTAGGCTACTGTTTACTGCTATTTATTTTTTATTTTTGTTACAAGCCGTGTTTCGTTAAAGCCTATTTATTTTTGTTACAAGCCGTGTTTCGTTTAAAAGCCTATTTATTTTTGTTACAAGCCGTGTTTCGTTTAAAGGCTGTGTAAAGTTCATTTGTTTCAATGTACCGGTAGGCACTTGCGGCTTATAGACATGTGCGGTTTATTTATGTACAAAATACATATTTGTAAAACATTCAGTGGGTACGGCTTATATTCAGGTGCGCTTAATAGTCCAGCAATTACGGTACTCAACAAAATAACATATCATACTATACACCAAGGGTTCTCAAACAGGGGTCCGTGGACCCCTAAGGGTCCCTGATGTAATTGCAAGGGGTCCGTGAAATAAAAAGTGTAATGAACGTATTCAGTACCACAAGGTTTCCAGTAACTTTACATATAATATAGAGGGGGTGGGGGTCCCCGAGGACCACTCAAAACATTGCCTGCCTTGCCTCAAAATATGCAGGGATTCCAGTACCCAAAAGGGTTGAGAACCACAGCTATACACACTACTGAACTAATGAACAAAAGAACCGAACATATGTTTGCGGGTTTCAATGGATCCAACAAATTGCTGGCAGATATTTTCCCTCTTGAGACTGTACAGCCTGTCTTTATGTACATTACAGACAACTATGCCGTTCAGTCTCTCTTGGCCCATGCTAGCCCGTAGCCAAGTCTTCAACCTGTGGAGTGCACTGAATCTCATCTCAGCCTCACATGAAGACACTGGCATTTGGTCAAGGTATTGGAGTGGCCATCACAAAGCCCTGACCTCAATCCCATAGAAAATTTGTGGGCAGAACTGAAAAACCGTGTGCGAGCAAGGAGGCCTACAAACCTAACTCAATTACACCAGCTCTGTCAGGAGGAATGGGCCAAAATTCACCCAACTTATTGTGCGAAGCTTGTGGAAGGCTACCTGGAATGTTTGACCCAAGTTAAACAATTTAAAGGCAGTGCTACCAAATAGTAATTGAGTGTATGTAAACTTCTGACCCACTGGGAATGTGATGAAAGAAATAAAAGCTGAAATAAATAATTCTCTCTCCTATTATTCTGACATTTCCCATTCTTAAAATAAAGTGGTGATCCTAACTGACCTAAGACAGGGAATTTTTACTAGGATTGAATGTCAGGAATTGTGAAAAGCTGAGTTTAAATGTATTTGGCTAAGATGTATGTAAACTTCCGATTTCAACTGTATATATATCACTGTGTTTCCTGTCTCTCTGTGCCAGTTCGTCTTGTATGTTTTTCAAGTGAACTAGCGTTTTTCCCATACTCCTGCTTCTATACTCTTTTGCTAGTCCTCCCGGTTTTTGACCCATGCCTGTTTTCTGGACTCCGTACACGCCTGTCTGACCATTCTGCCTGCCCTGACCACCTGAACTCTGAACTGGTTTTTGACCTTTTGCCTGTCCACGACCATTCTCTGGCCTACCCCTTTTTGGATTGTTTAATAAATATCAAGACTCAAACCATCTGCCTCCCGTGTCTGCATCTGGGTCTCACCTTGTGGCCTTATAATTGTGTGACAAAACTGCACATTTTAGAGTGGCCTTTACTGTCCACAGCACCGTGTAATGATCACGTTGTTAAATCAGCTTCCTGATATGCCACACCTATCAGCTGGATGGATAATCTTGTCTGTCACGCTCTGACCTTAGAGAGCCTTTTTATTTGTCTATTTGGTTAGGTCAGGGTGTGATTTGGGTGGGCATTCTATGTTTTCTGTTTCTTTGTTTTTGGCCGAGTGTGGTTCCCAATCAGAGGCTATCGTTGTCTCTGATTGGGGATCATACTTAGGCAGCCCTTTTTCCCACCATTAGGTTATGGGATCTTGTTTTCTGTTGAGTGTTTCTGCCTGACAGAACTGTGCGCTTTCGTTTTCACGTTTGTTATTTTGATTGAGTGTTTTTGAAATAAAAGAATCATGAACACTTACCACGCTGTGCCTTGGTCCACTCTTCATACCACCAACGAGAGCCGTAACATTGTCAAAGGTGAAATGCTAACCAACAGGGATGTAAACACATTTGTGCACAAAATTTGAGATAAATAATATTTTTGTGCATATGGAGGATCTGGGATCTTTTATTTCAGCTCAGTGTATTCTTTTATTTATTTTTTAAATATTTTATTTTTGCATTATCCAATTAAGAACATTCAAAACAAAAATGAAAAGATATTAGACAGCAATGTAACAGAGTGACAATAACCTTACAAGACAACAGATGAGTGTAAAATAACATAAATAAATTAAAAATATATTTATATATACAAAAATACAATAAGTAAACGTTGTAATAAAAACATGAGACATTGGATCATATGGTCACCTGCCGTAGGCTACATATAATACATCAAGTGTGAAACATTACATAGAGATTCTATCAATATGAGGGGAGGGGAGATTCTCCATATAATCAATAAAAGGTTGCCAAATTCTGTAAATGTCTAACTTATTCCTCAAGCAGTAAGTGATTTTCTCCAGTGGTATACAACTATTAACTTTTGATAGCCACATTGCAACTGGCAGTGGGGAATCCGATTTCCATTTCAAGGCAATACATTTCTTGTCAACCGCGAGCAATATTTCTGTTAGCTTTATAGTATGGCTTTGCCTAAGATTGGAAATAGTAAAGTTACCCAGTAGACAGACCTCCGGGTCTAAAGGTAATGGTATCACATACCCCCAGCCAGGAACTGTGTAGTTTTGAACACTGCCAAGTGGAATGGAGGAATGTTCCTTCATCTTCATCTAAAAAATAGGGAGGAAATATCAGGGTTGAACTTGTGTAGTCTAGATGGGGTGATATAGAGCTGATGGAGGAAATTAAACTGGATCAGTTTGTATCTGGAGTTCAATGTGGAAGTAACACCAACCCTGCATAGGTGTAATGCGTGTATATGGGAGGCGAAGTCAAGTGCAGGAGAGCGGAGTAATATAAACAGGCGCACTTTAATACCAGTTACTAAATGACAGCACATAACACATACAAGTGCCAAAACACGGTCTAAAACAAAAGTGCAACGCCTGGCAATAATCCACGAAACAAAATAACAATCACTCACAAATACAACATGGGGAACAGAGGGTTAAATAATAAACAAGTGATTGGTGAGTGAAGCCAAAGACAGAACAAATGGAAAATGAAGAGTGGATTGACGGTGGCTAGAAAACCGGTGAAGTCGACCGCCGAACGCCGCCCGAACAAGGAGAGGGACCGAATTCGGCGGAAGTCGTGACAATAGGTCACTCCATAATCCCTCATCAAGATTAATACTCAGATCTTTTTCCCATCTAAGTCGGGGTTTGTCTAGCTCAGGCAGTGTTTGTCCTGACTTAAAAGCATTGTAAACACAGGAAATGGTCTTGAACAGTGGTTGGTCTGCATGGCAGAGTTGTTCAATAGGTGACATCTTAGGTTCCATTATCCATTGAGAGTCACCCTAATACAATTTTGTAGTTGTAGGTAACTAACGAAGTCCCTGTTAGACAAGTGGTATTTCTGTTTCAGCTGTTCAAAAGACATAAGAACTCCCTCCTCCTAACAATGTTCCAGAAGAGTGATACCCTTATCAGACCATAGTCTAAAGTTACAATTCTGGAAAAACAGGAAACAATCTATGTTCAGTGTATTTTTAGGCAGTTTTCCATGAACATGGTTGAAAAATCATCTATTAGGTCAATTCAAAGCAAAAACTTGTACAGCACGGTGAAATATATTTAACAGTTTTCCATCACCATGAGCTAAAATCATGTTTTATGCAATTTCCAAGCAACAACTAGTACCGTGTGGTGAAATATATTTTTTATACGTTTTTCATGACCTTGAGCTAATATCATGTTTTAGGCAATTTCCTCAATGCAATACAGTTTTTCATGGACATGTTTTAGGTAATTGCAAAGAAAAACTAGTACATCACGCAGAAATAACTTTTTAATCCGTTTTCCATGACCATGACCTAAAATCATGATTCAGGATATTTCCAAGCAACAAACCATTCGACTTGGACCCTCTCCACTCTGACTTCTTGCTACACCTCGACCACTGTCCCTCCACTGATCACCTGTGTGCGACAAAGACTCCATTACAACGCTCTCTATAACACTACTAAAGGAAAGTGCTTATGCCTAATGTGTGAGTGATTCCAAGCTGTAGGTCAGTGCATGCTCTAATTGTATGTTTGTTTGCCCCTGCGACTACAGACACGGAGGACAGCTGAGAGAGGCTATCGATGCTACAACACAGCCAGCCCAGCTTAGAGTGAGGGAGAGCCGGCTACAGAGAGAGCGAGAGTGGACTTGTACAACACTGACAATAGCACCATTTAAAGGAAAGTGCTTATTCCCGAGTATGTGAGTGCATTTCTACATTGTTGATTAGCACAGCCACTCAGTGTAATTTTTATTTTCCCCGCCAGAGTTGTCAGGGAACACAGTTTCAACGCTGTCGCCAGAGCCAGACCTCATCCCGCAACGGCAACAAAGCCACATACGGAGGGCAACCCTGCTCAGGCAGAGCTGAACGAACAAACCCTGCTGGAGGAGAGCCGAGCGAACGTAAACCACTGCTCTGTGACGTCCCCTCCACCAGCTCCAGGCCCCGGGGACAGGATCAGCTGTAGGAGCTGGGGTTGTTGGTGCACTGTCCTCCCAGACACAGACCGCTGTCCTCACACTCGTTGATGTCTGCCAGGCAGGGGACACGGAGAGGAACACACACACACAACACATTTATCTTTTAACAGCTAAGACCTCTATTTCTTGTCCCCAACTGATCTTGTTTCCTTTCTGTCATCCTTTGAACCCCGTTCATTGCTGCTCACAGCTATATTTATAATTATGTTCCGGCCTCATAAACTCTGACAAAAATCGTCCCACGGCTGACTCTAGTTGCCTAGCAATGCCCTAGAGTGACCTACTGACCTCTTCATTAACTGACAGGTTATAGTCTGCTTGAAACAGCCGCTAACCTAGCTAAGCTGCTAATGTTAGCCATCAAGCTAACAAAGTTATTCCCAGCTGTATCTACTACACTTTGTTTCGGGACAAACTGGATCACTCAGAGTTCTAATGCGGCAATAGTTGTTGGCGCAATTACACTTGGCATGTGGACGATTTTCCAAAAATAGGCACGGTTGGATTTTGGTTTCATCAAGGCTAAGGGTGGCTCCTTTGAAGAATCTCAAATAGAAAATATATTTGATTTGTTTAACACTTTTTTGGTTACTGCATGATTCCATATGTGTTATTTAATAATTTTGATGTCTTCACTATTTTTCTACAATTTAGAAAATAGTCAAAATAAAGAAAAACCCTTGAATGAGTAGGTGTGTCCAAACTTTTGAATGGTATTGTATTTCACCCCTTACTATAACTAGATACTATTCTCACAATAATTAGTGCTTGTAAAGTTACTGCCATAAGAGGTATTATGATAGTCAAACTTAGAGATTTCAAATGTCTGATGTTTAGAATTCAAGAAACAGGTTCTAGCAATATTTTTTTTCTTCCCTTGCCTGTTTGCCTGTGAGCCAATGCCACAGATGTTAGAAAACTGAGTCAAGTAATTATGTGTGTAGTAAATCTGAGTAGGTGTGTGATATTGGATGTAATTTAGTGAGAGTGTGTATGATGTCTGGATAAGAGTAAGACTATAATGTGTGATGACTAAATAAATCATAACCCAGCCCATTTGCCTGGTTGAGTGTCTGTGTGTTACAAGAAGTGGGTACAGCCTTAATATTCAGGATGATAATTGTAATCCGTATCGTATCACCATCATAGTTCCATCATAATTACATTTAACATAATTTTCATAGAAAAACACATACCAGCATTTCCATAACAATTGATGTTTCACATGATCATGAAAGAGGCCTTGCATTACTCTAGAGACGGCTTCACTACAGTACAAATGTATTCCGTACAATATGTTATTATTCCCCAATGTCCCTGTTCCGATATTTTCCCATTGCTTGTTGTAACCATAGAGACATGTAGAAAAAGCCATACAAAAGATAGATAAACAAAAAACATATTCAATTATAGAAGAGTTCTCGACAATAGAGAGAAAGTGAGTGAGAGAAGAGAAGATAGAGATCAAGTGTGTGTATGTATGCATTCGTAAGTGTAAGTGAGTGTGTGTGCACATATCCACTTCATAGTGTTCAGATATTTTTACAGTTCCCATATTTTCTTTTTTTTGTAACCTGAAGTCCCTGTAGAATTTAGTACAGCCACGGTGTTATGGAGCTGTCTCGGAATAGCTGTCCATCTATAAAGAGTTTGTTCAAAATGAGAAAGGCACGCTTACCCCTCTCCCTCTGTTGCCCCTGTACATGATACAGCCTCTTGCAACGTTCGTTTATCCCCTGGGGAATTTGGTCCCTTTAAGCTCCCTTCCCCCGCTTTTGATCAGCTACTTTTGTTGATAGTGTTAAAATTTTGCGATGATATGTTGGGGACCCTTGGTCTTTTTTTTTTATTTATTTATTTTTTTTAATTTTATCCCCTTTTCTCCCCAATTTTCGTGGTATCCAATCGCTAGTAATTACTATCTTGTCTCATCGCTACAACTCCCGTACGGGCTCGGGAGAGACGAAGGTCAAAAGCCATGCGTCCTCCGAAGCACAACCCAACCAAGCCGCACTGCTTCTTTAACACAGCGCGCCTCCAACCCGGAAGTCAGCCTCACCAATGTGTCGGAGGAAACACAGTGCACCTGGCCCCCTTGGTTAGCGCGCACTGCGCCCGGCCCGCCACAGGAGTCGCTGGAGCGCGATGAGACAAGGATATCCCTACCGGCCAAACCCTCCCTAACCCGGACGACGCTAGCCCAATTGTGCGTCGCCCCACGGACCTCCCGGTCGCGGCCGGCTGCGACAGAGCCTGGGCGCGAACCCAGAGACTCTGGTGGCGCAGTTAGCACTGCGATGCAGTGCCCTAGACCACTGCGCCACCCGGGAGGCCCCGGACCCTTGGTCTTTGTCTAGACTACAAAGGGAAGCACAGCCACAAGCTGCCCAGTGACAAGAACCTACCAGACAAGCTAAATTCGAGGCAAGTAATACTGAAACATACATGAGAACACCAGCTGTTACGGACAACTGTGTGATCACGCTCTCCGTAGCGAGTAAGACCTTTAAACAGGTCAACACTCACAAGGCCGCAGGGCCAGACGGATTACCAGGACATGTACTCCGAGCATGCGCTGACCAACTGGCAATTGTCTTCACTGACATTTTCAACCTCTCCCTGTCCGAGTCTGTAATATCAACATGTTTTAAGCAGACCACCATAGTCCCTGTGCCCAAGAACACTAACGTAACCTGCCTAAATGACTACTGATCTGTAGCACTTGAAAGGCTGGTCATGGCTCACATCAACACCATTATCCCAGAAACCCTAAACCCACTCCAATTTGCATACCGCCCCAACAGATCCACAGACGATGCAATCTCTTTTGCACTCAACACTGCCCTTTCCCACCTGGAAAAAAGGAACACCTATGTTAGAATGTTGTTCATTGACTACAGCTTAGCGTTCAACCCATAGTGCCCTCAAAGCTCATCAATAAGCTAAACACCTCCCTCTGCAACTGGATCCGGAACTTCCTGACGGGCCGCCCCTAGGTGGTAAGGGTAGGGAACAATACATCCGTCACGCTGATCCTCAACAAGGGGTCCCCTCCTGTACTCCCTGTTCACTCATGACTGCATGGCCAGGCATGACTCCAACACCATCATCAAGTTTGCAGATGACACAACACAATCAATGCCTGGTATGGCAACTGCTCGGCCTCCGACCGCAAGCCACTACAGAGGGTAGTGCGTACGGCCCAGTACATCACTGGGGCCAAGCTTCCTGCCATCCAGGACCTCTATATCAGGCGGTGTCAGAGGAAGGCCCTAAAAATTGTCTAAGACTCCAGCCACCCTAGTCATAGACTGTTCTTTCTGCTACTGCACGGCAAGCGGTACCCGGAGCGCCAAGTCTAGGTCCAAAAGGCTTAACAGCTTCTACCCCCAAGCCATAAGACTCCTGAACAGCTAATCAAATGGCTACCCAGAGCCCTCTTTTACGCTGCTGCTACTCTCTGTTTATAATATATGCATAGTTACTTTAACTCTACCTACATACTGTAATGACCTGACAAGATCATAAATGAACAATTGTCCAGACAGAGGCTTGAGCTTGCGAATTGACGGTTTACTAAACCAACTTTACACAGGCTACTGTTTGGGCCGTAGCACACGCCAAATAAATGACAGATAACCCACAAGCCAATCGTGACCTTCTCTTGTGAAGCCCAGACGTAAAGAGGGAGAACAAAGGCGAAACCTGGTCTTAACTTCCAATGCTCCATCCCCCTGCCCAACCCCCCTCCACGCCACTCCGCCAACCGCCAGGATGCCCGGCATCAGAACATTCCAGGCATTCCCGTGATTGGCAGATAGCAGGTTGATTGGCATGTCGGACCCCGCGAACACTGGGTACTGGTCAGTACAACACAACCACCTACTAGCCTAACACATAACACACAGCTGTCTGTGCGGGTCGCTACACAGCCCCCCCACCACAAAGTCCCTCGTCCCCGAGGGAACAAACAAAGTCTCTGAAGCGACCCGGAGGTCTCCTTTGCCTGCGTGGCCGTGATGGTCGCAGAGTGCCCCTCTGGGAACCAGGGGATGAAGGCAGGGATATGGGGGACAAGGAAGCGGGAACGGGTAATACAGTCCGTGGCTCTGGGGAACCACGCGGTGACACAGGGGGGGAGACAGGGGGAGTGGGCTGTCTGGAGCCTTGTCTGCGGCACCTAGGGGTGGGTGCCTGGAGAATGTCATTGCCAGAGAGGGGAATTGTGGGGGTTCCTGGGGTTTGGGGAGAAGAGGCCCCTCTGTATGGGGCTAACCTGTCCCGGTGCAGTGCCACCTTTCTCCCCCTGGGAGGAAGCTGCACCCGGTAAACAACCTCCCCTACCCTCTCCAGGACACTGCAGGGTCCCACCCAGTGACTGTCCAACTTGGGGCATCTGCCTTTTTTCCTTAGCGGGCTGTAGACCCAGACCAGCTCCCCAGCCACAAAGTGCCTTCCCCGGGTGTGCACGTCATAGTTCCTCTTCTGCCTCACACCTGCATTCACCAGCTGCTCTCTGGCGAAGGTGTGGGCTGTCTCCAGGCGGTCCTGGAGTCTCCGGGCATACTCCGGCCCCGGGGGAACATGAGGGCTATCCAGGGGCCGACCAAACGCCATCTCCGCAGGGGTGCGGATCTCTCTCCCCAGCATGAGGAGGGCAGGCGTGCAGGAGGTGGAGTCTTGGACAGCGGAGCGGCATGCCATGAGGACCATAGGCAGGTGCTTGTCCCAGTCACGCTGGTGTTTGGAAGAGACGATGGCCAGCTGCTGTCCAAGCGTTTTGTTGAAGCGCTCCACAAGGCCATCACTTTGAGGATGGAGAGGAGTAGTGCGGGTCTTGTGCATACCCAGCCTCTCACACATGGTGGCGAACACACGGGACTCAAAGTTTCTGCCCTGGTCGCTGTGGATGGACTCTGCCGCTCCAAACCTGCTGAACATCCCCGCTGTCAGGGCGTCGACGATGGTCTCTGCCTCCTGGTCCGGCAGAGCATAGGCCTCGGGCCATTTTGTGAAATAGTCTATGGCCGTGAGCACCCAGCGGTTTCCACTGTCTGTGGTGGGGAACGGCCCAACTACATCCACTCCCACCCTCTCCATGGGAGCCCCCACTGGGAACTGTTGGAGCTGAGCATGAGAGCGGCCTGGGGGGCCCTTTCTCGCTGTGCAGTTGTCACAGCGGCGACAAAAGTCCTCCACATCCCTCTTGTGCTGCCCCCAGTAGAAGCCCTGACGGAGACGGCGCAGTGTTTTTGTGACCCCAAAGTGTCCAGTCCCCACCCCCCCATGAGTACTCTGGAGCACAGCCTCCCGCAATGCTTTTGGGACCACCACCTGCCACCTCTCCTCTCCCGTAGCTGACTCCTTCCATGCCCGCTGTAGCACGCCATCAGCCAGCCGCAGTCTCTCAAACTTTGACCACAACCCTTTGGTCGCGAGTGAGAGCGCTGTCACCTCTTCCAATGGTGGCCTCACCTGCGCCTCTACCCACTGTAGCACTGGCTGTAGGTCTGAGTCCCGTCCCTGCTGCTGCCCCCATTCAGCCACGTCGACAGTCTGCAGCTCACAGCAGACAGGCCCGCTCGCCCGACACACTGTGGCACAGACCCCCTCCTCTGCACACAGCTCTCTCTCCCGTCCCTCTCTCCGTTCGCAGTGGCGGCAGCCGTCTGCAGTACAGGGCCGACGGGACATGGCGTCGGCGTTCAGTGGCGTGCCCCTGCCCTGTGCACCACCGTGAAGTCATACGGCTGAAGCTCCTCCAACCAGCGTGCCACCTGCCCCTCTGGCTCTCTGAAAGACATGAGCCACTGGAGAGCAGAGTGGTCAGTCCTTACAGTAAAGGGCAGACCACCCAGGTAGTACTTGAAGTGTTTGACGGAAGCCACAACAGCCAAGAGCTCCCGCCGGGTGACACAGTAGCGGCGCTCATGTTTGTCAAATGTTTTGCTGAAGTACGCCACCACTCTCTCCCCCTCTGGCCCCACCTGGGCCAGCACCCCACCCATGCCCACATTGCTCGCGTCTGTGTCCAGGATAAAGGGCAAGGTGAGGTCAGGGGGGGCGAGCACGGGGGCCTCGATCAGTGCACGTTTGAGGGTGTTGAACGCCTCCTCACACTCCACTGTCCAAGTGAAAGCCTTGTCCTTCGGCAGCAGGCGGTTCAGTGGAGCAGCAACGCTTGAGAAGCCCCGTACAAACCTCCTGTAGTACGAGGCCAGGCCCAGGAAGCTCTTCAGCTGACGCTGGTCGGTAGGGGTGGGCCAGTCTCTGACAGCCCCTACCTTGTCCTCCATGGTGCTGATCCCCTCCTTCCCCACTCGGTGGCCCAAGAAGGACACCTCTCTCCTCATGAAGTGGCACTTCTCGGGGTGGAGCTTCAGACCTGCGGCAGCCACCCTCTCCAGCACACGCCGTAGCGCCCCCAGGGCTGACTGGAAGGAGCTGCCATGGGCCAGGATGTCATCGAGGTATACCAGACACTGCTGTCGGGGGATGCCATCCAGCACCCTGTCCATCAAACGCTCAAAAGTAGCTGGAGCGTTGCACAGGCCAAAGCACAGGACCTTGAACTGCCAGTGTCCTCTGTTAGTGGAGAACGCAGTTTTGGCTCTGGCCTCTGGGGAGAGGGGCACCTGCCAGTAGCCACTGCGGAGGTCTAGTGAGGAGAACCAGGAGGACCCCCTAACCAGGTCCAGCGACTCATCGATACGTGGTATGGGGTATGAGTCCTTCCTGGTTACCTCATTCAGCCGCCTGTAGTCCGCACAGAACCTCAGCTTGCCCCCCTTCTTCGGAACCATGACGACTGGCGCCGCCCAGGGGCTGTCTGAGGGCTCAATGAAGTCTGCCCGCTGCATCTCCAACACAGCCTTGTCTGCCGCCTCCTGGCGTGCCAGCGGGATACGGCGGGGACGCATCTTGATGGGTCGAGCATCACCTGTGTCGATCTCATGCTGCACCAGATGAGTCTGACCCACCTCTTCCTCACTCAGCGCAAAGCTGTCTCTGAATTCAAACAGCAACTGCCACAACCGTTCCTGCTGCTCGGGGTCAAGACCAACACAGTTCCTCCCCCATATCTCCCTCACTGCAGACAGTGTCCTCTCCTCTCCCATCTGGGGTAGCTGGGCTGGGGGGGCGCGGCCCGGGCTCACAGAGGGCTGTGTCATGGAGGTAGCTGGGGGAATGTAACACACCGCCGTAGGTGACAGGGGGGCTGGGGAAAAGTCACACACAGCTGTGGGGGAGGGGGGGCAGCCATGAGTCTCTGATGCTTTAACTGTTGGAGTAAAGGGTTTGTTGGGTTGAGTGAATGTGACATTAGGGGGGGCCATGGTGACTTCCGGCCCTCCCTGGAAGCTCAGTGTGCCCCTATTTAGGTCTAACTGGCAGCCTGTGCTCCTAAGAAAGTCCAACCCCAGGATACAAGGGTCCTGCACAGCCGCCACCCACACAGGATGACGCACAGTCCTGCCCCCTACTGTCAGAGTCATTATTCCCTTCCCTTTCATGGGTGCCAGCTCACCTGTGACTGTGCGGAGCTGCACAGTTGTAGGCTCACACTGAGTCCAACCTGGCACAATATCTGGCCTCACCAGGGTTACTGTGGACCCAGTGTCCACCAGGGCGGAGCAGGGCACCCCCTCCACAGTGACAGGGACATGACAAAAGTCCCCAACACAGGTCCGGCCCACCACAACAACAGGCTCCATCCGCTTGCTCTCGTCTGCTTCTGGGGGAAGTGGAGCCTTGCTTCCCCGTCTGTGCCGGTGGGCTCCTCCTGAAGAAGATGGTGGTTGGGATAGAAAGCCAGGGGTCCGCACTACCCGGTCTATGCGGACCCCGAGCCGTTTCCCTGAGCTCTGGGGGACATGGGGCAATTTCGGCGCAGATGGCCTGGCTGGCCACAACCCCAGCAGACCCTGGGACCAGGGCGTGTGTTTCGTGCCGCCTGTAGCGACACAGCACGAATGAGTTCTGTCATTTCAGCCACCCATGCAGGCTTTTCCGGCTCCGGGCTGCTCTGCCCCCCAGCTCGCACAGAGGGTGTGTCTCCCTGCACCCCCACCAAAGCCCCAGCTGAAGCCCCAGCCCACACCAGCTCCCTCTCCAAAGCCATCTCCAAGGCTATCTGCAATGACTCAGGATGAGCCAGCTGGGTCTGTATGCGCAGCTCCGTAGGAGAGAGCGCCTGTATGAACTGGTCCCGTGCTAGCTCGCTCTGCACGGAGGGGGGCATGTGAGCATATGCCCGCCGAGAGAGGCTCTCAATGTCATTAGCTAGCACCCGTAGAGGCTCTCCAGGCTGCCTGCGTCTATTACTCAGTTCGGAGCGCAGTAGCCCGGGCTGTACACACTGTCCATAGCGCCTCCTCAGTGCTCCCACTAAAGCACCATAATCATGTCTGTCCTCGGGGCTAATCAATATCAAACAGGCCAGAGCTTCATCCGTGAGGCATAATGCCAACTGCAGTGCCCTTTCTTCATCCGACCACCCCCTAAAATGAGCTAACAGTTCAAACTGAGCATGAAAAGCTTCCCAATCCGCCTTACCGGAATACTTCGGGGTCTTAACAGATACGGACGCAGCCGGGAACTAGGCGTCGCCATGTTTGTTTACATCCTGAGCCCCAGATTCCTCGTCCCGCCGCGTCGACGTCACCACTTCGGTCCGCCCACCAGAATCCGCGCGAAACACAGTCGACGAGGCGCTCATGCCCGCTTCAGCCGCCATCACTCTAACGTCCTCCCTCAAGCGGCCTCTGCGCTCCGACGCCCTGGCGATCTCCTCAGCCAGAACCTCCGACGTCCATGCACATGCACCTCCTTGGCCATAATCGTCCCCTACCTCCACCTTCACTTTCGGATTCCCTCGAAGCATTTTCAACCCCGGTTCTCACCTACGGTAGCTAGCCACAGAAGTCAGCTAGCTAGCTGGCTAACTTTTATCAACGTTTTTACTTCTGACACCAATGTAATGACCTGACAAGATCATAAATGAACAATTGTCCAGACAGAGGCTTGAGCTTGCGAATTGACGGTTTACTAAACCAACTTTACACAGGCTACTGTTTGGGCCATAGCACACGCCAAATAAATGACAGATAACCCACAAGCCAATCGTGACCTTCTCTTGTGAAGCCCAGACGTAAAGAGGGAGAACAAAGGCGAAACCTGGTCTTAACTTCCAATGCTCCATCCCCCTGCCCAACCCCCCACCACACCACTCCGCCAACCGCCAGGATGCCCGGCATCAGAACATTCCAGGCATTCCCGTGATTGGCAGATAGCAGGTTGATTGGCATGTCGGACCCCGCGAACACTGGGTACTGGTCAGTACAACACAACCACCTACTAGCCTAACACATAACACACAGCTGTCTGTGCGGGTCGCTACAATACATATTACATATTACATACATATTACTTCAACTAACCGGTGCCCCCACAAATTGACTCTGTACCGGTACCCCCTGTATATAGCCTCGCTTGTTATTTTACTGCTGCTGTTTAATTATTTGTTGCTTTTATTTAAAAAACAATTACTTAACCAACAATGCATTAAATAAATAAGTGTTAATGGCTTGTAACTAAGCATTTCACTGTAAGGTTCTGTTGTATTCGGCGCATGTGACAAATAACGTTTGATTTGTCACTCCAACTCTGTGCACTCGGTGGAAAGCCACCTTGTTTACAGTCTCCCCTCTGGATAATTGGACGCTTCGGGTTTGTATATCTAGTATCGACTCCCTCATCACCCTGTTTTACCTGAGAAGACAATCCATGTTGGAATCGAGGGTTTTTACTTTGGCTGTGAGTGCCTTGTTCTCTCCTTGAAGCGTGAGAATTTCACTCTGACTAAACTCCAAGCTCCCCCTCCTCAGTTATTTTGTGAGGTAGCCAGATCTTTCCACGATGGAGTACGTTTTTTCCTCCATAGCATAAAGCTGTTAATACTCGTCGATATCCCTCAGGATCTCCTTAGTATCTAGGTTGGCTCAGAACTGCAAGCAGTAGTTACAAATGTTTTCCCACGACGACCGAAGATGTAACAAGTAGCTTGTTCGTGGTTTCCTCTTGGAACTGTGTCTCCTCCTGATTCCAGATCCCAGTTGAATCAGTGTTGCAAGCTCGCTAGCGAGCTGAACCCAGTTGATACAAGTTCGCTAGCGATGGCTCAAGACAGACAAATAGGCAGACAGGTGTAGTATGAGTTGAATGCGATTGAAAGAACCTGAACCAAGCCTACTTGAAAAATGTATACTAAACAAAAACATAAAAGATCCCAGAAAAGATCAAAAAGCTTATTTCTCTCAAATGTTGTGCACAAATTTGTTTACATCATGTTAGAGAGCATTTCTCCTTTGCCAAGATAATCCATCAATTAAACAGCATGATCATTACACAGGTGCACCTTGTGCTGGGGACAAGAAAAAGCTCTCTAAAATGTGCAGCACAATGCCACAGATATTTCATGTTTTGAGGGAGCATGTAATTGGCATACTGACTGCAGGAATGTCCACCAGAGCTGTTGCCAGAGAAGATGTATGTTAATTTCTCTACCATAAGCCACCTCCAAATCGTTTTAGAGAATTTGGCAGTACGTCCTGTTAGGGTTGCGAAAGTTCAACTGAGATAGGAACAGTAGCACACCTGAACTTGGTTAAAATAATTGTTTAATTCAAAAGTTAATAAATGGCAAATACAATTTCCGTATATACGGGTTCAATGTTTCATCACGCAGGATAAGACAGAGAACTGATTTGTTTCTGACAAAGATAGTATATTATACTCGTGACAGAGATTAGTTCCCACTTCCGAGCCGGCCTGTCAGAGTAGAGACTGGGCGTGGTTTAGACTCACCCAGCCTATCGTTGGTGTTGGCACATAAGCTGGTCCCAGCCCCTTTGCGCTCTCTGGTGTCCTGTCGCTGTTGCTGTGTAGATTACGCTCCCTCACCCCAGAGACTGGGGTCAGACAGTTTTATAACATTGTCTGAGATATTCGCACCTGTATACAATGTCCACTGTTCTCGCTCAAGGCTAACTACAGCTTCCCAGCACTCTTATCTGGCTAACTGTTACTTCCAGCACACACACACAGACACCCAGGCACCCAGACCAACAGTTTGTCAATATCCAATCACATTTAATACAGTTGCTAATCACGTTTGTTATAGTATTCAATCACATATAATACAGTTGCTAATATTCAATCACGTGTGTTATAGTATAACTCAGAACCTCACATATGTTCTTCGTGTGTATGGTTTATCTGTTATTGTCCATTGTACACCACAGTCAGCAGTCTCATGATTCACCCCCTCCTGTGTCTCTCTAAGATTAGCACAGTCTCGGTCACACAGTACAGCGCCCTTTTTTAACACACACACATTTCACACTGCTGTTCATATCTTAGCTCAGATACATTTGTTGCATACACACATATTTCACACAGTACAGCGCTCTCTTTAACACACACACATTTCAGGCTGCTGTTCATGGTTAGGCCCTGAGCACTGGTAAGAGTAGAGACTAATGGAAAATGCAGGTTCACATGAGTCAGTAATTCAAACTTTAATGCATAAGAAGCCCTACTATCTATAGTTAGTTAAGCATGTCAAAAAACCTTATAAAACCCCACAGTCCAACCGGCCTCACAACCGCAGGCCACATGTAAACATGCCAGCCTGGACCTCCACATCTGGCTTCTTCACCTGCAGGATTGTCTGAGATCAGCCACTCGGACAGCTGTTGAAAGTCTGTGTTTGCACAACTGAAGAACTTCTGCACAAACTGTCAGAAACCGTCTCATCTGCTTGCTCGTCGTCCTCACCAGGGTCTTGACCTGACTGTAGTTTGGAATCGTAACTCACCTTTGATGGCCAATGGCACGCTGGAGAAGTGTGCTCTTCACAGATGAATCCCATTTTCAACTGTACAGGGCAGATGGCAGACAGCGTGTATGGCGTCATGTGGGCGAACAGTTTGCTGATGTTAATGAGGCTAATCAGTAACCTAATCCTGTGGAATAATGTAATCTGATTACTTTTTGATTACTTTCACTTCTAACACGCAGACTTATTGTAAAAAGTTTTTAAAACGTGTTCTTATATAGCATTATTTAATTTAGTAACATTACTATTTGTCATGGCCTGATCTGTTTCACCTGTCCCTGTGATTGTCTCCACCCCCTCCAGGTGTCACTTATTTTCCCCAGTGTATTTCCCCCTGTGTTTCCTATCTCCCTGTGCCACAGTTCGTCTTGTAAGTTTTCCAAGTCACCCGCGGTTTTCCCGTTCTCCTGCTTTTTGCTATTCTCCTTTTTCTAGTCCTCCCAGATTTGACCCATGCTTGTTTCTGGACTTTGTACCTGCCTTCCTTGACCATTCTGCCTGCCTTGACCACGAGCCTGTCTTCCACAATACTGACTATTTATTACTGACTATTTATTACTGACTATTTATTACTGGCTATTTATTACTGGCTATTTATTACTGACTATTTATTACTGACTATTTATTACTGACTATTTATTGCTGGCTATTTAATACCGACTATTTATTACTGACTATTTATTACTGACTATTTATTACTGACTATTTATTACTGACTATTTATTACTGACTATTTATTGCTGGCTATTTAATACCGACTATTTATTACTGACTATTTATTACTGACTATTTATTACTGACTATTTATTGCTGGCTATTTAATACCGACTATTTACTACCGACTATTTATTACCGGCTATTTATTACCGGCTATTTATTGCCGGCTATTTATTACTGACTATTTATTACCGGCTATTTATTGCCGGCTATTTATTACCGACTATTTATTACCGGCTATTTATTACTGACTATTTATTGCTGGCTATTTAATACTGGCTATTTATTACTGGCTATTTATTACTGACTATTTATTACTGACTATTTATTGCTGGCTATTTAATACTGGCTATTTATTACTGACTATTTATTACTGGCTATTTATTACTGGCTATTTATTACTGACTATTTATTACTGACTATTTATTACTGACTATTTATTACTGACTATTTATTGCTGGCTATTTAATACCGACTATTTACTACCGACTATTTATTACCGGCTATTTATTACCGGCTATTTATTGCCGGCTATTTATTACTGACTATTTATTACCGGCTATTTATTACCGGCTATTTATTGCCGGCTATTTATTGCCGGCTATTTATTACCGACTATTTATTACCGACTATTTATTGCCGGCTATTTAATACTGGCTATTTATTACTGGCTATTTAATACTGGCTATTTATTGCTGGCTATTTATTACCGGCTATTTAATACTGGCTATTTATTACTGGCTATTTAATACTGGCTATTTATTACTGGCTATTTATTACTGACTATTTAATACTGGCTATTTATTACTGGCTATTTATTACTCGCTATTTACAGTAATACTGCAGGTTGCTGGTATGTAGTGACAGTGCAGTGTTTTCAAAAAAGAAGACGCACTGAAATCCATTATCTTAAAATCTGTTTATTTGTCTATATTTTTCAAAGACTGTTTTGAATGTGAATTCATTCAATCAAATATTTGAAGTGGCTGTACAGACATCCATCTCATCAGTGATAGATCAATAGATGTCTGCCTGTGTGTGTTTGCATGTGCTTAGAGAATGTGTATATCTGTGTGTCCATGTGTATCAAGGTATATTTTTTCTCACGCCTCAGGTGAATCTGCGGCTGAGGTCATTGATCCGGCGGAGGCCGTCACGGTTCTCGATGGTCCTGTGGACAGTGATGAGGAAGGGGAAGGCGGATGGCAGCTCCACCCTGCGGCTCAATTTCTGGTGGCCCCAGTGGAGGCAGCGCAGCCTCTCAGCCAGGTCGCGGCGCCCGGAACGCTCCAGACCGTCCTGCAGCAACTTGGTCTTGTTGGACTTGTCCCAAGATCTCTCATACCTGGGATGGGAGGGAGATACAGGGATAGATTGATAGAGAAATGAGGAATAGAGCGAGGGGAAGAGGGTTTAACATTATGTCTCTGCATTGGAAATGTATATTTTCTATAATCAATTAATGTAATGACTATGTACATTTCAAGTGTTGTTCTTGTGATGTTAGTATCTATGCTGTTGATCATAAATACATCTGTTTTACAGAATAAATCCAATCATGTGTTAATAGCACAAGAATGATCAGTAATCATCTGTCTCTTATACACACACACTGCAGTCCTCTATTGAGACATAGGCTGAGTTCAACAGGGTACATTACCTGTGTGTAGAACAAAGACAATGCCCCTCTGACGTAGAATAAAGATTCATGTCAGATCTTTACAAGACATTTCTTCCACATTACATTAGGTAATCATTCCATGGCAGAGGTCCTGTTCGAACCCTCCAAAAATGCATCCCCTTGACCTTTCCTTTTAGTCACGGATCTGTACGTGATATGGATAGGTCAAAGCAACCAATCCAGTCATCTTATATCTGTGATTATATCAAGGACGGGAGGAAAGAAGGATGCATTGGAAAGCTATTCAAACGGGGCCATTCACACACCAGCACTCTAGCATGCTTCTGGCCTGGACCGTCTTCTCTGTGGATGTGGTATGGAACTGATGGACCTCAGTCCTGGAGAAGCCCAGCTCGTAGGCCAGAACAGTCCACTCAAACCCCAGCTCCCTGGAGATCTCCTGGACAGACTTCAGGTTGATCACAGCATCCTAGAAAACACACCAGGGTTGTGTTGTTCAATAGGCTCAAAACATGGCGGAGGCGGACTGAAATTGAGTGACCGAAATCTAAAATTGTTCAAACGGTTGTTTTTCGTTGCAAAAACTTTTGCTACGGTGTGCCAGAAGACAAAAACTAAGTGAAGGCTACATTTGTGATTATTTACCTTTGTTTGAACATTGTCCCATTGAGGGATCCCTGTCGCAAGGGAGCCCTGCATGCACACAATTGACAAAATAATACAAATACACAAAATTCAAAACGATCAAATTCCTCAGCAGAGGTCCCCATTCATCATTTTAACCTGCCGGAAAGGCACCAATACATCCAGTTGTAGGAAACTCTGTTCTATACATGGGGTGCAAAGAAACTAAAAGCTGATTAACCTAACTCTGAGGAGACTGAAGGGATTTCCAGAGTTGGCCATCCCTGCGACCGGGTATGGTAACTCGTACGTCTAAAGGTTAATAATGATGTTAGGTCAGCGGCAGTTTTTGTAAAAGAGCTTTATAAATACACTAAAACAAAAATATAAATGCAACTTGTAAAGTGTTGGTCCCATGTTTCATGAGCTGAAAAATGCACGAAAACCTTATTTATCTCAATTTTTTAACACGTCCCAGTTAGTGAGCATTTCTCCTTTGCCAAGATAATCCATCCACCTGACAGCTGTGGCATACCAAGAAGCTAATTAAAAAGCATGACCATTACACAGGTGCACCTTGTGCTGGGGGCAATAAACGGCCACTTTAAAATATGCAGTTTTGTCACACAACACAATGCCAAAGATGTCTCAAGTTTTGAGGGACCATGCAATTAGCAGGCTGACTACAGGAATGTCCACCAGAGCTCCTGCCAGAAAATTTATGTTCATTTCTGTACCATAAGCCGTCTCCAACGTATTTTAAAGAATTTGGCAGTACGTCCAAACGGCCTCACAACCGCAGGCAATGCGAATTGCGTCATGTGGGTGAGCAGTTTGCTGATGTCAACTTTGTGAAAAGAGTGCCCCATGGTGGCGGTAGCATAAGCTATGAACAATAAACACAATTGCATTTTATCGATGGCATTTTGAATGCACAGAGATACAGTGATTAGATCCTGAGGCCCATTGTCATGCCATTCATCCGTCGCCATCCCCTCATGTTTCAGCATGATAATGCACGGCCCCATGTCATCGGATCTGTACACAATTCCTGGAAGCTAAAAATGTCCCAGTTCTTCCATTGCCTTCATACTCTCCAGACATTTCACCCATTGAGCATGTTTGGGATGCTCTGGATTAACTTGTTCCAATTGCCATCAATATACAGCATCTTCGCACAGCCATTGAAGAGGAGTGGGACAACATTCCACAGGCCACAATCAACAGCCTGATCAACTCTATGCGAAGGAGATGTGTTGCAGTCACACCAGATACTGACTGTTTTTTTGATCCACGCCACTACCTATTTTTTTAAAGGTATCTGTGACCAACAGATGCAAATATGTATTCCCAGTCATGTGAAATTCATAGACTAGGGCATGTATTTCTGATTTCCTTATATGAACTGTAACTGAGTAAAATCTTTGAAATTGTTGCATGTTGCGTTTATATTTTTGTTCAGTATAAAAAGAGAGCAATGAATTGATCTCCAGTAAGTTACTTCAAAGAGGGTCGGCCTACTTTCTGATAAAGAATGCAATGATGAACCTGAACCTGTCGCCCGTAGTAAAACGAAGTGTGCTGGTAAACCGCATCAAACAACTTTAATGAAGATGACCTGTAGGAAAAAAATGCATTTCCAAGTAGAATATTACTTAATTATTATTATTACATGTTGTGCATTATGAGACTATAAAGGACTTGTAATAGCTCATGGCTTTTTACAAAAGTATTATACATGCATAATTTCTAAACCACATTACACAGGTACAGTGCACTTCCTGCTATTTTGCTTTTCTCAACAAACTTTCCAACTTGCTCATTGACTTACCTCTTGTGCTTTACTTGGCATTGTGACGTCTCGGCTCCACACAAGGCACAGCAGCCACACTTTCGTTGATTTGCCAATACAAATTCAAAAAGAATGCTCTTAAATTATTGGGCTATGTTCCCAAAGGAAAGATACAACATTAATATCTACTCAGTCTTCACCAGCATATATGTTTTGCTGTTTTTTCGTACTTTCAACCAAGTCATCAATAGCTACTAGCCTATTTTTGAGAAATAACAAAGGCTCTCTCACCTTTGCTCATAGCTGTTCAATGGGAATGTTGCCTTAGAGATTCATCAACATACAATCCTGTTAAAAATTAAGCTTTTTAGCCTCAGTGACTCTGTTCCACCTTATTAATTTCAGAGAATTGGGCCTCCTACCATGTAAACTACTGTAAGCAGAGGGTCACTCAGATTAGATCAGTACCAACAGCCAAGATATAGAGCAAAACTATCACAATATGAACTAGAGTTGGGAAATATTGAATTTAAAATGAAACATACATGTTTCATGTCAGCCCACTGTTGTTTCAAATGTATTACCGTTCTTCTCTACCTTTTATTTTATATAAAACAATGCCCCTGCTGTTGATTTCCAGCATAGAACAAAACAAATATTTTGTTTCAGGAATAGGGGTTTTCACAAATGATGGAAAGAGAGATATGACGGAACACATTCAATTCCTTTAAATGTGTAGGACAATGGGCATTATTTTGTAAAGCTTTCATTTACATTGTAAAATGCAGTCATTCCTTTTCAACACAGTGTGTTATAGAAAAAGACTCAACTCCCCTATATGTGCAAATGTTACTCAGTATGAACATGAAAAGAACTGCGTTGTAAACAGTTATGATAATGAAGAGAAAGAGGTGCAGAGCTACATTTGAGCTATTATGAATGCAACACTTTCTGAAATAATTCTGATCATTTATCTAACAATAACAGTACTAGAAATAAGTGCCATTCGTTCTGATAAATACAGTTAATAAAATTAATTCCAACACTTCTATGCACTTCTACTTTTAAAATGTAAATTCCTATAAATCCATACTTACTTAGGCACTTGTATTACAGTTTTCAATGTTAAACTGTAATTCAATAAAACACCATGTATTCCTGCGCCCGGTTGCATAAAAAATCTTAAGATTCCTTAACTTTAAGTCAGTTACACAAAACATTTTAAGGAACATATCTCCTTTAAATTAAGGTGAATGTTTTGTCTGCCCTGGTTGAAAAAAGGAAAACATCAACAAGCAGCTAGTTGTTTAGCTACTTAGCGAAACAATGTAAGGTGCACAATCCATAGCAACAATGCTAGCTGGCACGCTAGCTATCTACTCTGTAAGTAAGCTAGAAAGTAAAAGAAACAAGTTGGGTCTTACCGCCAAATATTTATGAAACCGTTACACGCCAGATACAAACATCGAATTTGGGATATATAAATTGATATGAGAAGAGTTAGCCAACATTTTTTTATGCATAATCCAATATGTCCGCCAATACTGAATCAGAATTTGGAAAGTAGATATTATTATTGGATTTTCAGTGCCATATATAAAAACAACAATGTGTATTTGTGAGTGGTGGATCTTCAATAATATGTAATTATATTTCAGAAATTACCTGCCTAAAGTGGCAGAAATGGCCTGGAAACACCAGATATCAACCTGTAAATTACTTGGATTTTGGTGAACTACTACAGTACATGAATCACCTTAGAGCAACGGTTCCTAACCTTTTCTGTTCCGGGGACCATCAAATTACCATCTAAAGCTCTATGACCACCATCCACGGAGTCGCAAATATTGTTTACATAAAATTCACTCAATTTGACCGGCAAGATATTTTATCAGTGAATGTAAAAGTTTAAAGGCCTATTATTATTATTAATATTATTATAAACTATTTTCATTGTGAAAGTAATACAGTGCATTTGGAAAGTATTCAGACCCCTTGACTTTTTCCACATTTTGTTATGTTACCGCATTATTCTAAAATGGATTATTATTTTTTTCCCCTCATGACATTACACACAATAATAATGACAAAGCAAAAACAGATTTTAGCAAATGTATTAAACATAAAAACAGAAATACCATATTTACCTAAATATTCAGACTCTTTGCTATGAGACTCAAAATTGAGCTCAGGAGCATCAGAAGGCTGTTGTATAAATCACCTGTCTCGGGATTACATCTAAAAACTAAGGGCAACCATGGCATCCATGACAGAGAGGGAGAAGCGTTCATCCATGTAAACAGGTAATAGAGTCTAGCTAGCTACATTTTCAGATATTATACTTTGTAATTTTCTCAAAGTCGTTTTCATTGCAAGTTAAAGCGTATTGTTAGCTAGCTAACTTTAGCTGGCTAGCTAACGTTACTTTGTATTTATATGTATTTATTAGGGATCCGCATTAGCAGCTTCTCTTCCTGGGGTCATATAAAACAGTACATCATATAACATCATTACACCACTATCTACAATACAAAATGTTTAATACCACCATACAACAATATTACACTGTACGTGTGTGTAGAGTTTGTGTGCGTATGCGTGTGCCTGTTCCTGTGTGTATCTATAAGGTGCATTTTTATCTGTTTTTGGAATCTGATTCTACAGGTGGCATCATTTACCTGATGTGGAATAGAGTTCCATGTCCCTCTTTGTTGCACCTGAACAGTAGTCCAAGAGCGACAAAACTAGAGCCTGTAAGACCTGCCTTGTTGATAATGTTGTTAAGAAGGCAGAGCAGTGCTTTATTATTTATGGACAGACTTCTCCCCATCTTAGCTACTGCTGTATCAATATGTTTTGACCATGACAGTTTACAATCCAGGATTACTCCAAGCAGTTTAGTTACTTGCTCAATTTCCACATTATTCATTACAAGATTTGGTTGAGGTCTAAGGTTAGGTGAAGGATTTGTCCCAAATACAATGCTTTTAGTTTTTATTTTATTTAGGACTAACTTATTCCATTCTGAAACTAACTGCAGCTCTTTGTTAAGATTTGCAGTGATTTCACTCGCTATAGTAGCTGACGTATATATTGTTGAGTCATTCGCATACATAGACACACTGGCTTTACTCTAAGCAGGGGGTGTAAAGCCATAACAGATACATGATGTTTTTCCAGCAGCAGACTATGATCTACTGAAGTCTAACAAAATGGCTCCCACAATCTTTTTATCATCATTTTCTCTCAGCCAATCATCAGTCATTTGTGTAAGTGCAGTGCTTGTTGAATATCCTTCCCTATAAGCGTACTGAAAGTCAGTTGTCAATTTTACACTAAAATAGCATTGTATCTGGTCAAACACAATTTTTTCCAAAGATTTACTAAGGGTTGGTAACAGGCTGAATGGTCGGCTATTTGAGCCAGTAAAGAGGGCTTTACTATTCTTGGGTAGTGTAATTACTTTTGATTCCCTCCAGGCCTGAGGGCACACACTTTCTAGTAGACTTAGATTGAAGATAAGGCAAATATGGTGATATCGTCCACTATTATCCTCAGTAATTTTCCACCCAAGTTGTCAGACCCCGATGTCTTGTCATTGTTAATAGACAACAATAATTTTTTCACCTCTTCCACACTCACTTTACAGATTTCAAAACTACAATTCTTGTCCTTCATAATTTGGTCAGTTATACTTGTATGTTTAGTGTCAGCGTTTGTTGCTGGCATGTCATGTCTAAAATTTGCTAATCTTGCCAATGAAAAAAGTAATTGGCAATATCAGTGGGCTTTGTGATGGATGAGCCATCTGATTCAATGAATGATGAGTTTGTGTTTTTGCCCCAAATTTAATTAAAGGCGCTCCAAAGCTTTTTACTATCATTCTTTACATAATTTATCTTTGTTTCACAGTACAGTTTATTCTTCTTTTCATTCAGTTTAGTCACATGATTTCTCAATTTTCAGTATGTTTGCCAATCGGTTATGCAGCCAGACTTATTTGCAATTCATTTTGCCTCATCCCCCTCAACCATACAATTTTTTTAAATTCCTCATCAATCCACTGGAATTTAACACTTTTTACAGTAATTTTCTTAATGGGTGCATGCTTATTAGTAACTGGAATAAGCAATTTCATATGTCAAGTGCAGCTTCTAGTTGCTCCTCATTATACACCACAGACCTGCAAATATTCTTTACATCATCAACATAGGAATTACTACAAAACTTTTTGTTTGACCTCTTATAGACTATATTTGTTACGTTCGCCGATGGAAGGATCGGACCAAGGTGCAGCATGGTAGGCGTACATTTTAATTTATTAAATGAACACCGAAAAAACAACAAATACGAAACGTAACGTCTAATAGGGCTAAACAGCACAGTACCAAAAACAAGATCCCACAAACTACAGGTGGGAAAAGGCTGCCTAAGTATGATCCCCAATCAGAGACAACGATAGACAGCTGCGTATGATTGGAACCACACCCGGCCAACAAAGAAATAGAAAACATAGATTGCCCACCCTAGTGACACCCTGACCTAACCAAATAGAGAATTAAAAGGATCTCTAAGGTCAGGGTGTGACAATATTAGGCCCAGCCTTTGGAACTTTGGTTTTCCTAGATATGGCTACTATATTGTGATCTCTACATCCAATGGATTTGGATACTGCTTTAAAGCAAATTTCTGCAGCATTAGTAAAGATGTGATCAATACATGTTGGTGATTTAATTCCTGTGCTGTTTGTATGATCTGTGTAGTAATATAATTTATATCTCAGAAATCCATTTGCATTGCTAGTCATAGCCTAATGTTAGCTAGCAAGCTAACATTGGACCTAGTTGGTTAGCTTTAGCTACATGCAGATTCAAGCATGGTAGTAACATTGAGTTGGGATTATGATTCATTGTTTAGCTCGGGTTAGCTAGCTACTGTACATGTCTAAACAAAAGACTCCACTATGCAAGTAACCATTTCACTGTGCCATTTACACCTTCTGTATCCTGTGCATGTGAAAAATAAAATTGTACTTGATATAGTGTGTGTTTCCCAGAGACGGTAATGTGAAGAACGACATGACCTGCACCAAAGTCAATAGAATATAACTTTAGGCCAACTGGAGAGTGTCCAAGTAAAAAAATTATCCGTCAGAATGCCCTGCTTTTATTTCATCACACTCACAACCATAAGCTATTCTCTGTAATTTGCTCGCCATTAACTTGTAAATAATTATCTTGTTGTGAGTTTATTTTCCTGTAATAATGAATACAAATTAAGACGTCAGCTATGATATGGCATTATTTGAACTGGCTAGCCAGCAAACATTGTTTAGAAAGTTGCTTTTTGCTAGATTGACATTCATTTTTTAAAGGATGGGATTATTTGTGTTAAAATACACCAGTTATGCTATTTTGGACCACCAGGCTGCTGATGTCATGCAGCCTCTCGTTTTTGTGTTTAACCTTTATCATAACTACAACGACAAGTTTGATGTCGGACGACAATAGAATGTTCATGATGTCACTGCGACAACTGTCAGACATGTCAATAGACGTAGTATAAACCAGCCTTTAGTCTATAAATCTTTGGCTGTTTAGTATACTACCATACTCACTCTGTTTAACACATGGCCTCAGATGTGTTAAATTCTTCACATTTTCCTAATTGACTGACCTTCATTTTTTTCGTTGCTTATTTTAGCTGTTCTTGCCATAAAATGGACTTGGTCTTTTAACAAATAGGGCTTTCTTCTATATACCACCCCTCCCTTGTCACAACACAACTGATTGGCTCAAACGCAATAAGAAGGAAAGAAATTCCACCAAGGCACACCTGTTGATTGAAATTAATTCCAGGTGACTACCTCATGAAGCTGGTTGAGAGAATGCCAAGAGTGTGCAAAGCTGTTATCAAGGAAAAGGGTGGCTACTTTGAAGAATCTCAAATATAAAATATATTTTGATTTGTTTAACACTTTTTTGGTTACTACAGGATTCCATATGTGTTATTTCAAGTTTTGATGTCTTCACTATTATTCTACAATGTAGAAAATAGTAGAAATAAAGAAAAATTAGTAGGTGTGTCCAAACGTTTGACTGGTTAAAGTCGGAAGTTTACATACACTTAGGTTGGAGTCATTAAAACTCGTTTTTCAACCACTCCACACATTTCTTGTTAACAAACTATAGTTTTGGCAAGTCGGTTAGGACATCTACTTTGTGCATGACACAAGTAATTTTTCCAACAATTGTTTACAGGCAGATTATTTCACTTATAATTCACTGTATCACAATTCTAGTTGGTCAGAAGTTTACATACACTAAGTTGACTGTGCCTTTAAACAGCTTGGAAAATTCCAGAAAAGGATGTCATGACTTCAGAAGCTTCTGATAGGCTAATTGACATCATTTGAGTCAATTGGATAACTTTTTGGAGAAATGGCCTGTGGTCTGATGAAACAAAAATAGAACTGTTTGCCCATAATGACCATCGTTATGTTTGGAGGAAAAATGGGGAGGATTGCAAGCTGAAGAACACCATCCCAACTGTGAAGCATTGGGGGTGCTTTGCTGCAGGAGGGACTGGTGCACTTCACAAAATAGATCAAGGTATTGGAGTGGCCATCACAAAGCCCTGATCTCAATGCTATAGAAATTTGTGGGCAGAACTGAAAAAGTGTGTGCGAGCAAGGAGGCTTACATACCTGACTCAGTTACACCAGCTCTGTCAGGAGGAATGGTCCAAAATTCACCCAATTTATTGCGGGAAGCTTGTGGAAGGCTACCCGAAACGTTTGACCCAAGTTAAACAATTTAATGGCAATGCTACCAAATACTAATTGAGTGTATGTAAAGTTCTGAACCACTGGGAATGTGATGAAAGAAATAAAAGCTGAAATAAATCATTCTCTCTCCTATTATTCTGACATTTCCCATTCTTAAAATAAAGTGGTGTTCCTAACTGACCTAAAACAGGGAATTTTTACTCGGATTACATGTCAGGAATTGTGAAAAACTGAATTTAAATGTATTTGGCTAAGGTGTATGTAAACTTCAACTGTAAATATATATATATATGTTTAGTTCACATAATATATTAATTAAGGTGTCTTTAATAAAATACACTTGGCAAAAACAAATGTAGGCATTAATTATGCATTTCTATAGCTTCTATAATTTCTTGCTGCTTCAAAACAGTGCGTGACCAGCAAGCAGCAGTCTCCTTGACTCCTCCTCTGTTCCATATAAACCATAGCATTAGGGGTTGAATTAATCTTTCGTGGAGAGACGCACTTAACATAGGATGGTAATGGTAATGTCTGTCAACAGGCGACGACTAACAAGGAATTTTGTCCCAGTGCACAGATTTCTTTGTCCCTGATCATTTGGACAAATCATTATTTAAGCATTCCACTGCTTAGACGTTGTATGCATCAACCAATGGTTGCGTGCCATGGTCATTGACTGTGTCATGGACTGACAGATTGCTATAACAATCTGTGTTGTGGTTAGCTAATAGGTAAAATACCTGTGCAGGCGTTGTAAAATCAACTTCAAAGCAGTGGAACGCAACCAATCACTTTTTTTCAAATTTCGGGAGGGGAGGGGAAATTTGGCGCATGCTTTGGGTGTCACTCCTGCTCCCGCTCTCCCTCTCCGCCAGACTGCCTTCACTACGCACACCTGTCACCATCCTTACGCTTCGAACACACCGACTGTGTCATTGCGTTTCGATACACCAGAAGTACATTAATTTCCAATGGAACGCTGCGTTTGCCTTGCAGCATTGCGTTACAGAGGCAGTTGCCGTACGTTCTGTGTTGTGCATACATACGATTTATCGAACTTATGCATCAAATTGTATGCGTAGACTTACTTGACATAAGATGTACTTTTACAGAATGTTCATTAGGACTATAACTTTTCCCAAAGTTGGTTTATAATCCTTTTTTAATTATGCAATGTTACCAAATGAAAATAAAGTTGAGGTGCCTTCTGCCCTGATGAAGGTAGGCTAGTCTTCTCCAGGACCCATTGTTGTTCAAGACAGTTACAGTCATTAATTACATTCTTATTGGACTCACATACACTCTTAGAGGAAAAAGGTTCCAAAAGTGTCCTTATGCTTTCCCCATAGGATAACCTTTTTTGGTTCCAGGTATAACCCTTTGGGGAAAATGTTATACATGGAACCCAATAGGGTACTACCTGGAACCCTTTTAAGTAGATAGTACCATTCTTTCTAAGAGTAGGGTTGGCCTGGGCTACAGTTTATTGATATAGTCATAGACTGAATTGTAGTGTTTCAAGGCATTGTTAATGATGGTTGATGAGTATTACAATATAATTAGTAGAGCATAATAAACTGTAATGAGATAGATATATGAGTAGATATAATATGTGGGTGGAATTCAAGTTACACGCAATATTGATAATTCTTTTGAATTATATTTTAGATTCTTGGCGACAGGGGACTCCTACAGGACCATTGGATGCAGCTTCCGAGTTGGACGGTCCACGGTGGCAGGCATTGTCCCCTCTGTGGCACAAGCTATTTGGGACTGTCTGGTTGGTGAATACATGCCTGTGCCCAAGGAGGAAGACTGGAGGGCCATCGCTGCCGAGTTCCTGGAGAGGTGGAATTTCCCCAACTGTCTTGGCTCCATTGACAGGAAACATGTAGTAATCCAGGCTCCACCGTGCTCAGGTTCGCAATTCTACAACTACAAGGGTACATTTTTAGTTGTACTCTTGGCTGTAGTAGATGCCATCTACTGTTTCCGTGTTGTCGATGTTGGTGCTTACGGCAAGGGAAGTGATGGCGGGACCCTCCGGGACTCTGCCTTCGGCCAGGCACTTCAGGATGGCACCCTGGAGATTCCACCACCTGCATCACTCCCTGGAGCTGAAGACCTGGGACCTGTTCCCCACATCTTCGTCGGCGACGAGGCCTTCCCTTTAAGACCCAACCTCATGAGGCCCTACATTGGACGCCAGCTGCCATTGCCAAAGCCTGTAAGGATCTTTAACAAACGATTGTCCAGGGCAAGGTTAGTTGTTGAATTCACATTTGGGATTCTGGCAGCCCGGTGGAGAATGTATTGGAGAGTGCTTGGTCTCAGCCCCTCAAATGTCGATGCCTGCGTGAAGGCCACATGTGTTCTCTATAACTATGGAGATGGGCACGCCAAATGGTCACCTACCTGATGTCACTAGGGCAGGTGCCAACAACGCCCCCAGACAGGCACTCCAGGTGAGGGAGAAGCTGACCACCTACTTCTCATCGCCAGCAGGTGAAGTCCCATGGCAGTATTCCGTGGAGTGAAACTGCTCTTTTAAGAGCCCCCTACCACAAAGGTTATTTTAAGAACCATCCACCGTTGTCCATAAAGTTGCATTTTTTCCCGATTACTTTATGTATCATTGTCTCTCTTCATTTGGAAGCTATATTTAAGTGACATTTGGGAGTAAAGACCACACCTTAAAACCCCTTCCCTCTCCCATTAACGTCAGTATTATACACACCTGGCATGGTACATCAGGTGAGCGGGAGCACTAATTAAGGTTATAAGACATTGTTAGGAATTTTATGAATAATGACTAAACAATGTCTACATTTAGATAAAACTATAACTAATTGAACTCAACCCTGTATTATTATATCTGATTAATAATGTTAATTCATAAGGAAGGGATTATGTAGCATGAACAAGGAGTAATTAAAACATAATAAACACCATTCCAACTTAGTTAGAGAGGTATGTAGTGTGGGTTATAAAGTAAGCCAAAAGAATTGTTAAACTATGGTTGAACCGACCCAACTTAGCCCTGAGATGTTTAGATAAGGCAGTGAGTAACTTCTTAGGTCTTCCATTATCTTGGGTTGTCTGCTAAAGTGGTAATAAATTATAGTGAGCCTTCAGGAGAATAAATGATATTGTGTGTCATGTGTGTGCGCTGGTGAGTTGGAATGAACTTTTGAACCTGTTTTATCTTGGTCAAGAGGAGGAGCTTTATTCTGTAACCAATGACGTCATATTTTGTATATAAACTGTTGTTTGTGGTTAAATGGGAGCGTGCTCCGAGAATAAATACTATTATCTATTTTTAATAAGACTGTTCCCTGTCTATTTTATGTTAATAAGGATCTTACAAATTCTTAGAAACAGACAGAGTGATTTTAATTAATGAGCACATAAAGGAATTATGAAATTCCTCTAACAGACATACAGTTAGTATGATGGGAAAGGGTAACCTAGGGTCCATACAAATAGTACAGTTTACCACCATGTTCACTGGCCTGACGAAATTCAGGTGGGGAAAAAATGAATTAGGAAGAGAATGTGTTTTTTACTTTCATCAAGAAATAAGCAGATTAAGTCTAAATGAGATATTAATAAACACCTGACTATGAAAACATAATTGAATAAGTATTCAAGTACAGGAAAGAACATGACAGGTATGTGTGTTGTAAAAATGTTTAAAAAAAAATAGAACTATTGAAAGAGGTCTGTATGTGCGTGTAAAAAATAAATAAAATGAATGTGTAGCCTGTAATCTGTAAGAACAACAAGAGCATGTATTTTTGGCACAACTGCAGACCGATACAGGGACTACTCATAAAGCCTAGACGTAGTAGGGGAACTTCAGACATGGCCATAAAGAGAGAGAGGGCAGGGAACTGGAGATCTGAGGCACAGAGAGAAGTGGAGAAGTGTGTGTGTGTCTCTGTCTCTGGAAAAAATTTAATAATGTGTAGCCATAACACAGCTAAACAAACAAATGGCCCCTGGACGTCATGGACCAGTCGATGGAACATAACTTCACAAACAGTTTCAACACCCTGGTTTTCAAGTGGTTTTAAATGAAAGAAATATATTCACCTTTAGTCTCGTAAGAGACCAACAAGAGCATCTGTGAATTCTCCGGTGTATGAGTTTCAATTCTGTCAATTCAGAAATCTATGTAACACTAATAATGAATGCTATCCTAAGACTTTATAAACAAATGACTTTATGAATTGACTGAATTTAAACAGAACTGACGTGTGTGAAAAGAAAGGTACAATGAGGGAGGTCAAATCAACAACCAGACAACTCCTCTTCCTGTCCTTCCTCTCCTCTTCCTGTCCTTCCTGTCCTCTTCCTGTCCTTCCTCTCCTCTTCCTGTCCTTCCTGTCCTCTTCCTGTCCTTCCTGTCCTTCCTGTCCTCTTCCTGTCCTTCCTGTGAGCTGGTCGGCTAAATTGACTCCATCTCTGAAAGGGAAGAGAAAAACAACACATACAAGCTTAACATAATATGACACCATAAAAGGTGAGATTTATGTTAACTAAATACTGCTTGTATAGTGTAGTTAGTGGCATAAATATAGTAACAGTTGGTAATACTTGCTGTTTACTCATGGAATTTGTATTTCAGATCAAAAGATGAATGTGACAGGCAAATATTTAGACAGCAAACTGTTGTTTGAGGATATTTTTTAACCCAGAAACAACAGCTATATATTTGCCTCATATTAATACTTTGATCTGAAATACCAATTAACCTACATGAGTATACTGTAAAAATGACCTACTTTACTTTAAAAGTACCATTGAAATCGGCTTGGAAAAGCAGCTGATACATTTTAACCTTGACTGCTGCTTTTCTTTGCTGAGGCAGCCTCTTCAGGGTTGGCACCAGGCTCATGGCAAAGAGGGTCTCTTCATCCTCCTTCCTGTGAGCATCAGGTTGGGCTGCATCCCTCTCGACGGCTTGGAGGAGCCTCTGCTGAAATGAGTTGAGTGGATCTGGGGGCTGGTACCTCCGATGACGCCTGGCGTGACGTTCCTCTTCGTTTCTCTCTCTGTTTCTCTCCACGGCCACATCCTGTTTAACGAGGTCCTCAGTGGTCACTTCCGTGAGGTTCATAATAATCTCAGGTGGTCCTAGATCCAGAGGTGCTTCCTCCATTTCATCTTCCATGGCTGCACCGGTGGTGGTCATACTCGTGGATGATGTAGACGTTGTAGAGGGTCTCGCTGCACCGGTGGAGGCGATGGTCGCACTTGTAGGTGACGTTGAGGGTCTTGATGCACCGGTGGCGACAACACTTGTGGATGACGTAGTAGAGGGTCTGGCTGTAAAATTGCCACTCATTGCCCTCGGCACAATAAATGGATCCAGAAAAGAAACAATGTGGCAGAAGCCCAAGGCTGCTGACCAGACGTCTTCTTATCTTTCTTTGCCCTTCTCTCTCTCTGATACCTGTCCCTGAGTCCTCTCCATTTCCTCCTACAGTCTTCTTCTACATAGACATGAACATGATAAGCCAAACCATTACCTAGCATAACTATAGTTATTAGATAGCAATCATGGACATGTCACCTACTGTACACATAGACACACACACACGGTTATCTGACCAAATTATCAGGGGTACAGTAGTATCTACCATTTCTATTACTATTTATCTAGCATACACACTCACACTCTTTCAAACATGATTATAATTTATTTGACTATTTCTTTCACACACACACCTCATTGGCTAGGTTAGCAAGCTAGGTTAGCTAGCTAACGCTAACTAGCCACATCTAGCACAAGCTCACTACTAAACGGACCTGGCAATCCTACTATCGTGGACACTTGTCTCCAAGCAGCATTTTTGTGTTTATGTCGCTGTAGCTGTCAGCTTTTGTGTCAAAAGACACGGTTTTGAGGATACTGCGAAAATGATTCTCTCCTCCATGTGTCCAACCGCATGCGACCATCTGCAAAAGGCACCTGCATCAGTATAGTTGCCTAGCTGCGCAAAATGTTATGCAGCAGTGATGTGATGCAATAGCACAGTCGGTGTGTTCGAAGCGTTACATTGGGGTGCGTTCAGTTCGCTTGAGCATTTGCTAGATTGCGTAACGCTTTGTACTGAGCGGTATGTTTACTCAAAATGCATACAAATACCGTACTTGAAAGAAAACATCAAACTGTTTTGTGTAACTTCTGTCCAAATTTTAATAAAGAATTCTTAATATTTTTGTATTGCACACACAACCAACCCCCGGCCCTAATTATTGCACCATTTGGATATCTCACCGTAAGCCTATTTTGGTAGCCTGAATGCCTGTGAAATATGTTGATTATGGAGACAAACAGCTGGCTGAGACAGGTCAAAAAAAATTGGCTTACATGCATTTACTGTGGATGTTTAACCTATCATGATTCAGAGACAGAGTCAATTAATTATTGGTTACTAAAAGTAAAAAGAGATTAAAAAAAAAAACATGCTTACATATCCCATATAGTATATTCATGTATGAAAACATTAACTGTCAGTGTAGTTTTTATGTAAAAGATTAATATCCTCTCCATTTTATAAACACAAGAATTCATACCTAATTCTGAAAAAGATGCTATTTTTCAACCTCCATACATTTCCGTACCTATATAAGGAGGACCCATGTCACCTAAATGTAATTCAAAACTTCAATCTATTTAAACGGCCATAGAATAAAGACCCCGTCTTCATCCGCGTGAACTTGAGGATCAACGATGCCATTTTTCTGTAAAATAAAATATGTGTTACCTTAGTGACCCAAAATTAAGCAAATCAATTGAAAGCCAGTAAATTCTGACCCATCATTTGTGAAATATTGATACCGTGTATACAGTAGATCATCAATTTGTAAGTCGCTCTGGATAAGAGCGTCTGCTAAATGACTTAAATGTAAATGTAAATCATCAGTATGAGCTCTAGTTGTGTGTGTTTCTAAACGTGCTTACCTCTGGTGACTTCGAAGCAGCGCTCACAGTGCACGGTGCGTCTGTAGACCCACATACTGTCCCCTGCCTTGAGATGGCCCAGGTCACTGCTACACACCTCACACTGAGGACACAGAGACACACAATGTCAGATACTCTCATTAGGCGAAGAAGAAGATCATGATGCATGTGTATTGATTGTTACATCTCAAGGCAGACACAGAGTCCGATAATCTCAACGAGAAGATGTGCAAATGTAACATATTTATATCACAATATTGCAGATCTGATAAGAAGACCGAGGCCTCTGTACACACTCAGGCGTGGATACTCAAATATTAGATTATAGTGTTCATATTTCAATAGTGTTTACCTTAAAGCAGGTAGTGTGGCAGTTGATCTTCATATCCTCCAGCACCATCTTGGGGTCGGAACTCATGGGCTTACGGCAGTAAGAGCACAGGTCTCTCTCCAAAACAGTCCTAGAGGGACTTATCATCATCACATGGATGTATGAGAGAGCACGCATGGACCTCATGTAAGGCCAAACAGCATCAGCTAGGGGGCTTATTTTATCAAAACCATCAGCGCCTTTTTATTTGTGGATAGATAACTATGTCACATGTTCTAACTATGATATAGGTCTGTTACAACTGTTATATGGAATAATAACCATAGAATACATGTTTTTGTTTGTACATGTGATGGCTTAATCATGTGCACAGTCATAGAGGAAAACATGGATAGAAATAGCACAGTTTGAAAGCATGGTGATCATGACAGGAGATGATGGGATTCTTGAAAGTTGGGACAATCCTTGTGCTAATGAAATTAGCCCTGGAGCATTATATTGTGCTGTAAAAAAAATATATATAGTATATTTGTTTGAAAATGTGTATTACATATTTAAATAATCTAATGTTAGAATTAAATAATCAAGGTCTTTAAACATTTGTTGGACAATAAAAAAAATAAAAATGGAATGCCTTTTATGGTGTCTGACGGAGTTGACAATCATTTTATGAAAAAAAATAAGAATTAGGAGGTTGTTCCTTTTTATGGTGTAATCGCTAATACTTTATCAACAAACAAAAAAGTAGAGCTTGTCCCGTCTTTCAGGAATCCCATATGAGATGATGTGCATTCCTGAAATCTCACCTTTCAGGAGTAGAATACACCGTCTTGGTGGGTTTTGACATGAGAGAATCGAACAGATCGTCATCAGCCCGGCTGAAGATGAGAATGGAATAGTTCAAATACAGTTTGTTACATGTATTCTTCAAAATGGATGTCGATGGTGGCCTAGAGGTGGTCTAGTTCATTTACATGTAAATCACTGCCAGGTAGGAGCCGATTAATACTACCGTACCTGCTGTCCTTGTAGGTAGTAGACGTGGTGAAGACCATGGGGCTGGTGACACTGACACTGGTGTAGTAACATAATATATATTGTCACATAAGAAAAATCACAACCATTTACATTTCAGTCATTCAGCAGAGTGACATACAGTTAGTGCATTCATCTTAAGATAGCTAAGTGGGACAACCACATATCACAGTCATAGTAAATGTTTTCTCAATAAAGTAGCTATCAGCAAAGTCAGAGATAGAAGGCGGGGAAAAAGTCAAGTGCGAGAGTTCACAAAAGCATTTTTTTGGGTGAGGGGGGGTTGGGGTGAGAAGGGGGTGCATTGGGATTATTTAAAATACTCTTTGAAGATGTTTTCGAAAGATGGGCAGGGACTCTGCTTTCCTAGCTTGAGGGGGAAGCTAGTTCCACCATTGGGCTGCCAGGACAGAGAAGAGCTTGGACTGGGCTAAGCGGGAGCTGCCCTCCCATCGGGGTGGGAGGGCCAAGAGACTAGAGACCAGATGGAGTGCTCGGGTTGGGGTGTAGGGTTTGAGCATAGCCTGAAGGTAGGGAGGGTCAGTTCCTCTTGCTGCTCCGTAGACAAGTACTACGGTCTTGAGGTGGATGCGAGCTTCGACTGGAAGCCAGTGGAGTGTGAAGAGGAGCAGGGTGACATGGGAGAACATGGGAAGGTTGAACACCAGGCGGGCTGCAGCATTCTGGATACATTTCAGGGGTTTGATGTGGAGTCCAGCGGAGTCCAGCCAACATCGAGTTGTAGTAGTCCAGACGAGAGATGATAAGTGCCTGGATTAGGACCGGCGCCGCTTCCTGTGTGACGAGGAGGGAGTGAAAGGATCGGTCCTCCGGGAAGTTTAGTTTTCCCAAATTTTCACTCAGCTGTCCGCAGACCTTTTCTGTAAGCTCGCAATGAGTCACTCAGCCACGGAGCAGGACGGGAGCGCCGAGCCGGCAGTGAGGAGGCCCGAGGGAGTCATGGGATGCGGAATAGGAGGAACGTAGGGTCGAAGAGGCAGAATCAGGAGACAGGAGGGAGAAGGATTTAGCAGAACAGAGAGATGATAGAATAGAAAAGGAGAGAGTAAAGGAGAGAGTAGTGGTAGAGAGAGCGAAGATTGCAACGGCACATGAGCATCTGGGTAGGGGCTGAGTGGCTAGGGTTGGAGGAAAGGAAGACAGAAAAGGAAACAAAATAGTGATCATAGATCTGGAGGGTAGTGAGAGTGAGGGTAGTGAGAGTAGTGGTCAAACAGACTCTAGTAAAGATGAGGTCAAGTGTACTGCCTGCCTTGTGAGTGGCATTGGTTTTGAAACTATGTTTAGTGAAAAAGATAGATACAATCCCAGGCATGATGCCATTAATCATTTCATCAGATTCATTTAAAAGGCATTACATACCTGTTGTCTGGCTTGCTGGAGTAGCTTCTACGGGTGTTGGTTGAGGTGTAGTCCTCACTGTGTGTGAGGAAATAGGGTGGGATTGTAGGTTATTTTCAAAGTCTTGTGAGGAATTATGGGCTGTGAAACCCATCTCTGATGGTTTTTCTCTCTATTGAGAGAAAAACTTAGGTTGTGTTAAAAATAGTGATCATAGATCTGGAGGGTAGTGAGAGTGAGGGTAGTGAGAGTAGTGGTCAAACAGACTCTAGTAAAGATGAGGTCAAGTGTACTGCCTGCCTTGTGAGTGGCATTGGTTTTGAAACTATGTTTAGTGATAAAGATAGATACAATCCCAGGCATGATGCCATTAATCATTTCATCAGATTAATTTAAAGGGCATTACATACCTGTTGTCTGGGTTGCTGGAGTAGCTTCTACGGGTGTTGGTTGAGGTGTAGTCCTCACTGTGTGTGAGGAAATAGGGTGGGATTGTAGGTTATTTTCAAAGTCTTGTGAGGATTTATGGGCTGTAAAACCCATCTCTGATGGTTTTTCTCTCTATTGAGAGAAAAACTTAGTTTGTGTTAAAAATAGTGATCATAGATCTGGAGGGTAGTGAGAGTAGTGGTCAAACAGACTCTAGTAAAGATGACGTCAAGTGTACTGCCTGCCTTGTGAGTGGCATTGGCTTTGAAACTATGTTTAGTGATAAAGATAGATACAATCCCAGGCATGATGCCATTAATCATTTCATCAGATTCATTTAAAGGGCATTACATACCTGTTGTCTGGCATGCTGGAGTAGCTTTTACGGGTGTTGGTTGAGGTGTAGTCCTCACTGTGTGTGAGGAAATAGGGTGGGATTGTAGGTTATTTTCAAAGTCTTGAGGATTTGTGAGGATTTATGGGCTGTGAAACCCATCTCTGGTGGTTTTTCTCTCTATTGAGAGAAAACTTAAGTTGTGTTCGAGATGATTGCATTGCAGTCTGCGACAGCAGACTTACTGATTTCCAGTACATCATCACCTTTCATCCTAAAAAGACGACTTATTATTTGTACATCAGTCAGTCTGACACCACCTACTGGACGTAGCCGTCACTTCTAATTTTGGTTGAAATTTGGTTGAGTTGTCAACTATTGTGAATTCAACAAAACATTTCACCATGTCATTGGATTTAGGTTAAAAGTGGGGTGAAACTAAATGCCCTTATGCTGATGAGTTTTTGCAAATCCATTAAGTGTTCCTCTTGGATTCAATGTCATACATTTTTGGGGGTTGAAATGGGATGGAAATAGTGTTGATTGAACCAGTTTTTACCCGGTGAGCATTTACCCACATCACAAATTTGATGCTCTCAAACGTGCCCATATATTAGTCGGGGGCCATTGTACAGAGCATTTTGTAGTACACCATTCTACAACCATTACCTTGGCAAGGAGCTGATGGTGTGGGGAGAGGACCTGGTAGAGGAGACATCGTCACTCCTACTGTAGGAGCTGTTTGGAACGGGAGACAGAGAACGCGATATTAAGGAAGATGACTGTGCGAATGTGAAATCTGACTGAAATGTTATAACAGAAATGTTATAATTTGATGTTAACTATCGGTCCAATATGCAATCCCTGGAAAGCTATAGTTATGTTGCATGAAGGACATTAACTGTTGATCATATAAGATGTAAACACAATATTGTTGAAGAAGAATATATCATCATTAACTACTGGTTCTTGTGTAGAGGTTATCATGTTTACCTGGTGATGGTCCTAGTTGTCGAGGTCGGAGATTTCACAGTTTTGACATCCCTAAATGGAAACAAAGATTGGATACATTTTGGCTACTCAACTCACACACAGATAATGAACCGTTACTAATATTGAGAAGTATTTTGCTGAAATCGATTTTATTAAATCAGTAAAACGTACCCTTTGGGGCCGTCCACAGTGACAACTTCTTTATTGGTGATGGTTGTAGTGCTGTAAGTATAAACAATGGAAATAATATGCTCCGTTTGAGTTGAACTACAAATATCACATGATGAAACCAAATGTTATATACTGTGGATCACTTGAGTGTTCGGATGAGAATAATGTTTAGCTTTAATAATGTTTACATACTGTTTTACCAACTTTATATGTATTATACTGCATTCTAGAAATGGTTCATGTATACCTTTTCTATTCACATACTGTCCATACTGTCTATACACACCATTCACTACATATATATTTACAGTATATTCCAAGCTAATTTCCTGCACTTCTATCCATTTTTTCATGGGGTTTTGTACTATGTATTTAAATACTGTATTCTCAATATTAATATTCCATTAATATTAGTAAAAGTGTTTATACACATTGCATACTTATTTATATACTGGATTCTTGACATAGCTCACTCTAATATATCTACTGCTGTGCATATCTTGTGTAAATTAATCCGGTGTATATACTGTCCTGACTCTCCTGTGAGGATCCAAAGATCAGGTTGCAATGGATCAGTGTCTACAGAGCCCTCTCACCTACAGAGGGGAGGAGGGACTGGTGTGGGGGTTTTATGACACCTCACGTCAATCGTAAATTGTCATCCTCCAGACCCTCCTAAAAGTCTTAAATTAAGGCGCCTGTCTCGGTTAGCTGTGTCTTGCACGCTTCTGTGGAGATCCTCATACAGTTTGCCGTTCTTCTCTGCTTTCTTAATCAGTCATCCTCCAGCGTTGATATCCAACCCTCTGCCTCATCCAGCCTCTGTAATATGCCCAATACACCTTCTTGCATATCCATCTGAGATCGCATGACCTGAGAAACATTCGATTCAAGAATGGTGCTGACTCTACCCATTTCTTCCATGGCCTTCTGTAGGGATGATTGCAAGGCCGACAACATTGCTGGGTTCTATGTTCTGCCTGTTCAAGGTCATGCTTGCTGAAGTGCTAGCAACAGAGCTAGCCCTGTTAGACGTTGCGCTAGCGATTGTGCTACGTGTACGTGCTGAAGCTGAATTCAACACAGACATTGTTGAAATACTTCGATAAAACAAATAAAAATAACTTTCCCCTCAAAAACAATGATACTAAATTGACTATTTTATCGAACTTTGATGAAATTGGGAGGGTTTTATCGGGAGGCTCCTTTCAGACAGCCACCTTGCTTTGCAGCATCACATGTCTCAATATTGAAAAATATAGATTATTCTAGCTTGTACTGAATTAAATGCATGCTCGAGCGGCAGAGTCGATTTCCGCGCTTATAAACCCAGGGTCGTTACACTATTACACAGGTACCGTAGGAGTTTATTGGATTCAACAGACTTCTTAGTGAACCTTTCAAGTTCAATACAGAGTGCAGTATCCTGCAGTATCTGGAATAACATGAACACCTCCCCAAGGGAGACCTTACCTGGTAGGGGAGGAGTAGCGGGAGTTCATGGTTGTCGGCAGGAGAGTATCAAAGAGGTCATCCTCGGTCCTGTGAAGATTATACTTATACTCTAATTATATGCCTTACATTATTGAATTATGTTCAATGTCAACACCGTTATAACAATTTGAACACCGAAGTCATTATCGTTAGCTAAATGGATTTTTGCACCAAACGAATTTGACAGAAGGGACAATATGAAAATAATGGACCAATCCAAGGCCTTCAATTGAAGGTCAGTATGCTTACTTTGAGGAAGTCCTCTTTGGGGCAGTGGGGGGTTTCTTCCTGCCATCTCTGAATGAAAAGGAATGTGTTTTTAGGGAAATATAGTATTTCATTACGGTTCAGCAAAAGTCGTTCACATTTTGTGTTTAGTGCATATCGCTGCTCAAACTCACCCAGAAGTGCTTTCCTTTTTAGTGGTTTTCTGTGTCACAGTGTCTGTTTTGGAGACACTTGTCGTGCTTGAGAAACATGGAAGAAATGGATCAATATGTTGACCAATATTCATCAACACTAGTTCATTGGTGTATGTGGACACGACCAAATCAAGTAGGTATGTGAACGTTTTTTAATCGCCTTCTAAAATCTTTCAATCTTTAATGTGAATGTTTATCTATTGATGAAAAAATGGTTAAACAAAGATCTTACCTGTCTGGGATCAAGTATTCAGTTTTGACGGATGTTGGTTTCAGACTACTGACTAGCTGATTCTCAGTCCTGCCAAGATAACAGTAACTTATTTATTATTACCCAGATACGGCATGGATTGAATTGACTATATTGTTTGGAGATTATACAGACATACAGTATAGTACATGTTACACATCCTATGTTATTGTGTCACTATGAGCCTTGTCATGCCTGATTTTACACTTTGGTGGTCATTGACTTCTCGCTCACTTTTGGCTTTGAAGGTGGTGTTCTATGTAAAGAATATGTTATTGTTACCGCTACCATTACCCGTTACCATTGCAGTTACGTTACTGTTACTGTTGCATTGTTACTCTTACTGTTAAATCTCTGCAAGATTTACTACAGCTGGGGAGGGGGGGGTTCTAAGCTGACATGTGGAATGGTTTTAAGATGGTCATACAATGGATCATTCAGCTATTTGATTTAGAATTCTAGGACCCCTTTAGGTATAAAAAAAAGTAAACAAATGATTTGATAAAATATTGAATTTGGCCTTCACTACCATAATGCATTGAATAACAAATTCATAAATGGCTAAAAAATCTTAAGGACTACGGTTTTGGAGTGTCTGTCTTAAATAAAGGTTAATTGACTGACGAGTTTCAGAAGAAAGGTCTTTGTTTCTGGCCATCTTGAGCCTGTAATCGAACCCACAAATGCTGATGCTCCACATACTCAACTGGTCTAAATCAGAACAACATTTTTCAGCTGTGCTAACATAATTGCAAAAGGGTTTTCTAATGATCAATTAGCCTTTTAAAATGATAAACTTGGATTAGCTAACACAACGTGCCATTGGAACACAGTAGTGATGGATGCTGATAATGGGCCTCTGTATGCCTATGTAGATATTCCATAAAAAATCTGCCATTTCCAGCTACAATAGTCATTTACAACATTAACAATGTCTACACTGTATTTCTGATCAATTTGATGTGCAAAAATTTGCTTTTCTTTTTTAAAGTAAAAAAAGTGACCCTAAACTTTTGAACGGTAGTGTATATATATATGATTTTGTTTTACACATATTTTACTAATTTTTTGGGTTAGGCATAAAACTACCTCCATAATTCCATTACATTTTTATACCGGTACTGATTACCTTCAGACGTTTCCCATGACACATCGTGTTCGTGAGAATCTCCCCTTTCCACAGTGGGGTCCCAGTAGTTTGTAACCCAAATGGTTTGGACGCTACAAACAGAAGTTGGCACATCGACGCTACAGACGTTTCATGAGAAGACCAATTTTCATAGTCTGACAAACACTGCAGTAGCTTGGCCACCTTCCACTGCACATGCGGAAGGCCACCATAGATGGATGTGGTAGATTGAGACACAGTCCATGCAAAAAACAGATACAGTATCTCTAGATTAAATTGACGGATTTTGATGGGGAATTTCTTATTATGTTACTTAGATTGAAGCACCGGTGCGTCAATAGACTCTAAGGGGGTTACTTATTGTGTCATTATGAACCTTGTCAAGTCTGATCTTACACTTTGGGGGTGGTCACTTTGACTTCTTTGACAAAATACAATTACAAAATAATATAAAGATCAAGTGTACCAAAATTAACTACAAAATATATTTATTTAATTAAAATACAAGTATTTTGTATTTCAAAAATATGTGAATTTTAATTAACAGCAACAACATTCTCAGTATGGCTTTGAAGGTGGTGAGTAGGGTGTCTTGTGTAATTCATTTGGACAAATCATGATTTCACAGGTGCTCACATCTTTTGAATTTCGGAAGGGGACATTTGGCCCATAGACTCACCAAAAACGGGCTGAGAGTTTTTGTTTAGAGCGTTAGAGAGGACACTACTTCGCTTGTCTAACACGTCTCCCCCCAGAACTAAATCGTGCATCTCACGCAATTACGCAAACACTACAGAACGATACTTTAAAGCTTCACTCTACGAGTAGATGTTGCATGTCTGTCTACAGCCCTGCTGCCAGCTCTGACACCAGTCTGCCTACCACTGACATGACAAGACATCCTCTTAGTTGCAGCAGGGAAAAGAAAATACCACTGGGGGTAAAAATATGTGTGCTCGTATATATGTCTCTGTGTGGGAAACTGCAGCAGGAACATGATTGTATGATCAATGGGCCTGTCTGGGTCCTCTGCCAACACAGGTAAACATATTCTCCCTGCAATCCCTCACAGGCCTATCACAAGCTTCTCATATATAGCATAATGGTTATTTATAGTACAGGCCATAGATGTTATAATACTGTGTTGTATTAAGATTACTTAATTCGTCAATTGTACACAAGGTCTAACCAAATTTTGACTTGTCCCAACCCCTCCAAAAGACACCCACCACATACACAGGTTGGAGCAAAGGGCTGCCACACTGGGTACCCGTGGAGCAGTAGTTGTGGGGGGTTAAATGCCTTGCTCAAGGGCACAAAATAGCATCTAGGATTTTGATACAGCAAGCCTTTGCCAGCACTTCCCGAAAGATTTTTCCGACCCGGATTCAAACTGGCAACCCTCCCATTCCTGGCTCGCCTCTCTAACCACAAGACTATCTGCCACCCCTATTTTCAAAGGGTGCAGTTTTACCCTTTTCTGGAGTTGAAGACCCGATCGGTGAAGCTCTCAGTGTTGGTGGTGGGCGATTTCACAACTGGGGATCTGTAAACAGAACCAAGAATGTTTATGTACATCCTTTGATGGGGAATAGTAAAGATAAACCAGGTATGCGTATGTAAATGCCATACCTGCTCACACTCTGGCTTGTGGAGATGGTAGTCTCAGTAGTTGTTCCACCTTTGGTGGTGATAGTTGTTGTGGTGCTGAAGGAATGAATTCAACAGAATATCAAAACATTAAAATGTTACTGTGTCACCTTTGATTGCAATACGTTTATAAAGGTGGTGAATAAACTTGGCCAAGGCTCCCTTGCATAAGAGATGACTAGCTTGCCCCCCCCCCCACTCCAAAAAAAAGAAGGAAAAATAGAAACAGAATAACAGCACTCACATTTTTTTAAGTGTAAAACTAATGATCTACCTTGTTTTCTTAGGTTCCTCTGTGACTGTTGTTTTAGAGACAGTGGTTCTGTAATGACATTACATTAGTAGAGGCTGAATATGAGACATTTCATGGATAACACATTTTATGACACAAACTATTCAGTATTGCACAAGCACAACTGGGATTCATTATCATATAGGGTCACCTACGTCTTGAGAGAATCTGACTTCGGTGGTGAGGTACTGTAACAAACAAAAGGCAGCATTTAGAGATAATCTCTTTCACAACAGCTAAATATCCACTTACAGAACAATTCTGTTCATTTTCAAACATTACCTTTTTGTGTAGGCTGTGCTAGTACGTCCAAAAGTTGGCAGAGTGCTACATCAAAAGGGGAAATTCCATTTTATTAACACTAATATAACTGCTAACTGAGTGGACAAAATTTGGGCATGGGTGTCATAATTGTGTAATTTTCTGGTTGGAATCTGTTTTTCTGGTTAAAGTGATGTCAGATAACCAGATTATAACCAGGTAAAGACATATATATTTTTCAAGTTTACAACCTGACCATTGCGTCTTTTCAAGCAAATTTTGCCTACTGGGAACATATTACTGCAACAAGTAAAGGTGTGAGTTCTGTAAAGGAGGAGAAAAGCCTACTGACCTGCCCTTGCTCAATTCATCCTGACTCCCACCAAATCTGCAATCAGTCAGATGAGTTTTAGAGTGCATATCATCAGTTAGGGCAAGTATTCACCCCATTGGATTTTTTTTTGCATTACAAAGTGGGTTTTAAATGGATTTTTGTGATTTATTTCTATAATAATTATTAATAAAAAATGTATAACAAAAATGTCTTGGTTATGTAAGTATTCACCCCTTTTGTTATGGCAAGCCTAAATAAGTTCAGGAGTCAAAATGTGCTTAACAAATCATATAATAAGTTGCATGGACTCACTCTGTGTGCAATAATAAAGGGGTTAACATGATTTTTGAACGACTACCCCATCTTTGTACCCCACACATACAATTATCTGTAAGGTCCCTCGGTCGAGCTGTGTATTTCAAGCACAGATTCAACCTCAAAGACCAGGGAGCTTTTCCAATGCCTCACAAAGAAGGGCACCGATAAAAAAAATTACAAATTAAAAAGCAGAGACTGAATATCCCTTTGAGCATGGTAAAGTTATTAGTTAGGCTTTAGATGGTGTACCAATACAGCCTGTCAATAGAGATACAGGCGTCCCTCCTAACTGAGTTGACGCAGAGGAAGGAAACCGCTCAGGAATTCCACCATGAGGCCAATGGTGATTTGAAAACAGGTTCAGAGTTTAATGGCTGTGATGGGAGAAAACTGAGTGTGGATCAACAACATCATAGTTACTCCACAATACTAACCTAAAGGACTAAGTGAAAAGAAGGAAGCCAATATAGAATAAAAAATATTCCAAAACATGCATTGTGTTTGCAACAACGCACTAAAGTAATACTCCAAGACGTCACTGAGTACCACTCCCTATATTTTCAAGCATGGTTATGGCTGCATAATTTATTTTCTTAAAAAAAAAATTGGGGGGGGATTATGTATGTATTGTTAGGTATTACTGCACTGTTAGAGCTTGAAACACAACCATTTCGCTGCCCCTGTGATAGCATCTGCAAGTCGGAAGTTTACATACACTTATGTTGAAGTCATTAAAACTCGTTTTTCAACCACTCCAAAAATTTCTTGTTAACAAACTATAGTTTTGGCAAGTCGGTTAGGACATCTACTTTGTGCATGACACACGTAATTTTTCCAACAATTGTTTACAGACAGATTATTTCACTTATAATTCACTGTATCACAATTCCAGTGGGTCAAAAGTTTACATAGTTGACTGTGCCTTTAAACAGCTTGGAAAATTCCAGAAAATGATGTCATGGCTTTAGAAGCTTCTGATAGGCTAATTGACAATTTGAGTCAATTGGAGGTGTACCTGTGGATGTATTTCAAGGCCTACCTTCAAACTCAGTGCCTCTTTGCTTAAATCATGGGGAAATCAGCCAAAACCTCAAAAAAATTGTAGACCTCCACAAGTCTGGTTCATCCTTGGGAGCAATTTCCAAATGCCTGAAGGTACCACGTTGATCTGTACAAGCAATAGTATGGAAGTATAAACACCATGGGTCCACGCAGCCGTCATACCGCTCAAGAAGGAGACGCGTTCTGTCTCCTAGAGATTAGCGTACTTTGGTGCGAAAAGTGCAAATCAATCCCAGAACAACAGCAAAGGACCTTGTGAAGATGCTGGAGGAAACAGGTACAAAAGTATCTATATCCACAGTAAAACAAGTCCTATATCGACAAAACCTGAAAGGCCGCTCAGCAAGGAAGATGCCACTGCTCCAAAACCGCTATAAAAGAGCCAGACTACGGTTTGCAACTGCACATGGGGACAAAGATCGTACTTTCTGGAGAAATGTCCTCTGTTCTGATGAAACAAAAATAGAACTGTTTGGCCATAATGACCATTGTTATGTTTGGAGGAAAAAGGGGGAGGCTTGCAAGCCGAAGAACATCATCCCAACCGTGAAGCACGGGGGTGGCAGTATCATGTTGTGGGGGTGCTTTGCTGCAGGAGGGACAGGTGCACTTCACAAAATAGATGGCATCATGAGGTAGGAAAATGATGTGGATATATTGAAGCAACATCTCAAGACATCAGTCAGGAACTTAAAGCTTGGTCTCAAATGGGTCTTCCAAATGGACAATGACCCAAGCATACTTCCAAAGTTGTGACAAAATGGCTTAAGGACAACAAAGTCAAGGTATTGGAGTTGCCATCACAAAGCACTGACCTCAATCCTATAGAAAATTTGTGGGCAGAACTGAAAACGCATGTGCGAGCAAGGAGGCCTAGAAACCTGACTCAGTTACACCAGCTCTGTCAGGAGGAATGGGCCAAAATTCACCCAACTTATTGTGGGAAGTTTGTGGAAGGCTACCTGAAATGTTTGACCCAAGTTAAACAATTTAAAGGCAATGCTACCAAATACTAATTGAGTGTATGTAAACTTCTGACCCACTGGGAATGTGACGAAAGAAATAAAAGCTGAAAGAAATAATTCTCTCTACTATTATTCTGACATTTCACATTCTTAAAATAAAGTGGTGATCCTAAGATTTTTACTAGAACTAAATGTTAGGAATTGTGAAAAACTGAGTTTAAATGTATTTGGCTAAGGTGTATGTAAACTTCCGACTTCAACTGTATGTACAAGACCATGTTATGGGAATGCTTTCGTTGGCAAGAACTGGGGAGTTTTTCCAGGATAAAAAATAAACAGAATGGAGCTAAATACAGGCAAACTCCTAGAGGAAACCTAGTTCAGTCTGCTTTTCACCAGACACTGGGAGACAAATTTACCTTTTAGCAGGACAATAATCTAAAACACAAGGCCAAATCTAAACTCAGCAAAAAAAGTAACATCCCTTTTTTAGGACCCTGTCTTTCAAAGATAATTTGTAAAAATTCAAATAACTTCACAGATCTTCATTGTAAAGGGTTTAAACACTGTTTCCCATGCTTGTTCAATGAACCATAAACAATTAATGAACATGCACCTGTGGAACGGTCGTTAAGACACTAACAGCATACAGATGGTGGGCAATTAAGGTCACAGTTATGAAAACGTAGGACACTAAAGAGGCCTTTCTACTGACTCTGAAAAACACCAAAAGAAAGATGCCCAGAAAGATGCCCAGTGTCCCTGCTCACCTGTGTGAACGTGCCTTAGGCATGCTGCAAGGAGGCATGAGGACTGTAGATGTGGCCAGGGCAATAAATTGCAATGTCCGTACTGTGAGATGCCTAAGACAGCGCTACAGGGAGACAGGACTGTCAGCTCATCGTCCTCGCAGTGGCAGACCACGTGTAACAACACCTGCACAGGATCGGTACATCCGAACATCACACCTGCAGGACAGGTACAGGATGGCAACAACAACTGCCCGAGTTACACCAGGAACGCACAATCCCTCCATCAGTGCTCAGACTGTCCGCAATAGGCAATAGGGCTTGTAGGCCTGTTGTAAGGCAGGTCTTCACCAGACATCAACGGCAACAGCGTCACCTATGGGCACAAACCCACCGTCGCTGGACCAGACAGGACTGCCAAAAAGTACTCTTCGGTTTTGTCTCAGCAGGGGTGATGGTCGGATTCACGTTTATCGTCGAAGAAATGAGCATTACACCGAGGCCTGTACTCTGGAGTGGGATCGATTTGGAGGTGGAGGGTCCGTCATGGTCTGGGGCGGTGTGTCACAGCATCATCGGACTGAGCTTGTTGTCATTGCAGGCAATCTCAACGCTGTGCGTTACAGGGAATACATCCTCCTCCCTCATGTGGTACCCTTCGTGCAGGCTCATCCTGGCATGACCCTCCAGCATGACAATGCCACCAGCCATACTACTCGTTCTGTGTGTGATTTCCTGCAAGACAGGAATGTCAGTGTTTTGCCATGGCCAGCGAAGAGCCCGGATCTCAATCACCTGAGCACGTCTGGGACCTGTTGGATCAGAGGGTGAGGGCTAGGTCCATTCCCCCCAGAAATGTCCAGGAACTTGCAGGGGTCTTAGTGGAAGAGTGGGGTAACATCTCACAGCAAGAACTGGCAAATCTGGTTCAGTCCATGAGGAGGAGACGCACTGCAGGACTTAATGAGGCTGGTGGCCACACCAGATACTGACTGTTACTTTTGATTTTGACCCCCCCTTTGTTCAGGGACACATTATTCCATGTCTGTAGAACTTGTTCAGTTTATGTCTCAGTTGTTGAATCTTGTTTTGTTCATACAAATATTTACACATGTTAAGTTTGCTGAAAATAAACGCAGTTGACAGTGAGAGGACATTTCTTTTTTTGCTGAGTTTATATTGCAGATCCTTGCCAAGAAGACCGTGAATGTTCCAGAGTGGCCTCACGAATTTGACTTAAATCTGTGTAAAAATGGCAAGACTTGAAAATGGCTGTTTAACAATGATGAACAACCAACTTGACAGAGCATAAATAAGTTTTAAAAGAATAATGGCCAAATATTGCACAATGCAAACTTACCCAAAAAGACTCACAGCCGTAATCGCTGGTGGGGTTTCTAACATGTATTGACTCAGGGGGGTGAATACTTACTAATCAATATATATAGTAGTGTTTTATTTTTCATTAATACATATTTTTTAGCAATTTTCCTCCACTTTGACATTACAAAGTATTTGTAATCATGAGTATTTTGTGTAGATCGTTGACAAAAACGTACAATTAAAATCCATTTTAAATCTCACTTTGTAAAATATATCAAATATAAAATAAAATATGAAGAAATCCAAGGGGAGTGAATATTTATGATATGCACTGTAGGTACAGGACACATATTGGTTCCTGTGGAGGATGACAGTGTGTGTTGTACAGTGATATTGATACCTCTTTTTTAGGGCCTCTACGGAGGACAATGTCTTGGTGCTTGTCGTTTGAGGGGATTTTGAGTCTGCAGGCTCAGCACTGTGGATGAATACATTTGTTAAAACCATAGGTCTAAGAGAGCTACTATGATTATATTGAACCTTGGATAATAACACTCATGATGTAGTCAGTAGACCACAATCTTTCAGTAATGATCACATGTTTTAATTTCATTATCTCGAAGGAGGCTGCTGTTTTTTCAGTAAGTATTCATGAAAGATCCATGAAAATGTGTATTATTAGAGTGCTTCAGGTTTTCTTGGATCTATATACAAGTTGAAGCCAAGATGAGGTGATATATGAGGGAAGGGACTACAGGAGATACACTATCAGGAAATAAGAATATTTACCTGTCAAGAGCCTCATTGGACCGGTATTTGTTCAGAACCACTCTGCCAAAGTTTGGATCCTGGCTAAATGAGAGAAAAGAAGAGGACATGTTGAGAGGCAGTTTCTTGTTATTCGAGCAACCACTACTAATATGTTTTTTATTTAACAGTAATGACACAGCAGACATGTTTAGTCACATCCTAAACTTCTACCACACCCTACAGTAATGTTCCATTCAGATGATGGGTGGAGGTGTGTGTGTGTGTGTGTGGTTTGTATGTTTGTTCGTGTGGTGTGTTTGTTGTGTGATGCCATTGTCTTACTCGACTGCTTCTTCCTGATCTGCGTTGCTCCTGATCCAACTTCTGTCCTTTAGCAGAGAAGTCTTCTTCTTGGGGTCCTCAATCGCCTGGCTGGGACTGCTGCTCTTAGCTACAACCACCACAACACCACACACAGACACAAAACATTGACAAACTAACCTATACATTGATCTTATAGAAAATATTGCAATAGAGTGAACAAAAGCAGTACTGCATAATAATGACGTAATTATCACAATTGAAAGTGCATAACTATTACTGTTGTCCTATTAGTACATCTAACTCAGGGACTGTCTTTGTCTTTCACCTGATCCAGTCATTCTGGTTAGTCAACACCGGTTACAATGCTGACCCCTTTGTGAGGTTATGACACTGTGAAACCGCACTCACTGTCAAAATCCACCGGGGAGTTAGGTACCCTGAGCAGCCCCTAATATTTAAATAGTTTCACTGCTGTTCAGTCCTCACACAACGGGCCTTCTGCTATAGCTCCATTAACAAAGCTTAGGGGTGGATTGGGACAAAACATGGCTGAATGAATGAAAAATGGAGGAGTGAACACTGGGTGTATAAGAACAGTAAAAACAGACAGCTTTGGTGAAAATCATATGTCTACCTCATTGCTGTTAGGAATGTGAAATTCCAGCTGTGTGGCACGGATATTGCTCATATGCTGTGTTATTCTGTATACAGTGCCTAGCAGAAGTCTACAGCCCCTTACACAGTTTTCACATTTTGCTTCTTTAAATTTCAATCTAGAAAGTTATTACATTGTGATTTTTTTCCACAGCCTACTCCACAGTTATGGAAATGTTCTGCAATTAATACAAAAATAAAACAAAGAAGTAGAAGTTTTCAAACCCCTTGTGGCACACCTAAATAAGTTCAGGTAAAAATATGTTCATGAAAAATCCCACAATTTGTTGAATGAGGTCCATCCGTTTGCAAAATAAATGGTTCTCATTATTTAAGACTAACTTCCCCTGTCTCTGTAAAGTGTAAAGTCCCTCAGTTGGATAGTGAATTTTAAACAAGGATTTAACCTCAGAGCCACCAATCTTTAGAAGCACGTCTGGGATGCATTCTTTAGACAGGCATAGATCAGGGGAGGTTACGAAATAATTCCAAGTCACCGAATATCCCTTTGAGTATTGTCAAGTATGGTAATTCATCTGTGGATGGTGTATCATATCACCCGGACACTGCAAAGATCTGGCCATCCTTCCTAACTGAGCTGTGAGGGAGAATGGAAACTGCTCAGGGATATCACTATGATGCTTAAAGGTCCAATGCAGATGTTTTTATCTCAATTTCAAATCATTTCTGGGTAACAATTAAGTACCTTATTGTGATTGATTGTTTTAAATTAAATGGTCAAAAAGAAACAAAAATTGCTTCTTAGCAATGAGTAATGAGCCATTTCACAACCAAGAATTTTGCTAGGACTGTCTCGGGAGTGTTCAGAGTGGGTAGGGGAAAACGGAAAACTAGCTGTAGTCAAAAGTTTGGACACACCTACTCATTCAAGGGTTTTTCTTTATCTTTACTATTTTCTACATTGTAGAAAATAATGGCTTGTGACCATCCATCTTCCTTTTGATCACATTCCAGAGGTTTTCAATGGGGTTCAGGTCTGGAGATTGGGCAGTGGGTGCGAGACCTGGAGAGGCCCACAAGCCACAGTGTCTCGCACCCACTGTGAAATTTGGTGGAGGATCAGTGATGATCTGGGGGTGCTTCAGCAAGGCTGGAATCAGGCAGCTTTGTCTTTGTGAAGGACACATGAATCAAGCCACGTACAAGGTTGTCCTGGAAGAAAACGGGGCCTTCTGCTCTGACAATGTCCCCCAACTCTGAGGAGTGGTTTTTACAGCAGGTCAATGCTCCATGACACGCAGCAAGGTCAATCAAGGTGTGGATGGAGGACCACCACATCAAGACCCTGTCATGGCCAGCCCAATCTCCAGACCTGAACCCCATTGAAAAACTCTGGAATGTGATCAAGAGGAAGATGGATGGTCATAAGCCATCAAACAAAGCCGAGCTGCTTGAATTTTTGCGCCAGGAGTGGCATAAAGTCACCCAACATCAATGTGAAAGACTGATGGAGAGCATGCCAAGACGCATGAAAGCTGTGATTGAAAATCAGGGTTATTCCACCTAATATTGATTTCTGAGTTAAAACTCTTCCTCAGTTAAAACATTAGTATTGTGTTGTTTAAAAACTAATTTGCATTATCTGAGGTCTGACAACACTGCATCTATTTTGTTATTTTGACCAAATAAATGCTCTGTGCAATGGGTGTGTAGACTTTCACTAGGCACTTTACATAGTTACTTACCGGTACTGGTAGAGTAAGAACTCTTGGAGTAGGAATAAGACATGTTGATATTGTCCCGTTTGTTGAATCTGGAAAAAAGGGGAAATATTCTAAATTCAGTAACCATCATTCATCCACAGGGTGGTGCTATTGGTCACAATATTGTTACGTGTTCAAGAACAAGGTAAGCCACTACTGGGGTAATATATACATTCAGAGAAACTATAGCAATGAGATGACCAGGTCATGTCACCTGTCTTCTTGTGTAACAACTGTATTGTTATAGAGAAATATATCCAACTCCTACACAAAACCCTAAGTGTTTAGGGTTATATTTTTTCAATGTATTTCCCATCCTAAATCAACTATTATGACAGCTGACTTGCTTTAAAAAATGTTTACCATCTTGATAACATTGTCCCACAAGTAGGAGTAGTAACACCAATGACGGTAACACCAATGACAAATTTGAGCTTTTTTTTTGGTAACCAATTATGTACTTTTTTTGGTCTCTTTTTGTGGGGGGGCGGGGATGTTACAGTTACAAAAACAATCAAAAACAAGTACATTACATTGGCACATCACAAACATCACAGGCATCATAAACAAACTATTAAAGTCATCAATCAAAACAACTCACACCTCGGAGAACTCATTTATCATCAGGGTTTTAAAACTGCCCTAATGGCAACAGGGAATTCAAATGTAATTAATTTTGTCAGTGATTCCAAAAACGTGGAATGTTAAAACTAAAAGCGGATTTACCTAGTGCGGTGGAGATGTGAGGACCAGACAACCTTTGGATACACGATACAGTGACGCGTATTAAACTATCACCTGTGATAAAGCCAAGTGTACCATAACATCCAAAGGTTTAAGAGTAGTGGCTGTTTCATTCCAATAAATGGTGTCCCCGTAGTCAAGAACTGGCAGGAAAGTTGCCTGTACAATCTGCCTCCTGCTGTTCAGGGAGAGGCATTATCTATTTCTATAAAATGAGCCTACTTTAAATCTCAGCTTCTGAAATAGCTCATCCGTATGTTTTTTAAATGTCAAATTACTATAAATCCAAAAGCCCAGATATTTATAGGTGGGAAGCTGCTCGATGAAACAGCCATCCAATGCATAAGTTTGTAAGCCATCTGAAATATTTCTACGGGAATTAAAAAACAGCATGCATTTAGTTTTTCTCGCATTAAGTACCAATTTTAAATCAACAAGGAGTTTCTACAAGGTAACAAAATCAGATTGCGGCTCCAACATAGCCTGGTCAGCCTTAGGGGCAATAGCGTACAAAACAGTGTCATCTGCATATAGATTAATGTAACAGATTTTTGCAGATAGACCAATATTATTTATATAAATAAAGAGGACAGGTCCCAAAATCGACCCCCATGGGACACCTTTAGTAATATCAAGGTAATTTGACTTGACACCATCAGAAAGCACACACTGTGTCCAATCTGACAAATAGTTCCCAAACCACTTGCAAGACGCCTGCTCGAGGCCCATTTCAGACAATCTTTGAATGATTAGGTGATGGTCAACAGTATCAAAGGCCTTGGATAGGTCTATAAATATGGCAGCACAGTGATTCCTATGATCTAAGCAATTTTATATCAAATGTAACACAAGCGCAGCAGCTGAAACGGTTCTGTGTCCAGTTCTGAAACAGACTGGTGCACATTAACAATATCATTTGAAGTTTAAAAAGTTTGCCAGTGATTCTAATATTTCTGCAAGACAAGATAGTGTAGAAACTGGACGACAGTTATCTAGCTCGGAAGGATCCCCACCTTAGTAACGGGAGAGGACATGCGCCGCCTTCCAGATCTTAGGGACCCGGAAGCAATGTTTAAATAAAAAATGTGGGTCCAAGGTTCTCCAATGAGGGGGAAGAAAGCTGCAGTAGAAAGGGATCAAGCAAATCAGCTACCAAGATCAGGGTCACTTTTTCACATTTCAGATCATTGAGGATTTTCCATCAACGGGTCGCAAATGGGATGCAAATGCCACTCCAATTCAAGAATGACCCAGAGACAATGGACATTTTTCATTTTGCTGTAACATGACGCAGCCCAACTACACAACCCTCACACACGACAGACCAAACTATCTATCTGTACTATAGTATGTCGACATAGGCAGAATTTGCTCTTCAGATAACAACCCTTGTACACACCATGTTGTTGTACCAACAGTGCCACCTGCCAGTGCTCTCTAATCCCTGACTCACCAGTTAAGCCCGCAAACCTGTCCGTCTTGCTCTGCCCCCAAAGAGTGAGACACAGACACACCCTCAATGACACACCTTTGAAAGTAGAACACAGAGCTGCACATCAGTAACATTCTTCAGACCGTTCAAGATAAGGATTATACTCTCTCCCACTAACACCCACATTATTCGGTGTGAGCACAACCTTGACAAAACATTAGCAAGCCTTTCATTAGCAGGCCTGAGTATCTGAGCTGGGAAGTACAGTATCTGCCCAGAGCCATATAATTCTCTATATATGGCTCTGTATCTGCCTATAGGCCAATAGCTGTCATTTTCGAAGGATCAGGAATATAAATAAATATAAACTGCTGTTTATTTTATAACCACTAATTATTTGATAGTGATTGATGGATTGGTTATTGTGACTCATACAGCTAATGTCAATCTAGAGGTGGCACTGAGATCCAGAGTAGATTATGTTGGTTATATTGTGTTACTCATTTCTAATGCATAATCAGTTTGACTCCTAGCAAAGGACTCCAGCTGTGCTTCATAACTTTAGGAATATAAAGTATCCTGCTTGTGCTGTGTTGCCAACTCATATGGTCATTGTCATGCCTGGCAAGACAGCATCACAGACAGATCAGGGACCAGGTCAGTAAATGTACCATTCCCAGTTTTAAACAACAAGGATAGGAAAACCAGCATCTAAGCTTGACGGCTGATAATACACTCAGATCAGATCTCCAGCTGGGTGAGAGTGCTTTCACGCTCCTGAAAACACAAACATTCTAACCATAAGGATGCCCTGATGATGTGATTATGACTGAATGCCAAAATGGCCTTCATGTCTGTCCCAATAACCAGATGGAATTCAGTTAATTCTAACAACATGCTGTTCAGAGAATTAAAAAATGGATAATAGTTCTCCTGTTTCAGATTCAATGGTTGCTTTATCAACTAATTGATCATTACTGTGTAGCTTGTTGGCCAGTAAACGACTAGGACGATTATCGTGAAATTAATGGATGAGTCTAACTCGATGGATGGCAAATTGTGCTCTCTGTCTTATCAATAAATTAAGTTCTGTCTTTACTTTGGAAAGAGAAATAGCAATCTTTCAAATAGTAGTAGCCAACTGTTTCTGTTGTCGGGTGTTGAGAGCCGCCATGTTCCCACAGGTGAATTGTGGATGGACAGATTATGCTAGCTGCTGGAGCAAACTAGACCTGCTAGTTGTTCCTTGTAATAACTTAATATACTGTTATATGTTGATAACTATTTTAAAATAAGTCTGTTAATTCATAGTTATTTTGCAAAAGAAAGCCATGAGCAAGCCACATGTTTCAATGCATGCCACCGGAAACGGAAACCAAGATCAGAGTCATTTTTTCACATTTTTGATAACTGAGGAGTTTTGCAAATGGATGCAAATGCCACTCCAATTCAAGAATGACCCAGAGACAATTAACATTTTTCATTTTGCTGTAACATGACGCAGCCCAAAGACACAACACTCACACATGACAGACCAAACTATCTGTCTGTACTGTAGTATGTCGACATAGGCAGAATTTGCTCTTCGGATAACAACCCTTGTACACACCATGTTGTTGTACCAACAGTGCCAACTGCCAGTGCTCTCTAATCCCTGACTCACCAGTTAAACCCGCAAACCTGTCCGTCTTGCTCTGCCCCCAAAGAGTGAGACACAGACACACCCTCAATGACACACCTTTGACACACCTTTGAAAGTAGAACACAGAGCTGCACATCAGTAACATTCTTCAGACCGTTCAAGATAAGGATTATACTCTCTCCCACTAACACCCACATTATTCGGTGCGAGCACAACCATGACAAAACATTAGCAAGCCTTTCATTAGCAGGCCTGAGTATCTGAGCTGGGAAGTACAGTATCTGCCCAGAGCCATATACTTCTATATATATACGGCTCTGTATCTGCCTATAGAGCAGGAATATAAATAAATAAAAACTACTGTTCATCTTTTTTAACCACTAATTATTGAATAGTGATTGATGGATAGGTTATTGTGACTCATACAGCTAATGTCAATCAAGAGGTGGCACTGAGATCCAGAGTAGATTATGTTGTGTTACTCATTTCTGATGCATAATCAGTTTGATTCCTAGCAAAGGACTCCAGCTGTGCTTCATAACTTTAGAAAGAAAAAGTATCCTGCCTGTGCTGTGTTGCCAACTCATATGGTCATTGTCATGCCTGGCAAGACAGCATCACAGACAGATCAGGGACCAGGTCAGTAAATGTACCATTCCCAGTTTTAAACAACAAGGATAGGAAAACCAGCATCTAAGCTTGACGGCTGATAATACACTCAGATCAGATCTCCAGCTGGGTGAGAGTGCTTTCACGCTCCTGAAAACACAAACATTCTAACCATAAGGATGCCCTGATGATGTGATTATGACTGGGATTGGCATAGATTGGCACAGACCGGTAGTGTTTCATGTTCACCAACGTTCTACTGGCTTATTGACATGGGTAAGTGTCAACAACAAAGAATGCTCCAACTCTGTCATATCCCCGTTGCCTCCCATTCTACATGTCACATGAGGTAAGAACAGACTGCTGCTACGATTTGAGATGGATTAACAGCTCACATTATGAATATAGAGATTTTTAAAAAGCTTTGAAATAGGCATTATCTATAGATCATTTTAAGAAATTAGACTATATTTTCAAATTTCATGTCAATGTAAAAAATATGTACATATCATTATTTATAGTCCGTATATACGACCCTATTCATGACAGAATTCTCATAACTCATTTAAATGCTCTGACAAATACATTCACACATGCAGATCATTTTGTGAACATATTGATTAAATTCTTACTCATTCAATACAACATACTTTTTTCTCATAGCACATTATCTTAACACAACAGCCTATGTTACAACGAACAACATACATTCGAATCCTCTCTGATATACAAAAAACGAATAACTAAACGTACATTTTATCTTTACATACCTCCAGCCTTCTTATGTTACTGAATCAAAAACACTGACTGCGTATATGATTTGGCAGAGAGACAGGCTACATACCCCTGGAAGCTGAAAGCTGGTCCGCTCACGCGACAGATATTCAAAAGTTTGACTAGCGCCTAGGTACTCTTACAAGTCTATCAGTCACTAGTTTAGTAACTTGTAATTACGCCTTTCTTTATTCTCTATCCCTGTTTTTGACCTCCAGGGAGGGGACACCAAACTGGCCAATGGCACCCGAGGGTGTGGCCTCAGAGACATCTCTTTCTCTCTCTCTGTTTCTTTCGTCATCATCGCACTCCACTGATTGCTGTATGTATTGTTTGGGGCTTCACAGAGAATGGAATCAGCTAGCTAGGTGGAGTAGAGTAGGAGGAACACCTCTAAGGTCACCAGCTTTTGCTTCAACAGGAATGTATGAGAAGCATAGCCCTACAGTGGATGTGAGTGTCTATGGGTCATTTTTCATGTTTTATATCATACAAGATATTTGAACACCTGTCATCAACTAAATTAACTATCTTGTGAGGCAAGAAATACAGATACCAGTTATGTTCTGCCTCACGCAACAGAAAAAGGAGGTAGCCAAGGCTTGTGCAAGGCTACTTACTACTTATATCTACTGTATGTAATACAGTACATAGGGCTAGTACCTTGCTTCAGGTTTTCATTGCACTGTTCTGGCGACTGCAGTGATGCACTGCAACTAGTCCGTCCGACACCAACGCAACTTCGGCAGCAGCAACTGGCCCTTCCAACAACTATGCAACTTTGGCAGCTGCATCAGGTCCTGATCAACCCGCACTGCATTCCTGTGATCGTCCTCGGGACCGGTGTATTTATTCGAGGTACTCCTCGCTCTTTTGTTTGGGTCTCAACCCTGTGTTTTGTATACGTGTCTGTTTGGTCTTCGTCCCCGTGCCTTTACATGGCACGCTGTAATTGGGTAAAGAAATATAAAAAACGATTACGCATTCCTGCGCCTGTCTCCCGATCCCTTCATACCAACGTGACATAATGAGAGTGTGGAATGCAAACAAGCCAGGACAGCCAAAGGTATTTATGAAAGTACAATCCCCTCTTGAGAAAACAAAATCACCAATACACAAGCCAAGTGCTCCTCAAACGTTTCACACCCTTGCAGTCAGTTCATTGGCATGGGGGTGAGGAGCTGTTAGTGTACTCTTCAAGCCTATTCTTTCTATTGTTGGCAGTGCTTGTCTACTCAAGGTGCTCATACACAACAATACACTAGACTGTCTGCAAGTCAAACCCCCTCAAACCTTTAACACCCTTGCAGTCAATTTTTTGGCATAGGGGAGAGGGGCTGTTAGTGTACTCTTCTAGCCTATTCTGTCAGGCCCTGACCGTAGATTGCTTTGTATGTTTCTATTTTTAGTTTGGTCAGTGTGCGATGTGCGTGGGTATTCTATGTTGTAGGTCTAGGTTTTCTATTTTTATGTGTTTGGCCTGGTATGGTTCTCAATCAGAGGCAGCTGTCTATCGTTGTCTCTGATTGAGAGCCATACTTAGGTAGCCTGTTGTCCCACTTTTGTTTGTGGGTGGTTATTTTCTGGTTAGTGTTGTTGCACCTATCAGAACTGTTCATTGGTCATTTTGTTGTTTTTGTTCGTGTATCTTGATTAAAAGTATTATGGATACGTACCACTCTGCACTTTGGTCCTCTTCTCTAGACGACAATCGTGACATATTCGTTCTATTGTTGGCAGTGTGTAACGGTTGTCGTCTGGAGGAGAAGAAGAGGGCCAAGGTGCAGCGTGGTAATTGTTCATCTTGTTTAATGAAGGTGAACACTCAAAATACAAAAATAAAACAAATGTGAAAAACCGAAACAGTTCTGTCTGGTGCAGACACACAAAGACTGAAAACAACCACCCACAAAACCCAACACAAAACAGGCTACCTAAATATGGTTCCCAATCAGAGACAATGACTAACACCTGCCTCTGATTGAGAACCATATCAGGCCAAACATAGAAATAGAAAAACATAGATAAACAAACATAGACTGCCCATCCCAACTCACGCCCTGACCATACTAAATAAAGACAAAAACAAAGGAAATAAAGGTCAGAACGTGACACAGTGCTTGTCTACTTAACATCACAACTGTAGGTGCTCATACACAGAAATACATTTATTTTTCCTTTATTTAACTATGCAAGTCAGTTAAGAACAAATTCTTTTTTTCAATGATGGCCTAGGAACAGTGGGTGAACTGCCTTGTTCAGGTGAAGAACGACAGATTTTTACCTTCTCAGCTCGGGGATTCGATCTTGCAACATATCAGTTACTAGTCCAGCGCTCTAACCACTAGGCTCCCTGCCGCCCCTACATGACTAGACTGTCTACAAGTTAAGCCTAACCCTCTACAAGTTAAGCCCACCTCAAACTTTTCACACCTTTGCTAACAGCCCATCTCAATCATTGACTCTTGAGTGTAACAAAACACATACCAGTCTATGCTACTCTTTTTCACTTACAGATTAACATGGCTTCTTGTATGTTTACACATCCTTATGGTCTGTCTTCATGTCTTTCCAGGAGACTTGCAGTACAAACAAATCTTCTACAAGAGGTCAAGGCAGTGGGTGGTGAAGAAAGTGTACGAGCCCAAAACCCACCACTTCAGGCAGAAAGGACAAGATGGTGGTCTATTAGCACCCAACATCACCACAGCGCCAAAGACTTCTAAACCAGCTGCCATTACCCAACACAAGACGAGGTTCACCGACTGAAGAACATTCAGGACCCTGACTGGAACATTCAGCCAAGACAACATCCATATTCAGTTAGACTGATGTTGTAGTATAATATAGAATAATACTCGCAACTACATTGTGGAATAGATATCGCTAACTCTTGTACATATGTATATAATGGAGTTTTATATCATATTTTTTAGTGTACAGACTAAATGAGTCGAGTGACGAAATGAGTCCAGCTGCATCAGAAACCAATCAAATGTTTACTTCAACTCCTGGATCAATTCATTTTGAATCATTGTGATATGCAGCTTATATTGCTTGCTAGCTACCAACAGCAAAACCACTTGTATGTCATTTGCCTTCTTGGTCCAGTGGGTCTAAGCTGCCGCCGCCAGGTGATCATTGAGGTTCTGAAGAACGTCTACAGCACCCCTCTATCCATATGTGCTTCGAAACTTCGATGGTCTGTCACACACACAATCCATGGGGTCTGCAGTGACCCTCTCCAGTAACAATGGTCCCCGATCTACTTAATTGCAGCACAGACATTCTTCTTTCTGTCAGCATGGCTAGAAAGCACCCGCATTTGCACCACCAGTCGGAGTCTGACTGTGGCTCCCCAGGATCTGGGTCAGCGGCGGCGACAGCTGGCTGCTTGCTGGTCCACAATTCTTGTTCTCGCTGTCTCAACTCATCTTCAGTGTATTCCGGCTCAAATGAATAGGGCTGTAGTTAAGATTTGTGCTAATTTTAATTAGCATGTTTTCCTCAGCTGGTTCCCAAATTTAAAGAAATGGTGGTCATACTTGTCTTGGTCAGTCAGTTGACTGTTCTTCCCACACACAGCCTCAGATGAATGTAACAGCCTTGAAACTGTATGTAACTGTTTTATGTTGCTGAACCCCAGGAAGAGTAGATTCTGCCTTTGCAGCAGCTAATGAGGATCCATAATAAATACAAAAAATACAAAATACAAATGGGTGCCCCAAGGTTCGATACAAGCCCACTACTGTTTACAATCTATATTGAGCTCTGAGCTCTGAGCTCTGACCCCTGTTCATGGTGATTGATGGGGTTAAGTCTGAATTTCTTGAAGTACAGTGCCTTCGGAAAGTATTCAGACCCCTTGACTTTTTCCACATTTTGTTACATTACAGCCTTATTCTAAAATGATTAAATAAATAAATAAATCCTCAGTAATCTACAAACAACAATGACAAAGCAAAAACAGGTTTTTAGAATTTTCTCAAATTTATTAAAAATAAAAACAGAAATACCTTATTTACATAAGTATTCAGACCCTTTGCTATGAGACTCGAAATTGAGCTCAGGTGCATCCTGTGTCCATTGATTATCCTTTAGATGTTTCTACAACTTGATTGGAGTCCACCTGTGGTAAATTAATTGATTGGACATGATTTGGAAAGGAACACACCTGTCTATATAAGGTCCCACAGTTGACAGTGCATGTCAGAACAAAAACTAAGGGGTGAAGGAAATGTCTGTAGAGCTCCGAGACAGGATTGTGTCGAGGCACAGATCTTGGGAAGAGTACCAAAACATTTCTGCAGCATTTATGGTTCCCAAGAACACAGTGGACTCCATCATTTTTAAATGGATTAAGTTTGGAACCACCAAGAATCTCCCTAGTGCTGGCCGCCCGGCCAAACTGAGCAATCAGGGGAGAAGGGCCTTGGTCAGGGAGGTAACCAAGACCTGATAGTCACACTGACAGAGCTCTAGATTTCCTCTGTGGAGATGGGAGAACCTTCTAGAAGGACAAACATCTCTGCAGCACTCCACCAATCAGGCCTTTATGGTAGAGTGGCCAGACGGAAGCCATTCCTCAGTAAAAGGCACATGACAGCCCGCTTGGAGTTTGCGAAAAGTCACCTAAAGACTCAGGCCATGAGAAACAAAATTCTCTGGTCTTGATGAAACCAAGATTGAACTCTTTGGCCTGAATGCCAAGCGTCACTTCTGGAGGAAACCTGGCACCATCCCTACGGTGAAGCATGGTGGTGGTAGCATCATGCTGTGGGGATGTTTTTCAGCGGCAGGGACTGGTAGACTAGTCAGGATCGAAGGCTACAGTCCAATTTTGCAGTTGTGCAGGAAGCCCTTACTGATTTAAAACTTTTACTTATTACCAGGGTTGGGGAGTAACCTGTAATCCGGTAACTGTAATCCGTTACGTTACCAGCAAATATATTGTAGTCAGATTACAGATACTTTTGACAATCTAGATGATTACTTTGAGGGTTACTTTTAAATTCAAAAATTATGTTATGGAATGGTCTGCCTATCCATGTGAGACACGCAGACTCGGTCTCAAAATTTTAAGTCTTTATTGAAGACTCATCTCTTCAGTAGGTCCTATGATTGAGTGTAGTCTGGCCCAGGGGTGTGCAGGTGAACGGAATGTACTGGAGCAATGAACCGCCCTTGCTGTCCCTACCTGGCCGGTTCTACACTGGGATTCTCTGGCTTACTGGTGCTCTTCCATGCCGTCCCTAGGAGGGGTGCGTCATTTGAGTGGGATCACTGACATAGTCTTCCTGTCCAGGTTGGTGCCCCCCTTGGTTTGTGCTGTGGGGGAGATCTTCGTGGGATATTCTCAGCCATGTCTCAGGGTAGTAAATTGGTGGTTTGAAGATATCCCTCTAGTGGTGTGGGGGCTGTGCTTTGGCAAAGTGGGTGGGGTTATATTCTGCCTGGTTAGCCCTGTCCGGGGGTATCGTCAGACGGGCCACAGTGTCTCCTGACCCCTCCTGTCTCAGCCTCCAGTATTTATGCTGCAATAGTTTGTGTCGGGGGGCTATGGTCAGTCTGTTATATCTGGAGTATTTCTCCTGTCTTATCCGGTGTCCTGTGTGAATTTAAGTATGTGAGTTTAATTCTCTCCCTCTCCCTCACCTCCCGGAGGACCTGAGCCCTGGGACCATGCCTCAGGACTACCTGGCCTGATGACTCCTTGCTGTCCCCAGTCCACATGGTCGTGCTGCTGCTCCAGTTTCAACTGTTCTGCCTGCAGCTATGGAACCCCCGACTCTCTCTCTACCGCACCTGCTGTTTCTAACTCTGAATGCTCAGCTATGAAAAGCCAACTGACATTTAGTCCTGAGGTGCTGACCTTTTGCAACCACTGTGATTATTATTATTTGACCCTGCTGGGCATCTATGAAAGTTTGAACATCTTGGCCATGTACTGTTATAATCTCCACCCGGCACAGCCAGAAGAGGACTGGCCACCCCTCGGAGCCTGGTTCTTCTCTAGCTTTCTTCCTAGGTTTTGGCCTTTCTAGGGAGTTTTTCCTAGCCACCATGCTTCTACATCTGCATTGCTTGCTGTTTATGGTTTTAGGCTGGGTTTCTGTACAGCACTTTGAGATATCAGCGGATATAAGAAGGGCTATATAAATACATTTGATTTGATTTTGCCAAGGAAAGTGAAAAGGACTGAGGGAAAGGAACATGGAAGAACCTCAAAGAACATTGATGGATGTCTGTTCACAAATCTAAATGTGTATTTGAACCAAATAATGGTTAAATTCAAGAAGTTTAAGCTGCCTATCAATCATTGTTTTTGAAACCAGTGGACAGCCAGTGAAAAATGCACTCTTGCAACAGCTGCATAGTGTGGATCCCAGCCTATGGAATAAAAGTGGGACTTTTATTGCTTAATCTAATTCGTGCTGATAAAAAAACTCCATGAGAACCCAAAATATAAGTTTTTCTCCATTGTTTGTAAACATTGTAAATGTTAACACACTCTGTATAGTCTCATAACATGGTTAAAACAATACTTTTGATATCATGGATGGTCAGTCCTTGCATCCATAGCTCTGTCTATTAATCTGAGAGTGGTTACATTTCTCCAGGCCCATCCCTCAGCTTTTTACAAAAACAGAGGCGGGGTAACCGTTTTGTTATTGTTTCATCTGTGGATTTATCCTTTAAACAGCTGTACATTATCAAGATATCAATGTGTCACCGACAAAAAGGTAAACAATAGGCCTATAGCAAATGCAGCACATAAATTTTTGACATGTAATCAGCACTTTTCAGTAGTGCTCAAAGCATGCCATTCCATGAGCGCAGCATTTGTTTTTCAACTTGAATCAATGAGCCCAATCAGTCCTCCATGACAACAAAATCATAAACAACAGAGCACGGCTGGTTAATAAGTCCTGAGTTTTAGGTTAATGCTCAGGTAAAACAATTTGGCTAATCTATACTTCCATATTTCCAAATCCTACTCTTGAAGATCAAGGGGTATAACATTTATTGGAATAAATGGAATTCTGATAGACGTTGGTTTTTAATGTAAAGATATAACTTAATCGTATTACTATATGTAGTAGAAAGCGATGAGTTAGAAGAAGCCGACATAACCATCCCATAAATAAAATTGAACATCCATATGGCCAGCTATGAAACTTTAACATGGATTTATCCTGCAATAGATGTCGTTCAATTGGTAACATCCATTTTTGTCTTCTTCTAAGGACACTTACGGGGAAAGTAATCTAAAAGTAACAGATTATGTTACTGATTTTGGGTAATCCAAAAATTACGTTACTGATTATAATTTTGGACAGGTAACTAGTAACTGTAATGGATTACATTTAGAAAGTAACCTACCCAACCCTGCTTATTACGGGAAAACTAAATACATGTTCAAGTTTTCCTAAGATTGTTTCAGATGGATTACATCTTCACTCATTGGATGGTTCTATAATCAAACGAGTCCCTACATACAAATATCTTGGTATTTGGATTGACAATGATTTATTGTTTATAAAATAAGATTTAAAGTTAGCTTTTTTTTACAGAAACAGATCTTATCTCTCTCTAGTCAGCAGGAAGCAGATTGTGCAGTCAAGCTTTATACCTGTTCTTGATTATTATTTATCTAGGCAAGTCAGTTAAGAACAAATTCTTATTTTCAATGACATTCCTAGGAACAGTGGGTTAACTGCCTTGTTCAGGTGCAGAACGACAGATTTTTACCTTGTCAGCTCAAGGATTCGATCTTGCAACCTTTTGGTTACTAGTCCAACACTCTAACCACTAGGCTACCTGCCTAGTGATACAATTTGTCAAAGTGCAGCTGCCTCTACTCTTAAACCCTTGGATATCATTTTTCATAGCGCCCTTTGTTTTATCACAGGAGACAGTTTTATTACTCATCAGTCTTTACCCAAAGGTTGTCTGCACCTCTTTGAAGTCACATAGATCACATCATTATGCTCTTTTTGTTTACAAAGCCCTGCCCCACAAACTTCCTACTTACCTAACATCACTGTTAGGTGACAAGTTATCAAACCCATTCACAATGTTGGAGACTCCTTTGGTAAAGCAGACTTCCTTGCACCTTACATGTGGAATGAGCTACAGTACACCGTAATACTGGACGTGTATTTTATTTTGTATATGAATGTGTAGTTAATGTGTAAGGGTGGACGGTAGGCCCCTTATTTGCCCTGGAAGAATGGAGCAGTCTGGCTGGTGTTGGTGACCAAGGAGAGGCAGGAAGCAGAAGATCCAGTGCATGGTTTTTATTTTAAGGCACTTGGAGCAGGTGCAGGTATTTACAAAATATACAAATCATCCAACAAGATGATGGACCAGGCTCAAAGTAAATAATAAACTGATTTGAAAAAAAACAGTCAAATGAATATAAGTCAAACTAACCCCTGCAGAAACAGGCAGCCATCTTCAACTCCCATAAAGCTCTACACCTGAGCATATACGCAAATAGTCCAGGTGGCCATTTGACTAATTGTTCAGCAGTCTTATAGCTTGGGGGTAGAATCTGTGAAGGTGCCTTTTGGACCTAGACTTGGCACTCCGATACCGCTTGCCATGCGGCAGCAGAGAGAACAGTCTATGACTTGGGTGACTGGAGTCTTTGACAATTTTTTGGGCCTTCCTCTGACACTGCCTAGTATATAGGTCCTGGATGGCAGGAAGCTTGGGCCCAGTGAAGTATTGGGTCGTACGCACTACCCTCTGTAGCGCCTTACAGTCGGATGCAGAGCAGTTGCCCTACCAGGCGGGGATGCAACCAGTCAGGATGCTCTCGATGGTGCAGCTGTATAACATTTTGAAGATCTGGGGACCAATGCCAAATCTTTTCAGTCTCCAGAGGGGGAAAAGGTGTTGTTGTGCCCTCTTCACAACTGTCTTGTTGTGTTTGGACCATGATAGTTCGTTGGTGATGTGGACACCAAGAAACTTGAAACTCTCAACACGCTCTGTTCCGGCCTCCTTTTCCTATAGTCCACGATCATCTCCTTTGTCTTGCTCACATTGATAGAGAGGTTGTTGTCCTGGCACCACACTGCCAGGTCTCTGACCTACTCCCTATAGGCTGTCTCATCGTTGTCGGTTATCAGACCTACCACTGTTGTCGTCAGCAAAGTTAATGATGGTGTTGGAGTCGTGCTTGGCCACACAGTCGTGGGTGAACAGAGAGTACAGGAGGGGATTAAGCACGCACCCCTGAGGGCCCCGGTGTTGAGGATCAGGGTGGCAGATGTGATGCTGCCTACCCTTACTACCTGGGGGTGACCCGTCAGGAAGTCCAGGATCCAATTGCAGAGGGAGGGGTTTAGTCCCAGGGTTCTTAGCTTAGTGATGAGCTTTGTGGCCACCATGCTGTTGAACACGGAGCTGTAGTCAATGAACAACACTCTCACATAGGTGTTCCTTTTGTCCAGGTGGGAAAGGGCCGTGTGGAGTGCGATTGAGATTGCATAATCTGTGGATCTGTTGGGGCTGTAGGAAAATTGGAGTGGGTCTAGGGTTTCAGGGATAAAGATGTTGATGTAAGCCATGACCAGCCTTTCAAAGCACTTCATAGCTACCGACGTGATTCCCACCAGGCAACAGTCATTTAGGCAGGTTACTTTGGTGTTCTTGGGCACGGGACGATGGTGGTCTGCTTGAAACATGTGGCTGTTACAGACTCGGTCAGGGAGAGGTGTTGAGCATGTCAGTGAAGACACTTGCCAATTGGTCTGCGCATGCTCTGAGTACACGCCCTGGTAATCCGTCTGGCCCCGCGACCTTGTGAATGTTGACCTGTTTAAAGGTCTTGCTCACATCGGCTACGGAGAGCGTGATCGCACAGTCGTCCGGAACAGCTGGTGCTCTCATGCATGCTTCAGTGTTGCTTGCCACAAAGTGAGCATAAAAGGCATTTAGCTAGTCTTGTAGGCTCGCGTCACTGGGCAGCTCGCGACTGGGTTTCCCTTTGTAGTCCGTAATAGTTTGCAAGCCTTTTCACATCCAAGGAGCGTCAGAGCCAGTGTAGTAGGATTCAATCTTAGTCCTGTGTTGACGCTTTACCTATTTGATGGTTCATCTGATTGTGTAGCGGGATTTCTTATAAATGTCTGGATTACTGTCCCGGTCCTTGAAAGCGGCAGCTCTAGCCTTTAGCTCGGTGCGGATGTTGCCTGTAATCTATGCACTAAATGATGAAGCCAGGCTGTGTCATATCCGGCCGTGATTGGGAGTCCCATAGGGCGGCGCACAATTGGCCCAGCATTGTCCGGGTTTGGCCGGGGTAGGCCGTCATTGTAAATAAGAATTTGTTCTTAACTGACTTGCCTAGTTAAATAAAGGTTAAATTGAAAAAAGGTTAAAGCCGGTACCTGAGGCGGTTTACTCCTGAATGCCATTAGATGAATCACGGAACGTATTCCAGTCTGTGCTAGCAAAACAGGCCTGTAGCGTAGCATCCACATCATCATCACCCTTCCGTATTGAGCAAATCACTGGTACTGGTCACTGCTTTAGTTTTTGCTTGTAAGCAGGAATCAGGAGGATAGAATTATGGTCAGATTTGCCAAATGGAGGGCGAGGGAGAGCTTTGTATGCGTCTCTGTGTGTGGAGTAAAGGTGGTCTACAGTTCTTTTTCCTCTGGTTGCAAATGTGACATGCTGGTAGAAATGAGGTAAAACAGATTATTTTTGCCTGCATTAAAATCCCCGGCCACTAGGGGCACTGCTTCTGGATGAGCATTTTCTTGTTTGCTTATGGCCTTATACAGCTGGTTGAGTGCGGTCTTAGTGCCAGCATCGGTTTGAGGTCGTAAATAGACGGCTACGAATAATATAGATGAGAACTCTCTTGGTAGATAGTGTGGTCTACAGCTTATCATGAGGAACTCTACCTCAGACGAGCAATACCTCGAGACTTCTTTAATATTAGACATTGCGCCCCAGCTGTTATTGACAAATAGACATACGTCTTCGCCCCATATGTCTTTACCAGATGTAACTGCTCTGTCCTGCCGATGCACGGAAAACCCAACCAGCTCTATATTACCCATGTCGTTGTTCAGCCACGACTCTGTGAAACATAAGATATTACAGTTTTTAATGTCTCGTTGGCAGGATAGTCTCAACCGTAGATCATCGAGTTTGTTTTCCTGTGATTGCACGTTGGTCACTAGAACCGACGGTAATAGTGATTTACTCACTCGCCTACGAATCCTAACAAGGCACCCTGACCTTCTCCCTCTGTATGTCTGACCTTTTCTTCACGCAAATGACGGGGATTTGTCCCTGGTCTCCGGAGAGCAGTATATCTTTCGCGTCGGACTCATTAAAGAAAAAATCTTTGTCCAGTTCAAAGTGGGTCATTGCTGTTCTGATGTCCAGAGCTCTTTTCGGTCATAAGAGACGGTAGCAGCAACTTTATGTACAAAATAAGTTACAAACAATGCGTAAAAACTAACAAAATAGCACAGCTGGTTAGGAGCCCGTAAAACGGCAGCCATCACCTCCGGCGCCTTTATCAAAACAGATAACCTATATTTTCTGTTTTTAGAGCTTTAATAAAACCTCCCAGGAAAACTTTTAAGGAACCAGAGCAAAACGTCCTCAGAACGTCCCTGCAACCTAAAAATATAAAAAATATAAATATAATATTCCCAAAAGATACGTTCCCACAACTTCCAAGAAGCCGAAAGTGCTAGCTGGGTACTTATTTTACTCCTGCTGTATAATTTGGATATAATTTTTTTTAAACTGCTCCCTTGTCACACCATTAGTACCAGTGCCTCATATCAAATTAATTCCACGACACATAAGTTGTGTTAGGACAGTATGATATACAATCAGGCAGGAATGAAGGTTGTTAGGTTAGGTGTGGTTTTGTATACACTCATAGGAAAAACAGGTGAAAAGGAGAGTCAGACTTGAACATTGAGCTGAATGCACGTCACTCATCGTTAGCTTGGTTGTTGGGAGTGCCTCAAGTGCCCTTTGTAGCAGACAGAAGGTATGAAGAAAAGTGCATAGCACGGGAGGGTGTGACAGAGGGCGGGATGTGATTTGTAGTGTACCCTCCCATAGCGTAACCATGGACGATGCCAGAGGAATGCATTAACTGTAAACACCTGTGTCATTGTTGAGGCACAGGGCGAACTTTGACTGAGTATTAAGCAGTTGCTCCTAGACACTGATCTAAGGTCAGTTTGTCTCCTCCCTAAATTTGAGGTCAGGATTTTGTGAAGGGTAAGTTAGATCTTTGTCCTTCTGCAACTTCTACTCAGAGTAACTCAAAGTAACTATAACAGGGAGCTTTCTCACTTCAAACGCTCCCAATTGATAATCTACGAAAGATAAGTAATGAAAAAAAGGTTTCTCAGAATATGTTTCACAATAGTGCATAAATGACACTAGATGGTGCCATCATAAAAATGAAAACATTAATCATAGGTATCTTACGGTAGCGTATCACATAATTCCTCAGCACTAGATGATCTCAGGTGATCTCGTTTATTGACCAATAAAAACAGTGTGTTGAGGAGTTGACATAGTCCAAAGCCTTCTTTTACAATAAAGAGTGTGAAGTGTGAAATCCCCTTCGGAAACAGCACACCTTGTATCAGCTAACAGCTACACGTATAAACACCTTTGACAGTATATTCCATTACCACATCTTAATGAAGTGTGACATGTTAATTTCACACCTTTTTACCAACATCATCATCGATACACCATACCATATCACACCACCCTTTGAGTGTAATGCATCCATGTTATGAATAAAGATAGTAGATATCAATATGAACACTTTGATATTATGGTACTGAATTAGTACTGGGCCAGAACATAAGTGTACACAAGCCTTTGAGTTTAATCCATCCATGTTAGGAATATAAATAGTGTCTTTCATTACTAACACTTTGATTAGGGTTCCAAAACTCCAAGTAATTTATCAAAGTTACTGACATTTTCAGACATTTGGGAAATCTATGGAAATAATGTTAATACATTTTTTATAATCGTAAAATATATATATATATTTTTTCCCATATCTTTATATCTGTGTCCATGTTGTCCATGAGTTTCTAGTAGATTTCAAGTAGATACACTCAGTGGCCAGTTTATTAGGTACATGAAAATGGTTAGCTCCCACTGACTGTGGATAACGTGGCGGTGGCTTGCTTTATACAGTGCATTCGGAAAGTATTTTGACCCCTTGACTTTTTTGACATTTTGTTACGTTACAGCCTTACTCTAAAATTGATGAAATACATGTTTTACTCATCAATCTACACACAATACCCCATAATGACAAAGCGAGAACAGGGTTAGCTTATTTACATAAGTATTCAGACCCTTTGCTATGAGACTCGAAATTGAGCTCAGGTGCAGCCTTTAGATGTTTCTTCAACTTGATTGGAGTCCACCTGTGGTAAATTCAATTGATTTCACATGATTTGGAAAGGCACACAACTGTCTATATAAGGTCCCACAGTTGACAGTGCATATCAAAGCAAAAAACCAAGCCATGGTCGAAGGAATTGTCTGTAGAGCTTCGAGACAGGATTGTGTCGAAGCACAGATCTGGGGAATGGAACCAAAACGTTTCTGCAGCGTTGAAGGTCACCAAGAACATAGTGGCCTACATCATTCTTAAATGGTAGAAGTTTGGAACCAACAAGACTCTTCCTAGAGCTGGCCGCCCGGCCAAACTGAGCAATCAGGGGAAAAGGGCCTTGGTCAGGGAGGTGACCAAGAACCCGATGGTCCCTCTGACAGAGCTCCAGAGTTCCTCTAGGGAGATGGGAGAACCTTCCAGGACAACCATCTCTGCAGCACTCCACCAATCAGGCCTTTATGGTAGAGTGGCCAGATGGAAGCCACTCCTCAGTACAAGGCACATGACAGCCCGCTTAGAGTTTGCCAAAAGGCATCTAAAGGACTTTCAGACCATGACAAACAAGACTCTCTGGTCTGATGAAACCAAGATTGAACTCTCTGGCCTGAATGCCAAGTGTCACTTCTGGAGGAAACCTGGCACCATCCCTACGGTGAAGCATGGTGGTTAGCAGCATCATGCTGTGGGGATGTTTTTCAGCGGCATGGACTGGGAGACTAGTCAGGATCGAGGGAAGGATGAACCGCGCAAAGTACAGAGAGATCCTTGACAAAAAAAACTTCTCCACAGCTCTCAGGACCTCAGACTTGGGCGAAAGGTTCACCTTCAAACAGGACAACGACCCAAGCACACAGCCAAGACAACATAGGAGTGGCTTTAGGACAAGTCTCTGAATGTCCTTGAGTGGCCCAGCCAGAGCCAGAACCTGATTGAACATCTCTGGAGAGACCTGAAAATAGCTGTGCAGCGACGCTCCCCATCCAACCTGACAGAGCTTGAGAGGATCTGCAGAGAAGAATGGCAGAAACTCCCCAATTACAGCTGTAACCAAGCTTGTAGCGTCACACCCAAGAAGACTCCAGGCTGTAATCGCTGTCAAAGGTGCTTCAACAATGTACTGAGTAAAGGGTCTGAATACTTATGTAAATGTGATATTTTTTATTTGAATACATTTTGCAAAAATTTCTAAAAACCTGTTTTTGCTTTGTCATTATGGGATATTGTGTGTAGATATATGAGGAAAAAAACAATTTAATCAATTTTAGAATAAGGCTGTAACGCAACAAAATATGGAAAAAGTCAAGGGGTCTGAATACTTTCGGAATGCACTGTAAATCAGACAGACTGTCACTCCCTGACCTTAGAGATCCTTATTTATTCTCTATGTTAGGTTAGGTCAGGGTGTGACTCGGGTGGGAGAATCTATGTTTTCTATTTCTTTGTTGTTTTTGCCTAGTGTGGTTCCCAATCAGAGGCAGCGGTCTATCGTTGTCTCTGATTGGGGATCATATAATAGTTGTCATTTTCCGTTTGGGTTTTGTGGGGTGTTTTTTTCCGTTTAGTATCTGTGCCTGACGGGAACTGTTCGCTTTCGTTTTTGTATTCGTTATTTTTGTTTGAGTGATTCTTGACAATAAAGATCATGAACACTTTCCACGCTGCGCTTTGGTCTCATTCCGACGACAGCCGTTACAGAACACCCCACCAAAAAGGGACCAAGCAGCGTGGCCAGAAGGAGCAGGGATCCTGGGCCCGGGAGAAAAGGGAGTGGAGGACATCCTGGACCTGGGAGGAGGTAACGGCGACGATACGAGGAGTCAAGGCAACGACGGAAGCACGAGAGGCAGCCCCCCCAAATGTTGGGGGGGGGGGGGGGGGCGGCACACGGGGTGATTGGCGGAGGTAGGGTTTAGACCTGAGCCAACTCCCCATGCTTACCGTGGGGAGCATGTGACTGGTCAGGCACCGTGTTATGCAGTGATGCGCATGGTGTCACCAGTATGCATTCATAGCCCGGTGCGCTCTGTTCCAGCTTCCCGCAGTTGCCGTGCTAGAGTGGGCATTCAGCCAGCACGGATTGTCCCGGCTCAGCGCTCCTGGCCTCCGGTGCGTCTCTTCGGTCCAGGATATCCTGCGCCAGCTCTACGCACGGTATCCCCAGTTCGCCAGCACAGCCCAGTGTGGACTGTTCCAGCTCCCCGCACTTGCCGTGCTACAAGGGGGATTCAGCCAGGACGGCTGAATTGTACAGACCGCACCATCCTCTGGATAGCCTTGCGGTTGAGGGCGGTGCAGTTGCCGTACCAGGCTGTGATACAGCCCGACAGGATGCTCTCAATTGTGCATCTTTAAAAGTTTGTCAGAGTTTTGGGTGACAAGCCAAATTTCTTCAGCCTCCTGAGGTTGAAGAGAAGCTGTTGCACCTTCTTCATCACACTGGGTCTGGGTGGACTATTTCAGTTTGTCAGTTTGATGTGTACGCCGAGGAACTTAGGGCTAGGCCCCTTTTTTCTCAATTTCCGCCTGAATGACGTGCCCAAAGTAAACTGCCTGTTGCTCAGGCCCTGAAGCCAGGACATGCATATAATTAGTACCATTGGAAAGAAACACTTTGAAGTTTGTAGAAATGTTAAAATAATGTAGGAGAATATAACGCAATAGATATGGTAGGAGAAAAACCAATCAGAATTTTTTTTGGGGTTGAGAGACCATCCTCTTAGAATGGCAAGTATAAGGTCATACTGAAAATTAGCTCCCTGGATGCAATTCCTATAGCTTCCACAGGGTGTCAGCGGTCTATGTTCAAGGTTTCAGGCTTGTAGACTTTTTGGGATATAAAGAAAGATTTTATCTAACAAAACGACACAACATGTTATAGGTGGGACCCTTTGGATGACAAATTAGAGGAAGATTTTCAAAAAGTTAGTATTTAATCGCTATTTGTGAATTTATAAAACCTGTGCCGGTGGAAAAATATTTTGATGTGGGGCGCCGTCCTCAAACAATCGCATGGCATGTTTTCGCTGTATTAGCTACTGTAAACCGGACAGTGCAGTTAGATTAACAAGAATTTAAGCTTTCAACCGATATAAGACACATATGTACCTAAATGTATAATATCCATAATTTTTATGATCATTTATTTGAATTGCGCGCCCTCCAGTTTCACCGGAAGTTATCCCGCTAGCGGGACGCCTAGCCCTAAAGGGTTTTAAAACGTTCCACCTTCTTCACTGCTGTCCTTTTCGATGTGGATAGGGGGGTGCTCCCTCTGCTGTTTCCTGAAGTCCACGATCATCTCCTTTGTTGACGTTTAGTGAGAGGTTGTTTTCCTGACACCACACTCCGAGTGACCTCACCTCCTCCCTGTAGGCTGTCTCGTCGTTGTTGGTAATCAAGCCCTCAATAACTTTTTCTGCTGAAGATGATAATCTGTTTGCATCTACCAATTTATTGACTGTCCATGCGCATTAATCAATGCCCCCCCCCCGCCTTGCGGGGGTGTCCGGTACACCAGTGAGCCTGGTACGCTCATCGATGCCAGTCGTGCCGGTTCCAGTATCTCAGAAACAGCCGGCCTCCTGGGCTTTTCTCACATGACAGTGTCTAGGGTTTACAGAGAATTGTGCGACAAACAAAAAACATCCAGTCCTGTGGGCGAAAACAGCTCATACATGAGAGGTTTAAGGAGAATGGCAAGAATCATGCAAGCCAACAGGCTAGCCACAAACAGGCAAATAAAGGTGCAGTACAACAGTGGTGTGGAGAACGACATCTCAAAACACACAACTCGTCGGTCCTTGTCACGGATGGGCTATTGCAATAGACGACCACACCGGGTTCCACTCCTATCAGCTAAAAGCAAGAAGAAGTGGCTCCAGTGGACATTGAGGAGTGGAAAAACATTGCCTGGTCCGACGAATCTAGGTTTCTGTTGCGTCATGCTAATGGCATAGAGTTTTAGACTGTTTTATCTGCTACCGCACAGCAAGCGGTACCGGAGCGCCAAGTCTAGGACCAAAAGGCTCCTCAACAGCTTCTACCCCCAAGACATTAGACAATTCATAAAATTTGCCACCGGACAATTTACATTGACACCCCCCCTCTTGTACACTGCTGCTACTCGCTGTTTGTTTGTTACCTATGTACAGTCACTTCGCCCCCACCTACATGTACAGATTACCTCAACTAGCCTGTACCCCTGCACACTGACTCGGTACCCTGTATATAGCCTCGTTATTGTTATTCTTATTGTGTTACTTTTTATTATTACTTTTTATTTTAGCCTACTTGGTAAATATTTACTTCTTCTTGAACTGCAATGTTGTTTAAGGGCTTGTAAGTAAGCATTTCACGGTAAAGTCTACACTTGTACACTTTACCGTTGTATTCGGCGCATGTGGCAAATAAAGTTGGATTTGATTTTGATTTGAGTCAGGATTTGGCGTAAGCAGCATGGGTCCATGGCCCCATCCTGCCTGGTGTCTACGGTACAGGCTGGTGGCAGTTGTGTAATGGTGTGGGGAATGTTTTCCTGCCCCGGAAAATTCAGGCGGTTCTGAAGGCAAGGGGAATCCGACCCGGTACTAGATGGGTGTACCTAATAAACTGACCATTGAGTGTATGTTTCAGGATAAAATAGCCGACGAGCATTAATAAAGTAAAAAACATTGAATCAATAATGACGTCTTCCAACTATTGACATTTTTCACAACTGCCACCAGTTAGGCCCCAAAACATTTCCAACAAAGATAAAGGCAGCGTTCCCCTGCTTAGATCTGTCACGCAACCATTGGTCGTGTTCCCTTCTCAAATTTTGCATGCACTAGATTGCTTTAACATCTTGGTCATGTTCCCCTGCTCAGATGTTGCTGACGCATGCTAGATCTTAAAATGCCTGGATAGGAATTTTACTTATAAACTAACCATGTTACAGCAATCTGGTGCCCGACTGCACAGTCGACGACGTTGCACGCAATCATTGGTCATGTTTACTTGCTCAGACATTGCATGCAACAACCAATGGTTGCGTGCCACGTCATCGACTGTGCCGTCAAGCACCAGATTGCTATAACATATGATGTGGTTAGCTGATACGTAAAATACCTATCCAGGCGTTGTAAGATCTAGCATGCGTCAGCAATGCCTGGGCAGAGGAATGCGCCCATATTTATATAGTCTCATATAACAGACTGATTGCACACACTCAAGAGACTTCCGGATGGTTGTACATGGTTAATATTGGCAGAGTAAAATAATTAAAACCCCCAAAAAATCAAGTATATTCCATTCTGTAACCCTCATATTACAGCAACAGGATTCACTAAGTTGAGGAGTTATATTTAGGATAATGTTTTACTTTGTGAATTTATTTTTCAGATAGAACATTTTTTATATTTTACATGAAATGTTTCCCAAAAATATGTTTGTTTTTTACATTTAGAAAATGACCAGTGGTATTCCCTCCCTTTGCAACCTTATGTCACGCTCGTCGTATGGTGGAAGAGAGGAGGACCAAGGCGCAGCGTGAAATGAATACATCTTCTTTAGTTAATGAAGACGAAAACGAAACAAACACTATACAAACTTGACAAAATAATAAACCGACGAACGTGAAGCTATATAAACAAAAGTGCAGACACAGGCGACATAGACATAGACATAGACATAGACATAGACAATCACCCACAAACTACCTAATGACTATGGTTGCCTAAATATGGCTCCCAATCAGAGACAACGATAGACAGCTGTCTCTAATTGAGAACCAATCTAGGCAACCATAGACATACATACACCTAGACTAAACACTGCCCCATAAACATACAAAAAACCCTAGACAATACAAAACACATACATCCCCCATGTCACACCCTGACCTAACTAAAATAATAAAGAAAACAAATATAACTAAGGCCAGGGTGTGACACCTTAACTTTAATATTACGATGCTGAATTAATACTGGGATGGAACAAAACCTGCACATGCACCTCAGGAGCAGAATGGAAGCAAACTGGATTATGGTCACTCACCACTTGTGGTGGCATGACTGACATCGCAATAAAGCAGCCAATCCAACCATAGAGGACACAACCATATAAAGCCCAGCTCCTGGAAGTGTTAATGGTAATTGCCTGTCATCTCATCTCAATCCAGCTCATCATTTCGTCACTCTTGACTGAGCATCCCTCCGTACTTTAACCATCCCTAAAGCAGAGCTGAGGCTAACAGGGGTTAATTGGAGAACCTTTGGGAATGTTTGGCTTCCTCAGAAGACAATCTCTCTCTTTTTCCCTCTTTCGCTCTCTATCAACATTTTTCTATTTAATTTCAATTTAAGGGGCTTTATTGGCATGGGAAACATATTGCCAAAGCAAGTGAAATAGATAATAAACAAAAGTGAAATAAACAATAAAAAAATTAACAGTAAACATTACTCACAAAAGTTCCAAAAGAATAAAGACATTTCAAATGTCATATCTCTCTCCCACTCTCTCTCTCTCACCTCTTTCTCTGCAACCTTCTACCCACGGACATGGAGAGAGAATTGTCTCCAAGCATCAGCACTTTGTGGCAGGTCAAGGGTATAGTTAGTTACAAGTGGTCTTTTATTATCCATGAATAATATGGTTAGTTATTACAACATACCCCTGTCTTTTCCTCTGTAGTTGTCTGTAGGGCTGGCATGTTATGAAAGTACGTTTCCGGACATCCGCAAGGAATACTGAGGATAGGCGATAACAAGATATTCCCCAGGCAAAAAGCTGATTGTTCCATGTCTTGTTGTGACCAGTAGCCCCTGTATTCCCTACAGTCAATAGCAACTCTATACACCTGCAAGCGAGGCTACTGTATTTCTATTCAATTAATTGTAGAATGACATCATTTGGTCTTTCAACCCACATTTTCATCATTGAGAGATCAATGTGTTCTTAACTGACTTGCCTAGTTAAATAAAGGTTACATAAATAACAATTTAAAAAAAATCAAGATTACTCCTTTGAGTGTCCTTATTCGATGGAAGATCAGCATGGATGTAACACACACAAGCATTTTGCTACACTCGCAATAACGTCTGCTAAATATGTGTATGTGACCAATAGAATTTGATTTGACACGTGTAGTGACATAGCCTGGGTTTTTAGGGATGCTTCCTAGGTTGCTATGAAAATGTCAAATCCTTTCCCTCTGTCCTCATTGGCCCGGAGCTAATAAGCTACATGTGCTGTGCAGCGTGATTTTACAACAGCCATTGAAGTGCATGTGTGAGTACATGGCTATGTTGTAAAATCACGCTGCACAGCACACATTCCACAGCATTGCAGTGACAAATAAAATGATGAATATGTTTTCCTCATATCAGTAGTATGACATACAGTATTGTGTTTGGATATCAAGGTCACTTCATTGTTACCTACAAACTTCCAAAAATAGGTCCCAAAAAAGTTGTGTGTGTGAGTGCAAGTTTTGTGTCTGGCACTGTGAGTATGTACATTTGCTGTATATGTGTGTGAGACTGTGTTTGTTTTGTGTGATCCTTATTTACTGTGAAATAACAGCATAGAGATGCTTTTTAATGTTCTCCCGTCTGAGATTAAATATATCTCAGGGCCTTTAGATAAGTAGAGAAGTATTTTCTATTTGATACGGTTGCCATGGTTTCTGACTGTATCCTTAAAATTAAGGGAAATCCCCCCCCCCAAAAAAGCATGAATGGATTGAAAAGCAGACTATAGACCCACCTTGATTCATATAAACTAGGCATTGCATTGAACATTATAAAGATCTATTGCTTTCTGCCGGTAAACAATCATCACTCCATTACACTCGTTATTACAGTTATACAGTTCAGACAAAAGTTTCTACGGATTCATGTTGACTATCAGATTAGGCAGTGATGGCTAGCACATCGTGCAATGATGTCACCTCTCCTAAGTAGTGTCACCACCGGTCTACCATGTTGACCAGTGGTTGGTAAGAACATAATTTTGGGGTTTACAAAGTGTTGTTGTCGGGAGATCAAATCCTGTGTTCACCATATGGGGATGGTTTATGGTATGTTTAGTTTGAGGACAATGGTACGCAACTATAGGCCTGCATGGGAATGGACAGGTAAATAGTAAATAGGCATACAGTATAAGAGGTAATCTAACCTGATTTCCGAACTTTAAGTCAGTACTGAGCAAAGGAAAAAAAACCTGTGCAACCAGTGAACCCCAGTATATGGTTTGGATTGGCCTAATCTATCAGGTTTCAAGGTAAGACCCAGATGCAGACAATGTCGAAGTAACAACAGTTTAATAATCCAACAGCCTATAAAATGAGCTAAATAACTTATTTGCTCGCTTCGTGGCAAGCAACACTGAAGCATGCATGAGAGCACCAGCTGTTCCGGATGACTGTGTGATCACGCTCTCCGTAGCCGATGTGAGTAAGACCTTTAAACAGGTCAACATTCACAATGCCGCAGGGCCAGACAGATTACCAGGATGTGTACTACAGGCACTACAGAGGGTAGCGCGTACGGCTCAGTACATCACTGGGGCCAAGCCTCCTGCCATCCAGGACCTCTATACCAGGCGGTGTCAGAGGAAGGCCCCAAAAATTTACAAAGACTCCAGCCACCCCAATCATAGACTGTTCTCTCTGCTACTGCACGGCAAGCGGTTCCGGAGCGCCAAGTCAAGTCTAGGTCCAAAAGGCTTTAAGAGCTTCTACCCCCAAGCCATAAGACTCCTGAACTGCTATTCAAATGGCTATTTGCATTGGCCCCCACACCGCCATTTTTACGCTGGTGCTACTCTCTGTTTATTATCTATGCATAGTCACGTTAACTCTACCTAAATGTACATATTACCTCAATTACCTCAACTTTTTTATTTTATTTTTTTCACCTTTATTTAACCAGGTAGGCAAGTTGAGAACAAGTTCTCATTTACAATTGCGACCTGGCCAAGATAAAGCAAAGCAGTTCGACACATACAACAACACAGAGTTACACATGGAGTAAAACAAACATACAGTCAATAATACAGTAGAAAAATAAGTATATACAATGTGAGCAAATGAGGTGGCCATGGTGGCGAGGTAAATACAATATAGCAAGTAAAACACTGGAATGGTAGATTTGCAGTGGAAGAATGTGCAAAGGAGCAAAATAAATAAATAAATACAGTAGAGGAAGAGGTAGTTGTTTGGGCAAAATTATAGATGGGCTATGTACAGGTGCAGTAATCTGCTCTGACAGCTGGTGCTTAAAGCTAGTGAGGGAGATAAGTGTTTCCAGTTTCAGAGATTTTTGTAGTTCGTTACAGTCATTGGCAGCAGAGAACTTGAAGGAGAGGCGGCCAAAGGAGGAATTGGCTTTGGGGGTGACAGAGAGATATACCTGCTGGAGCGCGTGCTACAGGTGGGTGCTGCTATGGTGACCAGCGAGCTGAAATAAGGGGGGACTTTACCTATGTAACAGTATAACTTTACAAGGGGAACCACTACTTCAAGGTCTCAAAGCGAGTGACGTAACCGATTGAAACGCTATTAGCGCGTACCACCGCTAACTAGCTAGCCATTTCACATCCGTTACACTCACCCCCCTTTCAACCTCCTCCTTTTCTGCAGCAACCAGTGATCCGGGTCACGGCACCAATGTAACAGTATAACTTTACGTCCGTCCCCTCGTCCATACCCGGGCGCGAACCAGGGACCCTCTGCACACATCAACAACAGTCACCCACGAAGCATCGTTACCCATCGCTCCACAAAAGCCACGGCCCTTGCAGAGCAAGGGGAACCACTACTTCAAGGTCTCAAAGCGAGTGACGTAACCGATTGAAACGCTATTAGCGTTTACCACCGCTAACTAGCTAGCCATTTCACATCCGTTACACTTAGCAGGGTCTTGTAGATGACCTGGAGCCAGTGGGTTTGGCGACGAGTATGATGCGAGGGCCAGCCAACGAGAGCGTACAGGTCGCAGTGGTGGGTAGTATATGGGGCTTTTGTGACAAAACGGATGGCACTGTGAAAGACTGCATCAAAATTTGTTAAGTAGGGTGTTGGAGGCTATTTTGTAAATGACATCGCCGAAGTCGAGGATCGGTAGGATGGTCAGTTTTAGAGGGTATGTTTGGCAGCATGAGTGAAGGATGCTTTGTTGCGAAATAGGAAGCCAATTCTAGATTTAACTTTGGATTGGAGATGTTTGATGTGAGTCTGGAAGGAGAGTTTACAGTCTAACCAGACACCTAGGTATTTGTAGTTGTCCACATATTCTAAGTCAGAACCGTCCAGAGTAGTGATGCTGGACGGGCGGGCAGGTGCAGGCAGCGATCGGTTGAAGAGCATGCATAGCCCAAACAACTACCTCTTTACCTACTGTATTTATTTATTAATTTATTTTGCTCCTTTGCACCCCATTATTTCTGTCTCTACTTTGCACTTTCTTCCAATGCAAACCAACCATTCCAGTGTTTTTTTTTTAGTTTTTATTTTACTTGCTGTGTTGTACTCACTTCGCCTCCATGGCCTTTTTATATTTTTATTTATTTATACATATATCTGTTTGCCTTCACCTCCCTTATCTCACCTCACTTGCTCACATTGTATATAGACTTATTTTTTTTCACTGTATTATTGACTATATGTTTGTTTTTTACTCCATGTGTAACTATGTGTTGTTGTATGTGTCGAACTGCTTTGCTTTATCTTGGCCAGGTCGCAATTGTAAATGAGAACGTGTTCTCAATTTGCCTACCTGGTTAAATAAAGGTTAAATAAAAAATAAATAAAAAAAATAAAAAAATAAAAATTTTTTTTAGTTTTACTTGTATTTAAGAGCAGTTGGAGGTCACGGAAGGAGAGCTGTATGGCATTGAAGCTAGTCTGGAGGGTTGCCCCTGCACATTGACTATGTACCGGTAACCCCTGTATATAGCCTCGCTACTGTTATTTTATTGTTGCTCCTTAATAACTATTTATATTTAAAAAAAAATGTTTTACTTCAGTTTATTTTAGTAAATACTTTCTTAACACATTTTTTCTTAAAACGGCACTGTTGGATAAGGGCTTGTAAGTAAGCATTTGTAACGATTGTTGTTGGAAGGATGGTCGGACCAAAATGCAGCGTGGGGTAGGTTAATCATTATTATTTATGATAATTGGCACAAAACAAGAAAGAGTAACAAACGAAACGTACAGCTTTGTAGGGCTAAAAGGCAACAATACAAAATCAAGATCCCACACACAACAGGTGGCAAAAGGCTGCCTAAATATAATCCCCAATCAGAGACAACGATAGACAGCTGCCTCTGATTGGGAACCATACCAGGCCAACATAGAAAAGAAAAAAACTAGACCACCCACCCTAGTCACACCCTGACCTAACCAAAACAGAGAAATAAAAAGTTTTCTCAGGTCAGGGCGTGACAGCATTTCACTGTTGTATTTGGCAAATGTGACAAATAAAATTGTTTTCTTTTATATGCCCCCTTTATTTATCCTACGGTTCTGACTTGGTGTACAGGGAGAACACTGTAAGAACGACCCATGTTCTGAATTCAGTTTGTGGGCACCGTTTGTCACCGGTATAGTGCAATTAATGTGTTGTTTAGTGTTGTGTTGTGTAGTGGCTTTGCTGGCATGCATCCCCCAAAAGTGTTTGTTTGCCCGACCAAGATTTACATGCTAAAATCGCCACTGGTTGTGTCACACAGCCTGCTCCTGGCTTTTCACTATTCCCCCTCCATAGCCTCAAATGCAATACACCGTAATAGACTGTACATGGGATACATATTGGCTTGTAGATAGAGAACTTTTCTACCTGTCTCATCTAAGGTGGGGTGGAAAATACTCAGTAGGGTCTCTACTAACCAAATATATAAACCAATATATAAAGTTCTCTCTACATCCCATTATGTATCCCATGTACAGTCTATTACAGTGTATTGTATTGTGGGCTATGGAGGGGGTGGAGAAGGAAGTGCTGCTGGATATGTACGACACAGTCCCCCTCCAAAACTACACATTTGGTTAGTAAAGACCTTACTGAGTATTTTCCACCCCACTTAACTGAGACAGGTAGAACAGTGTTCTCTCTACAGCCCAACATGCGCAACATACCAGTGTCATATTATACTTTTCCCCCTCATAAATTACCTATTGTCTTTTCTTTTCTTGTTGGTACAATAAAAGTGGTCATTGATTAAAATTCAATGTCTTCGGAATGAGTTATCCACATTTCAGTTTTGCAATGCGGGCTTTTATTATGAAGGTTTCATCATTACCATACCACTTGACGTCATAATTTGTGCTGCTAGCATAATACTAGTAACGAGCAGCGAGCAATACTGTATACCAAACAAAGTGCACTTCAACATTTTACATGAGATATATCCATGTAATTCTATGATATCCAAATTTGTGGCTATTGATGATATCTGCTTTTTCTGTGAAACAGAAGGTGAGAATCTGTTTCACTTGTTCTTTGAATGTAAATTTGTGTCAGAATTTTGGAAAAACCTTGCGAAATACTTATTTACCATTATGAACACTGCCTATGTTTTTTACATAAAATATATAGTATGTTACTATTGCAATGATAACAAGACCACTGAAATGATTGTACATTTTTTAAATTCTTGTTGCCAAATCTTTCAAACAAAAATTCCAAAATTCTATACCAAAATTACACATTTTTCTGATTGAATTCAACTATCTCATTAAAACATTAACCCTAGTGAATAACAACAAGAATAACATATTCCTGAATCATTATAATAAGATTTTTTCAGAGTGAATACAATTGCACTAAAATTGTTTATTTTCTGTATTTTATTGATATTTTTTGTATGTTTGAGTATTTTCTTGTTAATACCTGTGTTTGTTTGTTAGACATGTTTGATGTAGCAATGTAAGTTGATTTTTGTATTATGAATAATACTATTAAAAAAAAGAAAAAAAAGGTTATTATCGGCCTTGGCAAACTGACCATCCTCTTGCCCTCAATCTGCCATACAGGTTTGAGAGAAGTCTTGATTTTATACTGACAATTTTCCATATATTGAATTATTTTTGAGATTGAGATATATTGAACACATTTTTTTTTAAAGCAACATGTAAAGTGTTTCATGAGCTGTAATAAAAGATCCCAGACATTTAAAAAAAATAAAAAAAAATAAACTGGTAACGAGCAGCAGGGAAGGATGATGAAGCGTCATATTATGTGTTATAAAAGTGATGAATATGTGACATGTTGCGAACCATGAAGCCACGTCTTCCGAATGCCCCACAAGGGTGAAAGAGAATGAGGTGGCCAAAGTCAGGGTTGTACAGAGCATTTCATATGCAGCAGTTGTGAAATGGGTTGAGGGTTTGAATGGTGCACAAGAAGAGTCCATGGTAGTGGATAGGCCTACACTGCAGGGGTTGCCTTTCACCAGCAGGATCCTGACATTTTAAAGGTTAGGAAGGTGGACTTTGTGGAATTTATAGCTATGGTAATTAATGGCACTGCCAATGTGGAGAGAAGGTCCAGGAAGATATAAATCATAGTAATTGCGGCGGAGGAGTTCCTGGGGCTGAAAGATTTCTCAGCGAAGGAGTTACATGCAATATTGGCACAAGCCGTACCACCCTCTCAGGTCCTAGAGCCTGAGAAAGGAGATATGGAGAACTAAAATAATGTACTATTTTTATTGGGGTAGATTAAGTTAGTTTCACTATTATGTATGGATTTATTTATTTTGGTTTCAAATCGTCCAGTTGGTGGCGGCAATACACCTTTTTGTGTCTAGTCCACCATAAAACACACAGAAGAAGAAGGATGATGATGATGAAGAAGCTAAGATGGCAGCACATTTGAAAGTGCTGCCTATTCGGAGTAAAGAAACACTACACAATGAAGACACACTTTTAAAAAAGATTATTGCTTTAATTCCAAAGACAAAATGGCTTGAGATTCGGAATTCAGGGAAACAAGTGCCGATTCCACGGTCTGGAATTGGAAGCCTATTTCGCAGTTGCACCGCGTTGACTCCGTTTGTGCCGTTTTAGGAGATACACTGGATGTGGCTGCATTTCAGGATGGACAAATGACGAGGTGTAGGATTTTCGATTGACAGTTGTGATATAACGGCAAGCTATCTAGGTAGCTGTTATATTTTTTGATGCAATATATGCATTGTTCTCCAAAACGATTATGTGTGCTGCTGCGGCAGTCGGTGATGGAGGGATTGTGCCATCCCCATTACCTTCGATGCGGCTCGGCATCAGCGTAATTTCTGGAGTTGGGGACGCTTTCTCCTCTTTTGGGTCGGGAATGGGTTCGTGTCAAACACCAGGAACCCAGTCGGATTGCCGAAGTCGATACCAACTTCTACTCTCTGGGCGAGCTTTAGCGGAAAGATACAGGATGATTTATTCCACGGCTATCAATGACAAGGAGCAAGGGATAAACCAAGGAAGGTAGGTTGAAATTGTGAAAATTCTAAATTGCAGGCTTGTCTGAGCTATTTGGCAGCCTTCGTAGCTAACTTGCTACGTTAATTAGCCCAACTACCTGCATGGTTTTCACATCACCAATGTTTGAATGCAAGCTCACACAGCTAGTTAGCCAAGCTAACTTCCCTAGCTAGTTTGCTAGTAAGATGCTTAACTTAGCGGTTCAGCAACTAGTTGGCCACATGATCGTCTTTAGTGTCCAGTCGTGATAATACTTTTACTGTGGGGTAACGTTATGGGTAGGTTAGTTTGCAGAAACCCGTCAATAGTGCTACCTAGTTATATCGGTAACTTGGCTAGTTAACGTCAGCTAATGAGTCCCTAGCTAACCTCTAGCTAGTGCGTTAGTTAGCACAGTTAGCTAAATTTCCTCCCTAGCTTCGTTGTGTTGGTTGTTAGTGGTATTTTTTTTACGCGGTGTAACGTTACAAGGTTGGTAACTAAGGTCAGAGTTACTCTTCGTATGGGGTTGTTTTTGGGTTAATATATGTAGGTAGCTAGTCTGTAAATTCGGAAAGATAAACAAATAAGACGTCAGTAGCTGCTTAATTTTTGACTAGCCAGCTTAGCTAGATATGTTTATGTGGATCAAACAGTGTTTATCTTGGATATATTCCCAGATAAGTCCCTTTTTTTTACCATATATATATATATATATATATAATATATATATATGCAATTCCAGTAGGTCAGAAGTTTACATACACTAAGTTGACTGTGCCTTTAAACGGCTTGGAAAATTATGTCATGGCTTTAGAAGCTTCTGATAGGCCAATTGACATCATTTGAGTCAATTGGAGGTGTACCTGTGGATGTATTTCAAGGCCTACCTTCAAACTCAGTGCCTCTTTGCTTGACATCATGGGAAAATCAAAAGAAATAAGCCAAGACCTCAGAAAAAAATAGTAGACCTCCACAAGTCTGGCTCATCCTTGGGAGCAATTTCCAAACGCCTGAAGGTACCACATTAATCTGTACAAGCAATAGTACACAAGTATAAACACCGTGGGACCACGCAGCCATCATACTGCTCAGGAAGGAGACGCGTTCTGTCTCCTAGAGATGAACGTACTTTGGTGCGAAAAGTGCAAATCAATCCCAGAACAACAGCAAAGGACCTTGTGGAGGAAACAGGTACAAAAGTATCTATATCTACAGTAAAACGAGTCCTATATCGACATAACCTGAAAGGCCGCTCAGCAAGGAAGAAGCCACTGCCCCAAAACAGCCATAAAAAAGCCAGACTGTGGTTTGCAACTGCACATGGGGACAAAGATCGTACTTTTTGGAGAAATGTCCTCTGGTCTGATGAAACAAAAATTGAACTGTTTGGTCGTAATGACCATCGTTATGTTTGGAGGAAAAAGGGGGATGCTTGCAAGCTGAAGAACACCGTCCTAACCGTGAAGCACGGGGGTAGCAGCATCATGTTGTGGGGGTGCTTTGCTGCAGGAGTGACTGGTGCACTTCAAAAAATGCATGGCATCATGAGGAAGAAAAAATTGTGTATGTATTGAAGCAACATCTCAAGACATCAGTCAGGAACTTAAAGCTTGGTCTCAAATGGGTCTTCCAAATGGACAATGACCCAAGCATACTTCTAAAGTTGTGACAAAATGGCTTAAGGACAACAAAGTCAAGGTATTGGAGTTGCTCAGCATATGTGGGAACTCCTTCAACTGTTGGAAAAGCATTCCTCATGAAGCCAAGAGTGTGCAAAGTTGTCATCAGGGCAAAGGGGGGCTACTTTGAAGAATCTCAAACATATTTTGATTTGTATTTTTGGTTACTACATGATTCCATATGTGTTATATCATTGTTTTGATGTCTTCTATTATTCTACAATGTAGAAAATAGTACAAATAAATAAAAAACCCTTGAATGAGTAGGTGTCAACTTTTGATTGTATATCTGAATTCAAATCCAGCGAGAATCATGTCACTCATCTAGCTTGTTATTGCTAGTGTAACAGTGTTGCTTCCGTCCCTCTCCTCGCTCCTACCTTGGCTCGAACCAGTACTTGTAGGGCCCACAATGCAATTCTTCAGAAAAAGGGGCGTGGCTTCACAATAGTGCACTTTGCGGTTAAATCAACAAGTTAATTTGTCAAGTGCGCCGAATACAACAGGTTACCTTACAGTGAATTTCTTACTTACACGCGCTATAAACAATATTGCAAAAAAGGTATTAGGTAAACAATAGGTAGGTAAAGAAATAAAACAGTAAAAAGACAGGCTATATACAGTAGCGAGGCAATAAAAGTAGCGAGGCTACTTACATACACCGGCTAGTCAGGCTGATTTGAGGTAGTATGTAGATATGGTTAAAGTGACTATGCATATATGAGAAACCGAGAGTAGCAGTAGCGTAAAAAAATAGGGGGTGGTGGGTGGGACACAATGCAGATAAGTCGGTTAGCCAACGTGCGGGAGCACTGGTTGGTTGGCCCAATTTGTGGTAGAATGTACATGGATGTATAGTTAAAGTGACTATGCATATATGATAAACAGAGAGTAGCAGCAGTGTAAAGAGGGGTTGGGGGGGTTGGGGTTAGCCTTCAAAATAAAGCTATGGCATTGTACTATTTGTATTCTTTCTGTCCCTTTTTTTTTTGTCAATGTGTTAGAATATTAACTTAACATAGTTGTGATAGGCTATAGGCCCAGCTGTTACTGGATTTGCTCATGTTTTTTTACAATGTGTTTCAGGGGAAAGAAAGCTTTAAGCAAGAAGAAGCTGAAACGGCGGCAAAAGTTGAAGTCTAAAGTCAAAACAGGAACAAAGGTAAGATACATTTTCTTGGTACAAGAGGGACCTGACCTTGAGTCACTCAATTTTCTCCGAATAATATAATGGATTCATTGCAAATTTGTTGCTTCAGTTATTTTTGGTCTAAGATGGGCTACTACGAGCATTTCACCTGTTGTATTCGGTGCATGTCATATAGTTCAAGTAACACACACATTTCAACATCAACTGTTCAGAGAAGACTGTGTGAATCAGGCCTTCATGGTCGAATTGCTGCAAAGAAACCAATACGATTTGCTTGGGCCAAGAAACACGAGCAATGGACATTAGATCGGTGGAAATCTGTCCTTTGGTCTGAGTCCAAATTTGAGATTTCTGGCTATTTGACCAAGGAGATTTATCGAGTGCTGCATCAGATGACCTGGCCTCCACAATCACCCGACCTCAACCCAATTGAGATGGTTTGGGATGAGTTGTACCGCAGAGTGATGGAAAAGCAGCCAACAAGTGCTCAGTGTATGTGGGAACTCCTTCAAGACTGTAGGAAAAGCATTCTTCATGAAACTGGTTGAGAGAATGCCAAGAGTGTGCCAAGTTTCATCAAGGCAAAGGGTCGCTACTTTGTTTAATCTCAAATATAAACATATTTTGATTTAAAACAATTTTTTGGTTACTAAATGATTCCAGCTGTGTTATTTAATAGTTTTGAGGTCTTCACTATTATTCTACAGTGTAGAAAATAGTAAAAATAAAGAAAAACCCTTAACACACCTCATTCAAAACTTTTGACTAGTATTGTAATTAAATGTATGCTCTCTGAATTTATTTAGGCTTTCCGTACTACAATATTACGGTGTGTCTCCCCGCTGTTTCGTAAGGTGTTATTTTTTAAAATCTGTTTTCTGTATTTGAATCTGTTTGACATTATGGTGTATTGTGTGTGTGTGTGTAGGCCAGTGAAACACAATCTCAACTTAATCCATTTTAAATTCCGGCTGTAACACAACAAAATGTGGAAACGGTAAAAGGGTGTGAATACTTTCTGACGGCACCTTAACTGAGGAAGGATCAACAACACTGTAGTTACTACACAATACTCACATAAATTACAGAGTGAAAAGAAGTTAGAATACAAATATTCTAAAACATGCATCCATTTTCCAGGCACTAAAGTAATACTACAAAAAATGTGGCAAAGAAATATGCTTTTTGTACGGAATACATATTATGTTTGTGGCACAGGCAAAATCCTAGAAGGGAAACTTAGTTCAATTTGCTTTCCAACAGACACTGGGAAACAAATGCATCTTTCATCAGGACAATTACCTAAAACACAAATATACAGTCGTGGGCAAAAGTTTTGAATGACACAAATATACATTTTCACAGTCTGCTGCCTCAGTTTGTATGATGGCAATTTGCATATACTCCAGAATGTTATGAAGAGTGATCAGATGAATTGCAATTAATTACAAAGTCCCTCTTTGCTATGCAAATGAACTGAATCCACAAAAAACATTTCCACTGCATTTCAGCCCTGCCACAAAAGGACCAATTGACATGTCAGTGATTCTCTCGTTAACACAGGTGTGAGTGTTGACGAGGACAAGGCTGGAGATCACTCTGTCATGCTGATTGCGTTCAAATAACAGACTGGAAGCTTCAAAAGGAGGGTGGTGCTTGGAATCTTTGTTCTTCCTCTGTCAACCATGGTTACCTGGAAGGAAACACATGCCGTCATCATTGCTTTGCACAAAAAGGGCTTCACAGGCAAGGATATTGCTGCCAGTAAGATTGCACCTAAATCAACCATTTATCACATCAAGAACTTCGAGAGCGGTTCAATTGTTGTGAAGAAGACTTCAGGGCGCCGAAGAAAGTCCAGCAAGCGCCAGGACCATCTCCTAAAGTTGATTCAGCTGCGGGATCGGGGCACCACCAGTACAGAGCTTGCTCAGGAATGGCAGCAGGCAGGTGTGAGTGCATCTGCACGCACAGTGAGGCGAAGACTTTTGGAGGATGGCCTCGTGTCAAGAAGGGCAGCAAATAAGCCACTTCTCTCCAGGAAAAGCATCAGGGACAGACTGATATTCTGCAAAAGGTACAGGGATTGGACTGCTGAGGATTGGGGTAAAGTCATTTTCTCTGAATCCCCTCTCCGATTGTTTGGGGCATCCGGAAAAAAGCTTGTCCGGAGAAGACAAGGTGAGCGCTACCATCAGTCCTGTGTCATGCCAACAGTAAAGCATCCTGAGACCATTCATGTGTGGGGTTGCTTCTCAGCCAAGGGAGTGGACTCACTCACAATTTTGCCTAATAACACAGCTATGAATAAAGAATGGTACCAACACATCCTCCGAGAGCAACTTCTCCAAACCATCCAGGAACAGTTTGCGGACGAACAATGCCATTTCCAGCATGGAGCACCTTGCCATAAGGAAAAGTGATAACTAAATGGCTCGGGGAACAAAACATCGATATTTTGGGTCCATGACCAGGAAACTCCCCAGACCTTAATCCCATTTAAGAACTTGTGGTCAATCCTCAAGAGGCGGGTGGACAAACAAAAACCCACATTCTGACAAACTCCAAGCATTGATTATGCATGAATGGGCTGCCAGCAGTCTGGATGTGGCTCAGAAGTTAATTGACAGCATGCCAGGGTGGATTGCAGAGGTCTTGATAAAGGGTTAACAGTACAAATATTGACTCTTTGCATCAACTTCATGTAATTGTCAATAAAAGCCTTTGACACTTATGAAATGCTTGTAATTATACTTCAGTATTCCATAGTAACATCTGACAAAAATATCTAAAGACACTGAAGCAGCAAACTGTGTGGAAAATAATATTTGTGTCATTCTCAACTTTTGGCCATGACTGTACACTGGAATTCCTTACCAAAACGACATTGAATCTTCCTGAGTAGCCTAGTTAGTTACACTTATTTTGGCTTGAAATCTATTGCAAGTCTTAAATGTCTGTCTAAAATGCAATGTTCAACAACTAACTTATCAGAGCTTGAATAATTAAAAAAAAAAAGAATAATGGGCAAATATTGTACAATCCAGGTGTGACAGCTCTTAGAGACTTACCCAGAAAGACTCACAGCTGTAATGGCTGCCAAAGGAGATTCTAACATGTATTGACTCAGGGGGTTGAAAATTTATATAATCAATTTATTTTAGTGTTTTATTTTCCACTTTCTTCCACCGAGTTTGGTGCAGATCGTTAAAATCAGAATGTGGAAAAAGTCAAAGGGGTGTGAATACTTTCTGAAGGCGCATTAAAAGCATTTCTGTGAAGCTTTGTGATTGACAAGGAGAAGTTTGATGTCGGACAACAATAGAATGTTCGTGATTTAATGCGTGCCAGGCCGCCTCAGCATTACGGCTACATTTCTACTATGTCGTAGGCAGAACTTTACTGACTGTCGTATACTTTGATACTGGCAACACCTTTCAGATATAAAGAAATGGCGAAAAAAGTGATGTAATGGTTTGATGAGAATTGCAGCTCGCGTGGTATTCTTCCAAACTGTCTACTGTGAGATTTCCGGTACTAGAGGTGTGCAGGCAGAAAGTAGCTTCGCCGAAGCCACTAAGTGAAGCTAATGGGAACACACAAAAATAGAATATCTGGTGACTGAGGCACACTGGTTACAAGTCTAGTTAATCTGAATGGGCCCTAAGACAAAAGTAGAGCTGTAGGTTAGGCCTACACAGCAGACAGGCTGTGTACCAAATGGCACCCTTTTCCCTTCCCCACAGTGCACTAGTTCTGACTAGGGCCATTTGGGACGTAGCTATAGGCTACATGTCCCATTTTTCTCTAAGATACAGTACTACACTGGTAGTGGGGCAAACCCTGTATTTGCAGCAGTAAGAACATCACCCTGCTGACACGTGAGTCAGGGTAGGGGTAGGCTATAGCCTAGTCTTCCCTGGTGCTTTTGGTGCACACCTGCCTGCATTGTTACCATTGCCAAAAAAATCTTCCGCCGACAGATTCTCCTGACTACAGCTCGAATCCTCTTAAGTGAATTAAGCATCTCTATAGCTCTAGGATCAGTGAGAGTGAGTGCCCAACACGCTCCTCTCTCAAAATCTAATTTGATTAGAAAATAGAGAGATAATAGTTTTACTTTTCGGTCTCCACTCCTTTTCCTCCTCTTTTAGTGCTCCTTTCCCAAACAAAGCCCTTTTCTCTCTGTTTTGTAGCCTTATTGGCATATTATAACTAGAGGTCGACCGATTATGATTTTTCAATACCGATACCGATTATTGGAGGACAAAAAAAGCCGATACCGATTAATCGGCCGATTTTATATATTTTTTTTATATATAATTATATATATATATCATACACACACACATTTTTAACAATATTGAAGGAACAATGAACACTTATTTTAACTTAATATAATACATAAATACACACACACGCACACAGCTCTGAAGTGACAATGATACTGAAGAGTCTGCTTAGGAGACAAATACTCTCAACTGTTTGAATAAAAATAGAGTTTAAGTTACCTGTGATGAATGTTGAAAACAAAAACCTTAATTTCTATATGCAGGAAATCCTATTTTAATAATGGGCATGGTAAGAATTGACAACCAAAGTGCGAGTCATAATTCCCATGACACCTAGCAAAATCTGAAAAGTGGTTCCTTCATTTATTGCATAGGATATTTTTAGATTCACTTAAAATAAGGTCTGTGTTTCGTGTAGGCTTACATCACCGTGCCAATTTTATAACTGTGTAGATATCCATAGGACAAGGTAACTCTGATCAATATTGGCTAAATATAAGCGAAGATAAAAACATTTGTAGAGTGGATTTATGAAAATATGTTAACAAACGTTACCTTATCCTAGTGAGATTTACATGGGTATCAAAACGTCGAGGCGGTTTAAGCCTGCACGAAACACAGACCTTATTTGAAGTAGATTAAGACATTCTCTATGGAAGACATGAACGGTAAAATAACGAAGGAACCCCTTTCAAATTCAGACGCAAGTTATTACAGGAATTATAACGCGTCGACTATTTCTCTCTAAACCATACCTTTGACTAATCAGGAAACTATCACCTCGAAAACAAAACGTTTATTCCGTTCCGTATTTTATCTAACTGGTGGCATCCATGAGTCTAAATATTCCTGTTACATTGCACAACCTTCAATGTTGTCGTCATTACGTAAAATTCTGGCAAATTAGTTTGCAAAGAGCCAGGCGGCCCAAACTGTTGCATATACCCTGACTCTGCGTGCAATGAACGCAAGAGAAATGACACAATTTCACCTGGTTAATATTGCCTGCTAACCTGGATTTCTATTAGCTAAATATGCAGGTTTAAAAATATATACTTGTGTATTGATTTTAAGAAAGGCATTGATGTTTATGGTTAAGTACACATTGGAGCAATGACAGTCATTGATTGATTGTTTTTTATAAGATAAGTTTAATTCTAGCTAGCAACTTAGCTTACTGCATTCGCCAACAGGCAGGCTCCTCGTGGAGTGCAATGTAATCAGGTGTTAGAGCATTGGACTAGTTAACTGTACGGTTGCAAGATTGGATCCCCCGAGCTGACAAGGTTAAAAATCAACAGAACGTTCCTAGGCCGTCATTGAAAATAAGAATGTGTTCTTAACTGACTTGCCTAGTTAAATAAAGATTAAAGGTGTTAAAAAAAAAAAAAAACGGCAAATCGGCGGCCAAAAATACCAATTTCTGATTGTTACGAAAACTTGAAATCGGCCCCGATTAATCGGCCATTCCGATTAATCGGTCGACCTCTAATTATAACCTTATTTCTGTGGTAAATAGTGCTAAGCTCTTTACACAGGCACAGCGTGTCCCTTGCTGAATGCCTTAGCTGTGCTGCCGGGAGTGTTACCCGCCCTGAGGAAAGAAGTGGAAGGGGAGAGTAGATAACTCTCCCTGGTGTTGTACAGTGAGAAATGAAGGACCGCTCCTTCCTAAATGTATGACATCACCGTCCGTCAGTAGCTTCGATGCCAGAAACATGACAACGCAGCAAGGCAAGGGGAAAACAATCAATAGCATGAAACATTCTCCATCCGGAGGTTGGAGGACTGCGTAGTAACCCTATACCAGGCCTGGGCAATTATTTTCCATGGAGGGCCATATTAGAAGATCTTTTTTCCATCGTGAACCAGAATCATATTACAGGATTATACATCATGTGTATGACTGTTGACAGCTATATCTACTGTAAATCACATCTAGATATGCTACTTAACTTTTTAAATGCACAGAACTAAACCACATCCATGTTCTCCTTTTTGGTAGGTATTTATTAAACATGCAATGAACTACACGGAGGGAAAAGTACACTGCATTCAGCACCACGGACAGAATTCTAGTTAACGGATATGCGCAAACACAGAGAGCTCAACATTACATTTAAACTACTCCATGTGAGGAGTGAAGTCTCTGATGGGCAGTATAGTTGCTGACGTCGCTATGCGCTGAGAGGTGAGATTCAGTAAGAGAGGATCTGTGCCTTGACTTGTTATATTTCATCACTGAAAATGTGTGTTCACGTATATACACTGCTCAAAAAAATAAAGGGAACACTAAAATAACACATCCTAGATCTGAATGAAATATTCTTATTAAATACTTTTTTCTTTACATAGTTGAATGTGCTGACAACAAAATCACACACAAATTATCAATGGAAATCAAATTTATCAACCCGGGGCCTCCCGGGTGGCGCAGTGGTCTAGGGCACTGCATCGCAGTGCTAGCTGCGCCACCAGAATCTCTGGGTTCGCGCCCAGGCTCTGTCGCAGCCGGCCGCGACCGGGAGGTCCGTGGGGCGACGCACAATTGGCATAGCGTCGTCCGGGTTAGGGAGGGTTTGGCCGGTAGGGATATCCTTGTCTCATCGTGCTCCAGCGACTCCTGTGGCGGGCCGGGCGCAGTGCGCGCTAACCAAGGGGGCCAGGTACACGGTGTTTCCTCCGACACATTGGTGCGGCTGGCTTCCGGGTTGGAGGCGCGCTGTGTTAAGAAGCAGTGCGGCTTGGTTGGGTGGTGCTTCGGAGGACGCATGGCTTTCGACCTTCGTCTCTCCCGAGCCCGTACGGGAGTTGTAGCGATGAGACAAGATAGTAATTACTAGCGATTGGATACCACAAAAATTGGGGAGAAAATGGGATAAAAAAATAAAAATAAAATTATCAACCCATGGAGGTCTGGATTTGGAGTCACACTCAAAATTAAAGTGGAAAACCACACTACAGGCTGATCCAACTTTGATGTAATGTCCTTAAAACAAGTCAAAATGAGGCTCAGTAGTGTGTGTGGCCTCCACGTGCCTGTATGACCTCTCTACAACGCCTGGGCATGCTCCTGATGAGGTGGCAGATGGTCTCCTGAGGGATCTCCTCCCAGACCTGGACTAAAGCATCCGCCAACTCCTGGACAGTCTGTGGTGCAACGTGGCGTTTGTGGATGGAGCGAGACATGATATCCCAGATGTGCTCAATTGGATTCAGGTCTGGGGAACGGGGGGGCCAGTCCATAGCATCAATGCCTTCCTCTTGCAGGAACTGCTGCCACACTCCAGCCACATGAGGTCTAGCATTGTCTTGCATTAGGAGGAACCCAGGGCCAACCGCACCAGCATATGGTCTCACAAGGGGTCTAAGGATCTCATCTCGGTACCTAATGGCAGTCAGGCTACCTCTGGCGAGCACATGGAGGGCTGTGCGGCCCCCCAAAGAAATGCCACCCCACACCATGACTGACCCACCGCCAAACCGGTCATGCTGGAGGATGTTGCAGGCAGCAGAACGTTCTCCACGGCGTCTCCAGACTCTGTCACGTCTGTCACATGTGCTCAGTGTGAACCTGCTTTCATCTGTGAAGAGCACAGGGCGCCAGTGGCGAATTTGCCAATCTTGGTGTTCTCTGGCAAATACCAAACGTCCTGCACGGTGTTGGGCTGTAAGCACAACCCCCACCTGTGGACGTCGGGCCCTCATACCACCCTCATGGAGTCTGTTTCTGACCGTTTGAGCAGACACATGCACATTTGTGGCCTGCTGGAGGTAATTTTGCAGGGCTCTGGCAGTGCTCCTCCTTGCACAAAGGCGGAGGTAGCGGTCCTGCTGCTGGGTTGTTGCCCTCCTACGGCCTCCTCCACGTCTCCTGATGTGCTGGCCTGTCTCCTGGTAGCGCCTCCATGCTCTGGACACTACGCTGACAGACACAGCAAACCTTCTTGCCACAGCTCGCATTGATGTGCCATCCTGGATGAGCTGCACTACCTGAGCCACTTGTGTGGGTTGTAGACTCCGTCTCATGCTACCACTAGAGTGAAAGCACCGCCAGCATTCAAAAGTGACCAAAACATCAGCCAGGAAGCATAGGAACTGAGAAGTGGTCTGTGGTCACCACCTGCAGAACCACTCCTTTATTGGGGGTGTCTTGCTAATTGCCTATAATTTCCACCTGTTGTCTATTCCATTTGCACAACAGCATGTGAAATTTATTGTCAGTCAGTGTTGCTTCCTAAGTGGACAGTTTGATTTCACAGAAGTGTGATTGACTTGGAGTTACATTGTGTTGTTTAAGTGTTCCCTTTATTTTTTTGAGCAGTGTAGTTTGACTCACACAGTACAAACATCTTCTGAGCATGACTCCTAATCTTTGGAAAGTTCTTTTCATCGAGAGATGCATAGAACCTCGTCAGTGACATTTGTTTTAAATAGTTATCCAATCACTGCATTAGACTGAAGATCGATAAGCTCAAGTTGCAGGTCAGTGGGAGTGTTATCCACATTGAAGGTGAGAGGAGAGGAAACCAACAGCATGTCATTTTCCAACACTTTGAAATCCTCAAAATGACGAGAAGTACCCGTTCAAAGCACGCAGCAGCCATGTGTACTTCTCCAATTGGTCATCTCAAAGGGAACAGACTAGTAGGGTCGGAAGGTGGGTGAGATTGTTGGCTTCTACTTGGTGGGTCAGGAGGGGTCATTTTCCCTTGAAGGCTTTGACAAGGCTGTATGTCTGATGTGCAAAAGGCCCTTCCCTTGTAGTTTGAATTCTATTCATTCATGAGAGCCATGATGTTCACAGTGAGGGGAATAATCTGCCAACCGTTCTTTCTTGCAGTTGAGGGAAATACACATTTTCCTTTCATTTGCAAAAACTCTGCAATCTCCAACTTCAGGTCCCACACCCTTTTAAGCACCTTCCTCAAACTCAGCCATCTCACGTTTGTGTGGTAGGGGAGATCTGCATGACCCGACTCTCTTCCAATGTGGTTTAAAGATTTTGCTCTTGTGAAGTTTGCCACTTTTTAGTGACTGTATCCACAACATGGCTCATTTTCAGAATACATTTACAGAGCACCTCCTGATGAATAATGCAATGCAGGAAAATCATTTTCTGATCTGGGTTCAGCTCAGCTACTTGATCTTGTATCCTTTTCAAAAGGTCAATGTTTTTTTCCTGTCAAGTTTGGGCACTCATCAGTGGTCACACTGGATAACTTTTCAAAACTCAGTCTCAGCTTTGCCACACACTTATTAACCTCCTCCAAATAAATATTTCCCTGTGGCTGTGCTCTTGATTGACTGCACTGTAGCAAGCTCCTCTGTAATTTCAAAGTCTGGGGTTATGCCTCGTAAGAATATCAACAACTGATCCGTGTCACATGCATCACTGCTCTCATCCAGGGCCAAGGAGAAATAGATAAAATCCTTTACCTTGTTTTTCAACTGTTCCATATTCTCTGCACGCTGTGTCACTGTTTGTCTTGACAGGGAAACATTATCAAACAGCTCTTTCTTGACGGCAAAGTATTGCTGCAGAGTCAATTAAACATTTATTTAATGAATTTGTCCTCAGCGAATGGCTTGCTATGTTTTTAATTTATTATTATTTTTTTACACTTTTACACTGTTTTCTCTTCAATTTCGTGGGATCCTATATGGTAGTTAGTCTTGTCTCATCTCTGCATCTTGTTCCTCCGAAATTGTGCGCCACCCATGGGTCTCCTGGTTGCGGCCGGCTGCAACAGAGCCTGGACTTGAACCCAGAATCTCTAATGGCACAGCGATGCAGTGCCTTAGACCACTGCGCCACTCAGGAGGCCTGGCTTGCTCTGTTTATCAGTTTTGTGGGACAGTACATGGCTAGCTCTCGCAATTCTGTCATGTGCTGAATGCAGTTTTGTGAAAAGTCCTTGCTGCTTTTGCAACAGAGAAAGCAACTCTTTCGATTCACTTGCCCTCTGCTCAGAAGACATTCCTATATTTCTCTGCATGCTTCGTCTGGAAGTTTCGGGACAAGTTGTAGTCTTTCAAGACAGCAATGCTCTCTTTGCATACTAAGCACACAGCTTTCCCTGACGCCTCAAATAAATATTTCGATGTCCACTCTTCCTGGAACACCCTACATCCATTGTCAAATTTTTGCGCAATTTCTAGCTAGCTACTATTTGTAATTGTGACGTGTCAGTCAGTCTGTCCTTGTAGTTATTTATACGTGCCTTCAAAATAAATGTCATACAAGCGGTGGGAGTTAAATCATTACACAAAGACGAGTATTCAGTGTGCTTGTAATTTCCACTTGTCAGAAGTAGATGTCCACTTGGTATGATGCTGGCTTGACCACAGGTAACCTGGAAAGCCCATCAGAGTTGCAGTGCAGGTGTATATACACGGAGCACAACGGCATTCTGCAATTGACGGAATTCCAGTATGTCAGCGGACGATCTGTAAGAAGGGTGAACTTCCAGGTGAAACTCACTCAAACGATGCTTAAGGCTTCTGCTTCTGTCTGTGTTACTTTCTGCTCAGTGTCCTTGATTCGAAAGTGATCAACTTCTCCACCAGAAGGCACTATATGGGACACGACTGCTCCCAACTCGCGAATTTCGTCCGCGTTGGGTTTTATTTGGCCCCTCAAGTTTTCTGAGCAAAATGTATTTATATTTTTGCACAATGAAGACTGTGGAAACATCAGCTCCAATTTTGATTTTAGTTTTGGAAATCTGTTCCCAAGTATTCCCATGCATAATACAGAGACGTGATGGTATACAAATGTAAGCTCAGCCCAGTCAAAGCACTTCTCTGTGCTGGCACCCCAATGGTGAACCAGCTTCCCCCTGAAGCTAGGACAGCAGAGTACCTGCCCATCTTCCGAAAACATCTGAAACCCTACCTCTTCAAGGGTATCTTAAATAATCCCAAAGCAGCACTTACTATGATGACTGAGAGATGTTTGTCCCACCTAGCTATCTTAAGATGAATGCACTTTAAGTCGCTCTGGATAAGAGTCTGCTAAATGACTAAAATGCCAATGTAAGTAAGGTTTGAAATTATTATGTTTTAGTCAAAATAATATTTCTGTTTGGGTTTCTTGCGGTCAATTTGCACTCTGGAAATGATTTGGTATTATGTTCCGGCCCCCCGAACATCTGCTCAAAAATAAATATGCTTGATGATCCCTGCCATATTTGTGTCTTTGTAAATCTTTTCGTATTTGATTTAGAAACATCTGTATACAGTGTGTGCAAATGAAGTAAGGCAATAAATAGGACAATAGTGGCAAAGTAATTACAATTTAGCAATTTACACTGGAGTAATATATCTGCAGATGAGGATGTGCAAGTAGAAATACTGGTGTGCAAAAGAGCAGAAAAACAAATATGGGATGAGGTAGGTAGTTGGTTGGATGGGCTATTTACAGATGGGCTGTGTACAGCTGCAGCGATCGGTAAGCTGCTCTGACAGCTGACGCTTAAAGTTAGAGAGGGAGATATGTCTCTAACTTCAGTGATTTTTGCAATTCGTTCCAGTCATTGGCAGCAGAGAACTGGAAGGAAATGTAGCCGAAGAGGTGTTGGCTTTGGGGATGACCAGTGAAATATACCTGCTGGAGCGTGTGCTACGGGTGGGGTTGCTATGGTGACCAGTGAGCTGAGATAAGGCAGAGCTTTACCTAGCAAAGACTTATAGATGACCTGGAGCCAGTGGGTTTGGCAACATATGTAGCGAGGACCAGCCAACGAGAGCATACAGGTCGCAGTGGTGGGTAGTATATGGGGCTTTGGTGACAAAATGGATGGCACTGTGATAGACTGCATCCAATTTGCTGAGTAGAGTGTTAGAGGCTATTTTGTAAATGACATCGCCGAAGTCAAGGATCGGTAGATAGTCAGTTTTATGATGATAAGTTTGGCAGCATGAGTGAAGGAGGCTTTGTTGCGAAATAGGAAGCCAATTCTAGATTTAACTTTGGATTGGAGATGCTTAATGTGAGTATGGAAGGAGAGTTTACAGTCTAGCCAGACACCTAGGTATTTGTAGTTGTCCACATATTCTAAGACAGAACCGTCCAGAGTAGTGATGCTAGGCGGGCGGGCGGGTGTGTACCAGCGATCGGTTGAAGAGCATGCATTTGTTTTTTCTAGCATTTAAGAGCAGTGGGAGGCCACGGAAGGAGTGTTGTATGGTGTTGAAGCTCGTTTGGAGGTTTGTTAACACAGTGTCCAAAGAAGGGCCAGATGTATAACATATAAATGACCGAGGGGGAAATCCAGGATGCTCTGTCAGTGGTTGTCAACCAGGGGTACTAGGAACCCTGGGTGTACTTGGCCTATTCGTAGGGGGTACTTAAACTCGTGAGACCATAGGCTTACTGGTAAAATGCACATGGGGGGGGTACTTCAGTTGTATTTATTTATTTAACCTTTATTTAACTAGGCGGGAGTTGGTGGTACAGTAATCGAAAAAGGTTCTGAACCACTGGTCTATGAGACTGGGCTCATCTGCAGTAGCTACTGAGGATACTACCTTGGACCACTTTCCCGTACTAACACATCCCACTGCACTCCATCGGAAGCAAAGTGGAATCGATTAAGTTGAAGGATTATTCCAACGCAGCTTCCCTCGCGTCCAGACCTGGCTCTCAACGATTTTCAGGTTTGAGCCCCATGACTTCACCTGGGCCATGTGAGGATTCACTTAATCCCTTACTGCAGCTGTCTGCCCCACTAATTGCAGAACTGTTGACCTAGAGTACCAGTCAAAAGTTTGGACACACCTAGTCATTCCAGGCTTTTTCTTTATTTTTACTATTTTCCCCCTGTGTAGAATAATAGTGAAGACCTCAAAACTATGAAATGACACATGGAATCATGTAGTATTCAAAAAAAGTGTTAAACAAATCCAAATATATTTGAGATTCTTCAAAGTAGCCACCCTTTGCCTTGATGACCGCTTTGCACACTCTTAGCATGTTCTCAACCAACTTCACCTGGAATGCTTTTCCAACAGTCTTGAAGGAGTTCCCAAATATGCTGAGCACATGTTTGCTGCTTTTCCTTCACTCTGCAGTTCAACTCATCCCAAAGCATCTCAATTGGGTTGAGGTCGGGTGATTGTGGAGGCCAGGTCATCTGATGCAGCACTCCATCGCTCTCCTTCTTGGTCAAATAGCCCTTACACAGCCTGGAGGCGTTGGGTCATTGTCCTGTTGAAAAACAAATGATAGTCCCACTAAGTGCAAACCAGATGAGATGGTGTATCGCTGCCTAATACTGTGGTAGCCATGCTGGTTAACTGTGCCTTGAATTCTAAATATAAATATATCACAGACATTGTCACTAGCTGTAGCACCATCACACCACCACCTCCATGCTTCACGGTGGGAACCACACATGCAGAGATCATCCATTTACCTACTCTGCGTCTCACAAAGACACAGCGGTTGGAACCCAAAATCTCAAATTTGGACTCATCAGACCGAAGGACATATTTCCACTGGTCTAATGTCCATTGTTTGTGTTCTTGGCCCAAGCAAGTCTCTTCTTATTGATGTCCTTTCGTTGCTGCCATGCTATGTTGTTGTCTTAGGTCTCTCTTTATGTAGTGTTGTGGTGTCTATCTTGTCGTGATGTGTGTGTTGTCCTGTTTTTTAAATAAAATTTAATCCCAGCCCACATACCCGCAGGAGGCCTTTTGCCTTCTGGTAGGCCGTCATTGTAAATAAGAATTTGTTCTTAACTGACTTGCCTAGTTAAATATAAAGTAGTGGTTTCTTTGCAGGCCTGATTCACGCTGTCTCCTCTGAACAGTTCATGTTGAGATGTCTTACTTAAACTCTGTCACGCATTTATTTGGGCTGCAATTTCCAAGGCTGGTAAACTCTAATGAATTTATCCTCTCCAGCAAGGTAACTCTGGATCTTCCTTTCTTTTGGCGGTGCTCATGAGCGCCAGTTTCATCAGAGCGCTTGATGTTTTTTGCGACTGCACTTGAAGTCACTTTCAAAGTTCTAGAAATGTTCCGAATTGACTAATCTTCATGTCTTATAGTAATGATGGACTGTCGTTTCTTTTTGCTTATTTGAGCTGTTCTTGCCATAATATGGGCTTGGTCTTTTACCAATTGGGGCTATCTTTTGTATACCACACATACCTTTTAACAACACAGCTGATTGGCTCAAACGGATTAAGAAGGAAAGAAATTCCACAAATTAACTTTTAAGAAGGTACACCTGTTAATTGAAATGCATTCCAGGTGACTACCTCATGAAGCTGGTTGAGAGAATGCCAAGAGTGTGCAAAGCTGTCATCAATGTAAAGGGTGGCTACTTTGAAGAATCTCATATTTTTGGGGGTACTACATGATTCCATATGTGTTATTCCATAGTTTTGATGTCTTCACGATTATTCTACAATGTAGAAAATAGTAAAAATAAAGATAAAGCCTGGAATGACTTGGTGTGTCCAAACTTGACTGGTTCTGTATATCTTTAATGTTACAATTGTTTCTGGTGTTATCCCTAAGATCTGGAGAGCGGCACATGTCTCCCCCTACATAAAGGACGAGATCCTTCTGACTAAGATAACTACCGTCCAATCTCCAAATTATCTTGCCTTTCCAAAGTTTTAGAATCCCTGGCCAACTGTCAGTTAAGAACTTTTTAAACTTCTCACACACTTCTTAATGTGCACCAATCCGGTTTTAGAACTGCTATGCTTGTTTTAATGTTAAATTGATTAGATCATAATAATCATTGTGCTTTCCAAGGCCTTTGAAACTGTTGACGATCATACACTCATTCAAAGGTTTGAGAATTATCTGTCAGAACAGTGTGATTTCTGAGGGTGTTTAGTCTAGATTGCTCAATATTATGGGTCGGTATTGGAACCTGTTCTCGACTATTTTTTTATAAATAATATTGGGCTATCTGTTAACTTTTAATGTTCATTTGTATGCAGACAATACTGTGATGTATGCCATTGCCCCAATTGTAGACCAGGTATTGTTAGAGCTGCAATCTGACTTTGTTGCCTTACAAAATGCCCTGGTTGGTTTAAAACCTGTACTTAATGTAGGCAAGACAAAATACATGTTCTCCAATTCTCGCTTGTTTTTCAGATGGATTAGATATGTATTCATTGAAAGGTTCTCTCATTGATCGGGTTCCCTTCTATAAATATCTGGGCTTTTGGATTGACAAGGATTTAGTGTTTAAAAAGACATACTGATGAGCATGTTAAAAAGCTAAGATTTAAAGTGGCCTTTTTGTAAAATAGAGCATTGGGGAACGTCCCGCCCCCCCACTGCGTGTGCCTTGTCTATTTCTATGGCCACAAGCACTGTTCATGACACAAACCGTTCACACCCCTCTTGTTGGTGGAGAAAGTTTTGCAGGTTTAAAGCTTATTTGCTGCAATTCTACACATTTTGTCATGGGGTGCAAAGTAAATGTTGCAGTTTTAAAGCAAATGTTCCTGCAATTCTCTATACTTTTTGCTATGTCTAATGTATGTTCATGTGATATTTGAGTGACCAACAAATTACAACAATATCTATGGGCTAAAAAAACCTAAATAAAAAAACCTTAGCTGACCTGGGCTAGTTGATATATGCAATGACTGACATGACGAGGAACTGATGATGCACTACCCAATTTTGAAATTGCACCTTGTGCATTCTGTTATTACAACCAAGTTCCTTTAGAACATTTTGTGGACCCACGTGCCCTAGGGGGGGGGGACACCCCACAGTTTGGGAACCACTACTGTAGAGCACTTCACTATTCCCTTTTTGGGGAAGTACAGAATCTTCCGACCTACCTAACTTTGTTGTTGAGGTATAAAGACATGAGTTACCAAACCCATTTCACAGGGTTGGTTAACTCGAGGTTCCTCGGGTCTCCACCCAATCCGGCAATCCGCTTTTGTTTTAATGCACCTCACTGCTGGATACATTTTCGGAACTCATTACAATTAGGTGTTCTGTTGCCACTCGTGCAGTTTAGGGTGTTAATTGAGGACCTAGTGGCTGAGGACTAACGGTTTTTCATACGTTTGTGTTTTGTATGACGTTGTATTGATTGTTGAATTGTTGTGATCAGGGCACCCTTGGGAATGAGACCATGGTCTCAATGGGGTTTCCCTGAATAAATAATCTAATAGTTTTATATAGATGCACAGTGTACGAAACATTAATACCTTTCTCATATTGAGTTGCCCTCAGAACAACCGCAATTAATTGGGGATGAACTATAGTACAGTCAAGTGTATATAGTTTAGTACATTGCACTGTACTCTAATCTCTTGTACTGTAATGTACATGGGATGGTGTCAGTAAGAGCCAGGAGTGGTGCCATTTAACTGGAGAGAGAGAGGGGTTGTCCAGACTGTTTTAACACTCCTGCTTTGACAACAATGCGACAGAATGAGAAAAATCTCTTATGAGCTGAACATAACAGTATGCCAGTGCAAGGGAGTACGGTAACAGGTGACTCAACTGTAGTTTGACTACTATGAATTCCCATTGTAGCCAATTCAGTTGCAGTCATTCTGTTACTGATTTGGTAACGTTGTGTTTTATTCACTTAAATCATAAACCAAGTTGTCATCGTTAAAAACAGGAATTGTTAAATCAAACTTTAGTTGTTAGTTCTGTGAACTGTCGTTTTTCTCCCTCGTGAGGGAGAGACATGAGAAAATATCTTAAAAGATGTGAGTTTTTGGTAACAATTATAAAGACCGTAGGCAATATTTCTTAAACTTAGAGAAGGCAAATAAGTTCTGCAAAACGATGTTATATTAGTTGGCAGGGGTCTTTACTTCAACATTGTTGTGTTGATGTTTTTCTAGTACCCTTTATACGACCTTTTCTGCTAGATGTTTTCTAAGACACCTTTTCCTTCTATTTGACCATTTTTGGGGGGGGATAGAAAATGGTTGAAATGTATTTATGCCTTCATTTCTAAAAAATAGACTCAGCTTTTATTTGACTCCACATTTGAGTCATGGCTGTATTTTTCACTCTCTCTTTTCCACAGACGGAGAACCTTGATGGGGTCTTCTGCATGCCAGAAATCAAGCTGCATAGCAACCCATCGGCGTTCAACGTGTACTGCAACGTGCGCCACTGCGTGCTGGAATGGCAGCAGCGGGAGGCGTCCCTGGCTCTGGCCTCTAGGAGCTCTGTGCAGAGCGGCGACTCGGACAGCGAGGAGGAGGAGTTCCGTGAGCCCGCCATCAAGCTTCCGAAGGTAACCAATTCCATCTGTTATGTTACTTCAGAAGCAGAGTGACGGGAACAGGGTTGGTGGAAAGGTAGAAATAGAATATGACAGACATGTTGCTTTACTTGTTTTTTGATACCAGGTTTGCTGTTCACTTGCGCTATTTAAGATGGGAGTTCCATGCACTCACAGCTCTGTATAATAATGTTCGTTTTATTGAATTTGTTCTGGACTTGGGGACTGGGAAAAGACCCCTGGAGGCATGTCTGGTGGGGTAAGTGTGTGTGCCAGTGCTGTGTGTAAGTTGACTATGCAAACTATTTTGAATATCTACCACATTAATGTGTCATATAAAATCAAGAGGTGGCGCAATCAGTCTTTCCTCCACTCTTATCCAAGAGAGACTGGCATTAATATTAGCCCAATGAAGAGCAAGACTTGCCACTCTGTTCTGGGCCAGCTGCAGCTTAACTAGTTATTTCTTTGCAACAATTGACCATATTACTAGAAAATTCAGATTTTCCCCCCTAATTGTTCTTTTAACCAATCAGATCTTCTCTGAAAAAGATCTGATATGACTGGTTAAAATACCAATTAGTGTAAAAAAATCTAAGAATTGGGCTGCAGCCCATGTGCCAACAGGGAATGGTCTAGCCTGAGAGCCAGATCAGTCTTCTTTTGCAGACTGCAATCAGCCTGTCATCGATGGCTAGTTGATGGCTGCTGTTGCCAGGTAAATATTCAAGTGTACTGGGCTATCTAGCTTAGGTCTTCTTACACCTGTTATTCCAATATGTTGGATCCTACCCTTGATCCATAAAGCTTCTCAAGGCCAGAAAGAATGGAACAAATTGGGATAATCTAAATCCATCACAATTGTCCTAAAATATAAAATGCATCTTGAGTTTACATAAATAATCAGTTAGCAAAATATTAGTTGGAAGGTGGACTCCTAAGCAATGTTCTCAAATGTTTTGGCCGCACTGAGCAAATTTCAGGTATGCTGAGCGCAAACTTGAACGTTGTAAAAATTCTGTGCAACTTCTGGCGCACGTTTGTAGATACTGGGGCGGAAGGTAGCCTAGTGGTTAGAGCGTTGGACTAGTAACCGAAAGGTTGCAAGATCGAATCCCCAAGCACACAAGATAAAAATCTGTCTTTCTGCCCCTGAACAAGGCAGTTAACCCACTGTTTCTAGGCCGTCATTGAAAATAATAATTGGTTTTTCACTGACTTGCCTAGTTAAATAAAGGTAAAATAAAAAAGGGGCTGTACCCACTTTAATTTACTGTTTTAACATTGGCCAAGTAGACTACTGTGGCTATTTGTAGGCCTACCAGAGTGGCCTACCATTAAAAAAAAACAATGGAGAAAATGCCGATGTAGCTGCCAATATGTGGTGTTCAATGTGGGCCTATATTCCGAGGCTTTTCTTGTAGGAAGCAATCACTCCCACATTACTGACTACATGCATCTCTCGCTTTGATCTCAAAACAAGGGCATAATAATCGTGGCCACTCATGCTGTAAAACAGTCTCGTTCAAAGTGAACGGCACATATATGGCAGTGGTCTGTTTGCATATAGGCCTACTTACAGCTCCGATTGGTTATGGCGCACCGGTCTGTGTAGAGTACGGGCCTGAGTCGTGCCTGCAGTAGAATCTTACTCTGATGCCCTCTGCCTAAACCAAATATGTTGTGTAGTTTGTTTTGTTATGTTGCATTGAAATTGGCTAATATTGCATTGATTTGATCACAATTCCCACAGTAAAGGGAAATGTTGATAGTGTTAACTAACGGGGAAAACTTTGAAGGCTGATTTATTTATTTGCCTGGCAGTCCCTGGGAGCTGCTTGAGTGTGAGTGCTCCCTGCATGCTGGCAGCTGAGAGGGAGCATTGATCCTAAGTTAGTTGCACATCATATGTGACCGACTGGCTCGATTTGGTCTCATGTAGCAACATTTGAAATGTTGTTTTTACTCTTGGCTAAAGGTATAGACTCAGAGCTAGAAAATGATGTATCATACTCTACAGTTGAGGAACAATGGGAAAGTAATTCTGCTTTGAATGTTGATCAACTTGTAACCTCCACTTTTGAGAAAATGGCCCTTGCATGTTTTGGTACACCTACTGGAGAGCTCTTTGTCAACACCCATTCAGCATGGTTCACACCCTCTTAAGCCTTAGCCCCACCCATCTCTTTAAGGATTCACATGTGAGGCCATGCACTAAACAACCAAAGATTTCTAAACTAAAGGCTGGTTTATACTACGTCTATCGACAGTTGTCGCAGTAACATCATGAACATTCTTTAATCGTCCAACCTCAAACTTGTCATTGTAGTTATTGTCGTTAAACAAAAACTACAGGCTGGATGATGACAGCAGCCTGGTAGTCCAAAATAGCATAACTAGTGTATTTTAACACCAATAAACCCACCCGTTTAAAATTAAATGTTATATGTCAATCTAGCAAACTAAAAGCAACTTTAAAAACAATGTTTTGTTTCTAGCTTGTTAGCTAGCTAGCTAATGTTAGCTGACGAGCCAGTTCAAATAATGACTATCATATAGATGACGTCTAGACTTTAGCTAATGTGTCTTCATTATTACAGGAAAATAAACTCAACATTATTTAATGGCGAGCCAATTACAGAAAGGGGCTTACGGTTGTGAGTGTGACGAAATAAAAGCAGGGCATTCTATCAGAGAATTTTAGCACTTGGACACAGTAAATTCGCTCAGAATAACTGATGAATTTGCGAACGCTCAATACCTGTTGAATATGGCCGGTGTCAGTAACCGTGGGCAAAAAAAGCGTAATGAAGTTGTTGCCAGCAGCACAGTTAGTTGGTCGCCAACGCTCTGGATAACATGAACATAGCCTAACCAGCTCTGCTAGGGAGAGTAAAATGGTCAGTGAGGTGTTCTCTCATTTGTGTCTGGGAGTAGCTAGCAAGGTAGCCAAAGTTAACTTGGGTGCTTGACTGCCGGTGTGAGGTCAGAATGCGTAGAATAACCCTACTCCTCGGCCAAATCGTCCAGTGTGCGTTTTCAACGCTCCGAGAGTGAAGCGCTCTGAATTTACAAATGCTCTGAGCCCACCCTGAGCGTGAGCACACTCTGGCACTCCAGAATGAATTTAAGAACACACCCGTTATATCCTAATTTGACTTTGGTGCAGGTCACGTTCTTCACATTACCGTCTCTGGTAAACACATATCAAATAAAATCTGTTTATTTGTCACATACACAGGATGCAGGTGTAGTGAAATGGTTACTTGCATAGTGGAGTCGTTTGTGTAGATGGCTGGCTGGCTAGCTAGCTAGCTAAACAATGAACCATACTCCCAACTCATAATGTTACTACCCTGCATGAATCTGCAGGTAACTAACCAACCAGGTTTAATGTTAGCTAGCTAACATTAGGCTATACCTAGCAATGCAAATTGCTCTGAGATAAGACTAGTACTACTACACAGATCATACACGTAACGTTAGGTAGAGAGCCAGCCAGCTAATGTTAGCTTGCTAGCTAACAGTACGCTTCAACTTGAAATGAAAATGACTTTCTGACAAAATTAGAAATGTAAAATATATGAAAATGTAGCTAGATAGTCTCTTACCCGTATACATGGATGGACGTTTCTCCCTCTGTCACGAATGCCATGGTTTCCCTCAGTTTGAAGATGTAATCCGGAGACAGGTGTTTTATACAACAGCCTTCTGTGTGTTCTCTTTTCGACTCCCTCTGCATATTTGCAATCAAACTCAAGAATTCTCTCCATCTCCTGAGCTATCATACTCTATCATACTCTTCCAGAATGTGGAGAGCAACACTTTTGCATTTCTGCTACGTGATATCTTTCAAAAAAGCCGCGTTAGAAAGGAATACCTACACATACTGATCAGCTCATGTTATAGACGCCTGCTACATGGCAGACAAATCCAAACTCCTCTCTTGGCATGTCCAGCCCATCCATTATCTCAGCCAATCATGGCTAGCGGGAAGGTTCCTGTCTTTTTTCTGTGGCTGAACCAACTCGGCTCGTAATTTAACAGTTGTATTCGTATTTAAAGATGGCATACAAGTTTGTTGTTAAGGCACATGAAAGTTCACATGTTCCAGAAGACATTTCTGCCAAAACACAAATTGATTGAAAAAAAACAACTTTATGTTCAAATGCCTCCTATGAAGTAGTGACGTGCGACATACGCCTAAAATCAAATAAAATTGTATTTGTCACATGCGCCAAATACAACAGGTGTAGGCCTTTGCAGCTAAAAAAAATACCTAAAACAAAAAAGTAAGATAAGAATAACAGATAATTAAAGAGCAGGGGGTACCGGTACAGAGTCAATGTGCGGAGGCACCGGTGTTGAGGTAATATGTACATGTAGGTAGAGTTATTAAAGTGACACTACATAGATAATAACAGAGTAGCAGCAGCATTCCAGAGGCGGGAGGGGGGCAATGCAAATAGTCTGGGTAGCCATTTGATTAGCTGTTCAGTCTTATGGCTTGAGGGGTAGAAGTTATTTAGGAGCCTCTTGGACCTAGACTTGGTGCTCCGGTACCGCTTGCCATGCGGTAGCAGAGAGAACAGTCTATGACTAGGGTGGCTGGAGTCTTTTACAATTTTTAGAGCTTTCCTCTGACACCGCCTGGTATAGAGGTCCTGGATGGCAGGAAGCTTGGCCCCGGTGAGGTACTGGGCCGTACGCTCTACCCTCTGTAGTGCCTTGCGGTCAGAGGCCGAGCAGTTGCCATACCAGGCAGTGATGCAACCAGTCAGGATGCTCTCGATGGTGCAGTTGTAGAACCTTTTGAGGATCTGAGGACCCATGCCAAATCTTTTCAGTCTCCTGAGCGGGAAGATGTTTTGTCGTGCCCTCTTAACGACTGTCTTGGTGTGCTTGCACCAAAGTAGTTTGTTGGTGATGTGGACACCAAGGAACTTGAAGCTCTCAACCTGCTCCCCTACAGCCCTGTCGATGAGAATGGGGGTCGTGCTCTGTCCTCCTTTTCCTGTAGTCCACAATCGCCTTTGTCTTGATCACGTTGAGGGAGAGGTTGTTGTCCTTGCACAACACGGTCAGGTCTCTGACCTCCTCTCAAAAGGCTGTCTCATCGTTGTCTGTGATCAGATCACTGTTGTCATCAGCAAACTTAATGATGGTGTTGCATTTGTGCCTGGCCGTGCAGTCATGAGTGAACAGGGAGTACAGGAGGGGACTGAGCACACACCCCTGAGTGGCCCCCGTGTTGAGGATCAGCGTGGCGGATGTGTTACCTACCCTTACCACCTGGGGGCGGCCCATCCGGAAGTCTAGAATCCAGTCGCAGAGGGAGGTGTTTAGTCCCAGGTTCCTTAGCTTAGTGATGAGCTTTGAGGGCACTATGGTGTTAAATGCTGAGCTGGAGTCAATGAATAGCATTCTCACATAGGTGTTCCTTTTGTCCAGGTGGGAAAGGGCAGTGTGGAGTGCAATAGAGATTGCATCATCTGTGGATCTGTTGGGGCGGTATGCGAATTGGAGTGGGTTTTGAGGATGCTATTGATGTGAGCCATGACCAGCCTTTCACAGCACTGCATGGCTACCGATGTGAGTGCTACGGGGCTGTAATTAGTTAGGCAGATTAGCAGTTATCTGATAATTGTTTGTGTTTTCTCTCTAGATCATTGGCATTGGTCTGTGTGGGGTGTTTGAGCTGATCAAGGAGACACTGTTCTCCCACCCCTCACTGTGCCTGCGCAGCCTACAGGCCCTGCTGGACATGCTGCAGGGACAACAGCCAGAGGGCTTCCAGACCGAACCTCCTGATGTACTGGGTGAGTACTAGCGCACACATGCATGGGAAGACTCATGCACATGCTTTTATTTAAAAACATTTCAAGTCAGTTAAGAACAAATTCTTATTTGCAATGACGGCCTACCCTAGGCAAACCCGGGACGAGGCTGGGCCAATTGTGCGCCGCACTATGGGACTCCCAATCACAGCCGGTTGTGATACAGCCTGGATTCGAACCAGGGTCTCTGTAGTGATGCCTCTGGCATTGAGGTGCAGTGCCTTAGACCGCTGCGCCACTCGGGAGCCCAATGCTAGGGTTAGGTGGTAAACTGTATTTTACTTTATACCGGTATTGACGCACGTACCAGTTTGGATTTTCTACTTTACATTCTATAACGGTATTTCAATGTTTGCTTTGTTGAATGTAATACCTGAGAGATGGAACAAGTATCGCAATCGTCTGTTAACGCCAGTACGAGACTTCTAACAGCTGAGAACGGCTAATGAGCCTCAAGAGCGCACCCTTTTCTTTGTTCAAACAGGAGTGTGTTCATAACAGTTCAACTATTCTACCTTGTTATCTAGCTAATAGAGCCAAGTTGCCAAGACTTGAAATATGAAGACTAAATGGCAACTCGCTAGCATGTGAGCTTGTGCTTGAGAGAGAGTTTGAGATCTTTGTTAATTTTCTGTATTCAGTTGTTGAAAGAGTTTGGTCATTATTAGTGGATGTGTATTATGCATGGTTCTGGTTACATTAGGGTTTGGTCATTATTAGTGGATGTGTATTATGCATGGTTCTGGTTACATTAGGGTTTGGTCATTATTAGTGGATGTGTATTAGGCATGGTTCTGGTTACAGTAGAGTTTGGTCATTATTAGTGGATGTGTATTATGCATGGTTTTGGTTACATTAGGGTTTGGTCATTATTAGTGGATGTGTATTAGGCATGGTTCTGGTTACAGTAGAGTTTGGTCATTATTAGTGGATGTGTATTATGCATGGTTCTGGTTACAGTAGAGTTTGGTCATTATTAGTGGATGTGTATTATGCATGGTTCTGGTTACATTAGAGTTTGGTCATTATTAGTGGATGTGTATTATGCATTGTTCTGGTTACAGTAGAGTTTGGTCATTATTAGTGGATGTGTATTATGCATGGTTCTGGTTACAGTAGAGTTTGGTCATTATTAGTGGATGTGTATTAGGCATGGTTCTGGTTACAGTAGAGTTGGGTCATTATTAGTGGATGTGTATTATGCATGGTTCTGGTTACATTAGGGTTTGGTCATTATTAGTGGATGTGTATTATGCATGGTTCTGGTTACATTAGGGTTTGGTCATTATTAGTGGATGTGTATTATGCATGGTTCTGGTTACATTAGGGTTGGGTCATTATTAGTGGATGTGTATTATGCATGGTTCTGGTTACAGTAGAGTTGGGTCATTATTAGTGGATGTGTATTATGCATGGTTCTGGTTACAGTAGAGTTTGGTCATTATTAGTGGATGTGTATTATGCATGGTTCTGGTTACAGTAGAGTTGGGTCATTATTAGTGGATGTGTATTATGCATGGTTCTGGTTACAGTAGAGTTTGGTCATTATTAGTGGATGTGTATTATGCATGGTTCTGGTTACATTAGGGTTTGGTCATTATTAGTGGATGTGTATTAGGCATGGTTCTGGTTACAGTAGAGTTTGGTCATTATTAGTGGATGTGTATTATGCATGGTTCTGGTTACAGTAGAGTTTGGTCATTATTAGTGGATGTGTATTATGCATGGTTCTGGTTACAGTAGAGTTTGGTCATTATTAGTGGATGTGGATTATGCATGGTTCTGGTTACAGTAGAGTTGGGTCATTATTAGTGGATGTGGATTATGCATGGTTCTGGTTACAGTAGAGTTGGGTCATTATTAGTGGATGTGGATTAGGCATGGTTCTGGTTACATTAGAGTTTGGTCATTATTAGTGGATGTGTATTATGCATGGTTCTGGTTACAGTAGAGTTTGGTCATTATTAGTGGATGTGTATTATGCATGGTTCTGGTTACAGTAGGGTTTGGTCATTATTAGTGGATGTGTATTAGGCATGGTTCTGGTTACAGTAGGGTTTGGTCATTATTAGTGGATGTGTATTAGGCATGGTTCTGGTTACAGTAGAGTTGGGTCATTATTAGTGGATGTGTATTATGCATGGTTTTGGTTACAGTAGAGTTGGGTCATTATTAGTGGATGTGTATTATGCATGGTTCTGGTTACAGTAGAGTTGGGTCATTATTAGTGGATGTGTATTATGCATGGTTCTGGTTACAGTAGAGTTTGGTCATTATTAGTGGATGTGTATTATGCATGGTTCTGGTTACATTAGGGTTTGGTCATTATTAGTGGATGTGTATTAGGCATGGTTCTGGTTACAGTAGAGTTTGGTCATTTATTAGTGGATGTGTATTATGCATGGTTCTGGTTACATTTGTAACAAAAGTGGTATTTTCATAGAATGACTTGAAAGCCAGATCAGTGATTGCTGCAAAAAGGCAGGTTATTTTTATGAAAAACTTGTATTATTAGTGGGCCTTAGGGTTGTAGAAGGCTTATATTTACGAACACACACATGGTATGTTTTTCAATCCTCGTGAGGGCCTAAAATTAATTTCCTATCAAAATCCTATTTTCCATAAACATAATCCGTACCCCAACCCCTAAACCTAACTCCTTATGCTAATTGTAACCCATAAGCTTAAAAAATAGCCTTTTTCCTCATGGGGACATGGGAAATACCATGTTTTACTACTAAATAGACACCCACTCGCACGCACTTGTGCAGACACAGGTATGCAGACGCACACACAGCCTTTTCTAACCCTCCGTCTCCTCACTACAGAGTCTCTGTTCCACCTGCTGCTGGAGACAACGGTGCGCAGCACAGGGATGAATGACCCCATGGGGCAGGCCCTCACCGCCCTCTCCTGCGCCTGCCTCTTCAGCCTGGTGGTGTCCTGGGGAGACACAGGCAAGACCCTGCAGGCCGTCTCCGCCATCCTCACTTACAACGGCAGTCACACCTGCCAAACTATCCAGGTGAGACAACGTGGCGCAACACAACACTAAACGACACAACACACTTCCTATACAACCCCACTCAGGTTAGACTTGGTTAGACACAGGTTAGACCTGCCCCATACATCTCCATGCATTTTAAGTTAACACAACACACATCCTATACGTACAACCCAACTCACACAGGTTAGACATAGACTATACCTCCCCATAGCACCCCATATAGGTGAGACAACACACACATCCTAGAAGTACGACCCCGCCTCCTCATCCAGATAGATTAGGCAACCTACACTACCGATCAAAAGTTTTAGAACACCTACTCCAAGTGTTTTTCTTTTCTTTTTACTATTTTCTACATTGTAGAATAATAGTGAAGGCATCAAAACTATGAAATAACACACATGGAATCATTTAGTAACCAAAAAAGTGTTAAGCATATCAAAATGTAGTTTATATTTGAGATTCTTCAAATAACCACCATTTGCCTTGACAGCTTTGCACACTCTTGGCATTCTCTCAACCAGCTTAGCTTGGAATGCTTTCCAACAGTCTTGAAGGAGTTCTCACATATGCTGAGCACTTGTTGGCTGCTTTTCCTTCACTCTGCGGTCCAAATCATCCCAAACCATCTCAATTGAGTTGAGGTCGGGGGATTGTGGAGGCCAGGTCATCTGATGCAGCACTCCATCACTCTACTTATAGCCCTTACACAGCCTGGAGGTGTGTTGTGTCATTGTCCTGTTGAAAACAAACGATAGCCCCACTAAGCCCAAACCACTGACACGGTCGCCAGGTGTACTGTGTTTCCTCCAACACATTGGTGCGCCTGGCTTCCGGGTTAAGTGGGCATTGCGTCAAGAAGCAGTGTGGCTTGGCTGGGTTGTGTTTCTGAGGACGCACTGCTCTTGACCTTCGCCTCTCACGAGTCCGTACGGGAGTTTCAGAGGTGGGACAAGAGTGTAACTACCAATTGGATACAACGAAAAAGGGGTTAAAAATATATATATTATTTAATATTTATCACGGTCACCAAAACTAAAGCATTGTATTTGGGACCATTCATTCACTAAACCCTAAACCTCAACGACATCTTATAATGAATAATGTGGAAATTTAGCAAGTTGAGGTCAATGTCATGGTCAAAACATATTGATACAACAGTAGCTACGATGGGGAGAAGTCTATCCATAATAAAGCGCTGCTCTGCCTTATTAACAACACTATCAGCAAGGCAGGTCCTATAGGCCCTAGTTTTGTTGCACCTAGACTACTGTTCAGTAGTGTGGTCAGGTGCCACAAAAGGGACTTGGGAAATAGCTATTGGCTCCGAACAGGGCAGCATGGCTGGCCCTTAAAAATACACAGAGAGCCCTGAGGCCTACATAGGCTACTGTAAAATGCATTTTTGTTTTTATTGGAATAGAAACACCATAATATTAACGAACATTAATACCAAAAGTTTTAGTCTCTAGTACAGCCAATATTTAAAACAGTCAACTGCATTTGTGAATTCAATCGCTGTAGCCGAGATGTTGCGGTTTATTCATTGTTTAATTAAATGCTTCCTTTATTTCGTTTTTTAACAAATGCTTGACTGTATTTAAAGACATGGATGATTTGTATGCTGTGTGATGACATGCACAGATGAATCATTGATTGATATACTTACTGTATATTGTAGTAGTTCTTTATGCCAATAAGTTAAGCTAAAACAGCTACAGTAAACAGGACTCTTAGGCCTACAGCTCCGTGTCACTTCAATAACTTCTCAAAGATGTCCTCTGGTGTTCAAACTAGCATTAATGGCAACAATTGCTGACTGTAAAATGACGCCAACCACGCTAACATGCCATACAATTACGCCGCAAGTTGTGCTGCAGTATGACACAACCTTTAAAGGAAAAACCACTGTACATTTAAAGAGATCAAGGGTTAAAAGGAATATGGAATGTTTTTCCTAAACAAATTAAGGATTTTGGTTACAGAACTTTTCAGTCAGCTTCGTACCACCCTGCATCCACCTGCTGGCTTGCCTCTGAAGCTAAGCTTGGTTGGTCCTGGTCAGTCCCTGGATGGGAGATCAGATGCTGTGGGAAGTGGTGTTGTAGGGCCAGTAGGAGGCACCCTTTCCTCTGGTCAATTAAAAAAAAAAGATATATATATATATATCCCAATGCCCCAGGGCAGTGATTGGGGACATTGCCTTGTGTAGGGTGCCGTCTTTCCGATGGGACGTTAAACGGGTGTCCGAACTCTCTGTGGTAACTAAAGATCCCATGGCACTTATCGTAAGAGTAGAGGTGTTAACCCCGGTGTCCTGGCTAAATTACAAAATATGTCCCTCATACCATCACGGTCACCTAATCATCCCCAGCTTAAAATTGGATCGTTCATCTACCCTCCTCTCCCATGTAACTATTCCCCAGGTCGTTGCTGTAAATGAGAATGTGTCCACAGTCAACTTACCTGGTAAAATAAGGGGGGAAAAATAAGTTAAATGGCTGTAATTATGTTGTAGCTTCAGTAACACGGACAGAGGAATAAACACTTTGATCTGTGGTGGTTGCTGCAGCAGGGAGGAGAGAGTGACAACGGGTGCTAGTCAGTCACTCGCTGTCTTATTTATTTTTACACAGCGCACAAAGTGCAAGTCTGGCCCTGCACAATCAACTTAATTTCTGGTCGGAGTCCCTCTAGTCATTTGTGTGTCTTAATTATTTAATCAAACCGTGTGCTTAAAGCATTAGACAAGCTCAGTGATTATAAACTCAGCAAAAAAAAGTAAACTTATTCAGGACCATGTCTTTCAAAGATAATTTGTAAAAATCCAAGTAACTTCAGATCTTCATTGTAAAGGGTTTAAAGATGGTTTCCCATGCTTGTTCAATGAACCATAAACAATTAATGAACATGCACCTGTGGAACGGTCGTTAAGACGCTAACAGCTTAGACGGTAGGAAATTAAGGTCACTTATGAAAACTTAGGACACTAAAGAGGCCTTTCTACTGACTCTGAAAAACACCAAAAGAAAGATGCCCAGGGTCCCTGCTCATCTGCGTGAATGTGCCTTAGGCATGCTGCACGGAGGCATGAGGACTGCAGATGTTGCAATGTCCGTACTGTGAGACGCCTAAGACAGGGAGGAGACAGGATGGACAGTTGATCATCCTCACAGTGGCAGACCACGTGTAACAACACCTGCACAGGATCGGTACATCCGAACATCACACCTGCAGGACAGGTACAGGATGGCAACAACAACTGCCCCAGTTACACCAGAAACGCACAATCCCTCCATCAGTGCTCAGACTGTCCGCAATAGGCTGAGAAAGGCTGAACTGAGGGCTTGTAGGCCTGTTATAAGGCAGGTCCTCACCAAACATAGGCAATAAAGTTCATAGTTATGAAATCTTAGGACACTAAGGAGGCCTTTCTACTGGCTCTGAAAAACACCAAAAGAAAGATGCCCAGGGTCCCTGATTACCTGCGTGAATGTAACGTGCCTTAGGCATGCTGCAAGGAGGCATGAGGACTGCAGATGTGGCCAGGGCAATAAATTGCAATGCCGTACTGTGAGATGCCTAAGACAGCGCTACAGGGAGACAGGACTGACAGCTGACTGTCTTTGCAGTGGCAGACCACATGTAACACCTGCACAGGATCGGTACATCTGAACATCACACCTGTGGGACAGGTACAGGATGGCAACAACTGCCCGAGTTACAGCAGGAATGCACAATCCCTCTATCAGTGCTCAGACTGTCCGCAATAAGCTGAGAGAGGCTGGACTGAGGGCTTGTAGGCCTGTTGTAAAGGCAGGTCCTCACCAGACATCACCCCCTATGGGCACAAACCCACCGTCGCTGGACCAGACAGGACTGGCAAAAAGTGCTCTTCACTGATGAGTCGCGTCTTTGTCTCACCGGGGGTGATGGTCAGATTCGCGTTTATCGTCGAAGGAATGAGCGTTACACCGAGGCCTGTACTCTGTAGTGGGATCGATTTGGAGGTGGAAGGTCCGTCATGGTCTGGGGCGGTGTGTCACAGCATCATCGGACTGAACTTGTCATTGCAGGCAATCTCAACGCTGTGCGTTACAGGGAAGACCTCCTCCCTCATGTGGTACCCTTCCTGCAGGCTCATCCTGACTTGACCCTACAGAATGACAATGCCACCAGCCATACTGCTCGTTCTGTGTGTGATTTCCTGCAAGACAGGAATGTCAGTGTTCTGCCATGACCAGCAAAGAGCCCAGATCGCAATCACCTGAGCACGTCTGGGACCTGTTGGATGTGAGGGCTAGGGCCATTCCCCCCAGAAATGTCCGGGAACTTGCAGGGGCCTTGGTGGAAGAGTGGGGTAACATCTCACAGTAAGAACTGGCAAATATGGTGCAGTCCATGAGGAGGAGCACTGCAGTACTTAATGCAGCTGGTGGCCACACCAGATGCTGACTGTTATTTTTGGTTTTGACCCTCCCATTTGTTTAGGGACACATTATTCCATTTATGTTAGTCGCATGTCTGTGGAACTTTTTTGTTGTTGCTGAGTTTAGTTGAATTGATTAAAACACATAGGATGTGGGAAAATACACGCTTAAAAATGCAGAGCAATCGAAAGAACAGACAACTCTTGATCTACCAAGAGTACATTTTTTGGGGGGGACAGCCCTAAAATGGTCGCACTCTGGAGCCCTGATTTCAAACCAGACCTTTCTACAAAACACTCCACACGGTCCAGCCAAAACGGTCCTTTCATTTTCTCTTCTAGTTAATTTCCATTAATTCTTCATTCTTAATCTTTATTCTTCCCTCACCTTCGTCCCAGGTGCCGACCATTCTGAACGCGCTGCAGAGGAGCGTGCAGGCCGTGCTGGTGGGCAAGATCCAGATCCAAGATTGGTTCGGCAACGGCATCAAGCGGGCGGCACTGATGAACAAGTGGGTACTGAAGGAGGTGACCGTCAATGAGGATGAGCGCTGCCTGCTGCAGACCGACGGCTCTTTCCTCTACCTGCTCTGCAAGGATGGCCTCTACAAAGTGGGCTCCGGCTACAATGGCACCGTCAGGGTAGGTAGGGTGGGATGACGTGTGGGTGTCTACTTGAGAGAGTACTTTTTTCAAGTGTGATTTATTACACTCATATAGCAGTCAATACAACTAATCCATGAGCAAGATACACATGATGTCAAGCAAAGAGGCACTGCGTTTGAAGGTAGGCCTTGAAATACATCCACAGGTACACCGCCAATTAACTAACATGATGTCTATGAGCCTATCAGAAGCTTCTAAAGCCATGACATAATTTTCTGGAATTTTCCAAGCTGTTTAAAGGCACAGTCAACTTAGTGTATGTAAACTTCTGACCCACTGGAATTGTGATACAGTGAAATTATCTGTCTGTAAACAATTGTTGGAAAAATTACTTGTCATGCACAAAGTAGATGCCCTAACCGACTTTCCAAAACTATAGTTTGTTAACAAGAAATTTGTGGAGTGGTTGAAAAATGAGTTTTAATGACTCCAACGTAAGTGTATGTAAACCTCCGACTTCAACTGTGTGTGTGTGTGTATATATTATTTGTGTGTGTATAAATGTGTATATGTGTATGGATGTTAATCAATAATGTCCTGCGGTCTTAAAGCTACTCATTAATGAATGAGCAGAAATATGGCATTGGTGACCTCCTTTACCGTTCAGTTCTAGACTTTGGTGTAGTCGGTTTGTTTTGGCTACTGGTGTTCCTGCTTGTCACTGTGATTCGGTCAGGGGTTCCAAGACTGTAACTACCAATTGGATACCATGAAATTGGGGAGAAAAAGGGTTGAAAGTAATACAAAAAAAGTAAATTGCAATTTATTGTCGATTGAGCAGTTGTTCATGTTCAAAGTATAAGCATTTCCATGAGTGTAGTGTTTTTACGGGGTCCACCCGCTCTTGAGCTGGCCCCAGAACCCGATGGTCCCTCTGACAGAGCTCGGAGATGGGAGAACCTTCCATGACAACCATCTTTGCAGCACTCTACCAATCAGGCCTTCATTGAAGTGGCCAGGTGGAATCCACTCCTCAGTAAAAGGCACATGACAGCCCGCTTGGAGTTTTCCAAAAGGCACCTAAAGGACTCTCAGACCATGACAAACAAGACTCTCTGGTCTGATGAAACCAAGATTGAACTCTTTGGCCTGAATGCCAAGCGTCACTTCTGGAGGAAACCTGGCACCATCCTTACGGTGAAACATGTTGGTGGCAGCATCATGCTGTGGGGATGTTTTTCAGCAGCAGGGACTGGGAGACTAGTCATGATTGAGGGAACGATGAATGGAGCAAAGTACAGAGATCCTTAATGACAACGCAGGAGTGGCTTCGGGACAAGTCTCTGAATGTCCTTGAGTGACCCAGCCAGAGCTCGAACCCGATCGAACATCTCTGAAGAGACCTGAAAATAGCTATGCAGCGACGGTCCCCATCCAACCTGACTGAGCTTGAGAGGATCTGCAGAGAAGAATGGGAGAAGCTCCCCAAAATACAGGTGTGCCAAGCTTGTAGCGTCATACGCAAGAAGACTCGAGGCTGTAATCGCTGGCAGAGATGCTTCAATAATTTACTGAGCGAAGGCTCTGAATACTATTTTATAAAAAAAGTTAAACGTTGAAATAGTTTGTGCTTTGTCAATATGGGGTATTGTGTGTAGATTGATGGGGGGGGGGGGACGACGACGACGATTTAATCAATTTTAGAATAATACTGTGATAGACAAAATTATATCACAGTGCCATCCGTTTTGTCACCAAAGCCCCATATACCACCCACCACTGCGACCTGTATGCTCTAGTCGGCTGGCTCTCGCTACATATTCGTCACCAGACCCACTGGCTCCAGGTCATAAGTCTTTGCTAGGTAAAGCTCCGCCTTATATCAGCTCACTGGTCACGATAACAACACCCACCCGTAGCACACGCTGGTCATCCCCAAAGCCAACACCTACTTTGGCTGCCTTTCCTTCCAGTTCTCTGCTGCCAATGACTGGAACGAATTGCAAAAATTACTGAAGTTGGAGACTTGTATCTCCCTCACTACCTTTAAACATCAGCTATCTGAGCAGCTAACCGATCGCTGCAGCTGTACACAGCCCATCTGTAAATAGCCCATCCAATCTACCTACCTCATCCCCATATTGTTTTTATTTACTTTTCTGCTCTTTTACACACAAGTATTTCTACTTGCACATCATCATCTGCACATCTATCACTCCAGTGTTAATTTTTAAAATTGTAGTTACTTCGCTACTATGGCTTATTTATTGCCTTACCACCTCACGCCATTTGCACACACTGTATATAGACTCTTTTTCCCCCTATTTTATTATTGACTGTACGCTTGTTTATTCCATGTGTTTGTGTCGCACTGCTTTGCTTTATCTTGGCCAGGTCGCAGTTCTAAATGAGAACTTGTTCTCAACTGGCCTACCTGGTTAAATAAAGGTGAAAAAAAGAATGTAACGTAAAACGTGAAAAAAGTAAAGGAGCCTAAATACTTTGTATTTGAATGCACTGTACATATATCGAATCATCTGGAAAGGGAACATTTGGCTGTGCGTTTGGGATTGCACTCTAACATTGGATCAGTGTGTGTGTATTCCAGGGCCATGTGTATAATTCCACATCATGCTTCAGGAATCGGATGGAGAAGAGATCATGGTTGGGCTTCGCTCAGGTAATTTAACTTCAATTTTTGTGTTAATCTTAATTTTGATTCCACATTACGAAAACAATAAAGACTATAGGGAACTTGGAATTCTATTTCATCACTGCATAGATTTGGATCACCCCCTATTTGACCCAATATACATGGTTGCTGATCTGTATGCAGTAAATGCTTAAGTTGATAACGATTCTGCTCCTACTGAATCCCTTTAGGGGGTTAGGAAGGAATATATTTTTACCCCCAAAATAACATCTATTGAGAGTCACTGTTTGTTTCTATGGAGTTCCTGCGGATCCAACTTCTGGATCTCTTTTCCCAACAGCTGAAGGTCCGAAGTTTGTGCTCGTGCGAGATTCTCTACTTTACGCCTCTTTACGTGTTCGGCTGCTCAGAGAACAGGCGACTCTGGTTAATGGTGCTCGTTTAGTAAAGTTAGATCAGATTTGGATCAATGTCTGCAAGATCACATAATTATAGTATTCTATATACAGATGTAGGATGTTAATTTGACCAGTATTATCGCAGCCAAATAGTCCTGCAGCATCAGGATTTGAACGTTTAGTTCCTAATGTTGCTTGATCGGTGGTTAGGCTATTAGCTGGCCAGAATTTGGTTACATGAAAATGAAAAGTGCAATACTGTTTATATAACCATGTGTTAGTGCAGGTTTTCTGTGAAATAATGTAAATCACGACACTCATCTGCATTTCCTGCAGCACAGGACATTTCTCAGAAACAACAGTTTCCAAATGAAGATCCTACATCTGTAACAGAACTGAATATAATAGCGTAGTGTACCGTTACGGTAAGACAAACACCACCTCATTTCTTATGAGGATGATTGTGCAAATGATCGCTTTTGTCTCAGGTGGCCATAACTCAACAGGGCGCACTACGAGGCAAACCATTTGCTTTTATGTAAACTAAACACAGGTATGCTACAGTTGAGCAACATCTGCTCTAAAATTCCCTCACTGTACTTCATTCAAAACACTGGGATCCACCCAAATCATTTGCGTTCCTTGATCCTTTCTCGGCATTATAAGGCTGCGTTGAGACAAAGACTTATCAATGACCCACGCCCAGCTCATCTAATCCCTAGCATTGTGTCGCTGAGTTGTCATAATGCTTCAGCAAATGCACATTATCCCAGTGGCGTTGGAAGACACAATGTAAGTAACCTCATTTATGTCCCGCTTACTGCCCTGAATGCCTCTGCTGACCCTACAGCTATTGTATGCAGTAGTCATATGCCTATGAAGCTGAGTTATACTGGGGCACTGGGGTGGTGTGCCCAAGCAGGATGTCCAGTGTGCAGATCACCCTGCACTAACATAAATAACCCAAGCATCTCTACCTCTGCTAAGCTTTCCAGTAAAGCAAGAAAAACATTCAAGCATCCCAGAAAAGTGTAAAAAATATCACACGTATACCACTGTAGCTTAACAGATGATATTTTCGGACACTCTCTGAAAGTAACTTGGATAGTACCTTTGATACAGTGGTAGCAATACATGGTCATAAGATCAACAGAACGTACAGAAATGTCAAAGGTGGAGGTGTGGCTGTTTATATTGAGAACCACTTTCTTGTAATGATGTTGACGTAATATGGCTGCAGGTTTATCTACCTCACCTAAAGCCTATTCTGGTGGGAAGCTGCTGTAGACCTAACAGTAAGTATCTGGATAACGTGTGAAATGCTTGATAATGTACACTACCGTTCAAAAGTTTGGGGTCACTTAGCAATGTCCTTAAAAAAAAAAGAAAGCGCAATTTTGTCCATTAAATAACACCAAATTTATCATAGTGTAGATATTGTTCATTTTAGGTGTACAGAGACCCATTATCAACAACCATCACTCCTGTGTTCCAATGGCACGTTGTTAGCTAATTCAAGTTAATCATTTTAACAAGCTAATTGATCATTAGAAAACCCTTTTGCAGTTATCACAGCTGAAAACTGTTGGTCTGATAAAAGAAGCAATTAAACTGCCCTTCTTTAGACTAGATACTAGAGTATCTGGAGCATCAGCAATTGTGGGTTCGATTACAGGCTCAATATGGTAAGAAACAAAGACCTTTCTTATGAAAGCTATTCCATGCAAGTAATTGCCAAGAAACTGAAGATCTCGTACAACTCTGTGTACTACTCCCTTCACAGAACAACGCAAAATGGCTCTAACCAGAATAGAAAGAGTGGGCGGCCCCGGTGCACAACTGATCAAGAGGACAAGTACATTAGTGTCTAGTTTGAGAAACAGATGCCTCACAAGTTCTCAACTGGCAGCTTAAAAAAATAGTAATTACTGGCAAAAGAGTTATTGTAACTCTGTCAATGTTGTCTTTATTGTTAACTTTTACACTTTTTGGAGGGAGAAAATATTCTGCAAAGAAGATGGAATTCACCAAAACTGTCTCAGGGCTTATACATTGCAAGGCCATTTTAAGGCTGCTCTGAGAAACTGACGGATATAACCCTCATTCTACCCAGGTTATCCCAACCATCATCACACATCAAACTGTTTCTGATGTTAAAGACTAGTCAAGGAAATCTACATTACCCCTGTCTTAATTTAATTGAGATTTAAACCGCAACCAAATAGATGCAGCCACAGGCCCATCGGGGCTTTGATAACCTAATTTCTATTCCTTTGAAATCTCCTGACTTAATGATTAAGTTTATAACGACCTATTTAGGGTAAATATGGACACCCCTGCTGTTTTTACGTCTTGCAAAGGGCTGGGTTTGTTACATTTAATTGTGCGAAGTATGATGTTAAATATGGACTTTATCGATATCTGGATGCATGACACAAACACAGACATTCTTGTTTTCAGAGACTTGGTTAAACGATTCGATTGTGGATAAGGACATTGACATAGCTAATTACAGCATTTTTAGATGTAATAGGCAGAGAAAAGGTGGAGGGGTGGCGATGTATGTGACATCTACTTTTGTAGCATCATGTGCTTTTAATATCACTATACCCCAGAAATGTGAAATCCTGGTTTTAGATGTGACCATGAGTGAAAACATGCATGTATTTGTTGCTGGAGTGTGTAGGCCTCCTGCTGCTTTAGTTGATGTGATTTAGTATCATAGCTGAGCATTTCAAACCTTTTCTATCATCTGAACTGGTGGTCTTCGGTGCCAGCCAGTCCAGGTTAAAGGCACCTATCTCAGATAACTTTCAGGACATTTGTCTTGATCTTAATCTAACCCAGCTAATCACAAAACCCATTCGGTTAAATGTGAAAAATCTAGATAGATCCTCATTATTAGATGTAATTTTCACAAATAACCCCCATAAGTATATGCATTTTGGTGTGATCATTGTCCCATAGCCTGCATTAGAGACAGCATAGTTCTGATATTTGTATTAGGAAGATACATTTTAACAACTTTTCTCCCCAAGCGTTTATGCATGACTTCATCTTTTCTGAACTTTCCTCCATCAAGTGTATACCTGACACTGAACTAGCTCTTGAGCATTTATCTATTTTTATATCACTGGCAGATAAACACGCTTCTTTAAAACTGCTATAGACTGAAACATTGTTTTTCTACTGCACTTTCAGATATATTTAGAACATGAAATCATGCCTGGGCCAAAGCTATACTAACTGATGCTGTTTTGGACTGGCAGCTTTTCAGGCAGCTGAGAAATAAATGCACTTCTTTAGTTAAAAAGGCTAAATCAAACCTCTCTGCTGAAGCGTGGAAATTCCACTCCTTCCCTACCCAAGGAAGTTCTACTGAACTCTGACATTATTTAAAAAAAATAGTTGTCTCTGGGTCAATTTAGGAGAAAGGTATTTTTATATTGATACATTTTTGTTTGTTTATTGTGTATTTAATATTTGCTATTTTACTTAATTTTGTTTTAAATTGTGTATAATTGTATTTTCTGTTTTGTTCCCAGGTCACATTTGCAAATGAGACCTAGGTCTAAATGTGTTTTTCCCTGGTTAAATAAAAGTTGATATTGCAAACTATTTTTATTATTTTTTATAATTGGCAATATTAGCAAACTTAGGCATATCATGCCAGCAACAAACGCTGACACTACACATCCAAGTATATCTGACCAAATTATGAAAGACAAGCATTGCAATTTTGAATTCTGTAAAGTAAGTGTGGAAGTGGTGAAAAAATTGTCTATCAACAAGGACAAGCCACCAGGGTCTGACAACTTGAATGGAAAATTACTGAGGATACTAGCGGCTGATATTGGCACTCCTATTTGCCATGTCTTCAATTGAAGCCTACTAGAAAGTGTGGGCCCCCAGGCCTGGAGGGAAGCAAAAGTTATTCCCCTACCTAAGAATAGTAAAGCCCCCTTTACTGGCTCAAATAGCCGACCAATCAACCTGTTACCAACTCTGAGTAAACTAGCTAGTTATAATTGTAATGGTTTAGCAGATTATAAAAAAAGATCAGTCTTTACATGGCAAAAAAAAAAGGAATATAACATATACTGTTTACAGGAAAGTCACTCTACATCCTTAGATAAAGTTCATGGAAAAAGGAACGGGGTGGTGAAATAATTTTCTGTCATGGACAAAGGAACTCAAAGGGTGTGATGATATTAACAAAAATTTCGATCTGAATGTGCAAATAATCAGGATTGATTCGCAAGGAAGATGGATCCTTTTGAATATGAAAGTGGATGAAAAAGTGATTTGGCTTATTAATCTATATGGTCGAAATCAGGATGATCCATACTTCTAAGACATTTATACCAATTTATTGAACTTACAGGCAACAAATGATCTAATCATTATGGTAGGAGACTATAACACCGTGTTAAGTACCTCAATGGACCGTAAAGGTAATAACTCTACAAACTATCATCACCGTGCCCTTTAAGGAATTCACAAAATTATGGACACATTAGAAATAGTGTATATTTGGACACTAAAAAAAACACTGACCTAGTGAGATATACATGGATGAGACTTAATCAAGCTAGTCGTCTTGACTACTTTCTTGTCTCTTTCTTGCATCAAAGGTTAAAAAAGTTTTAATAGGAGACCGAATGCGATCGGATCATCATCTAATTGGCATTCACATAACTCTTATAGATTTTCCACGTGGACGGGGATATTGGAAATTTAATCAAAGTTTACTGGAGGACAACTTAATTTATTTTGTCTTAGTTAAAAATATCTGAATTTTTCCAGTATAAAAAAATAGGTTCAGCAAGTCCCCTTATTGTTTGGGATACCTTTAAAAGTACCTTCAGAGGTCATTCAATTCAATATTCATCAATAATAAAAAAGAGTTTCTGGCTAAAGAGACAAGACTAACAAGGGAAATATATTAACTAATAGTACAGGTAGATAGCAATAAAAACGACACTACAGAGATACAAAATAGGTTAGAGGGAAAACAAAAAGAACTTGAACTTATTCAAGAACGATCTAATGTAATCTATTACAAAAATAAAGCAAACTGAATGGAGAAATGCACCAAATTCTTCCTGAATCTCCAACACAGGAACGCTAACAGAAACTCGTTACTGAAGACGGAGTCATCTATGATTCTCCGAATGATATTTTAAGCGGAAGCTAATTATTTTAGGCAGATGTTCTCTTTTCCATCTCATCCTCTCCCACTGAATGACGATGGTGGTGAGGAATTCTTTCCAAATAATAATAAAATAAATAATAAATGTACAGAAAGATCAGTGCGAAGGTCAAATTATAGAGGAATAGGCTATTAAATCCTTTCAGTCTGGAAAAACCCCAGGGCTTGATGGCATACCGGTAGAAGTATATCAAGTATTTTTTTGATATACTAAAAGCTCCATTGTTAGATTGTCTTAACTACTCCTGTAGAAATGGTAGTCTGTCAGGTACTCAGCAGGGAGGTCTGATTTCTCTATTATTAAAACAAGACCCAGATGGCAAATATAAAGATCCAGACCATCTAAAAAACTGGAGGCCCCTTACACTTCAATGTTGTGATGCAAAAAGACTAGCGAAATGCATAACACTTAGAATTAAAAGGGTTTTTACCAGGTATTGTTCATCCTGATCAGACAGGTTTTTTACATGGACAATACATTGGAGATAATATACGACAAAGACTAGAAATAATATAACATGATGAAACATAAGAAGCCAGGAATGGTATTTATAGCGTATTTTGAAAACGCATTTGATAAAGTAAGGCTGGATTTTATTTATAAATGCCTGGATTTTTTCAATTTCGGTAAAATGGGTAAAAATAATGTATAGCAACCCCAGGTGTAAAATAGTAAACGGCTACTTCTCAGTGTCAAGAGGAGTTAAACAAGGGTACCCGCTAATGTGGAATATTTGGGGCATAAAGTCATCGATATGTGTTGCGTAGAAACCTGAAGTGGGTGGCCAGCAGAGATGGATGGGATGAGGTTTGGGATGTGGAATTGGAGACAAGTGGGAGTGGAGTTGCTGTGTGGCGGAGAGAATGATGGTCAAAGATAATAATAATTTTTAAAAAAAGTCTAAATAAAACATAAGTCAGTTTGAATGACACGGAGGGGCAGTGTTTTTACAACTAATGCCAGTTTGCCTGAGGCTGATGCCGTGCAGGTGTTTGTACACATGCATATACACACACACTCTCATTCAAATAAACACATACAAGAACACACACACACACACATGCATGTAATAGTGCCAGACATGCACACAAACATATACAGTTGGCATTGCTGTTATGATTATAGTTGTCCTTGATGTCCTTTGTTTTACATTTTTTATTTTTTTTGCATTGTTTGCTGTTTTCTTCTGTCTTTTCCTTTTTTCTCTCTAGTCCATTCTCTTGGTTGATGGTGCATTGGGGGTGGGGAATGGAATTCATTGTATTTTTTTTCTTGGGGGTGGCTGTGGGAGGTGTCTCGAATGGTTGAGGGACACCTATAGGGGAATGTTGGGGGGGATCTTGGAGGGTCGGGTTCACGTTTTTTGGCCTGGTGGTAGATCTGTCCATTGACCCTGGATGCTTCTGTGTCGCTCTGAATGGGAATCTGTTGGATGACTGGTATGATGTTGTTGAGTGGCTTCACTGCAAGTATATTGTATGTTTTGGATATTCAATAAATTAAAAAAAAATACACTTTTGGATTTTTTGTTGTTGTCCAGATACAATGCTACTTTACAGTAAACAAATTGACAAGACTTTCAGCACGCTTATAGGTAAGGACATTCAACAAGCAAGGCACTTACACAAATGACTGATGGTTGGCTGTGAGAAATTGATGATAAGATTGTGGGGGCTGTTTTATTAGACTTCTGTGTGACTTGATGTTATCAATCATAGTCTATTGCTGTAAAAATGTGTGTGTTATGGCTTTACACCCCCTGCTAATTGTGGATAGAGTTACCTGTATAACATAACACAGAGGATATTCTTTATTGGAAGCATCTCCAACAAAATCGAGGTAGAATCAGGAATTCCCCAGGGCAGATGTCTAGGCCCCTTGCTTTTTTCAATCTTTACTAACAACATGCCACTGGCCTTGAGTATAGCCAGTGTGTCTTTGTATGCGGATGACTCAGCACTATACACGTCAGCTACCACAGCAACTGAAATGACTGCAACACTTAACAAAGAGCTGCAGTTAGTTTCAGAATGGGTGGCAAGGAATAAGTTAGTCCTAAATATTTATAAAACTAAAAGCATTGTTTTCGGAACAAATCATTCACTAAACCCTAAACCTCAGCTAAATATTGTAATGAATGTGGTAATTGAGCAAGTTGAGGAGATAAACTGCTTGGAGTAACCCTGGATTGTAAACTAATGTTCAAAACATATTTATAGAACAGTAGCTAGGATGGGGAGAAGTCTGTCCATAATCAAGCGCTGCTCTGGTTTCATAACAGCACTATCAACAAGGCAGGTCCTACAGGCCCTAGTTTTGTCGCACCGAGACTACTGTTCAGTAGTGTGGTCAGGTGCCACAAAAAGGGACTTAGGAAAATTGCAATTTGCTCAGAACAGTGCAGCACGGCTGGCCCTTGGATGTACACAGAGAGCTAACATTAATAATATCCATGTCAATCTCTCCTGGCTCAAAGTGGAGGAGAGATTGACTTCATCACTACTTGTATTTGTGAGAAGTATTGACATGTTGAATGCACCGAGCTGTCTGTTTGAACTACTAGCACACAGCTCGGACCCACATGCATATGCCACCAGAACAGACTGTTGGAGGCGCACAGTACTAGATAGAGCCATGACTACATGGAGCTCTGTTCCACATCTAGCAACTCATGCAAACAGTAAAATTAGATTTAAAAAAACATAAAAATACACTTCATGGAACAGCAGGGACTGTGATGCAACACAAACAGGCACTGACACATGCATACAAACACATATGCACTATACACACACGTACACCTGGATTTTGTGTTGTAGATATTTGGTAGTAGAGTAGGGGCCTGAGGGTACACACTTAATATTTTGTGAAAGCTGTTGTAAGTGTATTGTAATGTTTTAAAAAATGTATAACTGCCTTAATTTTGCTGGACCCCAGTAATGGGGATCCATAATAAATACAAACACTGTAAGCTACTTCCAAACAACACTGTATAACTCAAGAAGATCTAAACGCATATCCCCATGAAACTGATTGAGATCAAATGGTTGGCATGGAGATGATGCATGAATGTTTCACTGGTGAAACTTGAATTATAACTCACGATTGTCAGTGAGAAATGTGAAGGGAGAGTGACCACAAAGGTTTGTGCGTAAAGTAGGTCTGCACAATTGTCATGTGCAATATCCATATCACAAGAGGCTGCACATTTTTTTTAAATGCCATGAATGTAACATTCAAATGTAATAAGGGTCCCCTGTGAAACTCTGACCAACACTTTGATTCCTACCCTGTCACAACTTCTACTGTATCTGGCTTTTTCATTCGTTGTCATGCCAAACACCAATCATAGAATCAGGATACACATTTTATTTAAATGATTCCAACAGAGAAAGTGTTTTGATCTAAATCACAAGTAAAATTGCATTTGGAATATTTGTTTAAAAAAATTGCAGTCATATTATTTGCCCATATTGTGCAGCGTAAAGGTAAAGAAACTCGCGCAGTACGTTATTCAGATCTTCAGCTCTGGGGAAAAGTGATCCAAGGTGGCGGGACAGGGCGGTTACCTATGGATTTGCAGCCTTGGCCTTGTTTGTATTCCTTTCCAATGTGCTACACATTCAAACTCTCTAATGGCTGGGTTGCTTTTGTGAGTTGTGACAAATGCAGTCCTAAAAGTGTTGTACAAATATTGATAAATTGATGCTTTTGCGCGCAGGGCTGCCTGTTGTACCGGGATATGAGTAACAACCACAGTATGTCGGCCATCAAGATCGACCCAGAGACTCTGGAGCATGAGGGAACCATCACTATGCCAGGTACATGATAACACACAGTAACATCTCCTTCTTCCCAATAGTGTGTGTTATAATAAACAATGCATGGATTTTTTTCATGTACCTGTTTGTAAGCTAGTGTGTTTTTTATATTTTTGTAATCACCCGTTTACTTACTGTTGTCTTGAACCGAATAACCTGGCCTCTGAAAATACATTTTTTATTTTTTAGATTAACTTGGACACATTTAATAATTCATATTTAATCCTCGTAAAAAACTTCTGGGTGCTTTTAAACCGCTCGCCCGGTGATTGACAATAGACCAAACCTTTTAGCCAGCCATATCATTAATATACTCTACACTAAGGCTTGTAACTACAATGTTTTCAATATTCATATTTCGATATAATCATAAATAATGGATTCCGCATCCAGAAATCCAGGAATTAATCCTGATTTAAACTAGGAAAGGATTGAAACAGAACCAAATGGCCACAGGACAAAGATGGCTACATAGCTTTATCGATTCAATGTGCAGACACTTACGCACTTCCTCAGGATATTGAGAACTAAATCTCTGTCTAGCTAGCCCTGTTGTTTTACAGTATGCTATGTTAATATTCATTTCAAAAATATAAGTAAAATGTACCATATCATGGACGGACACACTTGCATTTAATAGAGAATAATGTTATATTAACTTCAACAGAGGCCAATGCACAATGTTTCGGCTGAATTTCTTTGTCAAAAGCAGGACAAATTCATCTCCCTATTCTTTGGATATTATAAATGCACTTCTCTTTTGAACTCTGTCCTTTTCACAGGTCTACAGGCAGACGGCCAGAGTGTAGTCTTCACTGACGGAGAGTACATCAACCAAATCGCTGCCTGCAAAGACGTGAGTCTCCATTCACACACACACACACACACACACACACACACACGCACACACACACACACACACACACACACACACACACACATACATTAATCTGCTGCAATGGCGCTAAAATTATTATTTTATTTGTTTTTTTTCTTGAGAGAGAGGAGTGGATGGGTACAGACTGAAGTCCTGTAGTCCTGTGCCTAATGTAGGGGAGAGATTGCTATTATACTATAATGTAGAGAGTCATTCCCGCCGGACCTGCAGACCCCGATGCACGGTCTGCATTTTTCATGCTGCTGGCGGGAACGGGCGGGTGACAGTCTATTTCAGGATAAAAACGTTTTTTTTATTCCTCAGATTATTTGTATTCTTTTTGTATCGTATGGATTATCTATTATATTAAAGGCACCTCTTTGTCGCCTTATTCAAACACACTAATAGGTGCGTTTGAAATTCTTACTGCTTCAAGTTCAGTAGTTTACCTCTCGTCTCTTTTGTTGGGCTCGCAACATCAAGTGCGCCATATGTGTGGTCTATAATTAATTAGCATGTAGGCTATAGTATGCATGGGCAGAGAAGCACAAGGCAGTTGTCTTTTCAAGGAAATTAACTTCCTAAATATGATAGTCTATAGTTTAGGCTGCTACATTGACTGGAAATAAATATTGATAACACATTTATCCGTCTTTGCCTGCAAATTGTCCTGCTCCTAAAAGTAAAGCAAAACGTAGCTCAAGTCAAGTGCCTGCTCTCCTGTTCCACTCTGGCTCTTTCAAACTACATCCAGTCAATTGGCTGATATGGCCCAACAATAGTCTACCGATAACATAATACAGCCTAATGGGCCACATGAGATTCTCTGGCATTTTAACCGATTTCTTAAGCTATTTATGGGAATGTGTATCTTGCATAGAGCAGCAAAATAGCTGGGACAGGGGCTGCAAAGCGAGCTACGTCACATACACCTAAAATAATATTGTGGGACTTTCACATACTGTACTTGTTCCCCTAAATCTATTGTTTAGCTTTTCTATATACAATACTATTTGTCATTCAGGAGTGATGGTGGCTACTTTGTTCAAATTCACAGGGCAGAATATTCTCGCTCTTGCGCTCTCTTGCTATTTCTCTCTCGCTCACACACACACACACACACACACACACACACACACACACACACACACACACACACACACACACACACACACACACACACACACACACCTACTCGCCCTGTAAATCACAAACCCTTAGTTATTTAAACAATCTTCAGTCCGGTACGGTGATGTATGCCAGCCACCTTCTCAGGCAGCCAGCCATACATGTCCGTAAGGCTTCAGAGGCAGATGTATCAGATCAGTCCCTGGATAAAAGTGGGAGGTAGGGTTGTAGAGAGAGGTGTGGGACAGAGAGAATGTCAAATTGGCTTTTTACCAAATTACAGTACGACAGACCACGTATTCACCCTGCACACCCTAATTGACAAAGAAACAAACCAAAACAAAGGCGGTCTTATGCTTTATTGATTTCAAAATAGCTTTTGACTCAATTTGGCATGGGTCTGCTATACAAATTGATAGAAAGTGGTGATGGGGGAAAAACATACATTATAAAATCCATGTACACAAACTAAGTTTGTGGTTAAAATTGGCAAAACACTGTTCTTTCCACATGGCCGTGGATTGAGCCTTGGATGCGGCTTAAGCCCCACCCTCTTCAACATATATATATAAACGAATTGGCGAGGGCACTCGAACAGTCTGCACCTGGCCTCACCCTACTAGAATCTGTTTGCTGATGATCTGGTGCTTCTGTCCCCAACCAAGAAGGTCCGAAAGCACCACCTAGATCTTCTGCACAGATTCCATCAGACCTGGGCCCTGACAGTAAATCACAGTAAAATAAAAAATAATCGTGTCCCAAAAAAGGTTCAGTTGCCAGGACCACAAATACAAATTCCATCTAGACACTGTTGCCCAACAGCACACAAAAAACTATACATACCTCTGCCTAAACATCAGCACGACAGATAACTTCTACAAAGCTGTGAACGATCTGAGAGACGAGGCAAGAAGGGCTTTCTATGCCATCAAAAGGAACATACAATTTGAAATACCAATTAGGATCTGGCAAAAAAATACTTGAATCAGTTATAGAACTCGTTCCCCTTTATAGTTGTGAGATCTGGGGTCCGCTCACCAACCAAGTATTCACAAAATGGGACAAACACCAAATTGACTCTTCATGCAGAATTCCGCAAAAATATCCTCTGTGTACAGCGTAAAACACCAAATAAAGTATGCAGAGCAGAATTGGGTAGATACCCGCTAATTATCAAAATCCAGAAAATAGCCATTCAATTCTACAACCATCTAAAAGGAAGTGATTTCATAACCTTCCATAACAAAGCCATCACCTACGGAGCTAGAGAAGAGTTCCCTAAGAAAGCTTGTCCTGGGGCTCTGTTCACAAACAGACTCCACAAAGCCCCTGGACAGCAACAGCAAGACAATTAGACCCAACCAAATCATGAGAAAACAGAAATATTATTATTTGACACATGATTACCAAAAAACTGAGCAAACAGGAATGCTGTTTGGCCCTAAACAGAGAGTACACAGTGGGAAGAATACTTGACCACTGTGACTGACCCAAAATTGAGGAATGCTTTGACTATGTACTAGCTTCGTAAGCATAGCCTTGCTATTGAGGGAGGCAGACCTGGCTCTCATGGGTAGACAGGCTATGTGCACACTGCCCACAAAATGAGTTGGAAACTGAGCTGCACTTCCTAACCTCCTGCCAAAGGTATGACCATATTAGAGAGACATATTTCCCTCAGATTACTCATACCCACAAAGATTATTTTTGTAAAGCAATTTTGATAAACTTCCATATCTATTAGGTGAAATACTGCTGTCACAGCAGTAAGATTTGTGACCCGTTGCCACAAGAAAAGGGCAACCAGTGAAGAGCAAACACCATTGTAAATTTAATCCATGTTTATGTTGATTTATTTTCCCTTCTGTACTTTATCTATTTGCACGTTGTTATAACACTGTACATAGCCATAATGACATTTGAAATGTTTCTATTTCTTTGAAACTTTAATGCTTACTGTTAATTTGATTGCTTATTTCACGTTTGTTTGATCTATTTCACTTGCTTTGGCAATGTAAACATATGTTTCCTCTGTCAATAAAGCCCTTTTGAATTGAGATGCTCCCTGCATCAGCAGTACTGGCAAGGAGCAGCCTGTCGAGTGCCGGCAACCTGCCTCCCGCGGAGGAGAGAGACAGAGGGAGGGGGAATGGTATTGACAAAGAGAGGGGAGGTGGGGAGAGGAGGTGCTAGGCAGTGGATAGGCTACGGAAATGGGAGAAGGGGGAGGGAGAGAGGATCATGTGCTCAGCAGGAATCAAAGTGTGAAATCATCACACAGTGCAGCATCACACCGTCGTGGGCCCCGCCCAGCTGCTGTCTATCATGGCTCAGCCCCAGCGCTAGCCCTAGGCTAGCCTCCATCCCTATTCCCACTGCTTGATTTGTAGATCGGGAGGTACCGAAACGCAAAGTGATCGCAAGAGGGGGGAGGTGGTTGGGGAGTGACCTGGGCGACTCTGAGGTAACGGAACGCATGAGAAAACACAAGACACCAGCGTAGCCGGACAAATCAAACAGGTAGCCTAAGCTACTATCTATGAGAATGTTTTATTTACTTCAAGGCCTACATTTTATTGTGTAACTGCCTTAATTTTGCTGGACCCCAGAAAGATTAGCTGCTGCCTTGGCAACAGCTAATGGGGATCCATAATAAATACAAATACATTGTACAACTGGCAACAACAAGCTGAATTGTGACTATATTCCACACAGAAAACGACCGGTCATAAGCAATGACAATGGCTGGTAATGTTCATCAGCTGTTGGCCTGAGTGGAGCTGTTGGGCAGTTGGCTTGAATGGGAGGGAGGGCATTGATGTTATGGCCAAGAGAAACGGTCAGTCTTACAGACAGGTCAGGGGCTCTAGTCTTCATCGGGCACCTTGCTGTCTCGGTGCACAGTTCCTCTGTAGTAACAGCTCCATAGGTATCTAGTCCTCAATGGCCTAAGTGTAGCATCCAGCTGGGTGATGCCTTGGCAGCTGAGGCGGCAAAGCACACCACACATCAGCCATGGTCCGGAAAAGTCCCTTCTACGAGCGTTATCAGTCATCCCATCTCCGCACACAGGCCTTATCCTTCTTAATCTATGGATTTCACATGACTGGGCAGGGGTGCACCCATTTTTGTTGTTGTTCCATGGGTGGACTTGAAGGGCATAGGCCCACCCACTTGGCAGCCAGGCCCAGCCTATCAGAATGAGTTTTTACCCACAAAGTGGCTTTATTACAGACATAAATGCGCCTCAGCTCAAATGATCTCGCAGGGGTAAGAAGCTGGATGTGGAGGTCCTGGGCTGGTGTGGTTACATGTGGTCTGCGGTTGTGAGGCCGGTTGGACGTACTGCCAAATTCTCTAAAATGACATTGGAGGCAGCTTATGGTAGAGAAATTATCATTTCATTCTCTGGCAACAGCTCTGGTGGACATTCCTGCAGTCAGCATGCCAATTGCACATTTCCTCAACTTGAGCCATCTGCGGCATTGTTGTGTGACAAAACTGCACATTTTTGTGGACTTTTATTGTCCCCATTACAAGGTGCACCTGTGTAATGATCATGGGGTTTAATCAGCTTCTCTGTCACACCTGTCAGGTAGATGGATTATCTTGGCAAAGGAGAAATGCTAATCAACAGGGATGCATTTTCACAAAGCTTTTTGTGCGTATGGAACATTTCTGGGATGTTTTATTTCAACTCATGAAACCTGGGACCCAACACTTTACATGTTGTGTTTATATTTTTGTTCAGTGTAATTGGCTTGTCATTGCGTTGTTCAACATTACTATTAAGACTACTCGTTTATAGTACCTCATTCTGTGCTTTGGTAACTTCCTGTCCTATTGACGGACTCTGGCCAGACTGAAGACGATGCAGAGTTTGAAGAAATGCTATGTATGCGGCATGCTTTTCTCAATGGAGCCTCGGATGCTAGGTGGCCCTGCGATGCCACTTCGTTGTAGACGGTTCCTATTGAAATTATCTACTTTCGCAGAAACGCAACAGACTACAAATTCGGGAGGTAAACAGGGCATAACCAAGGGGCCAGGAAAATAACTAAGTAGGAAAATAGCGTTTTAGGATTGCACAAAAAAAAAAATCAAAGTTGACAATAGTTTCTGAAGTCATTTTAATTACGACAAACGTGCAAACTTGTTGCCGAAGTTGAATGAATATCCTCCCATTATGAACTTTATTTCAGATAGCATCCCGTTATGAAATGAAGCAACTTATTTCCTCATTTAGTTCTCGAGCGAGCGAAGAAAGCTGTTTTGGAGAATTGTCATGACAGCTGTCCATAAAAATGAGTAGAGGGTTCCCATCTGATCTTTGCCATTGATATCTTCTGTGATAGCAAAGCCCACTGTCTAGTGACAAGTGTGCCATCTAGCTATTCATCTCTATGCCGGGGTCACACTGGCAGCTGAAAAGATTTTGAATGAAAATAAAATAAATTTGTATGAGGCTGTGCAGCAATGTCACTTTCACAGGATGACACATTAGTATAGGCTAAAGGGATTCTCTACTTATAGAAACAAATCTGTTCCCTACCTTTATTATTCATTAGTTTACCTTTCCTACCGTAAGGGAATTTCTGACAGCAGACCCTTTGAAAATAATTTCCCCATTCCAGATGATCCATGATCATGAAATTATTAATCAAATAGCCTTGTCTAGGCCTACTCATAATTGTGTATGCATATTCATATAGATTATGCATTTTCATAACGCATTGTATAGAGGCAGGATTTACATTTCTTGATCAATGCGCTGGCACATGGCCGCAGTGTGTTCGATTATCAATTGGGACAAATTATTGATTTCATTGGTTGACATTACAGAATGGTAGGCTGATATTTTATTTTCTCCTAGTCGTAAGTGGATGAAAACAATGGTGCTTAGCCTACATTTCACAAGTGCATAAAATGTTGTCGTGTCGCAGAGGGGCCAGGCTATGGTGTAGCCTGCTCTCTTATTTTTACTGCAAACCATTTAGGAAATTTAAGCCGTGACCAAGATGTTTCTGATCAGATTGAAGATTATTTTTGAATGAATTAGATTTTTCTAGTAACTAATCCCAAACACTGTTGGGGATGACACACAGTGCATTCGGAAAGTATTCAGACCCCTTGACTTTTCACACATTTTGTTACGTTATAACCTTATCCTAAAATGGATTAAATCGTTTTTTCCCCCTCATCAATCAACACACAATACCTCATAACGACAAAGCAAAAATGGGTTTTTAGATTTTTTTTGCAAATGTTTAAATAAATAAAAAATGAATCACATTTACATAAGTATTCAGACCCGTTACTTAGTACTTTGTTGAAACACCTTTGGCATCGATTACAACTGCAAGTCTTCGGGTATGACGCTACAAGCTTGGCACACCTGTATTTGGGGAGTTTCTCCCGTTCTTCTCTGCAGATCCTCTCAAGCTCTGTCAGGTTGGATGGGGAGCGTCACTGCACAGCTATTTTCAGGTCTCTCCAGAGATGTTTGACCGGGTTCAAGTCCCGGCTCTGGCTCGGCCACTCAAGAACATTGAGTTGTCCAGAAGCCACTCCTGCGTTGTCTTGGCTGTGTGCTTAGGGTCGTTGTCCTGTTGGAAGGTGAACCTTCGCCCCAGTCTGAGGTCCTGAGCGCTCTAGAGCAGGTTTTCATCAAGCATGTCTCTGTACTTTGCGCTTTTAATCTTTCCCTCGATCCTGACTAGTCTCCCAGTCCCTGCTGCTGAATAACATCGCCCAGCCTGATAATGCATTTAGGTAGGCTACCTGCAACCACGTTTCATATATTCAACCGCACATAGACTACATGACCAAAAGTATGTGGACAACTGCTCGAACATCTCATTCCAAAATCATGGGCATTAATATGGAGTTGGTCCCCTCTTTGCTGATATTACAGCCTCCAACCTTCTGGGAAGGCTTCCAACTAAATGTTGGAACATTGCTCAGAGAGTTGCTTCCATTCAGCCACGAGCATTAGTGAGGTCAGGCACTGATGTTGGGTGATTAGGCCTGGCTCACAGTCTGCGTTCAGTTCATCCCTAAGGATGAATGGGGTTGAGGTCAGGGCTCTGTGCAGGCCAGTCAAGTTTTTCCACACCAATCTCGACGAACCATTTCTGTATGGACTTCGCTTTGTGATCGGGAGCATCGTCATGCTGAAACAGGAAAGGTCCCACACTCAAACTGTTGCCATAAAGTTGGAAGCACAGAATTGTCTAGAATGTCATTGTACTCTATGCTTTAACGATATTTCCCTTCCTTGGAACTAAGGGGCCTAGCCCAAACCATGAAAAATAGCCCCAGACCATTATGCGTCCTCCACCAAACTTTACAGTTGGCACTATGCAAATTGAATTTTATTTGTCACTTGCGCCGAATAGAACCGGTGTAAACCTTACTGTGAAATGCTTACTTACAAGCCCTTAACCAACAATAAAGTTCAATAGAGTTAAGAAAATATTTACTCAATACACTAAAGTGAACGAAAAAATGTAAATAAAAGAAACACAATAAAATTACGTAACAATAACAAGGCTGTATAGGGGGGTACTGGTACCGAGTAAATGTGCGGGGGGGTACAGGTTTGTAGAGGTAATTTGTAAAGTGACTATGCATAGATAATAAACAGTGAGTAGCAGGGGGTGTCAATGCAAATATTTCGGGTGGCCATTTGATTAACTGTTCAGCAGTCTTATGGCTTGGGGGTAGAAGCTGTTAAAGAGCATTTTGGTCCCAGACATGGCGCTCTGGTACTGCTTGCAGTGCGGTAGCAGAGAGAACAGTCTGTGACTTGGGTGACTGGAGTCTTTGACCATTTTTTGGGCCTTGCGCTGACACCGACTAGTATATAGGTCCTGGATGTCAGGAAGCTTGGCCCCAGTGATGTACCCTCTGTAGTGCTTTACGGTCAGATGCCGAGCAGTTTCTATACCGGGGGGTGAGGATGCTCTCAATTGTTCAGCTGTATAACTTTTTAAGGATATGGGACCCATGCCAAATCTTTTCAGTCTCCTGAGGGGGAAACGGTGTTGTCATGCCCTCTTCAGGACCGTCTTGGTGTGTTTGGACCATGATAGTTCGTTGGTGATGTGGACACTCTAGACCCGCTCCACTTCAGCCTCGTCAATGTTAAAGGGGGCCTGTTCAGCCCTCCTTCTCCTGTTGTCCACGATCCGCTCCTTTGTCTTGCTCACATTGAGGGAGAGGTTGTTGTCCTGGCACCACACTGCCAGGTGTCTGATGACCTCCCTATAGGCTGTCTCATCATTGTCGGTGATCAGGCCTACCGCCGTTGTGTCGTCAGCAATCTTAATGGCGGTGTTGGAGTCATGCTTGGCCACACAGTCTTGGGAGTACAGGAGGGGACTAAGCACGCACCCCTGAGGGGTCCCAGTGTTGAAGATCAGCATGGCAGATGTGTTGTTGCCTGCCCTTACGACCTGGGGACGTCCCATCAGAAAGTCCAGGATCCAGTTGCAGAGGGAGGTGTTTAGTCCCAGGGTCCTTAGCTTGGTGATGAGCTTTGATGGCACTATGGTTTTGAATGCTGAGCTGTAATCAATGAATAGCATTCTCACATAGGTGTTCCTTTTGTCCAGGTGGGAAAGGGCAGTGTGGAGTGTGATTGAGATTGCGTCATCTGTTGATCGGTTGGGGCGGTATGCGAATAGGAGTGGGTTTCTGGCATGATGGTGTTGTGAGCCTTGACCAGCCTTTCAAAGCACTTCATGGCTAACAACGTGAGCGCTACAGGGCGGTAATCATTTAGGCAGGTTACCTTCACTTTCTTGGGCACAGGGACTATGGTGGTCTGTTTGAAACGTGGGTATTACAGATTCGGTCAGGGAGAGCTTGAAAATGTCAGTGAAGACACGTTCCAGTTGGTTCACGCAGGCTTTGAGTACACATCCTGGTAATCCATCTGGCCCCACGGCTTTGTGAATGTTGAGCTGTTTAAAGGTTTTGCTCACATCGACTACGGAGAGCATGATCACAGTTGTCCGGAACAGCTTGTGCTCTCTTGCATGCTGAAGTTTGCCTTGAAGCGAGCATAAAAGGCATTTAGCTCGTCTGATAGACTCACGTCACTGGGTAGCTCGTGGCTGGGTTTCCATTTGTAGTCCGTAATATTTTTGGAGCCCTGCCACATCCGACGAGTGTTTTTTTTTTTTTTAAGCGACCGGATTAGTGTCCTGCTCCTTGAAAGCGACAGCTCTAACCTCTTGCTCGGTGCAGATGTTGCCTGTAATCCATGGCTTCTGGTTGGGAAATATAGGTACGGTCACTGTGGGAACGACGTCATTGATGAAGCCGGTGACGGAGATGGTGTACTCCTCAATGCCATTGGATGAATCCCGGACTGGAACATATTCCAATTTTGTGCTTGCACAACAGTCCTGTAGCGTAGCATCCATGTCAGCTGACCACTTTCGTATTGAGCGAGTCTCTGGTTTCTTCCTGTTTTAGTTTTTGCTTGTAAGCAGGAATGAGGATATAATTATAGTCAGAGTTGCCAAATGGAGGGCGAGGGAGAGCTTTGTATGCATCTCTGTGTGCGAAGTAAAGATGGTATAGAGTTTTTTTTTCCCGCTCTGGTTGCACATGTGACTTGCTGGTAGAAATGAGGTGAAATGGATTTAAGTTTGGCTGCATTAATGTCCCCGGCCACTAGGAGCGCCGCTTCTGGATGAGCATTTTCTTCTTTGCTTATGGCCTTATACAGCTCGTTGAGTGCGGTCTTAGTGCCAGCATCGGTTTGGTGGTGGTAAATAGACGGCTACTAATGGTATACTTAAATACGAAATACTTTTGAATAAGTAATGAAGTGCAATAATGGAGATAGACATGAGCCTGCAAGGCTATCAGAGCAGAGTGGGAGAGACATCATAAAAATAGAATCTCAAGCACACACTTTTCTCTCCCCACAGCAACGGCCATGCATTGCTCTCAAAACATACAATATTTCACAAACCTAAGCCAGGGTCCAACCCAACTGGTATGTTGTGACCTGATGCCATAGCTAGCTAGCTAGGGGTGTGTCTCCATGCACGAACACACACAGTGTATGGTTGTCAAAATCGTCATATCCAAATCTCTTTGCATGTCAGGAATACCTGACTTTGCGTGTTTCTATGTGTGTTACTCAGGACTAGGTTTTCAAAATTCCAGTAATGTTCCTTAAAACTCTCAGGTATTCCAGAAATCCTGGGTGGGCGGATTCTGGATTTCCTGCTTATTCTCTCCTGATTCTAGGAATCTTCCAACCAGGATTTCTGAAAAACCAGGACATTTTGAGATAAAGTTACTGAAATTGCCATGTTTCCCTCAGGATGGGTTTGTGGTGCGGATCTACGCGACCAGTACAGACCCAGCACTGCAGCAGGAGCTTCAGCTGAAACTGGCCAGGAAGTGTCTCCATGCCTGCGGTATCTCTCTGTTTGACCTGGAGAAAGACCTTCACATCATCAGTGAGTCCTACTGACTATGCTCTCGGGTAAAGTTTCCCCTAGGTACAGATCTATGGTCAGCTTCCCTTCCCCCAATCCTAACCTTAACCATTAGCGGGGGAAATGCTAGTCTCAACCAAGATCAGTGTCTAGGGAAACTTCACCATCTCACTCTGTCAAATATTGGCATGAGGCAAAATCATATGTGTGTTTTTAGGTAGAGACTGTTGTCACTGAATCAGAGGATGGACTTATTGTAATGTCTGGAATGGAATAAACACAAACCACCATACCTTTCGATTCATTCCATTCCAGGGATTGCAATGCACCGGTCTCCACGTGTGAGTTTCTGTAATATATTTCTGGGTGTGTGAATTTGTGCGTCTGTGTTTCTCATATCAAAATGTGTTTTTGCGTTTTCAAGGTACAGGGTTTGACGAGGAGGCAGCATTGCTGGGAGCAGGCAGGGAGTTTGCTTTGATGAAAACGGCCTCAGGAAAGGTAAGATCACCAGAACTGTACAAACTGAGATGCATGTGTGTTACTGTGGGTGCAAAGAAGATTGAATTCGAGAAGCAGGCAATCGTCATTCTAATCTGATGTGACCAGCGACACAAGGGCTCTGCTCGGTCTGTTCTTCCTCATTATATACACACACAAACACACACTCCTTCTGCCTCACACAAGTCCATTAAAGCTCCCTAACACAACAACATCTGCTTGAAGTTAACACATTTGAGCTACTTCAGTCACGTGACCACCAGTGTGTATATACTAAGAACCAAATGGAGGCGAAACGGGAATAGACTAACATGGAATTGTCCAATAGTTTTCCGTTGCAAAGCGTTACCCGTTGCTATATATTTTTGGTGCACTGCCTCCTATGCTTATTTTCTTAAACGAACACATAGACACATGGCTCAACATTCAGTTCAAATTTGACTAAAACCATTATTTCGATAAGTAAATTCACACTATTTCATTCTTCTTCTAGAGGAAATAGTCTGATAAAAAAATCTGGTTGTTGGTTCTTTTAGTCATGTTGTCACAGACGCGACCAGTCATTAATTATGTTATGCAAAAGGTCTAGTCGTCTGTTCTCACGAGTGGTTGCTATGTAGGCTGAGTAAAGTTAATTTCACTTGCTAGCTAGCAAACCAACTTCAGCACCTGGAATGACAGTAAACGACTCGCATTTCCGTTAGAGCTTTGTGTTTATTGGCATTTTCAAATATGTTGATGTGTGAATTGCTCTGGCTCAGAGCACATTTCTCTTCTGGACACTTCACTATGTATGGTACAAGGGAGATTGCTAGAGTCGCTAGAGCGATGAGCTAAGTGAAGCCCCCCCCTGGCCGAACCCTCCCCTAACACGGGCGACGCTGGGCCAATTGCGCGCCGCCCAGGACTCCCGATCACGTCCGGTTGTGATATAGCCTGGGATCGAACCCCGGTCTGTAGTGACGCCTCTAGTACTGCGATGCAGTGCCTTAAACCGCGGTGCCACTCGGGAGGCCCCAAAAGACCATTATTCTAAACAGTGCAGGACACTTGCCAAGTGCAGGACAAAAATGCAAAAATATAAACGCTACATGCAAACATTTCTAAGATGTTATTGAGTTAAAGTTCATATAAGGAAGTCAGTCAATTTAACATGACTGGGAATACAGATATGCATCTGTTGGTCACAGATACCTTAAATAAAAAGGTAGGGGCGTGGAGCCAAAAACTAGTCAGTATCTGGTGTGACCACAATTTGCCTCATGCAGCGTGACACATCTCCTTCACATAGAGTTGATTATGCTGTTGATTGCTGCCTGTGGAATGTTGTCCCACTTCTTCAATGGCTGTGCAAAGTAGATGGATATTGCCGGGAAGGTGAGTAATACAGGCCATGGGAGAATTTGGACATTTTCAGCTTCCAGGAATTGTGTACAGATCCTTGTGACATGGGGCTGTGTATTATCATGCTGAAACATGAGGTGATGGCAGCGGATGAATGACACGACCTCGTCACGGGTATCTCTGTGCATTCAAATTGCAGTCGATAAAATGCAATTGTGTTCGTTGTCCGTAGCTTATGCCTGCCCATACCTTAACCCCACCACCACCATTGGAGACTTTTTTTATAATGTTGACATAAGTAAACCGCTCACCCACACGTCTGCCATCTCCCCGTTACAGTTGAAACCGAGATTTAATCTGTGAAGAGCACACTTCTCCAGTGTGCCAGTGGCCATCTAAAGTGAGAATTTTCCAACTGAAGTTGGCTACGACTCCGAACTGCAGTCAGGTCAAGACCCTGGTGAAGACGACGAGCACGCAGATTAGTTTAAATTAACATTAAATTCCTGCAGTCAGCATGCCAATTGCACGCTCCCTCAACTTGAGACATTTGTGGAATTGTGTTGTGTGACAAAACTGCACATTTTAGAGTGGCCTTTTATTGTCCCCAGCACAAGGTGCACCTGTGTAACGATCATGCTGTTTTAATCAGCTTCTTGATATGCCACACCTGTCAGGTAGATGGATTATCTTGGCAAAGGAGACATGCTCACTAACAGGGATGTAAACAAATTTGTGCACCAACATGAGCGTAAAATAAGCTTTTTGTACATATGGAATGTTTCTGGAATGCTTTATTTCACCTTATGACACAAAGGACCAACAATTTAGATGTTGCATTTATATTTTTGTTCAGTGTAGCTCGTCTGGTATGCACGCGTCACTGGACAGCTCACGGCTGTGTTTCTTTTTTAATCTGTGATAGTTAGCATGCCCTGTCACATCCCACAATTGTCGGAGCCGGTGTAGTAGGATTCGATCTTAGTCCTGTATTGACGAATTGCCTTTTTGATGGTTTGACGGAGGGCGTAGCGGGATTTCTTGTAAGCCTCCGGATTAGTGTCACGCTCCTTGAAAGCAGCAGCTCTAGCCTTAAGCTCAGTGTGGATGTATTCGTGCCTTCAGGAAGCCTGAATTTAAAATTGATTAAATTCTGATTTTGTCACTGGCCTAGACACAATACCCCATAATGTCAAGGGGAATTATGTTTTTAGAAATATTGACAAATGTAATTAAAAATGTAAATCTGAAAAGTCTTAAGTCAATAAGTATTCAACCCCTTTGTTATGGCAAGCCCAAATAAGTTCAGGAGTAAAAATATGCGAGAAAGTCACATAAGTACATGCAATCACTCTATGTGCAATAATAGTGCTTAACACAATTATCTGTAAGGTCCCAGAGTCAAGGAGAGAATTTCAAACACAGATTAAACCACAAAGACAAATAAGGTTTTCCAATGCCTCGCCAAGGAGGGCACCTATTGGTAGATGGGTAAAAATAAGAAAAGCAGACATTGAATATCCCTTTGAGCATGGTGATTAGTTAGTTAGTTAGTTAGTTGTTAGTGATTAGTGAGTTATTAGTTACTCTTTGGATGATGTATCAATATACCCAGTCACTACAAAGATACAGGCGTCCAGAGAAAAAGGAAACCGCTCATGGATTTCACCATGAGGCCAATGGTGACTTTAAAACAGTTAGTTTAATGGCTGTGATAGAAAACTGAGGATGGATCATCAACATTGTAGTTACTCCAGAATACTAACCTAAATGACAGAGTGAAAAGAAGGAAGCCTGTACAGAATAAAAATGCATCCTGTTTGCAATAAGGCACTAAAGTAAATCTGCAACAAACAAAAAAATCTTTGGAACTTTGGTTTTCCTAGATATGGCTACTATATTGGGATCACTACATATGATGGATTTGGATACTGCTTTAAAGCAAATTTCTGCAGCGTTAGTAAATAGATGTTGATTTCATTCCTGTCCTTTTTGTAACTACCTTGGTAGGTTGACTCATAACTTGAACCAGGTTGTAGGTACTGGTTACAGTTTGAAGCGTTTTCTTGAGTGGGCAGCTTGATGAAAGTCGGTCAATATTTAAATCACCCAGAAAATATACAGTGGGGACGATGTCATCGATGCACTAATTAACCTCTTTCAGCTAGGGGGCACTATTTTTATGTTTGGAAAAATAACGTTCCCAAGGTAAACGGACTATTTCTCAGGTCCAGATGCTAGAATATGCATATAATTGACAGATTAGGATAGAAAACACTCTAAAGTTTCCAAAACTGTCAAAATATTGTCTGAGTATAACAGAACTGATTTTGCAGGCGAAAACCTGAGGAACTCCAACCCGGAAGTGCTTTTATTTGGAAAAATCCCTGTTCCATTGCCTGCCCCTCCATTTAAAGGGGTATCAAACAGATTCCTTTTCCAATGGCTTCCTCAGGCTGTGACCGGGCTTTAGACATAGTTTCAAGCTTTTATTTTGAAAAATGAGCGAGATTTATCAAAACGCGTCAGGTGTCCTTTGATTAGTTCATGCGCCCGAGAGTTGTAGCTCGACATTTTCTTTCTCTGTAATATTGAATAGTTTACCGTCCGGTTGAAATATGATCGATTATGTGTGTTAAAAATAACCTGAGGATTGATTATAAAAAAACATTTGACATGTTTCTACGAACATTACGGATACTTTTTGGAATTTTCGTCTGCCCTTCAGGACCGGAACGAGCCTGTGGTTTTCTGAACATAACGTGCAAACCAAATGGCGGTTTTTGGTTATGAAACTAATCTTTATCGAACAAAAATAACATTTATTGTGTGACTGGGAGTCTCGTGAGTGCAAACATCCGAAGATCATCAAAGGTAAGCGATTAATTTGATTGCTTTTCTGACCAAGCTAATTTGCGGCTAGCTGTTCTTACTGTTTTGTCTAGTGATTGATCAACTCACAAACGCTTGGATTGCTTTCGCTGTAAAGCATATTTTCAAAATCTGACATGATAGGTGGATTAACAACAAGCTAAGCTGTGTTTTGGTATATTTCACTTGTGATTTCATGATTATAAATATTTTTGGTATTTTTTTTTTTTTAATTTGGCGCTCTGCAATTCAGCGGTTGTTTACGAAAATGATCCCGCTAAAGGGATCCGTGCATCAAGAAGTTAATGAAGTGAGTTTACCATATGCTGCCATTCTGTCGTGCCGTTGTTCAACCACGACTCAGGATATTACAGTTCTTCAGATCACGTCGATAGGATAGTCTCGAGCGAAGCTCGTCCAGTTTATTCTCCAGTTATAACAAATTTGTCAATATAACGGGGGGTAAAGGCTGTTTATTCACATGGCGATGTAGCCACCTCAGGTATCACGCACGGCCTCTATAACGCTGCCTCTTTTCGAGTTTTGGGGATTTGGGCCTGGTCCGGATGAACAGTATGTCCTTCGCCGGCAAATCATTGAAACTATTCATACCTTTCGAGGTTAGTGATTGCTGTTTTGATGTGCAGAAGCTATTTTCAGTCATAGGAAATAATGGATAGAAACATTATGTACAAAAAAAAGTTGATCAGCGAGGGAAAAACACAAAAAATAGCACAATTGGTTAGGAGCCCATAAAACGGCTGCAATTCCCTCCAGCACCATTCTAATTCATAGATATTAAATGATTGGAACAAACCGATACCAAAGATGTTCTACGCATCTATCTGTGCCTATACAGTTGTAAATGCTACATATTGTCACAGGGATCCAGCCCTTGCCATACCCTATGGCTTTGGGCCCACCCATATGGTGCCAGTCAAAATCGACGAGCCAATGTTGCCAGAGCCAAAATGACTGCTAGTGCTTGGTTCAGTTTCTTAACAAATATGTTCAGTATTTTAGATTTAACAGGGTCTAAAATTACAGTAGTTTGGGCCAGGAGATTACAATACTGTCGTGACGTGACAACCATTAATGTGATGACTGTTATTTTATCAAACCAATTAACTATGTTTAATTATTATGTGATTCAATTAATCATGTAACAATTAACTCAGTACTAACTTGGGGCACCCCGGGAAAAGTTTGTTTAATGAGTTACCGTTTCCCGAATTAACTCAAGAATATATCAGGATATAGCATTATCATACCAGCCATCAATTAATGTATCATTACCTCATCAGTTTCATTCTGAACGTCGTTGACACCGTAAATCTGCACGACCCCTAACCTAAATGTAGAATCAGCGATACACAAATTGCTTAATTATTTATTTACTAACTAAATAATCACACAGAATTACATAAACACACACACACACACAGTATAGATGATTGATTATTAACATAATGCAATGAAACAGTCTATAGTGGACTAACCCGATATGACCGCTTGTTACACAATGAAAGGGGTGGGGAAAGAAAGAGCGGGATAGACAGTGGGCTTATTGTACATACATGTGGAAGCTATGCTCATGAGAATGAATACTTTGTACATGAATGACCGCTCATTTGAAAATAATTGCAATGTATGTCTCTGTCCTTCTATGGGGAGTAGTTCGACAAAAGTCTCTGGTTTGTCCACCAGAGGTCACAATGTCCTTAGTAGTTGTAGGCTTCTTTGTTCTGGAGTGTTTGTTAGAATAGTTACATCCAACGTACCACACGGTGTTGAGGGGTCTGTTATTCCTCCTGTTCATCAGAATAGATACCTCAAAGGTACCGATGGTGAGGAGAGGAAACTGTTCTTTGCCGTCCGTCTTTGGTCGAGTTTCCTAGACTATTTTACATATACAGCTGCAGACTGTGAAAGTCTAGTCTTCATCTTCTTCACTTGTCAAGAGTTTCAGAGGGTCTTACCATTTTCTGGTGTAGTAGTTTTAAACCATTGGTCACATTCAGCTTGCGCTGCACTTAGGTCTGGTAGAGTCTAACCATTCGTGACGTCCGGCTTACACCGTCCACCTGCTTGGTCTGTATTTAAATTGCAACCATTTCAGCGTGTGGACTGCGTCCTCATGTTCTCTGGTCTAGTTTTCAGAGGTTCCCACCATTTTATAACGTTCAGTTCACGCTGTCTGTCACGCTGGTCTAATGTAAATTTAGTTAGCATTCCTTTTATGCACTCGCCTTGGAGGGCGGCTCCATCACGTTGCCACAAAGTCTATGCTCACGTGGGCGTGGTTACTGACTTGGCAAAAGTTTATATGAAAAACAATTCTCATTTAGAAGGCTAAAATCACATTTCATCTTCACAAAAGTGTTCTAAAACTTAAAACGTATATGATTACAACATTTAGATGCAAACCTGGTAACGCGAACATGTCTGCTTTCAGAGTTAGTTATCTTGTTATACCATCTGTAATGACATCACAAAATGCTAAATAATGTGACATGATTATTGTTTGGATCCCCACCAACCATTTCCCACATTTTTTGTTAGAAATATTGTTTCAATGTCCAATCTTTTGATAATGTTTTGGCAGTGTTTCTCTCTACACACACACAATTTTTGACTTCTCCATACTGCAGTGCAAGAGAGAAATTTTACGACCGGTTGTTAAGTCATAACATTGCCCCAACCCCCTCCTCACCCAGGAGCCAGAGTCCTCACCCAGGAACGAGAGTCATGACCGTCCCCCTCTGGTGGTTTCAGTCTTGTAATTATCCTGCAAGTTGCACACCACCATAACCAGGATGTCCTTGTTGTGGATTTTCGTTGCGTTCCCCCTCTGGTGGTTTACCCTGGTAGGCTTTCTAAAAGCTGCAAACCACCACCAGAATGGCCAGGGGATGTCCTGGTTGGGGATTGATGTTGCGGTCCCCCTCTGGTGGTTTACCCTGGTAGGCTTTCTGCCAACGGAGCAGTCCAACACCAGAATGGGCAGCGGATGGCCGTTCCGGACACGCCGTCTGCACGTCCAGGCTGGTAGCTCTGCGCAGTAACTTAGGCAGATGTCAACAACGTACACACACTCACAAGATATTTAATTACTTCACAAATGAGCAGCGTTGTGGCACTAACTGATGGTTGTATGGGGAACTTGTTTATGGCTTTATCACTTCCTAATAAGTGTCAAAGAAAATGAAACGAAAAGGAATTTAAGCATTAAAAAAAAGATGTATACAAAACAGAGTTATCACACCGTAATTATCTAATAGGACTATTTTCCATATATAGTTGAAGTCGAAGTTTACATACACTTAGGTTGGAGTCATTTAAAAATCGTTTTTCAACCACTCCACAAATGTCTTGTTAAGAACTCACACTTCTGTAAGTTTGCATGTAGTCCATACTCTTTCAGTCTTCTCAGGACCTTTTCCAGGTTAGCCATGTGATCTTTGTGTCTGCATCCTGTTATGATCATGTCATCCAGGACACATTGGGTTCCTGGGATTTCTTGAAAGATGTGGTCAATAGTTTGTTGCCAAATGGCTGGGGCTGATGAAATGCCAAAAACCAGGCGGTATTTCCTGTATAGACCTTTGTGTGTGTTTGTCAGGTACTGTTTGGTGCTCTTTTCAACAGGTAGCTGCAGGTAAGCCTGTTTCAGGTCAATTTTACTGAAGTGTTTCCCACCAGCTAGTGCAGCAAAAATGTCATCCAGATGTGGCGGGGGGGTATTGGCCCACATGCAACATTGAATTCACAGTTACTTTCAAGTCCCATCCCTCCCGGGTAATCGGGCAACTTTTGCAAAAAAATTATGTCTGAGTGAGGGAAATCCTGTAAATTAAGAGCACTCAATGTATTCTGAATGATGAGACGTTGAGGATTATAATTAATACCACTTTGATGTTATAAACCAAACCTCTGTGAATCCAAATGTGCACTTCACGTTTCCAGATCATAAACCTCATGTTATAAAGTGTCAACTTTTATGATCACAATGTTTGTATGTGGTCATACCCTGGTTTGTTTTGAACAGAATGGGCCTATGTTTGTTTATTGCTTATAAGAAAATGAGCCGCTGCACACGCACGTGAACGCACTCGTGACTCCTTTCTATGTGCGCCAACATGTCGATCCATTTCTCCGAGTTGCTTTGTGAAAGCCTAAAACGTTGCAAGATGGTATTTCATAACTTAGCTAGTCATGTTGGAAATGGAACAGGCTTTCAAATCATGCCCACCTGACCCAGATTGTGATTTATAATGGAACTTTTTTTGACTACAGTAATTGTGTGATGGGGGATGCAGGGTTGTGTTCCAAACGAAAAAACAACTTAACATTTACTTTATGTATTTTTTTCAGCATATTTTAAATAACTTGTAGAAAATACCCTTTATTACACTGTCCTAAAAAATGATGACCGTCCTGTCACTTTACTTGGACTAAGAAAATACACCTTATGACTCTGTCAAGAAGCATTATGACCACCATAATCATATAAGCCAGATGGGCCCATCACGTAGATGCCCTTATGTCAGTCATCAGTCAAAAAGAGGGTGTCTTGTCCTGCTCCTTAAATCTTCTCCTTCATTCATCCTAGTCATCAGCAATAGAGCATTGGGGTAGATGTCTGACATCGATGTGTGCACAATTACAATGATAATGTAATATTGTCTTATGTTTCATAAAATGTTATGTAACATGAACATCCTGTTGACAAGTAGGCTATGGTGTAATGGAATGTTTTGTGGGTTTTGACACTCTTTTGTAGGTATCATAACCAGCCATAAAATAAGGAAATATGTGTCACAACAGGGTCTAAATATGTCATGACAGTTTTCTGACCATATTATGAAAGGTTATGACACGTTATATTAGCTGTTATGACATGGTTATGACAAAGTGTTACCAAGCACTGTGTGCCTGCTCTAGTTCCTCAACGGCACAGCTAGTAGAGCTGAAAGTACCTTATAGTTGAAGACTTCTTTGAGTCATAAAAGTGCATTAAAATTGCTTAGGGAACTATGCCCACTTTAGTGAGGTGTGTGGCCACTTGCACCTACCCCACATTTTCCAGGAGTAGTCTTTAAAAAAAATCAACAGTGTAATATTTGGATTGTCTTGTGTCAGGTGAACTGTTATGTCAAACTTTGGTCTAATAATTTCCCCATTATTTCCAAACTGTTCCCTTTCAATTGCTACAATGGTTGTGCATATGCTCTTCATTTATTTTCTGCAAGAAACATTTCAATTTAGCCCTATCCAAATAGGCCTTAACATCCCACAAGTGTTGTGATTTGGCCAAATTTTTTAGAGAGGCTGAATTGGCTGATTTTTGCCTCAGTTTTCCTCCTCATTAAGAAATGCATCTGAAAAGACGAGATTTGATACTTGGAGGCATGCTTTGGTGTGAGTGTTTCTTGTGTGTCTTCGCACGTGGGATGTGTATGTACATTCTTTCTGGAAACACTCACCGGTCTAAACAACTTGAAAACAGTCTAAGCAGCTCTAAAGTGGTCCAGTGAGGTTTGCTCTCATTTGTGTCTGGAGGTGGTACTTGAGCCAATTAGCTTTTGTGCTTCACTGATGTTGTGATAATAAGAAAACTCTTTTTCAGCCGAAGCGTCCGGCGTGAGACCATGGTAAAGTTAGAGGTTTTCAACCGTTAAAGTTAGTTTTTCATAACAGTTCCTTTAAAAAATATTTTCTCTCTCTCCCTCTCCACCCTGCCCCTCCCTCCCTCAGATCTACTACACAGGGAAGTATCAGAGCCTTGGCATCAAGCAAGGTGGTCCGTCGGCAGGTAAATGGGTGGAGCTGCCTGTCACCAAGTCCCCTAAGATCATCCAGTTCTCGGTGGGCCATGACGGCTCACACGCCCTGCTTGTGGCCGAGGATGGCAGCGTGTTCTTCACCGGCTCTGCCAGCAAGGGAGAGGATGGAGAGTCCAGTAAGTATGGATGATAACACACACCTACACAGACGGGAAGGATGTGATTCAAGATGCCACTGACGGATATTTAGTGACTTTTTTTTCATGTTTATCTTAATTTTTTTCGTACAGAAAGTTCATACTATTATCACATGACCGCCAAGTACTTCTGGACATCAGATCGACAGTTGGTAACCTTGATTTCGAATTCAACATCGACTCAGTTGTTCCCTTGTTCATGCCTTTGTTTTGTGGGCTACCAAAACGCTGCAGGTGTCGACGACCTGGCTTCCTTGTGAGACTGAGACGAAGAGAAAATCGACTGGCACTCCCCTCTGTTCTTTTTGGCAAATGTCCAGTCAATCGAGAATAAGATGAGAGACTCTCGAACAAAGCTCTTCCATCAGACAAACTTGAAAAGCTGCAATATTGTATGTCTTGCAGAGATGTGGATGGATGACTATACCTAGAACTCAGGGGTTTCTCCATGCAGCGGCATGATTGGACAAAGGCGGCCTCGGGCAAGTCCAAAGGGGAGGGGTGTGCCTCTTCATAAACAACTAGTGCGCTGCTTCCGTTGTGAAAAATCTTAAGCTTTTGCTCACCTGATAAAGAATACCTCTAGGTAAGCTGCATAATCTACCAAGAGTTGTCATCCGTAATTTTCACGAATGTCTAAATCCCTCATAGAACCTACACCGCTAAGGCACTCAACAAACTATATATAGGGCCATAAAAAAACAAGAAAACCACTCACCCAGAGGCAATGTTTCTGGTGGGCGGAGACTTTAAAGCTGGGAGACTTAAAACCGTTGTACCTCACATTTACCAACACGTCTCCTGAGCCACTAGGGGTACTAAAACTCTAGACCATTTTTATTCTACCCACAGAAACGCATACAAGGCCCTCCTTTCAGCAAATCTCAGCAAACACCAAAAGCTCAAACAGGATGTACCAGTGATGCGCTCAATACAGAAGTGGTCCGATGTAGCAGACGCAAGGCTACAATACTGTTTTGCTAGGACAGACTGGGATATGTTCCAAAATTCACCCAATAGCATTGAGGAGTTTACCACTTTACCAGTCACGGGCTTCATTAATAAGTGCATAGACAATGTCGTCCCCACTGTGACTATACAAACATATCCAAACCAAAAACCATGGATTACAGGCAATATCCGCGCTGGGCCAAAGGCTAGAGCTACTGCTTACAAGAAACGGGACATGGACACATGCAAGAAAGCCCGCTCCGACCTCCGAGACATCAAACATGCTAAAGGACAATATTGGAGGAAGGTGGAATCTAATTACACCGGCTCTGACGCAGAGCTTGCAGGTTCTATCGGATTACAAAGGGAAACCCAGTCGTGACATGTCCAGTGATGGAGAACTCCCAAACGAGCTAAGTGCCATAAAACATTGAGTCTTGTGTGAAAGCCCTTTTTCCAAATGACTGTATGATCCCGCTCTCCGTGGCCAATGTGAGTACAACGCTCGCAAGGCCACCGGGTCAGACGGAATACCAGGGCACATTCTCAAAGCATTGGCAGACCAGCTGGTGAGTGTCTTCACTGACGTTTTCAATCTCTCCTTGTTCCAGTCTGTAAACCCAACATGTTTCAAACTGTTCACAATAACAACCTGCCTAAATGACTCACCCTGTAGCACTCACATCTGTAATTATGAAGTGCTTTGAAAAGCTGGACATGACACAATCAACATCATCATCCCAGACAACCTGGACCCACTCCAATTCACATACCGCCCCAACAGATCCACAGATGACACAATCAACATCATCATCCCAGACAACCTGGACCCACTCCAATTCACATACCGCCCCAACAGATCCACAGATGACACAATCTCAATTGCATTTAACACTGCCCTCTCCCATTTGGACAAGCGGGAAAATAACTATGTGAGAATGCTATTTACAGACTAAAGCTCGGTGCATGGTCACGCATGACTCCAACACCATCAAGTTTGCTGACGACACAAATTTGGTAGGCCAAATCACCGACGGCTATGAGACGGTCTACAGGGAGGAGGTTGGAGACTTAGCAGTATGGTGCCAGGATAACAACAACATAAAACGATGTGAAGCTAAAGTGTGAAGCTAAAGTCATTCCGCTACCCAAGAATAGAAAAGCACCTTTTTCTGTCTCAAATAGCCGACCAATCAGCCTGTGACCAACCCTTAGTAAACTTCTGGGAAAAATGGTGTTTGGCCAGATACAATGCTATTTTACAGTAAATAAATTGACAATTTCAGCATGCTTATAGGGAAGGACACTCAACAAGCACAGCACTTACATAAATGACTGATTGTCTGAGAGAAATTGATGAAAAAATGATTGTGGGGGCTGTCTTGTTAGACTTCTGTGCGGCTTTTAACATTATTGATCATAGTCTGCTGCTGGAAAGATGTATTTGTTATGTGTTCGTTTCAGGGTGGGTGGCAAGGAGTAAGTCAGCCCTAAATATTTCTAAAACTAAAAGCATTGTATTTGGAACAAAACCCTCACTAAACCCTAAACCTCAACTAAATATTGTAATAAATAATGTGGAAATTTAGCAAGTTGAGATGACTAAACTGCTTGGAGTAACACTAAATTGAACTGTCATGGTCAAAACATATTGATGCAGTAGTAGCTAAGATGGAGAGAAGTCTGTCTATAATAAAGCGCTGCTCTGCCTTCTTAACAACCCTATCAACAAGGAAGGTCCTACAGGCCCTAGTTTGCCACAAAAAAAGACTTAGCAAAATTGCAATTAGCTCACTTGGATGTGCACAGAGAGCTAATATTAACAATATGCATGTCAATCTCTCCTGGCTGAAAGTGGAGGAGAGACTGACTTCATCACTGCTTTTATTTATGAGAGGTATTGACATGTTGAATGCACCGAGATGTCTGTATAAACTACTGGCACACATCTCGGACACCCATGCATTCCCCACAAGACATGCCACTTGAGGTCTCTTCACAGTCCCCAAGTCCAGAACAGACTACGCGGGGACTGTGAAGCAACACAAACATTGACACTCACACAGACACACAGGCACACGCACTATACATACACATGGATTTAGTACTGTAGATATGTGGTAGTGGTGGAGTAGGGGCCTGAGGGCACACTGTGTTGTGAAATCTGTGACTGTATTGTAAAGTTTTAAAATTGTATAAACTGCCTTAATTTTTCCTGGACCCCAGGAAGAGTACAAATAGATAAGGTCTGAATACTTATGTAAATAAGGTATTTTTGTTTATTTTGCAAAATATTCCAAAACCTCTTTTCTCTTTGTCATTATTGGGTATTGTGTGTAGATTGATGAGAGACAAAAAAAAAAAAACTTAATACATTTTACACTAAGGCTGTAACGTAACAATGTGGAAAAAGTCAACGGGTCTGAATACTTTCCGAATGCACTTTATACCGACACAACACAAATGCACACACACATACACTACCAGTCAGAAGTTTTAGAACTCACTCAAGGGGTTTTCTTTATTTTTTACTATTTTCTACATTGTAGAATAATAGTGAAGACATTAAACGATGAAATAACACATGTAATCATGTAGTAACCCAAAAAATGTTAAATCAAAAAAATATTTTATGTTTGAGATTCTTCAAATAGCCACCCTTTGCCTTGATGACAGCTTTGCACACTCTTGGCATTCTCTTATCCAGCTTCATAAGGTAGTCACCTGGAATGCATTTCAATTAACAGGTGTGTCTCCTTAAAAGTATTTATTTCCTTCTTAATGCGTTTGAGCCAATCATTTGTGTTGTGACAAGGTGGTGGGGGGGGGGGTGTATACAGAAGATAGCCCTATTTGGTAAAAGACCAAGTCCATGTTATAGCAAGAACAGCTCAAATAAGCAAAGAGAAATGAGTCCATTATTTTAAGACATGAAGGTCAGACAATCTGCAAAATTTCTAAAACTTTGATAGTTTCTTCAATTGCAGTAACAAAAACCAGGCACTCTGAAACTGTCTCTCATGAGGACCGCAACAGGAAAGGAAGACCAGAGTTACCTCTGCTGCAGAGGATAAGTTCATTAGAGTTACCAGTCTCAGAAATTGCAGCCCAAATAAATGCTTCAGAGTTCAAGTAACAGACATCAACATCAACTGTTCAGAGGAGACGGCGTGAATCAGGCATTCATGGTCGAATTGCTGCAAAGAAATCACTACTAAAGGACACCAATAAGAAGAAGAGACTTGCTTGGGCCAAGAAACACAAGCATGGACATTAGACCGGTGGAAATCTGTCCTTTGGAGATTTTTTGTTCCAACCTCCGTGTCTTTGTGAGATGCGGTGTGGGTGAATGGATGATCTCTGCATGTGTATTTCCCGCATGGAGGAGGAGGTGTTATGGTGTGGGGGTGCTTTGCAGGTGACGCTTTGATTTATTTAGAATTCAAGGCATACTTAACCAGCATGGCTACCACAGCATTCTGCAGCGATACGCCATCGCATCTGGTTTGCGCTTAGTGGGACTATCATTTGTTTTTCAACAGGACAATGACCCAACACACCCCCAGGCTGTGTAAGGGCTATTTAACCAAGAAGGAGAGTGATGGAGTGCTGCAGCAGATGACCTGCCCTCCACAATCACCCGACCTCAACCAATTTGAGATGGTTTGGGATGAGTCAGACCGCGGAGTGAAGGATAAGCAGCCAACAAGTGCTCAGCATATGTGGGAACTCCTTCAAGACTGTTGGAAAAGCATTTCAGGTGAAGCTGGTTGAGAGAATGCCAAGGGAGTGTGCAAAGCGGTCATCAAGGCAAAGGGTGGCTACTTTGAAGAATCTCAAATATAAAATATATTTTGATTTGTTTAACACTTTTTGAGTCCATATGTTTTATTTCATAGTTTTGATGTCTTCACTATTATTCTACAATGTTTAAAAATTGTACAAATAAAGAAAAACCCTTGAATGAGTAGGTGTTCTAAAACTTTTGACCGGTAGTGTACAAACACACTTTTACACTCTTTATAAGCTGATGCTCTGTTCTTTATTTTACTCGTATTATTATATATCCTGATGGCTAGTCACTTTACCCTGCCTTCATGTGCATATCTACCACAAATACCTCATACCCCTGCACATCGATCTGGTACTGGTACTCAATAGGCCGCAAAAGCTTCCACACTTAAACCTGCTGTTTTCCATTGTGCCCTTTGATTCATTACTGGTGATAATTGTAGAACTCACCATTGTGTATTGTTTCAAAAAGGTTGCTTAGTTTATTTACAAAGCGCTCCTGCAGAAACACTCGTGAAGATCAAAACAATAGAATACAGTACAAGAGCACAAGATAGTGCTAGAGGTTCCAAGGGTGGCTTCTGATCTGGGTAGAGCTGCTTTTGGTTTTTATATTCCACAAATGTTGCAGGGAGGATCAGGCTTGAATGCCTGTTGGCCTTTCGGGATTTTAAAACATTAGTGGGGATTGCTCTAAGTGAAGATTTATTTTTTATGATCATGTTTCGTAATTTAGTCTTTTATGTAGTTTAGTAATTGTGTGTTTGTATTGTGCAGGGTTCATTTGAAAAAGAGGCTTGGGCTCAATATGACACCCCGTTAAAATAAAGGTTCATTAAAGTCCCCGTATACAGCTTAATTCTGGAATATTTTATTCCTCTTGTGTTACTATTTGTTTTGTTGGTAAGGGCTCGTAAAGCAAGCATTTCACGGTGAAGTCTACAGCCCTTGTATTCGGCTCATGGGATAAATATATTTCACACCTACACAGACGAGAACACACATGGATGAGAACAGACATCGCTTTCACACACACACACAACAACAAAAAATAACATTCTGTGTCTTTTGGTAAGGATGACGGTCTTCAATGAGAAAAGCATTTTATTCAGAATAAATTCCAACGAACTTTGACCTATCACTATCACATTTATCTACCACTTCACCAGTGTTGTCTTTTGCACGGAGACATCTGTTTTATCTCTACGGTCTACTCTCCAGCCAAAAGCCGGCGCCAACCGAAGCCCTACAAGCCCAAGAAGATGATGAAGCTGGAGACCAAGACGGCGGTGAACACAGCCTGCAACAACGGCAGCAGCGGCATCGTCACCAAAGACGGAGAGCTCTACATGTTCGGCAAGGACGCCATCTACAGCGACAGCACCTGTGAGTGGGGTAGAGACAGGGGAACAGGTTTATTTTGGGTTGCGTTTGGCAAATGTTCACAATTGTTAATGTGCGTTAGCGATGCTGATGAGCTTGATTGGGACAGAGGGGCTTTATCTGGGTAGTGTTCATTCGTGCACATGTTCACAAATGAAAAATATTAGACTGACATGTTACAATGTGGCTATCAAAGACAGCTTTATTAAAAGCCTTGTTGGTTTGATAATGGTCTTTTGTAGCCTGGAAATTCAGACTGAATTCTGCTCCGTTAAGTGGAACGTAGCATGATTCAGTTGGGATGAGGCTCGGTCTTCAACAGTCACTATACAGTATCAATGTGTTCTGCCGTCTCTCTTGTGCCCCTTCCAGGCCAGGTTTCAGACCTGAAGGGTCACATTGTAACCCAGGTAGCCATGGGGAAGGCCCACACCTGTGTCCTGACCAAGATCGGAGAGGTCTGGACGTTTGGGGTAAACAACAAGGGCCAGTGTGGCCGAGAAACCGGGGCCATGAACCAGGCAGGGAAAGGTAACATGCATGATGGACGCACATACACTATGCACATACACACGCATACACAGATGCACGCATGAGCACACCAATTACCACCCCAACGCAAACATACTTTATTATACCATATGCACACATAAACACAGACCCACATTTTTTGGGTGGGCATGTATATTTACTGTATTTTGCATGTATCACCCATGTGTGAAAAACGCACTTTAAATATAATAAACATGTCTTCTCTACACCCTGTAGCATTTGGCATTGAGAGCATGGCGACGGCCATGGAAGAGGACCTGGAGGATGAGCTGGAGGAGAAGGAGGAGAAGAGCATGATGTGCCAGCCGGGCATGCACAAGTGGAAGCTGGACCAGTGCATGGTGTGCACTGTGTGTGGAGACTGCACCGGCTACGGAGCCAGCTGTGTCAGCAGCGGACGGCCCGACAGAGTACCCGGAGGGTAATGCTGGGCATACACTACATGACTTCTAAAACCTTAACAACTTGGACATGCTCACATTTCCGGATGTCCTTGTCACACATCTTTCATTCCGTCCATCCTCAACCCCAGGTTTCTCGGTTGTCGTAGGAAGGAAATGCAGACGCGCAAACAGCGAGCTAATATTATTATGTGCAGAAACGTCAAGAGACGGAGGCGCAGAATATGGATATAATATGATTTTATAAAATGATCTTTTTGGTGTCATGGTACGACGCAGAGGTAATTTTGAAAAGGCCACAGCTCCACCAATCTGTTCTCCATCACCTCGGTCCACACAGTGTGTGCTGTTGCTTTCCTCTTCGCCATCATTGTTTTAGTCTCACATGCTGAGAGCTCACTGGCTATTGGCAAGCCTTTCCCAATAATGTCATAACTTTGCTTATACTACAAGATGCACGACCAAAATCTATGACATAGCCAGTCATCGGACAAGGGTCTGGAGAACGAAACAGCTGCGTGTCCTTGACCCACTCAAGCTATGCGAGTCCCGGCATACTGATCCTAGCAAAAGCTAATAGGATTCCACTCCGATCATGAAAATTAGTCTGGGAAAACTTGACGAAGTGGGACATATACGCACACATTCACATTCACTCTCTCACACACACACACACACACACACACACACACACACACACACACACACACACACACACACAAGCAAGCCACATGAGAACACACACACCATTCACTAGTTGCGGTATCTTTGTTAAGAGAACGTACATTTATGTTTGGGTCTAAGTTACCCCATTTAGTCGACTGGTCGACTGTTTGGTCGATAGGCTGTTGTTCGACCGAGATTCACTGGCGCGAAACTCTGAGGGCCTAGAATATTTTATACAATGTTGCAAGTTTGCTAGCAGGAGTTTCGGGCCCGACCAAGTTAATACAATAGATGATGCAGAATTTCCAGTTTCTTGCAGACAGGCCATGCAATGTCATTAATAGGATATTTGTTTTTAGCAGGATATTTTCTACCTGCGGGCTGCAATGTTTTTATTTGTTGGCTTCATGTATTGAGGCTATTTTTACATATTGGCAATGGCAATAGAAGTTACTTTTAGATTTGTATCAATTTCATTTAGATAGAATTTTGATTAACCACATGACATTGGTTTTGAGATATGAAGACGTTATTATAAATGATTGTGCATATGAAAATCTTAACTGGCAGTAGAAATGGTACGATAACTTGGCACTCCAAATGGAAAAGGTTGCCGACTGCCGGTGTAGCCTATTACTGGCAACTTCAGGAGCATAATGGCAGAATCTGCGAAGGCCAGCAGCAGAGGGATGAAGGTCGGGAACAGGTTCTTCTGGTTAGGCTATCTCTGGCTCCCTCTTTAGTCATTTGTCTTCATTTTTTATCGCAGTGCTTAAAGCATCAGACAAGCTCAGTAGCCTACATATAGTTGATTTTATTCAAACATATCGTGTCTATATATATATATATATATATATATATATATATATATATATATATATATATATATATATATGGGAAAATACACGTTTTAAAATTTCGACTAAGATTTTTTTGTTGTTGTCGGGGAAATGGTTAAGTCTATTTGCTATTTCTAGTGTGCTCAGTGATCTGTCTTTACTAATCACTATTGCAGAGTCAGAATGCTGATCAGATGCACTAATATTTGTTTCTCTATGTGTTTGTGTGATTTTGTTTGTCTTGTGTCTTTGTGGATGTCTGCGTTTGCTCGTGTTTATTTTGATGTTTGTCTCTCTGTATGTGTGTGTGTCTACTTGTGTAATTTGTTGTGTGTGTGTATCTCTCTCTCCCTCTCAGTATCTGTGGCTGTGGTTCGGGGGAGTCTGGCTGCTCCGCGTGTGGCTGCTGTAAGGCCTGCGCCAGGGAGCTGGATGGACAGGAGGCCAGACAGAGGGGCATCTTTGACGCTGTCAAGGAGATGATACCACTAGACCTACTACTAGGTATAACACACAATAACAGTTGCTCAATATACATTACATGACCAAAATTATTTGGACACCTGTTTGTCAAATCTTATTCCAAAGTCTTGGGCATTAATAGGGAATTGGTCCCCCCTTTGCAGCTTGAACAGCCTCCACTCTTCTGGGAAGGCTTTCCACTAGATGTTGGAACATTGCTGCAGGGACTGGCTTCCATTGAGCCACGAGCATTAGTGAGGTCGGGCACTGATGTTGGGCGATTAGGCCTGGCTCGCAGTCGGCGTTCCAATTTATCCACTGATCTCTGATCTCGACAAACCTTTCTGTATAGACCTGGCTTTGTGCTCAGGGACATTGTCATGAAAGGGCCTTCCCTCAAACTGTTCCCACAAAGTTGGACGCACAGAATCGTCTAGAATGTCATTGTATGCTGTAGCGTTAAGATTTCCCTTCACTGGAACTAAGGGGCCTAGCTCGAACCATGAAAAACTGTCCCTGACCATTATTCCTCTTCCACCAAACCTTACAATTGGCATTATGCATTGGGGCAGGTAGCGTTCTCCTGGCATAACAGAATCCACTAATTTGTAGAGGTGTCCATATACATTTGCATATGTAGTCTATCTGCATGTTCCGGTTTGATGTATTCATTTGCAAACAGTCATGACCCACAAGGCATCAATGTTGTCTGCTTCTTTTATTTATCTTTTGTCTCAGTCATTCCATGTCAGCACATTGCTTAAACATTGCTACATGTCTCACACAGTGTTTTCCCTAGACCAGGAGTGGGTTAGTTAAAGAACATGTAGTCAGTTGCTTAGTTCATAGACGATATATTTTTTTTATTGATTGATAATATAGTTCAGTCTGAACTTAAATGACTAAATCCAGGAAGTGGTAGAAAGTTATAAAGGAATTTCTTCCATCGCAGTATTTTCAATTCAGCTATTAGCAGCGCTATTTAGCAAATTTGTTTGATTTTGTGGTGTCAAAACGGTGAGCTTATTAATATTCTTAATCAAAAGTATGGGCAAAAGGGAATTATTGACTATAAAAATATTGTAATGTTCTCATCATATAATTCCTACATTTGTATCCAAGATGGCGTAGCAGTGTGTTTGTCTTTGTCTCATCCTGTGTAAATAGTCGTTTTTTTTTTTGTCGTATATATTTTAATCTCACTTTCTATCTACGAACTAAATATACTTTCCTGCAACCCGCCTCACCCAATGTGGTACGGATCTGCTATTTTTATTCCTTATAACTGGAACCTCCATCTGGAGCTAACTAGCTACTAGCGATCAGTCGTTGTTAGCCATGGCTAGCGGTCTTCACCTTTAGCTCGGACACCTGCCAGCTTGAGCTCGGACAATACCTGCCAGTCTGCACAGCGCGATATCAACCCAGAGCATATCGGACTGCTTCTCCCTGCCACATCACCGGATTCCTGCCGCAAGCTCTGGGCCGTTACACCGGATCATCGCAGCTAGCTAGCTGCAACCGAGTGGCTACTGTTAGCTAACGCCTCTGTCCCGAAGCAAGCACTAGTTAGCCTTGAGTTAGATTTGAGCTAGGCCCATAGACCAGCTAATTATTGGGCTACAATACCTATTTTGCCAATTGGCCTGGACCCTTCATTGTCGACACGGAGCCCCGCCGATCCATCACGACTGGTCTGCCGACGTAATCATCTGATGTGGTTTCAACAGGCTTTTCCGTTGCGGTTCCGCAGAAGACCCATCCGCTATCCCCGGCCCGCTAGCTTTCTGAACGCTGTGTGTCCTGCTCGCCTAGCGTAGTAGTGACTACTGAACTGCTCCCTGACTCCCCTATTGCTGCTCATTAGACCCTATGATCACTCGGCTACACTGCTGATGCCTGCTGGACTGTTCACTAAAGGGGTACCTCTTTTGGTTTATCTGTCGGCCTCAGCCTCGAACTCAGGCCCTGTGTGTACCAAATGACACGCTCTGTCCATTCATCGCCATTTTCCCGTTGTTGTCTTAGCTCTCCCGATCACCACCCGTGATTGCTTTATGCCCGTCTCTAATGTCAATATTCCTTGTCTAGCGCTTTCTCGGTTAGTTCTCATTGTTTTATTTCACTGTAGAACCCACTGTCCCGCTCAACATGCCTTAGATAGCTCTTTTGTCCCACCCCCCACACATGCGGAGACCTCACCTGGCTTAACTAGTGTCCCCAGAGACGCAACCTCTCTCATCGTCACTCAACGCCTAGGTTTACCTCTACTGTACTCACATTCTACCATACTCTGTCTGTACATTGTGCCTTGAATCTATTCTACCACGCCCAGAAATCGGCTCCTTTTACTCTGTTCCCAACGCACTAGACAACCAGTTCTTATAGCCTTTAGCCGTACCCTTATCCTACTCCTCCTCTGTTTTTCTGGTGATGTAGAGTTTTTAATCCAGGCCCTGTATTCCCCAGTACCACACCTATTCCCCAGGCGCTCTCATTTGATGACTTCTGTAACCGTAAAAGCCTTGATTTCATGCATGTTAACATCAGAAGCCTCCTCCCTAAGTTTGTTTTATTCACTGCTTTAGCACACTCCGCCAACCCTGATGTCCTAGCCGTGCCGCCTGAATCCTGGCTTAGGAAGGCCACGAAAAATTATGAAATTTTCCATCCCCAACTACAACATTTTCCGTCAAGATAGAACTGCCAAAGGGGGCGGAGTTGCAATCTACTGCAGAGATAGTCTGCAGAGTTCTGTCATACTCGCCAGGTCTGTGCCCAAACAGTAAGAGCTTCTACTTTAAAAAAAAAACCTGGACACCATATGTGAATTGATTGCCCCCCATTTATCTTCAGAGTTCATACTGTTAGGTGACCGAAACGGGGATATGCTTAACACCCCGTCCATCCTACAATCTAAGCTAGATGCCCTCAAGCTCAAATTATCAAGGAACCTACCAGGTACAACCCTAAATCCGTAAACACGGGCTCCCTCATAGATATCATCCTGACCAATTTGCCCTCTGCTGTCTTCAACCAGGAGCTCAGTGATCACTGCCTCATTGCCTGCGCCCGTAACGGGTCCGCGGTCAAACGACCACCCCTCATCACTGTCAAACGCTCCCTAAAACACTTCAGCGAGCAGGCCTTTCTAATCGACCTGGCCCGGGTGTCCTGGAAAAATATTGACCTCATCCCGTCAGTAGAGGATGCCTGGTTATTCTTTAAAAGTGCTTTCCTCACCATCTTAAATAAGCATGCCCCATTCAAAAAATGTAGAACTAAGAACAGATGAAGCCCTTGGTTCACTCCAGACTTGACTGCCCTTGATCAGTACAAAAACATCCTGTAGTGTAATGCATTAGCATCGAATATTCCCCGCGATATGCAACTTTTCAGGGAAGTTAGGAACCAATATACGCAGTCATTTAGGAAAGCTAAGGCTAGCTTTTTCAAACAGAAATTTGCTTCCTGTAGCACAAATTCCCAAAAGTTTTGGGGCACTGTATAGTCTATGGAGAATAAGAGCACTTCCTCCCAGCTGCCCACTGCACTGAGGATAGGAAACACTGTAACCACCAATTAATCTATGATAAAGCATTTTTCTACGGCTGGTCATGCTTTCCACCTTGCTTCCCCTACCCCGGCCAACAGCTCTGCACCCCCCACAGGAACTTGCCCAAGCCCCCTCCGCTTCTCCTTCACCCAAATCTAGATAGCTGATGTTCTGAAAGAGCTGCAAAATCTGGACCCCTACAAATCAGCCAGGCTAGACTATCTGGACCCTCTTTCTAAAATTCTCCGCTGCAATTGTTGCAACCCCTGTTCAACCTCTCTTTCGTATCGTCTGAGATCCCTAAAGATTGGAAAGCTGCCTCGGTCATCCCCCTCTTCAAAGCGGGAGACACTCTAGACCCAAACTGTTACAAACTCATGTCAATTCTGCCCTGCCTTATGTCTTCAAAAGCCAAGTGAACAAGCAGATCACTGACCATTTCGAATCCCACCGTACCTTCTCCGCTATGCAATCTGGTTTCCGAGCTGGTCATGGGTGCACCTCAGCCATGCTCAAGGTCCTAAACGATATCATAACCGCCATCGATAAAATACAATACTGTGCAGCTGTCTTCATTGAGCTGGCCAAGGCTTTCGACTCTGTCAATCAATGCATTCTTATCGGCAGACTCAATAGCCTTGGTTTCTCAAATTACTGCCTCGCCTGGTTCACCAACTACTTATCAGACAGAGTTCAGTGTGTCAAATCGGAAGGCCTTTTCTTCTGACCTCTATGGGGGTGCCACAGGGTTCAATTCTCGGACCTACTCTTTTCTCTGTATATATCAATGTCGCTCTTGCTGCTGCTGATTCTCTGATCCACCTCTACGCAGACGATACCATTCTGTATACATCTGGCCCTTCTTTGGACACTGTGTTAACTGACCTCCAAACGAGCTTCAATGCCATACAGCTCTCCTTCTGTGGCCTCCAACTGCTCTTAAATGCTAGTAAAATGAAATGCATGCTCTTCAACCGATCGCTGCCCGCACCCGCCCGCCTGACTAGCATCACTACTCTGGACGGCTATGACTTAGAATATGTGAACAACTACAAATACCTAGGTGTCTGGTTAGACTGTAAACTCTCCTTCCAGACTCACATTAAGCCGTCTTCAATCCAAAATTAAATCTAGAATCGGCTTCCTATTTCGCAACAAAGCCTCCTTCACTCAAGCTGCCAAACATACCCTCGTCAAACTGACTATCCTACTGTTCCTTGACTTCGGCGATGTCATTTACAAAATAGCCTCCAACACTCTACTCAGCAAACTGGATGTAGTCTATCACAGTGCCATCCGTTTTTTCACCAAAGCCCCATATTCTACCCACCACTGGGATCTGTATGTTCTCGTTGGCTGGCCCTTGCTTCATATTTGTCGCCAAACCCACTGGCTCTAGGTCATCTATAAGTCTCTGCTAGGTAAAGTCTTGCCTAATTTCAGCTCACTGGTCACCATAGCAACACCCACCCGTAGCACGCACTCCAGCAGGTATATTTCACTGGTCATCCCCAAAGCCAACACCTCCTTTCCTTCCAGCTCTCTACTGCCAATGACTGGAAAGAATTGCAAAAATCACTGAAGCTGGAGACTCATATCTCCCTCACTAACTTTAAGCATCAGCTGTCAGAGCAGTTCACCGATCACTGCACCTGTACACAGCACATCGGTAAATAGCCCACCCAACCTACCTCATCCCCATATTATTTATTTTTTGTTTTTTTGCACCCCAGTATCTCTACTTGCACATCATCTGCACATCTATCACTCCAGTGTTAATGCTAAATTGAAATTATTTCTGAGAGGATTTTTTAACCAGGCCAGATGCCTTTCTATTAGGAGGAATTAGTAATGTGAAACAATAGTGAGAAAGTGGGATTTGGTTAGAATTTTGAGTCTAGTGAAACAGTAAAATTACCTCATATCAGTTTCAAGGCAAATGTATAGACGCATCGCTTCTCCATGTCTCCTCCTGCTATCATTCATCCATGTTATGTGTTGTCTCCTCCACCTGGTTCTCTCTTTGGTGTGTGTTTCAGCTGTGCCTGTCCCTCCCCCACCAGGAGTCAACATCCAGGAGCACATCCAGATCCGGCAGGAGGAGAAACGCCAGCGGATCAACCGCCGACACCGGCTGGAGGAGGGACAAGGTATGGGCTAGGAGGGGTTAGGGGAAGATCTGTGTTTGTGTGTTTTTGTTTGGAGAGCAGAAAAGGCAGAGGATCAAATATTGAGCATGGTTACAGTGGTGGGTGTGGGTTTGTGGATGTCGGCAGGTAAGGGTTTGGTAAGCCCAAACTGTTGCATATACACTGACTGCATGCAATGAACGTGAGAGAAGTGACACAATTTCACCTGGTTAATATGGCCTGCTAAACTGGATTTCTTTTAGCTAAATATGCAGGTTAAAAAATATATACTGCTGTGTATTGATTTTAAGAAAGGCATTGATGTTTATGGTTAGGTACACATTGGCGCAACGATACGCACCGCATCGATTATATGCAACTCAGGACACGCTAGATAACCTAGTAATATAATCAACCATGTGTAGTTAACTAGTGATTATGATTGATTGATTGTTTTTTATAAGATAAGTTTAATGCTAGCTAGCAACTTACCTTGGCTTCTACTGCATTCGCGTACCAGGAAGGCTCCTCATGGAGTGCAATGTAATCAGGTGGTTAGAGCGTTGGACTAGTTAACTGTAAGGTTGCAAGATTGAATCCCCCGAGCTGACAAGGTAAAAATCTGTCGTTCTTCCCCTGAACGAGGCAGTTAACCCACCGTTCCTAGGCCGTCATTGAAAAAAAGAATGTGTTCTTAACTGATTTGCCTAGTTAAATAGATTAAATAAAGGTGTAAAAAAAAAAATTATCTGCCAAATCGGTGTCCAAAAATAGATTTCCGATTGTTATGAAAACTTGAAATCGGCCCTAATTAATCGGCCATTCCGATTAATCGGTCGACCTCTTGTGCCAAGAAGACTCGAGGCTGTAATCGCTGCTGAAGGTGTTTCAACAAAGTTCTGAATGTGGTATATCATTTTTTTTTTTATACATGTAAAAAAAAAAAATGCATTGTCATTATGGGGTATTGTGTGTAGATTGATGAGGGGGGGAAACAATTTAAGCAATTTCAGAATAAGGTTGTAATGTAACAAAATGTGGAAAAAGTCAAGGTGTCTGAATACTTCCCGAATGTAGATAAGGTTAGCATGCCAGTTAGCCACGCTGACACCTGTCAGTGCCCTATTTGTTGATGTTTATCAACGCCACGTGGAAATTCCCACACCCAATTCGTGAATATGTACAAGATGCCTTCATCATTCTTTGGAGTTGGAACCTAAATGTGCATTCCCTCTTTAGGACAGCTCCTTTAAATGTGATTGCAACAATGCGATTGCTACAAAAAAATAAAAAAAAATATTCATGATATACGGTGTATAGCCATTGATTCTTGAAGAATATAACTTATAAATGCATAATTTATCTAACCCCATCAGAACCGAAAATATAAGCTTTTTCTACTCGTTTGTAAACGATGCAATTGTAAACAAACACCATATAGCTTCAAAACATGGTTAGGACTATAATTTTGATCTCAGGGATGGTCAGTCCATGCATCCATAGCTCTGTCTATGAATTTGACAGTGGTTACATTTCTCCAGCCCCATCCCCAGCTGTTTCCTGAAACAGTGGGGTGGTGACAGCTTTGCACTTTTTTGATCTTCCCCTTTTAATTAAAGACCCATTCTAAATTGGTTTCCTCTCTCTAGGGCATCTCTGGTGCGGAGAATAAGAAACAATTGGGAGTCTATGTTAATTCTTCTTCTGCTTTGGCACTCGAGTCCTTGGACGGCGACACTACTTTTGTTAAAGAAAAATCTATATCACAGTCCAACTCGATTGAACAACTCTCTAAGCACAGCAGAGTAGATTTCTTACAGTGGCCGTCGACTTATACAGCAGAATTAGATGCATGTGAAACATCAGGCGTTGTCAAAGTGCCTAGCCTCAACTAACAAGCAGATTATTATGGGATAGATCAGAGAGGAGGGAAGTTGTGACGGCTAGACTTCCGACACCAATTGCGCCTATTTTATGTTACCCTAGACATCGGTGCAGGCTTTCAAATTAGTATTTATAGTAACAAATTAAATAATTCAATATTTTTTTTTTTATCTGAACAGGGCACATTTTAAAATATCCTTCATGGATAATAACTAATTGGTATAAATAGATTGTGTCTGTTCCCTGTGGTTATATTTGGAAGCAACAAATTAAAGGTGCAATATGCTCCACCATTTCCTGGTTGTTAAAATTCTAGTATTTCTCCTAATTTCAGTTTGACAAAACAAGCAATCTATAGTGTAGATAAACATTGTATCAGCTAAACCCCTGTGAAATACATTTTACATTTTAGTCATTTAGCAGACGCTCTTATCCAGAGCGACTTACAGTAGAGTGCATACATTTTATTACATTTTTACATATTACATTTTTACATACTGAGACAAGGATATCCCTACCGGCCAAACCCTCCCTAACCCGGACGACGCTATGCCAATTGTGCGTCGCCCCACGGACCTCCCGGTTGCGGCCGGCTGCGACAGAGCCTGGGCGCGAACCCAGCCCAGCCTGGGCGCGAACCCAGAGACTCTGGTGGCACAGCTAGCACTGCGATGCAGTGCCCTAGACCACTGCGCCACCCGGGAGGTTGGAAAATACTGTATATTTTCAATAACTAAATATTTTGTGTTTTCAGCTGTTTGAAGCTGGTGTACAAAACCAAACGTAAAAGACGCAAAAACTACCTGTAACTGGAAACATAGAAATAGTGCACATAGAATAGATCCACCGGTCCTTAGACTTGCTTTCAATGAGAGTGACAAATATATATCTCACATTTCTATGTGAATTTGGTCGGGTAGCCTAAAAAGTTACACATTGCAGCTTTAAGATGTTGTAGAGGAAAATGCAGATAGAAGATGTAAAAGAGAACCATCCCACTATTCTAATCAGGATTAATAATATGTCAAACTGGTTTACCCATTAAGATAATTCTATTCTAAGATCTTTCCCTCTTCTACCCGAATTTCTCCCCCTCAATTGATGTTTCTGAGGTTGAGACGAGGGGAATGTCTAGGTATTGACTTTGGATAGAAAAAAATTCTAAGGGAGGATGGATTTTCTAAAGCATGTCACTTAAGATTGAATTGTACTACACCGGTTCCGACGCTCGTCGGATGCAGCAGGGCTTGCAAACTATTACAGATTACAAAGGGAAGCACAGCCGCGAGCTGCCCAGTGACATGAGCCTTCCAGACGAGCTGAATTACTTCTATGCTCTTTTCGAGGCAAGCAACACTGAAGCATGCATGAGAGCATCAGCTGTTCTGGACTACTGTATGATCACGCTCTCCGTAGCCGATGTAAGACCTTTAAACAGGTCAACATTCACAAGGCCTTAGGGCCAGACGGATTACCAGAACGTGTACTCCGAGCATGCGCTGACCAACTGGCAAGTGTCTTCACTGACATTTTAAACCTGTCCCTGTCTGAGTCTTTAATACCAACATGTTTCAAGCAGACCACCATAGTCCCTGTGCCCAAGAACACTAAGGTAACCTGCCTAAATGACTACCGACCCGTAGTACTCAAGTGTGTCGCCATGAAGTGCTTTGAAAGGCTGGTCATGGCCCACATCAACACCATTATCCCAGAAACCCTAGACCCACTCAAATTTGTATAATGCCCCAACAGATCCACAGATGCAATCTCTATTGCACTCCACACTGCCCTTTCCCACCTGGCCAAAAGGAACACATACGTGAGAATGCTGGTCATTGACTACAGCTCAGCGTTCAACCCATAGTGCCCTCAAAGCTCATCAATAAGCTAAGGACCATGGGACTAAACACCTCCCTCTGCAACTGGATCCTGGAATTCCTGACAGGCCGCCCCCAGGTGGTAAGGGTAGGTAACAACACATCCGCCACACTGATCCTCAACACGGGGGCCCCTCAGGGGTGCGTTCTCAGTCCCCTCCTGTACTCCCTGTTCACTCATGACTGCACGACCAGGCATGACTCCAACACCATCATTAAGTTTGCTGATGACACAACAGTGGTAGGCCTGATCACCGACAACGATGAGACAGCCTTTAGGGAGGAGATCAGAGACCTGACCGTGTGGTGCAAGGACAACAACCTCTCCCGCAACGTGATCAAGACAAAGGAGATGAAAGTGGACTAAATGAAAATGAGGACCGAGCACTACCCCATTCTCATCGACGGGGCTGTAGTGGAGCTGGTTGAGAGTTTCAAGTTCCTTGGCGTCCACATCATCATCATGATTTGATTTACATGTACATATTACCTCAACTAACCTGTGCTCCCGCACATTGACTCAGTACCGGTGCCCCCTGTATGTAGCCTCATTACTGTTATTTTACTGCTGCTCTTTAATTATGTTTTACTTATCTACTTTTTACTTATTTTTCCTAACTGCTTTGTTGTTTAAGGGCTTATAAGTGAGCATTTCACTGTAAATTTTACGGATGTTGTGTTCGGCACGTGACATAATTAACATTTGATATCATTTGTTTTTGAAGGTCAAATATAGGATATTATGCTACTATAGAGGTAAAGCATCAAGGGGAGAGGGTGTGTTCTTGTACCCCTATTTTGCACTCCTCTTGAAACTTAAGTAACGTTAGTTTAAACTTTTATACAGAACACGTATGACAGTATTTTCCTGAACGTTTTAAAAGGATGCTGGAAAGAACTGGACTAAGCCCTGGATTCTGTTGCTGTGTAGTTAGGTGTCACAAGCACCTACAAGCGATACATCACATTGAAATTGAACATGGAGCAATGTTAACAACCCCCAGAGTCCTGCTCTGTTTGTGATTTTGAGAGTTTTTACCTTTTTTTACCTTTTCGCATGCCTTCATTGCCTTTTCTTCCTTCTCTCCTTTTTTTTCTCGGAATCACTTGCTCATTTCAGCTTCCCCAGGACTGTCGGTGTTCCGATCCTGAGACACCCATCTCTGAAGCTGCAAACAGAGTTCTCTCCCTCTTTCTTAACCCCTACCCCCTCTGTCTCTCCTACCTGCTCCATCCTTCCCTCTCTCCACCTATCTGACGGCCTGTTCACCTTTGCAGAAGGGAGCAACGAGCGAGGGGAGAAGGACGTCAGTAAGATCACCACTTACCCTCCGGGGGCGGTGCGTTTCGACTGCGAGATGACAGCTGTGCAGGTCAGCTGCGGCCTCCACCATTCAGGTAGGTCCCCTGGCCACTTCCTGTCATTCACTTCTTGCTTCTTTTTTGATCTCTTTTTTGGTGGTGTTTGATCACAAGAGGAAGACTATTTGTGTTGATGAGTGTCTTCTGGCCACATATCAAATAGCCACAGGTCATAAAAGTATTTCAATAGAAAGGAATTGACCCTTCACTAAGCCCCACCCCTTTTGTTACGGTTGCTTCCTTGGTCAACATTTTCCCGGGAAGCTCAATTCCCCATTCAAACTATTTGAGAAAACCCCTGACAATGATATCAAATTGTGTTTTAATACACAATGAAATGAAACACAAACTAACCATTGCTAATGAGAAGACTCTTGGGCATGTTGTGGCAGACTGATTACAATTGCTTCACAGGAACTTGGTAAAATGAAGTTTGTGGTGTGCCTAGTGTTAGGTTCTAATTTTTCAGAGTAAATAACTCACGGAGGTTTAATTCTTCCCAAAGGGTCGACACAGCTGTATTCAGACCAAGACATGTTTCCACCGCTACCAGTATATATACTCCACTTTAGACACCCCTCCTTCTCTCCACCGCTACCAGTATATATACTCCACTTTAGACACCCCTCCTTCTCTCCACCGCTACCAGTATATATACTCCACTTTAGACACCCCTCCTTCTCTCCACCGCTACCAGTATATATACTACACTCTAGACACCCCTCCTTCTCTCCACCGCTACCAGTATATATACTCCACTCTAGACACCCCTCCTTCTCTCCACTTTAGACACCCCACCTTCTCTCCACCGCTACCAGTATATATACTCCACTTTAGACACCCCTCCTTCTCTCCACTTTAGACACCCCTCCTTCTCTCCACCGCTACCAGTATATATACTCCACTCTAGACACCCCTCCTTCTCTCCACTTTAGACACCCCTCCTTCTCTCCACCGCTACCAGTATATATACTCCACTTTAGACACCCCTCCTTCTCTCCACCGCTACCAGTATATATACTACACTCTAGAAACCCCTCGTTCTCTCCACTTTAGACACCCCACCTTCTCTCCACCGCTACCAGTATATATACTCTACTTTAGACACCCCTCCTTCTCTCCACCACTACCAGTATATATACTCCACTTTAGATAGTCTTTTACGTTTTAATTTGTAACAATAAGCTATTACAGGACTGTTTTATTGACTGTAGCTCTATGACTAATTGAATGTAATATAAGGGAAATGAAACATTCAATTTGTTGCATTAAGCCTTTAGAATAATGCAAAACATATCCTTGGACTCTATCCAAGTTGATGAGCAGGAAACAAACGATCCCCGTCAGCCTGCACAGCCGGACCATCGAAACTATACCAAAACTAACTTCACACATAATACGAGTTAGCCTAATAATCTGAGGCCCATCAATTGTCAAATTAATAATTAGGCCTATCAGTTGTCAAGTTGTGCATGAAGACATGGGTGCATCTTGTAATTGACAGATGCAGGGAATAGAGCATCACTTTATCAAATCCTCCTTCAGAGTCACAAGCAGGTAAACATTTTGATTTCTATATAGTATCCGAAAGAGCATATTCTGCAGGTTCATTGACACTTACCTTTGTCAAATAGCTCTCAAAGTTCAAGAGGTGCAGCTCTATTTCCAAATGTCACTTTTTCAAAAATAACCATACTGTCCATGCATCCAGCACATGACAACTTCCGCGGCAGCATTGCCCTGGTTTCTAAGCAAAAACTAGTAACGCAATCAAATTAAAATAGGCTATTCTGTTATTCTGTCGTCAGTGGATGAATGGCGATGGAAAGCAGATATAAATTGATTATGGCGCATGTGACTTCAATGAACTGAATGATGAGGGTGAAGAGTGATTGATTGAATTTAGAACACTAACTATTGTATTATGAAAGGCTGGAAAATGAGTCAAATCAGAAACCAAGTACAACATACAATGTTTGTAGTTCACAATGTCAATCAAATCAACCAAACGAATGGACGCACTGGCAGATTTTAGATGAGTTTGAGTCGGATGGAGGATTGGATATAAGAGTCTTGACTTCGAGCCTCTGCCTCCGATGCCTGAGCCTCACCGCAGAAAAGCCAGAACAGAGCCAACGGATCAATAAGTCTGTTTTATATTGTATGTTGTCATGAATATATTTCCACAAATATTTATTTATGCAATTTATCTTTTATAATTAATGAACTGGTGCTTTTGTTTAGGAATACGGCTCACAATTTGACCTGTGACCTGGCTGGTTCTATTATTATCTTTTCCGTTTCTACTTTGTCTAAAGAAGCTGTAACTGGACTAAATTACTATAATTCTATTACTAATCAAATCTACAAATAAAGTTGATCAAATGGATTATACTGTAATGTCTTTATTGTAAGGGAAACGAAAATAGGATATGTTTTTTTCTAGGAATTATTCAAAACATATCCTTGACTCGATCTAAGCAAATAACTTATTTTTTTCCATTTGATATACACTGACTAACAATAAATGCAACATGCAACAATTTCAAAGATTTGACTGAGTTACATTTCAAATAAGGAAATCCGTCAATTTAAATAAATCCATTAGGCTCTAGTTTGATTGCTCTGTTGGTCACAGATAAAAATAAAGTAGGGGCGTGGATCAGAAAACCAGTCTATCTGGTGTGAACACCATTTGCCTCATGCAGTGCATAGAGTTGATCAGGCTGTTGATTGTAGCATGTGGAATGTTGTCCCACTCCTCTTCAATGGCTGTGCGTAGTTGTTGGATATTGGCGGGAACTGGAACATGCTGTCGTACATGTCAATCCAGAGCATCCCAAACATGCTCAATGGATGACATGTCTGAGTATGCAGCCATGGAAGAACTGGGACATTTTCAGCTTCCAGGAATTGTGTACAGATCCTTGTGACATGGGGCTGTGCATGATCATTCTGAAACATGAGGGGATGGCGGCGGATGAATGGCACGACAATGGGCCTCAGGATTTCATCACGGTATCTTTGTGCATTCAAATTGCCATCGATAAAATGCAATTGTGTTCATTGACCTGCCTATGCCGTAACCCCACCATGGGGGCACTCTGTTCACAACGTAGACATCAGCAAACCGCTCGCTCACACGACACCATACACGCTATCTGCCCGGTACAGTTGAAACCGGGATTCATCCGTGAAGAGCACACTTCTCCCGCGTGTCAATTGCCATTGAAGGTGAGCATTTGCCCACTAAAGTCGGTCAAGGCCCTGGTGAGGACGACGAGCACTCCCTGAGACGGTTTCTGACAATTTGCAGAAGTTATGTTGTGCAAAAACCAACAGTTGTGCAGCCCCAGAGTTTCATCAGCTGTCCCGGGTGGCTGGTCACAGACAATCCCGCATGTGAAGAAGCCAGATGTAGAGTTCCTGTGGTTGTGTTCCTGCGGTCGTGAGGCCGGTTAGATGTGCTGCCAAATTCTCTAAAACTACGTTGGAGGTGGCTTATGGTAGAGAAATTAACATTAAATTATCTGGCAACAGCTCTGGTGGAAATTTCTGCAGTCAGCATGTCAATTGCACGCTCCCTCAAAACTGGCATTTTGGTGTTTGACAAAACTGCACATTTAAAGTGGACTTTTATTGTGTAATGATCATGCTGTTTAATCAGCTTTTTGATATGCCACACCTGTCAGGTGGATGGATTATCTTGGCGAAGGAGAAATGCTCACTAAAAGGACTGTAATCAAATTTTATTAAAGAAATCGGAGAGATAGCCATTTGTGCGTATGGAGAATTTCTGGGATCTTTTATTTCAGCACATGGAACCAACACTTTACACGTTTGCGTTTATTTTTGTTCATCATATTTCCACAAATATTTCTACATACAATTAATCCTTTACAATAGTTTATTCAGTATCAAGCGTTGTTGCCTATGTTTGGGCACCTTCAGGTTGATGGGCATCTGAATATGCTGAATGTACACAACACATTGCGATAAGTGATATTATGTGGTATTTAATATGTCATGATGACGTTATGAAATGTTTTTTTCTCTGGTCCTGTCCTGTAGTGGTGCTGTTGGAGAATGGGGATGTCTATACATTTGGCTACGGTCAGCATGGCCAGCTTGGACACGGAGATGTCAACTCAAGGTACCCACTGACATGCACGCACACAAATGATTAGTAAACAGACGATAAAGAAATGCATGTAATGCAGTACAATCATTTAGTCCCTTGATGTTTGGGGGTAAAGGCTGTCCATGAATCTGGGTTTTAACGCCCTCTCTTTCCCCCCTCTCTCTGTGTCTGTGTAGGGGATCTCCTACACTGGTGCAGGCTCTCCCAGGTCCGTGTGTCCAGGTGACAGCTGGCAGTAACCACACGGCAGTGCTCCTCATGGACGGACAGGTCTTCACCTTCGGCAGCTTCTCGGTACGCCACGCCCCTACGGGTTCAATGTCTTTTTTTTTTACACAGATGTGATTTTTCTCTGACTTTGTTTTCCTGATTTAACTAGAACCATTGAATTGTATCTAACCCCGAACCCGAATCCCAAATGTTCCTTATTGACCTTGTTGTACTGGTCAAATCTTTGCAATGTTACTTTTTCCATTGCTGAAAATTTTATTGAATGCGTAGAGATGAATATTGTATCGTATTTGAAATGTGGGGGACCACATACTGAGGATACTGACTTCTCTCTCTTGTCTGATCATGGTTGTTTTACCTACTTTTGTTGAATGCAGTGATTTGGAAGTCATTCTAAATAAGATGACTGACATGACAAAATTGCTAAAATGACTGAAACGTTATGGACTGAAATTAAATAAATGTCTCCGCAGAAAGGGCAGCTGGGTCGGCCAATCCTGGACATGCCCTACTGGAACGCCAAGCCCTCCCCCATGCACAACATTGGTGCCAAGTACGGCCGCAAGGCCACTTGGATTGGGGCCAGCGGCGACCAGACCTTCCTGAGAATAGACGAGGCCCTGATCAACTCGCACGTCCTGGCTACCTCCGAGATCTTCGCTAGCAAAGACATCATCGGTAAGTTGCACACCTTCTGCTCTAAGGTCCTAACCTTAACCTGAGATCAGGACTCACATTAATAAAGCGTCTCAAATTAGTAATGCTGATCTAGAGGTGTAGATCTTAATGGATTATATTACATGGACAGGTGGGACCTGATCCTAGAATAGCGCTGCTACTCTTGAGATGCTTGGTGAAAGCAAACTTTCATGCAAAACTTCCATTGACATAAATGTATGATTCCCATGCAAGTTAGGATTGGTCCTTCACTCAAAACCTCTATGTGGAAATGTCTTATGAAGGTATTACACAAAATATGATATAATATTTAGATTTAATAATAAAAAATGTACAATGCCATTTTAGCCAAAAGATTCCACCCAACGAAAATAGTGCATTAGCCTGAACCTTTCTTCTTTGTGTCCGACCAGGCTTAGTCCCCACCTCTGTATCGGAGCCTCCTCCCTTTAAATGCCTGCTCATCAACAAGCTAGATGGCAGCTGCCGCACCTTCAACGACTCCGAGCAGGAGGACCTGCGGGGCTTCGGCCTCTGTCTCGACCCCGTCTACAACGTCATCTGGAGGTCAGACTCTCTTTATTTCAATCTTTAACACTCACTCTCGCGCACACTCCCTCTCCCTCCCTCCCTCTTTCCCTATCTGAGTTTAGCTGCGTCTTTGTAGCAAATATAGTGCACTATTACCGTTTTCACACTACCGAGCTGAAACGTAACCTGGTTACCATAATTGCTGTAAAGCACAATGGGAAAATATAAAGTAGAGCCAGATCAGTACGGTTAGGGTCGGCCCTATAGGGTGAATCTAGCATGAACTATATGGGGAGTATGGTATCGTTTGAGGCTCACTGAATCTCCTTTAAAATGTAACAGACAGGAATTTCAAAACCCATATTCATAAGCGCTTTTACCTTTTTTTTTCTCTTTTCCCTCTGTAAAGAATAGTACTGGAGGGAGTTTCAAACAGTGAGAGGTAGTTTGTTCTTTGATTCAAAAATACAAGAATATAATTGATCAGGGTCTTATTTTTCAACGTTTAACACACTTTAACACAGAGAATTGTAGAGCTGGGCTGTAGGATGATGGAGGCCACTGTGTTCTTGGGGACCTTAAATGCTACAGAACTGTTGGTACCCTTCCCCCGATATGTGCCTCAACACAATCCTATCTCGGAGCTCTACGGATGATAAATGGAAACAGGGTTTTACCTGAGCTCAATTTGAAGTCTCATAGCAAAGGCTCTGAATAGTTATGTTAATACGATTTTTTTTATTTTCCCAAAAAATATGTTTAAACCTGTTTTTACTTTGTCATTATTGGGTATTGTGTGTAGATTGATGAGTATAATGTTGTATTCAATCAATTTTAGAATAAGGCTGTAACGTAACAAAATGTGAAAGAAGGGAAGGGGTCTGAATACTTTCCGAATGCACTAACTTTTTAACCTCACACGCACACACATCCTTTAATACCCTCTAATTGACCTTTCAACTCTTCCCTGATCTCTCACCTGTAGGTTTCAGCCGGCGTCAAAGGAGATGTGGTGCTACAATGCCATTATAGCAGATGGCCGTGTGCCATCGGCCACGAACCTAGAGGCCCGCTGCAGCATCCTCAGCCCAGAGCTGGCACTGCCCGATGGAGACCATGCCCGCACCACCCGCTCCCACGTAGCCCTGCACATACTAGGTATAACCACAATGATAATATTAATATTATGGACCTGTTTCTGCTGGTATTTACTGAGGAATCGTATGGTAGAAAGTACATATTCACTAGGAACGAAACGGAAGCAGTCAGGCTGAAACGGGGAGGGACTACCTGAACTTGTCCATTAAGGTTATCTTTTTTTGTTTTCCGTTGCAAAATGAATTCTTATGATTTGCTATGGTGAGCACTAATGAATATAAGCAATTTAGCGATTTAGTTAACCCGTATTTTTGCCATGTTGGCTAGGAATTACAGTCGGCTATTTGATTCATACTGTTACTATTTACTTCAGTTAGACAAACCTGTAAATGCCATAGGTTATCATCCCATCTGGCAGTGCCTGTCTTTACTGCATCAAATCGATGTAAAGAAGCTAGCTAAGATAGCCAGCTTGATCGCTAGGCTATTCAAATCAAATTTTCAAATCAAATTAATTTGTCTCATGTGCCGAATACAACCTTACCGTGAAATGCTTACTTACAAGCCCTTAACCAACAATGTAGTACAAGAAATTAGTTAAGTAAATAAATAAACTAAAGTAATAAACTAAATTAAAAAATGTAACACAATTAAATAACCAACGATGCTATATACATGGGGGACCGGTACTGAGTCAATGTGTGGGGGTACAGGTTAGTGTAGTTAATATGTACTTGTAGGGGGTAAAGTGACTATGCATAGATAATAAACAGCGAGTATCAGCAGTGTAAAAACAAAGGGGGGGATGTCAAATGTAAATAGTCCGGTTGGCCATTTTATTAATTGTTCAGCAGTCTTATGGCTTGGGGGTACATTTACATTTAAGTCATTTAGCAGACGCTCTTATCCAGAGCGACTTACAAATTGGTGCATTCACCTTATGATATCCAGTGGAACAACCACTTTACAATAGTGCATCTAAATCTTTTAGGGGGGGGGGGGGGGGGGGGGGGGGTTAGAAGGATTACTTTATCCTATCCTAGGTATTCCTTAAAGAGGTGGGGTTTCAGGTGTCTCCGGAAGGTGGTGATTGACTCCGCTGACCTGGCGTCGTGAGGGAGTTTGTTCCACCATTGGGGTGCCAGAGCAGCGAACAGTTTTGACTGGGCTGAGCGGGAGCTGTACTTCCTCAGAGGTAGGGAGGCGAGCAGGCCAGAGGTGGATGAACGCAGTGCCCTTGTTTGGGTGTAGGGCCTGATCAGAGCCTGAAGGTACGGAGGTGCCGTTCCCCTCACAGCTCCGTAGGCAAGCACCATGGTCTTGTAGCGGATGCGAGCTTCAACTGGAAGCCAGTGGAGAGAGCGGAGGAGCGGGGTGACGTGAGAGAACTTGGGAAGGTTGAACACCAGACGGGCTGCGGCGTTCTGGATGAGTTGTAGGGGTTTAATGGCACAGGCAGGGAGCCCAGCCAACAGCGAGTTGCAGTAATCCAGACGGGAGATGACAAGTGCCTGGATTAGGACCTGCGCCGCTTCCTGTGTGAGGCAGGGTCGTACTCTGCGAATGTTGTAGAGCATGAACCTACAGGAACGGGTCACCGCCTTGATGTTAGTTGAGAACGACAGGGTGTTGTCCAGGATCACGCCAAGGTTCTTAGCACTCTGGGAGGAGGACACAATGGAGTTGTCAACCGTGATGGCGAGATCATGGAACGGGCAGTCCTTCCCCGGGAGGAAGAGCAGCTCCGTCTTGCCGAGGTTCAGCTTGAGGTGGTGATCCGTCATCCACACTGATATGTCTGCCAGACATGCAGAGATGCGATTCGCCACCTGGTTATCAGAAGGGGGAAAGGAGAAGATTAATTGTGTGTCGTCTGCATAGCAATGATAGGAGAGACCATGTGAGGATATGGACAGAGCCAAGTGACTTGGTGTATAGCGAGAATAGGAGAGGGCCTAGAACAGAGCCCTGGGGGACACCAGTGGTGAGAGCACGTGGTGCGGAGACAGATTCTCGCCACGCCACCTGGTAGGAGCGACCTGTCAGGTAGGACGCAATCCAAGCGTGGGCCGCGCCGGAGATGCCCAACTCGGAGAGGGTGGAGAGGAGGATCTGATGGTTCACAGTATCAAAGGCAGCCGATAGGTCTAGAAGGATGAGAGCAGAGGAGAGAGAGTTAGCTTTGTAGAAGCTGTTAAGAAACCTTTTGGACCTAGACTTGGCGCTCCGGTACCGTTTGCTGTGCGGTAGCAGAGAGAACAGTCTGAGTTGGGTGAGGCACTGGGCCGTACGCACTACCCTCTATAGCACCTTACGGTCGGATGCCGAGCAGTTGCCTTACCAGGCGGTGAGGATGCTCAGTCAGGATGCTCTCGGTGGTGCAGCTGTAGAACTTTTTGAGGATCTAGGGACCCATGCCAAATCTTTTCAGTCTCCTGAGGGGGAAAATATTTTGTCTTTACATCTTCTCGACTTATTTGGTGTGTTAGGACCATGATAGTTTGTTGGTGATGTGGACACCAAGTAACTTTAAACTCTCGACCCGCTCCGCTACAGCTGTTGACTGCCCGTCAGGAAGTTCAGGATCCAGTTGCAGAGGGTGGTGTTTAGTCCCAGGGTCCTTAGCTTAGTGATGAGCTTTGTGGGCACTATGGTGTTGAGACCGTGATCATACAGTCGTCTGGAAGAGCTGGTGCTCTCATGCGTGCTTCAGTGTTGCTTTCCTCGATGCGAGCATAGAAGGCATTTAGCTCATCATCATGAAAATGTCAGTGAAGACACGTTCCAGTTGGTTCACGCATGCTTCGAGTACACAACCTGGTAATACATCTGGCCCCACGGCTTTGTGAATGTTGAGCTGTTTATAGGTCTTGCTCACATCAGCTACGGAGAGCATGATCACACAGTTGCCCGGAACAGCTTATGCTCTCATGCATGCTTCAGTGTTGCTTGCCTCGAAGAAAGCATAGATGTAATTTAGCTCGTCTGGTAGGCTTGCGTCACTGGGCAGCTCGCGGCTGTGCTTCCCTTTTTGTAGTCCGTAATAGTTTGCAAGCCCTGCCACATCCGACGAGCGTAAGAGCCGGTGTAGTAGGATTAGTGGCCCGCTCCTTGAAATTGTCAGCTTTAGCTCGGTGCGGATGTTGCCTGTAATCCTTCTGGTTGGGATTAGGGCTGTGGCGGTCACAAAATGTTGTCAGCCCGGTGATTGTCGGTCTCACGGTAATTGACCGTTAATTAACATCAACACACTTAGCATCTCCTGGCTTCCACACATAGCCTACAAGCCACTGATGCTGGCCTTTGGAGCATCTACATTTTAATAAGTGTAATAAGTCCATGTAATACAGCCTACACCTTCACAGTAAATCCACTATTTATTTTAGACAAGTCTAAAGAAGCATGATATTAAGATAATGTAGTCTATTTCATAAGAACACAATAGCGTACTCTGAGTTGTCCTCATGTTAGGGCCTGATAATTCCGTGGCATTATTTTATAGTATAAAGAATACAATTGAACAAAGCTGAATAAAATGGAAAGGATATTTCCTCCAAACGATTTGAGGGAGTGCCACACACGGCCATTGTGTTGAGCATAGGGTTGCACATTTTGGGGAATATTCATAGTTGGACATTTTCGGTGGGAATTAACGGTAATATATGGGAATTAACGGGAAGATATGCAAATTAATATTAATACCATTTAAATGTAGATGTTTTTTGCATTGGATATATTTACCATATCATATGGCGACAGAAACATAAACCTTTCACCTTATCATAAGTAAAATAATTGCAAATTATTAAATCCTTCCAATATAAATAAAAAATACAATTTAGTTACGAATTGAACTTTAATTGAGTTGACTCTTCACATGGGATGATTTCACTGAACAACAAAAGAAAGGGAATATTTAATGATTCCCAATGATCCATCGCGTCTCCCAAAAACGTTTTCAACATACATCTGTAAAATGATAGTCTAGAAACTAAAACTTTGGTTGTCCTTCTCTCAGGCTTCCATGGCTTCTCCCTGGACCTTATTGTCCACCTCTTGAACATCAGGCTCTGAGGCCTCATCTTCACTGTCACTTTCCAACCTTGTTGAGGATCGCTTGTTTTCAGGCTCAGAAAGCCTCAAATTTACCAGGAGAACCACCAATTTTTCAACCCTTGTATTGATCAGCCTGTTGCGTTCGTTGGTGTGTGTTCCCAAACAAGGACCAGTTGCTCTCTGAGGCGGCTGATGTTGGTGGGATTTGGAGGATGATGGAGGCAACAGGGGAAAGAGCCTCAGATCCACAAAGTCCCTTCCACCAAGTGGCTGGTGAGATATATTGGCACGACTGCCATGTTGCATCTCTATCCCAAAGCCCTTGCTTGGAAGTGTACTTTGCCAGACTGCCAAGAACCTTGCCCTCATCCAGGCCAAGGTGGTGAGACATGGTAATGATGACACCATAGGCCTTGTTGATCTCTGCACCAGACAGGATGCTCTTGCCAGGATTCTTGGGGTCCAACATGTACGTATGGACTTCAGGCTGTGGTCTTCACGTTTTCGGATGCATTTCAGAACTGCAGTTTCCTCTGCATGGAGCAACAGTGAAGTGAGCAGGGCAGTACGGATTTCCTCTGCAAGCAGAGTCTGAACATCAGACAGGGTGGCATTGTCTCCCTCAATCCGTGCAATGGCTACTGCTATAGGTTTCAGGAAATTTACCAGAACGTTTCCGACCCTTTGCAACCCTAGTTGAGTGGTTAACTTCATTTAGAGTTAATAATGTAAATTTAGTTCTACAAATGTTGGGCTATATGTTTTGATTTCTAATGCATTGTAAGGCTGCATGATGCAACTCTAATGATGATTTTGAAAAAAGTTGCTTGAAAGGCATGATCTTTGCTTTGATTTTTAAGCAGGCTGCACAGTCTTTCATTCACAATTTGACAAGCACTTGATAATGCCGAGAATTTCACGGCGGCATCCCCTTTGTGTGGCCGTAACGCACCCTAAAAAAATCCATGCCTTTTGCTACCAGTGGCCGTTGTGCCAATCTCGCTGAGTGCTGCGCGGCCCATCACGTGACCGGGTCTTTCTCACAGGCAACAAGTGAAGACACATCAGGGATGCAACTGCACGCGTCCTAATCCAATTCCGAGGTGCATATTCAAGATATTGGAAGATCTGTCCACATTTACTTTTTGTCAGCCAACGAACAGCAAAAGCACTAGCCTATATCAATCTACTATCCCCCATGGTACAAAGGTTGACCTATTCTGTGTGAGGAAGAAATATTCCAAACATAGTCTGGGACAGTTGTTGGATGTGAAAGATCCCAAATAAATACAACCACTAGCAACAAAAAAACTTTTTTACACTATGTGACTGATGCAGCAGATCAAAACGTTTAGCTTAAAATGTTGATAAACTATTAGGCTATTTCTTCACATTATAAGTGCAGCAATGCACACATGGTAGTAGGCTATAAGCGCAAATTGGGCGGCAGGTAGCCTAGTGGTTAGAGCGTTGGACTTGTAATGCTTTTATTATAAAGGTGCATTTTTATGGTGAAAATGATCTTCCCCAAACTTGAAACTCACGTGCCGTGTATGTATGCCAGTTAGGCTCTACACCCCTTGTAAAGTGGATTTATGTGCTTCATTTTAAGGAGTTATTTGGCCACTTTAATTGTCATAAAAACCTTATTAAAACATATAGGCCTATGGACTATGATTCGAAAGTAATTGTTTCTTATGCTGGGCATCATTCACAAGTGATACATAATCCACAGGCTAATATTGTCACCCATCAGACTATTCTTGATATAATCTTATATTTACATATACTAAATAATATGTGTGTGAAATTTGTTTTGATTTAGAATGGACCATTATCATGCACCTGTATCGAAACAGGGGCAGGGGAAAGAATACATGTCATCTATGCACTTAAATAGCGAATGGAGGACGCTTTTCCCTGTGGTTTGTTTTCATGCTAGCCAGGTAGGCTATACTCCTGTTGTAAATATAAGCAATGTGCTTAATATTAGTAATGTTGATAAATAAAGTAGAACTAGCCTATAGAAGCGGATCCTCCTTTTTTCAGTAGAAGCCAAAACTCTTTTCCCACGCAATTGCATAGCCTATTGAAATGTTGCGCAACATGAGCTCATGTGCTCTCATGAAGTGTTTGATTAGATTTTCAAATACATTTGTTTTTATGTCAAGAGTGATTAGAGGGACAGTAGAGTGCTGAGTACCAGGCAGTTAGCAAGTTTGGTAGGCATACCAATGACCATCAGCAGCATCAGAGTTTGGCGAACCATAATTACCGTGATTGAACTGTCACGTGGAATTTGACTATGGTCGAGACTCGTGACCGCCGGTGTGGTGGTAATACGTTCACCGCAATAGCCCTAGTTGGCAAATGTACGTACGATCACTGTGGAGACGACGTCGTCAATGCACTTATTGATGAAGCCGGTGACTGAGGTGGTATACTCATTTAATGCCATTGGATGAATCCCGGAACATAATCCAGTCTGGCTAGCAAAAAAATCCTGTAGCTTAGCATCCGTGCCATCTGACCACTTCTGTATTGAGCGAGTCACTGGTACGTCCTGCTTTAGTTTTTGCTTGTAAGCAGGAATCAGTAGGATATAATTATGGTCAGATTTACCAAATGGAGGGCGAGAGAGACCTTTGTATGCGTCTCTGTGTGTAGAGTAAAGGTGGTCTAGAGATGTTTTTCCTCTGGTTGCACATGTGACATGCTGGTAGAAATGAGGTAGAACAGATTTAAGTTTGCCTGCATTTAAATCCCCGGCCAGCAGGAGCGCCGCTTCTGGATGAGCATTTTCTTGTTTGCTTATGGCCTTTGAGTGGTGTTGAGTGCGGTCTTCGTGCCATTATCGGTTTGTGGTGGTAAATAGACGGCTACGAATAATATAAATGGAAACTCTCTTGGTAGATAGTGTGGTCTACAGCTTATCATGAGGTACTCTACCTCAGACGAGCATTTCCTCGACACACCCCCACCCCTCGTCTTACCAGACATAGCTGTCCTACCGATGCACGTAAAAGCCAGCCAGCTCTATTTTATCCGTGTTGTCGTTCAGCCACGACTCAGTGAAACATAAGATATTACAGTTTTTAATGTCCCGTTGGTAGGATAATTTTGAATGGAGATCGGCCAATAGAACGGATGATAGAGGCTGGTTACCCATTCGCCGACGAATTCTCACAAGGCACCCCGATCTCCTCCCCGTCTTTCCGTCTTCACGCGAATGACGGGGATTTGGACCTGGTCTCGGGGAAGCAGTATATCCTTCACGTCGGACTCATTAAAGAAAAAATCTTTGTCCAGTTCGAGGTGTGTTATTGCTGTTCTGATGTCCAGAAGCTCTCTTCAGCCGTAAGAGACGGTAGCAGCAACATTATGTTTCCAAATAAGTTACAAACATTGCGAAAAAACAATTGGTTAGGAGCTTGTAAAACGGCAGCCATTATCTAAATGTTCGAGGCTATTTTGCTGCACTCTTTGTCCTTGTTTTTCCCCTTCAAAAATGAATTATTCATCTCTGTATTTGCAGAAAGGCCTAGCTAATAAGAACATTTATTTTTCTGTACTAATTTAGCACAGTGTACCACGTTAGCACAGTGTACCACGTTAGCACAGTGTACCACGTTAGCACAGTGTACCACGTTAGCACAGTGTACCACGTTAGCACAGTGCTTTTACAGAAGTACTGTCAAGCACTTACAAAGGCACACCAAAAACAGACAAAACGATAAACAGAGGTATGTCAATTCGTTTGATGATAATGTTAAGCACGAACTGTGTTGTGACCAGGTTGCCTGGATACGCTGGCGGCCATGCCAGAGCTGAAGATGGGCGTGGCCGGCACAGAGGAGGAGACTCAGGCCGTTATGAAGGTCTACTCCAAGGAGGACTACAGCGTGGTCAACCGCTTCGAGAGTGAGTCCACACACTCAGTCATTCATGTGTTTCAGTTCTCATCTTCTACAGCAAGGTTCCCTAACTGGCGGGACACCCGCGGGTGGTTTCATTTGGCCCCCCAAGTTTTCTGAAAATGTCATTGTTCGACATAAGACTCTAAAAACACCAGGAAATCAGCTCCAATTGATTTTTATTTAAGTAATCTGTTCCCTAGTATTCCCTCAAATGCAAATGTAAGCAATAGTTAAAATGATTGTTTTATTAAAACATTATCTGTTTGGGCTTCTTGCATTCAATTTGCAGTCTACACATCATTTGTAATTATGTTCTGGCCCCCCGACCAGCCGCTCAACAAAAAATCTGCCCGCGGCTAAATCTAGTTGATCCCTGTTCTACAGTATTTGTCACACACACAGCTATTCCTCATATCCTTTTTTCCTGATTTTGGTTTGATTGATTTATGACATTATATTCCAGCCAGAGACAACATTACATATACTTTATCACCAATAATACATAAATTCAAATTCAAGAATTACTACAAAAAATGTTAACCCATATTATTATTCAAGGATGCATTCAAAATTATTTCAACAGCAGAGTACCTTGTGTTCCACTATATCATATTGCAGTGACTGGGCACTTCTAGTAAAACTAACCTCATTGTATTGTTATGAGCACAGATGATGATGCTGCAGAGCCTGAGTCATCGCAACTTCATGTGTAATGTCATAGGTCACGGGGGTGGCTGGGGTTACTCGGCCCACTCGGTGGAGGCCATCCGCTTCTGTTCTGATGCGGACATCCTGCTGGGGGGACTGGGCCTGTTCGGGGGCCGTGGGGAGTACACCGCTAAGCTCAAGGTCAGTGGCAGGGACACTAGCAAATGGACTGCATTTCCTCTAGCTCTTTTTGCTAGGTCTATACATGTTTGACGGTAATTTATCCCATTTACCACCAATGTGTGTACCCACAGCACTGACGGCTGCCACACAGTTCTCACACCCAAAAGCTATCACCAATGTAAATGTAACTGCCAAAATAAAGGAAACACCAACACAGTGTCTTAATAGGCCCTGGAGGGAAGCTAAAGTCATTCCACTACCCAAGAATAGTAAAGCCCCCTTTACTGGCTCAAATAGCCAACCAATCAGCATGTTACCAACCCTTAGTAAACTTCTGGAAAACATTGTATTTTATCAGATACCATGCTATTTCACAGTAAACAAATTGACAACAGACTTTCAGCACGCTTATAAGGAAGGACACACAACAAGCACAGCACTTATACAAATGACTTATGATTGGCTGAGAGAAATTGATGATAAAAAGATTGTGGGGGCTGTCTTGTTAGACTTTAGTGCAGCTTTTGACATGATCTATCATAGTCTGCTGCTGGAAAAACGTATGTGTTATGGCTTTACACCCCTTGCTATAATGTGGATAAAGAGTTACTTGTCTAACAAAACACAGAGGGTGTTCTGTAATGGAAGCATCTCAAACATAATCTTGGTAGAATCAGGAATTCCCCAGGGTAACTGTTTAGGCCCCTTGCTTTTTTCAATCTTAACTAACGATATGCCACTGGCTTTGCGTAAGGCCAGTGTGTCTATGTACGCGGATGACTCAACACGTCAGCTATTACAGCAACAGCTGGCCCTTTAAAAGTACACGGAGAGCTAACATTAATGACATGCATGTCAATCTCTCCTGGCTCAAAGTGAAAGACAGATGAATTCAATCATTACTTGTTTTTGTAAGAGGTGTTGAATGTACCAAGCTGTCTGTTTTAAAATACACACACATCTGACACCCATGCATACTCCAAAAGACATGCCACCTGTGGTCTCTTCACAGTCCCCAAGTCCTGAACAGACTATGGGAAGTGCACAGTACTACATAGAGCCATGACCACATGGAACTCAATTCCACATCAGGTAACTTATGCAAGCAGTAGAATCAGATTTGAAATGCAGCTAAAAAAACACCTTATGTAACAACAGGGACTGTGAAGAGACACACACACAAAGGTACAGACGCATGCATACGCACACATTGTGATATTGTTGTATGGTGGTATTGAACATTGTGTTGTGGATATGTGGTGGTGTAGGGATGTTATATGATGTACTGTTTTATCTTTAGCTCATTCAGTACAAACGTAGTTCACTGTTTTATATTTTGTTTTATATGTAATGTGGGTGCTTTGGTGTGTTTGGACCCCAGGAAGAGAGCAGCTAATGGGGATCCCATTAAATACAAATACAGCCCACCCGCTCTTTTCACGACCGCCGACACTAAAGCTGCCAGTCGGAAGTAAGAAGATTTTTCGTGGCTGTTAAGTAGTAGATTCCCAAATGCCCAATAAAAACAGTCATTAAGCTGGAATTGTGTAGTAATACGAATAGGAATTGTGTTGTAATGCAAATAGGAAATGTGTGTTCATCAGTAGGCATGTCCCAAAACTCTGCTCATCACTACTCAAATTACCAAATGATCAGTACCGACTTACCACTCGTATTAAATAAGTAGTTAAATGACCTATTATGGAGGATAACTTGTAAGGTAAGGTAGTGATAAATACTAAGTTATTTTTTTCATGCGGTTGTGGAGATATACTGCCATCTGGTGGCGACTAGAAACAATTTCATAATATGACCTACTAAAAAATTGATGGTCCTTGAAAATAAATATTAGTGCTTGAAAAGTACTTGAAAGTCCTTGAATTTAACGTGCCACATTCTGTACGAACCCTGACTTATGTGTTTCCTTTATTTTGGTAGTTACAATACCTGTATATTTAACCTATAATCTCAGTTGTTTGAGTACACTTCAAATATCAAGGTTAGTAGGTATTCTAGCGTCAACTGTTTGTTTATTTATCAATGTATTAATGTAACCTTTATATTGCTAGGTTCTGTGATATTGAACACATTAGCAAATAGTTTAAATCATACCACAGCCCGAATAGAGGTCTATTCAAGTTCTGCTGGTAAGGTTGACTGTTGTGTGTCATTGCTGACTGTTGTGTTGTTACTGTGCAGTTGTTAGAGCTGGGGCCTGATGGTGGAGACCATGAGACGGATGGGGACCTCCTGGCTGAGACTGACGTCCTGGCCTATGACTGCGCTGCCAGGGAGAAGTACGCCATGATGTTTGACGAACCGGTACAGCTGCAGCTGGGCTGGTGGTACGTGGCCTGGGCCCAGGTCTCTGGGCCCAGCTCAGACTGTGGCTCCCACGGACAGGCCACCATCACCACAGATGACAGGTAACTATTGTAGTTCGTAGAAATACATATATTACTTCAAAAGATATCCTCATTGTCATTGTGAATAATGTCAACCTACACCCTTTTGCAGTGTGGTCTTTCAGTTCAAGAGCTCCAAGAAGTCAAACAACGGTACCGATGTGAACGCAGGTCAAATAGCTCACCTCTTGTACAGGCAAGTCATTTTCCTACATGCAAATCACATTTTATTGGTAACATAGACATATTTAGCAGATGTTATTGCGGGTGTAGCAAAAGTTGCTTAGGAGAATAGAAGCAGAGCTGCCATGTCTGTCGGCACCATTATTCTCATGTTGTCTGAAATAGTGACCCATGAAATGTATATTGATGAACTTCAAGAAACCAGCTTTGTAATGGGAATGTGATGTGGTTGTTTTACTATTCCAGGCTTCCGTCGAACGATGGCAAAACAGCCAAAGGGAAACAGCAGAACAGTGAGCCGGTTCACATCCTCAAACGCTCTTTCGCCAGGACCGTCTCAGTGGTACGTACCGTACGCCTGTGTTTCCCCTAGCTAGACTTGTTCCCAGGAAGGCCACAGAGACCCCAGAAACAATACACAGGCCTGTCTTATTTAGGAATTACCAATTTAACTCCTGGATTGTGTTCATCAGTCACCAAACAGAATAAAATGTAGTTAAACAGGGAGGGACTACCTGGACTTGTTCAATAAGAAACACTCGTTTTAGTTTTCAGTTGCAAAATGTTTTAAAACATTTTCCATTGCATGCCATAATGAACATCACCCTGGAGTGTAATACAATAGTAGTTAGGATGTTGCTGGTGAAGATTTCATGAATAGGTTGTAAAGCTGTAGTAAACATTTAATAAAACTGCAGCAAAGTTGTCCTCCCCTCCTCTCCCTGTAGGAGTGTTTTGAGTCCCTGCTGAGGATCCTCCACTGGAGCTGGACCACCCTGGTGCTGGGGGTGGAGGAACTGAGGGGCCTGAAAGGCTTCCAGTACACGGCCACCCTGCTGGACCTGGAGCGCCTGCGCTTCGTAGGGACCTGCTGCCTGCGCTTGCTCCGCGTCTACATCTGTGAGATCTTCCCCATATCTGGTAGGGTTACAAAGATGCACGTGCACAAACGCGCACACATATGCGGCAGGCACGGAAGCATGCACGAACACACACACACACACACACACACACACACACACACACACACACACACACACACACACACACAAATATCTAAGTTGATGCCAAGGATTTTACTACGTAGAGAGACCTAACACATTATTAGCCTTACATTTTAAAGGCTTATAGCAAGCAATAAAACCATTATACCTGTCAGCTTTAACAATAGAACCGCTAAAACAGTAATTTTGACTGCCATTTTTTAAGTCATGCCTACTCTGTCCAACTTTTAGAGTAGGCTACACAGTGAGAGCGTGCATAATTGTACATGCTGAACGACTTTCAATATCTGGGAAAATATCCACATTGGGCAGCAGGTGAGCTAGTGTCGGACAATGTGGTGATGAGGCTTGTGGAACCTTACCTTGGCAAGGGGAGAAATTTCACCATGGGCCAATTTCTTCACTTCACTGTAATTGGCAAACAAGTTTTTTGCGAAGAAAACAAGTCTGGCCGGCACCAAGAACAAAGTGAGATGTGAGCTCCCTCCATCTGCGCAAAACAAGGCACCGGCGCAGCTGTTGTACTCCACAACGGTGCTGAAGGATGACAAGAGGACGGGACACAATGTGAAAACCGGAGACTATTAGGCATTACAACCAAAGTGTGTCAATCAAGTGAAAGTAACAAAAATGGTCAACAGCTAGCACAAGGGATAAGAGCTAAATGAAATGCAACTGCATGAAGACGCGCACGAGCTGACAATAAGTAACTATTTTTCACTGCATTATAATGACATAACGCTTTGGAAAAACATTATCAGCTGCTACTCACCCTTTTCGAGACACCTACAAGGGCTTACCCCGCCCTCCCTTCGGCAAATCAGATTAGCACTCCCTTTTGCTCCTCCCTTCCTATAGTCGAAAACTCAAACAGGAAGTACCTGTGCTAAGGTCTCAACGCCGATCGGTCGGGAATCCATGCTTCAAGATTGTTTTGATCACGCGGACTGGGATATGTTCCGTGTAGCCTCAGAGAATAACATTGACGTTTACACGGACACGGTGCCTGCGATCATCAGGAAGTGTATAGGGGTATCTATTAAAACCAGAAACCGTGGATAGATGGCAGCATTCGCGCAAAACTGAAAGCGCAAACCACCACATTTAACCATGGCAAGGTGTCTGGGAATATTGTTGGATACAAATAGTGTAGTTATTCCTTCTGTAAGGCCATTAAACAGGTGAAACGTCAGTACAGAGATAAAGTGGAGTCGCAATTCAACGGCCCAGACACTAGACGTATGTGGCAGGGTCTACAGCCAATCATGAATTACAAATGGGTGCGTGCTCAGCCCCCTCCTGTTTCCCTGTTCACCCATGACTGCGTGGCCATGCACACCTCCAACTCAATCATCAAGTTTGCAGACAACACAACAGTAGTAGGCCTGATTACCAACAATGACGAGACAGCCTACAGGGAGGAGGTGAGGGCCCTGGAAGAGTGGTGCCAGAAAAATAACCTCTCCCTCAACGTCAACCAAACGAAAGAGCTGATGGTGGACTTCAGTAAACAGCAGAGGGAGCACGCACCTATCCACATCGACGGGACAGCAGTAGAGAAGGAGGAAAGCTTCAAGTTCCTCGGCGTACACATCACTGACAATCTGAAATGGTCCAACCACACACTGTGGTGAAGAAGGTGCAACAGCGCCTCTTCAACCTCAGGAAGCTGAAGAAATTTGTAAAGCACCATCACACTACCTCCTCCATGCTTCACGGTGGGAACCACACATGCGGAAATCATCCGTTCACCTACTCTGCGTCTCACAAAGACACGGCGGTTGGAACCACAAATCTCCAATTTGGACTCATCAGACCAAAGGACAGATTTCCACCGGTCTAATGTCCATTGCTCGTGTTTCTTTGCCCAAGCAAGTCTCTTCTTATTGGTGTCCTTTCGTAGTGGTTTCTTTGCAGCAATTTGAGTCTCCTCTGAACAGTTGATGTTGAGATGTTACTTGAACTCGGTGAAGCATTTATTTGGGATGCAGTCTGAGGTGCAGGTAACTTAAATGATTCCATGTGTTATTTCGTAGTTTTGATGTCTTCACTGTTCTACAATGTAGAAAATAGTAAAAATAAAGAAAAACCATTGAATGAGTAGGTGTGTCCACACGTTTGACTGGTACTGTACATAGACATGGAATCACTGGCCACTTTAATAATGGAACCCTATTCACTTTAATAATGTTTACATACTGCTTTACTCATCTCATGTATATAGTGTATTCTATTCTACTCTATTTTTGCTTGTCCTAATATTTATATTTCTTTCATTCTTTTACTTTTAGATTTGTGTATTGTTGTGAATTGTTAGATATTACTGCGCTGTTGGAGCTAGGAACACAAGCATTTCGCTACACCTGCAATAACATATGCTAAATATGTGTACGTGACCAATAACATTTGATTTGCTTTTGTGCTGTGTTTAACTATTTATCAAGGCCACTTGGCGCTTATAAGAGTTTAAGGCTACTGATGTTTTCATCATTTGATGAATCTTGACCGTGCGTCTTGGTGGTTGGGGTATTTTTTTATTTTGTCGTTTTAAAAATAAGCTGTTACCGTGTTCCAACACACATGCTTTCTGTTTCATAGTTATAACAATGGCACGCCATGAATAAAAATTGATTGAACACTTGAATTTTAGTTTTTTTGCTTTTACATGTAGCCTACAATAGCATAAATGAATGAAAATGCTATTCTGTTATTTAAAATACAAAATAAAATGCTATTCTGTTATTTAAAATACAAAATCAAATTGTATTCTGTTTCCAAAGGCCTTCATAAACACAACCAAATTATTTTTGCGATGGCATACATGAAATCAGAATGACTGCTCATTAGTTTTAAGGGGGGTCCCTCAAGTCCCAGCGGTTCTAGTGTTAAGTAAAGTTTCTTGTCAACTGAATGTAACAGCATGGCTAAACCCCCAGGCCTCTGTCCTATTACTGTTCTTCCCTCCTCTGCAGCCAGTGCCAAGGCGGTGGTGGAAGAGTCCAGCAAGCTGGTGGAGTGCGTCGGCAACACCCGTAGCCTGCTCAAGAAGATCCTCTCGGAGGGCATGGACAACTGCCTGACCAAGCTGGACAACGACCCTCAGGGCTACCTGTCCCAGCCCCTCACCCTGCTGGAGGCCGTGCTGCAGGAGTGCCACAACACCTTTACCTCCTGCTTCCACTCCTTCTACCCCAAGCCTGCTCTGCAGTGGGCCTGCCTCTGCGACTTGCTCAACTGCCTCGACCAGGTGGGTCAAAGAGAGAGGGAGCTTTGTTGACCAAGATTGTGGGTTCAACATTAAGGTTGTTTGTTCAGTTCCTACACAGACTGCATAGACTTACAGATGTGGTCAAATATATGGGCCACTTTACAATGTAGTGCAACGGAGCAGAATGTTTCGTTTTTTTGTTTCATGGCTGTTTTTAACCTGTAGGCACCTGCAACTTACCACAGTTGAGAGAAATTACACAGTAAATACGAATAATTTCCTCCAACCTAATTTAATTTAGAATAATTCAAGCAGTTTTTTTTTAACTTGAAGTGAAAAATCTAAATTTCAGTTTTGATGTATTTTTTTCATTGGTCCTGTGCAGTTGTAACCAAACAAATACCCGTGTAAACACAAAATCATTTTTCAATGTAAACTTTTTTTAAGACCTAGTGAATCATGCGAAGATGCCAATATATTTGACCGCATCCGTTTGTGTTGTGTAGTGATGTCACTCACGCCTGATACTGTTTAGAGGGAGTTTTTGACATGGCAAGCCTTGATGTAATCAATTTGGATTGATAATATAGTATGAATTATTACATGCAGGGGGGGGCTTTGGTCCCGTGTGGCTCAGTTGATTCAGCATGGCACGCCAATTATCGTGGGTTTGATTCCCACTGTTGCCACCAATACGAAATAAGTTATGCACGCAGCGGGAATCAAACCCACGATAATTGCCGTTGGAAGTGCCATGCTGAATCAACTGAGCCACACGGGACCAAAGCCCCCCCTGCATGTAATAATTCATACTATATTATCAATCCAAATTGATTACATCTCAAGGCTTGTCATGTCAAAAATCTAGGAAACCTAGAACAAAAATATTGCGTAATTGCGTCAGATGCTCAATTAAGTGTTTATGTAAAAAGAAAAAATATATATAATTTTTTTTATTATTGGGTGCAATTTTGAATATCCATATCAGACATCAGTACATCCAATTGGCTCAAACAATGGTTCACTACACCTCAAAGACTCTACAAGGTAAGTGGTGATGCTAGGAGATGTCCATGAGCTCTACATTTTGAAGGCGTGAAGAGCAGAATAGGTGATCTCGCCAACAATGTGATCTGGGAGGCAGGTCGATATCTGAACAGTAGAGTGAAAGGAGACGTAAAACGAGGAGCGGAAGGAGCTTCTGGGGGCAGACGTAAGAAACGATACTAAAACGAGGAGCGGAAGGAGCTTCTGGGGGCAGACGTAAGAAACGATACTAAAACGAGGAGCGGAAGGAGCTTCTGGGGGCAGACGTAAGAAACGATACTAAAACGAGGAGCGGAAGGAGCTTCTGGGGGCAGACGTAAGAAACGATACTAAAACGAGGAGCGGAAGGAGCTTCTGGGGGCAGACGTAAGAAACGATACTAAAACGAGGAGCGGAAGGAGCTTCTGGGGGCAGACGTAAGAAACGATACTAAAACGAGGAGCGGAAGGAGCTTCTGGGGGCAGACGTAAGAAACAATACTAAAACGAGGAGCGGAAGCTCCACCACCCTCTCATTGCAAGTTACAGGAAAGTCTGTGGGCCAGATGTCCCCTCCACTTCCGAAATTCGAAAGATGCGAACACCTGTGAAATCGTGATCTGTCCAAATGATCAGTGACGAAAAAACGGCACACCGGAACAAAGTTCCCTAGTCGTCGCGTCCCAGTCTGTTGACAGACATTATGGTACGTGTCTGTCCACTAGAGATTAATGCATGCATGACGGTAAGACACTTTGGATAAAAGCGTCTGCTAAATGGCATATACTGTGGCCCTCTGAATACCCGGTGGTTGCGTTCTACATAGTAGCCATCTTGGGTATGCAATAAAACAACGTTTTGTAGTTACTTTTGTATGCTTTAAATGCCTGGACATTATATTAATTTTGGCTTTTCATCTAGTAGAATTCGATGCACCCTATTGTGGAAGAGAGTCGTCTTTCGCGACCCAATTGTATTTTTCAACAGCTGATGTACGCACTGTACCAAAATGAACAAATGGCTGGAATCAATGCAATTGCACATTAATGACGCTTTCTCAGTTGGATGAGCCTAGTATACTGTTATTTGTTGCTTATTGCATTCGGTTTTACTAAACACATGGTTCGCTTGAGGTGCGTAAAGTATTTTAATTTGGCACTCTGAAATTCAAGTAACGGAATACTGTGAAAATCTGTCATTTTCTAAAATTGGTACTTGAAAAGTACAGGAATTAAAATGGGATGAGAACAGAAAATTATATAATATGCTTATGAAAAATATTAGAAAAAAAGTATTGGTCTTGCGAATTAATTTCCAGGCAGACTACCTAGTTTTTTCCCTAAAGTGTTTCACGCTGTGGCGCCGCCAAACGTCACATCGAGAGCTAAAATGCCGGGCAAATGTAGATTCAAAGTTGCCTTTTGTGAGTATGAAACTTTTCTGTGATCTTTTATTTCAGCTCATGAAACATGGGACTAACACTTTACATGTTGCGTTTTATAGTTTACCCACTTGTTTTACCACTACATCATTGGACCCAACCAGCACGCTACAGAGCAAAAAAAAGACTTGACATTGCGAGCATGGGTGAATCGGCCCTGGAGAGCCACATGGAGGGAAGACACAATGCTGCATCTTGCACTGGCACCAGTTCTACATTGTGGCTTTTTCTTTGCAACAACCTCCAGAGCTTTTTTGCCAATCGCCTGTCGCCAATCGCCAGTCGGAAGCAAGATGTGTTTTCGTAGCTATTAAGTAGTAGATTCCCAAATGCCCAATAAAAACAGTAATTAAGATGGAATTGTGTAGTAATACGAATAGGAATAGGAATTGTGTAGTAATGCGAATAGGAAATGTGTGTTCACCAGTAGGCATGTCCCAAAACTCTGCTCATTACTACTCAAATTACAAAATCTTCAGTACTGACTTACCACTCATGTATGTAGTAAATAAGTAGTGAAACTATGTATTATTGAGTAGAACTTGTAAGGTAGTGATGAATAATGTTTTATTTCTTTTTTTGTGGTTGTGGCGATATACTGTCATCTGGTGGCGACAAGAAACAATTGCATAATATGACCTACAAATTGATGGTCCTTGAAAAGAAATATTAGTGCTTGAAAAAGTACTTAAGTCCTTGAATTTGTCTTTCCACGGTCTGTACGAACCCTGTAAACAGTAAATTCACACTAGTATGTAGTACTACTAGTACAGACTATGCCGTTTAAGTAAGTAGTAGGCAAGTCATATTTCAGACACGGCCAGTGTCTTGGTTTCTATCACAATGGCTCCTCTAAGCTTTTGTGTACCAAAATGATCTAAAAAAAGACACAGCTAGTGATCATTTAGGTTAGAATGCATTCTGGCTCATGTTATCTGGCTCTTGCCACCTCACCCACCCTTCTTTCCCCTCTCCCTTTCACCAGGACATCGCCGAGGCCAACTTCCGCACATCGAGCAGCCGACTGTTGGCGGCGGTGATGTCTGCGCTGTGCAACACAACAGTCAAGCTGACGTCCATCTTGCCCATTGCGTACGACGGCGAGGTGCTGCTGCGCTCGCTGGTCAAACAGGTCAGCACGGAGAATGACTCGGCGCTCGCCCACCGCTTCCCCCTGCTGGTGGCGCACATGGAGAAACTCAGCCACGTGAGTGAAAGCGAAATTTCAACACAATGTGTGACCAATGAGGACCTGTATTCAAAAAGCATCTCCCAAGTTGGAGTGTCGGTCTAGGTTCAGTTTCCCAGGTCTATGCAATCTTCATTATTATCTTAAAAGCTCAACTTAGGTCAGCACTCGTGTTCTGAGACTGTTTGTGAATATCCCATATCTAGCACAGGGGTTGGCAATCTATCTTGACCTATTTTACTGTTGTAACACTCCTATTAAAATGTGTTATCATTGAAATATATATATTTTTTTAAATACAATTAGAGAAGACACTGTTGCTGACCATACTTTTCTTTAGCTTTCTTTCTCTCCTTTTCTCCTCTCCCCTTTCAGAGGGAGGAGAACCTGATGGGGATGGCCAGTTTCCGGGAGGTTCTTGAGAAGATGCTGGTGATCGTGGTGCTACCGGTGAGGAAAAGCCTGAGGAAGGAGGTGGAGGTCTTCTCCCCCCACCTGGTCTCCAACACCTGTGGCCTGCTGGCCAGCATAGTCTCTGAGCTCACCGCCTCTGCCCTGGGCTCCGAGGTAAAGAACATACACATGCGCATGTGCACTCCGCACACACACTGTGTCTCACACACACACACACACTGTGTCTCACACACACACACACACACACACACACACACACATTCTATAGCTGGTTTATGTGTAAAGAGAGAGCTCAAGGTTTGTGTTTGGGATTTAATTCATTACCAGGTTCTGTCTATTCAGGGATTGAACAGAACAATACAGGACATTGATATTGTCAGCATTTTTACAAATTAAATCTAGTCCTATTCCTTTTGCTGGGTTGGCTGGATTCATAATTGAATCGATCTTCCCCAATTTTGTCTAAATCAATTTAGACCTGACTCCAGACCAAATATAGTGCTCTGTTTGGGTTGTCATTCAGCTTTTAATATCCACCATTTACAGTGTATTGTTTCATTGCAATTTTAATATTAATTTAATAAAATGTTCATCAAATGTACATCAAATGTTAATCTGCATCCAATATATAGTTTGAAAATTATAATAACAAAACAGAGAAAAAACGTCAGGATGACTTATCTTGTTTACAAGACGCTGAGTCACTTGGTGGAGTGACGTCTCTCACTCTGTCCAACCACATTTCCGTCTGTTTCGCTGTACCCAGCGGCCAACGGTTGCGTTCTCAACACTCAATCTCAATCACTCTGGCACCCTGTCATCATGACAACAGCCCCAGCTGCTTGCTCAAAATCCATCGTTTATGTTGTCAAGGAAACTGCTATTGTTCCCTTTTGGGCCCTGGATATCCTTGTAACAACAACAGGCAGGCTCTCTCTGGCCAAATAGGTGTTGCATAAATAGCAAGGTGACTAATGCTAACCACATAGATCAGGACATCCTCGTTGTAATGTTTCTGGCTGACGTCATGGTCATGAGGTTGGATCAGTCATTGTCTTGTACAATAACAATGAAACGTCCCTCATGTTTATTCACCTCAGTACTACCACCTGGTGGAATTATAAAGCTCATAAATAACACACATTTGGCGCATGGTCTTAATGATGTAATTAGCTTTTTGTAAGCTGGTTTTCTGGTTGACAAGACGTCATATAACCAGATTAGAACCAATTAGTATCTGTTAAAACCAGGTAAAGATTATGACAAGATCAAGGCGTTGTGAAAAATATTTTGTCTGGTCAGATTACAACCAGATAAATACCCATTTTTCTGGTTGCTAAAATGACGTTAATAAAATGTCCTTATACAACCAGTACATGACCACAAAAAAAACGATATAAAAGACACCATAATGACTTGTCTCTTCGTCTGTCCCAGGTGGACGGTCTGAACTCGCTTCACTCTGTGAAGTCCACTCCCAACCGCTTCACCAAGACGAGCCAGGGCCGCAGTTGGAACACGGGCAACGGCTCTCCAGATGCCATCTGTCTGACAGTGGACAAGCCTGGCGTGGTGCTGGTGGGTTTTTGTGTCTACGGCGGCGGAGGCAGCCATGAGTACGAGTTGGAGGTGCTCGCTGATGATGTAAGAGTTTTAGATCTGCCTTTAATTCTGTGTTAATTTTGGTAGATATTTTACATTTAGTTTGTCTTTTGACTAATAACTTTTAGTCTTAGTCACATTTGAGTAATTTCATCGGTCTTAGTTTTTGTTATTATCAGTTGACTCAAAGTCCACACACTTTTAGTCAGTAATTTGTCAATGCATTTTTTCTTCTTCTCTATATTACCTCTTTAGATTTACCTCTAACTTCTATCATGTACACATTCAGATAACCTTGTCCAACTACAATCCCCCTTCTATATCTTAGCTGGCTATTTCTATTGTGACATATTATAACCATAGTACCCCATGAGTAATCATAAGCTACAAAGCTGGCTGCAGGTTAAACAATTTACAACTCTGATTTTCTCCCCGTCATAACCATACGAGGTGGGTAAATAACAGTGATAAGGGAATAAAAATGGAAGAATCTGAGCTTTCCAACAATGCCAAAAGTATTACTGTACTTCTAATATTCAGCAAATAGCATTACTATTTCCCAACGCGGAAAGCAACTGCAACTCGCATTTGCAGACCCCGAGAGTGGTAACAGCACACCTGGCTACTCATGTGATTAGATCAACATTTGCAGACCCTGAGAGTGGTAACAGCACACCTGGCTACTCATGTGATCAGATCAACATTTGCAGACCCCGAGAGTGGTAACAGCACACATGGCTACTCATGTGATTTAGATCAACATTTGCAGACCCCGAGAGTGATAACAGCAGTAGGTAGAGTGGCGTTTCGCAGGCAGTTTGTACGGGCAGTTTGTACGGGCAGTTATACAGGACAGTTATACAGTTCAAATCGGGTTCAAATCCGGGCTCTGGCTCGGCCACTCAAGGACATTCAGAGACTTGTCCCGAAAACACGCATTCGTTGTCTTAGCTGTGTGATTAGGGTTGTTGTTCTGTTGGAAGGTGAACCTTCGCCCCAGACTAAGGTCCTGAGCGCTCTGGAGCAGGTTTTCATCAAGGATCTCTACTTTTATCCGTTCATCTTTCCCTCTCCTGACTAGTCTCCCAATCCCTGCCGCTGAAAAACATCCCCACAGCATGATGCTGCCACCACCATGCTTCACCGTAAGGATGGTGCCAGGTTTCTTCCAGACGTGACACTTGGCATTCAGGCCAAATAGTTCAATCTTGGTTTCATCAGACCAGAGAATTGTGTTTCTCATGGTCAGAGTCCTTTAGGTGCCTTTTGGGTAACTCCAAGCTGACTGTCATGTGCCTTTTACTGAGGGAGTGGCTTCCGTCTGACCACTCTACCATAAAGGCCTAATTGGTGGAGTGCTACAGAGATGGTTGTCATTCTGGAAGGTTCTCCCATCTCTACAGAGGAACTCTTGAGCTCTGTCAGAGGGACCATTGGGTTCTTGGTCACCTCACTGACCAAGGCCTTTCTCCTCCGATTGCTCAGTTTGCCCGGGCGGACAGCTCTAGGAAGAGTCTTGGTGGTGCCAAACTTCTTCCATTTACGAATGATGGAGGCCGCTGTGTTCTTGGGGCCGTTCCACGCTGCAGACATTTTTTTGGTACCCTTCCCCAAACCTGTCTCGGAGTTCTACGGACAATTCTTTCGACCTCGTGTCTTGGTTTTTGCTCTGACATGCACTGTCAACTGTGGGACCTTATATAGACAGGTGTGTGCCTTTCCAAATCATGTCCAATCAATTGAATATACCACAGGTGGACTACAATCAAGTTGTAAAAACCTCTCAAGGATGATCAATGGAAACAGGATGCACCTGAGCTTAATTTCGAGTCTCATAGAAAAGGATATCAATACTTATGTAAATAAGGTATTTCTGTTTTTTGTTTTTAATACAATTGGCAACATTTCTAAACTGATTTTCACTTTTTCATTATAGGGTATTGTGTGTAAATTGATGTTAATCCATTTTAGAAGTTAATCCATTTTAGAATAAGGCTGTAACATAACAACATTTGGAGAATTGGAAGGGGTCTGAATACTTTCCGAATGCACTGTATGTAACCGCTCTAATGTAACCCGGCTAAATTCTGGAAAACCTTCAAATCCCTGAATGGTTCTACTTCCTCCCCTCTGCCACAACAAATTAATTCAGACACAGGCTTCATTATGGGAAAAAATACAATCTTTGATGCATTTAATCACCATCTCTTTGAAATAACTTCTAAGCCTATTCACAATTGGGCTGGATGCTAATAGGGGAACTTGCTGAATGATCAGAGAAATAATAGTTGAAGCTTTTCTTTTAGGCTATTTACAGAAAAAGAAGACTGAATTAATAGAAAACAAGAAATCCACAGGGGCCGACCAATTTGATTCTGGTCTGCTTAAGTGTGCGACGGCCATAATTGTTGGCTCATTGTAAATAAGAATTTGTTCTTAATGGACCTGCCTAGTTAAATAAAGTTTACATTTTAAAAACAAATTCTAAAAAAATACTTACAGGGGATAGTTTTCATACTCATCACTTGAAAGAGATTTGCGTCAGTTCAAATCTGGTATCAGGACAAAATGTGATTGAGTCACCGAATATATTTGAAGTATTTTAATTAAACTCAAGCGATAAATGGTAAATGCAATTTTCGTATATACGGGTTCGCTGTATCACCGCGCAGGGTGAAACAGGGAACTGGCAGGAAGTACGTAAACAGCTGTTCTTATACCGTGATGACGTAGTTCCAACGCGTCTGTTGGCCTATCACAGTAGAGGCTGAGCGCGGTTTAGACTTTGCCCAGCCTATGCTGGCACCCGGACTTGTCCAAGTCCCTTAGTGCTCTCCTCTGTCCGCATCTGGTTGTTGGGTAGATTAGATCCGTCTTATGTCTGTCGATTCTACACTGAAACAGTTCCTAATATGGTATTGTCCAGTGCCCTACCCTCCCTGGTTGGCTTAGAGATATGCACCCCTCCCCTCTCCAGATTGACCACAGCGTTTATGGCCTGTCACTCAATGTTGGTCAGTCTTTACACACCTACACACACACATCTGTATTGTTTGTGTGTGTGTGTGTGTGTGTGTGTGTGTGTGTGTGTGTGTGTGTGTAACAAAACAATATTCATCTTCAAACAATATGCTAGCAGGCTATAGTGCATAAACATAAATCCTAACACACTGCATCCTGTATCAAAAGGTTGGCTGGACTTCGCTAAAGACCCATAGATGTCTACATTACCCCCTTTTTGGTTACAAAGTTCTACTTAATAACATTCCGTCTTGTCTAACTTTGCTGTTGAAGTGTAGACACCTGAGTTGCCTAACCCGTTCACACGATTGGTTACAGTTACAGTTCGTCCTTTAAAAGTTGCAGCGTACTGCAGCACAGCTTGCATGGTGTCGCAGAATTATATGGCACGTTATTTAAGTGTCAACCACTGCTCCCATTAATGCTAGTTAAAAAATATATATATATTTCATTATTTCATTATAATATATATATATTTCTTTATTTAAAACCAGGTAGGCCAGTTCAGAACCAGTTCTCATGTACAACTGCGACCTGTCCAAGATAAAGCGAAGCAGTGCGACACCAACAACAGTTACAAATGGAATAAACAAACATAGTCAATAACACAATAGAAAAGTCTATATACAGTGTGTGCAAATGAGGTAAGATAAGGGAGGTAAGGCAATAAATAGGCCATAGTGGCAAAATGACAATTTAGCAATTTAAACACTGGAGTGATAGATGTGCAGAAGATTAATGTGAGTAGAGATACTGTGGTGCAAAGGAGCAAAACAAATAAATAACAGTGTGGGGATGAGGTAGTTGGATGGGCTATTTACAGATTGCTATGTACAGGTGCAGTGAGCTGCTCTGACAGCTGGTGCTTAAAGTTAGAGAGAGATATATGAGTCTCCAGCTTAAGTGATTTTTGCAATTCGTTCCAGTCATTGGCAGCAGAGAACTGTAAGGAAAGGCGGCCAAAGAGGAATTGGCATTGGGGGTGACCAGTGAAATATACCTGCTGGAGTGCGTGTTACGGGTGGGTGCTGCTATGGTGACCAGTGAGCTGAGATAAGGCGGGGCTTTACCTAGCAAAGACTTATAGATGACCTGGAGCCAGTGGGTTTGGCGACGAATCTGAAGCGAGGGCCAGCAAACGAGAGCAAACGGTCGCAGTGGTGGGTAGTATATAGGGCTTTGGTGACAAAATGGATAGCACTGTGATCGACTGCATCCAATTTGCTGAGTAGAGTGTTGGAGGCTATTTTGTAAATGAAATAGCCGAAGTCAAGGATCGGTAGGATAGTCAGTTTTACGAGGGTATGTTTAGCAGCATGAGTAAAGGATGCTTTGTTGCAAAATAGGAAGCCGACTCTAGATTTAATTTTGAATTGGAGATGCTTAAGGAATGTTTTGTACCAAATACAATGCTCTTAGTTTTAGAAATTTTCAAGACGAGTTTATTACTGGCCACCATTCCAAAACAGAACTGCAACTCTTTGTTAAGAGTTTCTGTGGTTGCTGATGCATATAGGGTTGAATCATCAGCATACATGGACACACATGCTTTGTTTCATGCCAGTGGCAGGTCATTGGTAAAAATAGAAAAGAGTAGAGGGCCTAGAGAGCTGCCCTGCGGTACACCACACTTTACATGTTTGACATTAGAGTCGCTTCCATTAAAAAAAAATTATATTAGAAGTTTCTATTAGAATTCTATTAGATTAGATGGCTCTGAATTCATGATATGGCAGAGGTTGAAAAGCCATAGCACTTAGACTTTCCTCTAGGCTCAGATTAAAAATATGACAGATAGGGGTGGTATAGAGTCAGTTACCATCCTCAGTAGCTTTCCATCTAAGTTGTCAATGCCAAGAGGTTTGTCATTATTGATCGTTAACAATAATTTTCCCACCTGTCCCACACTAACTTTACAAAATTCAAAGTTGTACTGCTTTTCTTTCATTATTTTTTTTTTAATGCATGAATATAATTTTGTGATGAATAAGCCATCTGATTCGATGACAGATGGAGTTGAATTTGTCTTTTTGTCCATAATTTTATCCAAAGTTTTTTTCCATCATTCTTGATCTTGGCTTCATAATACAGTTTCTTCTTTTTGTTGAGTTTAGTCACATAATTTCACAATTTGTAGTAAGTAAGCCAGTCAGATGTGCAGCCAGACTTACTCCCTTTGCCCCATCTCTTTCCACTTTACAGTTTTTCAATTTGTCGTCAATCCATGGAGCCTTAACAGTTCTAACAGTCAGTTTCTTAACAGGTGCATGTTTATCAATAATTGGAAGAAGCAATTTCATAAATTCATCAAGTGCAGCGTCTGGATGCTCCTCATTAATCACATCAGACCAACCAATATTTTTAACATCATCCACATAAGTCACAGCAAAATCTTTTGTATGATCTCTTATACACTATTTTAGGCCCAGCTGTTGGAACCTTGGCTGTCCTGGATATAGCCACTATATTGTGATCACTGCATCCAATGTGTTCGGATACAGCTTTAGAACAAAGTTCTACAGTATTAGTAAAAATGTGATCGATACATGTGGATGATCTTGTTCCTGTAGTGTTTGTAAACACCCTGGTAGGTTGATTAATAACCTGAACCAGATTACAGGCACTGGTTACAATAATAAGCTTCCTCTTGAGCGGACAGCTTGATGAAAACCAGTCAATATTCAGGTCCCCAAGAAAGTAGACCTCTCTGTTTACATCACTTACACTATCAGGCATTTCACACACATTATTTAGATACTGACTGTTAGCACTTGGTGGCCTATAGCAACACCCCAAAAGAAAAGGCTTTAGATGTGCCAAGTGAACCTGCAACCACAACACTTCAATAACAATTGACATAAGATCTTCTCTAAGCATTACAGGGATATGGCTCTGTATATATATATAGAAGATCTTATGTCAATTGTTATTGAAGTGTTGTGGTTGTGGGTTCACTTTATATATATATATATATATATATATATATATATATATATATATATATATATATATATATATATATATACACACTGCTCAAAAAAATAAAGGGAACACTAAAATAACACATCCTAGATCTGAATGAATGAAATATTCTTATTAAATACTTTTTTCTTTACATAGTTGAATGTGCTGACAACAAAATCACACAAAAATTATCAATGGAAATCAAATTTTTCAACCCATGGAGGTCTAGATTTGGAGTCACACTCAAAATTAAAGTGGAAAACCACACTACAGGCTGATCCAACTTGGATGTAATGTCCTTAAAACAAGTCAAAATGAGGCTCAGTAGTGTGTGTGGCCTCCACGTGCCTGTATGACCTCTCTACAACGCCTGGGCATGCTCCTGATGAGGTGGCAGATGGTCTCCTGAGGGATCTCCTCCCAGACCTGGACTAAAGCATCCGCCAACTCCTGGACAGTCTGTGGTGCAACGTGGCGTTGGTGGATGGAGCGAGACATGATATCCCAGATGTGCTCAATTGGATTCAGGTCTGGGGAACGGGCGGGCCAGTCCATAGCATCAATGCCTTCCTCTTGCAGGAACTGCTGACACACTCCAGCCACATGAGGTCTAGCATTGTCTTGCATTAGGAGGAACCCAGGGCCAACCGCACCAGCATATGGTCTCACAAGGGGTCTGAGGATCTCATCTCGGTACCTAATGGCAGTCAGGCTACCTCTGGCCAGCACATGGAGGGCTGTGCGGCCCCCCAAAGAAATGCCACCCCACACCATGACTGACCCACCGCCAAACCGGTCATGCTGGAGGATGTTGCAGGCAGCAGAACGTTCTCCACGGCGTCTCCAGACTCTGTCACGTCTGTCACGTGCTCAGTGTGGACCTGCTTTCATCTGTGAAGAGCACAGGGCGTTCTCTTGGTGTTCTCTGGCAAATGCCAAACGTCCTGCACGGTGTTGGGCTGTAAGCACAACCCCCACCTGTGGACGTCGGGCCCTCATACCACCCTCATGGAGTCTGTTTCTGACCGTTTGAGCAGACACATGCACATTTGTGGCCTGCTGGAGGTTATTTTGCAGGGCTCTGGCAGTGCTCCTCCTGATCCTCCTTGCACAAAGGCGGAGGTAGCGGTCCTGCTGCTGGGTTGTTGCCCTCCTACGGCCTCCTCCACGTTTCCTGATGTACTGGCCTGTCTCCTGGTAGCGCCTCCATGCTCTGGACACTACGCTGACAGACACAGCAAACCTTCTTGCCACAGCTCGCATTGATGTGCCATCCTGGATGAGCTGCACTACCTGAGCCACTTGTGTGGGTTGTAGACTCCGTCTCATGCTACCACTAGAGTGAAAGCACCGCCAGCATTCAAAAGTGACCAAAACATCAGCCAGGAAGCATAGGGACTGAGAAGTGGTCTGTGGTCACCACCTGCAGAACCACTCCTTTATTGGGGGTGTCTTGCTAATTGCCTATAATTTCCACCTGTTGTCTATTCCATTTGCACAACAGCATGTGAAATTTATTGTCAATCAGTGTTGCTTCCTAAGTGGACAGTTTGATTTCACAGAAGTGTGATTGACTTGGAGTTACATTGTGTTGTTTAAGTGTTCCCTTTATTTTTTTGAGCAGTGTATATAGCAACACCTCCCTCATAAGCATTTCTGTGTCTTCTATAGATGTTATATCCTTGTATTGCTGCTGATGTATCATCACAAGAATTATATAAGTGAGTCTCAGAAATGGCTAATATATGAATGTTATCTGATGTTGGCAAGTTATTGATTTCATGGGCTATTTGGGCTATTTTCAGCCCTTTTAAGCTGGGTAGCTTATCAGAAAAGAGCAGACAAAGCAAGAGAAAAAAATATACATTCAGCAGTCCATTTATCAATTGATGTGCGTGCTGCGGGGTTGAGGCTACGAACCCATAGGCTTGGCTCTCATCCCTTCCAGGCTTCTGGGAGGGAGGGTGGACACTGAGCCTGTCATAGCGGATGTACGCAATGTCCCTAAGCGCTCTGGCAGCTTTCATGGCTGGAATCAGTTCTTTCCTCTTCTGGCGCACAGCTTCAGGATAGTCGTCATTGAGGAAGATATACGTTCCTCTCAAGTTCTTGGCTCTTTCCAGAACAGCTACCTTGTCCTTGAACCTCAGGAACTTGACCACTATCTGCCTGGGTCTATCACCTGGGCCGGTGGTGGGTTTTCCAGTCCTATGGGTGCGATCCACCTCAATCTTTCTGTGGTCCATCTTCAATTTCTCAGAGATCATTTCCCATTGTCCTCAGACTCCATCCAGGTCTCGTGGAGATTCTGCAATTCTGTCCACAACCATGTTTCGCTTTGATTGTCCCTCGAGAGAGTCCGATTTTATTTGTCATTGTTATCATGGATTCACACACAGAACTGATGTCCTCTCTCAATGACATACAAATTGCTGTCATCTTGCCGTTCTCCTGTTTCATCTCGTCGAGCTGACTCTGGGAGAACTGCAAACTGTTCTTCAGGTCCTGGACCTCTCTGGTCAGGTCGTCCATTCTTTTATTAGTAGAATCCATGAGTATTTGGACAACACACTTGGAAGCTATTTTCTTGTTGTTATAACAACTGCTTGTAGGTCTCTTTTTGTTCATTTAAAAGGTCCTTCTCGTGTGATAGAGAGAAACCACTGGCACTGTCCTCAACGGTACTCCCACCGGCTTTGGTCTTTTGTCATGGTAGCAACATATGTTAGGCTTTTACTCCTCGCAGTTCCATACAGGGCAGGTCACGGGGAAATTGGAAACAACAAACAGCAGGGAAACAGCCACAAACCCGGGACATTCCGCCTGAAGGTATCACGTTCATCTGTACAAACAATATTATGCAAGTGTAAACACCATGGGAACACACAGCCGTCATACCGCTCAGGAAGGAGATGCGTTCTGTCTCCTAGAGATGAACGTACTTTGGTGCGGCATATCGGCATAACCTGAAAGGCTGCTCGGCAAGGAAGAAGCCACTGCTCCAAAACCGCCATAAAAAAGCCAGACTACGGTTTGCAACTGCACATGGGGACAAAGACCAAACTTTTTGGAGAAATGTCCTCTGGTCTGATGAAACAAAAATGGAACTGTTTGGCCATAATGACGATTGTTATGTTTGGAGGAAAAAGGGGGAGGCTTGCCAAGCCGAAGAACACCATCTCAACCGTGAAGCACGGGGAGTGGCAGCATCATGTTGTGGGGTGCATTTCTGCAGGAGGGACTGGTGCACTTCACAAACTAGATGGCATCATGAGGGACGAAAATTATGTGGATATATTGAAGCAACATCTCAGACATCAGTCAGGAAGTTTAAAGCTTGGTCGTAAATGGGTCTTCCAAATGGACAATGACCCCAAGTATACTTCCAAAGTTATGGCTTAAGGACAACAAAGTCAAGGTATTGGAGTGGCCATCACAAAGCCCTGACCTCAATTCTATAGAACATTTGTGGGCAGAACTGAAAAAGTGTGTGCGAGCAAGGAGACCTTACAAACCTGTCTCAGTTACACCAGCTCTGTCAGGAGGAATGGGCCAAAACTCACCCAACTTATTGTGGGAAGGCAACCTGAAATGTTTGACCCAAGTTAAACAATTTAAAGGCAATGCTACTAAATACTAATTGAGTGTACGTAAACTTCTGACCCACTGGGAATGTGATGAAAGAAATAACAGCTGAAAAATCATTCTCTCCACGATTATTCTAACATTTCACATTCTTAAAATAACGTGGTGACTAACTGGCAATTTTTACTTGGATTAAATGTCAGGAATTGTGAAAAACTGAGTTTAAATGTATTTGGATAATATGTATATGTATGTAAACTTCCAACTGTAAGTAGTTCCAGCAACGGATGCCAACTGCGTTGCGGGATCCAACATAAGAAGCTAGGTAGCTACCAATAACTTTCCAATATACTTTTAAACAACAAACTTTCCAAACAACAAAACCGAGCTCTTCCTCGTTCCGCGTACATCAGGAAGTGACGCTATTCCAAGACACAGTAGAATGGTCTGACTACAGAAGATATGACGGGCTCAATAAATTGTTTTATTTTTTTGTTATTTTCAACAACAAAAAAATTTGATACAACGTATTGGAAGATTTTAGGTCCCTCCCTCCGTAGCTTCTATAGTCAACAGTTCGCCACTATTGCTTTTCAACAGTAAAAGTTCAAAAATTGCTGGAGGACGTCTTTAAGCTTCCCTAGGAATTCTTAACTTCTTGTTTCTCACCACTTCTCTCCTTTCTCTCTTTCCCCTCTACCCTTCTTCTCCCCCTCCAGGCCCAGACGGAGCACCCTGGGGATTCGGTCCACACCCACAGGTGGACGTCTCTGGAGCTGGTCAAGGGAACCTACAGCACCGATGACTCTCCCAGCGACATTGCCGAGATACGCCTCGACAAGGCCGTGCCACTAAAGGTACACAGGACTAGAATCATGTGCCCTATTCAGTAGTGATGTGGGGGGAAAAATCGATAGTTACATAACAATTTTTTGGGAAATATTTCAAATTGATATTTGACTCGCAAGTATCGATTTGTAAATAAATACAAATATTTTTATTTATTTTTACTGTTAGCTAGTGCCTGTCGGCTTTACCTGCGCTAAAACTCCGGTATTTTACATCCTATAGCTTGTTCTACATCTTTAAATTGTTTGCCAACATGTTTTCATCTCTTTTATTTCCCTGATCCAAACTCGTTTTCTCATGCTCTTGTCTCTATGAAGCAGAAATATAGTGAGCAATATGTTTGGAACATCGGTATCGAATCTCAATGCATACAGAATCATGAGAAGTGCAATACATTTCAGGTATCATCAGGTATCATGAGGTCCCTGGTAATTCCCAGCCTGCTATGCAGACATATCTATCCATCAATCTAACCATATATGTATGCTGGCATCCATCCATCCTTCTTTAGTATTTTTTATACCACAGACTCAATGCAACTTATGAAAACAATATATGTTGCACAATCCTGTTTACATTCTACAGGAGGGTGTGAAATATGCTGTCCGCCTGCGTAACTATGGCAGCCGAACGGCCAATGGGGATGGAGGGATGACCACGGTTCAGTGTTCCGATGGCGTGGCCTTTACCTTCAGAACCTGTAGCCTGAGCAGCAACGGGACCAACCAGACTAGAGGACAGATACCACAGGTGCTGTACTACAGGTACGCACACAAACACACGCACAGACACACGCACAGACAGACAGAAAGACTCAAGTTGATATTCATGTCATGGTTATAACATCTACAGAAATGCAGAAGGTGGCGGTGTGGCTGTTTATATTCAGAACCACATTCCTATAAAGCTTAGAGAGGATATGATGTTAAATACTGTTGAAGTAATATGGCTGCAGGTTCATCTGCCACATCTAAAGCCCATTCTGGTGGGAAGCTGCTATAGACCACCAAGTGCAGTCAGTATCTGGATAACGTGTAAAATACTTGATAATGTATGTGATATCAACAGAGGTATATTTTCTGGGTGATTTAATTATTGACTCGCTTTCATCAGGCTGCCCTCTCAAGAGAAAGCTTCAAACTGTACTTAGTGCCTGCAACTTGGTTCAGGTTATCAGTCATCCTACCAGGGTAGTTACAAACAGCACAGGAATGAAATCATCAACATGTATTGATCACATCTTTACTAATGCTGCAGTCATTTTGTTTTGAAGGAGTATCCAAATCCATCGGATGTAGTAATCATTATATAGTACCATAACTAGGTAAACTAAAGTCCCAAAGACTGGGCCTAATATAGTGTATAAGAGGTCATACAATACATTTTTGTAGTGATTCCTATCTTGTTGATGTAAATAATGTGTTGGTCTGTGGTGTGTAATGAAGAGCAACCAGATGCTGCCCTTGACACATTTATGAAATTGCTTATTCCAGTCACTAATAAGCACCCATTAAGAAAATGACTGTAAAAACTGTTAAATCCCTGTGGAATGATGAGGAAATGAAAAATGTTATGGTTGAGAGGGATGAGGAAAATAAGTCAGGCTGCACAACCGATTTGGAAAACATTCTTCAAATTGAGAAATCATGTGAATAAACTGAATAAAAAGAAGAAACTACACTATGAAACAAAGATAAATGACATAAAGAATGATAATATAAAGCTTTGAGCACCTTAAATGAAAAAAAAAAATCTAACTCAGATCTATCTATGAAAACACATGGCTCATTCATCACAACACCCACTGATATTGCCAACTACTTAAAGGATTTTTTAATTGACAAGATTACCAAACTTAGACATGACATCCCAGCAACACACACTGATAATACACATCCAAGGATTATTGATAAAAGTATGAAAGCCAAGCATTGTAATTTGGATTTCCGTAAAGTGAGTGTGGAAGAAGTGAAATAATGTTGTCTATCAACAATGACAAGCCCCCTGGGTCTGACAACCAGGATGGAAAATTACTGAGGATAATAGCGGACGATATTGCCACTCCTATTTGCCATATCTTCAGTCTAAGTCTACACTCCAGGCCTGGAGGGAAGCTAAAGTAATTCCGCTACCCAAGAATAGTAAAGCCCCCTTTTCTGGCTCAAATAGCCAACCAATCAGACTGTTAACAACCCGTAGTAAATTTCTGGGGAAAATGGTGTTTGACCAGATACAATGCTATTTTACTGTAAACAAAGTGACAACTGACTTTCAGTACGCTTATAGGGAAGGACATTCAACAAGCACAGCACTTACACAAATGACTGATGATTGGCAGAGAGAAATTGATGATGAAAAGATTGGGGAGGCTGTTTTGTTAGACTTCAGTGTGGCTTTTGACATTGTCGATCATAGTCGATCACCTTATCGATCATAGTCTTTTCACTTGCACTTGTCCCCCGTGGGAATCAAACCCACCACCCTGGCGTTGGAAGTGCCATGCTCTTCCAACTATGTGCACAATGTGCATTGTAATATTGTTATATAGTGGCATCATACCTTTTTTTTCTGGATTTGTGGTGGTGTGACAGTGTTATGTACTTTTGATTTATGTGTAATATATGTGTCTTAATGTGTTTGTACCCCTGGAAGAGTAGCTGCTTCCTTGGCAGCACCTAATGGGGGATCCCTAGTAAAAATACAAATTCCATTCCCAATGCTTACAACTATTGGTAGTGCTAACACATGGGGGGTGTGTGTCTTTTCCCGAAGGAGTGAGTATGACGGAGATCTGCAGTCCCAGCTGCTGAGCAAAGCCAATGAGGAGGACAAGAACTGCAGCAGGGCTCTCGCAGTGGTCAGTGCAGTGGTCAGAGCTGCCAAGGATCTCCTTCACAGGGCGTTCACTGTCGACGGTAAGAACTGAGAGGTCTCTGTGAACAAGGCAAAATCTGCCAACGTTATTTTCATAATAAGTGACGTATGACAGGAGGGGCATCGAACTATAGCCTATTGGCAAATTGTACACAATCAGCTTGTCCAACAATTGGGAAAATGTCGCCGCCTTCTGTCTGATACCCTACCTTATAGCCAATGCACGCGGTTCCCTTTTCATCCCAACTTTCCATGCCAGAGAGGCGATTCCAGTTGTAAAGCCATACAATTAGTTTCAAGTTTTAATGTCACATGCACACGTACAGTGAATTTACTTTCTTGTACTTGAAACTAATTTCATGGCTTTTACAATTCGCTTAATATTAGGAGTTACGAAATAAGTATAGTAGCAATGGAAAACTAGGATTCCTTTTCAATAGTAACTATCAAAACTGTGTTTTCACACGCCATTGTATTAAACATTTTGCGCAATGACTGGGCTTATAAGAACATATTATGTTCTCTTTCAATTATTTGTTTGACATCTCAATAGTGAATTCACCAGAATCTCCGAAGTAGCTTAAAGAACTAATCATGCCTATCTGTCGGAGACAGACGGGTTGAGTGGCGAATGAGGGAGCCCCTCCCCTCACAGTAAAGAGCCACCCGCCTGCCTTCTGATCGCCAGCACGACTTGATCTGTTTTCCTGTTTAACTGTTCACCGCATAGCGCAGTGTTTATCAGCACTTCTATTTTGTGTTGGGTGACTTTATTCGAAATGAAACTAGGAATTTGCTTCCGTCACACGGCTAGCTGCAGAGACTTGGCTAGCTTAGGTGTAAGGGTGACTGTCAAAGACTCCAGCCACCCAAGTCATAGACTGTTCTCTCTGCTTCCACACGGTAGGTCCAAGAGGCTTCTAAACAGCTTCTACCCCCAAGCCATAAGACTCCTGAACAGCTAATCAAATGGCTACCCAGACTATCTGCAGTGCGCAATCAATCAATCAAATGTATGTATAAAGTCTGTCACAAAGTGCTATACAGAAACCCAGCCTAAAACCCCAAGCGGCAAGCCTGTGTATACGGCCTCACCTCAATCGCCAGATAGAGGTGACTTTATGCATGTCTCTCGGCTCTCCGTCACTGGAAGAGCAGTCTGATTTGTGTTCCTGGCACTCCCGTAGGGGTAGTGGCAATGAGTAAAGTGGTAACGACTCACGGGCTGGGGCGCAGTTCACAAGGGAGATGCAATAAATGGTGTATGGACCCACAAATCCACATTGCTTACATAATATACCTTCGGAATTGAAGGTATATATACTCTGTGGAGCAGAGCACACCTAGTTGTCCATCATGTGGACACCCCTTCAAATTAGTTGGTTCTGCTATTTCAGCCACACCCATTGTTGACGTGTACAAAATCGAGCACACAGCCATGCAATCTCCATTGTCAAACATTGGCAGTAGAATGGCCTTACTGAAGCGCTCAGTGACTTCTAACGTGTCACTGTCATAGGGTGACTCAGTTACACCAGCTCCGTCAGGAGGAATGGGCCAAAATTCACCCAACTTATTGTGGGAAGCTTGTGGAAGGCTACCCGAAACGTTTGACCCAAGTTAAGCAATTTAAAGACAATGCTGCCAAATACTAATTGAGTGTATGTAAACTTCTGACTCACTGGGAATGTGCTGAAATAAATAAAAGCTGAAATAAATCATTCTCTCTACTATTATTCTGACATTTCACATTCTTAAAATAATGTGGTGATCCTAACTGACCTAAGGCAGGGAATTTTTACTAGGATTAAATGTCAGGAATTGTTAAACTGAGTTTAAATGTATGTAAACTTCCGACTTCAACTGTAGGTAGGGTAAAGTGACTTGCGTAACTCCGGTTCTCTAATATTATGAGTGAGACACTTTACCACATTACCATACTCGCAAGATTGTGAGGAAGTTCGGCGTGCTCGTGAATTATCAGAGGGCAGGCGGGTGGCTCTCTAGTATGAGGGGAGGGGCTCCCTCATACACCATCGACATGTCTGTCTCTGACAGACGTATATGATTTGCTTGAGCTACTAAGGAGATTCTGGTGAATTCCACTAGTGAGATGTCTCACTCTTAATATCAGAGAACCGGGGTTACGGAAGTTTCACTCCACTCAGCAACCAGCTGTTTGAGCTGCACGCACTCGCTGCCCGACAGGTGATACTCCAGTCAAACTATAGGCTCTTTGTGCGGCGCATATGATACATGTAATACAGCAAATAAACAAAAATACATGTGCCAATTTAATTCCACTACGTTACTCAGATTCACCTAGAATCCGTTAATCATGACCGTTGCATTTGTTTCAGCGGATAACCGACTAGTTATTGTGCTCCTGGAAGACTTTAATACAGGACATGTTCATTGTGGACTGCACTTGTAAAATATAATAATTCTGCTCTGTATGTTATTTCTGCTCTGTATGTAATTGTATCTGTTTGAATTGTTGATTTTTGTTACTTAGGGCACCATTGAAAAAGAGACTGCTCTCAACTGGGATTTCCTGTATAAATGTTTAAAACAAAAAGAAAACCAGCCCTATATGTCTTTGTAATTAAAATCTGTGCTCCTGTCTGAAGCAGAGGACATCCCTGAGCTGCTGAGCTCGTCCAGCCTTTTCTCCATGCTGCTCCCCCTCATACTGGCCTACATCGGCCCTGTGGCTGCCTCGGTACCCAAGGTGAGATGTGGTAAAAAATATCTGTGAAATAGGCTTTACATTTTTATTTACTGCTGTATCTCGTCTAAAGGTCCCCAAGGTGAGAGTAAGGTGTCTTTTATTTTATTTCTAGATGAAGCACATTGATCCAGCCTAGCACTCTTTTTGAAGCTAGCTTTTTATTGTTTATCAATGGTCAAAGCAAACCCAAAACGACTGTCAATAATCACACACGACATGGGGGTGCTTTCCTGGGGTGACATGACACAGATCTGGACCATCTCCACATTGAGCTCTGGCCATAGCTCTTTGAGGAACCTTTCCAGGAGGATGTAAGGTAGACGCTTGTTGGCACTGGTCTCCTGAAGTATGTTGAAGGCCTTGATGCTGCCATATCTGGCTTTCTGCTGTGCCACGCTTTTCTCTAGTTCATCTGAAATGTTGTTGAGTACCTTCTGTTGGGCTCTCTCCAATGAGTGTTTTCCGAACCCTCTTGAACACGCCTCTGTGCTCAAAGTTCTCCCCTATGAGAATGAAGCAGGGTTCTGCCCCGCTCTTCCTATCCGTCTCATCCTCATAGTCTGACAGGTCACTGTCATCCTCAGTCTCCTCTTGGTAGGATAAGAAGTCTCCAGGCAGCCATCGTCTTCAGGAAGTGACGTTCAGGTGCTCCGGAGAGGGGCTAAGGAAGGCATAGAGCGCCTAGCTCTCTGACACGTCCGCTCGTCGGTCAGCATTTTGGTATTGACTTAAGGAACTTTTGGGCAACAGATTTGAATGGTAGTTTACTGATGGAGGGAAGCTGGACTTTTTTCAAGGAGGGGAAAAAGTTGGTAATCTTCCTGTGCAGAGCCACCTGGGTATGCTCTTCCGGATGTTCTCGAAGTCATACATTTGCAGGAGGCTCACACTGATGAAGTAACATCTTCTCCTCAGCCCTGGTGATGAGGGTCCTCCAGTACCACAGGTTCTCACACCACCAGTTCGGGAAATGCGCAGCTGCAAGTCGCTTTGCTTCTTCTCCATGGCCCCTATCTCCTCATTCAGCTTATGCATGTCCTGGTTATCGGGCTTGGGGTCAATTTGGATGGAGCCCAGGGCCTGGCATTTACACAACAGGGCTTCACTTGTCCAAAATAGTTGGACCTGTTCCGAAATGGACCTGGGGCTTTCCCACCTGGACCCGATATGCATAAATCAATTTTCTTAATATAGAGACCCGTTCCAAATGGATCCGAGGACAACTAGACCCGTTCCGTATAGACTTGGTCGGATCCAGACCTGGTCCAATCCAAGTGATGGAAGTATAGTAGATAGCTGCAATAGCTGTTATATATCATCCAATACGGTTACGTCATTCATTGCTTAATTTGTAAATCGGGAGATGCCAGAACAAAAAGTGAGAGTGGGGTGACTAGCTAGCTCTGAGGTACTAGAACGCATACATTAAAATAAAATAATACATTTGTTTAGTAAAGCATTGCATGCATATCACATTTGCATAGTGGCATAGAGAAGTAGAGGCACTAAGAGTTGGCGGATGCTTTAGTCCAGGTCTGGGAGGAGATCCCTCAGGAGACCATCCGCCACCTCATCAGGAGCATGCCCAGGCGTTGTAGGGAGGTCATACAGGCACGTGGAGGCCACACACACTACTGAGCCTGTTTTAAGGACATTACATCAAAGTTGGATCAGCCTGTAGTGTGGTTTTCCACTTTAATATTGAGTGTGACTCCAAATCCAGACCTCCATGGGTTGATAAATTTGATTTCCATTGATAATTTTTGTGTAATTTTGTTGTCAGCACATTCAACTATGTAAAGAAAAAAGTATTTAATAAGAATATTTCATTCATTCAGATCTAGGATGTGTTATTTTAGTGTTCCCTTTATTTTTTTGAGCAGTGTATATAAACACTATCCTTAGAATATTGCGTCACTTGCTCGACACGTAAGGGCTTAAACACAGATTATCATTGCATCATAAACAACAGGCATTTTAAAGTGTATACAGTGCAGGTTTTTCAATTATTTGATCACCATTTCCCGATGAAGACCCTCAGTCAGTGCTGCACACTTATTTTCACGCAGAAATATGTCATTAAAACTGTCATAACAGACTATTGAAGCATACATTTTTTCCCTACCCCTGTTGACATCAGAGGTACGTCCAACTTCGCGGATGCATTAGCAATGAACAGATATATACAATTTCTGAATTACTTGAAATTACTAAAAATGTTTATTTTAAATATTGCGAAAGGCCTGTTAAAACCTGTTTGGGCTGCAGGGGCAGTATTGAGTAGCCAGATAAAAGGTGCCCATTTCAAACGGCCTCGTACTCAATTCCTGCTCGTACAATATGCATATTATTACTATTGGATAGAAAACACTCTCTAGTTTCTAAAACCGTTTGAATTATATCTGTGAGTAAAACAGAACTCATTTGGCACAAACTTCCTGACCAGGAAGTGGAAAATCTGAAATCGATGCTCTCTTCTAGGTCCTGCCTATAAATGGGCATGATACGTATTAGTATACATGCACGTCATACACCTTTCCCTGGATGTCAAGAGGCAGTGAGAGAAGAAATGGAGTGTTTATCTTGGTCTGAGATGGAATAAATCCTCTTGGAATGACGTGTCACCCATTTCCTGTTTTCAGGAAGGCGCAAGGAGGAACCGGGGATTGCCTTTTGAAAAGCTGTCGTTATAGGCGACTACTATCTCCGGCTTTGATTTTATTTGATACATGTGACAATATCATCGTAAAGTATGTTTTTTCAATATAGTTTTATTAGATTTTTGAAATTTATTCGGGACGTTAGGCGTGTTGCGTTGTGTGCCTTTGTTCAGAAAGGAGAGCTTCGCGCCACTTGGCTAGTGCGCTTGCTAATTCAAGAGGGAAAAAGGACGTTCTAAATCCAAACAACGATTGTTCTTGACAAAGGACACCTTGTACAACATTCTGATGGAAGATCAGCAAAAGTAGGACCCATTTTATGATGCTATTTCATATATCTGTCGAACTGTGTACTATTAGTTTTGCGCCCAGGTTTTGGGCACTCGGTCGCCATAACGTAAGCCTTATGTCGTAATGAAGTTATTTTTTGAATTCTAACACGGCGATTGCATTAAGAACTAGTGTATCTATCATTTCCTATACAACATGTATTTTTTAGTTATGTTTATGAATAGCTATTTGGTCAGAATATGTGTGTCAGAAAAAGTGTCTGAAAAAAATCCGGACGTTGTGGGAAAAAGTAGCTACGTTAGCACAATGTATAACATTTTCGAACAAAACATAAGTGTATGTATAACCTGATGTTATAGGACTGTCATCTGATGAAGCATATCAAGGTTAGTCAAAAATTATATATCTTTTGCTGGTTTGTTACGATCGCTAACTTTTGCTGCTGGGAAATGGCTTGTGTTTCTGGCTATTGTGGTAAGCTAATATAACGCTATATTGTGTTTTCGCTGTAAAACACTTAATAAATCGGAAATATTGTCTGGAATCACAAGATGCCTGTCTTTCATTTGCTGTACACTATGTATTTTTCAGAAATGTTTTATGATGAGTATTTAGGTATTTGACGTTGGTGTCTGTAATTATTCTATCTGCTTTCGGTGCAATTTCTGATTGTAGCTGCAATGTAAACTATGATTTATACCTGAAATATGCACATTTTTCGAACAAAACATAGATTTATTGAATAACATGTTATAAGACTGTCATCTGATGAAGTTGTTTGTTGGTTAGTTTGGTTGGTTCTTGGTTAGTTAGGTTGGCTTTGTGCATGCTACCTGTGCTGTGAAAAATGTCTGTCCTTTTTTGTATTTGGTGAGCTAACATAAATATACGTGCTGTTTTCGCTGTAAAACATTTTAAAAATCGGACATGTTGGCTGGATTCACAAGATGTGTACCTTTCATTTGCTGTATTGGACTTGTTAATGTGTGAAAGTTAAATATTTCTAAAAAATATATTTTGAATTTCGCGCCCTGCACTTGAAGTGGCTGTTGTCATATTGTGGCCGACCTCGGGCTTGCAGCCAGAAGAAGTTAACTGCATACTGTTTATTGACAGATTTGCAGTGCGTTCCCGACTGCAGGTTATGCCTTGATATTGGGCTACACACAATCCACATCTAGACGAAACAAATTTAAGAAACGATTGGAATTTGGATTTTATTATGGATCCAAGGCAGCAGCTACTATTCCTGCGGTCCGGCAAAATTAAGGCAGTTATCTTCTTATGGCTGAAGGGGCAGTTTTGAGTAGCTTGGATGAAAGGTGCCCATATCAAACGGCCTGCTCCTCAGTCATAGTTGCTAATATTTGCATATTATTAGTAGTATTGGATAGAAAACACTCTAAAGTTTCTAAAACTATTTGAATTATGTCTGTGAGATGAACAGAACTCATGTTGTCAGGCAAAATCCTGAGTTGAAATCAAAACAGGAAGTCAGAAATCTGAGCTTGTATGTATTCACCAGAGTCCCTAATCAAATCCCCTTGAGATATGAATGATTGTGCACTGCCTAGGGGTTCCACTAGATGTCAACCATCAATAGAAATGATAATGAGACTTCTATGATGTTGTGGGAGAGAATGATAGCAGAATCAGTCAGGTGTCCATCAAGCAGCCATTTTCTGATCATGCTTTTTCCTCATGGTACTCACTTGCGTTCCATTGCTCACGAAGACAAGAAAGAATACTCCGGTTGGAACTTTATTGAAGCTATATTTTAAAAGCATCCTAACGATTGATTCTGTACTTCTGTAGGATGAATATGTATGAACTTTCCAATTTGTAAGTCGCTCTGGATAAGAGCGTCTGCTAAATGACTTAAATGTCAAATGTAAATGTACTTAGTTTGAAATGTTTCTTTGACCGGTAATATCACTTTTTAAAGTTTTTGTCCGATATAACGCTGACCAGATTTAGCGTTTGGATATGTAAACCAGACGCGCTAACAAAAGAAGCTATTTGGACATAAATAACGGATTTTTTCGAACAAAACAAACATTTATTGTGGACCTGGGATTCCTGATGTAGATCATCAAAGGTAAGGGAATATTTATCATATATTTTCTTGTTTATGTTGACGCCATCTTTGCGGCGTTTTACTTTTGAGCGCCGTCTCAGATTATAGCGTGGGTTTCTTTTTCCGTAAAGTTTTTTTGTAATCTGACACAGCGGTTGCATTAAGGAGAGGTATATCTATAATTCCATGTGTATAACTTGTATTATCATCTATATTTATGAGTATTTCTGTTGAAACGATGTGGCTATGCAAAGTCACTTGATGTTTTTGCCACTAGTGAATCTAGTCGCCTCAATGTAAACTCAGATTTTTTGATATAAATATGAATTTAATCAAGCAAAACATGCATGTATTGTGTAACATGAAGTCCTATGAGTGTCATCTGATAAAAATAATCGAAGGTTAGTGATTAATTTTATCTCTATTCTGGTTTTTGTGAAGCTATCTTTAGCTGGAAAAAATGGCTGTGATTATTGTGGTTTTGTGGTGACCTAACATAATCGTTTGTAGTGCTTTCGCTGAAAAGCCTATTTGAAATCGTACACTTTGGTGGGATTAACAACAAGATTACCTTTAAAATTATATAAGACACATGAATGTCTGAGGAATTTTAATTATGAGATTTCTGTTTTTTGAATTTGGCCCCCTGCACTTCGACTGGCTGTTGTCATATCGATCCCGTTAACGGGACTGCAGCCATAAGAAGTTATACCATTTTAAAAACATTACAATACATTCATTACAGAATTCACAACACACTGTGTGCCTTCAGGCACTTACTCTACTACCACATATCTACAATGTAAAATCCATGTGTGTGTGTATAGTGCATATGTTATCGTGTGTATGCATGTGTCTGTGCCTATGTTTTTTACTTCACTGTTCCTGCTGTTCCATAAGGTGTATTTTTATCTGTTTTTTAAATCTGATTCTACTGCTTGCATCAGTTACCTGATGTGGAATAGAGTTCCATGTAGTATTGTGCGCCTCCCATAGTCTGTTCTGGACTTGGGGACTGTGAAGAGACCTCTGGTGGCATGACTTGTGGGGTATACATTAGGGATGCACAATATATCGGTGAACATATCGGAAATGGACGATATTAGCTAAAAATGTCAACTTCAGTATCGGCCCGATGTCTAGTTTAAAGCCGATGTGCAAAACCGATGTCAAAGCTGACGTGCATACCTAATAATGTAGGTACATGATGTAATGACGCCACGTTAAAATGTTGCGCTACACGTGCAACACATTCCTAACCTAGCACACAATGTCTGCTGTGTGGATCGAGCTGTCAAGTCGAGCAGTCATTTGAAAGGGTAAGAACATTTCAGCGAGACAACTCAAAGGCGAAATCCATTAACGCCAAGATAGTAAAATTCATTGCCCTTGACAATCAACCGTTTTCTGTCGTGGGTGGTAGAGCACTGGTACGCACTACCAAGTGCGCTATTTTTCAGATGTTACCGTACTGGAGTTACACAGTAATAGCGTCACTGCTATTAGCTTCACGACATACATACTATGCCTATTGGGCCTTTGCGTGTCAAACCGCCTATTGGGCCTTTGCGTGTCAAAAAAGATACACGTCAAATTACACTATTTGACAATAACACTATTTCACACATTAAATAAGCTTTTAATTTGACGCGTCAAATAACACAGTTCTATTATAGAATGGTGTGTGTTCTGAATTTGCACCTGCAAGCCAAGCGCCACCACTACTATCAGTAGCACTGTCAAAGCTGTATAAACAAGTCTGCAAACACCGGCCACGAACGATGTGTTTACAATACCGCGTTGGTAATAAAGCATTATTTGTTCGACTGCAACTTCTGGGTAGTTAGCTAGCTTTGGCTTGGTACCAAGCTAGCACCAATACAACCAGCCTGAAAACAATGACCAGTAGAAACTGCAGTAATTTTCATTATTCTTAGCAATGATTTAGGAATCCTTGTGAGTAAGTATTAGCTCGGTAGCCACTTGTTGTTCGCCTATTGAAATTGAGCTTAAGTTCATGAAAATGAACAGCTAGCCAGCTACTTAACCCTGTTGCCCAAAGCTAATGTTATAATCAGCCAGCTAGCTTCATCTGGCTAGTGAGGCTCCAACGGACCAGGTTATGTGTTGTGAAGGTAGGCACAATATTGGAATTTGGGGTTTGCTTTCAAAATAAAAGAACCTCTTTGAATGTGATGCAGAAGGTTACATTTGGTGGCATCATACCATATATAGACTAGATAATGTTAAACAAGGTTGGAATGTGAAGCAATGAAATGGGGTATCAATCTACTCGGGGACACCCACAGAACACAACTGTGAAGAGTTTACGTAAATATTGAGGGACTGTGACTGTGTGAAATCACCTCCCCAGTCAGACTATTGTGTGTATTGACATTCATATTGCACTGTACAACTTTACCCAAGGATTGGGGATCAATGAAATGGGGTATCAAAGTCTACTCAATTCGCAATATATTTTTTCCCAACGTCCTCATCAGACTCCAAAACATTCATGCAGTATTGTTTTTATTGGCAATAGTGTTCAATACTAGGGTTGCAAAGGGTTGGAAACTTTCTGGTAAATTTCCAGAATTTTGGTTAAATTCATCAAAAAAGTTAACTTATAACACTGAACCTTTTTTGTGGGATACACAAAAGGCAACGACGCTGGGCCAATTGTGCGCCGTCCTATGGGACTCCTAATCACGGCCAGATGTGATACAGCCTGGATTCGAACCAGGGACTGTAGTGATACAGCCTGGATTCGAACCAGGGACTGTAGTGACACCTCTTGCACTGAGATGCAGTGCCTTAGACCGCTACGTCCGTGTGTGTGTGTGTGTTTTAACTATTTAACGGTTCTAGAATGCTTAAAAGGCCGAACAAATTTGAGGAAGTTAAAGTTGTTCGCAAATTAAAGCTTGGTCGCAAATGGGTCTTCCAAATGGACAATGACCCCAAGCATACTTCCAAAGTTGTGGCAAAATGGCTTAAGGACAACAAAGTCAAGGTATTGGAGTGGCCATCGTAAAGCCCTGACCTCAATCCTATTGAAAATGTGTGGGCAGAACTGAAAAAGCGTGTGCGAGCAAGGAGGCCTAGAAACCTGACTCAGTTACACCAGCTCTGTCCGGAGGAATGGGCCAAAATTCACCCCTTATTGTGGGAAGCCTGTGGAAGGCTACCTGAAATGTTTGACCCAAGTTATACATTTTAAAGGCAATGCTACCAAATACTAATTGAGTGTATGTAAACTTTTGACCCACTGGGAATGTGATGAAATAAATAAAAGCTGAAATCATTCTCTCTCCTATTATTCTGACATTTCACATTCTTAAAATGAAGTGGTGATCCTAACTGATCTCTCTTTCTAAAATGATCCGCTGTTGCAACCCCTATTACCAGTCTCTTCAACCTCTTTCGTATTGTCCGAGATCCCTGATCCACCTCTACGCAGACGACATCATTCTTTATACATCTGGCCCTTCTTTGGACACTGTGTTAACAAACCTCCAAACGAGCTTCAATGCCGTACAACACTCCTTCCGTTGCCTCCAACAGCTCTTAAACACTAAATGCATGCTTTTCAACCGATCGCTGCCCGCACCCGCCTGCCCGACTAGCATCAATACTCTGGACAGTTCTGACTTAGAATATGTGGACTACAAATACCTAGGTGTCTGACTTAGAATATGTGGACTACAAATATCTAGGTGTCTGGCTAGACAAAACTCTCCTTCGAGACTCATATTAAACACCTCCAATCCAAAATGAAATCTAGAATCGGCTTCCTACTTCGCAACAAAGCCTCCTTCACAAATGCTGACAAACATACCCTTGTAAAACTGACTATCCTACCGATCCTCGACTTCGGCGATGTCATTTACAAAATAGCCTCCAACACTCTACTCAGCAAACTAGATGCAGTCTATCACAGTGCCATCCGTTTTGTCACCAAAGGCCCATATACCACCCACCACTGCGACCTGTATGCTCTCGTCGGCTTGCCCTCGCTACATATTCGTCACCAGACCCACTGGCTCCAGGTCATAAGTCTTTGCTAGGTAAAGCTCCGCCTTATATCAGCTCACTGGTCACGATAACAACACCCACCCGTAGCACGCACTCCAGCAGGTATATCTCACTGGCCATCCCCAAAACCAATGCCTCCTTTGGCCGCCTTCCAGTTCTCTGCTGCCAATGACTGGAGCGAATTTCAAAAATCGCTGAAGTTGGAGACTTGTATCTCCCTCACTAACTTTAAAAATCAGCTATCTGTGCAGCTAACCGATCGCTGCAGCTGTACACAGCCCATCTGTAAATAGCCCATCCAATCAACCTACCTCATCCCATATTGTTTTTATTAACTTTTTTGCTCATTTGCACACCAGTATTTCTACTTGCACATCATCATCTGCACATCTATCACTCCAGTGTTCATTTGCTAAATTGTAATTACTTTGCTACTATGGCCTATTTACTGCCTTACCACCTCACATCATTTGCACACACTGTATATAGAAGTTTTTTTCTATTGTGTTAATGACTGTACGTTTGTTTATCCCGTGTGTAACTCTGTGTTTGTCCCACTGCTTTGCGTTATCTTGGCCAGGTCGCAGGTGTAAATGAGAACTTGTTCTAAACTGGCCTACCTGGTTAAATAAAGGTTAAATAAAAACTATTTAAAGACCATTTTTACTAGGATTAAATATCAGGAATTGTGAAACTGTGTTTATATGTATTTGGCTAAGGTGTATGTAAACTTCCGACTTCAACTGTATACCAGTTTCATTTGAGGACCAGGATGTTGACAGCTGTGCCGTACATATTGCAAAAATAGTTGGGAAGAGATTTTTGATGTATTCAAGACGTCGTTCTTTTCAGATAACATTATTGAACAGAATTCTTTCCACCAACAAAATGTTGAATATTTGGGGCATATAGTCATCGCAGAGCTGCAGATTTTGTTGTGAGGATACATAATCAATAGACCATTTGTTTTGGTATTGCCCTCAGGTAGCCTGTTTCTGGTCTCAGATTCAGGAATGGCTGAAAATGCACAGCATAAATCTAAAATTCACCCTAGAAATAGTATTGTTGGGAAATCTGGGGAAACCTGGTCAGTCAATTACTTAAATAATTTTATTATGAGTATTAGTATATATCTTCAACTCGCAATCTGTGGATTCTATTCGATTAGATAGATTTAAATTGTATATTAAACGTCACAGTGCATTGGGGCTTAGGGGTGGGGAATGTCTTTTTTTCTAGGGGTGGAGGGTGGTCTCGGATGGTTGAGGAGCAGCTCTCAGTGGGAACTGTGGGGGGGGATCTTGGAGGGCTGGTAGCCTGGCGTTTGGGAGCTTAGGCCGGTGGCTGATAGGTTGCTGGTTCACGTCCCTGTTTTTGACCTTGAGAGATCTGTCGACGTGCCCTTGAGCAGGGCATTGATCCTGGTTGCTTCTGTGTGTCGCTTTGGATAAGAGTTTGTTAGATTACTGAATGTAATGTAAATGTTGAGCAGCTTCACTGCAAGTAGATTATTGAATATTAAAACATACAAAAAAAAGTTATGTTCCATGCTGTGTGGTTTCAGAAAGTACACAATAAAGAAGAATTATTAGCAATTATAATAAAATATTAGCATATAGCAATAAAACAATATTACAATGAGGTAACATAATAACTGAAGAGCTCAATGGCTCCCCAAAGGGGCAGAGCTATGCTAAACAAGCCAAATGAATACACAGGCCAATGCAATTATAAGGCCAGGGCAGCTTCAAAGGATACAACACAGGTTAATACTTATTTGACAGCATTAGCATTGTTTTACAGAGCTAATAGAACATTTTAACAACAATGAAGTCAATGCGGGTGCCAGCTGGAAAATGCACCAGGGGGAAAACTTTAGAGCAGGTTCTGTTCTGACTGGAGATCTGGACCAGAGGGAACCCTGGGGGATGCTTGGGCTCTCATCGAAGAGAGTAGTTTGTCCAGCTCATCCTCACCTTACAATAGCATTGCATGCCTCAAACATAAATTGTCCGCCACTGTGATATGGACCACTTCTATGTGAATTAACACACCTCATTTCAAACTGTTAGAAAATCATGTAGAATTGATAAGTTGAAACAGCCTCTAGATAATTAGCAGGCATCGTGCCTTGGTTTGAGGGCAGCGCATGTTAACTGACTTGTTGCGTAACAATACAATTGTGGAACTGCGCGTAAGAACTCACGCTGGGGGGACAGATGGAGATATTTGGAACTCATGTGTGAAAAGGGTCATCTTCATTCATTTGCTTCCTCAAAGGGGAAAATACACACTGGAATCAGAGAACTCTCGAATCCAATAAGACGATCATAATATTCACTAAATTGGAAAGTGGCCCACCATTTAGAAGGCCACTGAATAAGAAAGCCATAAATAAACAAAAATATGCAAAGATATAAAAGTAAAATCTTCCTAAAACTGTATGAATAAAGGTGACGTATCAGTAAGCCAGCACCAGTGATGTAGTGTAGGCTAAACCTGTATCGATGCTGTTTACTCACCATTTTATTTAATGAATAGCGATTATGCACTTATAATGCAGGAGTAGCTCTTTTTCATGAATGTTTACTTGTCTCCTGCCTTTTTCCTTTCTTACCCACCAATCGTTTTCCCACTACATCCCTGGCTATCATTAATAAAGTTTTGCCATTGATAATTCTTAATATTTTAACTTGAAAGGGGGAGAGCAAGAGATGTAGGTGCCCATTACTATTACCCCTATATGTTTAGATGTAAACGTGATTCAAGATCATACACCATACCCAGTGGGTCAACTTCCTGCTTACAGATAACAATAACATCTAAGTGTACTTTTTAAGGGAAACAGAACCAGTGTGATTCATTTGATCATGTTTTTTCCCAATCAGGCCGCAGTGGAAGTCTTTGGTCTGGTCCAGGAGTTACTTCCTGCTGTCTCCGCTTTGAACCAGAAGTATGCCCCACTGGCTTTCAACCCCAACCAATCAACAGACAGCACCACGGGCAACCAGCTGGAGCAAGGCCTATCAGCTTGCACCACCTCCAGTCACTATGCTGTGATAGAGAGTGACCACCCTTACAAGCAGGCCGGAGTCACACAGTATATGGTAAAGCACGCACACACGGTGAAGTGGGACTGTTCCCAACATAGGAATTCTTAGTCAACGGTAAAGAAAAGTATATATCTAGCAGAACTGGACGTATTATATGAACCAGGATGTACTTTTTACAAATTTGGATCCCCATTAACTTTTGCAGAAGCATCAGCTACTCTTCCTACGCATAATTGTGTCATGGCTTTAACCATCCTCTCCCCCTTAACACCTCAGCTGTCATTCCCGGACTGCGTGCGGTGGACCACCATCGAGTTTGACCCCCAGTGTGGCACAGCCCAGCCAGAGGATGTCCTCCGCCTGCTCATCCCAGGCCATTCGCTTCACCTGTCCAGCCTCGGCACCAAGCCCCTGGCCCACGACACCATCAACACCTGGGTGGAGCTCAAGAAGATCTCCGGCTCCAATGGCTGGCCCACCACTGTCCTAGTGCTGCCAGGTAAGATAAAAGTGGTCCAACGCAAGGAAACAAGTCATTTGAACCAATCAAAAGGTTAGGTTCAAATGACACGCAAGGAAACAAGTCATTTGAACCAATCAAAGGTTAGGTTATTGATCGGGGCAGCTCAATCTCTTCAATGGACAGCTCTGCTAAGCCACTTGCTACATGAATTAATCTCAGCTAACCTACAATAAAGTAGTCCCCCTGTCCTCCCTGCGGACAATATCACAGCATCACCCCCTTCTCTTCTTCCTTTGGGATCCCAGGAAACGAGGCCCTGTTCTCCTTAGAAACTGCCTCTGACTACGTAAAAGACGAGAAGGCCTGTTTCTACGGCTTCAAGTGTGTTGCCGTGGGTTACGAATTCAACCCCGGACCAGATGAGGTAAGGGGGAACTTTGTTTTGCTATGTTAAAAGGGTAGTTTCCCCCAAAAACAAGATTTACCCACTTTTCCTGTTCTTGTACTGTCATTTGTTGTCAAATAAATGTTTTTACAACAAATGATACCTTTCTCTCTGTGTGTGTGTGTGTGTGTGTGTGTGTGTGCGCACACGTTTAAGGTTATTATCCAGCTGGAGAAGGAGTTGGCATACTTGGGCAGTGTGTGTGCTGCTGCTCTCATGAAGAAGGATCTGGCTCTTCCTATAGGTGAGGGAGATCATAGAACATGGCAAAACCGATCGGTAACACAGGAGAACTTATATTGAGCATGTACTGTATCAACTCATATTCTTTCAATACAAGTACCAGGTGCTTGTTCTCATTATTGAAGTTGCAGTCAAATATATTTGCACCTTTACACTTTACAATGGAGCAGAATGTTCTCTTTTCTCTTTTCAAAACTGGTTCATAATTTAGTTCAGGCCATTTTGTGATTTTGAAGTGAAAATTCTAAATGTCATTTTTTTCTTGGTCCTGTGCAGTTGTAAATCATACAAATACACTTGTGATCACCAAACGTTTTTTTCAATTTAATCTTATTTTGTGAAGAAATAGTGCCAATATATTTGACTGCAACTGTATACAGGTCATTAAAAATAGAGTCATTAAAAATGGAGTCATTAAAAATAGTTTTTCAACCACTCCACAAATTTCTTGTTAACAATCTATTGTTTTGGCAAGTCGGTTAGGACATCTTCTTTGTGCATGACACAAGTAATTTTCCCAACAATTGTTTACAGACTGATTATTTCACTTGTAATTCACTGTTTCACAATTCCAGTGGGTCAGAAGTTTAAATACACTAAGTTGACTGTGCCTTTTAAACAGCTTGGAAAATTCCAGAAAAGATGTGATGGCTTTAGAAGCTTCTGATAGGCTAATTGACATCATTTGAGTCAATTGGAGGTGTACATGTGGATGTATTTCAAGGCCTACCTTCAAACTCAGTGCTTCTTTGCTTGACATCATGGGAAAATCTAAATAAATCAGCCAAGACCTCATAACATTTCCTCCACAAGTCTGGTTCATCCTTGGGAGAAATTTCCAAACACCTGAAGGTACCATGTTCATCTGTACAAACAATAGTAAGCAAGTATGAACACCATGGGGCCACACAGCCGTCATACCGCTCAGGAAGGAGACGCGTTCTGTCTCCTAGAGATTAACGTACTTTGGTGCGTAAAGTGCAAATCAATCCTAGAGCAACAGCAAAGGACCTTGTGAAGATTCTGGAGGAAACAGGTACAAAAGTATCTATATCCACAGTAAAATGAGTCCTATATCGGCATAACCTGAAAGGCTGCTCGGCAAGGAAGAAGCCACTGCTCCAAAACCGCCATAAAAAGCCAGACTACGGTTTGCAACTGCACATGGGGACAAAGACCAAACTTTTTGGAGAAATGTCCTCTGGTCTGATGAAACAAAAACTGTTTGGCCATCATGACCATTGTTATGTTTGGAGGAAAAAGGGGAAAGGGGGGCGGCTTGCAAGCCGAAGAACATCATCTCAACCGTGAAGCACGGGGGTGGCAGCATCATGTTATGGGGTGCATTGCTGCAGGATGGGCTGGTGCACTTCACAAACTAGATGGCATCATGAGGGAGGAAAATTATGTGGATATATTGAAGCAACATCTCAAGACATCAGTCAGGAAGTTAAAGCTTGATCGCAAAAGGGTCTTCCAAATGGACAATGCAAAGCATACTTCCTTAGTTGTGGCAAAATGGCTTAAGGACAACAAAGTCAAGGTATTGGAGTGGCCATCACAAAGCCCTGACCTCAATCCTATAGAAAATGTGTGGGCAGAACTGAAAAAGCGTGTGCGAGCAAGGAGGCCTACAAACCTGACTCAGTTACGCCAGCTCTGTCAGGAGGAATGGGCCAAAATTCACCCAACTTATTGTGGGAAGCTTGTGGAAGGCTACCCGAAATGTTTGACCAAGTTAAACAATTTAAAGACAATGCTACCAAATACTAATTGAGAATGTAAACTTCTGACCCACTGGGAATGTGATGAAAGAAATAATAGCTGAAATAAATAATTCTCTCTACTATTATTCTGACATTTCACACTCTTCAAATAAAGTGGTGATCCTAACTGACCTAAGACAGGGATTTTTTACTGGGATTAAATGTCAGGAACTGTGAAAAACTGAGTTTAAATGTATTTGACTAATGTGTAAACTTCCGACTTCAACTGTATGTGCTTGTATGATTATAATTTGCACTAAATGGCATATCATATTTTATCCTCTGTACTTTTTTTTCCAGGGAATGAACTTGAAGAGGACCTTGAGATTCTTGAAGAGACCTCTCTCCAGGTATTCTGATCCCATTTAACTTTCATAACTTTTCATTGTGACGTAACTAAAGCTCTCAAGTGTGTAAGCATGAGGTGTGAAAAAGACGGCCAGCCCTCAAACGTATCATCAAGCCTCTGTCAGCATGTAACGAGGACATACAGTGCTGCTTAAAAGTATGTGAACAGATTTTTTCAGGACATCCCTGCCAGCCAAACATTCTCCTTACCCGGACGATGCTGGGCCAATTGTGCGCTGCCCCATGGGTCTCCCAGTCGCGACCGGCTGCAACAGAGCCTGGACCCAGAATCTCTAGTGGCACAGCTAGCAGTGCGATGCAGTGCTTAAGACCATTGTGCCACTCGGGAGGCCACCACCTGGACAGACCTGAAGGTTTCTGGAAGTCCATTCTCTGGACCGATGAGTCCAAAATTGACCTTTTTGTTCACAAGCAACACCGCTACGTTTTGCGATAACCCAACACTGCCTACCATCAAAATAACCTTATCCCAACAGTCAAGCATGGTGATGGGAATGTCAAGATCTGGGGCTGTTTTTCCTCCTCTGAACCTGGACGACTCCACATCATTAAGGGAACCATATATTCTGAGGTTTACCAGGAGATTCTGGAACAGAATGTCAGTCCATCAGTCAAGGAGCTAAAGCTGGGTCGAAAATGGGTCTTCCATCAAGACAACGACCCAAAGTATTCAAGTAAATCTACCAAAGAATGGCTCAGGAGAAAGAATATTTGTGTTTTGGATTGGCCATGTCAAAGTCCTGACCTAAATCCAATCGAGATGCTGTGGCAGGACCTGAAGCAGGCAGTTCATGCCAGACAATTCTCAAACCTCACTCAATTGGGTGAGTTCTGTAAGGAGGAGTGGGCAAATATCCCTCAAAACAGATGTCAGAAACTGATTACTGGCTATAGGAGACGTTTACTCCAAGTTATCGCTGCTAATGGAGATGCCACAAGCTATTGGGGTTCACATAGTTTTGCACACATCAAATCTGAGTTTCGGTTAAATAAACCACTTTTGTTAAATTAACAATGAAAATATATCATATTTTTGTTTCTGTCATTTACTTGGAATGTCTTTATTACAAATTTGGTTTTATTTTAATATTTATCGCAAATGAATGACCAGCCCTGTAGGGTTCTCATACTTTAAAGCAAGACTTCCCTCTCCTTCCCCCTTTCCCTCCCCCTCTCACTCCAGGTGTGTAAGGCCCACACAGGTATCCTGGGCAAGGGGCTGGCCCTGTCCCACTCCCCCACCATCCTGGAGGCTCTGGAGGGCAACCTGCCCCTGCACCTGCAGACCAACGAGCACTCTTTCCTTGAGGACTTAATCACCTGCGAGCAGAACTCCAGCGGAGGACGCCTGGCCAGGTGAGAGAGATGGAGACGGCATGTAGACACAAACACACAGGCACACATGTCCACGTACACACACACACTGCGTGAAACAAAGCTCAGCTCATAGCCAGTTAAGCTGTGAAGAACAGCTATGAATATTCCCACTTTGTGGTACATTTCTTTGTCTCTTGGCCAGGTTGTAAATAAATAGTTAATGAAATGTACCACCCTTCCCCCAGGTGGCTGCAACCGGACTCATACGCGGACCCCCAGAAGACGTCTCTGATCCTGAACAAGGACGACATCTGCTGCGGCTGGCCCACTACAGTGGCCGTCCAGACCAAAGACCAGTACGGAGACGTGGTGCATGTGCCCAACATGAAGGTCAGGGTTTTGAATTGTTCTGTTCTGTTACTTCATGTCATAGAAAGCCTACATCGTCACATGATTGTTTGTAGTGACAGATTAGACCCGAAACATACACTTATGTTTGCCGCACACTACCTATTCAGACTGTTAGCTAACCTGCCATTCAGACTGGCTACCAAGCCACTGAAATTTGCTTTAACTTGGGACATTTTCAACTCTGGTCACAAGCTCTCTAGTTGCCAACCATTAAGTCGCTGAGTGTCCCCTTGTGTGCATCGAAAATGACTGGTTCCTGGTAGCTAGATCACTGATATCCTCACCAGATGTTATACCACTGTAATGTTATCAGATTTTCATTGTGAACATAAATAGACTATGTTAGCTAACATTTGCGAACTGTACACCTTGTTGAAGGCATCCCATGTCTCTCCCTCTCCTCTCCCCCAGGTGGAGGTGAAGGCGGTGCCTGTCTCCCAGAAGAAATCCATGCAGCAGGAGTGCATGAGGAAGCTGCAGCGTCTCCCAGGCAGTGCCAACCCCTCCTCCTCGGGCACTGCTGACCTGACCTTCGGGGGCCTGCCCATGCCCAAGCTGGAGGCCACTTACGAGCCCATGATCGTCAAGGAGGCGCGCTACATCGCCATCACAATGATGAAGGTTGGGCAACCATAAACCTGTGACCTTAGAGATCAAACAGATTTGTTTAGATGTTTATATTAAAATGAATGTTTTATCTTTATGCGTTGGACTGAAATGAATTTATTAGCTTGTATGTGAAGAATAGTGGTTTGTTTTCTACCTGGGCCCTTGTTCACCTCCCTCCACATATCTTCTAGATCTGGAGGGGAAAGCAACATGGCAGAACCTAGGTGAAGCTGTTGCTCACCAGACCCCTGTTTCCTTGAGAAATAGTTTGTTTTTAGAGCGTAACCTACCTGTATTATGTTTTTGACACCATGCTTATCCTCTTTGTCCAGGCCTATGAGAATTACTCGTTCGAGGAGCTTCGCTTTGCTTCGCCCACTCCAAAGAGGTAATAGATGAGATACAGTTCAATCAAGTGCAGCAAAAGTAATTGAATGTAAACAAACTCCTTTACAATTTAGTCGTTTAGCAGACACTCTTATCCAGAGCGACTTACAGTAGTGAGTGCATACATTTCCGTACTCCATTTGAACCTAGGTTTGATGACATGAGAAGTGAGGTCGAAGTGGATTTGGATTTAAACGTATTCATCCCTGTGTCTCTCCCCCGCCAGGCCCAGTGAGAACATGTTGATCTGGGCCAACACAGACGGGACCTACAGCGCCAACTGGACCCCCGGGGCTGTGGGCCTCTATACCATTCACGTCACCATCGACAGCATCGAGATCGGTAAACCAGACCAGGGTTGGGGTCACTTCTAATTATAATATCATTTCATTGTAATAAGTGAACAGAGATTCAATTTCCAGTTCCCATTTCCTCTATTTAAATTGGACTAGAGTTCAAGTCAGGTCAACATAACTTGTGTCAATGTGTAATTTTTGAGTTTTCTGTTCATTGAAAGTTTGGCACAAGCACTCAAAAAATGTACGTTGGTATTGTGTTTAGTCTAAGATTAGAGAAAATAAATGTATTAGTTAGTACAATGTATTCAACATATATTAGTTGTTAATATTAATGAAAGTTATCTGCTAGCTGAGTGTTGACTATGTGTGTGTTTAACCCACTAGATGCTGGTCTGGAGGTGGAGGTGAAAGACCCTCCTAAAGGCATGATCCCACCTGGCACACAGATGGTTAAACCCAAGGCCGAGCCCCAACCTAGCAAGGTGAGACCGACACACCTGAGAACACATACTCATCTGAGAACAGACCAAAGAACCGGAGAACACACCGTCACAGCCAGTGGTGTCTGTTGTGTGTTCATTTACTGTTTGTATCGGGTCCTCTGTTTCCTCCAGGTGTTGTCAGTGTCTGGCTGCAATCCATAGGATAATTGTTTTCACGTCTTGTTCACTCTCATTCTAACTGGTGCTTATCTGTGTGGACATTTTATAATAAAGAAAATTGTGTTGCGCGAGGGTTGTATGTTTAATACAGTGAATATTTTCCACTGTCCACAAACCATGTTCTGTGATCATTGTTTTTGGGGCTGACTATTATCAAACAGACAATGGGGAAACAAACTGCACATTTCCACTCAGCTCTTTGTCTCTCCCTTCTGATCTTGTGTACAGTGGATCATATCCAGCACCATCAGAGAACTGGGTCGATGGTAGGGTTTATTATGGTTTGAATATTCTTTATTTAACCAGGGAATTTTTATTGAGATGAACAATTCTTGTTTCAAGTCAACCCTGGGTTTGGACTGACCAACCAGCAGTGTTCCGAATGGAGTATTTCTACGCTTTCTCCCACTATTTTGCTTTGTGGGCGCGCGTGTGTGTGTGTGAATGTATACACTGTTTGTGTGTCTGTCGTCTTCCCCTCTGCTGCCACTTCTTTTTCTCTTTCCCCTCCTGAGGTTCCTGCAGCTCACTGTCTCCCCGTCTGTCTCTCTGCTTCTCTCAGGTCTGCAAATTTGTGTCCATGGACAGTGCAGGCCTCCGCGTGCGTAGTCACCCCTCCCTGCAGAGCGAACAGATAGGCATAGTGCAAGTCAATGGCACCATCACTTTCGTTGATGAGGTAAACTGCTCTAGACCAGGCGATTTGATCATGTCATACCGTTACTCTTCTCTTTGACCTTTGACCTTTTTCTGTTTTTTATTTTAATTAACTAGGACTGAATCCTAACTTGGGATCCAAGTGTGTGACCTTAATCCTTTACACTCTTGGGAATTAGCCTATGTGAATAGGGCTATATTGAAGTGTTTCCTACAGAAGAAATATGAAAGCGTATGCATAAGCATGGTTGTAATTGAAAGGGAACAGTTTGTAGATTATTTTTAGACCAAAGGTGAGGGCACAACATTTCACCTGACACAAGACTGAATCCAAACATTACACTGTTGATTTTATGTGCATTTTACATTTACTGTACTTTTCGCCGCATTTGCTGATAAATAAAATCTGAAAATACTCTGTAAAATTCAGTTTCCGGGATTTTGCAACCCTAACCTCAAACTTTCGCTCAAGTTGTGGTCAATCTGGGAGTTGAGTTGAAATTTGAGGTATTATGCACAGATCACAAGTCAGGATTCAGTCCTTGCAGTCTACAGAGTAATTTTGTACGACTGTTTTGATTACAGAAGAACTGTGCAGTGAGTCTACCACTTTCTAGTGATTAGTGCTTCTCTTCTGAGCTCACTTATTTGTTACCTTTGTGTTGTTTTATACACATGCGAGACACAGAGGCTGCAGCGAGAGAGAAAAAACTAAATTAAACCTTAAAGCTCAGTGATGTTATTCTGAGATTAGTGTGTTTCACACAACATGACACTCCAAACATGCTGCCAAGCATGCTCCATTTATTTTAGGACTGGTTTTAAACCTGGGTTTTACATTTTGCACCACTCAGTATAGGTAACTCTGCCTTCCTTGTTGATTCTGGGTTTCTGGAGCCATTCAGCTCAGTTGACTCTGTTTCCATAGTGACAGGAGGGGGTATGCCTGTGCTCTCTTCCCTCTGTTGCTTGTTTTCCCATAGATCCACAATGATGATGGTGTTTGGCTCAGGCTGAATGATGAGACAGTAAAGAAGTATGTGCCCAACATGAATAGGTACACTGAAGCCTGGTGCCTCTCTTTTAACCAGCACGTGGGCAGGAGCCTGCTGGTCCCAGCCGACGTAAGTAAAATGAAGATCAGTCAGTCAGTCAGTCTATATGATAGCAGGGTAGTCTACCCCCTATGCTGCTCTTTTGGGGAAAGCATCACAGATCATGAGAGACCCCTCACGACCAGACCTTCACGCAAACAAATGGTAGCATAAGGGCAACATGCATGCCTTAACTCATGTCTGAGGGGATGAGGAAAAGGTTCACTTTAATGTTACTAGAATGTGTTCGGTTGGACATGGCTCTTGAAAAAAACCTGCATGATCAGTTAATACATGTTTAATGCATTGAAGTCATCCCCAATGCAGTTATTGACCAAAAAGATAGAGGTAGTAGATGAGCTATTTCAGTGTTTAGTTTAAAATGGTATTAGCTGCACAGTCTGCGATTATCTTCACCTCTTCCTCATTGCTTTCTTCTCACCCAAGCTTCACAAGCACAGGCACCTCAGAGCAAAATAAAAAAGTTTTGAAATATCATATATTTGCTCCATGACACAAACAACCTCAAAACTCTAAAGGCTGGTTGCTTAGACTCAGATTAAGCCTTGTCCTGGCCTAAAAAAAAAACATTTTTAAATTGTCTTTTTCATTTGAGCATGCTTTTTATTCCAGGACTAGGTTTAATCTGGGACCGGGAAACTAGCCCTGTCTAATCAGGGACTTCATGGTTGGATAGATTAGAAAATGTTTACATTCATTAATTAAAAGGCATTGCCTATGTATTGACCATCAATTTTAAGAATAACTGTGTTCTGTCATGAAGCAATCATTGGTCCCCAACACCACTTCATATGGAAATTGTGCTTCTACCACTCCACAATTCTGCCTATGCATTGGGCTGCTGAGGCTTGTAAGGTTCAGAGGCTTCTATTTTTAGGGCATTGTCAAAAACAACATGACACACTACATTCTATATGTGGAAGATTTTTTTTTCTTTTTTAAAGTGATTTTCTGTCTTTTTAAACTTCAAAATACTTGAAAAATGAATAAAAGTCTGAGCTCAATATGATCGTTTCACTATTACCAGTAACCCAAAAGTGGTTTTAAAAATGCCTCTCCAACACAAAATGTGGGAAATAAAATGTGGGGAAAATAACAAAATGTTCACCATGACACTTCACAGGAAGGAAGCTAATATTTGACAGACTTTGTCAACGTTCTGAATCGTTCACAACATTTTGCCATTCCTTCACGATTGCTTGAGTACAAAGCCTATTTGGTCACCCCGTCAAAATTGGTGACAGCTCACTCTTCTCAAGTTCAATTACAAAATAACTTAAGAACCAACAAAATTGCTGAAGAACCCCCCCCAAAAAAACATTTATTCCAAAGAAATACATTGACGCTTTTTCCTTCCCTATTTCTCACGCTCAAATCAAAATGTATTGGTCACATACACATATTTGGCTGATGTTATTGCAGGTTTAGTGAAATGCTTGTGTTCCTAGCTCCAACAGTGCAGTAATATCTAACAATTCACAGCAATACGCACATCTCAAAGTCAAATAATGGATTAAGAAATATGTAAATATTAGAATGAGAAATGTTGGCGTGACATTGACTAAAATACAGTATATACAGTGCCAGTTTGGACACACCTACTCATTCAAGAGTTTTTTTCTTTTTTACTATTTTCTACATTGTTAAATAATAGTGAAGACATCAAAACAATGAAACAACACACATGGAATCGTGTAGTAACCAAAAAAGTGTTAAACAAATCAAAATATATTTTAGATTCTTCAAAGTTGCCACCCTTTTCCTTGATAGCTTTGCACTATCTTGGCATTCTCTCAACCAGCTTCACCTGGAATGCTTTTCCAACAGTCTTGAAGGGGTTCCCACATATGCTGGGCACTTGTTGGCTGCTTTTTGGATCACTCTGTGGTCCAAATCATCCCAAACCATCTCATTTGGGTTGAGGTCGGGGGATTGTGGAGGCCAGGTCATCTGATGATGACTCAGGTGAGTTGTCTGATGTGTATGTCTTGGCTGCTCTGTTTTTTTTCAGTCCATCTGTTATTTCTACATGGCTTATTGAAACCCCTTCCCCCCCTGTGAACTTATATAATTTGAGTTATAGTTGCCATCAGGGACATGATTTTTTTAACCACAGTTGCATCACTTTCTGAATAGTTTATTTTAAGAACACTGTCATTCTACCTCCATTCTCCTTTAGGAATCAGCTATTCAGTGAAGGTTAAATTGTTATGCTGTCTGTGCTGTGATATCTTTTCTCATTTCACTTGAAATTCGAGCCTTTGATGAAAATTGATAACACGTATTGATAACACTGACATCATTTGTGTGTTGAGGGTTAATGACAGTGATGTCAGTAAGTTACATGTTGCTTTTGTAGGAGAAGGTAGATGACATATTGCCTACTGTATGTGTCTAGTACTGTGGCCCCATATGACATATCGCCTACTGTATGTGTCTAGTATTGTGGCCCCATATGACATATCGCCTACTGTATGTGTCTAGTACTGTGGCCCCATATGACATATCGCCTACTGTATGTGTCTAGTACTGTGGCCCCATATGACATATCGCCTACTGTATGTGTCTAGTACTGTGGCCCCATATGACATATCGCCTACTGTATGTGTCTAGTACTGTGGCCCCATATGACATATCGCCTACTGTATGTGTCTAGTACTGTGGCCCCATATGACATATCGCCTACTGTATGTGTCTAGTACTGTGCCCCCATTTGTGAGAGCATGCCTTACAAATAAGAGTCTATCTTACCCACACTGCATTTTCTTGATAACATTTTTGAATCGGACCATTTCCTTTTGGGCATATCTATTTTAGAGAAACATTGATGCAACAATTTGATGAGTTCATGTAGAATATCAAATTCATAGTATTCCTAGCAATTTGTTTTAAATCTTTAGGTTTACTTTCACTGTACCTTTCACACATGTTCAGTGTTTATGGTTGAGTAAATGTACAGTTGAAACATATTTCAAGCCTGTGCAGTATGAAGTGATACATCATTTTTATTTATGCATTTATCATACTTTGTCATCACACTTTTTGAGAACTTTTTGGTGGCATTCAGGTGTTAATGAAGCCTGTGTTCTTGTCCACTTCATGCCATTGAGACAGTATCAGCCCAACAACCAGCTGTGCACTTGATGCTCACAGGGTGTCCTCGAAAATGTGTTAGTCATTGCTGCAACATTTAAGTAAGCGTTTTGCTCTGTCAACATTTAAGTAAACGTTAGGCTCTATGTCAACATTTGTTAGAGTGGATCCTACTGGTTTTGTTGAACTGATAGCTCTGTGGACAGTACTGTAAAGCTGTAACCGCTATGCTGGAACTTTGATCATTTGATAATCTGAGACACTGGCCACGTTACATCCTCTCTCATAAGACACATAGTTTCATCCTGATTCCTTATAACTATGTCATCGCATCAGACATCCATTACTACTGGTCTCCTAACCTAACCCAGCCTGATTGGTGTTAATGCTAGTCAATTCCCTCTTGCAGGAGGCCAGGGGCCAATTGGAGCAGTCTTCTAACCTAACCTAGCCTGATTGGTGTTAATGCTAGTCAATTCCCTCTTGCAGGAGGCCAGGGGCCAATTGGAGCAGTCTCCTAACCTAACCTAGCCTGATTGGTGTTAATGCTAGTCAATTCCCTCTTGCAGGAGGCCAGGGGCCAATTGGAGCAGTGTGTTAAGGAGGTGAGCGCCAGCGGCCGCCCCTCCCAAGAGGCCCCCTCCATGCAGGAGCAGGACAGGGTGAGGCAGGGCGGCGGCGGCCCTGGGCTTTATAAGGTAGTGAAGACGGGCCCCTCGGGTCACAACATCAGAAGCTGCCCACACCTTAGGGGTATCCCCATTGGAATGTTAGTACTTGGGAACAAGTTCAAGGCAGTAGGCGAGGTATGATTGTGTGACTTAAATTATTTATAGTGGAGGCCGATAAATTATAATAAGGCTATCTATAAAAAAATATTTAAAAGGGCAACACAAACGAGCATAATATCTATATAACTAAAAATGGGCATTAGAACTACAGCACAGTTCTTATGCCTGTCTCTTTTGTTGCCCTCTACCTTGCTCTCTTTGCTAACACAGACCGAAGTCGTTGTAATGTGTTTGGTTTCCCCCTTTTGCTTGTAAATTGGTTGACTTGTTTTGCCTTCAGAAAGTATTCATACCCCTTGACTTATTCCACATTTTGTTTTGTTACAGCGTGAATTCAAAATTTTATGAAATACATGTTTTTCTCTCACCCAATCTGCACATAATACCCCATAATGACTAAATGAAAACATGTTTTGAAAAAGAAATGCAGAAATATCTGTTATGTAAGTATTCACTCCCCTGAGTCAATACTTTGTTGAAGCCCCTTTGGCATCGATTACAGCTGTGAATTGTTCTGGATAAGTCTCTAAGACTGTGGTCACCAACCTGTCGATCGCGATTGACTTGTCGATCTCTAAGGCATTTCTAGTCGATCGACAAACATTTATGTAAAAAACCCAATGATAAAGCCTTGTGTTCCTTTTTTTTTTTTTTTTTGTCTCGGCTGTTGTTGGAAGGTGCAGCCAATTCAGCTGCCCTGTGCGCCGGGTAGGCAAACTGTTGCCATTTCTTGTGTCCGAAGGTACAAACTCTGCCTTCCCGGTGGGCCTGGAGAGGAAATCATGTGCACTATGCCACCGCTGGCCAATCAGATGGCTCAATGACCCAGTCTGCAGTAACTTAGCAGGCATAAAAAACTCCTCACTCCTCCCCAACTCATGGCTGTCCTGTTGACTTGTACCAGACTGTGACCCTTCTCCTTTCCATAGTATCCCTGATGTCTAACAATAACATGTTCCAACAGAATGTAAATGTTCTGCATTCCCCTCTCTCCCTCAGTAACATTAATAAGGATATTTCATATTTCAAGTTTAGAACCAATCAATAGTGACTGGGTGTATTGATACACCATCCAAATTGTAACTAATAACTTCACCATGCTCAAAGGGATAGTCAGCTTTAAAAAATTAAAAAATAAACATGTTTTACCCATCTACCAATAGGTTCCCTTGTTTGCGAGGCATTGGAAAACCTCCCTGGTCTTTGTGGTTGAATCTGTGTTTGAAAGTCACTGCTCAACTGAGGGACCTTACAGATAATTGTATGTGTGTGGTACAGAGATGAGGTAGCCATTCAACAATCATGTTAAATGCTATTATTGCACTCATTGCAGCTTTTCATTTTTAATTAATTTGTAAGAAAATAATTCCACGTTGACATTATGTGGTAGGGTGTTGTGTGTAGGCCAGTAGCAAAAAAAATCTCTATTTAATCAATTTTAAATTCAGGCTGTAAAATGTCAAGGGGTGTGAATACTTTCTGAAGGCATGTACTTTGCCATTGAAAGGGTGAATACACAAAATGACTGTGGGTGTGTGTGCTCTGTCAATTCTCCGGGTGGTGGCTCTTTAATTAACACACTCCAATGGCTACAGCATTTTGCGTTTATACATTTTAGTTTGTTTAAACTATATACAATGATCTTAATTTATTCATCATTAGAAACAAATGAGATATTTCTGAGGTTTCCATTTTTTGATCCTTCACTACTTTTTAACATTGGATTCTTGAAATGCTGAAGCCATACTGTATCTCAGATTAATCTTTCCCCTCTTACACCTTCTGTTGAATTTGTTTCTCGGGGCACATTTTGATGCGCTTTAAAATGTCTTGACCCAATGTACTGAATGGTGCTTACTTGACCTCTGTTAGGAGGATGTGGTGTGTCATGCTTTTACTAGAATGCCCTCTCTGAACCAATGGCTCTCCGGCTCTTTCTCAATTCATCTTTCCTTGAGTCCACACGGCCTATATCCTCACCTCCTTCTCAAACCGCATTGGAGAAGGAGGTATGAGGGGAGGAACCTAGGACGACCTCCTCCAATAGGGTTGAGACGGTGACAAGGATATAGGACGTGAGGACTACTAGGATACAAGGAATCATGGAAAGACTCACTAACCCTCTCTCTAAGCACTTATTAACATTTACACTTTCCATCTGCGTCTGTATGTCTAAAGTGGTGATTTTCTTTCAGGACTTTTACAAAACCAAACAAACATGCATTTACCTTTCAATATGATTGACTTTTAGAGTAAGTTCTTAAATTGATTCTCTTTATACAGTATGAAATTGCTCTGTAGGGATGATGTTGTACATTTTGTATAAGGGGATGGGATGGTATTTGTGAGAAATGTGTGTGAGGATGGTGCTGTGTGTGTGAGAGGACTAGCATGTGTGTGTAGATGGATAAAGAGCCTTGTGTTGTCCATCAGGTGATAAGCACGGAGGGGACGTGGGTGCAGGACTAGCGTGTGTGTGTGTAGATGGATAAAGAGCCTTGTGTTGTCCATCAGGTGATAAACACAGAGGGGACGTGGGTCCAGTTGGACAAGAATAGCGTGGTGGAGTTCTGCGAGAGCAACAAAGGAGAGGCCTGGGCTCTGGCCCGAGACCATGGTGGAAACCAGTACCTACGACAAGGGGAAGGTAAGAGACCCAATAATTACCTTTTTACTTACCTTAATGCTTTGAGACCTCTGTAATCTTTGTAGATCAGGGCCCATATCACAAAGCATCTCAACAGTTCCTAGCAATCCTGTTGACCTGTTTTAAGACAACAAAAACTGAAAGCAAATCAAATTTTATTTGTTGCATGCGCTGAATACAACATGTGTAGTAGACCTTACAGTGAAATGTTTACTTACAAGTCCTTAACCAACAATGCAGTTCTAAGAAAATACCTCAAACAAGTACGAGTTAAGAATAACAAATAATTAAAGAGCAGCAGTAAATACCAATAGCGTGGCTATATACAGGGGGTACCAGTACAGAGTCAATGTGCGGGGGCACTGGTGTCGAGGTAATTGAGGTAATATTTAGATGTAGGTAGAGTTATTAAAGTGACTATGCATAGATAATAACAGAGTAGCAGCTGTGTAAAGGGGAGGGGGGCAATGCAAATAGTCCGTGTAGCCATTTGATTAGCTGTTCAGGAGACTTATGGCTTGGGGGTAGAAACAGTTTAGAAGCCTCTTGGACCTAGACTTGGCGCTCTGGTACCGCCTGCTGTGCGGCAGCAGAGAGAACAGTCTATGACTAGGGTGGCTGCAGTCTGACAATTTTTAGAGCCTTCCTCTGACACCGCCTGGTATAGAGGTCCTGGATGGCAGGAAGCTTGGCCCCGGTGATGTACTGGGCCGTACGCACTACCCTCTGTCAGATGCCGGGCAGTTTCCATACCAGGCAGTGATGCAACCTGTCAGATGCTCTCGATAGTGCAGCTGTAAAACCTTTTGAGGATCTGAGAAACAATGCCAAATCTTTTCAGTCTCCTGTTCACGACTGTTTTGGTGTGCTTGGACCATGTTAGTTTGCTGATGTGGACGCCAAGGAACTTGAAGCTCTCAACCTGCTCCACTACAGCCCTGTTGATGAGAATGGGGGTGTGCTCGGTCCTCCTTTTCCTATAGTCCACAATCGCCTTTGTCTTGATCACGTTGAGGGAGAGGTTGTTGTCCTTGCACCACACGGACAGGTCTCTGACCTCCCTATAGGCTGTCTCATCGTTGTCTGTGATCAGGCCTACCACTGTTGTGTCATCTGCAAACTTAATGATGGTGTTGGAGTCGTACCTTGCCACACAGTCGTGGGTGAACAGGGAGTACAGGAGGGAACTGAGCATGCAACACTGAGGGGCCCTCGTGTTGAGGATCAGCGTGGCAGATGTGTTGCTACCTACCCTTACCACCTGGAGGCGGCCCGTCAGGAAGTCCAGGATCCAGTTGCAGATGGAGGTGTTTAGTCCCAGGGTCCTTAGCCTAGTGATGAGCTTTGAGGGCACTATGGTGTTGAACGCTGAGCTGTAGTCAATGAATAGCATTCTCACAGGTGTTCCTTTTGTCCAGGTGTGAAAGGACAGTGTGGAGTGCAATAGAGATTGCATCATCTGTGGATCTGTTGGTGCAGTATGCGAATTGGAGTGGGTCTAGGGTTTCTGGGATAATGGTGTTGTGAGCCATGACCAGCCTTTCAAAGCATTTCATGGCTACAGACATGAGTGCTACAGGTCAGTAGTCATTTAGGCAGGTTACCTTTGTGTTCTTGGGCACAGGGACTATGGTGGTCTGCTTGAAACATGTTGGTATTACAGACTCAGACAGGGAGAGGTTGAAAATGTCAGTGAAGACACCTTCCAGTTGGTCAGCGCATGCGGCCTTGTGAATGTTGACCTGTTTAAAGGTCTTACTCACATCGGCTGCGGAGAGCGTGATCACACAGTCGTCCGGAACAGCTGATGCTCTCATGCATGTTTCAGTGTTACTTGCCTCGAAGCGAGAATATTAGTTATTTAGCTCGTCTGGTAGGCTCGTGTCACTGGGCAGCTCTCGGCTGTGCTTCCCTTTGTACTCTGTAATAGTTTGCAAGCCCTGCTACATCCGACGAGCGTCGGAGCCGGTGTAGTATGGTTCGATCTTAGTCCTGTATTGACGCTATGCCTGTTTGATGGTCCGTCGGAGGGCATAGCAGGATTTCTTATAAGCTTCCGGGTTAGAGCTATTAAGTCTATGTCTGGTAACACTAATGTTAATGAATTACCGTCATGTGTTTTGAAGGTCATGTGTTTTGAAGCAAATGCTCACCTTCAATGGCCACTGGCACGCTGGAGAAGTGTGCTCTTCATGGATGAATCCTGGTTTCAACTGTACCGGGCAGATGGCAGACCATGGTCTGGTCGCAGTTGTAAATGAGAACTTGTTCTCAACTAGCCTACCTGGTTAAATAAAGGTAAAATAAATAAAATAAAATGGTGGCAGTGGGATTATGCTATAAGCTACGGACAACAAACACAATTGCATTGTATCGATGGCAATTTGAATGCACAGATACCATGAGAGATCCTGAGGCCCATGGTAGTTCCATTAATCCTCCGCCATCACCTCATGTTTCAGCATGATAATGCACGGCCCCATGTTGCAAGGATCTGGACACAATTCCTGGAAGCTGATAATGTCCCAGTTCTTTCATGGCCTGCATACTCAGAGGACATGTCACCCATTGAGTATGTTTGGGATGCTCTGGATTGACGCGTACGACAGCGTGTTCCAGTTCCCACCAATATCCAGCAACTTCACACAGCCATTGTGGAGGAGTGGGACAACATTCCACAGGCCACAATCAACAGCCTGATTAACTCTATGCGAAGGAGATGTGTCGCGCCGCATGAGGAAAATGGTGGTCAAAGCAGATTACTGACCTGTTTTCTGATCCATGCTCCTTTTTTTTAGGTATCTGTGACCAACCGATCCATATCTGTATTCCCAGTCGTAAAATCCATAGATTAGGGCCTAAAGAATTTATTTTAATTGATTGATTTCCTTATATGAACTGTAACTCTGTAGAGTCTTTGCAATTGTTACATGTTGCATTTATACACTTTTGGTTAAGTTTACTTCCATTCATTTTTTTAAACCAGTAACGGTTACCTTCAGATGAGTCCTGTACCATTCGGACGGTACAGACGTTTTTGGGAGAAGACCGATTTTTCCAGGTTGTCTCATGGTTTGACAAACACCGTTCTAATTCTGCCACCTTTCACCGCAGATACGGAAGTGCTATATCGTCAAAAAACCTTGATTCTTTGGTCAGTGAACCATTTATGTGTTTATTTTGAGGTGTGCTTTGGATCATTGTAATGCTGGAAGATCCAACCATGGCCCAGTTTAAGCTTCCTAGCAGAGGCAGTCAGGTTTTGAGTCCATGATACCATGTATCCTAACAAGTTGTCCAGGGCCTTTGGAATAAAAACAGCCCCACAACTTCACAGCGGGGATGAGGTACTTTTCTTCATAGCTACCTTTCTGTCTATGCCAACCCACCTCTGGTGTTTGTTTCCAAAAAGCTCTATTTTTGTTTCATCTGACACCTCACAAGTCCTCAACTGGGGCGGCAGGTAGCCTAGTGGTTAAAGTGTTGAACTAGTAACCGAAAGGTTGCAAGATTGTATCCCCAAGCTGACAAGGTAAAAATCTGTCGTTCTGCCCCTGAACAAGGCAGTTTTACCCACTGTTCCTAGGCCGTCATTGAAAATAAGAATTTGTTCTTAACTGCCTTGCCTAGTTAAATATAGGTACATTTAAAAAATAAAATAAAAAATAAATAAAAATAAAAATAAAAAAACCTTGAGGCTGGTGTTTTGAGGGTACTATTAACCTGTCTAGGCCCCTCGCCAACAGCCAATAAAATTGCAGGGCGCCGAATACAAATCAACAGAAATCTCATAAATCAAATTTCTCAAACATACAAGTATTAGGCACCATTTTAAAGATACAATTCTCGTTAATCCAGCCACAGTGTCTGATTTCATAAATGCTTTACAGCGAAAGCTCCACAAACGATTATGTTAGGTCACCACCAAGTCACAGAAAAACCCAGCCATTTTTCCCGCCAAAGAGGAGTCACAAAAAGCACAAATAGAGATAAAATGAATCACTAACCTTTGATGATCTTCATCAGATGACACTCATAGGACTTCATGTTACACAATACATGTATGTTTTGTTCGGTAAAGTTCATATTTATATCCAAAAATCGTATTTTACATTGGTGTGCTAGATTCAGTAGTTCCAAAACATGCAGTGATATTGCAGAGAGCCACATGAATTCACAGAAATACTCATAATAAATGTTGATGAAAATACAGCTATTATACATGAAACTTTAGATACACTTTTCCTTAATGCAACCGCTGTGTCAGATTTTTTTAAAAACTTACGGAAAAAGCATAATCTGAGAACGGCGCTCAGAGCCCAAACCAGCCAGAGAAATATCCACCATGTTGGGTAGTCAACATTATTCATAAATAGCATTATAAATATTCACTTAACTTTGATGATCTTTATCAGAATGCACTCCCAGGAATCGCAGTTCCACAATAAATGCTTGTTTTGTTAGATAATGTCCATCATTTATGTCCATTTATGTCCAATAGCTTATTTTGTTAGGGCGTTTGGTAAACAATCCAAAAGCGCGATCTGGTCCATTCGGACGAAACGTTCAAGAAGTTATATTACAGGTCGAAGAAACTTGTCAAACTAATAAGTATAGAATCAATCTTTAGGATGTTTTTATCATAAAAGTTCAATAATGTTCCAACTGGAGAATTCCATTGTCTAGAAAAGCACTGGAAGAGAGCTACCTCTCAAGTGAATGCGCATGACTGAGAACGAGGCTGTAGGCAGACCCCTTAGTCAAACAGCTCCCATCCGGCCCCCCTTCACACAAGCAGCCTGAAACAACGTTCTAAAAACGGTTGACATCTAGTGGAAGCCTTAGGAAGTGAAAAATAACCCATATCCCACTGTGTATTCGATAGGGGTGAGTTCAAACCTCAGATTTCCCACTTCCTGTTTGGATTTTTTTCTCAGGTTTTTGCCTGCTATATGAGTTCTGTTATACTCACAGACATCATTCAAACAGTTTTAGAAACTTGAGTGTGTTCTATCCAATACTAATAATAATTATGCATATATTAGCATCTGGGACTGAGTAGGAGGCAGTTCACTCTGGGCACGCTATTCATCCAAAAGTGAAAATGCTGCCACCTATCCCAAACAAGTTTAAATGAAGCTGTCAGTTGAGGACTTGTGAGGCATCCGTTTTCAGCTGTGCTAACATAATTGCAAAAGGGTTTTCTAATGATCAGTTAGCCTTTTAAAATGAATCTAACGTGTGAATGGATGTTTTGGTTGCTGTTGTTGGTGGAGCCAACGTGGTCCAGCTCTGTCTTCTCTCCCAACAGAACAAAGCCTGCTAGAGCATGGGACCCAGACCCCCCCAAATAGCCCCTTTTCTGTCCAGGCCTTCAACAGTGCTGCTGGAGCCATTGGGGCCTACGAGACACAGGGCTTCAACTATGGCATCTCAAACAACAAAGGTGAGGCCAGCCGGGGGACTTGGATACGTCACTGGGTGGGAGAGGGATGCCTACACTGAGTGTACAAAACATTAGGAACACCTTCCTAATATTGAGTTGCACCCCCATTTGCCCTCAACAGCCTCAATTATTCGGGGCATGGACTCTACAAGGTTTCAAAAGTATTCCACAGAGATGCGGGCTGATGTTTACTCCAATGCTTCCCACATTTGTATCAAGTTGGCTGGATGTCCTTTGGGTGGTTGACCATTCTTGATACAAGAAACTGTTGAGCGTGAAAATCCCAGCAGCATTGCAGTTCTCGACAAACTCAAAACCGGTGGGCCTGGCACCTACTACCATACCCCGTTCAAATGCACTTACATCTTTTGTCTTGCCCATTCACCCTCTGATTGGCACACACACGCAATCCATGTCTCAATTTTCTCAATGCTTAAAAATTATTCTGTAACCTGTCTCCTTCATCTACACTGATTTGAAGGTGACATTAATACAGGATCATAGCTTTCACCTGGTCAGTCTGTCATGGAAAGAGCAGGTGTTCCTAATGTTTTGTACAATCAGTGTACATGGACTTGGTAGCTACAGCTGCTTCTGCTTTAGGAAACTCCGAAATTGTTGCCTGAAGCAGAACCTTGGTCATGGTTATTAGGCATAAAACTTGATAAAATGATCAAACATGGAGTGAAATGAGCAGGTAGTGTATCTGTTGCATAGCGTTTTAAAACAAATCAAATCATATTTTATTTGTCACAAGCAGTTGTAGACCTTACGTGAAATGCTTACTTACAAGCCCTTAACCAACAATGCATTTCAAGAAATAGAAAATAATGATTAAATAAACTAAAGTAAAGAGTAAAATAAAACATAACACAATAAAATAATAAGGCTATATACAGGGGGTACCGGTACTGAGTCAATGTGCGGAGGTACAGGTTAGTCAAGGAATTTTGTACATGTAGATAGGGGTAAAGTGATTATGCATAGGTAATATACAGCGAGTAGCAACAGTGTAAAAACAAAAGGGGGGGGGGGTGTCAATGTAAATAGTCCGGGTGGCCATTTTGATTAATTGTATAGCATGGCTTGGGGGTAGAAGCTGTTAAGGAACATTTTGGACTGGGCCGTACGCACTACCCTCTGTAGCGCCTTACGGTTGGATGTCGAGCAGTTGCCATGATGCAACCAGTCAGGATGCAGCTGTAATACTTTTTGAGGATCTGTGGACCCATGCCAAATCTGTTCAGTCTCCTGAGGTGAAAAGGTGTTATTGTGCCCCCTTCACAACTGTCTTGGTGTGTTTGGACCATGATAGTTCGTTAGTGATGTGAACACCAAGGAACTTGAAATTTGACCCGCTCCACAACAGCCCCGTCGATGTTAGAGGGCCTGTTCGGCCTTCCTTTTCTTGTAGTCCACGATCAGCTCCTTTGTCTTGTTCACATTGAGGGAGAGGTTGTTGTCTCTGACCTCCTCTCAAAAGGCTGTCTCATCGTTGTCAGTGATCAGGCCTACCACTGTTGTGTCGTCAGCAAACTTAATGATGGTGTTGGAGTCGTGCTTGGCCACGCAGTTGTTGGGGTACAGGAGAGGACTAAGGACACACCCCTGAGGGGCCACGGTGTTGAGGATCAGCATGGAAGATGTGTTGTTGCCTACCCTTATCACCTGGGGGTGGCCTGTCAGGAAGTCCAGGATCCAGTTGCAGAGGGAGGTCTTTAGTCCCAGGGTCCTTAGCTTAGTGATGAGCTTTGTGGGCACTATGGTGTTGAACGCTGAGCTGTGGTCAATTAACAGCATTCTCACATAGGTGTTCCTTTTGTCCAGGTGGGAAAGGGCAGTGTGGAGTGCGATTGAGATTGCGTCTTCTGTGGATCTGTTTGGGCGGTACGCGACTTGGAGTGGGTCTAGGGTTTCCGGGATGATGGTGTTTGTGAGCCATGACCAGCCTTTCAAAGTACTTCATGGCTACCGATGTGAATGCTACAGGTGTTAGTCATTTATGCAGGTTACCTTTGCTTTCTTGGTCACAGGGACTATGGTGGTCTGCTTGAAACATGGGTATTACAGATTCGGTCAGGGAGAGGTTGAAAATGTCAGTGAAGACACTTGCCAGTTGGTCCGCACATGCTCTGAGGACACATCCTGGTAATCTGTCTGGCCCCGCAGCCTTGTGAATGTTGACCTGTTTAAAGGTTTTGCTCACATCGGCTATGGAGAGCGTGATCACACAGTCGTCCGGAACAGGTGGTGCTCTCATGCATGCTTCAGTGTTGCTTGTCTCGAAGCGAGTATAAAAGGCATTTAGCTTGTCTGGTTGGCTCGTGTCACTAGGCAGCTCACTGCTGGGTTTTCCTTTGTAATCCATAATAGTTTGCAAGCCCTGTCACATCCGACGAATGTCAAAGCCGTCGTAGTAGGATTAGGATTCAATCTTAGTCCTGTATTGACGCTTTGCCTGTTTGATGGTTCGTCTGAGGGCATATCGGGATTTCTTTTAAGCGTCCGGATTAGTGTCCCGTGTCTTGAAAGCACAGCTCTAGCTTTTAGCTCGATGCGGATGTTGCCTGTAATCAATGGCTTCTGGTTAGGATATGTACGTACGGATACTTTGGGGACGACGTCGTCGATTAACTTATTGACATTGCGTATGTTATCGTGCTTGTGTCTGTGCCAATGTTTGTGTTGCTTCACAGTCCCCGCTGTTCCATAAGGTGTTTTTGAATCTGTTTTTTTAAATCTAATTTAACCTGTGTGCCAGTAGTTCAGACAGCTCAGTGCATTCAACATGTCAATACCTCTCATAAATAAAAGTAATGATGAAGTCAATCTCTCCTCCACTTTCAGCCAGGAGAGATTGACATGCATATTACTAATATTACTTACTATTAAGTATCATTCAAGTATAACATGTATCAATATGTTTCCATTCACTCCATTATCCCAGCCCCGTGCTCAAACTGCTGTCTCCCAGCCCTAGTTCATGTATCTCGTACTACCCTTTTTTTCTGTTCTCTTATAGCTGCCTTAACTCCAACTGTCTGTTGTTCTGACTGTCCGTCTTTTGCTCTCCCAATGGTCATCCTCTCTCCCTCCTTTCTCACTGTGGTGTGTTTCCTTACCTGTTCTCTCTCCCTCCTCCTTTCTCACTGTGGTGTGTTTCCTTACCTGTTCTCTCTCCCTCCTTTCTCACTGTGGTGTGTTTCCTTACCTGTTCTCTCTCCCTCCTTTCTCACTGTGGTGTTTCCTTACCTGTTCTCTCTCCCTCCTTCCTCACTGTGGTGTGTTTCCTTACCTGTTCTCTCTCCCTCCTTTCTCACTGTGGTGTGTTTCCTTACCTGTTCTCTCTCCCTCCTTTCTCACTGTGGTGTGTTTCCTTACCTGTTCTCTCTCCCTCCTTTCTCACTGTGGTGTGTTTCCTTACCTGTTCTCTCTCCCTCCTTTCTCACTGTGGTGTGTTTCCTTACCTGTTCTCCCTCCTCCTTTCTCACTGTGGTGTGTTTCCTTACCTGTTCTCCCTCCTCCTTTCTCACTGTGGTGTGTTTCCTTACCTGTTCTCTCTCCCTCCTTTCTCACTGTGGTGTTTCCTTACCTGTTCTCTCTCCCTCCTTTCTCACTGTGGTGTGTTTCCTTACCTGTTCTCCCTCCTCCTTTCTCACTGTGGTGTGTTTCCTTACCTGTTCTCTCTCCCTCCTTTCTCACTGTGGTGTGTTTCCTTACCTGTTCTCTCTCCCTCCTCCTTTCTCACTGTGGTGTGTTTCCTTACCTGTTCTCTCTCCCTCCTCCTTTCTCACTGTGGTGTGTTTCCTTACCTGTTCTCTCTCCCTCCTCCTTTCTCACTGTGGTGTTTCCTTACCTGTTCTCTCTCCCTCCTCCTTTCTCACTGTGGTGTTTCCTTACCTGTTCTCTCTCCCTCCTTTCTCACTGTGGTGTGTTTCCTTACCTGTTCTCTCTCCCTCCTTCCTCTCTGTGACGGTGTCCCTGCATTCATGTCCTGTGTTTTCCTTTCCTGCAACTGTTTTCCGCTGTAGATGGTTCTTCATCACACAGCCTTGCATCTTCTCATGAGCGTGTGCACAAGAGCAGTATGTCCGCGGCTGGGCATGGTTCTGCTCTCTCATCTCTCGCTCTCAGGCAAAAGGGTGGGTAAACATACAGAATGCATGCGTCCTTCAGACTGAACACTACGTGTGAGTTACTGAGTCAGTTAATACTGAACAACAGGATACATGGGGTGGGAATAATGTCCCTAGACAGGATCCATTCTAAAGACCAATTATATAATACCTAGCCTGGGGGACAGTGCTGGGCTGGGCTTTTCTCATTTGTTGCACCATGATCCTTTTGCTACCTCTGTCCATGTTAGGGGCCTTCAGTGAATAGATGGACAGACCTTTCAGACATGCATAGGTTGATTTCAGATCATTTGGAAAACGTATGTCACTATTTCAAGGCCAATCAAGGCTCTTCATTACAGTCACTTACTGAAGTCAATTGGTCGACAACTTTCCAGTCTGAGGTTTCTTATTATTTCTTTTAACATCATTTTTTCAGACTTCTCTTCATTTCCTCCCATTTGTTTCACTTTATTTCCCTTTCATAATCCCTTTTGTTTTGACCCTTAGATGTTGAGTGTTGTACTCTGAGTAAACTGGATGTGCTGCCTTTTACGCTGAACCTCAATGAGTTATAGTATAACTGTTTCTATTTTGTGGCTATCTACTAGCCTCTAGACACCGGCAGAAAAGCCACTCCCCAAAACAGGAGGGTGGACGCTCCTCGGACCATTCCAAAAGCAAAGACCTGTCGGCCAGCGAGGCTCTGATCCTGAGGTCGGACACGGCCAAGTTGCGGTCAGACTCTCATAGCCGCTCTCACTCGCCCAACCATAACACCCTGCAGGCGCGGAAGGCCGAAGGGCGTGATCGTAACTCCTCCGGGCTGCGCGCCGAGTCGCCCAACCCTGGCTCCCGCTCCTCCTCGCTCAAGCAGAAGGGCCTGTCCTCCTCCTCGGGGAAGTATAGCCCCTCTAGCACCTCCTTGACGTGGTCCTCCTCCTCCCAGCATGACAAGAACCTTGCTCAGGACAAGAACCAACTAATTGACAAGAACATGCCACCAGACAAGAACCAACCCCATGACCAGAACCTCCCTCCCAAAGTCAGCCCCTCCAAGGCTCGGCTGGACCCGCCCAGAGAGAGGTCCAAGTCGGACTCGTACACACTGGACCCGGACACCCTACGGAAAAAGGTCCCTCTCACCTCGGAGCCACTGAGGGGAAGGTCCACCTCGCCTAAACCCAAACTATCTCCCAAGGACAGGTGCAGCAAAGAAGGTGACATGAACATGGAGAACCGCAGCCCATCGCCCCATGTGACCCAGGAGGACCTCCACAGGGAGGTGGTGATGTGTACGTCTATTGCTCTTCTTTCCGATGATGAAGGAAATGATGAGAACGTTGACGTGAGCAACACAGAGGAGGGCTCTTCCAATGTGCACTTCAGCATCGGCAAGGTGCCCATCAAGGATGAGCTGGAGAGCAGCCGCTCGTCGCCAAAAGTCAGCCGCAAGACCTCCAGCCGCCACGTGCACCCCAAGAAGGACAAGTCTGGCCCGCTCTTCAAGGGCGAGAGCTCATCAAGGCTCACCGAGACCACCAAGCAGGCTATGTCGCCCTCGGTGGCAGAGTGCGCCCGGTCGGTCTTCGCCGCGTTCCTCTGGCACGAGGGCATTGTCCACGACGCCATGGCCTGCTCCTCGTTCCTCAAGTTCAACCCGGAGCTGACCAAGGAGCACGCGCCCTTGCGCAGCTCGCTGGGTGGCCAGGGCGGCCAAGAGGAGAAGGAGAGCAAGCTGATGAACCGCCACTCGCTGGAGATATCCTCGGCCCTCAATATGTTCAACATTTCCCCACACGGGCCCGACATCTCCAAGATGGGCAGCATCAACAAGAACAAGGTCCTGTCCATGCTCAAAGAGCCACCACTGGCCGAGAAGTGCGAGGACGGCAAGGGGGAGCCCGTCTCCCACGAGATGACCTCTCATCCCTTCATGAGGGCCAAGTCCAACCTGCCGCTCACACTCCAGCACCTTGTTGCATTCTGGGAGGACATCTCCATGGCGACCATCAATGCAGCCACCCAGAACATGATTTTCCCCAGCCCGGGCTCCAGCGCCATCCTGAAGAAAAAGGAGAACGAGAAGGACAGTAAGAAGTCCAAGAAGGAGAAGAAGAAAAGAGAGAAGGCGGAGGTGCGCCCCAGGGGGAACCTGTTTGGTGAGATGGCCCAGCTGGCCATCGGGGGACCGGAGAAGGACACCATCTGTGAGCTTTGTGGGGAGTCACACCCTTACCCTGTCACCTACCACATGAGGCAGGCCCACCCAGGTAAGACCAACAATGGGTTTGGCTTTATTACATACGTTTAGAAATACACACGCCGTGTCACTGTGCGAGGTTAGCCTACCTCTCCACATATATAAAGGTCAGACATGAAAGTCCAGTGACAAACTATTTTGTTTTATTGATTGTGTGGAAGAAACGAAAGCTTTTAAAGCTGAACATGTCTTCGTACCGAGGCGGATGGTGGCTGACACCATATGCACTGTAGCTCTGCTCGTACAGCAGCACTACTCAAGACGATCTTAGCATAAGATGCATGTATATGTGTTCTATTTAAGTCTGTGGATCTTAGCATCGTCTGGTGTCTTGGGCAGGTTGTGGTCGCTACGCGGGAGGCCAGGGCTACAACAGTATCGGCCACTTCTGTGGGGGCTGGGCAGGAAACTGTGGAGACGGAGGGGTCGGTGGAAGTACCTGGTACCTGGTGTGTGACCGCTGCAGGGAGAAGTACCTGAGAGACAAGCAGACTGCGGCCAGGGAAAAGGTACTGTACTGCTCAACGCTTCAATAAATTGTTGTTTTGTATCTTTACACATGCATAATCATTTAATACATTTGTGTCAGTTAATAATTTCATAAAATTCTTCAAGCTCATGGGAACTTAACAAACAAATACTTGGATAGTTAACGAACATAAGCCCTTAACAATCAGGATTGAACACTAACATAGTATGCTCAATGTACTTATTTCTCACTGTAAAAGTACAAAGGATAACCTTACTCAACCATGTTCTTTCATAAACAACCTTGGTAATATGCTCGTGACAAGTCATACAATGCATTATTATGTTTCCCCAAACTTCGACCTCTTAACCACCACTTAAATTGAATCTCCCTCCCTCCCCATCCAGGTGAAGCAGTCGAGGAAGAAGCCCCTGCAGTTGAAGATGCCGCGGGCGCTGCCCACCATGGAGGCCCACCAGGTGATCCGTGCCAACGCCCTTTTCCTGCTTTCCCTACGCAGCGCCGCCAAGCCCAGCCTGCTGTGCCACCACCCGCCTCGCCCGCTTCACTCCATGCTGCCCAGCCTCAAGGAGGGCGTCTCCGACGAGATGCCCAACAAAATGGGCTGCCTCTACCTGCAGATGCTGGCCAGGTAAAAAAAATAGCTATTGTGATGAGGATCAAATTGAAAAGCACTGGAAAGATTGTGAGGGGGAAAAATGTAAGGTAATCTCTTTTTATTTTTGCCTCCCAGACAGTCTCCTTCTCTTTTGGTTTTATGCCCTTTGGGATGGCATCACACTTAAAGCGCTGTGGCAACGTTAATTGAAGTGATGATGATCATACATTTTGGTTGTGTATAGTGTCTTATCCATATCTCATGGGCATATTACACAGTGAAAACAGTCATGGAATTATTTGCTTTGAGGCAGCATCCACATGACCTAAACACAAAATATTTAAACTACATCTGTATGTAAACCTGTCTCCCCTCTTCCAGGCAACACACAGAGAACTTTGGTGGGTACCAGGATGAGAACCTGTTCCAGGATGAGATGAGGTACCTACATTCCACGTCTGTCCCTGCACCCTACATCTCAGTCACCCCCGACGCCTGCCCCAACGTGTTCGTGGAGCCCGAGAGCAACATGAAGTCTATGCCACCCAGGTAACACGCATAAAGACGACACATACACCTCTCTTTGAGAGTAGAGATGAGCAGACTGATTATGTCTGTGTTTATTGTATGTGGTTGTAGTGTATGTTATATCTGTGTGTGTGTATTTGTGTGTGCGAGAGAGACTTGTATCAGTGTGAAACAGATGGTCAACATTTCTGTGTTCATCTCTTGCAGTCTGAAGACCAGCCCAATCACAGATAGTGACTTGTCCAAGAGGACGGTGTTCCAGAGGTCTTACTCTGTAGTGGCCTCCGAGTATGACAAGAAGCACTTGGCCTCTCCAGCCAGGGTCAAAGCCGTGCCCAGACGCGGAGTCCACAGTGGGGATGCAGGTGGGTAAACCTTCCCCTGAACCACCAGACCAGAGGGCTTTGGGCCTACTTATTATTATTATTATTATTATTATTATTAGGGGTTATTATTATTATTATTATTATTAGGGGTTCAGCAGCGAAACTGTTAATAGGTGTAACAACATGAATTTGTGCATGAGGCAGAAATAGTGCGGTGCGACTCGAGTTTCGCCATCAGCTGGAAGACGGTGTTCCTTTTGGGTCAGTGGAGGAAAGGGAGAACAGAGGGATGTTGAGAGACGGACCCTCAGTCTGCTGTTCTCTCCCTCCGCCGAGACTGACCATCAGATGCAGGCACCATCAGCCCAGTAAAATAAAAAAGTGAATTATTTAAATGTATGCTCACTCAGCTGTGCCTCACAAGTAATACAACAACTGATTATATAGCCTACGAATTTTTTTAAAATGCTCCGAACAACAATGCATTGGCAGGGAAATTCAAGCGAAATCACTATGTGGTGATAATGTATTGGGTCTATATCCTACTGCACAAACCTCATTTGCTACAGTTCTGTTTTTAACAGGTTAATGTTGCATAGGCTGACATTGTATTAAGTAGATCTTGCATCAGAAATGGTTGGTGACCACTGCCCTATTATGTTTCTTCTGGATTATTATTATTATTATTATACCGGTTCTTCTTGCCAGGAAAATTAACATGCAAATTCCTGTGAGATGGTAAAGCCAAAGAGGGTGCAACTTGACATGATAGTAAAGGCCCTTAGTCCACACCCTTTCATGCGATGCCGTAACAATTGGCCACAAGGTGGTGCTCCAACAGGCGATTGAAATGGCTAACTTTGAAAGGTCAAGCCCCTCACCCCTTATGACCTAGAGTCCTGAAAAATGCAGTGTGTTCTCACAAGGAACAAAATTACCTCAAGAACCCATAAGGTACACCATGACTAATTTCCACCATTTTGAATTTTGATAAAAACACTTAAAAGGCTACTCCTCTGTCCATAAATGCTACAAACGAAATTTGGGGCCGTCCAGCCCATCATTAGAAATGGTCCAAAATACACTATATACACAAAAGTATGTGCATACTGTCGTGGAAAATCGTCTCAGAAATATAACACTCTTAAGAACTTGTGAAATCAAAATAGACTTTTAATACCATGTATCACAAGCCGGAACGATCCGCGGATCCCCCCTCTTCCCAGAGCACTGGTTCGCTCTTTATACACATCCACACACATGAGATCATTACATACATTAATTAAATTACTTCTCCTATGGTCATCTGCCACCATTATCCTTCATTTCAGGCTTCCTGCTTGTCTACGCCCAATAACGCCTGTATCCGCTCTTGATTAGATTATAATGGGGGCAGGACCCCCTTGTCCCCTAAAATTAATATATGTCTATCTTGCCCTAAGCACTTATGGCCTTTTACCCTAAGCACTTATGGCTGTTCCTGTCAATTTTATCTTCATAATGGTGTCCTGCTTTTTCCATACATGCACTTTAAAGCACGTATGACTTTGGCCATCTGCTAATCTTTGGTTTCCTGTATTTACCAGAATGGCAAATGCACTCACGTCTGCCTTCTTCTCCTATTTTCTAGTGTACACCTGTCTATTGTTTTAATAGTGTGATATCTACCTACATATGTATCAATTACTCCTACATAATCCCTCCTCTTGAGGGTAATTAGCCTCAAAAACTATACTAAAATGACATATAGCGAGTAGATATCAATACCAACAATTGACTAATACATCATCAAAATAAAGCTTACAAATCACTTGTACCAAACATCTCCAATACATAAACACACAGGAATAAAAAGATCCAATTGAAACATAATACACTTACAAAACCCAACTAGACCAAACATCTCCAATTAATAACATAAAATAGGAGTGAAAGATCTAGTTAGTAAAAATAAAAAACACTTATAATCAACCATTATATTTTGATGAAGCATGAGCATGTAGTATGAAGCCCTGCCTGAGGTTACAAAGAACACAAAGCATTAGGCAAAATAGATATGCTAAAACCCCTTTACATAAGACCACAGTCCTCATCCTTACATATAAGACAATCTCCTCTGACATTTTGACAGAAAAAAGGTTCTAGGTGATGATAATGACCATCCTCATGAATTTTTGTACACCACTTGCAATTGTGACGCAAATGACACTTTTTGTGGACATGTATGAGTAAACATTCATCTGAACTGGGTAATTGAACATATACATGGAAACCATGACACGCATGACCACCCCTCTCTCCTTACAGACATCTGTTTAACTGTTGTCTGAACCACAATTGACTTTAGCAGGGGTATAACACAACAAAATACAATACCCAGAGCCAATAACCCTCCTCCCAACATGATGGCCATCCTAGCAAACATGGCTCCCCACTTTCCTAACGCTAGGTCCAACCAATCCCAAACATGAGAGTCTAAACCAGAATTAGCCTTTACTTCTGCTCATAATCCTTTGAGTTTGGCCATAGCATTACTGGGAATAAAGGTGCAACAGTCATCCCCAAACATGACACAAACTCCACCCTTCTCCACTAAGAGCCAATTAAGTATAGTTAATGAATCCCTGTTGGTTATAGCATATATAATTAATCCACTCTAAGTTCTTATTTGGTGTTATCCACAAAAATATAGATTCAAATCCTGATTTAACCTCATCTCTGGCCTTGAAATTCCTAGGTAGACCTCTAAGCAGTCCAATTGCATTAAGGTATACCTCAGGATCCTTCTCATAAGCCCTTTTAACTCTAGGTTTTACATAGTCATCATGGGGTGATTTAATAATCGTAACCTATTTAATTGCTCTAAGGCACAAAGACCAATCCATCCATCAGACAATACATTCAACAGTTAGTTTTTTCCACACATCCAGAAACTATCAGCAATACCTCTGTCTTCAATTTTCAACATAGTAAGAGATGGCGCAACCTGAGTTATGTAACTACACAACCCTTTTCTATTCATAATCAACCCTTTATCATTACTTTTACGAACTCCCGCATTCTCTAACACCCAAATAGTATCACATTCTACAGTGGTGTTTCCTACATCAATTCCTTCAGTGTGGTGTCTGTAAATACATTCATATTTTAATTTAACCACGGTACCTCTGTCTAATTGAGGTACATTTAATTCAGTTCTAATATTATAGGCAACACAATCATTGTCTCCCATCATGGTCTCATTCAACATAGTTTTACCCCTAGTACTTACCCAGAACAATCCTACATTTTATGTCACACAAGGGAATAGAATACTTTCTATTGGTACAATAGTCATTTTTACAACTTACACAGTTTTTACATGATGCTGGTTCAGAGACTATTAAAAGATCAGACAAAGGTGATTTTCTTCACAAAATACAATTGTCCATTCTGTGTCTGTTTGCCATATACTTAGCCCATTCGTATCACTCCTTCTTCACTACTTCTTCTCGTGTGGTGTCCTTGAGTGGTTCTAATTCTGATACATCTAGTTCTGTCGCTTTTACAATGTTCTTATCTTGAGGTAGATCATTAGAGTTTATCAGAAAGTTCCAAATGTCAGTAAAAAACTCTCCTGACTCTGATGTCTCAGGTTGCTTTGTGGGTAGGGTGGTCTGCTTGTAAGGGCAGTCGATGTCATCTTAGTGGTAGCTACTGTGGTCGTCACAGCAGCCGCCACCCTTGTTGTTGTCGTTGTCACAGGTTCTTCCTGTTCAGGTGCAGGGGTAGGATCAATCTTAATGACCGTGGTGCTACTCCCTTTGGTCACTGTTGTTTTTGTTATTAAAATTCTTCACCTTCAATTGGTTCAATCTGATTCATGATGAGCACCCTCTCGTCTTTTTCTTTGATTAATGTCAGGTCACATCCTTTCGGATCCCAAACGACTTGTCCCTTTGTTTGGTGATGTGTCCATCCACAGAGTGCCATCTCCGGTAAGGGTTTGATCCTTATGATTGAGGTAGACTTCAGTTCTGCTGCTTCTGTTATGAGTTGAGGTGAAACAGAGATTCTAACCTTGTCAGTCTTTTTGGATTGTTCAACTGGTTCCTCTCTTCTCTTCCTGTTTCCACCATATATCTTGATTGTGCATGAGTCTGTTGTTTCTATACTAGCATTCACTGTTACTTCTGTTATGTCAATGTCATTATTCTTTTGTTGTTCTAACATCAATTGTCTGTAAAGGAGGCCATTCAAAAGTTTAAAAGTCAATTGTGGGGTAATCCCCATTTTCTTCAGCTTGCGGGACTTTTCCTCCTCTTTCTTCACCTGAGGCTCCCTCCTCAGGCCAGACTTAACTTCCATCTGGAAGGGTTTCAATTTTAGGGAAGAAATGTTCTCATTCTGTTCCTTGTGAGGCCTCTCCTCCTCTTCTGGGTGCATTAGTCGATGCACGTGTCATATTTTGGCTTTCACTTGATTTGCTGTTTTCTTGGCTCCTCCCTGGCGTCTCAATTGTTTCCGCTACTCCTGCTCCCTCCAGGCTCCCTCCTGGTGAATCAGCATCCTCTGTGTCCTCATCTCTATGTGGTTGTATCCTTCTCTCTGTTGGGACTCAGCTGCAGTGGTTCAGATGGTACCACGTCTGGCTTCTTTTCACTTGGACGGCCGTTCTTGTTGCTTTGGCCACCTCATAGGGTCCATCTCTCCTCGGTTGATCCCACTTCCTCCGGATCCCTCCAACGTGGACTAGATCTCCTGGTATCACTGGGAGAGGTCCTTCTGGTCCCCTTGGATCATCAGACGCAGAACCTCTCATCCTGGTTCAGGTTTCTGCCTACTTTCTGTGAAGCATTCATACTTAGAGACTTATGGCCTCTGTTCTATGATTGCACCATACATCCTCTTACTTCCATCACTCATCACACAACAAACAGACATTCCAGCTGAAGCTGGCGAACCCCTCTCCTTCTGGTTTCCTAAACATAAGACTTGGAAAACAACAGACAAAACATAACAGCATTGACAATGTTATGTGTTATGCATAAATATATTCATGCAAACTGAAATCTGAGACCATGACAATTCCCACTCTCTCTTTACCTGACTCTATGCCTCCAGGATACTTTTCTGCTGGACTCCACAAAAATAAAAGCCCTAAAAAGCTTCCTCATGCTTCCACCCAGTCTTCCCCTTTCGGCCACAGGTTCTGAGAGGTGTTCCCAAATCATGTCATTTTTACTTAGTTTCCCATCTACTCCATTTCAACTGATAATCATGTGCATAACCTACAATTAACATTCTCTCTTCTTGAATTAATTCAACACTGTATATGCTTTCATATCAATCCCTTTAACCTGTTTGTTTAGAGTATAATATCCTATCATCCATTCTCTTTCACATGATGTATTAAAAATAAAACAAGTAGCCTCCAAACTCAACCCAGTATGTCTATAGTGGAATCTAGTCTCTCTCTCTTTCTCTCTCTGATTCCACATCCTCTGTCATGGTGTTTTCAAGCTCACCCATTATTCAGCTGGACCTTACTTCTCGTGAGACTTATGCACCCACCAAAGAGAGACATGAAGAACTTTACCACTGCAGTGTTGTAAGAAATATACCACCAGCCTGGTGTATCTTGATGTACACTCAGTCTCCAGAATGCAGCCCAAGCCCTTCCATTTCTGGCTGTTTTTTCCTGAGGACATACACACTAACACATGGGTTATTTCCTGACAACATTAGCAAAATCACTAAATCTTAATTTTTAATAACAGCCCTATGTAACCATTCTGCCTCAAATACCTGGCCTCCTGCCACAGAAATATTCAATGATAGTCAAATGATGTTCCCTACATCAACTGCTGTACACTAACATGTAATCAGTCAAATGTCTTCCAGTTGGATTAATATCCAATCCTATCAAAACTAAGTAATAAGTTTCTTAAACTTTTGCTCTAGTGTTCAAAATGCCACCACTTATTCTTTTTACCATATCTTTAGATATGTGAATTGTTCTATTTACTTTAGAATTTTCCCTATATTTTACACAGTCAGCTGTCTTTCCTTTTCTGTGAATTATCTCTATTATTATACATAGTTTCTACAAATAACACCCCTTCACTACCATTACCTTCATTTATGAGTCCCCTAACCCATAACAGCCATTGTTTAATACATCCTTAAGTCAATTTATATATCATTTATATCAGTATCAGTCCCTCCTCAGGAACATATACACAACCTTATGTTCCTCAAAACAAAAATAAATTGACCAAACGAGAAAAAGAGAAAAAATAAAAATAAAAAAAATAATAAAAAAATTATAATAATTACACATTTGCAATAAATTACCACTATTTGTAATGTAATTAAACCTGGAGAAAACGTCCATCCGTGTCATTCTATGCCCAAGTTATTGTTGGTCTCTTTCTTCTTCATCATTGGGTATCATCGCACAACAGAATACCTTTTTATTCCATTATTTTACAAAAGTTTTATCATTACAATTCCAATGACATTATAAAACAAAAGAAACAAAAAAATAAAAAACCTTTAATCTAATATTCTGTAAGTTTTGTCAACCACCTTGTCTCAGGATTAGTTTCCAGAGCTTCCCTAGGCCTATTAAATTTAAACAGTTCTATATCTAAATAACTAAACAGTTATTTCTTAAATACATTTTCCAACCCAATATTCAGGATAACAGTCCTTAGTGTTTACTTTAACTCAAATTTGACCTTATCTATTCAATACACAACATCCCTTTAATAATTAACATTTATACTAAACACTTTAAATACCAGTATTATCTATTTTCCAATAGCCCCGTTGTCTCAGTTTTTCTCTCATTTGTGGCCTGATAATAAAAAGATCAGTACCCCAATCCTTTAAGTCATTACTCTCCCTGGCCCATATCATTTCAGCATGTCTTTTTTTAGATACAGTTCACAGGTCATCAGACACAGTTGTCCCTCACTGTTCAGTCGGTTAGGGTGGGTTTGATCTCCACACCCACTTGTGGTGATATTCTCTCCCATGCCTTAAAGCATTCTGACGTCACCTTCTTATGATAACTCCCTTATTCCACCAGTGTTCTCTCAGATGAATTACAGATGATGTATTTATCAACAAAACCCTCACAAACCCACACTCCAATAGACCCTTTGGAATAACTTTCAACACTTTTTATATGCATAATGAACAAAACACATTTGTGTATTTACCCAAAGACCATAACCCCAAGGAACTGATAGTTTTACCTATGAACCCATGTTATATCAAAAATAAAAATTAAAATAAACCTATTCGAATAACTTATTCAATTTAAGGGTACAACTCTTCATAATTTTCCCAGGGACATAATAGATTTTCAAAGTAATTATACAGTTTGAATAGAGTCTGGTGTCTTAAACATTTTATAAGTATATTCCACCTGTTCCAACAATTTCTAGTAAAAGGTGATCAGTCTTTCACAAGAAATTCCTAGGATTCAGGGCATTTTGACACCATTAATATGTTTCCACTCCCCCTTTCTTTAGGAGCAACTTAAATACATTTTTCAAAAACATGTTCATCCTTTTGCATACCCAATTTGAAACTGAATTGGAAAAAACCCTTCCAATATATCTACTAATGCATATTCATTCCCAGTACATGGTGTACTCACTAGTGAATCATAAGCCAATAATCGCAAAGGGACTGGACTCACTCATCCAGAACTCCATGTTTTAGCCTTATCCAGATATTTTTATTTTTAAAGCAGCTGACTTTAATTAACTGCTTTCCACAGTAATGCAGTCTCCAATGACATTGTTGACCAGAGAAGATTAAAAAACCCTTTTTTTCCCTTATTCTTTCTGGAAAAGAAAGTGTACATATTGTTAATATTCACAACGTTACCTTTTAGTCAGCAAACCAATAATTTTACTTATCCATAGATTTTATTCTAAAGCGTCTTTAACAGTTCCAGAGAATTGTGGTATAGAATGTCTAACAATTAAAATTCCATCGTTATTTTACTAGATGTCAAACGTGATCTAATACTTCTTCTTGACCACATATAAACTGCAATCTCTATGAAACACTCATTGTTCCCTCAGAGACTACACACCGCCAAGTAAAAAATTCCATTCTCACTAACCTCAAACCGATTAGTTGTTTGTTATTTTGACAAGGATATAAACTCTTGTATAGCGGCATTTCCTACTACCGCACTAAGTTCTAATGTCACATTACACTAATTTTCCCATACCCGATATACCTATATCCAGAACAGAGAGCTATTTTCTTATTGGTTCTTAGATCTTGTCAATAGTTCTGCCAATCACCCGCACGTCTGCGAGGACTAAAGGAACCACACACACAACCCCATCGCAATGTATTTTCTGATGATAGAATGTTGACATCAGAACGCCTGCAAATCGAGCTTCACATTTTGGTCCCATGTGACTGTTTAATTCCCGATTCACGGTTTTAGTGAAACAAACCTCTCATATTTTGGTCTCTGTCCTTCAGGCTATTTTTAGACCGCAGTCTCTGTGGGTACAGAGTGATCGACGGCCTGTTTTTTCCTCTTCCTTTGTTACACCGTTCGTGAATCCTTAATCTGTCCTGAATTTCACTATTTATCACTATTTATCTTAACTAACCTAGATTCGTTTTTAACTTTATAGTACAATTTCAATTTATCGATGATTCTACTTTCTGTCTTGTTACACACTATTTGGTTTAATCCTCTTTTATTATCTTTATGGTTATTTATTTTAACACCTTTTTTAGTATTCTACTATGGTCGCTTATTACTTTATCACATCAGTGTTTTTATCCTTGATTATAACTTATTTTACTTCGATGTTCCTTAATTTCATTCCATCTGCCTAATAGCAGTTAACTGCACTCTCCTTCTCAAATTACATTCAGTTAACTATCAGAGAGGCTTGCGCATGCCTCTTCCTACCAGCAGTTGGTCACAGACACACACACAACCCAACCTGTCCTTTCTTTCTTCCTAATGTTCTATCTCTACACAGATCTACTCATTTCTTACAACATTATCATTCATCCTTTTATGTTTCATCCGTTCATTCAATCCCTTTGTTTTTACCTCAAAACAACTCAGTTCTTTCTTTATTTACTTAATCCCTTTGTTCAACATAAGCCTAGGCTAATAGGATTTCTACGATATGACGCGAGACTACTGTCTAATCGGATCAGCTTGTCTTCATATCCTACCCAACCCCCAATACTGATCTTTACTACTTTTATTAGAGTAGTATTGTGGCGTGACCTACTGAATTACAAAACCCTGTTAGCTAGACAGAGCGGTTTTTTATTCGCAGGATTTCTTTTGCATTTGAACGCCGCACAATCGGGCAAACGTCCTAAATATTCATCCGTACAGTCCTCCTTTCAGAGCGTTAACCATGAAATATTTATTTAACTACTGATTTATGTTTCGACCGTATAAACTACTTTTGCAGTTGAACGCCGCACAATCGGGCAAACGTTTTTCCTACAACCTAATATTTATTAGCTACTTTTGCAGTTGAACGCCGCACAATCGGGCTAACGTTTTTCCTACAACCTAATATTTATTAGCTACTTTTGCAGTTGAACGCCGCACAATCGGGCAAACGTTTTTCCTGCCTTCTAAATATTTATAAGCTACTTTGCAGTTGAACGCCGCACAATCGGGCAAACGTTTTTCCTGCCTTCTAAATATTTATAAGCTACTTTGCAGTTGAACGCCGCACATTCGGGCTAACGTTTTTCCTGCGTTCTAAATATTCATCCGTTCAGTCCCCGTTCTGGGGCGGTATCCATGAAGTATTTATTTACTAAATATCCACCCAATCAGACCTCTTTAAAAATGTTCCTTTTTTAAAGAGCGGTGGCTTTCTAACTACTTATTTATGCAGTTCTCTGTTATCTTTAGAGCCGTTATTCATAAGTAACCTGTCCAAGCATTCCTTCTACTAATTTTATTGAAGAGGTATCACAGGATTTTCTACCTACATTATCTGTTTTTACCGTATGGGCTGTCCCACATTATAGCCAGCCATCTCAGCCAGATGGCACAAACAAGCACATCATTTAAGCTACACATTCGAACGGTCTAATCAGAACGAGCGCATGCTCCACTAAACACCTAACACAAGCAAAGTTCACATCGCCTATTCACTCATTCTCTATACATGCACATGCATTTATATTTAATACAATTCCCCAAATTACACATACATGCACATTTATTTGAATTCAAAAGTTCTTTCGTTTTTACTGGTTTCTTTTTAGGAAATTTGAAAGAGAGACTTACATGGCGCCCCTCTCGCTGAGACAGGATCTCTGAAGCAATCCATACAAACATTTCAACTATGTAAGAACAAGCTTACCTTTTTATAGTTGTGGCCATAGTGTTTGCAAGATTGTCCAAAGAAACTATCTCCAGCCCTGGACGCCATTCCTCAGTCCCTGTCCCTCCTGGCAAGCTCGCCAAATATGTCGTGGAAAATCGTCTCAGAAATATAACACTCTTAAGAACTTGTGAAATCAAAATAGACTTTTAATACCATGTATCACAAGCCGGAACGATCCGCGGATCCCCCCTCTTCCCAGAGCACTGGTTCGCTCTTTATACACATCCACACACATGAGATCATTACATACATTAATTAAATTACTTCTCCTATGGTCATCTGCCACCATTATCCTTCATTTCAGGCTTCCTGCTTGTCTACGCCCAATAACGCCTGTATCCGCTCTTGATTAGATTATAATGGGGGCAGGACCCCCTTGTCCCCTAAAATTAATATATGTCTATCTTGCCCTAAGCACTTATGGCCTTTTACCCTAAGCACTTATGGCTGTTCCTGTCAATTTTATCTTCATAATGGTGTCCTGCTTTTTCCATACATGCACTTTAAAGCACGTATGACTTTGGCCATCTGCTAATCTTTGGTTTCCTGTATTTACCAGAATGGCAAATGCACTCACGTCTGCCTTCTTCTCCTATTTTCTAGTGTACACCTGTCTATTGTTTTAATAGTGTGATATCTACCTACATATGTATCAATTACTCCTACAATACCCCTTCAAATTAGTGGATTAGGCTATTTCAGCCACACCTGTTGCTGACAAGTATATAAAATCGAGCAAACAGCCAAGCAATCTCCATAGACAAACATTGACAGTAGAATGGCCCTCCTGAAGAGCTCAGTGACTTTCAACGTAGTATCGTCATAGGATGCCACCTTTCCAACAAGTCAGTTTGTCAAATTTCTGCTCTGCTAGAGCTTCTCTGTAAGGGCTGTTACTGTGAAGTGGAAACATCCAGGAGCAACAACGGCTCAGCCGCAAAGTGGTAGGCCACACAAGCTCACAGAATGAAGCATCTTTCATCAGTTACAGCACTCACTACCACGTTCCAAACTGCCTCTGGAAGCAACTTCAGCACAAGAACTGTTCGTTGGGAGCTTCATGAAATGGGTTTCCATGGCCGAGCAGCTTCACCATCTGGCAATCCGACGGACGAATCAGGGTTTGTTGTATGCCAAGATGGCATAGCAGTCGGACATGTCTTTTGTCTTGTCCTGTCCCGTGTATATATAGTTTTCTTCGTATATATTTTAATCGCACTTTCCATCTACGGACTGAATATACTTCCTGCAAATCGCCTCACTCAATGTGTTACGGATCGGCTATTTTTATACTTTTGAACCGGAACCCCCATCAAGAACTAGCCAGCTTACTAGCAAGAAGTCAGTTATCCACTGCTAGTGGTCATCACCGTTAACTCGGACATCAGCCAGCCTCAGCCCGGTCAATTCCTGCCAGTCTGCACAGCGCGATATCAACCCAGAGCATATCGGACTGCTTTTCCCCTTACCATATCTCCGGATTCCTACCGCAAGCTCTGAACCTTTAAACCGGATCATCGCAGCTAGCTAGCTGCTATCCGAGTACCTACTCCTGGCTAACGTCTCTGTCCCGAAGCAAGCACCAGTTAGCCTGGATCTAGCCTCGAGCTAGGCCCATCTCCCGGCTAGCCAAAGAGGTCCACCAGCCAGTTCTTGGGCTACAGTACCTCTTTTGCCAATTGGCCTGGACCCTTGACTGCCGACACAGAGCCCCGCCGATCCATCACGACTGGTCTGCCGACGTAACCGTCCGAGGGGGTTTCAACAGGCTATTCCGTTGCGATGTCGCCGGATGCCCATCTGCTAGCCCCGGCCCGCTAGCTGTCTGAATCGCCGTGTCTCCAGCTCGCCTAGCGTAGTAACGACTACTGAATTGGCTCCCTGACTCATCTAGTGCTACTCATTGGACTCTATGATCACTCAGCTGCACATGCATCTCCCTAATGTCAATATGCCTCGTCTATTGCTGTTTCGGTTAGTGATTATTGGCTTATTTCACTGTAGAGCTCCCAATATGCCTTAGATAGCCCTTTTGTTCCACCCCCCCACACATGCGGTGACCTCCCCTGGCTTAACTGGTGCCTCTGGAGACAAAACTTCGACGACCAGTTCTTATAGCCTTTAGCCGTACCCTTATCCTACTCCTCCTCTGGTGATGTAGAGGTTAACCTGCAGCCTCCAGCACCACTCCCATTCCCCAGGTGCTCTCATTTGTTGACTTCTGTAACCGTAAAAGCCTTGGTTTCATGCATGTTAACATTAGAAGCCTCCTCCCTAAGTTTGTTTTATTCATTGCTTTAGCACACTTCGCCAACCCTGATGTCCTAGCCATGTCTGAATCATGGCTTAGGAAGGCCACCAAAAATCATGACATTTCCATCCCTAACTAGAACATTTTCCGACAATATAGAACTGCCAAAGAGGGCGGAGTTGCAATCTACTGCAGAGACCGCCTGCAGAGTTCTGTCACACTATCCAGGTTTGTTCCCAAACAATTTGAGCTTCTACTTTTAAAAATCCACCTTTCCAGAAAGAAGTCTCTCACCGTTGCCGCTTGTTATAGACCCCCTTCAGCCCCCAGCTGTGCCCTGGACACTGTGAATTTATTACCCCCATCTATCTTCAGAGTTTGTACTGTTAGGTGACATAAACTGGGATATGCTTAACACCCCGGCCATCCTACAATGTAAGCTAGATGCCCTCAATTTCACACAAGTTATCAAGGAACCTACCAGATACGTCGCCAAACCCACTGGCTCCAGGTCATCTATAAGTCTTTGCTAGGTAAAGCCCCGCCTTATCTCAGCTCACTGGTAAAAAAATAGCAACACCCACCCGTAGCACATGCTCCAGCAGGTATATCTCACTGGTCATCCCCAAAGCCAACACTTCCTTCGGCCGCCTTTCCTTCCAGTTCTCTGCTGCCAATGACTGGAACGAATTGCAAAATTCACTGAAGTTGGAGACTTCTATCTCCCTCTTTAACTTTAAGCATCAGCTGTCAGAGCAGCTTACCGATGGCTGTGTACAGGTACAGTGAATCTGTAAATAGCACACCCAACTAACTCATCCCCATATTGTTATTTATCCTCTTGCTCTTTTGCACCCCAGTATCTCTACTTGCACATCATTATCTGCACATCTATCACTACAGTGTTCATGCTAAATTGTAATTATTTCTCCTCTATGGCCTATTTATTGCCTTACCTCCCTTCTCTTCTACATTTGCACACACTGTACATAGATGTTTCTATAGTGTTATTGACTGTACAGTCATGGCTAACATTTTTGAGAATGACACAAATATAAATTTTCACAGTTTGCTGCTCCAGTGTCTTTAGATATTTTTGTCAGATGTTACTATGGAATACTGAAGTACCCATTACAAGCATTTCATAAGTGTCAAAGGCTTGTATTGACAATTACATGAAGTTGATGCAAAGAGTCAATATTTAAAGTGTTGACCCTTCTTTTTCAAGACCTCTGCAATCCGCCCTGGCATGCTGTCAATTAACTTCTGAGCCACATCCTGACTGATGGCAGCCCATTCTTGCATAATCAATGCTTGAGTTTGTCAGAATTTGTGGGGTTTTGTTTGTCCACCCGCCTCTTGAGGATTAACCACAAGTTCTTAATGGGATTAAGGTCTGGGGAGTTTCCTGGTCATGGACCCAAAATATCGATGTTTTGTTCCCCGAGCCACTTAGTTATCACGTTTGCCTTATGGCAAGGTGCTCCATCATGCTGGAAAAGGCATTGTTCGTCACTAAACTGTTCCTGGATGGTTGGGAGAAGTTGCTCTCGGAGGATGTGTTGGTACCATTCTTTATTCATGGCTGTGTTATTAGGCAAAATTGTGAGTGAGCCCACTCCCTTGGCTGAGAAGCAACCCCACACATGAATGGTCTCAGGATACTTTACTGTTGGCATGACACAGGACTGATGGTAGCGCTCACCTTGTCTTCTCCGGACAAGCTTTTTTCCGGATGCCCCAAACAATCGGAAAGAGGATTCATCAGAGAAAAGGACTTTACCCCAGTCCTCAGCAGTCCAATCCCTGTATCAGTCTGTCCCTGATGTTTTTCCTGGAGAGAAGTGGCTTCTTTGCTGCCCTTCTTGACACCAGGCCACCCTCCAAAAGTCTTCGCCTCACTGTGCGTGCAGATGCACTCACACCTGCCTGCTGCCATTCCTGAGCAAGCTCTGTACTAGTGGTGCCCCGATCCCGCAGCTAAATCAACTTTAGGAGACGGTCCTGGCGCTTGCTGGACTTTCTTGGGCGCCCTGAAGCCTTCTTCACAACAATTGAACCGCTCTCCTCGAAGTTCTTGATGATCCGATAAATGGTTGATTTAGGTGCAATCTTACTGGCAGCAATATCCTTGCCTGTGAAGCCCTTTTTGTGCAAAGCAATGATGATGGCACGTGTTTCCTTCCAGGTAACCATGGTTGACCGAGGAAGAACAATGATTCTAAGCACCACCCTCCTTTTGAAGCGTCCAGTCTGTTATTCGAACTCAATCAGCATGACAGAGTGATCTCCAGCCTTGTCCTCGTCAACACTCACACCTGTGTTAACGAGAGAATCACTGACATGATGTCAACTGGTCCTTTTGTGGCAGGGCTGAAATGCAGTGGAAATGTTTATGGGGGATTCAGTTAATTTGCATGGCAAAGAGGGACTTTGCAATTAATTTCAATTAATCGGATCACTCTTCATAACATTCTGGAGTATATGCAAATTGCCATCATACAAACTGAGGCAGCAGACTTTGTGAAAATGTATATTTGTGTCATTCTTAAAACTTTTGGCCAGGACTGTACATTTTTATTTATGTGTAACTCTGTTGTTTTTGTCGCACTGCTTTGCTTTATCTTGGCCAGGTTGCATTTGTAAATGAGAACTTGTTCTCAACTGGCCTACCTGGTTAAATAATAATATATAGATATATCTTTATTATTATTTATTTTTTTAAATGCATAGTGCCAAAAGTAACTTTTGAGGGAGGAGGAATAATGGTCTGGTGCTGTGTTTCTTGGTTCGGGCTAGGTCCCTTAGTTCCAGTGAAGGGAAATCTTAACGCTATAGCATACAATGACATTCTAGATGATTCTGTGCTTCCAACTTTGTGGCAATAGTTTGGGGAAGGCCTTTTCCTGTATCAGCATGACAATGACCCCGGGCACAAAGCGAGGTCCATACAGAAATGGTTTGCTTAGATCGATGTGGAAGAACTTGACTGGCCTGCACAGAGCCCTAACCTCAACCACATTGAACACCTTTGGGGTGAATTGGAACACTGACTGCGAGCCAGGCCGAATCGCCCAACATCAGTGGCCGACCTCACTAATGCTCGTGGCTGAATCGAAGCAAGTCCCTGCAGCAAATGTTCCAAAATCTAGTGGAATACCTTCCCAGAAGAGTGGAGGCTGTTATAGCATCAAAGAGGGGACCAACTCCATATTAATGTCCATGTTTTTGGAATGAGATGTTCGATGAGCAGGTGTCCACATGCTTTTGGTGATGTAGTTTACATCAAAAGCATATTGCACGATCTGTTTGATTTAGAGTTCTGAATTTTGGCAAGCATGGTAAGGAGTACAGAAGTAGCTCAGACTAGGTCAGTGTGCCCAATTTGTCCTGATGGTGGCACAGTGGGCCAACAGCTTGTACCCTGGCATTGCTGCTTGCAAGTTTAATTATTGTTATTATTCCTCTTCTACCGTAACGCAAAATTAAAATTCGAATTCTTGTGAGATGGTGAGGCCCAGGAGGGTGCAACCTTTGATGGTACAGGGCCGTGGGCCACACCTTCGCACGTAATGCCATGCCAATTGTCCACATGGTGCCGCTATAACAACCGATTTAATGTGCACATTTTGCAAGGTCACGCTCTTCACACTGAGCTAGAGTTAAAAAAAGTGTTACATAGGTCCCTCTCTTCACAAGGAAAAAATATGCCTCAAACTCATAAAGTCCACCATTATGGTTTTTCCGCAATTTAATGTTTTGTGAAAAACACTCAAAACGCTAGTCCTCTTGTACCGAATGACCAATCTGCACGAAAGTTGATAAATGCCATCTATGGACCAATGTCTCCCAACGCAACATTTTCTAGGCTAAAATTTCAAACACCATTAACCAATGAACTGGGCGGGGTCTTGCAAATTTGGTGCCAATCAGTCCAGCACTCCTTGAGAAAGACATTTGAAGGAGTTAACATCATTGCAAATTGTCTAAAATACATCAAAGGCATATTGCACAATTTGTTTGATTAGGAGTTCTGATATTTGTCAAGTGTGGTAAGGAGTACATAATTAGCTAATCCTAGGGCGATGTGTCCAACTTGTCCTGATGGTGGCACAGTTGGCCCACAGCTTGAACCAAGGCATTGCTTCTTGCCGCTTTAATTTATATAATATTTGTAACACTGTCCTCCCCTCCAGAAGTGGGTTCTTCTCTGTTGCGCCGCCCCTCCCCGGAACTGTCCCGTCTTATCTCGGCCCACGGATCCCTCAGTAAGGGCGAGAGGAACTTCCAGTGGCCTGTCCTGGCCTTCGTCATCCAGCACCATGACCTGGAGGGACTGGAGGTGGCCATGAAGCACGCCCTGCGCAAGTCCGCCTGCAGGGTCTTCGCCATGGAGGTAACGTCCGTCAAAGAGATACTCGTACACATAAGTGGGCATTTTAGCATTTCCCATCAGAAAATATGTCAAGCTCCCTGGGAATGCTAACACTAGCTGGCCATGGAGATATGTCAATGATAGTCATACACAAGATGGTGGACAGTTAGCATTTTCATAGGAAAATGTGTCACACTGCCTGAAGTGTCAAGTTCATGCTTACATTAGCATTCAACAGTTAGCAGCGTTACCTCAAATGCTAACGTGATTAGCCTCCTTTTGAGGTACCTCAGTTGTCGCTAGACGGCCTCGTTAGAAAGGACAAAAGTGTAGGCAATATCTGAGATGAGAAACTGATCTGAAAATGTATTGTTAATGTTGCTCCCGAGTTGCGCAGCGGTTTAAGGCACTGCATCTCGGTGCAAGAGGCGTCACTACAATCCCTGGTTCAAATCCAGGCTGTTTCACATCCGGCCGTGTTTGGGAGTCCCATAGGGCGGCGCTCAATTGGCCCAGTGTCGTCCGGGTTTGGCCGAGGAAGGCAGTCATTGTAAATAAGAATTTGTTCTTAACTGACTTGCCTAGTTAAATTAAAAACAATATATATATTTATAAGGTTAGGTTAGGGGTCAACCTTTGTACATTGTTGGTTTTTGGAACTTTTATATAAAAGTAAATTAATACATTGCTTCAGGTCTTTGCTTTGAAATTTAAAGGACTGTTTTCTGAAGTGAGTGAAAGCCACCATCTTACTTCTCTCCCCCTCCTCAGGCGTTCAACTGGCTGCTGTGTAACGTGATCCAGACCACCTCGCTGCACGACATCCTGTGGCACTTTGTCGCCTCCCTCACCCCGTCACCCTTTGAACCCGAGGAAGAGGAGGAGGAAGAAAACAAAGCCCCCGGGAACAAGAAAATTGTGATGGAGCAGGTGATGTTTGATTAAGATTCCAGGACCGAAGTGGTGGGGGGAGGTTAATTTTATTGCCGCCATCTTCAACAGGTCTCTTGCTAAATAGATCATCTCAATGAGACAAACCTGGATAAAAAAGGGTTTTATTTGAGGTACCAGTACAAAATATTCAGATATTCAAAATATTCAACCAAATGACTGGGAATAGGGCCTGATTAATTAATTTCAATTTACTTATTTCGTTATATGAACTGTAACTCATTAAAATCTTTGAAATTGTTTCATATTGCGTTTGTTTTTGTTCAGTATACATGTACTTTTGTAGTCATTGCATCCCTGTGTTTTTAGCTACTTTTCCATTATGTTTTCTTCGTACACACAGGAGAGAGACCTGGCTGTGTGTGAGCACCCGCTGTCTGACATTGTGATTGCCGGGGAGGCTGCCCACCCCCTCCCCCACACCTTCCACCGCCTCCTCCAGACCATCTCCGACCTCATGATGTCACTTCCTAGTGGCAGCTCCCTGCAGCAGATGGCCCTCAGGTACGGTGGCCCTGTTGCTCAAAGTCTACCTCCACTTTCAACTCAAACCTGCCCTCACAGAAATTATTCAACCCTATTATCCATAAGACTAAAACTAAGGGAAGATATCTCTTAAAAGGTCAAATGCCTTTCTGTATATATATGAATAGGCCCTATAATAATCATCACCGCTTTTTTCACTTTTTAACCTCTACGGGATCGATGTCCCTATACCGAGACGGTTGATGCTAACATGCGCTAATGTGACTAGAATGACATAAGTAACAGCAAACCTTCTAGGACATAGACATGTCTTATATGGGTAGAAAGCTTAAATTCCTGTTAATCTAACTGCATTGTCCAATTTACAGTAGCTATTACAGTGAAAACATACCATGCTATTGTTTGAGGAGAGTACACAACAACAACTTTTCACGGCAACTGGTTTGATACGTTCCCCTCTGAAGGTAAATAATGTACTTACATTCAGTAATCTTGCTCTGATTTGTCATCCTGAGGGTCCCAAAGATTAAAGGTAGCATAGTTTTGTTTGATAAAATCTATTTTTATATTCAAAAGTAGGAATTGGGTTCTACAGTTTGATCCCCTGTGGTCTCTGGCTCCACAACCACCCCGCCCGGCCATCTAGATGTGTGAAAGTTAGGGTATAAGCTAATGATCCGTCATGTATGACATTCCTGGGAGTGTGTAAACTTAAATTCTGTATTACCGTATCATTTTTGTTATGTTCAATTGACCAATTCGGCACATTTGGGCAGATAGAAAATATTGTGCATTATTGCAATGCTTCACTGGATCAATCGGAAACTTTGCACCCACTGCTGTCATCTAGTGGCCGAAAACTAAATTGCGCCTTGACTCCTATATTATATTATGGCCTTTCTCTTACATTTCAAAGATGATGGAACCAAAAAAATTGAAAATTCATGTTTTTCTGTTTTGTATCATCTTTTACCAGATCTAATGTGTTATATTCTCCTACATTAATTTCACATTTCCACAAACTTCAAAGTGTTTCCTTTCAAATGGTATCAAGAATATGCATATCCTTGCTACAGGCAGTTAGATTTGGGTATGTCATTTTAGGCGAAAATTGGGGGGAAAAGGGTCAGATCCTTTTAATAACGTTGTTTCACATTCCGAGCAATTTTTCAGTCCCACAAAAAACGGCAACAAAGCACCTGTGCAAAAGAAGTCATGAACTTCTCTTCCAGTGTCTGATTGAATAGGTATATGTTTGTTTAGCAGACACTCTTTTATTCATAGTGGCCAACATGTGACACAGATATTCAGTATACATGGCCCATGCAGAAATTTAACCCACAACCCTGGTGTTGCTAGCACCATCCTCCACTCGGGCTCCCGAGTGACGCAGCGGCGATTGGGAGTCCCATAGGGCGGCGCACAATTGGCCCAGCGTCGTCCGGGTTTGGCCGGGGTAGGACGTCATTGTAAATAAGAATTTGTTCTTAACGGACTTGCCTAGTTAAATAAAAGGTTAAATAAATATTATAAAAAAATTCTAAAATCCTCCAACCAACTTAGCTACCACTTTACTGATCAATGTGAGCGCGTAATTCACCCTTGACCTGGAGTCTTTCCCCATCTATCTATCAGGTGTTGGAGTTTGAAGTTCAAGCAGTCTGACCACCAGTTCCTGCACCAGAGCAATGTGTTCCACCACATCAACAACATCTTGTCCAAGTCGGACGACGGCGACAGCGAGGAGAGCTTCAACATCAGTGTGCAGTCTGGCTACGAGGCCATGAGCCAAGTGAGACAGAATCCCATAGGAGATAGGGCCGTTTCCCGGGACCCGTATTATATTAAGCCTAGTACTGGGCTAATAAGGTTTATTTAAATGGCGAATCTCCATGGAGAATGGTTTTTAAACCAGGACTAGGTTCGAGCTAGATCTGGCCCATTTAAGTTTTGTGGTAGCTAGCTCGACCTTATGAAGGTTGGTAGAAAAGAGACTTGTTCAGTTTGTCTCAGTTGTTGAATCTTGTTATATTGACACATGTTAAGTTTGCTGAAAATAAACAAAGTTGACAGTGAGAGGACGTTTCTTTTTTTTCTGCTGAGTTTGTAATGGGCCACGTGAGAATTTCTGGTAATTGAACCTATTTCTTCAGTTATTTTTGTGCATTTGATATTGCCTATAGGGCGTGATATTGCTGGGACCATAGCTGGCAAGTGAGCTGCGTCACATATGCCTAAAATAACATTTAGATTGTTAAACCTTGTCTGTTATCCTATATGATTTTAAATGCATTGTATCCACTTGTGTGGCTGAAATTGACATTTCTATATTGTCCAATCAAATCGTATATATCTATACTGCTGGAAGAGGTTGAACATCATTTGATCTTCCAGGAGCTGTGCCTGGTGACCTGTCTGAAGGACCTGACCAGTGTGGTGGACATCAAGACGTCCAGCCGTCCGGCCATGATCGGCAGCCTGACGGATGGCTCAACTGAGACCTTTTGGGAGTCGGGCGATGAGGACAAGAACAAGACCAAGTGCATTACCATCAGCTGCGTCAAAGGCATCAACGCCTCTTACATCACTGTGCACGTGGACAACTCCCGTGACATTGGGGTGAGTAGGGAGGAATTAAAGGGACATTTGTGTTTGTATTTATTTATTGCCTTGGCAGCAGCTACTCTTCCTGGGGTCCAGCAAAATTAAGGCAGTTATACAATTTTAAAAACATTACAATACATTCACAACATGTTAAGTGTGTGCCCTCAGGCCCCTACTCTACTACCACATATCTACAACACAAAATCTATGTGTAGGTGTGTGTATAGTGTGTATGTTATCATGTGTATGCATGTTTGTGTTGCTTCACAGTCCCCGCTGTTCCATAAGGTGTATTTGATCTGTTTTTTAAAATCTGATTTTACTGCTTGCATGAATTGGAATAGAGTTCCATGTAGTCATGGCTCTATGTAGTACTGTGCACCTCCCATAGTCTATTCTGGACTTAGGGACGTGCACTCCAAAATCAAATTTGTCAGATGCCACAATCTAAAATTAATGGAAAACTGTCTGTTTCATTGATATTAAAGGCGCTCTTCTCTAACTCCACAGAACAAAGTCACCTCCATGACGTTCCTGTGTGGCAAAGCCGGGGAGGACCTCTGCAGAATCAAACAGGTTTGGCCTCTTATTTCTATAGACCAGCTCCAGGCATCTGAGTGCGTGGGTTTTGTGAAGAAGGAAGGATTCTCTCTATTCCCCAGTGCATTACATTTGACCCAAACCACATGGGGCACTGGTCAAAAGCCTCTGGTTAAAAGTAGATTACTACATGTAGCTAACCACTATTAGTACAGGATATGGCAAACTTACAGCAACCGTGCTTCTACACCTGCATTGCTTGATGTTTGGGGTTTTAGGCTGGGTTTCTGTACAGCACTTTGAGATATCAGCTGATGTAAGAAGGGCTATATAAATACATTTGATTTGATTTGAAGCCCTTCTGTATGTTCATAAAAGCCATTTTCAGAAGAAAAACAAAGGAGAAGCAGTACTAAACATTTTGATTCACCTTGGCATCAACACAAGCTTCACTGACCAATCCCTTCCATCTCCCCACCTCTCTCCAGATCGACCTCGATTCGCGTCACATGGGCTGGGTGACCAGCGAGTTTCCTGGGGGAGACCACCATGTGATCAAGGTGGAGCTGAAGGGGCCCGAGAACACGCTGCGGGTGCGCCAGGTCAAGGTGCTGGGCTGGAAGGCTGGCGAGAGCATCAAGATTGCGGGGCAGATCTCGGCCAGCGTGGCCCAGCAGAAGAACTGCGAGGCCGAGACACTCCGCGTTTTCCGCCTCATCACATCACAGGTCGGTTCACCTGTCAATCAATCGTACTATGAGCTCATAGGACCGTTCACCTGTAAATCACTCATAATATCACCTCACTGGTCGGTTGGCCAATCAGTCACTATGGGGCCAAAATGTTAATGTTTTCTTTCTCTACCACTTTAGGTCTAATAGAATTGGATAGGTTCAAGCTTTACCCTTGGTGTGCATGTGTTGTGTGTGTAGGTATTTGGGAAGCTAATCTGCGGAGATGCTGAGCCCACCCCTGAAAAGGAGGAGAAGAACCTGCTGTCATCACCAGAGGGGGAGGACAAGGTCAGGGGTCATACTGTATACCAGTGTTTCCTAACCTTTTTCAACCACCCCCTATTTCACACGGTCTTTTTGCAAATAAAGACCAGAAAACAAACATGATATATTTCTGTTTACCTGTTATTGTTTACCTGTCATCAGGCGCCGTCAGACGCAGACCTGAAGGAACACATGGTGGGCATCATTTTCAGCCGGAGCAAGCTGACCAACCTGCAGAAACAGGTCAGTAGTCTGTGGAATACCTGGCCAATAAAGTACAATTAACTAAAATAGTACAATACAACTACAACAACACAAAATGTGATATCTGGCTACAGTAATCCTCAGAAGGCTTTGAGGGTTCAAGCCCCTGACTCTGCTTCCCCTGTCTGTTATCTTCACACTTGGAATTGACTTCATATCCCTTTATCGCTTTCCCCTCCTTCCCCCTCCCCCCTCCAGGTGTGCGCCCACATCGTCCAGGCCATCCGCATGGAGGCGACCCGGGTGCGCGAGGAGTGGGAGCATGCCATCTCCAGCAAGGAAAACGCCAACTCGCAGCCCAGCGACGACGCCGCCTCCTCGGACACCTCCTCGGACGCCTACTGCTTCGAGCTGCTCTCCATGGTGCTGGCGCTGAGCGGCTCCAACGTAGGCCGCCAGTACCTGGCCCAGCAGTTGACACTGATGCAGGACCTGTTCTCGCTGCTGCACACGGCCTCGCCCCGTATCCAGAGACAGGTGGGGTGTACCCACATAAACACAGTTCCTGACATTTAATCCAAATAAAAATTCCCTGTCTTAGGTCAGTTAGGATCACCACTTTATTTTAAGAATGTGAAATGTCAGAAAAATAGAGAGAATTATTTATTTCAGCTTGTATTTCTTTCATCACATTCCCAGTGGGTCAGAAGTTTACATACACTCAATTAGTATTTGGTAGCGTTGCCTTTAAATTGTTTAACTTGGGTCAAACGTTTCGGGTAGCCTTCCACAAGCTTCCCACAATAAGCTGGGTGAGTTTTGGCCCATTCCTCCTGACAGAGCTGGTGTAACTGAGTCGGGTTTGTAGGCCTCCTTGCTCGCACACGCTTTTTCAGTTCTGCCCACAAATTTTCAATAGGATTGAGGTCAGGGCTTTGTGATGGCCACTTCAATACCTTGACTTTGTTGTCCTTAAGCCATTTTGCCACAACTTTGGAAGTAAGCTTGGGGTCATTGTCCATTTGGAAGACCCATTTGCGACCAAGCTTTAACTTCCTGACTGTCTTGAGATGTTGCTTCAATATATCCACATAATTTTCCTCCCTCATGATGCCATCTATTTTGTGAAATGCACCAGTCTCTCCTGCAGCAAAGCACAACATGCTGCTGCCACCCCTGTGCTTCACGGTTGGGATGGTGTTCTTCGGCTTGCGAGCATCCCTCTTTTTCCTCCAAACATAACGATGGTCATTATGGCCAAACAGTTCTATTTTTGTTTCATCAGATGTTGAAGGAATTTCATTCCTATATGTTCATCAACCAATTCAATTAAAACACTCTGCCCATTCATAAGAATTTGTAAGATACTTATTTGCAAAAAATGGACAGAAACCAGTCTCAAAATCAATCAATCAATAGCGTTTATTCTTGAGAGTACTGATCATAGTACAATTTACATCAGGCTATATAATAAAAATGACGTCATAGGTTTTAAAATGTCCTTCCTCCTCTCGGATACAATAGCAATATAGTTCACAAGCCTTCCCACATTGTCTGCCACCTGTTAAACAATCTACAACCAGCCCAAGGTCTCTCCCCTCCCTGGGTAGAGACAGAATGTCCTGTGAGGAACACAGCATTCCAGCCGGTCTGACGATAGCTCCATTCGTTTCTAACAAGGAACAGAAAGTCCTTGTTCTAATTCTTGACTAAAACTACACACATTATATTCAGTATTATGATTATAATAAGATTCATACATCCATACAGTAACATAGTAGTATTCTGTTTAGTTATAGTTCTAAGTTAAATGTATACATAATTTAGTCATTATTCATAAAAATCCCATAACATCAGACCAGAGGACATTTCTCCAAAAAGTACAGTCTTTGTTCCCATGTGCAGTTGCATACGGTTTTATGGAGGTTTTGGAGCAGTGGCTTCTTCCTTGCTGAGCGGCCTTTCAGGTTATGTCGACTCGTTTTACTGTGGATATAGATACTTCTGTACTTGTTTCCTCCAGCATCTTCACAAGGTTCTTTGCTGCTGTTCTTGGATTGATTTGCACTTTTAGCACCAAAGTACGTTAATCTCTAGGAGACAGAACGTGGTGTTTATACTTGCGTACTATTGTTTGTACAGATGAACGTGGTACCTTCAGGCGTTTGGAAATTGCTCCCAAGGATGAACCAGACTTGTAGAGGTCTACAATATTTGGGCTGATTTCTTTTGATTTTCCCATGATGTCAAGCAAAGAGGCACTGAGTTTGAAGGTAGGCCTTGAAATACATCCACAGGTACACCTCCAATTGACTCAAATTAGCAAATTAGCCTATCAGAAGCTTCTAAAGCCATGACATCATTTTCTGGAATTTTCCAAGCTGTTTAAAGGCACAGTCAACTTAGCGTATGTAAACTTCTGACCCTCTGGAATTGTGATACAGTGAAATCTGTCTGTAAACAATTGTTAGAAAAATGACTTGTGTCATGCACAAAGTAGATGTCCTAACTGACTTGCCAAAACTATAGTTTGTTAACAAGAAATGTGTGTAGTGGTTGAAAAACGAGTTTTAATGACTCCAAACTAATTTTATGTAAACTTCCGACTTCAACTGTACATAATGTTGTATTATACACACACACACATGGGCACACCGACTCAATAAAGTACCATGGGGTGCTGGTCCAGTCTGATTTCCTGCCTCATGACAATCTTAAAGAGAAGCTGAACTCAAAAACCATCTTCTAATAATAATATATGCCATTTAGTAGACACTTTTATCCAAAGCGACTTAGTCATGCTTGCAGACATTTTACATATGGGTGGTCCTGTGAATTGAACCCACATGGTGTTGCAAGTGCCATGCTCTACCAACTGAGCTACAAAGGACTTACCTGGTTGAAAACTGCCTATATGGAATCAGTATTAGTCTTGAACAATTGTACTAGTTGCAAAAGTGGAAGAACTTTGGTCACAAAGTCAGTATCTTCCAAAACTGAGGTTTGCGCGATTTAAACAATCTAAGGTACATCATTTTTTCTTGGGTTGAGATTTGAATCCTGCCCATGTCTGGCAGCACCCGAACAACCAACCTACAGTCCGCCCCTTTTTCTTTACAGACAGCAGAGCTAACCAATTGAAGCACAGCGTCTCGGGACTAGTTTGATGAGACTTATTCGTTATAAAAGGCTTGGGTTTTTCCCAACTCAAACATCCTCACATTTGTGAGAGAACTTTAACGTCACAAACACAACTGTCATCAAAGATAGGGAAATGCTCGGAGCTTGGGATTCTTGACCAAACACGTTCATGTTGTCATTCGGTTGCTAAGTCATTCGTCATGCGTACGGTGGCTGTTTGGATATTTCAAGTAAAGTGGAACACATATTTTACATTTACATTTTACTCATATAGCAGATGCCCTTATTGGGGGGGCGACTTACGGTTGTGAGTGCATACAGTTTCATACTTTTTTCGTACTACTCCCCCATGGGAATTGAACCCACAATCCTGGTGTTGCAAGCTCCACCAACTGAGCTACACGGGACACAGAACAGTACACCATTAGCAAAAATGAGACACTTCAAACTGTTGCTTCAGTCATGGCTTCTAGTGTTTTTTTTGTTTTCTTTTAAACAAGGCTAAATCAGTGAGTTCAGCCCCACTTTAACATCAGTAAAGCCAAAGAGAGTCTCTGCATGATGTATATCACTCCAGCCGTTTAATAACATTGACTACATGGCTATCCTTTCTCACCCTTCACCTGTCCCGTCTTTCCCAGGTGACCTCTCTCCTCCGTCGTGTCCTCCCAGAGGTGACACCCGTGCGCCTGGCCAGCATCATCGGCATCAAGGCCCTGCCGCCTGCCGATATCAGTGACATCATCCACTCGACCGAGAAGGGTGACTGGAACAAGCTTGGCATCCTGGACATGTTCCTGGGCTGCATCGCCAAGGCACTCACCGTGCAACTCAAGGCCAAGGGAACCACCATTGCTGGCACGGCGGGCATGGCGGCAGGCAAGGGCATCACTACTGTCACGCTGCCCTTGATCTTCAACTCCAGGTGAGACAACAACTTTGATTTACCTTCATTAGGCAGGAAATGTAAGAAAATGGTCCAAAAACTAGTGAACTATGACTATGTGGACTTGTCCAATAAGAAAAGCTTGCTTTTGTTTTACTTTGCAAGACGTGAGATGACCCATGTCATCTCACAAAAACGATTCATGACTTCGTCGGCAAACATTTTGAGATATTCTCAAACCAATTGTCATTTGTGGTGGTTTGTATATTGACTATCAGATGTGATTTCTCCTGATTGAACAGGAATTTTCAATATAATCTCATTCAAATGTATTTATAAAGCCCTTTATACATTTTACTGACATTCTCTTGTATTCGTACATTTCTGGGATTGACCTAACTTCCCGAAACCAACTTATTGTTTTGCTATTCCTATCCCTGTAGTGTTGTGTCCCATAATGAACACATTGGTCGAACACTGCCTCTCTCCATGTGCAGCTACATTCGCCGGGGGGAGAGCCACTGGTGGATGAAGGGATCCACTCCCCCTCAGATCGCTGAGATCATCATCAAGCTGGTCAAAGACATGGCTGCCGGGCACCTGTCGGACGCCTGGTCTCGGGTGACGAAGAACGCCATCGCTGAGACCATCATGGCTCTCACCAAGATGGAAGAGGAGCATCGCTCGCCAGTCCGTTGCATCGCCACCACCCGGGTACGGCTGTTCTCATATTACACGACCATATTGTGTGTGTTTAGCAGACCTGGGTTCAAATGCTATTTCATTACTTTCACATTTCATAGTATTCAGATACATTTTTGGAAAATACAAGTAGTTAAATATTGGAATGTAAGTGTATTTAAATAACAAATAATGAAAAGACATGTATTTGAACCCAGGTCTGGGTAGTGTGTGACGGATGTTTGTATGTGCACATGCACGTGTGTTAGGTTAGTGCATGTGTTTGAGTACATTTTTAACCTCCGTCCTTTCTCTCTGTACTGTAGTTGTGGCTTGCTCTGGCCTCTCTGTGTGTGCTGGACCAGGATCATGTGGACAGGCTGTCCTCAGGCCGCTGGATGGGCAAAGACGGACAGCAGAAACAGATGGTAACTTATTAGCCTCATAGAACACGTGCATTTTGGCAAAGCAATATAGACTCAAGACTCTTTTTTTCTGAATTGTAATCTGTTGAGATCGTGCATAAATTAATGGATTTGATTTATAGCACTCCAAATCGCATTCCTTACAAATGCAACAATTGTACATTTAGCTGTACACATTTTACAGTTCTGGGTGGATGAAATGAGGGAAAGTTGTCTCGAGGTGTTCAGGTCGTAACCGTAAAGTCTCGTTGTGCTCCCGTCCACAGCCCATGTGCGATAACCATGACGACGGCGAGACAGCAGCCATCATCCTGTGTAACATGTGTGGTAACCTGTGTACCGACTGTGACCGCTTCCTCCACCTGCACCGACGCACTCGCTCCCATCAGAGACAGGTCAGTAGTACCCACATTCACCTGTAGGGGGCACTCTGCCCCCAGTCATATAGCTAGACTGGGAGCCTGTCAGTGTCAATGCTTCTTTCCACCTTGGTACCACCTGCAATAATGTGTATACCAGGGTTTCCATTAGGAAAATTTGCCACCGGACAACGTGACCTGCAAGATTGAAATTTACGAGACATTTGAGAAATTTACCAGACATCCGTATGCATTGGGTGCGTAACCCATTAGGGTATACTCACGGTGCTTAGAATGGAGAAATGACATTTTGATTATGGTAATTCATTTTAACAGAATAGAAATGAGCCTGTAAAGTTGTAATAAAGTAGAACGATGTTCTTATACCAACATGGACCAACATGAAAGGTGTTATTGTCTTCATCACTACTATATATGCACCAAATACAGCGAATACAGTGAAATGCTTACTTACGAGCCTCTAACCAACAATACAGTTGTTGACTTCTGTAACCGTGAAAGCCTTGGTTTCATGCATGTTAACATTAGAAGCCTCCTCCCTTTGTTTGTTTTATTCACTGTTTTAGCACGCTCTGCCAACCCGGATGTCCTAGCCGTGTCTGAATCCTGGCTTAGGAAAGCCAACAAAAATCCTGAAATTTCCATCCCTAACTATAACATTTTCCGACAAGATGGAACTGTCAAAGGGGGCGGAGTTTCAATCTAGAGCAGAGAGAGCCTGCAGAGTTCTGTCATACTATCCAGATCTGTTCCCAAACCATTTCAGCTTCTACTTCTAAAAATTCACCTTTCCAGGTAACAAGTCTCTCACTGTTGCCGCTTGTTATAGACCCCCTTCAGCCCCCAGCTGTGCTCTGGACACAATATGTGAATTGATTAACCCCCATCTATCTTCAGAGCTCGTACTGTTAGGTGACCTAAACTGTGACATGCTTAACACCCCGTCAGTCTAAGCTAGATGTCCTCAATCTCACACAAATTATCAAGGAACCTACCAGGTACAACCCCAAATCCGTAAACACGGGCACCCTCATAGATATCATCCTGACCAACTTGCCCTCTAAATACACCTCTGCTGTCTTCAACCAGGATCTCAGCGATCACTGCCCATTGCCTGGGTCCGTAACGGGTCTGCGGTCAAACGACCACCCCTCATCACTGTCAAACGCTCCCTAAAACACTTCAGCGAGCAGGCCTTTCTAATCCTGCCTGGTTATTCTTTAAAAGTGCTTTCCATCTTAAATAAGCATGCCCCATTCAAAAAAAAAAAGATATAGCCCTTGGTTCACTCCAGACCTGATTGCCCTTGACCAGCACTATCGAATAGCCCTATCGAAATATCGATAGGGAAATACCCTATCGAAACTATCGAATAGCCCTATCGACCAGCACTATCGAATATGCAACTTTTCAGGGAAGTTCGGGAACCAATATACACAGGCAGTTAAGGAAAGCTAAGGCTAGCTTTTTCAAATGGAAATTTGCGTCCTGTAGCACAAACTCCAAAAGGTTCTGGGGCACTGTAAAGTCCATGGAGAATAAGAGCACCTCTTCCCAGCTTCCCACTGCACTGAGGCTAGGAAACACTGTCACCACCGATAAATCCACGATGAGAATTTCAATAAGCATTTTTCTACAGCTGGCCATGCTTCCACCTGGCCACCCCTACCCCGGTCAACAGCCCTGCACCCCCCACAGCAACTTGCCCAAGCCTCCCCCATTTCTCCTTCACCCAAATCCAGATAGCTGATGTTCTGAAAGAGCTGCAAAATCTGGACCCCTACAAATCAGCCAGGCTAGACAATCTGGACCCTCTCTTTCTAAAATTATCCGCCGCAATTGTTGCAACCCTTATTACTAGCCTGTTCAGCCTCTTTCGTATCGTCTGAGATCCCCAAAGTTTGGAAAGCTGCCACGGTTATCCCCCTCTTCAAAGGGGGAGACACTCTAGACCTGTTACAGACCTATATCTATCCTACCCTGCCTTTCTATGGTCTTCGAATGCCAAGTTAACAAACAGATCACCGACCATTTCGAATCCCACCGTACCTTCTCCGCTATGCAATCTGGTTTCCGAGCTGGTCATGGGTGCACTTCAGCCGCGCTCAAGGTCCTAAACGACATCGATAAAAGACAATACTGTGCAGCCGTATTCATCGACCTGGTCAAGGCTTTCGACTCTGTCAGTCACCACATTCTTATCTGCAGACTCAACAGCCTTGGTTTCTGCAAGTAAAACTAACTGCCTACATTTGTTTTCTGCCCCAAGAATGCTTTATTTATTTTTATTTTTTATAAATGGTGCACCTTGTGTAACGGATGTGAAATGGCTAGCTAGTTAGCGGGTACGCGCTAATAACGTTTCAATCAGTTACGTCACTTGCTCTGAAACCTAGAAGTAGTGGTTCCCCTTGCTCTGCAAGGGCCGCGGCCTTTGTGGAGTGATGGGTAACGATGCTTCGTGGGCGACCGTTGTTGATGTGTGCAGAGGGTCCCTGGTTTGCGCCCGTGTCGGGGCGAGGGGACGGTCTAAAGTTATACTGTTACTGTTTCTCTCCAGGTGTTTAAGGAGGAGGAGGAGGCAATCAAGGTGGACCTCCACGAGGGCTGTGGGAGAACAAAGCTCTTCTGGCTCATGGCTCTGGCCGACTCCAAGACCATGAAGGCCATGGTGGAGTTCAGGGAGCACACGGGTAACAGAACCTATCCAGACCCTTTTCTGACCCTGTCAAGAAACAACCCCTAGCTAGCCATTACCCCCTAGACACTTGTGTAGATCTGAGAGGGACTGGATAGATGTAATCAAGAAACAACCCCTAGCTAGCCATTACCCCCTAGACACTTGTGTAGATCTGAGAGGGACTGGATAGATGTAATCAAGAAATGACCCCTAGCTAGCCATTACCCCCTAGACACTTGTGTAGATCTGAGAGGGACAGATGTAAGCAATATGATGACATTTAGAAGTTAAAGTGGAGCTACTACTTTATTGTTGTTACCTTTCAAATTTTTTACAATCATAAGACGTCACACACTGTCATGACTGAACATCTGCCGTGTGATTTTTATGGTGATGTATTTCCTTCTCTAGCCTTCTCTCGTGCATAGCTAATGCTCTGCCTCTGTGTGCAGGGAATCCAGCCTCCTGCAGCTCAGACGCCTGCAGGTTCTGTGGCACCAGGAACGGCACCGAGCTCTCGGCTGTGGGCAGTGTCTGCTCTGACCCAGACTGCCAGGTACCAACCACTCACAACATAGTCATAATGATTATAGTAACAGATTGGATCTATATAGCTAGCTCTTTTCAGTGTTCAACACTTAGGTCATACAGTTACATTTGTGGCCTGCTGGAGGTCATTTTGCAGGGCTCTGGCAGTGCTACTCCTTGCACAAAGGCGGAGGTAGCAGTCCTGCTGCTGGGTTGTTGCCCTCCTACGGCCTCCTCCACGTCTCCTGATGTACTGGCCTGTCTCCTGGTAGCGCCTCCATGCTCTGGAGACTACGCTGACAGACACAGCAAACCTTCTTGCCACAGCTCGCATTGATGTGCCATCATGGATGAGCTGCACTACCTGAGCCACTTGTGTGGGTTGTAGACTCCGTCTCATGCTACCACTAGAGTGAGAGCACCGCCAGCATTCAAAAGTGACCAAAACATCAGCCAGGAAGCATAGGAACTGAGAAGTGGTCTGTGGTCACCACCTGCAGAATCACTCCTTTATTGGGGGTGTCTTGCTAATTGCCTATAATTTCCACCTTTTGTCTTCCATTTGCACAACAGCATGTGCAATTTATTGTCAATCAGTGTTGCTTCCTAAGTGGACAGTTTGATTTCACAGAAGTGTGATTGACTTGGAGTTACATTGTGTTGTTTTGGTGTTCCCTTTATTTTTTTGAGCAGTGTATTTTTTGTTTGTATTTTAGATTTTTTTTGTATTTTACCCCCTTTTTCTCCCCTATTTCGATCTTGTCTCATCGCTGGAACTCCCCACCGGGAGCGGGAGGCGAAGGTCGAGTCGTGCATCCTCCGAAACATGACCCGCCAAACCGTACTTCTTAACACCCGCTCTCTTAACCTAGAAGCCGGCCGCACCAATGTGTGGAGGAAACACCGTTCAACTGACGACTGAGGTCAGCCTGAGGCGCCACAAGGAGTCGCTAGAGCGCGATGAGCCAAGTAAAGCCCCCCCACGGCCTAACTCGGACGATGCTGGGCCAATTGTGTGCCGCCCTATGGGACTCCCGATCACGGCCAGTTGTGATACAGCCCGGGATCGAACCTGAGTCTGTAGTGACACCTCTAGCACTGTGATGCAGTGCCTTAGACCGCTGTGATACAGCCCGGGCTCTAACCTGAGTCTGTAGTGACACCTCTAGCACTGTGATGCAGTGCCTTAGACCGCTGTGCCACTCGGGAGGCCCCACAAATGTAATGTTAAAACCTTCTGTAAATGTAATGTTTAACTGATAAAAACATTTTTTAAGAGAGGCGAGCAAATATTTTTTTTTTTAATAAAAATACAAAAGTGGACCCTCTTGTTCCTATAACTACCTTAGTTCAACTCCTAGCGACCTATTACAGAAATTGTAGCCTCTTGTGGAGGCTAAAAGAGGCATAGTTCAGCCATAATCAGAGAGGAAGATCTGTATCTCTTTATTGGAAGAGATATTTTTTCTCTAATCATGTAACTTTTCATATCTATATATTTTTTATGTTTCAGAAAAGTGAAAAGGCACATCCTCGAGGGGGTCCAATCAGGCTCGCAGGTCGATCTTAATATACTTTAAAATTACTAAAACCAAATCTAAACCGTTTACATTTTTTAAATGGATCATACAGTTTCTTGACTGTGTCCAGCTCGTTAATAATCTCTGAAATTAAAGCTAGACAGTTAGGGACAATGTTGGGCAACATTACTTTAAAAGTAATTACAACATTACTTACTATGGAAAGTAACATGTTACATTACTTTTGCGTTACCAAGAAACAGAAAACCCTCTGAAGATGCCTTGCGCATGTTGGTCATTCATTCTTATGCCTAGTAGAGGAGGCACACTACCTTTGAATGGCTACCGTCCATAGCCTAATCCAGGGTTTCTCAAACTCGGTCCTGTTAATTTCAATTGACTGATTTCCTTCTATGTGCTGTAACTCAGTAAAATCGCTGAAGTTCTTGCATATTGCATTTATATTTTTGTTCAATATATATTATTTAGTTGAATTATTTGTACACAAGTAAATGCATATATAAAACCAACTGGGCATAGTAAAAGGTGAAGCTCAAATACAACGGCAACTGGCTACCGGTGTTGTATTGTTTTACACACAGATACAAATGTATTTTAAATTCTACAATTCATGAATTGAATTCCTAGTCACTCACTCAATTTGACCCCCGACCCTGCTGTACAGTATTGCACTGCAAAGGGTGTTGCTACTGTAAATGCACTTTCAATAAAGTGGATTTGATTAGATGTATTCGATAAAGCCCATCGTCTGACCCTCACTCCCCTCCGTGCCCTCTGTAGGAGTATGCCAAGGTGGCGTGCAGTAAGACCCAAGCATGCGGCCACCTCTGTGGCGGGGTGAGGAATGAGAAGAGCTGCCTGCCCTGTCTGCACGGCTGCAACAAGAGCACAGGCTGCCTGAAGCAGGACGCCGACGACATGTGCATGATCTGCTTCACTGAGGCGCTCTCTGCCGCTCCCGCTGTCCAGGTACGCTATACTGTACACATAATTACATTTTATTTCACCTTTATTTAAACAGGGAGTCATTCTGAAACCACGGTCTCTTTTGCGGATGAGCCTCGCATGAACGCATCAATCAACATCAAATTACACAATACATGAAAAGCACACACAAAACACGGAGAGCGAAACACAATCATATGAAACAAACACATTCTTCAGTAAAAAGGCCCTGAATTGGACTGAATTGCGCGAGAGGCACCAACTACCAACTTTAAGGAGTTTTGGACGTCTCTACTGAGTTAGGTAAATCTGCTTGATATTAATAAAAGAAAATAAGCAGATTTACCTAACTCAGTGGAGATGGAACGGATCTCCAGGGTTAGCCATCCCTGATTCCGGGTCTGCGATCTTATGTCTGAAGCTGAACAATTTTGTATTTATTAAGGATCGCAGCTACTCTTCCTGGGGTCCAGCAATATTAAGGCAGTTATATACAATTTAAAATATTACGTGACATTACATTTCATAACACTTTTCACAACACATTAAGTGTGTGACCTCAGGCCACCACTCTACTATCACATATCTACAACACAAAATCCATGTGTACGTGTGTGTATAGTGCGTTAACAATGACGTAAGGTACGGCAGAAGTTTATGCAAGAGGGCTTTATAGACCGAGAGCACTGCATTGATCTACGCTACTTCAGAGGGCCAGCCAACCTTCTGATAAAATGCAAAATTATGTATACTGAACCTATCGCCCTTACTAAAGCGCAATGCGCTATGATAAACTGTGTCCAATGGCTTCAATACTGTGGCAACTACATTTACAGTATATAGATGGTACAAATACTATTGTTGATAGTATTATATTGTATCTCTATGATACTTGATTCAGACAGTGACTCACACCTGGGTTTATTAGAATCTGTTTAGAGTTTTTTTTTGCCTGGAGCCAGATGGGTGGAATTTGAACTTGTGGGACTGTTATATTAGTTTCAACGCCTCATGCGGGTTCAATCATGTTTAGCTAGTGTTTGAAAATAATACAAATACTATTTGAACCAAGGACCTTGTTTGTCTTTAGGCCATAGATGTGTTCGAGGTCAGGTTCCAAATGTTCTGTGTGTGCTTTCTGTTCTTTTCCTCAGCTGGACTGCGGTCACGTGTTCCACCTCCAGTGTACCCGTCGTGTTCTGGAGAACCGTTGGCTCGGGCCCAGGATCACCTTCGGCTTCATGTCCTGCCCCATTTGCAAGGTACTATTCAACTTATGTAGCCCCGCCCACTTGACCCAAGCCATTTGGAAAGCGGTTGTCTTTCAACATCCGGCCCATTGACACACAAGCAAAACCATAATTAAATAAGAAGTAAATGTGTCGTTTTCTCGTAATATAAGCACTTGGAAGCCGACGTTAGCATAATTAGCATTGCCGTAAACGTAACATGGTGGGTTAGCTAGACTAGCTTATTAGACTATCTAATGATCGTTCTCCATACAGGCTGTATTTATTTTCAATCGAAGAGCAATGCTTGAAAGGGCAATGTTGTTAGACACAGAATACCAATGGCAGAAGACAGAAACGGTGCTGACATGTTTTTATGTAGATAACATTAGGATATTTGCGATCTGTTGTGCTACAAATTTAACTAGCTAACCCGCCAGTTATTATTCTATGGGAATGCAAATTATGCCAACGTCGGCTACTGAGTGCTTATACTACTTAAATTTTTTCAGATAAAATCAATTGATGAAGGCTGAAAGTGAAGGTTTTAACTATTACTTAAATAAAATGTAGTTTTTAATAGTGAGCGAGCGTTGAGCCTTATCCTTTTCAATAACCTTTCTCACCAGAGAATTACAAGGTCATTTCAAATTCTGTGCAAGTTATTTGATTGTTTTTTGACAAATGTCATTTTATATCTAATCACATCACCAGCTGTGTGTCAATGCGCCAGAAGTTGAAAGACAACCGCAGCAAATTGGCTGCGCCCTTGTTGCCAGGCTATGGTGAAATATAATGCCAATCTCCAGTGTCGCCCTGGAACATCTAGTAATACACAGCCTCAAATATGTTCTAGAACAGTGGGAGAACATCCCCCCCGTTTATCTTCCATCTATTCCCTCATAAATGCACCAAGTATGGATTTACATCTGTTTATTGATTAGCTGGTTTAGTTCACCAGGTTGGTTTGGTTGCTTTGTATGGAGGGCTCGCCCCTTTTCAGGTTTTTTGTCTATTTTACTGAAATGTACTTGTCACTAGTCTTGCACACAAGGCATTTCTAGCCGTGTGTTTCGCCCCAAAAAAGTGGTATTCCATAATTACGCTCCCCCTTATACCAGAATTGAGGCTCTCTGTTACCATGCATACAGTATGTGCAGCGCGCAGGTACCCTGTGATACCTGATACGCACCCACTTTACACCACAAAGGGCTACATGGGAAACCGTATCCACCACACCTTGGACAGGATTTACTTCTCTAAAATAACTGGGATTTTTGCAAGTAGTAGGGCAATATAAAACACATACATAACCATGAACAGGTTTAACAGAGATCATGTGGCCTGTGTGGTCTAACGGTTAGTGCCTCTGACCTCAGCACTCGCAGGAATTGCATGGGTTCAAATCCAACCTACTGCCCTTCTGACTCACACTCCTCCTACCTTTACTTTCTGCTCTTCACTGTCCTATCTGGTCAATAAAACAAAGCAAAAGTTCCAATGAGTGGCAATGAATTGTGTCATGTAGAGTTTACAAATGGACCTTGCAAAGATTCCTATCTTCATGATTTTCAATGTAACGTGCTTGGATCATAACAGCTCTGACTGAGTTTGAACTAACTAACATTGTGCCAGCCGAGTTAAAAAAGGAGATAGAATTGACTCGGACTCTTACTTGACTGGGCTGTTGCGTTTTTCCTCCCAGAACAAGATCAACCACTCGGTCATCAAGGACCTGCTGGACCCTATCAAGGAGCTGTTTGAGGACGTACAGAGGAAGGCTCTGATGAGGATGGAGTACGAGGGGCTGCACAAGAGCGAGGCCATCACCACGCCCGGTGCCCGCTTCCACAACGACCCGGCCGGCTTCGCAATGAATCGATACGCCTACTACGTCTGCTACAAGTGCCAAAAGGTAGGCACTAGGGGTGTAACGGTTCACCAAACCCATGGTTTGGTACATATTGTGGTTTTAGGGTCACGGTTCGGTTTCGATATGAATTGCCAACAGTTACTGTAGTTAATTTGTGTTTATCTAAGAAAATGGTAAATGTTGGTATTCCTGATTTACATATATGATCATGAGTCATATAATGCCTGATGAGAACATATGATGACTCATCAACAGCAACACTAAAATAAAGTGCAGTATGTGTGTGCAATCAATATGTAAACATGGCTCAGACATTGTATAGGCCTATGCTATAATGTTTTCTTGCAAATAGAAAAATAGGCGCACTTTAGGCGCACAGAGACTCTGTCTCCGTAGCACGGTACTTCTCATTTCCCACTCTGGGGTAATGTGATGAACTGTCATTGTTTAAGTAGCTCTCTGTAGCCCTGGAGGTCCATCCATCTGTAGGAAGTGCAACACAGGGTGCATTGACCAATTCATTAACAACGTTGGCTTCAGCTTGCTCATAATGAGCGGGTACTACCTGTTTGCGGAAATGCGTGCGAGACGGAGAAGTGCGTAACGTGGCTCGAGCACTTACACAAGGTCATGAAACCCCTTATTCTTAACCACCAAGAATGGGCGCGCATCCGTGGTTATAAACATGTTCATGCACTGAATGAAATGAAAAAAGGTACTAACCACATTTGGCTAAAACTTAACAAAGGTACAATCTATTGTGACAATGATGTGTACATACAGTGGGGAGAACAAGTATTTGATACACTGCCGATTTTGCAGGTTTTCCTACTTACAAAGCATGTAGAGGTCTGTAATTTTTATCATAGGTACACTTCAACTGTGAGAGACAGAATCTAAAACAAAAATCCAGAAAATCACATTGTATGATTTTTAAGTAATTAATTTGCATTTTGCACACAATGCAGCGGGGATTTTGGCCCACTCCTCCATACAGACCTTCTCCAGATCCTTCAGGTTTCGGAGCTGTCGCTGGGCAATACGGACTTTCAGCTCCCTCCAAAGATTTTCTATTGGGTTCAGGTCTGCAGACTGGCTAGGCCACTCCATAGTTGCCCTGGCTGTGTGTTTCGGGTCGTTGTCATGCTGGAAGACCCAGCCACGACACATCTTCAATGCTCTTACTGAGGGAAGGAGGTTGTTGGCCAAGATCTCGCGATACATGGCCCCATCCATCCTCCCCTCAATACGGTGCAGTCGTCCTGTCCCCTTTGCAGAAAAGCATCCCCAAAGAATGATGTTTCCACCTCCATGCTTCACGGTTGGGATGGTGTTCTTGGGGTTGTACTCATCCTTCTTCTTCCTCCAAACACAGCGAGTGGAGTTTAGACCAAAAAGCTCTATTTTTGTCTCATCAGACCACATGACCTTCTCCCATTCCTCCTCTGGATCATCCAGAAGTACATTGGCAAACTTCAGACGGCCCTGGACATGCGCTGGCTTGAGCAGGTGGACCTTGCGTGCGCTGCAGGATTTTAATCCATGACGGCGTAGTGTGTTACTAATGGTTTTCTTTGAGACTGTGGTCCCAGCTCTCTTCAGGTCATTGACCAGGTCCTGCCATGTAGTTCTGGGCTGATCCCTCTCCTTCCTCATGATCATTGATGCCCCACGAGGTGAGATCTTGCATGGAGCCCCAGACCGAGGGTGATTGACTTCTTCCATTTTCTAATAATTGCGCCAACAGTTGTTGCCTTCTCACCAAGCTGCTTGCCTATTGTCCTGTAGCTCATCCCAGCCTTGTGCAGGTCTACAATTTTATCCCTGATGTCCTTACAGAGCTCTCTGGTCTTGGCCATTGTGGAGAGGTTGGAGTCTGTTTGATTGAGTGTGTGGACAGGTGTCTTTTATACAGGTAACGAGTTCAAACAGGTGCAGTTAATACAGGTAATGAGTGGAGAACAGGAGGGCTTCTTAAAGAAAAACTAACAGGTCTGTGAGAGCCGGAATTCTTACTGGTTGGTAGGTGATCAAATACTTATGTCATGCAATAAAATCATACAGTGTGATTTTCTGGATTTTTGTTGAAGTGTACCTATGATAAAAATTACAGACCTTTACATGCTTTGTAAGTAGGAAAACCTGCAAAATCGGCAGTGTATCAAATACTTGTTCTCCGCACTGAATGTGCAGCTTATGCTCCTCCTTCAGATTCATCATTATTTTGATGATCAGTTTATTGACAATCTCCATACAGAAATCATTCCATTTCAGGCAGAGGGTAAAGTGCTTCTTTGTGGAGATTTCCATGTAAGAACAGGTTCTGAGCCTGACTACACTGATGCGGGAGGTAACCACCACATATTTGGACACCCCTCCTTGTACTGTAGCCCTATTATAAATAATAGAAACAATCCTGACCAAATACTGAACAAAAATGGGAAGGAGTTAGTGCATCTCTGTCGAGCATTAGGCCTGTACATGCGTAATGGTAGAATCAGAGGGGACTCTTTAGGTCAGTTTACTTACTGCTCAGCTCTTGGGACAAATGTAGTTGATTGTGCCATCACTGACATCGACCCCTCCTCCATTAGTGCATTCACTGTCCGACCACAGACACCATTGTCAGATCACAGACAGATCGTGTTTCTGAAGAAATTAACCGGCAATGCTCATTCAAAAAAACAGCCCAATAAACTCTACATAAACCAATCGTACAGATGGGCTCCAAACAGTGCAGAGAGATTCATTGAAACATTGAACTCAAATGAAATGATGAACTCTATACAGTTCTTCAATAACTCGCAATACCAAAACAATGAAGACGGTGTCAATTCGGCTACTCAAAACATCAATTGCATATTCCAAAAAGCAGCATCAAAAGCAAATTTGAGAAAACCAAAGAAATGCAACATCAGAAACAAAAATCTAAATATTTCTGAAAAATGGTTTGACAACGAATGTAAAATAATTAGAAAACACCGAAAACAAATGTCAAATGAAAAACATAAGCAGCAAAACAACCCAGAGCTACGATATGAATACTTTGAAACTCTGAAACAGTATAAACATACACTGAAACGTAATAAATTGAATTATACCAGTAAGACACTTGATGAAATTGGAAACGCAATTGACCAAAATCAGTTCTGGGACATGTGGAATAATTTAAGCACGACAAAGCCACAAGAATTGGCGATACAAGATGAAGGAATTTGGAACACTTATTTTGATAATCTATACAAAAACATCCCACAAAAAGACTTACAACAGAACCAATTAGAAATTCAAGAAAAATGTAACATCCTTGAAATCAGTCATTAAAAACAACTAAAATCCATTAGATTACCCAGTAACCCAACAAGAACTAAATTAAAAGCTCAAATCTATAAAATCAAAGAAAGCTGGTCTAGATAACATCAGAAATGAAATGCTGAAAAACAGCACACCTGAGTTGCAAAATGCTGTGCTTAAATTGTTCAACATAGTATTAACTTCTGGCTGCTTTCCTGATGTCTGGAACCAGGGGCTCAACTCCCCTATCCACAAAAGTTGAGACAAATCAGACCCCAGTAATTACAGGGAAATTTGCGTAGACAGCAAGTTGGGAAAGGTTTTCTGTAGCATTTTCTGTAGCGAATTCAAACCTTCAAGAAAAAAATGTAATAAGTAAATGTAAAATTGGCTTTCTCCCCAACCATCGCACTACTGACCATATATACACCTTACACACACTAATTAATAAACACATCCACCGCCAAAAAAAGAGGGCAAAATCTTTGCTTGCTTTATCGACTTTAAAAAAGCATTTGATTCTATTTTTTACTTTATATCATTTTTTCTCCCCAATTTCATGATATCCAATTGGTAGTTAGTCTTGTCCCATCGCTGCAAAAAGGTCGAGAGCCATGCGTCCTCAGAAACACGACCCTGCCAAGCTGCACTGCTTCTTGACACACTGCTCACTTAACCCGGAAGCCAGCCGCACCAATGTGTCGGAGGAAACACTGTATAACTGGCGACCGTATCAGCGTGTATGCTCCCGGCCCGCCACAGGAGTCGCTAGAGCGCGATGGGACAAGGACATCCCAGCCGGCCTAACCCTCCCCTAACCCGGACGATGCTGGGCCAATTGTGCACTGCCTCGTAGGTCTCCCGGTCGCGGCCGGCTGCGACAGAGCCCAGGATCGAACCTGGATTTGTAGTGACACCTCAAGCACTCCGATGCAGTGCCTTAGATCGCTGCTTCGCTCGGGTTATGTCACATTTGACATTGGTGGTTGTCACAGTTATGCCACATTTATAAACCCTTTATAAAGAATTACATAGTTATATATGATTTGTTACACATTTATGTAGTGTTTATGAAGGCTTTATTAAGCCTTTATAAGCTGCACGTTGTTTAAAGCGGGACAATAGAATGGATGTTTTCCTTATAGGGATTTTTTAAGATTACATTTATTGTCGATTTAGCAAGAGTGTTGTCGTGTGAATTAAAAAAAGAACAAACTTAAATAGTGAGCTATACCTTTGGAAACACAGTAGCAGCAGGCATACATTTCCCCTACATGGAATGTTTTGGAAGTAATATCTTTCACAGATGTCTGTCAGTCAGTTTCACTTGTCTCTAATAAACGTATTTAGGAGGCTTATCCCCTGACCCCTTCCCTTCCTTCCTCTGTTGCAGGCGTACTTTGGGGGAGAGGCGCGCTGTGACGCGGAGGCAGGACAGGGAGACGACTACGACCCCAGCGAGTTGATCTGTGGAGCATGCTCAGATGTGTCCAGGGCACAGGTGGGTGGAAGGAAAGGTCCAGAGAAGGCCTTAGGGCAGCGTTTCCCAAACTCATTCCTCAGGGACCCAGGTGCTGCACGTTTTGGTTTTTCCCCTAACTAGAGGTCGACCGATTTGTTTTTTCAACACCGATACCGATTTATTGGAGGTCCAAAAAAAGCCGATACCAATTAATCGGACGATTTTTTTTACAAATGTTATTTATTTATTTGTAATAATGACAATTACAACAATACTGAATGAACACTTTTATTTTAACTTAATATAATACATTAATAAAATCAATTTAGCCTCAAATAAATAATGAAACATGTTCAATTTGGTTTAAATAATGCAAAAACAAAGTGTTGGAAAAGAAAGTAAAAGTGCAATATATGCCATGTAAAAAAGCTAACGTTTAAGTTCCTTGCTCAGAACATGAGAACATATGAAAGCTGGTGGTTCCTTTTAACACGAGTCTTCAATATTCCCAGGTGAGAAGTTTTAGGTTGTAGTTGTTATAGGAATTATAGGCCTATTTCTCTCTCTACCGTTACCTTCTCTCTCTACCACTGGCACTTTAGTATTGCCAGTGTAACAGTATAGCTTCCGTCCCTCTCCTTGCCCCTACCTGGGCTCGAACCAGGAACACATCGACAACAGCCACCCTCGAAGCATCGTTACTCATCGCTCCACAAAGCCGCGGCCGTTGCAGAGCAAGGGGAACAACTACTTCAAGGTATCAGAGCGAGTGACGTCACCGATTGAAATGATATTAGTACGCACCCCGCTGACTAGCTAGCCATTTCACATCGGTTACACCAGCCTTATCTTGGGAGTTGATAGGCTTGAAGTCATAAACAGCTCAATGCTTGAAGCACAGCGAAGAGCTGTTGGCAAACGCACGAAAGTGCTGTTTGAATGAATGCTTACGAGCCTGCTGCTGCCTACCACCGCTCAGTCAGACTGCTCTATCAAATATCAAATCATAGACTTAATTATAATATAATAACACAGAAATACGAGCCTTAGGTCATTTAATATGGTCAAATCCGGAAACTCTCATTTCGAAAACAAAACGTTTATTCTTACAGTGAAATACGGAACCGTTGCGTATTTTATCTAACAGGTGGCATCCCTAAGTCTAAATATTGCTGTTACATTGTACAACTTTCAATGTTATGTCATAATTATGTACAATTCTGGCAAATTAATTACGGTCTTTGTTAGGAATAAATGGTCTTCACACAGTTCGCAACGAGCCAGGCGGCCCAAACTGCTGCATTTTACCCTGACTGCTTGCACGGAATGCAAGAGAAGTGACACAATTTCCCTAGTTAAAAGAAATTCATGTTAGCAGGCAATATTTAAAAATATATATAACAGGTTTAAAAAATATATACTTGTGTATTGATTTTAATGGTTAGGTACACATTGGTGCAACGACAGTGATTTTGTCGCGAATGCGCTTGTTAAATCATCACCCGTTTTGCGAAGTAGGCTGTGATTCGATGAGAAATTAACAGGCACCACATCGATTCTATGCAACGCAGGACACGCTAGATAAACTAGTAATATCATCAACCATGTGTAGTTAACTAGTGATTATGTTAAGATTGATTGTTTTTTATAATGTTTGAAGGGGTACGGGACTACACAAAGTTTGGGAACTACTGTCCTGTTGCCTCACCCAACTTCTGTTGAGCTTCAATTGGCGGACAGATAGCCTTACATTCTCCTGCAAAATGTCTTGATAAACTTGGGAATTTATTTTTCCATCAATGATAGCAAGCTGTCCAGGCACTGAGGCAGCAAAGCAGCCCCAAACCATGATGCTCCCTCCACCATAGTTTACAGTTGGGATGAGGTTTTGATGTTGGTGTGCTGTGCCTTTTTTTCTCCACATAGTGTTGTGTGTTCCTTCCAAACAACTCAACTTTAGTTTCATCTGTCCACATCATATTTTGCCAGTAGCGCTGTGGAACATCCAGGTGCTTTTTTGCGAACTTCAGATGTGCAGCCATGTTGTTTTTGGACAGCAGTGGCTTCTTCCGTGGTGTCCTCCCATGAACACCATTCTTGTTTAGTGTTTTACATATCGTAGACTCGTCAACAGAAATGTTAACATGTTCCAGAGATTTCTGTAAGTCTTTAGCTGACACTCTAAGATTCTTCTTAACCTCATTGAGCATTGTGCTCTTGCAGTCATCTTTGCAGGATGGCCACTCCTAGGGAGAGTAGTTTTTTTTAAAGGGCAGCTCTCACCAACATCTCCAATCTTGTCTCATTGATTGGACTCCAGGTTAGTTGACTCCTGACTCCAATTCGCTTTTGGAGAGGTCTAGCCTAGGGGTCACATACTTTTCCCAACCTACACTGTGAATGTTTAAATGATGTATTCAATATAGACAAGAAAAATACAATCATTTGTGTTTTATTAGTATAAGCAGACTGTGTTTGTCTGTTGTGACTTAGATGAATATCAGATCTAATTTTATGACCATTATTTAGAGATCCAGATAATTCCAAAGGGTTCACATACCTTATTTACATACAGTGGCAAAAAAAAGTATTTCAGTTCTTAATTTTTTATAAATTTGCAAAAATGTCTAAAAACCTGTTGTCGCTTTGTCATTATGTTTTTATTTAATCCATTTTAGAATAAAGCTGTAACGTAACAAAATGTGGAAAAAGTTGAGGGGTCTAAATACTTTCCGAATGCACTGTAAATCTGATATTTCCATTTTAAATTTTTAATAAATAAGAAAAATTCTAAGCTTGTTTTCGCTTTGTCATTATGGGATATTCCGTGTAGATTGATGCCGAAAAAAACCGATTGAATCCATTTTAGAATAAGGCTTTGACGTAACAAAATGTGGAAAAAGTCCAGGGTTCTGAATACTTTCCGAATACATCCTGTTTCCATTGATCATCCTTTCCCAATGTAGTATAACACATCCACGTTCCATCTACAGATGTGTTCCAAGCACGGGACAGACTTTCTGGAGTACAAATGCCGGTACTGCTGCTCGGTGGCTGTGTTCTTCTGCTTCGGCACCACTCACTTCTGTAACGCCTGCCACGATGACTTCCAGAGGATGACCAGCGTGCCCAAGGAGGAGCTGCCTCACTGTCCTGCAGGTACAGACTTACTGTGCTTAATGCATAATCATGGCAGTTTTTTGCTTTGTACTGAAAGTGCTCCGTCTTGAAAACTTGACTGCTGACATGCACACTTTTTGGGGGATTGTATTTCAGTGAACAAAATGAACAAAATACTAAAACAATCAAAGTTTATTGGTTGCGTACACAGTTTTGCAGATGTTATCGCAGTTGCAGTGAAACGTTTGCGTTTCTACCTCTAACAATGCAGCAATATCGTGCATTACAATAACACTAGGGAAAGGGGGATACCTAGTCAGTTGCACAACTGACTGCATTCAACCAAAATGTGTCCTCCGCATTTGTATCTGTATTTATTATGGATCCCCATTTAGCAGCTACTATTCCTGGGGTCCAGCGAAATTAAGGCAGTTTATACAATTTAAAAACAATACATACACAGATTTCACAACACACAGTGTGAACCTCAGGCCCCTACTCCACCACTATCACATATCTACAATACAAAATCCATGTGTAAGTGTGTGTATAGTGCGTATGTTATCGTGTGTGTGTGTGTGTGTGTGTGTGTGTGTGTGTGTGTGTGTGTGTATGCATGTGTCTGTGCCTATGTTTGCTTCCCAGTCCCCGCTGTTCCATAAGGTGTATTTTATCTGTTTTTTAAATCTGATTCTACTGCTGCATCAGTTACTTGATGTGGAATAGAGTTCCATATAGTCATGGCTCTATGTAGTACTGTGCGCCTCCCATAGTCTGTTCTGGACTTGGGGACTGTGAAGAGACCTCTGGTGGCATGACTTGTGGGGTATGCATGGGTGTCCGAGCTGTGCGCCAGTAGTTCAAACAGACAGCTCGGACACCCAACCCCTCTGAATCAGAGAGGTGCGGACGGCTGCCTTAATGGACGTCCACGTCATCGGCTCCAAGGGGAACGGTTGTTATTAACTGCCTTGCTCAAGGGGAGAATGGCAGATTTTTCCACCTTACCGGCTTGGGGATTCAAACCAGCGACCTTTCGGTTACTGGCCCAACGCTCTTAACCGCTAAACCACCTGCATACACACATAATCTAAAAGTTTTAAAAGATAACAAACAAGAAATGAAGACATACTGTATCAAAACGAGCAATATCAGAACGAGCAATGTCAAATACATTATATGTACAGACCATTCGAAAAGTATTCGGACCCCACAATTTGTTACGTTACAGCCTTATTCTAAAATTGATTAAATAAAACATTTTCCTCATCAATGAACACACAAAACCCCATAATGACAACGCGAAAACAGGTTTGTTTTTTTACAAAACTACAGAAATACCTTATTTCCATAAGTATTCAGACGTTCGTTCGACAGGGGAGCTGCCTCTCCTCCCCCTTCTGATAGTCTCCACTCCCAACTAGAGGCCCGGAGCGGATACAAACAACAAATAGTTTCACTGTCCTGGAGCCTGATCTTCCTGCACCTTCGTCGCTGAGGGTACCTTTGTCTGCAGCAGCAGACTCCTACGATTTCGAAGTCGACGTCGGCAATTTTCTGTCCCTGCTCTGGATCGAGCGGAGCTTCTCCATCTGTCGGAGGCCTGCGCTGGGAGAAACGGCTCAAGTTATCCTGCCTCTCTCCCGTTCGTAAAGGGTTCTACAAATCCTGTGAAGCGTGGGAGTGGGTGGATTTCCTCGTCTTTCCAGCCAAGCGTGAATTTGGGCAGCTCCACGGAAAGAAATGTTGACCATTTCTGGTGCAAAAACAATGTCCAATCCCGGAGTTTGAGAAAATTACATTGCTAAGCTGCTCCCGAATGTACTACATCAGGACATAGAAATAGATTATATCGTAGTCAATGTGGGTTTTAATGACATTATGAAGAGCAGCTCTGAACAGTTGAACCTGGTTGACTGACTGACTGACTCTGTTAGACTAATAAAAGACCCAACATATCTGGCCCTGTGTCCTCTCTGAATCGTGGCATTTGAACGCTTTAGCAGGATTCTTTGTCTTCACAACTGGCTACGTGATTATTGCAGCTCAGTGGGTGTAACTTTTGTTTACAATTTCGATACCTTTTGGAAGCAAAACACGTTTTATAAGGAGGATGAGATCCACCCAAATCATTTGGATTCCTGGATCCTCACACCGCATTATAAGGCTGCGTTGAGACAATAACTTATCAATGACCCAAGCCCAGCTCAGTTAATCCCTACCATTGTGTAGCTGAGTCATCATAATGCTTTAGCAAATGTACATTATACCATGGGCGGTGGTAGACACAATGTAAGTAACCTAATTTATGTCCTTCTAACTGCCCCGAATGCCTCTGCTGATCCTACAGCTATTGTATGCAGTAATCCTGTGTCTATGAACCGGAGTTATACTGTTGCCGGTGTGCCCTAGTAGGAAGTCCACTGTGTGCAGCTCTCACCCTGCACTAACATAAAGAACATGGGCATATCTACTTCTGCTAAGCTTCCCAGTAACACAATGAAAACAAGCATCCCAGAAAAGTGCTCAAAATAGCCCAGTTAAAATATGTAGCTTAAGAGAAACAAGGTTCATGAAATCACTAATTTGCTAGTACCAGATGACGTTTATATTCTGACAATCTCTGAAACTCACATAGATAATACCATTGACGACACTGTGGTAGCAATACAAGGTTAGAACATTTACAGAAAAGACAGAAATGCCAAAGGTGGAGGTGTGGCTGTTTATATTCAGAACCACATTCCTGTAAAGATTAGAGAGGGTCTCATGTTAAATACTGTTGAAGTAATATGGCTGCAGGTTCATCTGCCTCACCTAAAGTCCATTCTTGTGGGAAGTTGCTATAGACCACCAAGTGCTAACAGTCAGTATCTGGATAATATGTGTGAAATGCTTGATAATGTATGTGATATAAATAGAGAAGTATATTTTCTGGGTGATTTTAAATATTGGCTGGCTTTCATCAAGCTTCCCACTCAAGAAAAAGCTTCAAACTGTAACCACTGCAACCTGGTCAGGTTATCAGTCATCCTACCAGGGTAGTTACAAACACCACAGGAATGAAATCATCAACATGTATTGATCACATCTTTACTAATGCTGCAGAAATTTGCTTGAAAACAGTATCCATATACATTACAACAGGGCTCTCCAACCCTGTTCATGGAGAGCTACGGTCCTGTAGGTTTTCACTCCAACACTAATCTAGCACACCTGATTCTAAGAATTAGCTGGTTGATAAACTGGTTAGTTACAACTGGGGTTGGAGTGAAAACATACAGGAAGGTAGCTCTCCAGGAACAGGGTTGGACTCCCCTGCATTACAAAATAATAGCCATATCTAGGAATACCAAAGTTCCAAAGGCTGGGCCTAATATAGTGTATTAGGTCATTTAATACGTTTTGTAGTGATTCATACGTTGATGATGTAAATAATATTTGTTGGTCTGTGGTGTGTGATGAGGAGCAACCAGATGCTGCACTTGACACATTTATGAAAATAATTATTCCAGTTACTAATAAGCACGCACCCAGTAAGAAAATGTCTGTACAAACTGTTAAATCCCTGTGGATTGATGAGGAATTGAAAAATTGTATGGTTGAGAGGGATGAGGCAAAAGGAATGGTAAATAAGTCTGGCTGCACAACCGATTGGCAAACGTACTGCAAATTGAGAAATCATGTGACTAAACTGAATAAACAGAAGAAACTACACTATGAAACAAAGATAAATTACATAAAGAATGATAGTAAAACACTTTGGAGCACCTTAAATGAAATTCTGGGGGAAAAGGTAAACTCTATCATTCATTGAATCAGATGGCTCATTCATCACACCACCCACTGATATTGCCAACTACTTAAATAATTTTTTTAATTGACAAGATTACCAAACTTAGATATGACATGCCAGCAACAAATGCTGACACTACACATCCAAGGATTCTTGATAAAAGTATGAAAGCCAAGCATTGTAATTTTGAATTCTGTAAAGTGAGTGTGGAAGAGGTGAAATAATTGTTGTCTATCAACAATGACAAGCCCCCTGGGTCTGACAATTTGGATGGAAAATAGTGGATGATATTGCCACTTCTATTTGCCATATCTTCAATTTAAGCCTACTAGAAAGAGTGTGCCCTCAGGCCTGGAGGGAAGCGGAAGTCATTCCGCTACCTAAGAATAGTAAAATCTCATTTACTGGCTCAAATAGCCGACCAATCAACCTGTTACCAACCCTTAGTAAAGTTTGGGGGAAAATTGTGCTTGACCAGATACAATGCTATTTTACAGCAAACAAATTGACAACAGACTTTCAGCATGCTTATAGGGAAGGACACTCAACAAGCACAGCACTTACACAAATGACTGATGATGGGCTGAGAGAAATTGATGATAAAATGATTGGGGGGGCTGTTTTGTTAGACTTCAGTGTGGCTTTTGACATTATTGATCATAGTCTGCTGCTGGAAAAATGTATTTGTTATGGCTTTACACCCCCTGCTAAGAGTTACCTGTCTAACGGAACACAGAATGTGTTCTTTAATGGAAGCCTCTCCAACATAATCCAGGTAGAATCAGGAATTCCCAATGGCAGCTGTCTAGGCCCCTTTCCTTTTTAAAACTTTACTAACGATATGCCACTGGCAAATATTTCTAAAACAAAAAGCATTGTATTTGGGACAAATCATTCACTAAACCCTAAACCTCAACTAAGTCTTGTAATAAATATTGTGGAAATTGAGCAAGTTGAGGTCACTAAACTACTTGGAGTAACTCTGGGTTGTAAACTGTCACGGTCAAAACATATTGATACAGCAGTAGCTAAGATGGAGAGAAGTGTGTCTATAATAAAGCTAATCTACCTTCTTAACAACACTATCAACAAGGCAGGTCCTACAGGCCCTACATTTGTCACACCTAGACTACTGTTCAGTCGTGTGGTCAGGTGCCACAAAAAGGGAAAATTGCAATTGGCTCATAACAGGGCAGCACGTCTGGCCCTTGGATGTACACAGAGAGCTAAGATTAATAATATGCATCTCTCCTGGCTCAAAGTGGGGGAGAGATTGATGTCGTCACTACTTGTATTGACATGTTGAATGCACTGAGCTGTCTGTTTTGAACAACTGTCTCACAGCTCGGACACCCATGCTTACTCCACAAGACACGCCACTTGAGGTCTCTTCACAGTCCTCAAGTCCAGAACAGACTATGGGAGGCTCACAGTACTGCATAGAGCCATGACTACATGGAATTCTATTTCACATCAAGTAACTGACGCAAGCAGTAAAATTACAGCTTATGGGAAAAAATACAGCTTATGGAACAGCGGGGACTGTGAAGCAACACAAACATAGGCACAGACACATGCATACACACACGATAACATAAGCACTATACACACATGGTTTTTGTATTGTAGATATGTGACCGACTGGCTCAAATCGGTCTTGTGTAGCAAAATTTTTAATTGTGTTTTTTACATTGGATAAAAGTAGAGACTATGAGCTACAAAATGGTATATCATACACTACTATAATGTATGAAATGTATAAAACACTATGTAAACATTGTTAAAGTGATTTTGCTTTTGAGTGTAGTATGCCTTTATGCCCTTGGCTCCTTTAAGGAGCATATCAGGCCATTGACAAATGTCTTCAATTTCACTCGGTACTGGGCAAGTTTTTCCTTGTCGCAGATGTTGAAGCACCAGGTATGCAACCGGACCAATCCCCTATTTATCTATTGTTATTTATTTACCAGTTATTTACTTCAACCAGGAAAGTTGATTTCGAGCACTTGTTCTTAACCTGGGGTTAAGCTGACCTGGTTCTTCAGGCAGAGCAAAATAAGGTTCACAAAGAAGGTTGAAAACCACTGGTTTACAACAGCAACCCGGGGAAGAGTTACAATGGAAAAGTGAAGGGATGAATGAGCCAGTTGGTGGCAGGGGATGATTCGGTGGCTCCCTGTGGAAAATAAAAATGATCCATTTGAGTCATTCAGACCAAGGGATCTGTGTGTTTCGAAGGTCCGTTAAAATAGTGATGTCATCGTAATTCCAAGCTGATGTTGCTCCGATGCTCTTTGATATACTGTAGTTCAGAGGTGCTGCTCAGTGCTTAGCTGAGGGCCGCCACATCGCCTGCTCATTTGACCCTGTTGGCACTTGATTGATCAGTCAATATCATTGATTGGCCAGAATCAGACCTCTGTCCTCCACATCTAAATCAGTGACTGGGAACCAACAGAGGTTCTTCAAATACAATGAAGGGAATGACAAACTATTTGATCAAATCCCAAATCATGACAAACTGTCAACTGTAGTCTCAAACGGGCAAATTTTCACTTTGTCTCCCATTGACATTAATGCATGACTTAGGTAGAATCAAGCCAAATTCCTCATTGTTCTCATTTGTTCTCCTTGCGTCCCCAGGTCCAAAAGGCAAGCAGTTGGAGGGGACTGAGTGCCCCTTACACGTGGTTCACCCACCCACCGGCGAGGAGTTTGCCCTGGGCTGTGGAGTGTGCAGGAACGCCCATAGCTTCTAAAAACACCCAGGTCTGAAAACTGAGAGACACGTACCGAACACTTCTCCTACTGGGACTGCAGGATGTTGGCTGCAGCCTGAGCCCAGCCTGTCAAGTATCTCCTCGTGTTGGCTTTCATGTTGTCAGATGGCCCTGGACACTGGATCAGGCTTTCTACCATACCCAAGAGTCCCAAGTTGTGCTCTTCTACCTACCAACCAGAGTCTTCGAGGCTACTACAAAACACACAGAGTTGAGGCTCTCTATGTGCATTCCAGAGGAAACTCTAATATAATAATGAAACTTGTGTCCTGTTTGCATGTGGCCGTTGTAACCCCTTGGCTTCCATAGAAGTTGCACACCTCCCGATCACTGAAGTGTAACAATGTATTGAATATAGTTTTTTTGCTTAAGGCAATTAGGATGAACTTGGGATATATACAAGAAAAAAGATGAGACGGGCTGTATTTCCAGCTTCCTAACAATGAATTCAAAATATTGTTGTATGTAAACAGACTTTTTTTGTAATCCTGTACATTATTATTATGTCGAGTGCATCATGGGTTGACAGACCAAAAAAATTAAGTGAATAATTCTGATAAGGTGGTGAAAAAGACTTATGAATATGGTTTGGAGCAAAATAGTGTGCAGTTGATCTAATCTTGTATATAATGATGTATTCTGAAGTTGCTGCTCTACACTTCAATTTTGTTTGATATTCTGGTTTATGTTTTGAGCCAGAACTTTTAATGAAGTGCAATACTGGGTGTGCCTCCTATCTTGCAGCTGTTTATCCTATGGAATGTATGTCAATAAAAGCCACTGTACATTTTTATACGGCGATAAACAGTCGTATTCCCCCAATTCAAAATGTCAGATCACTTCTGTTCTCTGAAAATGATGAGGAGCCCAGCGTCTGCAGTGTATGAAGGTCGATTGATGTGAACACTTTTTTCTGCTCCACAATCAGAAAAATTACGCTGCGGTAAAACCCTTTTTTCTGTGTTTTTTTTTAACAACTCAGAAGGTGAGTATGCTGTAGGCTACCATTCTATTGTAAATGTCCGGTAACTCAACGTGTTGGGGGGGCCAGTCTTCAGAACCAAATGGTAAAAATAATTGTGAATCCGTGATGCTTTTCCATCAGTAGGAGGCAGGGGGGACATGGGTCTGGGTATGGGGGTCTGAGAAAAAACAAACGGCTGTTATAAAAGCGTATTACTTGTAATATCTGTGGTGAATGGATTTGAATGGAAATAAACCAGGTTCTCTGTTTCGCAAGGTACATTTAAGAGGACGGGTGTGTTTTATTCACTTGGTTTTACCACACCAATGCAACTAACGAAATAATTGTATCCTGCTGATACAGTCAACACCATATGTATTTGGAAAGTCAAGCAAATTATTTTTCATTTGGATCTATACTTTGGGGCGGCAGGTAGCTTAGTGATTAGAGCGCTGGGCCAGTAACCGAAAGGTTGCTGGATCAAATCCCTGAGCTGACAAGGTAAAAATCTGTCATTCTGCCCCTGAACAAGGCAGTTAACCCACTGTTCCCCGGCAGGCCGTCATTGTAAATAAGAATTTGTTCTTAATTGACTTGCCTAGAAAAATAAAGGTTCAATAATTTATTTTTAAATACTCCTGCACTTAAAATCAAATGTTTCATTTGAGGTGACAGTACAAACCATCTGTCACCTTTTAAATGAGGGTATTTTCATTCATATCTGTAGACCAAAGTTTAGTATTTAATCCCATATTCCTTGTACGCAATGACTAACCACATCAAGCTTGTAACTCGACAAACTCGTTGAATGCATTTGTAGTGTGTTTTGGGTTAAGTTTCGCCCAATAATAACTGGAGTAAGTTCTTTGAGTAGTAACATGTTTTGGAACACTACTAAATTAATCCTGATAATGCCATGATTAAGAAAAATCATGAATGAATCAGAATAGTGCTGAATGAGAAGGTTAGAAGTTACAGCAAACCATTCCAACCTCTCACCAATAATGGAAGCTTAGGGGATTTGTACCTCTGGAAGTGTTCAGAAACGTCTTTCATACTTACAATTAAACTGACTCCATGCATTAGTCACCATTCAGTTCCTGTTGGGCAAAAATAAAAGGTGACTGTACTACTGTCACCTAATATGAAACATTCAGTCCTTAGAAAGAGTTTCAGGCTTGTTTTTGGAAAAATGAGCTAGAATTTGTAGTTTTTCTAAGTGGCTCCCATTTTGGCTGTAGTGTTTTCATGCTTGTGGATGAGAGCGTGTTCTTTATCTCCGATAAAGACAATAACGATTCTGGTGAACCAGGAAATGAGTTCAAAGAGTAGAACATCATTAGATATAGTCTCAAATATTTTATATATTTTTTTAAAGAGCAACTGGGCTGGCAGGTTGGATTAATTTATCCTTTTCTCTGGCCCACACTCCAGTACAATAGGTGGCGGTAATGCACCATACCGTTGGAAGCCAACAGCGAATAAATCCCACCGAAGAAGAGGAAGCCATTTCATACAGTATCACCCACAATGCACCCCTACTGTCACAACAACACGTCGCCATTTCACGGATGGGGGGGACAGCTGAAACTCCCGCAAAATAATTTACATCACCGGAGATATAGCACAACACACGAACATTATCTAAAAGAAAACTGTAAATGTGGCGATATTTGGCTCGGGTGAATGTGCCGGCCGGGGTTGAAGTTGCCAGTAATCGGATTTTTTCACATCAACAGCTAGCCAGCTGCCAAGTGTAAACATAAGGTAAGGGGATGGGTCAACTATAATATAATTTGATTGTCGGTTTAACGTTTGGGTTAGTTATCTAACGTTACCAATAACTTGACTAGCTCGTAAAGTGCTGACAGTTAGTTAACTAACTTAGGTTAACATTGGCACAGCAAACTTGGCCAGACAGTATCCTCATGCATGGAAGGATGCTATCTAGCTAGCTATGAACTTCTAAGTAGTTGTCAAATAACTTTATTGTAATGGCTAGCTAACTAACTTATCTAACTTGCGGTAGGTTCCTCGTCATTGTATAGTCCTAGTTTGTAGTTCATGTTACAGTTGCCCTTCTGGCTCCAATGGCTGTATATGGCCCCTAGCCCCATAGTAGGCAGTGCAAACCCGTTTTGGTGATATCTGGTATGTCATCAAAATAAATCGATCATAACTTTTTTCCTGATTTAAGAACAATACCACTGGAATTAATGTTGAGTTATATTTATATTCCTAAATTGTAAGTTGAAAATTATGCTAACAGTAGTAAATGTTTATAAATAGCCCAATGCCAATATGCAGAAACAGTTTGATATATTGAACATCTAAACATAAAATGTCGTTTTTACACATCATATAACAGCTTAACAGTCAGTCGCCCCGAACCAGTGACACTCTACACACATCAACAACAGCCACCCTCGAAGCATCGTTACCCATCGCGCCACAAAATCCGCGGCCCTTGTAGAGCAAGGTGAACAACTACTTCAGGTCTCAGAGCGAGTTGAAACGCCATTAGCACGCACCACCGCTAACTAGCTATCCATTTCACATCGGTTACACATCTACAACAATAGTAATCATATTTTTTTATACGAGCACGTTATGAACTGCACACTCCCGAAAAACTGTTGTTTTGTCATGTTGCAATGCGCTGTTTAAAGTACCAACTCAAAAAAACACATGGAAACTGGATATATTTTTTTACATCACTGGTTAGAGGACAGCCTGCAGAACTGTTAACTACATTTTGAAATGTTGCATTTTAATATGGGGGTCAACCAAAACAGAAAGAGAAACGCAAAACAGTTTTTTCAGTCACTCACATCGATTAACACATTGTAATCAATTGCGCAGGTTGCACCTCCTAACACAGCTCCAAAACTACACGGAATCTGTGAATAATGTGTACATCACTGGTTAGAGGACACTTTTGTTAATTACTTCCATCTGTCACACTAAAATCAATAGAACAGGGAGCAAACAGGCGTATTTTCCCACCAGAGATGTTTCCATCAAATTGACTTGTTGCAGATAAAGATGATGTAGTGAACATAAAAATATATTTTGCGGTGGATCTGCGGTGGAATATACACTGGAGTTGCTTGCCAAGATTGATTGTTCTAGTTACTAGCTAGCTAACACCACAGATGTGGTGACCTAGTTACAGTTTTTACTTAAATCTGCTTGAAAATCTATGGCAAGACTTGAGAACGGCTGTCTAGCAATGGTCAACAACCAACTTCACAGACCTTGAAGAATTTCTTAAATAATGTGTAAATAATGTACAATTCAGGTGTGGAAGGCTCTTAATCGTTGCCAAAGGTGGTTCTAACATGTATTGACTCATGGTTGTGAATACTTATGTGAATGAGATCTGTTAAATTTTCAATAAATTTGCACACAAAAAACAACATGTATTCACTTTGTCATTATGGGGTATTGTGTCGATGGGTGAGACAATCTATTTAATCCATTTTTAATTCCGGATGTAACACAACAAAATGTGTAGTAAGTAAAGAGGTATGAATACTTTCTGAAGGCACTGTATGTGACCTGTTAGCAATGATTATGATAACTTACCCTTTCATCTGTGGTGCTAGCTAGCTGGCTATATAAACATGGTGCTAAGATATCAGATGGGAGTTAATAACCAACGTAGCTAGCTAATGTTAGCTGTTTATAATTTTGCACATAAACCATTTTCGGCAACGAGCCATCTAACTTGTGGTGTAACCACATGGTTTCTTAACCTCTTTGATATATTGTAAGCTATTTACTTGTGTACAATATCTGACCAGCCGCAATCGTATCCATCAGAGACTCCAGTTATAGACTACTTTCTCTGCTACGGCACGGCAAGTGGTACCGGAGCGTCAAGTCAAGGACCAAAAGGCTCCTCAACAGCTTCTACCCTCAAGCCGTAAGACTGCTGAACAATTACTAAAATCGCCACCGGACTATTTACATTGATTAACCCCCCCCTTCTTTTTGTACACTGTTGCTACTCGCTGTTTGTTATCTATGCATAGTCACTTCACCCCTACCTACATGTACAAATTACCTCAACTAACCTGTACCCCCGCACACTGACTCGGTACCGGTACTCCCTGTATATAGCCTCGTTATTCTTATTTTTTACTTTAGTCTATTTGGTAAATATTTTCTTAACCAACAGTGCAGTTCAAGAAGAGTTAAGGGCTTGTAAGTAAGCATTTCACGGTAAGGTCTACACTTGTTGTATTCGGCGCATGTGACAAATAATAGTTTGATTTGAAATTGACAGTTGATAGTCGGATTAGATGATGTCGTAATAGGGAAAGAAGGAAGTGTTTTTAAAATGCCTTAACAAAGTTTTGCAATAGGCTTAACAACCTAAGAATCTTGCTGCATGTTTATTGACCAAGAAAGCTGTAGTGTGTGTGTGTGTGCTTGCGTTCTCACTTCTCAAACTATGGTCAGATTTGAGTCATTGACAGAATGTGCATCGTCGTTAAATCTGTTTTCCTTGTTCGATATTATGTACATTTATGGCTTGGTAGTAAACCGCAGCCAGCAAGTGATATAAGCGATGGAGAGAGATGTGAAAGGGAGCGGAGTTACAGCCTCACTCTATCCAATCGTAGCAGTAGGATCAACCGCCCATTTCTTGACAGATGGCTGAAATAGCCAATTGAGTCGTTTTGAATTTCATCTGGGCAGCTGAGTTGTTTTTCTCCAGATCACAGAAAATGACAAATACTGTTTTCCTAAGAATCCGTGATCACAAATCATGACGTTACTTTGGACCATTTGCATTGAATAGTTATTTTATATTCTAAAACTAACAGCAGTGCTTATGATGCCCTTCCATACAGGCGTGACATGCTGGAGTGATACTTCTTTGCAAATGTTGTTGATCAGTAGCCTAATATAAACCGATTGTTTGTCATCTGTAGCGCCATAGACTCCACTGGTCAGCCAAAATAAGCTCAATAACTCAATGCATGCACACACTCCTATTGAATATGATTTCACCTGTATTGTGATTAGGCCTATGTCATCTTAATTTACTCAGTTAAAAGGATTACTGTTATTTAGTTTGGTTTTTAAAAAATCTAATTATTTGGTTTTAAAGTTGATGCATTAGAGCTGTAATGTGTAACTTTTTGAGCGGCTTGACAAAATAAATATGAGTTATACATCTGTCATTCTCGATGAAAGCAAGTCTCTAAGAAGTGCTAGCTCTGCTTCTATGCTTCCTGTTTATTTCTAGCTTAAACAGATGGATTTTTATGGGGGTTTGTATTAGGCTGCAGAAATTGACTCGGGGGTTTGTGCATACAGTGCCTTCAGGAAGTATTCATATGACTTATTCCACATGTTGGTGTTACAGCCTAAATTCAACATTTATTAAATATTTATTTTTATCGCCCATCTACACACAATGACAAAGCAAGAACATGGTTTTAGACATTTTTGAAAATTAAATACAGAAATATCAAATTTACATAAGTATTCACACCCCTGAGTCAATACTTTGTAGAAGCACCTTTGGCAGCGGTTACAGCTGAGAGTCTTTCTGGGTAAGTCTCTTACGAGCTTTCTACACCTGAATTGTGCAACATTTGTCAATTTTTTATTTTTATTTTTTTAATTCAAGCTTTGGCCAGTTGGTTGTTGATCATTGCTAGACAACCATTTTCAGGTCTTGCCATATATTTTCAGGTGCACTGAATAAAATATAAACAACATGCAACAATTTAAAAGATTTTACTGAGCTACAGCTCATATAAGGAAATCAATCAACTGAAATAAATGTATCAGGCCCTAATCGATGGATTTCATACAGTTCTGCATCTGTTGGCCACAGATACCTTAAAAAAGGTACTGGCTTCATGGTATGGGCATGCTTGTAATTGTTAAGGGCTGGGGAGGTTTTCAGGATAAAAAATAAATGGAATGGAGCTAAGCACAGGCAAAGTCCTAGAGGAAAACCTGGTTCAGTCTGCTTTCCACCAGACACAGAAATTAATTTACCACCGGCTTTGACACTCGTGCGGTGTGGCAGGTCTTGCAAACTATTACGGACTACAAAGGCAAACCTAGCTGCGAGCCTACCAGACAGGCTAAATGCGTTTTATGCTCGCTTCGAGGCAAGCAACACTGAAGCATGCAATGAGAGCACCAGCTGTTCCGGAGGACTGTGTGATCACGCTCTCCGTAGCCAATGTGAGCACGACCTTTAAACAGGTCAACACTTACAAGGCTGCAGTGCCAGACGGATTACCAGGATGTGTACTCTGAGCATGCGCGGACCAACTGGCACGTTTACATTTTCAACCTCTCCCTGACCGAGTCTGTAATACCTACATGTTTCAAGTAGACCACCATAGTCTCTGTGCCCAAGAAAGCGAAGGTAACCTGCCTAAATGACTACGTCGGTAGCCATGAAGTACTTTGAAAAGCTAATCAAGGCTCACATCAATACCATCATCCCGGAAACCCTAGACCCACTCCAATTCGCATACCGCCCCAACAGATCCACAGATGACGCAATCTCAATAACACTCCACACTGCTCTTTCCCTTCTGGACAAAAGGATAACCTTTTGTGAGAATGCTGTTCATTGACTACAGCTCAGCGTTCAACACCATAGTGCCAACAAAGCTCACAGCAACTGGATCCTGGATTTCCTGACGGGCCGCGCCTAGGTGGTACGGGTAGGCAACAACACATCTGCCATGCTGATCCTCAACACGGGGCCCCTCAGAGGTGTGTGCTTAGTCCTCTTCTGTACTCCCTGTTCACCCACAACTGCATGGCCAAGCAAAACTCCAACACTATCATGTTTGCTGACGACACAACGGTGGTAGGCCTGATAACTGACAACGATGAGACAGCTTATAGGGATGAGGTCAGAGACCTGGCAGTATGGTGCCAGGACAACAACCTCTCCCTCAACGTGAGCAAGACAGAGATGATTGTGGACTACAGGAAAAGGCGGGCAGATTTAACATGGGTCCCCATATCCTAAAAGTTCTACAGCTGCACCATCAAGAGCATCCTGTTGCATCACCGCCTGGTATGGAAACTGCTCGGCATCCGACCGTAAGGCACTACAGAGGGTAGTGCTTATGGCCCAATACATCATTGGTGCCAAGCTTCCTGCCACCCAGTCATAGACTGTTCTCTCTGCTACCGCACGGCAAGCGGTACTGGAGTCCAGGTCCAAAAGGCTTCTTAACAGCTTCTACCCCCAAGCCATAAGACGGCTGAACAATTAATCAAATGGCCCCCGTATATACCCTTTTTTTCATATTTTTTTTTAACTTCAGTTTATTTAGTAAATGTTTTCTTAACTGCATTGTTGGTTAAGGGCTTGTAAGTAAGCAGTTAACGGTACGGGACAAATAAAATTAGATTTGATTACCTAAAACACAAGCCAAATTTACACTGGAGTTGCTTACCCAGAAGACAGTGAATTTTCCCGAGTGGACGAGTTACAGTTTAGTCTTAAATCTACACTGAACAAAAATATAAACTCAACATGTAAAGTGTTGGTCCCATGTTTCATGCTGAAATAAAATATCCCAGAAATGTACCATACGCACAAAAAAACTCATATTTCATTTACAACTTTGTTAACATCCCTGTTAGTGAGCATTTCTCCTCGCCAAGATAATCCATCCACCTGACCGGTGTGGCATTTGAAGATGCTGATTAAACAGCATGATCATTACACAGGTTCACCTTGTGCAGAGGACAATAAAAAGCCACTCTAAAATGTGCAGTTTTGTCACCCAACACAATGCCATAGATGTATAACATTTTGAGGGAGCATGCAATTGGCATACTGACTGCAAGAATGTCCACTAGAGCTCTTGCCAGATAATTCAAAGTTAATTTTTCTACCATAAGCCGCCTCCAATGTGTTTTTAGAGAATTTGGCAGTAGGTCCAACCAGCCTCAACCGTAGACCACGTGCAACCACGCCAGCCCAGTACCTCCACATCCGGCTTCTTCACCTGTGGGATTGTCTGAGACTAGCCACCTGGACAGTTGATGAAATTGACAAGTATTTCTGTCTGTAATAAAGCCCTTTTGTGGGGGGAAAAATATGCTGTCCCAGGCTGCACCCCTGTCCAGTCATGTAAAATCTATAAACTAGGGCCTAATTTATTTATTTCTATTGACTAAATAATTGAAATTGTTGCATGTTGTCTTTTTATATTTTTGGTTAATTAGATATGACAAAATAATAAAATATCGTAATTTAGGATTATAGTAAACAAAGCAAACTCATCCTTTTTTCAATAGTCACACATTTCTCACTAGTATTAACCATTTTAGAGATTGAAAAAATGCTCCTAAACACAATTTTAACCAGGCGCTCTAGACTAGTGTCCAAACCGGAACTTTTGACGTTCCTACCCTTGCCTAACTAATATAATGTTAACGGTGAAAATGTTTGTTATGGATTTTATGTATAATGACTAAATTATGTATACATTTAAAAGTAATGATAGGACTGTAACTAACAGAATTCTACCCTGTCTGATGAAGAATGTTTATACATAGGCAAAGAGGAAGTGTTAACAGACAACTTGTGACCACTGTGAAACTAACAACAGGAAAGATGTCTCGTCCCCATCCAGGGAGGGGAGAAACCGTTGGGCTTGTAGTAGATTGTGTAACATGTTGTAGCAATATCAATATGCCTTGTATACTGTTGTTCAGGCTAGTTATCATTGTTTTGGTTTGCAATGGACCCCGTAGTTCCACTCTCCATACCTCTGATACCTCCTTTGTCCCACCTCCCACACATGCGGTGACCTCACCCATTGAGACCAGCATGTCCAGAGATACAACCTCTCTTATCATCACCCAGTGCCTGGGCTTGCCTCCGCTGTACCCGTGCCCCACCATACCCCTGTCTGCACATTATGCCCAGAATCTATTCTACCACGCCCATAAATCTGCTCCTTTTATTCCTTGTCCCCAACGCTCTAGGCGACCAGTTTTGATAGCCTTTAGCCGCACCCTCATCCTACTACTCCTCTGTTCCTCGGGTGATGTGGAGGTAAACCCAGGCCCTGCATGTCCCCAGGCACCCTCATTTGTTGACTTCTGTGATCGAAAAAGCCTTGGCCTCATGCATGTCAACATCAGAAGCCTCCTCCCTAAGTTTGTCTTACTCACCGCTTTAGCACACTCTGCCAACCCTGATGTCCTTGCCGTGTCTGAATCCTGGCTTAGGAAGGCCACCAAAAATTCTGAGATTTCCATACCCAACTATAATACTTTCCGTCAAGATAGAACTGCCAAAGGGGGAGGAGTTAGCCTGCAAAGTTCTGTCATACTTTCCAGGTCTATGCCCAAACAGTTCGAACTTCTAATTTTAAAAATTAGTCATTAGTCAGTCAGGAAAGCAAAGGCCAGCTTTTTCAAGCAGAAATTTGCATCCTGTAGCTCTAACTCCAAAAAGTTCTGGGATACTGTAAAGTCCATGGAGAACAAGAGCACCTCCTCCCAGCTGCCCACTGCACTGAGGCTAGGTAACACGGTCACCACCGATAAATCCGTGATAATCGAAAACTTCAACAAGCATTTCTCAATGGCTGGCCATGCCTTCCTCCTGGCGACTCCAACCTTGGCCAACAGCCCCCCCCCCGCTGCTACTCGCCCAAGCCTCCCCAGCTTCTCCTTTACCCAAATCCAGATAGCAGATGTTCTGAAAGAGCTGGAAAACCTGGACCCATACAAATCAGCTGGGCTTGACAATCTGGACCCCCTATTTCTGAAACTGTCCGCCGCCATTGTCGCACCCCCTATTACCAGCCTGTTCAACCTCTCCTTCGTATCATCTGAGATCCCCAAGGATTGGAAAGCTGCCGCGGTCATCCCCCTCTTCAAAGGGGGAGACACCCTGGACCCAAACTGTTACAGACCTATATCCATCCTGCCCTGCCTATCTAAGGTCTTCGAAAGCCAAGTCAACAAACAGATCACTGACCATCTCGAATCCCACCGTACCTTCTCCGCTGTGCAATCCGGTTTCCGAGCCGGTCACGGGTGCACCTCAGCCACGCTCAAGGTACTAAACGATATCATAACCGCCATCGATAAAAGACAGTACTGTGCAGCCGTCTTCATCGACCTGGCCAAGGCTTTCGACTCTGTCAATCACCATATTCTTATCGGCAGACTCAGTAGCCTCGGTTTTTCTAATGACTGCCTTGCCTGGTTCACCAACTACTTTGCAGACAGAGTTCAGTGTGTCAAATCGGAGGGCATGCTGTCCGGTCCTCTGGCAGTCTCTATGGGGGTACCTCAGGGTTCAATTCTCGGGCCGACTCTTTTCTCTGTATATATCAATGATGTTGCTCTTGCTGCGGGCGATTCCCTGATCCACCTCTACGCAGACGACACCATTCTGTATACTTCTGGCCCTTCCTTGGACACTGTGCTATCTAACCTCCAAACGAGCTTCAATGCCATACAACACTCCTTCCGTGGCCTCCAACTGCTCTTAAACGCTAGTAAAACCAAATGCATGCTTTTCAACCGTTCGCTGCCTGCACCCGCACGCCCGACTAGCATCACCACCCTGGACGGTTCCGACCTAGAATATGTGGACATCTATAAGTACCTAGGTGTCTGGCTAGACTGCAAACTCTCCTTCCAGACTCATATCAAACATCTCCAATCCAAAATCAAATCTAGAGTCGGCTTTCTATTTCGCAACAAAGCCTCCTTCACTCACGCCGCCAAACTTACCCTAGTAAAACTGACTATCCTACCGATCCTCGACTTCGGCGATGTCATCTACAAAATAGCTTCCAATACTCTACTCAGCAAACTGGATGCAGTTTATCACAGTGCCATCCGTTTTGTTACTAAAGCACCTTATACGACCCACCACTGCGACCTGTATGCCCTAGTCGGCTGGCCCTCGCTACATGTTCGTCGTCAGACCCACTGGCTCCAGGTCATCTACAAGGCTATGCTAGGTAAAGTGCCGCCTTATCTCAGTTCACTGGTCACGATGGCTACACCCACCCGTAGCACGCGCTCCAGCAGGTGTATCTCACTGATCATCCCTAAAGCCAAAACCTCATTTGGACGCCTTTCCTTCCAGTTTTCTGCTGCCTGCGACTGGAACGAATTGCAAAAATCTCTGAAGTTGGAGACTTTTATCTCCCTCAACAACTTTAAACATCTGCTATCCGAGCAGCTAACCGATCGCTGCAGCTGTACATAGTCCATCGGTATATAGCCCACCCAATTTACCTACCTCACCCCCATACTGCTTTTATTTATTTACTTTTCTGCTCTTTTGCACACCAGTATCTCTACTTGCACATAATCATCTGATGATTTATCACTCCAGTGTTAATCTTCTAAATTGTAATTATTCGATTTATTGCCTACCTCCTCATGCCTTTTGCACACATTGTATATAGATTCTCTTTTTTTCTACCATGTTATTGACTTGTTTATTGCTTACTCCATGTGTAACTCTGTGTTGTTGTCTGTTCACACTGCTATGCTTTATCTTGGCCAGGTCGCAGTTGCAAATGAGAACTTGTTCTCAACTAGCCTACCTGGTTAAATAAAGGTGAAATAAAAATTAAAAAAATAAGCAATGTAGGCATAGGAAAAGACTTAAAACAGCATTGTCATTGTCTGAGAGGAGGAGGAGGGACATTTATGATGAAATGAGAGGTATATAAACATGTATATGGTATTATGAGCAGAGCTCTCGAGAATAAACGCTATTGATTAATTTGGTCGCTGGTCTCTGTCCATTTTATGCAAATAAGAACCTTACAAATTCTTAGAAACGGACAGAGTGTTTTAATTGAATTGGTTAACAAACACATAGGAATGAAATTCCTCTAACACTGTTGTATGCCAGGAATGCAGTAGCAGTTATTAGTTCCAATTAGGCAATAAAATAAGACACCTTTTAGTATTGTTACCTGGCTGTTATTCTTCTATAATTATGGCATTGTATGCTGTGATTTTAATGTACGAAATCCCGTGTTTAATAAACTAATTGCCAGCAGGCCAATGATTTGCGATGTATTATTCCCACCAAACCTCGTTGTGTCTCCCCCTATAGGATGAAGAGGGTGAAAGGAGATGAGGACGCCTGCAGCTCTTCCAGCGAGGGCCCAACCGAGTCCTGCAAGAAGGTGCGGAAGCTACAGCCAAGCAAAGAGAAGCACCAAGAGGAGGAGGAAGAAGAGACTGATGTAGATCTCTGCGAGTTTGGCTTCGACTGGGCAATGCTCCCTCAGGAGATCCTGCTCAACATCTTTCAATTCCTGCCTCTTCTGGACCGGGCGTACGCCTCGCAAGTGTGCCGCGGCTGGAACCAAGCTTTCCACATGCCCGAGCTATGGAGGTGCTTTGAGTTTGAGCTGAACCAGCCTGCCAGTTCTTACCTGAAGGCGACACACCCAGACCTAATCAAACAGATCATCAAGAGGCATTCGAACCACCTGCAGTATGTCAGCTTCAAAGTGAGTGGGAAAGACAATTCAGTGTTGCCCCTTTGTCCATTAGTCGTTGCAGCCACTCCAATTTTTATATTTTCGCGATAGTAAAACGTTTTCAGTATAAACTTAGACGAATAAAACAAGATATAAAGTTTGTAGAAAAGAGAACGGAGCTATATATTTTTAAAATAAGATAATCTTTGAGAACTAACAATAACCAAAATAAAAGGAAGAATCTAAAAAATAAATTAATGGCATGGGGCCCGCATTCATGTTATGTTTAGGTCACACAGATAGCATAAGAACACGGCCTAAACCATAGGAAATTAGCTTTAAACTGCACAATTTCTGTCATGCGCATTGCAAAATGCTTCGATACAGGGAAATTGGTCTGCGACCAAGAAGAGTGCCTCTAAAATTCTTGTTGGAGACAGTGCCATTGTCCATGCGGACTACTTACGTCAACTTTGCCACCGCTGCTGAAAAGAAATTGAGGGGAATCTGCAATTGTTTGTTTATGATTAAGAATGGTATGCGAAATCAAGATTTCATTTTATGATTAGCATCAGAGTTCAAGTGTTGGGTGAGCAAAAATATAAATGCAACATGCAACAATTTCAAAAATGTTTGCCTTAAAGTTCATATAAGGCAATCAGTCAATTGAAATAAATTCATTAGTCCTTATATTGAGAAATTAACATTTTGAATTCTCTGGTGGACATTCCTGCAGTCAGCATCCCACGCTCCCTCACCTTGAGACATCTGTGACGTTGGTGACAAAACTGCACATTTTAGAGTGGTCTTTTGTCCCCAGCACAAGATGCACCTGTGTAATGATCAAACTGTTTAATCAGCTTCTTGAAATGCCACACCTGTCAGGTGAATGGATTATCTTGGGAAAGTAGAAATGCTCACTAACAGGGACGTAAACAAATTTGTGCACAAAATTTCAGATAATTTTTTTGTGCATATGGAACATATCTGAGATCTTTTATTTCAGCTCATGAAACATGGGACCAACATTTTGCGTTTATATTTTTATGTATATATTGTTTGTTTTTTACCTCTAGGTGGACAGCAGCACGGAATCTGCAGAGGCAGCCTGTGACATTCTCTCCCAGCTGGTGAACTGTTCACTAAAGACACTAGGGCTCATCTCCACGGCCAGACCCAGCTTCATGGAGTTGCCCAAGGTAGCTTACACTCAGGCTGTTGGAATCGGAGCCATAAATTGGCCTTACAGTGCATTCGGAAAGTATTCAGACCCCATGACTTTTTCGACATCAATCTACACACACTACCCAATAATGACAAAGTGAAAACAGGTTTTTAGAAATGTTTGCAAATGTATTACTTATTACTTATAAAAAACAAACCTTATTTAAAGTATTCATACCCTTTGCTATGAGAGAATTGAGCTCAGGTGCATCCTGTTTCCATTGATCATCCTTGAGATGTTTCTCCAACTTGGTTGGAGTCTACCTGTGGTAAATTAAATTGATTTGGACATGATTTGGAAAGGCACACACCTGTCTATATAAGGTCCCACAGTATGTCTAAGCAAAAACCAAGCCATGAGGTCGAAGGAATTGTCCGTAGAGCTCCGTGACAGGATCGTGTCAAGGCACAGATCTGGGGAAGGGTACAAAAAAATGTCTGCAGCATTGAAGGTCCCCAAGAACACAGTGATCTCCATCATTCTTAAATGGAAGGAGTTTGGAACCAAGACTCTTCATAGAGCTGGCCAAACTGAGCAATCGGGGAGAAGGGTCTTGGTCAGGGAGGTGACCAAGAACCAAATGGCCACTCTGACAGAGCTCCAGAGTTTCTCTGTGTTGAGATGGGACAACCTTCTAGAAGGACAACCATCTCTGCAGCACTCCACCAATCAGGCCTTTTAAGGTAGAGTGGCCAGATAGAAGCCACTCCTCAGTAAAAGGCACATGACAGCCCACTTGGAGTTTGCCAAAAGGCACCTAAAGGATTCTTAGACCATGAGAAACACGATTCTCTGGTCTGATGAAACCAAGAACTCTTTGGCCTGAATGCCAAGTGTCATGTCTGGAGGAAACCTGGCGCCATCCCTACGGAGCATAGTGGTGGCAGCATCATGCTGTGGGGATGTTTTTCAGTGGCAGGGACTGGGAGACTAGTCAGGATCGAGGGAAAGATGAACGGAGAAAAGTACAGAGAGATCCTTGATGAAAACCTGCTCAGAACTTCAGACTGGAGCGAAGGTTTACCTTCCAACAGGACAACAACCCTAAGCACACAGCCAAGACAAGTCTCTGCTGTCCTTGAGTGGGCCAGCCAGAGTCCGGACTTGACCCCGATTGAACATCTCTGGAGAGACCTGAAAATAGCTGTGCAGAGCTTGTGAGGATCTGCAGAGAAGAATGGGAGGAACTCCCCAAATACAGGTGTGCCAAGCTTGTAGTGTCACACCCAAGAAGACTCGAGGTTTAAATCGCTGCCAACGGTGCTTCAACAAAGTACTGAGTAAAAAGGGCCTGAATACTTATGTAAATGTCATATTTCCGTTTTATTTAATTTTATACATTTGCAAAAATGTATAACCTGTTTTTGCTTTGTCATTGTGGGGTATTTTGTGTAGATTGATGGGGGGGGGGGGGGATTCAATCCAATTTAGAATAAGGCTGTAACAAAAAGTCAAGGGGTCTAAATATTTTCTGAATGCACTGTATATATAAGGAAACTGTCCTTCATGTTGGTACCAAATGTTTCATGACAATGGTTGGCATTCTAATGTGTAATCTCGATTGTGAATACAATTCTATAACTAGGATTTGATTGTCCATTAGCTTTTGGCTCCCGTTTTTTAAAAGTCAAAATTCCACCGTTTACACTGAGTCTGTAATTACACAGTGGAGCGGCCAGTTCAACCTGAACACATTCTCCATTCATTCTTTCAAGGCAATTCCATGAAACAGTCCACTGTGTATTGATGTTCCGGAATTTAGTGCAATGTTTTGACGATTTTGGGTCTTTGTCATACCCTACACCTGCAATCATCCATTTTATTTACCTGTTGACTGATTTGTTTTCCTCCTGTAGTCTCATTTCATCTCGGCCCTGACGGTGGTGTTTGTCAACTCCAAGTCCCTGTCATCGCTGAAGATCGACGACACACCGGTGGACGACCCGTCCCTGAAGGTCCTGGTGGCCAACAACAGCGACACGCTGAGGATGTTGAAGATGAGCAGCTGCCCTCATGTCTCCCCTGCAGGTAGGGTGCTTGTCTGAGTTTATGGTCATTGAATGAGCCCTAGAATGGATTATTCCATTGATTAAAGGAGGGCTTAAATACATGTAAAATCTATCTTATATTTCTCCGATATAGGATAGACACTTCAGAACAGACTTCCTTTAGAAATGTTTTGGACTATGTTTATCCATATATGAAGCTGTTATTCAATGCATTTCTATGGGCTAATTGTAATAAGGCCAAGTAAATTAAGTGTTTAATCAACGCATTTTTTTATTAATTTGTTTGACACCTTAAGGGGTCCTAAAATTCCAAATCAAATAGCTAAATGATCCTTGGTATGACTCCCCCTCCCAATGCTGAGGCCACGGCCTCTTTTACAGATGAGACCTGTAATTACAAAAATACACACCTCAAATAAGAAATTCAAAACAGAAATACCTAATACAATCATGGAAAACAAACGCATTCATCAGCAGGGCCTAAAATGAACACCAGCCACGTGCCAAATGCGGGAATATTTTGGCATTGGCGGGTAAGATGTCTATTTCACCAGCCACCTTGGCAGGTGGTCAGGGCTCCACAGTCCGAGCAGTTCACTTATAAAAATAAAAATAGTCAAGTATGATCACATTTATAGCAAAATAAATGCTGCAGTAGCTGGTTTCAAAGTATTTCTGCCGTTTTCTTTCATAGCTGGTAACAAAGAAAAAAGAAGCCTCTATAGATTACATTTACATTTAAGTCATTTAGCAGACGCTCTTATCCAGAGCGACTTATAGCAGTGGTCGCCAACCCATTGGTCGACTGGTCGATCTCCAAAGCATTCCTAGTCGATCACCAAACATTTCTGTAAAAAACCCAATGATTAAGCCTTGGAGTTTCTATTTTTTGTTTTATTTGTTTCGTGCTGTTGGCGGTAGGTGCACTTGATTCAGCAACCGTAGTGTCGGGAAGGCAAAGTGTTTGGAACCATTTCATGTGTCTGAAGGTAGAACTCTGCCTACCCGGCAGGCCCAGAGAGCAAATCAAGTGCACCTACAGGACTACCGCTGGCCAATCAAATAGCTCAGATCACCGTGTCTGCACAGTTTCCTCCAGCCATAGACTATAAAAAGAAGCCTTGAGTGCGTAGCAAAGTTGATACTGTGAGATTTCAAAACTTTTAAAACCAAAGCACTGCTGTTTATGAGTCATTTCATGTTTGTTATTCAGCACTGTCAACATGTTTATAAGCCATAAAAATGTGCTACAACCAACACTACAGCTGCAATGAATGAGTATAGCAAAGTGTTTCGATAAGCTTGCGTTATTATTATAAGCTTGTCTCTTTTTTAATATTTTTTATTTTGAGTAATATTTCACTTTATCTGGACATCGGATGAACATTAATTGGTGCATGAGGCATAAATAATGCAGTGCGACTTGAGTTTTGCCATCAGCTGGAAGACAGTGTCCCCTTTTTGTCAATGGAGGGAGGGAGAGCGGAGGGGACGGTGAGTTAGTAGAGAGGCAGCCTCACTGCTGATTACTCCCTCCCCTCAAAATGACCATCAGATGCAGGCCATCAGTCCAGTAAAATAAAAAATAAGGCGAATTATGTTCACTCAGCTGTGCCTCAAAAGTAATAGAACAAATGATCAATTACAGGTGTGATCATATAGACTATATATACAAAAGTCTGTTGACACGCCTTCAAATTTGTGGGTTTTGCTATTTCAGCCACACCTGTTGCTGAATTATTATAAAATCGACCGCACAGCCAGGCAATCTCCATAGACAAACATTGGCAGTAGAATGGCCTTACTGTAGAGCTCAGTGACTTTTAACATGGCAGCGTCATAGGATGTCAGTCAGTTCGTCAAATTTATGCTCTGCTAGAGCTGTTATTGTGAAGTGGAAACGTCTACGAGCAACAATGGCTCAGCTGTGAAGTGGTAGGCACCACAAGCGCACAGAACTGGACCGCTGAGTACTGAAGCGCGTAGCGTGTAAAAATCGTATGACTTCGGTTGCAACACTCAATACCGAGTTCCAAACTGCCTCTGGAAGCAACGTCAGCATAATAACTGTTTGTCGGGAGTTTCATGAAATGGGTTTCCATAGCAGCCTCATACAAGCCTAAGATCACCATGTGCAACGCCAAGCGTTGGCTGGAGTGGCGTAAAGCTCACCGCCATTGGACTCTGGAGCAGTGGAAACGCGTTCTCTGAAGTGATGACTCACGCTTCACCATCTGGCAGTCCGACGTACAAATCTGGGTTTGGCAGATGCCTGGAGAACACAATCTGCCCCAATGCGAAGTTTGGTGGAGGAGGAATAATGGCCTGGGGCTGTTTTTCTTGGTTCGGGCTAGGCCCCTTAGTTCCAGTGAAGGGAAATCTTAACGCTACAGCATACAATGACATTCTAGACGATTCTGTGCTTCTAACTTTGTGGCAACAGTTTGGGGAAAGCCCTTTCTTGTTTCAGCATGACAATGCCCCCGTGCACAAAGCAAGGTCCATACAGAAATGGCTTTAAATAGACTTATTTAGGAAAAGTCAAGGACTGAGGGGCATGATGTAAAAATTGCAGAGATTTCAATTACTGTCATATGCAGTCAAAATGACTGTCTCGGCTCTTCTAGTGTTACACCATTTAAAACTAATTCAAATTAATAGGGACATATGTTATAATTGGAGTAATAACAGGACTATATTTCTAAAGCAAAGTTTTCTGTGTGTGCAGGTATCCTGTGTGTGGCGGACCAGTGCCATGGCCTGAGGGAGCTGGCGCTGAACTACCACCTGCTGAGTGACGAGCTCTTATTAGCCCTCTCCTCTGAGAAACACGTGCACCTGGAGCATCTCCGCATTGATGTGGTCAGCGAGAACTCCGGGCAGCACTTCCACACCATCAAGAAGTCCAGCTGGGACGCTATGCTGCGCCACTCGCCCAAGTTCAACCTGGTCATGTACTTCTTCCTCTACGAGGACGAGTTCGGCCCCTTCTTCAGGGAGGAGGTCCCCGTCACCCACCTCTACTTTGGTCGCTCAGTCAGTAAGGATGTGCTGGGCCGCGTGGGGCTCCACTGCCCCCGGTTGGTGGAGTTGGTGGTGTGCGCCAACGGGCTGCGGCCGCTGGACGAGGAGCTAATCCGCATCGCCAAGCGCTGCACCCAGCTGTCGGCCATTGGCCTTGGGGAGTGTGAGGTGTCGTGCAGCGCGTTCGTGGAATTCGTGAAGCTGTGCGGTCGGAGGTTGTCCCAGCTGTCCATCATGGAGGAGGTGCTGATTTCCGACCATAAGTACAACCTGGACGAAATCCACTGGGAGGTGTCAAAGCACCTTGGCCGTGTCTGGTTCCCCGACATGATGCCCACCTGGTAGAGCCGTTGAAGGGGGCTGTGGATTTACTGTACACAGAGTTTGACATACTTTTCTCTTTTCTTCCCACCTTGAAACTCTGTTCAAAGCATCCGTGGAGTCCATGTTGGCTGCGAAGGAACAACCGAAGATAATCGTGTTCTACTTAAAATGCGAATTTTTCAGGGATGAGATTTTTCCTGATTAATCAGTAATTCCTACTTTTCTCACTGTATACTCCATTCATATACACTGAACAACAATATAAACACAACATGTAAAGTGTTGTTCCAATGTTTCATGAGCCGAAATAAAAGATCCCAGAAATGTTCCAAATGTACAAAAAGCTTATTTTTCTCAAATTTTGTGTACAAATGTGTAGATCCCTGTTAGTGAGCATTTCTCATTTGCCAAGATAATCTATCCACCTGATAGGTGTGGCATATCAAGAAGTTTATTAAACAGCATGGTCATTACACAGGTGCACCTTGTGCTGGGGACAAAAGGCCACACTCTAAAATGTGCAGTCTTGTCACAGTACACAATGCCACAGATGTCAGAGAATTTTATGTTTATTTCTCTACCGTAAACTGCCTCCAATGTGGTTTTAGAGAATTTAGCAGTATGCCCAACCGGCCTCGCAACCGCAGAGCACGTGTATGGTGTCGTGTGGGCGAGCAGTTTAGAGATTTCAACGTTGTGAACAGAGTGCCCCATGGAAGCTGTGGGGTAATGGTATGGGCAGGCATACGCTACGGACAACAAACACAATTTCATTTTATCAATGGAAATTTTTAAGCACAAAAATATCGTGACGGGATCCTGAGGCATGATAATGCACAACCCCATGTCGCAAGGATCAGTACACAATTCCTGGAAGCTGAAAACTTCCCAGTTTTTCCATGGCTTTTTTTCCCCCCATGTATCTGTGACCAACAGATTCATATCTGTATTCCCAGTCATGTGAAATCCATAGATTGGGGCTTAATGAATTTATTTAAATTGACATATTTCCTTATATGAACTGTAACTCAGTATAATCTTTGAAATTGTTGCATTTATGTTTGTTCAGTATATTTAAAACTGACCTGTCCCCTAGAGCTCAGACAAAACTGAATTTCCAGATTTTCTATTGATCACATCCATGAAATGTATTAAGTTCTTGTTATGGGATTTTTTTGCGTCAACATGGAGTCTAGTTTTCCAAACTCTGTACTGTATGGCTTTGTGGTAGAGGAGCACACCCCTCCCCAGACGTAAGAGGCTACACTGGTCAGGGACACAGGGTGGAGTTTTTTGGTTAAGTCATGGTACAGACAGTTATGCTATGGCTGATTTTTATTGATATAGCGCATCTGTTAGAAAACACCAACCCTATTTTGACCAGGGTTGTAGCCCCTGCTGCCCACACAAAACAACCACCAGTACACAGCACTGCAGCACACCTTCTTAAGAAGAGGTAGCCCCAATTATCCTCAGTGGTGTACTATGAGGCCAGCTATACTGAACAAAAATATAAACAACATGCAACAATTTAAACAATTTTACTGAGTTACCAGTCATATAATCATTAAAATAAATAAATTAGGCCCTAATCTATGGATTTCACATGACTGGGCAGGAGTGCAGCCATGGGTGGGCCTAGGAGGGCATAGGCCCACCCAATCAGAATGAGCGGGCAGCACACATGTGGGATTGAGGCTTGCAAACACGCTCCCTCAACTTGAGACATCTGTGGCGTTGTGTGACAACGTGGCCTTTTATTGTCCCCAGCACAAGGTGCACCCGTGTAATGATCATGCTGTTTAATCAGCTACTTGATATGCCACACCTGTCAGGTGGATGGATTATTTTGACAAAGGAGAAATGCTCACTAATGGGGATCTAAATAAATTTAGGCACAAAATTTGAGGGAAATAAGCTTGTGCGTATGGAACATTTATGGGATCTTTTATTTCAGCTCATGAAACATAAGACCAACACTTTACATGTTGCGTTTATATTTTTGTTCAGTATAGATCTACTCAGGCTTTTATAAAGCTAACCAGCTTCAGTTAGCTTCACATTCCAGGTCAGGCTTCATCCATACTACGATGGTGGATATTGCTTGTCCACCTGCCGCTAACTCTAGCAGGCTTGTAACTGCCCATGGTTAGTCAAACTCTTCATTGAGACAATGCTGAAACGTCCATCCATGGGTGAGTCAGTGCCACATTTTCATTTGTGCCGAAATCAAAATGAAAGAAAAGTTATCTGGGAAATTCAGCAGGCTATGGTATGAAATAGGCTTTTAGAAGTGCCGTCTTTGGTGTGCTTATCACTGTACGAGCATCTCTTTCCCCACTCCTATCGCTCCTTCTATCTGTGGAACAGCTTGTTGCATTGTGGCCATAGACATATAATACATAGAAGAGTTTTTTGAACCTCTAACCCTGGCAATTTGACTGTTAAACTCATGGGTACACGAGCAATGGTTTCCAGTCTTGACTTGAATGGGAACAGCCATCTATGGATTATATGTCTATGGTTGGTTGCGGCTCTCAGTTTGCCTTTCACAAATTTCTAAATACAATCTCGTGAAAAACGTACATTTTGGAAATGCTGTCACTACTAAATGTGTAAGGTATTTTGCCATTTACACATTTTAATTATTTTTTTATCAGTCTTCCTCAAACGAAGGGGGTGATGACACAAACTTTGTGAGAGGGAGGGTATCTGATTCCATTGGTCCTCAGCTCGTGGCTCAGACACTCCTTATACGCCCATTGGACAATCAATACAAAGACCATTAAAAGGTGGAGAGAGGACTGGAAGCCTCATGTTGTGAGGTATGCTACCCGACACTACAACAGAATAAGCTAAAAGATGCAAGGCTAAGAATTGGACAGGAACTCTGCACTTTTTGCAACAAATAGTTGGTGTTTGAGTCATTTCAGTTGCCACAATTGTTTGTGTATTTAACAGATGAAAGGGTGATTCAAAATAATCTGAATCTAGAATTATCAGACATTTCACACTAAGGGCAATCGGGGATGTGAAGCTACTTGTACTCATTCATGATGCACCTATATGGACTGGTAACTTTAGATATATTCTCAGTTGTCGATCCTGACCGGTTTCCCAGAATGGAATTTCCTCGGGAGTATTCTAATCTAGAACATCAAGGGCGAAATCAGGTTCTTGAATGCAGCAAATTAACTTATCACTAGCTAGTGCCAGACTAGGCATGTCTTCTGGTCCAGTGAACTTAGTTACTGGCTGTTTCCTGGGTAGCCACTGGGTAGACACTTCAACTGTGAGAGATGGAATCTAAAACAAAAATCCAGAAAATTACTGGTTGGTAGGTGATCAAATACTTATGTCATGCAATAAAATGCAAATTAATTACTTAAAAATGATACAATGTGATATTCTGGATGTTTGTTTTAGATTCCGTCTCTCACAGTTGAAGTGTACCTATGATAAAAATGACAGACCTCTACATGCATTGTAAGTAGGAAAACCTGCAAAATCGCCAGTGTATCAAATACTTGTTCTCCCCACTGTATGTATCCCTGTCAGATTCACAAATCCTTAATTTCAGTTTAGAAATGGTTTCTGGGGTTAGTTATGGTTGTAAGCACCTTAAATGTATACCAAAATTATAAAGAGTAGGCCTACTAGTTGGGAGAAAGTGACTGGCTGGAAGAATGAAGCCTGTTGATTTCCTAAATATCAGTTGTTAGACTATTTTGGGGGTTTTGTCACCATGCCCCAACATAAGTAATTTATTTTCATACAGAAAACAAAACGTGTTGCCATTACACAAGTTCATCATGGAATGTCTCCTTTTGCTAACATTTTCTCATTTGGACCGTACAGATCGCAAAGCATTTTTTTCCACCCCAAATTTGAGGTTTAGGGTTCTGGTGTGATATGTACCTACCATTTACAATTTTATCAAGCAATACATGGGAAATAAATATAGTTTCAAAAGATAACATGACATGTATACAAAAATAAATGTGTAAATATGAATATTTATATATTGTACAAATAAAATAACTTTGTTAGAGGAGTTTGGAGAAAAGAGGGTGAATATTGGGCAGATTGAGAGCACCGTGGTCTGGTGATCCATCTGTTTTGATGTCGCTAGCGAGAGTTAGTCTACCTAAGTAATTCAGGTGCCCATTTCGTTTTTGAATGTGATCGCACAAGCGTGGATTAATGATTTAATTTGTATTTTCTGCTATTTGTCCTACATTTTAAGCCTTGGCTTTCTGTTATGGATGCCTGTCCCTCCATTCACGTAACTTGCTATGTCTAGCGTGAGTGGTTGCGTCATACCGAGAGGAGTTTTTATGACATAACCTTAAACAGTACAGTATACGCAATACAGTACCATTATTGACTGTTTACTATTCAGTATGAGATAAGGAAGTCCCAATGTGTCTGTATATAAAATGCTGTGTTTGATATGAATATAGTACTTATTTCTCTTGCACCCTCTGTCAGGGTTTTATAGTTTCCTTAATAACCAATGGATCATGTATTGTACAGTTGAAGTCGGAAGTTTACATACACTCAGGTTGGAGTCATTAAAACTTGTTTTTCAACAACCACACATTTCTTGTTAACAAACTATAGTTTTGGGAAGTCCGTTAGGACATCTACTTTGTGCATGACACAAGTCATTTTTCCAACAATTGTTTACAGACAGATTATTTCACTTATAATTAACTGTATCACAATTCCAGTGGGTCAGAAGTTTACATACACTAAGTTGACTGAGCCTTTAAACAGCTTGGAAAATTCCAGAAAATGATGTCATGGCTTTAGAAGCTTCTGATAGGCTAACTGCACATGGGGACAAAGATTGTACTTTTTGGAGAAATGTCCTCTGGTCTGATGAAACAAAAATAGAACTGTTTGGCCATAATGACCATTATGTTTGGAGGAAAAAGGGGGATGCTTGCAAGCCGAAGAACACCATCCCAACCGTGAAGCACGGGGGTGGCAGCATCATGTTGTGGGGGTGCTTTGCTGCAGGAGGGACAGGTGCACTTCACAAAATAGATGGCATCATGAGGCAGGAAAAGGCTACCAAATACTAATTGAGTGTATGTACACTTCTGACCCACTGGGAATGTGATGAAAGAAATAAAAGCTGAAATAAATCATTCTCTCTACTATTATTCTGACATTTTACATTCTTAAAATAAAGTGGTGATCCTAACTGACCTAAAACAGGGGATTTTTACTCAGATTAAATGTCAGGAATTGTGAAAAACTGAGTTTAAATGTAAGGTGTATGTAAACTTCTGACTTCAACTGTATATGCGAGAGTACGAGAGTTATCCTTTGCTAGATGGATTCCATGTCATTTATTAAAGTATACTGATCAAAGGGAAGTATACTGATCAAAAATATAAACGCAACATGCAACAATTTCAAAGATTTTACTGAGTTACAGTTCATTTAAGGAAATCAGTCAATTGAAATAAGTTCATTAGGCCCTAAATCTATGGATTTCACATGACTGGGCAGGGGTGGTTACATGTGGGCTGCGGTTGTGAGGCCAGTTGGACGTACTGCCAAATTCTCTAAAACAACGTTGTAGGCGGCTTATGATATTGAAATGAACATGAAATTATCTAGCAACAGCTCTGGTGGACATTCCTAGTCAGCATGCCAATTGCACACTCCCTCAACTTGAGACATCTGTGGCATTGTTGTGTGACCAAACTGCACATTTTAGAGTGGCCCTTTATTGTCCACAGCATACGGTGCACCTGTGTAATGATCATGCTGTTTAAATCAGCTTTTTGATATGCCACACCTGTCAGGTGGATGGATTATCTTGGCGAAGGAGAAATGCTCACTAACAGGATGTAAACACATTTGAGAGAAAAGCTTTTTGTGAGTATGGAACATTTTCTGGGATTTTTTGTTTCAGCTCATGAAACATGGGACCAAGACTTGCGTTTATATTTTTATATACATGTTGCGTTTATAATTTTGTTCAGTGTAGATAAAGTGCTTCATTCCTAAAATCCTGAAACTCATTACTCTGTGTGTATAGACTTCTTTTCCATACAAGTGCTCTAGAACCTTTGTCTAACCATACAATAAACGACATCAACTAAAATGCATTGTATTGTTTGTGTAGGAAGTAACTGTAATATGTTCTAGTACAGGTTGAGGAGAAACTAATATGGCACAATGCACATTACTAGCATTGGCTTCTTAGATCATTGAAGGCGATAATGTTGATTATTTGCACACAATTAGCAGCATCGTTAATGGGTCTATAGCTACATATCTTCAGGTTAAAAAAGTATTTACAGAAGAAAATGTCACTGCAACCGTATCTTGTATACAATATACTATTGTACATTGGATACAAGTAACAGTTGCTGACATTCTCTTCTGTAAATACTTTCTTTTTTTTTGGTCTGGGTAGATCTCTCTGAATTGGCTTCCTTCCTCTCCTATTCTTGATTGCTGAAATTCAATTCACATTTGGCATGCATCTACCATTTCACTTGTCTGGAAATAAAAATCGAATTATTTGGAAATGTGATCTTGAAAAAAAAAAAAAAGAATGTACATGGCTTCTTGCCTTCGTCTGTTAAAATGCACTCATGCCATCAATGTATTACTACATCAAATACTGCAAACATAGTGTGAACAAAGTTAGCTAGGTAAAAAAAAGATTAAGTAGTCAGTCTTATTTTATATATTAAGACAGCATTTCATAGGTAGAATACAAAAGCATTTTTAGGGAATGCTTTTCATATACTGCAGTTGCATAGGAATACGAAGATATTTTTCAGACCGCTAAGGGCTCGATTCAATCCGATCCGCCTTAAACAATAACTGTCAACTGCTTCATTATTTGTATTTAGGCAATGTCAGAGGTGTAACTGGGTTGGAGCTGTCAAATCAGCAAGTGGCTCCCAGCGTGATTTACACCCATCGCGGACATTGGAATGCGCAACTCACATTTAGTATATATACACCGTTTTTATTAGGTACACCCATCTAGTACCGGGTCAGAACCCCATTTGCCTCTAGAACACCCTGAATTATTCGTGGCATTCTACAAGGTGTCGGAAATATTCCACAGAGATGTTGGTCCATGCTGACGCGATGGCATCACAGTTGCTGCAGATTGGAAAAGGCTAGAATGGAAGCCGTTTCTGAAATACTGGATCCGGCGCGCCTGACACTGACGGTCATACCACGCTCAAAGTTGCTTAGGTGACTTGTTTTGCCCATTCTAACATTCAATCGAACAGTAACTGAATGCCTCGGTGCCTGTCTGCTTACTTTTATATAGCAAGCCATGGTCACGTGACTGTCTGTAGGAGCGATCCGTTTTCGTGAACAAGGTGGTGTACCGAAAACTGACTATATACACTGAACAAAAATAAATGCAACAATTTAAAAGATTTTGCTGAGTCACAGTTCATAAGGAAATCAGTCAATTGAAATAAATTAGGCACTAATCTATGGATTTTACATGATTGGGAAAACAGATATGCATCTGTTGGTCACAGATACCTTTTAAAAGTGGTGTGGATCAGAAACCAAATCAGTATCTGGTGTGACCATTTGCCTCATGCACCACATCTCCTTCGCATAGAGTTGATCAGGCTATTGACTGTGTCCTGTGTTCCCAATCCTCTTCAATGGCTGTGCAAAGTTGCTGGATATTGGCGGGAACTGGAACAGGCTTTCGTACACGCCAATCCAGATCATCCCAAACATGTTCAATGGGTGACATGTCTGGAAAGAATGCAGGCCATGGAAGAACTGGGACATTTTCAGCTTCCAAGAATTGTGTTCAGATCCTTGCGACATGGGGCCATGCATTATCATGCTGAAACATGAGGTGATGTCGGCGGATGAATGGCACGACAATGGGCTTCAGGATCTCATCACGGTATCTCTGTGCATTCAAATTTCCATTGATAAAATGCAATTGTATTTATTGTCTGTAGCTCATGCTTGCCCATACCATAACCCCACCATGGGGCACTCTGTTCACAAGGTTGACATCAGCAAACCGCTCGCCCACACGACGCCAAACAAGCTGTCATACTCAACATGTACTGCACTGACACAAACGACTGATGATTGGTTGAAAGAAATTGATAAGATGGTGGGAGCTATACTGTTAGATTTCAGTGCAGATTTTGATATTATTGACCGTAACCTGTTGAAAAAACGTGTGTTATGGCTTTTCAACCACTGCCATATCGTGGATTCAGGGCTACATTTGAAGTCGGAAGTTAACATGAACGAGTTTTAATGACTCCAACCTAAGTGTAACTAAAACTAACAGAAATTGTAACACATTGACTGATGTTTAGTTTTATTTAATCAGAGCAGCCAAAACGGCACAAAAGGCTTCTAATCAAGGTAGTTAGCTATGCTAGCAACGGTTTACCCCACACCATGGCGCTGGTTAGCCAGATCCAGATGTTGCGATGTGTTAACATTCGGCCATGGTTTACCCCCACAAAAGTATGTGGAAACCCATTCAAATTAGTGGATGTCTATTTCAGCCACACCCGTTGCTGACAGGTGTATAAGGTTAAAGTCGGAAGTTTACATAAACTCGTTTTAATGACTCCAACATAAGTGTTTCAACCACTCCACAAATTTCTTGTTAACAAACTATAGGTTTTGGCAAGTCGGATAGGACATTTACTTTGTGCATGAAACAAGTAATTTTTCCAACAATTGTTTACAGACAGATAATTTCACTATCACAATTCCAGTGGGTCAGAAGTTTACATACACTAAGTTGACTGTGCCTTTAAACAGCTTGGAAAATTCCGTCATGGCTTTAGAAGCTTCTGATAGGCTAATTGACATAATTTGAGTACCTGTGGATGTATTTCAAGGCCTACCTTCAAACTCAGTGCCTCTTTTTGCTTGACATCATGGGAAAATCAAAAGAAATCAGCCAAGACCTCAGAAAAAAATTGTAGATCACTAGTCTACTACTGCACATGGGGACAAAGATTGTACTTTTTGGAGAAATGTCCTCTGGTCTGATTAAACAAAAATAGAATTGTTTGGCCATAATGACCATTGTTATGTTTGGAGGAAAAAGGGGGAGGCTTGCAAGCTGAAGAACACCATACCAACCGTGAAGCACGGGGGTGGCAGCATCATGTTGTGGGGTGCTTTGCTGCAGGAGGGACTGGTGCACTTCACAAAATAGATGGCATCATGAGGCAGGAAAATTACGTGGATATATTGAAGCAACATCTCAAGACTTCAGTCAGGAAGTTAAAGCTTGGTAGTAAATGGGTCTTCCAAATGGACAATGACCCCAAGCATACTTCCAAAGTTGTGCAAAATGGCTTAAGGAAAACAAAGTCAAGGTATTGGAGTGGCTATCACAAAGCCCTGACCTCAATCCTATAGAACATTTGTGGGCAGAACTGAAAAAGCATGTGCGAGCAAGGAGGCCTACAAACCTGACCCGGTTGCACTAGCTCTGTCAGGAGGAATGGGCCAAAATTCACCCAACTTATTGTGGGAAGCTTATTGAAGGCTACCTGAAACATTTGACCCAAGTTAAACAATTTAAAGGCAATGCTACCAAATACTAATTGAGTGTATGTAAACTTCTGACCCACTGGGAATGTGATGAAAGAAATAAAATCTGAAATACATCATTCTCTCTACTATTATTCTGACACTTCACATTCTTAAAATAAAGTGGTGATCCTAACTGACCTAAGACAGGGAATTTTTATGAGCATTAAGTCAGGAATTTTGAAAAACAGTTTAAATGTATTTGGCTAAGGTGTATGTAAACTTCCGACTTCAACTGTATCTATCTAATAGAACTCAAAGGGGTTTCTTTAATGGAATGTTAAACTCTCTAATGTTAAACATGTTAAGTGTGGTGTACCGCAGGGCAGCTTTCTAGGCCTCTACTCTTTTTACCAATGACCTGCCACTGGCATTAAACAAAGCATGTGTGTCCATGTTTGCTGATGAGTCAACCATATACGCATCAACAACCACAGCTAATGAAGTCACCAAAACCCTTAACAAAGAATTGCAGTCTGTTTTGGAATGGGTGGCCAGTAATAAACTGGTCCTTAACATTTCTAAAACTAAGAGCATTGTATTTGGTACAAATCATCCCTTAAGTTCTAGACCTCAGCAGAGTCTGGTAATGAATGGTGTGGCTGTTGAACAAGTTGAGACAAAATTACTTGGCGTTACTTAAGATTGCAATCAGAGGGCTGATATAAATACCATGCATGCCAGTCTCTCTTGGCTAAGACTTGAGGAGAGACTGACTGCATCACTTCTTTTTATAAGAAACATTTGTGTTAAATCCCAAAATGTGTGCATAGTCAGCTGACACACACACACACACCACCAGGGGTCTTTTCAAAGTCCCCAAATTCAAGGAAGAGTACAGTATTATATAGAGCCCTTATTGCTCAAATAAACAGCAAACCTAAATAGTTTGTGTATGAATAGGCTACGTGTCCCTTTTTAAAAATGTATGTAGTTCTGTCCTTGAGTTGATGTTCTGTATTGTCATTCTGGTTCATGTTTTGTGTGGACCCCAGGAAGAGTAGCTGCTGCAACATCTAATGGGGATCTTAATAAAATACCAATAACAAGAATACTGGGATTCATCCGTGAAGTGCACTCTTCTTCAGCATGCCAGTGGCCATCTAAGGTGAGCATTTGCGGGCTGAAGTCGGTTACGACGCCCAACTGCATATCAAGACCCTGGTGAGGACAATGAGCACAGATGTGGAGGTCCTGGCCTAGCGTGGTTACGAGGACTGCGGTTGTGAAGCCTGTTGGTCATACTGCCAAGTTCTCTAAAACAACAATGGCAGGGAAACTAACATTGAATTCCCTGGCAACAGCTCTGGTGGACATTCCTGCAGTCAACATGGCAATTGCGTTGTGTGACCAAACCGCACACTTTGTCCCAGGCACCTGTGTAATGATCATTCAGTTTAATCAGCTCCTTGATATGCCTCATGGCTTGGTTGGATGAATTATCTTGGCAAAGGAAAAAACACTCACTAACAAGGATGCAAACAAATGTGCACAGAATAAGAGAAATAAGCTTTTTGTGCGTATGATATATTTCTGGGATTTTTTTTATTTCAGCTCATTAAACATATTGCATTTATATTTTGTGTGTCTCACTCACACACAGACACACTTTAACTAAGCAAGTCAGTTAAGAACAAATTCTTATTTACAATGACAGCCTACCAAAAGGCCTCCTGCAGGCTGGGATTAAAAATATAGGACAAAACATCATGGCAACAGCACATGACAACACAAAACAGGGCACAGACAATACATCATGCAAAGCAGCCACAACTGTCAAGAAGAGTGTCCATGATTGAGTCTTTGAATGAAGAGATTGAGATAAAACTGTCCAGTTTGTTGCCTCTCGTTCCAGTCGCTAGCTGCAGCGAACTGAAAAGACGAGCGACCCAGGGATGTGTCCAAGTAGCCTAGTGGTTAGAGCGTTGGGACAGTGACCGAAAGGTTGCAAAATTAAATCCCCAAGCTGACAAAGAAAAAAATAATAATCTGGCGTTCTGCCTCTGAGCAAGGCAATTAACCCACTGTTCCCCATGCATGTTAATTACGGTAGCTCCCCAGACCTCTTGAGGGGTTGGGTTAAATGCGGAAGACACATTTCAGTTGAAGGCATTCAGTTGAACAACTGACTAGGTATCTGCTCTTTGGGGACCTTTAACAATGTGTGGAGGATGAGGGCTGCAGTAGATATCTCAGATAGGGGGGAGTGAGGCCTAAGAGGGTTTTATAAATAAGCATCAACCAGTGGCTCTTGCGACAGGTATACAGAGATGACCAGTTTACAGAGGAGTGCAGTGATGTGTCCTGTAAGGAGCCTTGGTGGCAAATCTGATGGCCGAATGGTAAAGAACATCTAGTCGCTCGAGAGCACCCTTAACAGCCGATCTATAAATTACGTCTCTGTAATCTAGCATGGATAGGATGGTCACCTGAATCAGAATTACTTTGGCAGCTGGGGTGAAAGAGGAGCAATTACGATAGAGGAAACCAAGTCTAGATTCAACTTTAGCCTACAGCTTTGATATGTGCAGAGAAGGACAGTGTACCATCTAAGCATACTCCCAAGTACTAAACCCTCAGAGGTAGTAATCACACCTGTGGAAAGAGGGGCATTATTTTTACCAAACCACATGACCTTTGTTTTAGAGGTGTTCAGAACAAGGGCAGAGAAAGCTTGTTGGATACTAAGAAAGCTTTGCGTTTAACACAAAATCCAGGGAGGGGCCAGTTGAGTGCAAGACTGTATCATCTGCATATAAATGGATGAGGGAGCTTCTTACTGCCTGAGCTATGTTGTTGATGTAAATTGAGAAGAGCGTGGGGGCCTAGGATTGAGCCTTGGGGTACACCCTTGGTGACAGGCAGTGGCTGACACTGCCGGTCACCAACACTTTTGATAAACTGGGCAAAATAGAAATAAGCCTATAACAGTTAGGATCAGCTTGATCTCCCCCTTTGAATAAGGGACTAACTGTGGCTGCCTTCCAAGCAAAGGGAACCTCCCCAGAGAGGAGAGACAAGTTAAAAAAAGGTCAGAGATAGGCGTGGCGATTATAGGGGCAGCAACCTTAAAGAAGGGTGTAAACCATCTGACCCAGATGGTTTTTTGGGGGTCAAGTTTCAAGAGCTCCTTTAGCACCTCGGACTCAGTGACCACCTGCAGGGAGAAACTTTGTTGCGGGGCAGGGGGAAAAAGCTGTAGGAGCATCGGGGCTAGTCGCATTAGAAAGGGTAGCAGATGAGGAAATTAGTTAGGATCAGCGGAGTCAAACAAGAATCCTGACTTATTGAAGTGGTGATTAAAGAGCTCAGCCATGTGCTTCTTGTCAGTAACAACAACATCAAGCTATACCAATTTACAGAGGCCAGGTCATGGAGGAAGGCTTGCTCTTTAAAGTTTGACAAATCAGAACAGGACGTTTCACTGAGAAGCCATTACGAACACAGGCTGTAAAACAGTGATCACTAAGGTCATTACAGAAAACATCAGACTGATAACTATCAGGATTATTTGTGAGGATAATGTCGAGGGGAGTAGCCTTTTCTGGGTGTTTGGAGTCATACCTTGTGGGATCGGTGATATTCTGAGAAAGATTTAGGGAGTCCAATTGATTTAGGACTTGGTCAGGTGGTTTAAGCATGTCCCAGTTTAGGTCACTTAGCAGGACAAATTCAGACTTAGTGTAAGAAGCCAGGAGAGAGCTTAGGGCAGGTAGGGTACAGGCCGGTGAGCTATTTGAAAGTTTAATGCTTAAAACCAGAATATCAAATTGTTTGGGGACAGAATTGTGGGGGCCAACCGAACACTGAAAGTGATCGTTGGTAAAGATTGCCACTCCCCCACCTTTGGAAAATCTGTCTTGCTGAAAAAGGTTAACATCAGTATTCAAAACACTCTCCACATCTCAGTAATGTAATGATTGGAGCTGTGAACCCACACTTTCAATTAATCCATTTTAGGTAATAAGCTTCTAGTGTTAACATGCAGAAAACCCAGGCTTTTACGAGAGCAGAAATCAGTGAAACATATCAGAGCACAAGTCAGAATTGGGGCGACCAACAATAGATGGGCCAGGGTATACATGAACATTTCCGGATATCATCAACAGTAATACAATCAAGGCACGGTAGAGGACAGGGAGAGCTCTGCAGTGTTGATTTATGACATTTGAATGTGCATTAGATGGCAACAGGATCATATTATACAGCAATTATCAGGTAACATAAATACAATGCCGGTTAGAACAGGATGTGGGGCCAAAAGTCAGTGTAACCAATAGAGTCCCGAGTGTGGGAACAAACAGTGTGTCCCACGGTCAGGGTAAACAAGAAAGTTCAGAATCAACAAAGCATGCAGGAGTCGAGGCAAATGGCAAAATGCACAAGAAAAAAAATATTCACATGCGGCTAGCCATTGTAAGTTCAGAGTCACTTGCCCCAACAGTGCCTGGAGGCGAGCAAATTTTCCAAGCTGTTTAAAGGCAGTCAACTTAGTGTATGTAAACTTTTAACCCACTGGAATTGTGATACAGTGAAATAATGTCTGTAAACAATTGTTGGAAAAATGACTTGTGTCATGCACAAAATAGATGTCCTAATGGACTTCCCAAAACTATAGTTTGTTATCAAGAAATTTGTGGAGTACGGTAGTAGACTTCAACTGTAAGTATTCAGACCCTTTGACTTTTCCACATTTTGTTCCGTTACAGCTTTATTCTGAAATTGATTAAATAAGTTTTTCCCCTCAATCTAAACACAATAACCCATAATGACAAAGCAAAAACAGGTTATTTGAAATGTATTATAAATAAAAACATTAAAAAACAAATAACTTATTTAAGTATTCAGACACTTTGCTAGGAGACTCGAAATTGAGCTCCGGTGCATCCATTGATCATCCTTGAGATGTTTCTACAACTTGATTGGAGTCCACCTGTGGTAAATTCAATTGCCTGGACATGATTTGTAAGGTAACACACCTGTCTATCTAAAAAAAAAAAAAAAGGTCCCACAGATTCCTTTTCCTATGGCTTCCTCAGGGTGTGAACAGTCTTTAGACATAGTTTCAAGCTTTTATTCTGAAAAATGAGCGAGATTTATCAAAACGCGTCAGTGGATAGCTGACTGTCCTTCGATTAGTTCATGCGCGCGAAAGTTGTAGCTCGACATTTTCTTTATCTCTTTTATTGAATAGTTTACCGTCCGGTTGAAATATTATCGATTATTTGTTAAAAACAACCTGAAGATTGATTATAAAAAACGTTTGACATGTTTCTACGAACTTTACGGATACTATTTGGAATTTGTCTGCCCTTTATGACCGCTCGAGCCTGTTGATTTCTGAACATAACGCACCAACCAAATGGAGGTTTTTGGATATAAAAATAATATTTATCGAACAAAAGGAACATTTATTGTGTAACTGGGAGTCTCGTGAGTGAAAACATCCGAAGATCAAAGGTAAGCGATTAATTTTTATGCTTTTCTGACTTTCGTGACCAATCTACATTGCTGCTAGCTGTTCGTAATGTTTTGTCTAGTGATCGATAAACTCACAAACGCTTGGATTGTTTTCGCTGTAAAGCATATTTTCAAAATCTGACACGACAGGTGGATTAACAACAAGCTAAGCTGTGTTTTGGTATATTTCACTTGTGATTTCATGAAAATAAAAAAAATATATATTTTTTTTTTTGGCACTCTGCAATTCAGCGGTTGTTTACGAAAATGATCCCGTTAAAGGGATCCGTGCGCCAAGAGGTTAACAGCTTCTACCCCCAAGCTATAAGACTGCTGAACAATTAATCAAATGGCCACCGGACTATTTACATTGACCCCCCCTCCATTTGTTATGTACACTGCTGCTGCGCGCTGTTTATTATCTATGCATAGTCACTTCACCCCTACCTCAATGTACAAATTACCTTGACTAACCTGTACCCCCGCACATTGACTCGGTACCGGTACCCCCTGTATATAGCCTCATTTTTATTTTGTGTTACTTTTTATGATTTTTTACTTTAGTTTATTTGGTGAATATTTTCTTAAGTCTTTCTTGAACTGCACTGTTGGTTAAGGGCTTGTAAGTAAGCATCTAAGTAAGCATCAAGGTCTACAGTTGTTGTATTCGGCGCATGTGACAAAGTTAAAATTGCTGTTCAATGAATGGCAAGTTCAATTAACGATAGTCCTTCAATCCATAGCTCCATCTGACTGAGTGGTAACATATTTTCCAGCCCCATCCCTCAGCTTTATTGCAAAGTGGCTCGGCTGCCGTTTGGCTGATAACCCAATTACAAATTGTGGCCTTACGGCAAAGGCACTTCCTCGTACGTGATCTGCACATACGGAGATTTCATGGGTAAGTGCCAATATTCAAAGTTATAGTACAAGTAGAAGCTCTTCTCCTCTACCACCTTCTGATAAGCCTCCGCAAGACTGAGGACAAAGTCCATGTACGACTGGTGAGGTCGGAAAGGGTGATAGAACTTCCGGATGTCGTCGGCCAGGGTCTTCGCAGAAGGCACCCGGAAGATAGAATCATCGTCCCCCAAGTAGGTCGGCTCCCCACTGTACAGGTAGATCTTAGTGTAGTTGGTCTGGGATCGGCTGGACAGCTTGGCTCCCTGCTGAGTAAGATACCTGTAGGTGCGATGGACGAACTGGGAGCAGTCGTAGGAGTCAAACCACACGGTGGCGTTGGGGCCGGGGTCTGAGCGGACCGTCCACGTCTCATAATAAATCCCAGTCTGGTTGTCGCCCTGGACCCACAAGGCCATCTCGTTGAACTGGCCACCTAGGAGAGACAGTAATCGTTATTTATCATACCAGAGGGGAGTTTGGGTTTGCAAAACTCTAACATGCGCAATAAGTAAATCATGCTGCATTCACCTATAATCCATGTGTTCACGATGCAACAGGTATCACACCAGTGTTTTTCATTAAGCCCTGTAAAGGAGTGTTTTGAACCACAAGCTCACTATAAAAAAACATTTCTAAAGAGATTGGCTCGGTCTGAATGCAACCACAAGCCCTACCCTTTCAGTGATTGCAGATCTAAAGGAATCAATATGGTGATGGTTACACCTAACATTCCAACCCCATTGATGAGTTATTTGTTGACTTTATTGTCAGTCTGGTCTTCAGCAGAGCAGAGTAGTGATGATAGGCCTAGTTATTAAACAAAGTTAAGTGCATGACCCTCCACATCCTCATTTTTACATTTAGCAGACACTCGCATAGCAATTAGGGTTAATCTCAGGGCACATCAATAGACTTTTCACCTAGTCGACTCGGCGATTAGAACCAGCAACCTTTCGGTTACAAGTCCAACGCTCTTAACCATTAGGCTACTAGCCGCTCTTTAACCACTAGACTACCTGCCGATCCTAATGGATCAACCAGGCTGCCAAAAGATCTAAAAGACAATACTACCAGATTTCACATTGCCCTTGGCCTGCTCAGTCTTGTTACCTGAGATCTCTCCCACTTTCTCCAAGGTGCCATTCTCAGACCAGTGGACGTCATCAATCCCCTCAAAGAAGCATGCAGCTCCCTGGTTGCACCAGAAGGGGTTGTTAGTCTCACGTCTCAGGTGAGGGAAGGTGCAGTTGCCCAGCTGGAAGAGTTCATACCACTCCATGGTGTAGTTTCTCCCCGTTTCAGCACTGCTGAACCCAATGGCATCATGCATGATATGCTAGGAGTGAGAGAATCAAATCAGTTACAGAGATTTGTAATGCACCAGGAATCTGTGTGTGTGCATTAGGATTTCTGTTATACAAAATGTAGTGGCAGATATTTAAATTGACCAGACATGAGAAATTTACTGGACCCATATGCATTGGGTGTGTAACCTGATTAGGGCGTCCACCCACGGTGTTCAGAATGACAGAAATCACATTTAGAAGATGGTAATTGGGGCGGCAGGTAGCTAGTGGTTAGGGCGTTGGACTAGTAACCGAAAGATTGCAAGGTCAGCTCGGGGATTCGATAACGTAAAAATATGTCTTTCTGCCCCTGAACAAGGCAGTAAACCCACTGTTCCTCAGTAGGCTGTCATTGAAAACAAGAATTTGTTCATTACTGACTTGCCTAGTTAAATAAAGGTCAAATAATCTTAACAGAACATCAAGTCAGCCAACAAGATGAGTAATGAAAAGCAAAATCACGAGCCTATGCATAGTCGGTGTGTGAGTTTCAAGTTTGGGGAAGCAAATTTTCAACAAACATGCACATTTACAATAAAGCATTCCATGCATCTGCAGAGTTATGCAAGATAGCCTACTATTCGGTAATGTGATGAGTAGATAGTCATAATTTAGCCTAACAATCACTCACTGTTTGCAAAAAAAGACCATTCAATGCATGGCTGAGGCCTGGGTGGCTGAGCACAGGAAAAACCCATTATATACACACACAACTCTACTACACTTTATATGACTGGAGACATTTGCAGAATATTTTGTTAATAGGACAAATTAGCCTACTCTGACAAAAAGATCTTTAAAAACGACATTGTCCATATAATAGGCCTACAAGAAGGGGACACGCAAATAGAATGACATCCAACTAAACTGGAGAAGAAAATGATTGTCCAAAAACAAACTTAAACGGCACTGACCCAACAATCATGAATTGTATATGCGCACTCACCGGGGTTATGGCCAATGCTCTCCGCTGGTGCCAATAAGATAGGCTATAGGCCTACTTTTGTTCGCTCAAATAGGTTGCATTTTTATAACAAAATGACATGAGTATTTTCATTGTCTTCTCGTTACAGTAATAACCATTTGCTTTCCAAACTACTGTATGTTTTCCTGCGATACCAATTAGAAATATTGCAATATGCCTGGCTGGGCCTCTACTTTTCACTGACAGTTGCAACTCGACAACTGGTATTTGCCGACCATGCGCAATTGCTGCCTTTCCTTCTGACTGAAGGCAATGCGATTTTAAAAAAATCCACAATTATAATTTAAAAAAATTAAGGCTAAGGGAAGCTAATGATCAATCCTCGAAAAATAGTAGCCTATTTTGAATGGTTTCATTTATTTCTGTATAGACAGGAGTAGGCTATAATTTTCGCAATTTACTTAGGGAAAGCTTCCCCTAGCCTTATGTACACACCGCCTATGTCAATCTACTATCCCCCATAGTAGAAAAGTTTACCTATTCTATTGGTCAGGTGAAGAAGTTGAATGTGGAGGTCCTGAACTGGCATGGTGACACGTTGTCTGCGGTTGTGAGGCCGGTTGGACTGCCAAATTCTCTAAAACAACGGAGACGGCTTATGGTAGAGAAATGTACATTAAATTCTCTGGCAACAGGGCTGGTGGACATTCCTGAAGTCAACATGCCAAATGAACGCTCCCTCAAACGTTATACATCTGCGGCATTGTGTTGTGACAAGACTGGACATTTTATAGTGGCCTTTTATTGTCCCCAACACAAGGCGCACCTGTGTAATGATCATGCTGTTTAATCATCTTATTGATATGCCACACCTGTCAGGTGAGGGGATTATCTTGGCTAAGGAGAAATGCTCACTAACAGGGATGTAAATGAATTTGTACACAAAATGAGAAATAAGCTTGTGCACATGGAACCCTTCTGTGATCTTTTATTTCAACTCATGGGACCAGCACTTTACATGTTGAGTTTATATTTTTGTTAAGTGTATTTCCATCAACTGTTATGTATCAATGAATATGCTAAAAAGCATTATTTCGCATTTTCTTTTTTTGCCCTGAACAAATCGGACAATGCCAATTTTATTTATTTGTAAAAAAAATAAAAATAAAAGTTTTTAAAAAGCGTCTATTACCAGCTAACAGAAACCCTGGTGTGTCTCTGGTGTGTGTCACACACACACACACACACACACCACACACACACACACACACACACACACAGTATGACAGCTGTGCAACTTCCCCAAAAAAACGAAACACACTACTTACCATTTTCCCCAGCAATGATCCATATTTAAACTCCCACACCGGAGCTTGCATTCGAAATAGCGAGATGATATCCCAGTTATTCATGTAGGGGATCCGACCATCCCTGTCGCCGGTGGGGCAGAAGGGGAACATGGCTTCACAGTACGAGTCCGCAGCGGGTCGATAATCAAATCGCCTGTCAATGTCAATTACAGTTTGTGACAGAGGGTTGGATTGGTAGCTAGTTAGTGTTTATAAAATATAGGTCTACACCAAAGATTATTGTAACTAAACCCTTTCATCTACCTACACTGACAGGGCTTGAAAAACGTTTTCTTAGCTAGACAGGTATCACATGACATGTTGTCGAAAACAGCTCAACTTTGGCTAAACAGCAGCAGCCGTCTTACTTTATTTAACCTCTTAGAATTGAACATTTGCCATAACTACCTGTAAGGAATCGGCCATTCTTGCTTTCCATGGACACCTCGGGAATGTACAATCTCCAGATAGTAAAATAGGACTGAACACGTTAAAACCACCGTTGGTCTCATCTCAAGACACTTCTTTTAACCGCAGAAGACAAGCAGACGTTTCCCGCGTACTTCCGTGGTGCGGTCTTCGTCTTCTTCGATGAGGTTTATCGGCGTTTGGCATTCAATAAATGTTGCATTACCGCCACCTACTAGACTGGAGTATACTTTGCTTAAAAAATATATAATGAAACATTTATTTAATGAACAAATACCCTACCATCTAACCCTACACTCACTTAAAAACCCACAACCCTACTCCACTATTTAAATCTATTTAGTCCTGCCTCAGGCAGACAGCCTGAAAGGATGGGACAGCACTACTTAACACACCCTGTAACTCTTCTGATGTCAGGTCTCGAACACCCAAATGCATCTCTGCAGGTGCCACCACAACCTCAATTGTCTGTGACTTATGTTCCATCCCTGCAGAACAGTTGACAACCATTGCTATAAATGCAAAAATTCCAATCTTTCTGAAACATATATCACTTGTTGGCCTATCCCTCTGTACTGGTACAACTCTACTATACACACCACTCCTCTCAGGATCCCTCCCCCTTGACCCATTTTCCTCTACTTTCTTCACTGCCTCAGAATATGACAACTTCTGCACTACTCAGACATTTCTGATCCCCAGCCCCATGAGCATCCCTACAATTAACACATGACACCCCAATGCTACACATTACTTTGTCTCATGGCCCTTCTACACACTTCTCACACCTAGTAACCTCTATCCTACACACTGCTGCCACATGTCCATGAGCTTAACACCTGTAACAACATACTGTATTTGGCACAAAAGCTTGTACGGGATAACTTACAGAATATACCCTAACATCCACTTTGTCGGGCAAAGACTCAAAACTCAAAAGAACAGACAACGACTTACCAAACGAAGAGCATCACAAACACTGGGAATCTTCCCCCTTCAGTTGGTCAACTTTCACATTTTCTCTACCCCAATAATGACTCCTTTCAATTGTGCCCTTTTCTTGAGAGCAAAACAATTCACATCTCTTGTCCCTATTCGTTTAACACAGAGCACCTGCTCCCTCTGACCAGCAGAAACACAAACAATTATCTCAAGACCACTTTGGGTTACCTTCACCGATTCTACAGCACCCAACTCCTTTTTCACACACTCTGAAACCACAAATGGATCAGCCAAAAGGCAAGGGTCCACTTTTTACAAAAATGTCACTCCTACCATCACATCACATCTTTATCCTGACCCTCGGGCTCCGAGAACTTCACCACACATACGACCTTCGATACTTTGCTCTCACTCACTTCCATTCCTCCTCCTGTCTTCAATATGGCATACAGCTCACTCTGCTTACACTTTCTATCCTTCTTCTTTAACAAAGCATATACGTTTTTTCTGGCATTTTTAACCGATTCAAGCTCACCCTCTTCCTTCCTCTCTCTCTTCGACCTCCTCTGCCTCTTTTTCCCTCCATTCCTCCTCCGTACTCCTAGTACACTCCTTATAATAATATTGCACTTCTCCTGACATACATCTTGTTCTTGCCCTCTCAAGGGACGCCATTTTCCCCTGGCTACGACTCCTTTCTTAGAAGAGTTAGTTAATATGACTGCTCAGTAATCACTACTGTCGCAACGGCCATTAATGAGGTCAGGTGGTAGCCTGTTTTACTTTGCGATTGGCTGGAAATGAGTTAGTTATCATTGTTCTGAATTTAGAACCTGAATTTAGAAACTGAATTTGAAAACTGAATCTGAATGCATCTGAGAAATTGAATATATGAAACTTTGGTAAACTTGATACACAGAAAATTAATGCAATATCTACCATATTGAAATTAAATATATAATTATTGAATTTGAATATTGAATTAAATTGAAATGTAATTTCAAAACTGAATGCAATATTCATTCAATTCAGTTTCAAATCATAATAATGATTAAATTTGTGCATTACAAATAAAAAAATATTGAATTCAAACAGATTCAAATGATAAAATTCAATATCCTAACACGTATTCAAAATTATAAATTTAAAATATAATTTCTGTTGGCACTGAAATCACTCCATAGACCCATGTGGACAAGAAGAATAAACTTGTCACCACCAGCACCTTCATGTGCAAGGCCCTGCTCCAGGAGATTTTCAACGCATCGGAGCCATGGTACAGCAGGATGTGCTCAAATTCGCCTGATTCAGACACTGCAGCGTCAAAATTGAGGCTCAATAGTGATTCTCTGCCCTTCCTTGTGTTCATAATCGCTGATGTAACATGTCTGGATAGGGGAACGTTTGCTTTCAGAAACAAGTCATGTCAGATCAGTGATGACCTTAATAAGGAAGGAATGAGGGTTCATTTTCAAACATGGCCAAAGCTTCTCTTTTGTGTTGTGTGCCAGTAAGTGAAGCTGTATTGTAGATGTCTATGGTTATGAGAAGTTCTCTCAAAGTAGGAAGATTTCCTATGGTTTATAATGGTGGAAATGACTTATAGGTCAAATAGTGAAAGAGACTTGATCAAATAGTATTTTTCCTTGCATTAAAATTGTGAACTGTATGCACATTTGTACTCACATAACAAGAAACGCATGTTAATCTCAGGTCTAAATGCGCACAATGCGCATTGAGTTCGGAATGTAAGCAGATTGACCTGACCACCTAGGTGGACTTTCTTGAATTTTATTCCTATCTTAGTTCAGTGTAAATGCAATCAGTCCAGCCTATCCACTGTGGTATACATTCTATAGGAAGAGAGACTGCAGATTCTTTCAAACAACAACTTCATTGTAAGATTTTGAAAAATTTAGCAATTTCAACAACCACTCATATAGTTCCGAGTTGAAAAGCCCAACGAACACAGTTGGCTCTTTCCTTTTATAGAAAGTAAATAATCTTATCTATGTGACAGTTAGCAGATGTGAGGAATCAGGGCTGGGAAACAATTTGAGGTACTGTAACTCAGCTCCAGTGAGCTCCTGCCCAAGTCAAGCACTGTATTGCAGTTGTTATTTGATTTGTTAAGCAAATTATAACTACTGAACTTATTTAGGCTTGCCATGACAAAGACATTTTTATGATTAATTTTATTCATTTGTACAAATGTATACAATTTTCTTTTCACTTTGACATTATGAGTTATTTTGTGTAGATTAGTGACAAAAAAATGACAATTATATCCTACTTTGTAACACAACAAAATGTGAAAAAATCCAATGGAGGTGAATATACTGTATCCGATGGTCTGCTGTACAAATACAGTCATGCCTAGCATAATAAAATGGAAATGGACCTTTGAAAAAACAATGAAAGCACCAGAATACCATGTGATGTATAGGCTATATTTCATTTAGGCCTACTACTTGAATTGTGACCACAAACTAAGTTGCATAAATGGGAGGAAAAAGTGAGATCCGAACACAATGCAGCCAGAGTGCATGCATTTTAATACCAGGTATAATTGCAATAAATTCAAAGCCTGTGTTCGGAATGTAATCCTGTCACGGCTGTTCGACGAGGGATAATGCAAATGGGGTCTGAGAGAGTGCTGGGATTTTGGTTAGCCAAGGTGTTCTCTGAAGAGATGGGTTGTCGGCCTGCTCATCTGCAGATATGACCCCAGCACCGTACAGTCCGGGCACTTCTCTATATTCCCTATAAAGTCCACAACCCTCTCCACAGCTTCTTGGCTAAGCACAGTGGAGGCGTTCGCCTCAAATTTCCCAACTAAGTCCTCCTGACTCAATGGCTTCCTCCAGTGGCCGTAGAAGGTATTACACCTGGCTGTGACACTCTCCCCATGCTCCATCTCTACTGTCACCTCGCAGTACATCTTGTCGAAGCTGGGGTGGTTGTCTTGGGGGTTCTCGACTCTGACCTTGGCCAGGAGCTCCCTCAAGGCCAGCCTTTCTATCTGAGGCCCGCTGAAGGAGTTCACGGACACCTGGTTGTCCAGCAGGGCTGAGCAGGCATTGAACTGAAATGAATGCCTGGCCTGGTGCTCCATGGCTGGGAAGGGGCAGTCAATGTACCTGGAGGGAGGCACTCGGAGCACCACCTTCTGGACCTTACAGAGGTCAGGTTCTCCGGAGGCTCCAAGCTTAGCCCGGACTGCCAAGGCGGCATCCACCACCCAGTGCATTCCCAGGTGGGCCGGGAAGCGCTTGATGGCCACATCCTGCTCCTCCAAAACCCATCGAAACCCACCACCACAACCATCATTAGTCCCAGGGAGCTCCGAGGGACTATAGTCTGAGTAGAAGACCCCGAAGCCAGACTCGAGATCCAGGATGGCCTGACTTCCCTCCAGCCCCAGCAGGGCGAGCTTGGCGGCCTCCAGGCCTCTGCGGGCGGCATTGCCAGTGTGGAGGGGTTTGGTCTGGGTAGCTGCATTGGCCATGGGGGCCCCCGCGGAGGAGGCAGCGATAGCCAGAGAGTGGACACACTGGGCTGGGGAGAGGGCTAGGAGCTTAGCTGAAGCTGCTGCACTGCCCATCACTCCCACAACAGCAGGAGGGTGGAACCTGGGAGAGAAGAATCAAAAGTTTAGCACTGGGGGAAGATTGGAATTAGAAGCTCACCAGAAATGTGGTATTTTAGATTTGAGTGCAATAGCTAATGTGTGTCAAATACATCCTGTACAATGCATGTACTGTATATCTCTACTCACAAATATGATTTGAATAAGCAATTGTGACTACAAATATACAGTAATTATATTGGCAGTACAAAACAAACTGCCAACATATTTTGTACAAACAATAAAAACAAATTGCATGCATGCAAATCCACACATTTATTGGCATTCTCATTTATACCTTCTAGGTATATTGTGGGCCTCCTTGGAGAACCTCATGAGTCGCCCCTGCACCTCGATGCCTACGTTGAAGGCCAGCAGCAGGTCCAGGCCAGATGGCTGGGTGGGCAGAGTCTCTGCCAGGGCCAGGAGGGCAGGGAGCACCGCCCCAGAGGGGTGGGTTGCAGGGTGCCACGTATCATCAAAGTCCATAGAGTGCACCTGAGGCGAGGTACATTCAGAGAGGTGAAACGTTAAGATATAAATAGAGGGGGATCACGTGACCCCTGAACGAGATGGCCGCATGAACTAGCAGCTCCGCACAAGTAGTTTCCAATTCCTAATCTTATCTCCACTTCAAGTTTAAACTCATTTAGCTTTAGTCAAAAAGTCATGGCGGCTACAAAAGGCGACACTACAGGTGACATTTTTACCCGGACTCGAGCATTAGCGACGGAAAAAGCCTCCAAGAAGCAGCTAGCTTCAGAAAAAGCTAGCGCCATTAGCCAGGAGCAAGAGGACCCGTTCCCCCCCGAGGCCCAACGAATGCCAACCTCGCACTCTGTCGAAGACATCTTTTCTGAGCTGAGATCCCAACGTACAGAACTCAACACTAAACTAGATGCCATTAACGCTCAGCTCAGTGCGATAGGGGGCAAGGTGACAATCCTGGAAAATGCTTTGCCTGACATAAACAACAAGATAACCATAAACGCGGGGCGCCTGGACGAGGCAGAGGGGCGAATCCTATCCACGGAAAACTTATTGACAGACGCCATGGAAACAATAGCATATGCGGAAAAAAAATAGAGCAGCTGGAAGAGAAAACAGAGGACCTGGAAAACAGGGGGCGAAGGAATAATTGTGTTCTATTAAATCTGGGCGAAAAAGAAGAGGGAAACATGCCACTGATCCGCTACCTGCAAGACAAACTTCCCGAGTGGCTCCACCTGTCCACCGACAGGCCCATAGAACTCGAGAGAGCTCACCGAGCACTGAGGCCCCCACCAGCAGCCAGACAACCACCGCGCCCAATCACCATACGTTTCCTGAGATTTACTGACAAGGAACGAGTCCTACAGGCGGCGAAAACCAACACCATTACAGTGGGAAACGCCAAACTCACCTTACACCAGGACCTGTCAGCTGGAATATGCCGAAAGCGCCAAGAGTTTGACGAGGTGAAGAAATGCTCCATTGACCGAGGCATCTTTAGGGGATTCAAATACCCAAACGAGCTCAGGATTCTTCACCAAGGAGCCCTGCGACACTTCAAAACTCCCGAAGAGGCAAAACGTTTTTTGAAAGACAACCCCGGTCAATGAGAAATGGACCGATTACTGTTATTACTAAAGGAGGTAAGACAACATATAGCCAATATCCAAAGACCCACCCGCCCTGCTAAATGTCATTATAGCCGTCTAATCTATATTTATGTTCCTTTAGCTGAGAGGGATAGGCCCCATATTATAACCTAGGCCTACTATATGTAGGCTGGGCTATTGATTTTATTTTCTCCCTTTTTTAATGTGGTCTGGACGGGGGCTACGTTGTCATTTACTCAATACGGGGCGGAGAGGATGAGGCATTTCTTTGGTGGGGAGGGGGAGACGTTGTGCGTTGCTAACTGTTCCCGTTTGTTTTTTTTGGAACACAGAATTGTGACTGAGCGGGGAGGTAATAGATCCAACGGGATATGTCGAGTTGTTTGGGAACTCGGCTGGGGTGTTCAGAGATTGTTATTTTATGTAAACCATTTATTTTCCTTTTATGTGAACGCAGCTGTAACTACTATCCACCTTTACCCAGAGATGACTTGCACTAAAGTTCGATTACTGTTCGATGACGATGACTAGTACCTTAAATCTATTGACATGGAACTGCCATGGTCTAGGTCATGCAATAAAACGGAAAAAGATACTATGTGCTCTAAAAAAGGAAAAAGCAGACATCGCGCTATTGCAAGAGACACACCTCTGTGATGCTGAACATGCCAAACTCCGCAGAGCTTGGGTGGGACAGGTGTATTTCTCATCTTTCAAATCCAACAGTAGAGGTACAGCCATACTTATCCATAAGAATGTTCCATTCATAATTGACAAAAACATATCTGATCCGGAGGGGAGATTTATTTTGATAACTGGGTCACTGTATGGGCAACCAATTACTATCTTAAACATATACGCCCCTAACACAGATACTCCTGCTTTTATGTCGAAAATGATAACCCTGTTCAATGAGCATTGTGTTTCCTTTGGAGTGTTGGCCGGAGATTTTAATTGTACCCTGAACCCAACCCTAGACAAATCATCTCAAGTCCCCACCACAAATCCTAGATCTGCAAAGATGTTGAACTCTCTTACTAAAGAGATGGGACTGATAGATATCTGGAGAGAGACTAATAGCTCATCTATGGACTATACATACTACTCTAATGCCCATAACACCTACTCCCGTATAGATTACATTTTTATCCCAAAGAGTTTAATAAATTCAGCCACGTGTACAATCGGACCCATAGCGCTTTCGGATCACGCCTTTGTCCACCTCCGCTTTGACCTCTGCAAAAACATCCCGAGGTCAAAGAGCTGGAAATTCAACACCTCCATGCTATCAAACGAAGCATTCCATACATTGGTAACTACATGGATAGACAACTACACACAAGACAACAAAGATTCTCCTGTTTCTCCGGCCACAATGTGGGACGCTGCTAAAGCCACACTAAGAGGTCATCTAATTGCATATGCTTCCTCTAAGAAAAAAGCAATGGAAGCACACAGGCTAGATCTGGAGAGGGAGCTGGAACGCTGTGAAAAAGTACATAAACAATCCCCAGACAGCACCTCCTGGAGTCAACTTAAAGCAGCCAAAGCCAAACTGAATTTGGACTATCAATTAAAAAAAGAGCAGTCAGAGCGTACAATTATGGCTATCCGAACAGCAGAGGACGAGGTCACATATGACCCAAAAAAGATCAATTTAACTTTTCATGATTTTTAGTGCAAACTATATACCTCTGAGAGAAAACACACGGAGGCAGAACTCCACTCCTTCCTAGAGGGAATCTCGCTGCCTAAACTATCAGAGACCGACCAAGAAGATCTCAACTCCCTCTTCACTCCTGAGGAGATCCTGGAGGCAATTACCTCCATGCCACCTAATAAGTCCCCAGGCCCAGATGGATTCCCCAGAGAGTTCTACAAAGCTTTTTGGCCCCAGCTTAGCCCTATTTTCATGCCAATGCTGGAGGATTTTTGCAAAAACTGAGTTCTCCCAGACTCAATGCACACAGCTCGCATTACAGTGTTGCTCAAAAAAGACAAGGACCCTCTATCCTGCTCCTCCTTCCGGCCCATAAGCTTGTTGGATTTCGACTACAAAATAATTACCAAATTGCTCGCCAAAAGACTAAACACTCTTCTTCCCAAAATAATAAAAGCGGACCAAACTGGATTTATTAGAGACAGATACTCTTCTGATAACATTCGCCGTCTTTTTGATATTATTGATCAAGTAAACGCACAGAAGACACCTGTCCTGCTGGCTTCACTGGATGCTGAGAAGGCGTTCGACAGGATGGAGTGGAGCTTTCTGTTCTCAGTCTTAGAAAAGTTCAATATGGGCCCAAACTTTATTAAATTGATCAAATCACTATACTCTCATCCAAATGCCATGGTGACTACTAACGGACTGAACACAGATTCCCTTTGGGACGGGGCACAAGACAAGGGTGCTCGCTGTCCCCCCTGCTCTACTTGTTGGGGGCGGAGCCTCTGGCAGAGTTGATAAGGAGCAATCCAAGTATTACAGGTGTTCCTGCAGGCGGCCTGCAGCACAAGATTTCGCTTTACGCGGATGATGTCTTGCTCTACATATCCAACCCTGAGAAATCCCTTCCTCCCATTTTAGACACAATTGCTCAGTATGGCACGTTTTCAGGTTATAAGATTAATTTTAACAAATCCACTGTCTGCCCTCTCAATATTACACTCACCAGTTCTATGAAGACACTATGCCCATTCCAATGGAAGACACAGGGGTTTCAATACCTTGGGATATTCATAACACCAGATCTGAATAGGCTTTTCAAGGAGAATTATCTTCCACTCCTGGATCGAATCAAGAACAACCTCCAAACCTGGATCTCCCTCCCAATTAGCTTAGTAGGAAGAATTAATGTAATCCGTATGAACATCCTCCCTAGACTGAACTATTTATTTCAGATGCTCCCATGCTATCTCCCAGCTTCCTTTTTCAAAACAATTAACCAAAGCATCACCAAATTTATATGGGGCAATAAAAAACCTCGGATCAAGCTCTCCACTCTATCGAAACCTGAATCTAAGGGTGGTTTTGCCCTTCCCTCCCTTCAATTGTACTACTGGTCTGCCCAAATCCGCAACATGCTAACATGGATCACAAACAGACAAGAGTCAACGTGGAGCCAGATAGAAACCCAATCCTGTGGTTCATTGCCACTAAGCTCAACTATATTCATTAATAACTTTAGTGAAGTGGGCAACATAGCCAAAACATTTGTGATTTACAGCACCCTACTAGCGTGGAGGGACTGTAAGAAATACCTGGGAATCTCCTCCCAAATATGTTCTCACTCGCCTATAGTAGGCAACCCAGACTTGCCAAAAGCCCTGAGGGAGGCCAACTTTAATCTTTGGCATACTCTAGGAATCAGGACCTTTTCAGACCTATTTCATCAGAAGACCACTACACTGAAATCCTTTCAAGAGCTCTGCAGTGAATTCAATGTGCCAAGATCCCATTTTTTTAAAATATCTTCAAATTAGACATGTCATCTCCTCATTTACTTCCAAGAGGAGGTTTAGAACTCAGTTGAATGAAGTTGAAACCCTTCTTGTCACAGCACAATCCATTAAAGGCAAAATATCTTATATCTATAGACTCCTTTCTGAGAAAGGAGGATCCTCCTTTACTCCTTTGAAAATAATCTGGGAAAAGGACCTTGGTCTGACTATCAGTGATGAGTTATGGGCGGAGGTTTGCGACAGGGTATACTGCTCCTCTACTAATGTAAAAATGAAAGAATCTAATTACAATTTTTTTTACAAATTTTATTACACTCCCTTGAGACTCCATAGAATGAAAACAGACATTTCTCCTAACTGTAAAAGATGTACCTCTGAAAGTGGAACCTATATGCATGTATTTTGGAGCTGTAGAGAGATTGCCAGATTTTGGCAATCTATACATACTGCTGCACAGAAAATACTAGATGTACAGTTTGATATGACCCCGTGTCTCTATCTTCTTAATGCCCAGCAGGACTTTGTTCTTGATCCTGACAGAGAAAATTTGCTTATGACCATTACATACTTTGCTAAGAAATGTATTCTTCTATTGTGGGCCTCTAGTACCTCTCCTACATTTAAAATGTGGATTGACCAGATTGTTGACTTTCTCCCTCTTGAAAAGCTCACTTATGACCTCCACAAGAGACAGCCCAAGTTTGATAGACTCTGGTCACCACTACTCAACTATATTTCAAATTGGACAAAGTGAATGGGGGGATCAGGGAGATGAGCAGATGCGTGTTGTGTAAGGTGCTGTAAAATCTAAAAACTAATTATTGGCTCGTCATCTCAGCTAAGGCTGGAAATAGCTAATAAGAACCTTGATAGTGCTGCTGCAAGTTCTATATTTTAAATGTTGTTATAATTATTATTTGTGTGTGTGTGTGTGTGTGTGTGTGTGTGTGTGTGTGTGTGTGTGTGTGTGTGTGTGTGTGTGTGTGTGTGTGTATGTATGTATGTATGTATGTATGTATGTATGTATGTATGTATGTATGTATGTATGTATATATATATATATATATATATATATATATATATATATATATATATATATATAAAAACAATTTTTTATTATTATTATTTTTTTAAGTCTGTCACATCTGTGAATGTGGAATGTGTTTGGTTGGTTGATTGAAAACTTAATAAAACTTTAAATTGAAAAAAAAAAGATATAAATAGAATAGAGCTGATACGATGACCTATTCTACATGACAGACATGCATATCTGATACTAAATGCATTTCTGTCTGAATGTTCTGTGACATTGCACCCTCCTGAACAGGCTCCAGAAGTGAACAAAATGTTCAAATTTGGCCATACAAAATGTGCTACCACGGTTTGCTCTATTGAACACAACCCAGTTCAGGATTACAGATACTTTTGAGAAACTAGATGATTACTTCTTGGATTACTTATTAAATGCAGATAGGATGTTTGCGAGAAAAAAATACAGTATGACACTTTTCTGTTTACCAATGACATTCAATTCAGCCTTTAAAAAGGCGCAAGTTTAAGTTTTTTCCAACTAGTCTGATCACAAGTCAGAGACCACTATGATGACACACCAAGTGCGTTTGATTGATCATTTTTGTCTTCTTCTAATGCCTCTTAAGGGGAAAGTAATCCAAGGTAACTAAAAATAATCAGATTACGTTACTGAGTTTGGGTAATCCCAAAATTACGTTACTGATCACAATTTTGGACAGGTTCTGTAAATGGATTACATTTAGAAAGTAACCGACCCAAGTATTAGGTCACTAACAACTTGAGGAAGTGAAACATACAGGGGGAATTGTGATAAAACTGAGTACTGAATAAAATGCATTCTCTTATTAATATTAACATCTTATAAATATTAACATTTCAGAGTATAACGCGTCAATCAAATCTCAATTAAAACGTCAACATTTACCACAGAGAAAAATAAGGACAAAGGGAGGGATTTGAATAGGAATATAATGAGATTAAGAGGAACATTGAAAGATAAATCACTTGGTAAGTATATGGGGGCGCACTGTATGTGAGATGTCTTACCGCTATGCCATTGACGAAGGCAGCATACTGGGGTGGCAGTGTCATCCCAGATCCTCCCCACACACTGCTCCTCTCCACTGATTTGAAGAACTAAGATCATACACCATCAACAGCATCAGAAACTCTGAGGGTGGACCGATTAGTAACCTGCCTCTAGTCAACCATATAAGTCCCCATTTTAGATTTTAGGGTCTAAATATCACAATTGTGCTAAAAATATCTCGTACATTATCATTGTTAACTCAGGATATCGTTTTTCAACAATAAATGTTGAAAAATAACTGTAGGGGCAATGGCATATGGCATATATGGTATGTAGCAAATGGCATACATAACTATAAACATGTAAACAATTGAAAATAAAAAGTATATACAATCAGAAACATATTTTGGTGTAAAAATATGACCATACTGTACAGTATATGCCGAGATTGATATCAAAGTTTACAGCCACGTGCCCATTGTGGCACGTGTCATTTCTGTTTACACGCAGAAATGCCACAAGCACAGCCATATACACTGCTGCTTGCCTGTTTCCTTGTCTGTTGTGAAGTACAGTACTTATATATAGTTTACCTGGCTGTACTGTAGAGCTTTGCTGAAGACCGCTGTACTGGTCCCCAAGAGCCCCACTCCCAACGTGTCCAGCATCATCCTCTTACTCCTGCGGATCACAGTATCTGTCAGGTGAACTGCGTTGAGGCTGGAGATGGCCGCGCCAAAACTCTCTGTGACACTCTGGAAGAGACAGAGGAGTTCACGTTTTATTGCTACCCCGACAGCAGTCAATTCCAACTGAAATCAATGGGGATAGCATGGAGCCCTTATAGCAATAGTAGTTATTCTCACTGTAGGCAAAGAACCCAAGTGAAGTAACATCAATTTTGTCTATCTAACTACTAGCATGAGATCCACTTTGCAAATATGCCTTTGTCTTGCAGAATCTTGTGCCAAACAAAGTACACTAAAAGTTGTTTGTGTAACACTGACATGATGGGAAACCTTGCGTAGCATTGTGCCGCCCCTACTATCCCTTGTCTCCTTTTGGCTGTGTACATGACCAGGGATCCCTTTTATATCATAAGAGAAGGCATTTCTCAATACTGGTTTACAAACTTTCCAGAATGGCCAAACCAAGGCATGCTTACTGAGGTGTGGGAACTTTCATGACAACCAAAGACAGTTTTACTTCTACTTGTCTTTTTTGATTGCTAGTACCACATTTCATTCCTTTTATGGTCTTGTCCTAATGTGTTGTATTGTCTATGTGTTTATATTTGAGTATTGTCATGTGCATTGTCCTCAGTTCTTTATGATTGTCATGTCATTTAGCATACGCTCTCATCCAAGCGACTTAGTCGGTGCATCCTAGTAAGGTATGTAAAACAACCACATATTAAAGTCATTGCAAGTTAAAAAAAACATTTTAAAAAGCTGCTATTAGAAAAATGAGTGCTAGAAAGAAAATATAAGTGTGAGTGGGGGGGGGGGTTCAGACATTTTCGGAAGATGGGGACAGTCTGATGGTTGTCGAGGGGGAGCTTGTTCCACCATTGGGGTACCAGGACAGAGAAGAGCTTTGACTGGGATGAGCGGGAGTTGGCCCCTCCATCAAAGGGGTGGAAATGCCGAGCAACCAGAGGTGGCAGAGCGTAATGCTCAGCTCTGGGTATAGTGACTGAACCAGATGATTTGAAGACAAGGATTAGACTATCCATGCAGAAAAAAGTACTAATGCATTATTGTTTAGTATTATAGTATTCTAGGAAAGCTTTAATCAATTTTATTCCAGCCATTTCACATGACTACTACTAGGGTCATGAGAAAAAGATCAGAGTTCACAGTGATTCTAATAAGCAGATTTGAGGAACTCAAGCATGCCACTGCGTTTCGTAACTTCAGTTTTTTTGAGACCCACACACACTGGACATTTGACGCTGACTCTGTAATTTGTAAATCCAGGAATTCCCCCATTTGGTTCAATGGATATGGAAATGAAACAAAGCTACAATGTGAGCTATAAGCACATTGACTAAAACCACTGCAGAATCCTAGACACAACAGCTTGCATGCGTGTGTTCAGATTCCCCCTTGGAATGCCTAAAAAGATACCACATCAAATAACACATACTTGATATAGGCTACATGATATGTGTTTTTTGATGTCAGTCTCTTATTTTCCCTTTCTTACCCCTGTCCTGCGGCTGCCCTGCTTTCACATGAGTTGTCTGAAGAGACGACAATGAGCCACAAAGGAGAAACACTGTGTTTCCACCTTGGGACCACCAGAGTTCACTGTTGGACAGCTTTCTGTAATTGAAACGCTCAATTGATATTCTAAACCAATGACTCACTCATCCCCAGGGTCCAGTTTTTCAGAACTTTCAGAATGATCCGGATTCTGTAATGCGCTTTTTTTCAATCCAGGATCAGATCGATCTGGCTTTTTTTTGCCCGTTTTTCCGAAAATAATCGGATAGGATTATTCTGATCCAAGATAACAGAATATCAAGAACACAGAATCTGGATTTAATGCTTTGAACAGACCTACACTTTGCCATCTACTACACCGTGCCATCTCCTACACTTTGCCATCCACTGGATAGGTTATGGTACTACTTCTACACTGTCATAGGAAAACAGATATGAGTAAACTACATGTATAAAAGGTACCTAAGATAACAAATAAAAGAGCCTGCATATCACTAATTTGACACTTCTTAATATAACAACTGACCACATACCTAAACTGCAGTCAAATGAACATAATGAACATTTGGTTTTCAGGAGTAATAGGGCATTCATGTGCTCGTGGGAAACTAGGTAACAGGAGGTCGTACATCCGACATAATTGTGTGCAAGTGCTATTGAAGTCGGACCAATTTTTCAACCAATAAGATTTTAACTATCTTGATAAAATAGCTAACGTTGCTAATAATAAAGTAAGCTAGCTTGATTAACATTGAAAATATGGTCAAACTAGCTACAATATCCACATTGATAAGTGTAATTGTCAAAAAAGGTGAAAGGTCAGTGCCGAAAAATCCCAACTTGGCAACTCGGGTAACAAAAGGTTTCCCACTTGTAATTACAATTTGGAAGGTCTGATTTTAAACCTAACCTTAACTTAAAAAGTCTTAAGTCTTAAGGGGGTAGATCAGCTTTAATATTGCATATAGATTGTAGATAGCTGTCGGCGTATCCTAGCTATCCTGCTTCTCATGGGCCTGTGAAAGGTTCCACGAATTGTGTGAGGGGAAGGAATAGGCAGATTTCTGCATCCCCTTCTCCGGCCATTGTATTGGACAGTTCAATGGTAAGAAATGTCTCAGTCTCTGGAGCAAAATATGTGTGCTATCCAGGAGCACTAGTACAGGACATCCATAAGCTGCTCCCAAAAATGTTAAACCTGCATCAGGAAATTGAGTCTATCATAGTTAATGTGGGATTCAATGACATTATGAAGGGCAGCTCAGAACAGCTGACAATGAATTTTAAAGAACAAAATGACACCAACAAACACCCTATAATATCTGGCCCTCTGCCCTCCCTAAATCGTGGCATTGAACGCTACGAGACTAATGCAGCTCTGTGAGTGTAAATTTTTTTGACAATTACCTTATGGAAACAAATCGTGTTTTATCATTTTGATTCCTGGATCATTTCATTGCATTATAAGGCTGCGTTGGGTCAATGATTTATCAATTACCCAAGCCCAGCTCAGTTAATCCCTACCATTGTGTCACTGAGTTGTCATGATGCTTCCGCAAATGTACATTATCCCAGGAATGTTGGAAGACACAATGTAAGTAACCTAATTTATGCCCCTCTAACTGCCCTAAATGCCTCTGCCCTAATATGTCCACTGTGTGCAGCTCACCCTGCACTAACATAAATAACATGAGCATGTCTACTTTTGCTCAACTTCACAGGAAAGCAATGAAAACAATCAAGCATTCCTGAAAAGTACGAAACATAGCCCACGTTAACATACGTAGCTTAAGAAACAAGGTTCATGAAATCAATCATTTGCTAGTACCAGATGACGTTCATATTCTGACAATCTCTGAAACTCACATAGATAATACCTTTGATGATACAGTGGTAGCAATACATGGTTATAACATCTACAGAAAAGACAGAAATGCCAAATGTGGAGGTGTTGCCATTTAGATTCAGAACCACATTCCTGTGAAGCTTAGAGAGGATCTCATGTTAAATAATGTTGAAGTAATATGGCTACAGGTTCATCTGCCTACCTAAACCCCATTTGTGTGGGAAGCTGCTATAGACCACCAATTGCTAAAATTTAGTATCTGGATAACATGTGTGAAATGCTTGACAATGTAGTATGTGATATCAACAGAGAGATATATTTTCTGGGTGATTTAAATATTGACTGGAATTCTTCAAGCTGCCCACTCAAGAAAAAGCGTCAAACTGTAACCAGTGCCTCAGTCAACCTACCAGGGTTGTTACAAACAGCACAGGAATGAAATCATTAACATGTATTGATCACATCTTTACTAATGCTGCACATTTGCTTTAAAGCAGTATCCAAATACATCAGATATACTTATCACAATAAGCCATATCTAGGAAAACCAAAGTTCCAAAGGCTGGGCCTAATATAGTGTATAAGCAGTGGTGATTTTAGCATCTAAATCTTCAAAATGTAAAAGGCACTCGCACATCTGAGCTATCTTTTTTGCAGGTGCATGGTAACAGTTGAATAAATTAGAAAAAAGAAGAAACCCGCACACTGCTCTTGCTAGTCTCACTGCTCTTTAATAAGCTTTACATATCGGCCTCAAGGCCTTCGTCAAAGCTTTTGTGAGTTTTTTTAAATTACCACCCTTATGTAGACATAGCTCCGCCCACATCCATTCCATGCATCGAATGGGGTTGGAGTCGAGGGAAAATAAGTGTTACCAAATATATATATCAGCTATGTTTTTTTAATGCAGTAAATGAGGCTGAATGAACTGTTTCGCTGCCAGACAAGGCTCCACTGATAGCCAGGTGTAGCAGTGGTAAGGATTCACTCTATGGTGCTGAAAAGAAAGCTCTGCTGTTGGGACAGCTTTCTGTAGGCCCTAACAGTTTGTGGGCACCGTTTGTCACTGTTATAGTGCAATTAATGTATTGTTTAGTGTTGTGTAGTGGCTTTGCTGGCATGCATCTAAAACATTTTTTGTTTGTTTTCCCGACAAAGATTTACATGCTGAGAAAAAAGAAGAAACCCGCACACTGCTCTTGATAGTATCACTTCTCTTTAATAAGCTTTACATATCGGCCTCAAGGCCTTCATCAGAGCTTTTGTGAGTTTCAAAAAAATGTGCACCCTTATGTAGACATAGTTCCACCAACATCCGTTCCATGCATCGAATTGGTTTGGAGTCTAGGGAAAATAAGTGTTACCAAATATAGCAATGTGCATTTCATAAATATTCGAATAAGGTGTGTACATAAAACGTATTAAACACGTCTGTAAAACCACAATGAGGACATCGACCCACCAGGTAAGTTTTCATAAATCATTTGGTACAGAGCAATAAAAACGTTAAGAGTAATCTGAAATGGGAGCGTTAATTCATGTTCACATTTACAACATAACATACATAGGCATTTCATCATTAAGACCTTTAGAAAATAGTGTCTCTTTTACTCAGAGTATTATTTATATCACCTCCCCTGTCTGATCTTAACGTTCTCTATGCCACAAAATCTAAAGGTAGAAATATCATGTTTTTGGTCATTAAAATGTACTGCGACTGGATAATCCCTGTCGTTTCTCCTGATTGAACTTTTATGTTCACTAATTCTCTGTTTGAGAGAACGAGAGGTTTTACCTACATAACACAGCCCACATGGACATTTAATCATGTAGATAACATGGGTGGTGGAGCACGTTATAATGTAATTTATTTGGAACCGTTTTCCTGTATGTGGGTGGCGTAAATATTCACACTTCATCATATTGTTGCATTGTGCACAACCTCTGCATTTATAGCATTCGGAACAGAGCATAAAAGAGCCTGGCTTATTTTCTTTTGTGACTGGCAGTTGGCATGGACCAATTTATCGCGTAAATTGCGACCTCTCCTATATACAATGTGGTGGATTCTTAAATTCAGCTGGGTCTGATGATAAAACATGCCAGTGTTTCTTGACCGCATCTCCCACTTTTCGTGAGTTCAAAGTATATGTGGTGATGAACATTACAGAGTGTTCTTTAGCTGTAGTGGGTCTTTTTTTGCAGCAGTTCATCTCGTGTTTTCCCCAATGACAAAATAAGAGTTTCATCCACACGTGGAGAGTAGCCTCTTCTTAGAAACCTGTTGCGCATCTCCGCTGCTTTTTCTAGACCGTTCTCTGTGGAGAGTGGCATATACCGCGCAGTCTGAAAAACGGGTTTCGTGGAAGTCCTCTTTTTAATGGCTCAGGGTGGAAGCTGTAATATAATATTTCTGTCCGTTTCTTTTCTATACAGAGTTGTAAACAGGGTTCCATTTGATTTCTCAATCTACATATTAAGGTAATGAACACGTTTAGTATCACATTCAATAGTGAATTTGAGATTGGGCTCAATGTCATTGGGTAATGCCATAACGTCTGACAGCTCTTCTCCCGTTCCTCCCCATATGCAAAACGTTTCGTCAATATATCGATACCACTTCAGGACTTTATTAAAAAATTGATTTTCGTTTTCATTGTTTCTTTTTGTAACAGTATTTTTTATTGTAATTTCACAATGTTAACCCATATTAAAGATACAACAAAGACAAAGCAAAACAACAGCCCTCACTTACACATACCTGCATACATATATACATACATACACAGATATATATATATATATATATATATACAGTACATACATACACACCATCTTCCTCTCCCCGCTCTGCGCTTCTCACCCCATCCCCATCATTGCGTCTCTCAATACATACATTTTAAACAAACATACCAACAGAAATTAAACAAAAAAGCTCAGTTTAAACCAAGAAGTTAGGTTCCACACATGGAACGTACAGTGTAATTCTGAAATACATAGATCACCACCATTCTAAGAGAATCCTTGCAGCATAATAGCTGATATCTCAGGTTCTAGGTAATTTAGATTAGGTTCCCATACTTTGTAGAACTGATCTGTTTTAGAATGTAATGTACATGTCAGATATTCCAATGGCACTTATTCAAATAGTATCTTATGCCAATCTTTAATAGAAGGAACCTGATCACTAATCCACTGTAAAAGGATGTTTTTCCTCGCTGCGAAGGTAAGGATGTTGTAAAGTCTCCTCTTAACCACAGAAGTAACATGCCTACTAGGGAGACCTGACAGTAAAGAAATTGGATCCAATTTTAGATCAACCCCTAGGATCTTTTCAATTTCTTGCAGAACACCAGACCAGTGTCTTTGTATTTTGGTACATGACCATAAACAAGGTGTTAGGGTGCCTGTGTCAGTTTTACATTTGAGACAATGAGGAGAAGAGGAAGAGGGGCTAAAAGCATGTCTGTGATTTGGGGATATATGCAATCTGTGTATTATTCTGAACTGGATTGCTCTAGTACGATTACATAGAGATATTGTTTTAGCATATCTCCAAATGTCCTCGCACATCTCTTCATCAATAGTAACAGACAATTCTTTCTCCCACACTTGTTTCACCCTCTGTGTGTCGACCTTAAAGCATCATAAGGACCTTAAAGCATCATAAAACTGCCATATAGACATTTACCTTGTGGGGAAAAAAGCTTTCTTTCAATGACAGACACATCAGGGTTGCCAATTAAGGTGGTGCTCTTCAAAATATGTCTTACTTGTAGGAAGAGGAAAAAGTACTGCTTTGGGAGTCGGCATTTCTTAACCATCTGCTCAAATGACTATAAAATCTTATCAGCAAATAAGTCATTTAGTCTGCGTATGCCCTTATTAAGCCAAAAGTTAAAGCCAGCATCCAGCAATCCTGGACCAAAATCTGGGTTGTTAAGAGCAGTGGTTAGTTTGGACCTTCCCAAAAGACGTTGAACTGACCTCCATACTTTGAGTGTGTTAAGTGTAATGGGATTATTGCAGTGATCTGTTACAGACTAGAAACTTCTGGGGGAAAAAAATCCTGTAAGGGGTATTTTGAAAGAGAAGTCTCAATGTCTAAACAAATAGAGGAGTCATCATTTGTGATCCAGTCAAAAATATAACATAGGTGGGCACACCATTGATAGAACCTGATATTGGGCAGATCCAAGCCACCCATAGAACTTGGCAGCTGCAATATTGCCATCTTAAGTCTTGGCTTGCATTTACTCCATATAAAGGAACTTAGCCATCCATTTACATCCTTTATTACCTTATTGGAGAGTAATACTGGGATCATTTGGATTGGGTAAAGTAGTCTAGGTAAAATGTTCATTTTCAAGAGGGATATTCCACCCAACCATGAAATCAGAAGAGAGTTCCAGCGCTCCAGATTCTATCTTATTGTATCAAACAAGGGAACAAAATTGGCTTTGTACGTTTGCTGGAATTTAGGAGTTACAAATATACCCAGATACGTAAAACCTGAGGGAGACCATTTAAAAGGGAAGGGGGAGAAGTATTAGGTACAGAGTGAAGGTTACCAAGTGGCATAGCCTCTGATTTAGTTAAGTTAATCTTGTAGCCTGAGAATTCGCTGAATAATTCAATAATATTAACAAGAGAAGTAATTGAAGTCTCGGGACTAGAGATGAATATCAGGACATCATCAGCATACAAGCTTATTTTATGGTGAACATCACCAATGAGCAGCCCCTGTATAGCAGGCGTTACCCTGATGGCCTCGGCCAGTGGTTCCATAGTGAGTGCAAATAGGAGAGAGGACAAAGGACAGCCCTGTCTGGTACTTCTATGTATAGAGAAGCTATTTGACCATAGCCCGTTAGTAAGGACAGCAGCCTGAGGATCATCATATAAAACTTTCACCCATTTTATAAAGTTGTCCCCTAGACCAAATTTAGTTAGAGCAAAGAATAGGTAAGACCACTCCACACGGTCAAATGCTTTCTCAGCATCTAGGGAGAGCACAAGACCATCCATAGCACTTCGTTGGTAGGAATTAAATTAAGAAGCCGCCTGACATTGTTACATGACTTTACGGCCCTTAATGAAGCCAGCTTGGTCTCCTTTCACAATTAGTGACAGTGAGTCCTCTAATCTTGTGGCAAAAATTTTAGAAAGCAATTTTCTATCCTCATTCAGAAAGGGAAATGGGTCTGTACGAGGAACAAGACTCTGGGCATTTTCCCTTTTTGAGAATAAGTGATATGTTGGCTTCTCTCAGTGTTTGAGGAAGCTGATCATTTGAAAATGAGTGGTTAAACATATCACATAATGGATCAAGGATCAGGCCATGGAACTCCTTATAGAACTCACTACAAAACCCGTCTGGTCCTGGGGCCCTACCATTTAGCAGATTATTAATTGCAAACATTATCTCTTCCTCGGTAATAGGGGCATTAAGGAGAGACCTCTGTTCTTCGGAGATAACTTGTCGTGGGATAGGGGGAAGCATTTTCACTTTTGAATGAAAAGCGTGCCCAGAGTAAACTGCCTGCTCCTCAGTCCCAGTTGCTAATATATGCACATTATTAGTAGATTTGGATAGAAAACACTCTGAAGTTTCTAAAACTGTTTGAATGATGTCTGTGAGTATAACAGAACTCATATGGCAGGCAAAAACCTGAGAAACAATCGAACCAGGAAGTGGGAAATCTGAGGTTGGTCGATTTTCAACTCAGCCCCTATTGAAGATACAGTGCGATATTGGTCATGTTGCACTTCCTAAGGCTTCCACTAGATGTCAACAGTCTTTAGAACCTTGTCTAATGCTTCTACTGTGAAGTGGGGTCGAATGAGAGGGGATTGAGTAAGGTCTACCATGAGCTGAACATGCGCTGACCATACACGTTCATGTAAGAGCGAGCTCTGTTCTATCGCATTTCTGAAGACAAAGGAATTCTCCGGTTGGAACATTATTGAAGATTTATGTTCAAAACATCCTAAAGATTGATTCAATACATCGTTTGACATGTTGCTACTGACTGTAACGGAACTTTTTGACATTTCGTCTGCTTTTAGTGAACGCGCTTCGTGACTTTGGATTTGTTTACAAAACGCGCTAACAAAAGTAGCTATTTGGACATAAATGATGGACATTACCGAACAAATCAAACATTTATTGTGGAACTGGGATTCCTGGGAGTGCATTCTGATGAAGATCATCAAAGGTAAGTGAATATTTATAATGTTATTTCTGACTTCTGTTGACTGCACAATATGGCGGATATATTTTTATCTTGATCGGGCTCTGAGCGCCGACCTCAGATTATTGCATGGTTTGATTTTTTCCGTAAAGCTTTTTTGAAATCGGACACAGCGGTTGCATTAAGGAGAAGTGGATCTAAAATTCCATGTATAACACTTGATCTTTGATCAACGTTTATGATGAGTATTTCTGGAAATTGATGTGTCTCTCTGCAAAATCACCGGATGTTTTTGGAACTACTGAACATAACGCGCCAATGTATACTGCGATTTTTTGATATAAATATGAACTTTACCGAACAAAACATACATGTATTGTGTAACATGAAGTCCTATGAGTGTCATCTGATGAAGGTCATCAAAGGTTAGTGATTAATTTTATCTCTATTTCTGCTTTTTGTGACTCCTGTCTTTGGCTGGAAAAATGACTGTGTTTTTCTGTGATTTGGCGGTGACCTAACATAATCGTTTGTGGTGCTTTCGCTGTAAAGCCTTTTTGAAATCGGACACTGTAGTGGGATTAACAACAAGATTACCTTTAAAATGGCATAAGATACTTGTATGTTTGAGGAATTTTAATTATGAGATTTTTGTTGTTTGAATTTGGCGCCCTGCACTTGTTGTCATATCGATCAGCCATAAGAAGGTTTAAGCCATTGTGCCACAACTTTGGAAGTATGGTTGGGGTCAATGTCCATTTGGAAGACCCATTTTTAACCAAGCTTTAACTTCCTGACTGATGTCTTGAGATGTTGCTTCAATATATCCACATAATTTTCCACCCTCATGATGCCATCTATTTTGTGAAGTGCACCAGTCCCTCCTGCAGCAAAGCACCCCCACAACATGATGCTGCCACCCACGTGCTTCACGGTTGGGTTGGTGTTCTTCGGCTTGCAAGCCTCCCCCTTTTTCCTCCAAACATAACGATGGTCATTATGGCCAAATAGTTCTATTTTTGTTTCAAAAGACCAGCGGATATGTCCCCATGTGCAGTTGCAAACCGTAGTCTGGCTTTTTTATGGCGGTTTTGGAGCAGTGGCTTCTTCCTTGCTGAGCGGCCTTTCAGGTTATGTCGATATAGGACTCGTTTTACTGTGGATATAAATACTTTTGTACCTGTTTCCTCTAGAATCTTCACAAGGTCCTTTGCTGTTGTTCTGGGATTGATTTGCACTTTTCGCACCAAATTACGTTCATCACTAGGAGACAGAACACATCTCCTTCCTGAGCGGTATGACGGCTGCGTGGTCCCATGGTGTTTATACTTGCGTACTATTGTTTGTGCAGATGAACGTGGTACCTTCAGGCGTTTGGAAATTGCTCCCAAGGATGAACCAGACTTGTGGAGGTCTACAATTTCTATTCTTAGGTCTTGGCTGATTTCTTTAGATTTTCCCATGATGTCAAGCTAAGAGGCATTGAGTTTGAAGGTAGGCCTTGAAATACATCCACAGGTACACCTCCAATTGACTCAAATTGTCAATTAGCCTATCAGAATCTTCTAAAGCCATGACATTCTTTTCGGAATTTTCCAAGCTGTTTAAAGGCACAGTCAACTTAGATTATTTCACTTAGTGTACATACACTGTCTGCAAACAATTGTTGGAAAAATTACTTGTGTCATGCACAAAGTAGATGTCCTATCCGACTTACCACAACTATAGTTTGTTAACAAGAAATGTGTGGAGTGGTTGAAAAACGAGTTTTAATGTGTATGTAAACTTCCGACTTCAACTGTATGTACCTGCTGAAAAATCCAAGTTATCTAACTCCAAATCTATACTTTTGTAAAAAACATGTTGAAAGATGTGAGATCTCACATTATTATGATGTGTGTCTCTCTCTGAGGCATGATAAACTATCAATGTTCGCTAACAATAAAGATACTAATAAACAAGTCAAGGTACCTACCTGAAAATATTATTCCTCTTCACTGCCACTTCAAGAAGATATTTACTAAAATAGTCTGAGCTTCATATGTCTCACCAGACAGCATGAGGTTGCTGTCTAAATCTGATAATATGAATATACAGAATCTACAGTGGGCATAAGAAATACAGTATTGTATGTTAGAGTCATTTTTACAGGATGCCTTCAATTACAGTTAATAACAGTATTTTTCAGCATTTTACCCACAGTGCAGTGCAATCTACAGCATTAATGCAGTAAAACACATTTATGGTATTTTTCAAATCAAAATCAAATCAAACTTTATTTGTCACGTGCGAATACAATACAAGTGTATACCTTACCATGAAATCTTACTTACAAGCCCTTAACCAACAGTGCAGTTCAAGAAATAGTTAAGAAAATATTTACCAAATGAACTAAAGTAAAAAATTATAAAAAGTAACACAATAGAATAACAATAACGAGGTTATATACAGGGGGTACCGTTACCGAGTCAGTGTGCAGGGGTACAGGTTAGTCAAGGTAATTTGTACATGTAGGTATGTGTGAAGTGACTATGCATAGATAATAAACAGCGAGTAGCAGCAGTGTACAAAGCAAATGGGGGGAGGGGGGGTCAATGTAAATAGTCCGGTGGCCATTTGATTAATTGTTCAGCAGTCTTATGGCTTGGGGGTAGAAGCTGTTAAGGAGCCTTTTGGTCCTAGACTTGCCACTCCGGTACTGCTTGTCATGCGGTAGCAGAGAAAGCAGTCTATGACTTGGGTGACTGGAGCCTCTGACAATTTTTGGGGCTTTCCTCTGACACCGCCTAGTATATAGGTCCTGGATGGCAGGAAGCTTGGCCCCAGTGATGCACTGGACCGTACGTACTACCCTCTGTAGCGCCTTACGGTCAGATGCCGAACAGTTGCCATACCAGGCGGTGATGCAACCATTCTAAAGTGTTTTACTGTTGCAATTACAGAAAAGTATTACAGTGTAGTCTATTACAGTAAAATATTGCAGTTCAGAATAACAAATAGGCAAATTAATAAACAATTAGGCTATTTTTCACAGGTACAAATATGCCAGACGGTGGATTAAAATCAATATTGTGATCCAAACATTTTCTATGGTTACCTGACCTAGGCCGGGAATCAGGCCATTCGCGGGCTATAGCCTCGGCACTGATGCTTTTAACATACATTTTAGATTGAGATGATATATACTGTGAATTGGATCTCCGCAAACGTGGGGACATTGCTTTTAAAAGCCGAAATGCCAATAACCCGCAAAAAAATCTTGTCCCTTTAAATGTATGACTTATTCAATGTACCTTTCTTGTAACATGACTGATCTGGGCTAATAGAGAAAACGATAGCAGTACGATATCCCCACTGAGCAAAAACTGGTTGAATCAACTTTGTTTCCATGTCATTTCAACCCCAAAAATCAATAAGATGATGTTGAATCAACGTGTAAAACTAATTGGATTTGCAAAAAGTCATCAACATAAGGGTATTTCGTCTTGTTTCCCACCAACTTTTAACCTAAATCCAATGACATGGTGACATTTGGTGTTGATTTTACATTGAATTCATGTTAGTTTAAATCAAATTTAAATCAAAACTAAACTTTAAACTGACGTCTGTACCCAGTGGGTCCTGTCTCCCCTAGTCTCACCATTGTCATAGAATGCAGTCATAGACTAGGCCTACTGTAGGTCTGTTGTTGGTAAAGAGTTAACAGTCATCATTCAAATCAGCTGTCTACTCTCTCCTCCCCTCGCAAGCACAGCATTACATAAACAAACCGCTAGACTTTGTCTCATTATTATAGGGATTCCAGTCGGTGACAGTGACACAGAACTGCGCGTAAAGATGGCAATGACGGACACAGAGCGGGGGAGCTCCAATCGAGCCGAGTCTGGGTCCCCATTCTCTGAGATAATTGAACTGAATGTCGGGGGACAGGTGTATGTGACACGGCACATAACTTTGGTCGCCGTCCCAGACTCGCTCCTCTGGACCATGTTCAGCAAGAAGGCTCCAAAGGACCTGGCGCGAGACGGCAAAGGGCGCTACTTCTTGGACAGGGACGGTTTCTTGTTCCGTTATATTTTAGACTACCTGCGGGACCTCAACCTGGTGCTGCCTGATTTTTTCCCCGAGAAAAGCCGGCTGCAGAGGGAGGCTGAGTTTTTCCAGCTGCGGGACCTGTCCAAGCGCCTGAGCCCCAGGATGAGCAAAGAGAACTCCATCAACGAGGAGATTTGCCAGAGCGACACCGAGGAGGGTGCGCTTCAGTGCGGCACCGGGTCCTCCGGCGTTGGCATGGAAACTTTGCGCATGATGACTGCAATGAGCAGCGCTCACTCCCAGTCTCTGGAGTCCAGAAAGTCGGGCTACATCACAATTGGATACCGGGGATCGTACAATATAGGGAGAGATATCCAAACCGACGCGAAGTTCAGGAGAGTGGCGCGCATCACGGTGTGCGGGAAAACTTCCCTTGCCAAAGAGGTGTTCGGGGACACTTTGAATGAGAGCAGGGACCCCGACCGGCCACCGGAGAGGTATACGTCCCGTTACTACCTGAAATTCAATTTCCTTGAGCAGGCGTTTGACAAGCTGACCGAGGTTGGCTTTCACATGGTGGCTTGTAGCTCCACGGGCACATGCGCCTACACCAGCAATGACCCAAACGAGGATAAAATCTGGACGAGTTATAACGAGTATGTGTTCTGTCGGGACTAAAATGTTAATATGGTCACCACCTGAGCCCACCCGCTGCCAACAGAAAATTACTGTTTTGTGTTTACTTGTGTAAATAGGCATCTCATAATTTCCACAAAGAGAATAGGGCCTGCATATTTGATCTTTGACATTGTCTCCAGCATATATTCTTCCATGTCATTATTTAAAATCTCTTTACATATTTAATGGAAAATACCCACAGCCTATAGGTCAATACACACTAACCTAGAATTCCGGATGTTATCATATGTTAATTTGCCTTGTGGAGGTGGCTATTGAATTAATTAATTTAATGACATCTTACACACACGCACATGTAACAGATGTCCCATGGAGACAAGAAGACGGGTCATACTTAATAATTCTCTTGAGTTGTGTTTTTAAAGAAAGGACTGTCCAGCCAGCGATCCCAGATTGGTGTTTCTTCGGAAGATAGACACAAAGAAGCACATTAGATGTGCCGGACAACAATATGTTGATGGCTGTAGATTAGTGATTTGTCTTTTAGCATGGAAATAACTGTGAATTAGCAGGGAGCTAATGCGACCATTACAATTAGGGCATGCTAGCTAACTTGCTCTTACAGCAATAACATACAAAAGCACACCCCAGGAAGCCCTCAATATCTAACAGGGAACACACACACACACACATATACACTAATTATACAAAACATTAAGGATACCTGCTCTTTCCATGACATAGACTGACCAGGTGAATCCAGGTGAAAGCTATGATCCCTTATTGATGTGACTTGTTAAATCCACTTCAATCAGTGTAGATGAAGGGGAGAAGACAGATTAAAGGATGATTTTTAAGCATTCAGACAATTGAGACATGGATTGTGTATGTGTGCCTTCAGAGTGTGAATGGGCAAGACAAAAGATGTATGTGCCTTTGGACGGGGTATGGTAGTAGGTTCCAGGCGTCAAGAACTGCAACGCTGCTGGTTTTTCATGCTCAACAGTTTCTCGTGTGTATCAAGGATGGTCCACAACCCAAAGTACATCCAGCCAACTTGACACGACTGTGGAAAGCATTGGAGTCAACATGGGCCAGCATCCCTGTGGAACCCTTTCAACACCTTGTAGTCCATGCCCCGACGAATTGAGTCTGTTCTGAGGGCAAAAGGGTGGTGCAACTCAATATTAGGAAGGTGTTCCTATTGTTTGGTATACTCAGTCTATCTATCTATCTGTAAATGTACATAGTGAACTCATACACATTGTAAATATGAAAATAGGATAGAGTATTTCAGAACGTGACCTACTGCTTGTATAGCAATATCAGACTGGGAAGAATTTATGTTCCCAATCTCCTATCTGCAAGCATGACCAATGGCATAACACCTTATTGATATGTAAATTCAACCAACCAATAGGAATATGTAAACATACGCATGCACTTGATTCACATGGGAAACTGTTGAGCGTTTTCCACCCAGCAGTGTTGCAGGTCTTGACACAAACCGGTGCACCTGGCACCTACTACCATACCCCATTCAAAGGAACTTGAATCTTTTGTCTTGGCCATTCACCCTCTGAATGGCACACATACACAATCCATGTCTCAATTGTCTCAATGTTTAAAAATCCTTCTTTAACCTGTCTCCTCCCCTTCACTGATTAGTAGTGGATTTAGTGACACCAATAAGGGACCATAGGTTTCACCTGGATTCACCTGGTCAGTCTATGTCATGGAAAAACAGGTGTTCATAATGTTTTATACACTCAGTGTATACATGCCACCTTTCAGTTATTTCATAGACCGGTCACCGTGGTTCCCTGCCACTGACTGGTAACCTTCAGTATTGTTTTCTGAATCCAGTCTTGTTAAAAAATAAATAGAGTTGATTTAGGTAAGAGATGATTTTGAATGTCCAAGATTAATAGACATACATGTATTTCTACTTTATTTTGTGTACTAGAACTTCTACAGAGCCTATATTGACCTGAAATAGCTCGCTTTATTAGCCTACTAAGACCACATCTCTGCCGAGCTGACAAATGCAAATTCCTGTAGTAATAATTGTGTTGTAATGAAATTGGGTTATTTATCTGTGCGAGACTAAGCATTCCTCCCTGTCTCAATTTGCATGACAATGTTAAAATTAACCCCATCAGACTCCACTTTGTGATCCATAAAGTTAATACAACAGCGTATAGACATGGTAGAACATTATTGTATTATTTTACAGCATTTTAGTCAGCGTAATTCATTCATTAGAGGCTTGCTTTACCAAATAATGTATTTTCTACTTCATTCCACAGTAGTCTGATTGCCCAAAAATATGCATTTGTTTTGTTGCGTTGCATATTTGTTAACTTGTTCACATACTGAAATAAAGTCTTCTACAATTCTAACATATTCTCTACACTAAGTTTATCACTGACTGAAGACGCTGTGCTGGATCTTTCCTAACCATAAGTGGTTTCCATTTCTAGAGAGAGGGGCCATTACCCCTAGAGGGTTGCAGGTTCTAATACAGGGCTGTCGAGAGAAATCTGGTGGGAGTGAGCATCAGCATTCCAGGTGACACCTACTGCCATTGTGCCCTTGATCAAGGTACTTAACCCCAAAACTGCTCAAGGGTCGCTGCTCTGCGACAGACTGCCATGTGTGGTGTGTCAGGTTGGGAACTCGTGTGTCACTTCATAGAAATGATCTCTTCATCGAAAGATGTTCTTGAATGATCAGAAGATTCTCTTCTATTCATATATTCTGTATAGAATCAAATCAAGTTTATTTTATATAGCCCTTCGTACATCAGCTAATATCTCAAAGTGCTGTACAGAAACCCAGCCTAAAACCCCAAACAGCAAGCAATGCAGGTGTAGAAGCACCTGTAGCACCTGTAGAAGACTCCCTTCAATTCATTTAAGAGTTCCTTTGCTGAATACACATACGAAAAAGAACATTTCACATTGAACAGCATCAATCATTGCCAAATCACATCTCTTTACTATCCGATTGCAGCGTTTTCAAACGTTGCACATCACATACATGACTTTTACATTTTGTGGAGATCCGTAATAAGAGCATAGGCCTATAAAACTTATCATACTCATGTTCTCTCATCATGTTGGTGACAAGGGTGAGTTCTGCACTGGGAACAGACTGGTTGACTCTGTTGTCCTGCCCTCCAGGACACCTACACCACCCGATGTCACAGGAAGGCCAAAAAGAGCAACAAGAACAACAACCACCCAAGGCGACTGCCTGCTCACCCCGTTACCATCCAGAAGGCGACGTCAGTGCAGGCGCATCAAAGCTTGGACCGAGAGACTGAAAAACAACTTCTATCTCACGGCCATCAGACTGTTAAACAGCCATCACTGGCACAGAGAGGCTGCCGCTTACATAGGGAGTCAAAATCATTACCCATTTGAAACTGCCTATTTCTGAGCCCCCGAAACTAGAATATGCATATAAGTGTCATATTAGGATAGAAAACACTCTGAAGTTTCCAAAACTGTAAATTTTTTGTCTGAGTTAAACAGAACTGATATTGCAGGCTAAAACCTGGGGAAAATCCAATCAGGAAGTGACCCTGTTTTTGAAACCTCTCTGTTCCTATGCATACCTATTGCACATTGAAAGGGATATCAACCAGACTTATTTTTCTATGGCTTCCCTAAGGTGTCAACAGCCTTTAGACATAGTTTCAGGCTTTTATTTTGAAGAATGAGCGTGAAAGGGCACATTGCGTAAGTGGATAGGTGGGGGATCTCAGAGTGAGTTCTGCGTAACAGAGAAAGGCGGCCATTGTTCCTCCCTGTCCTAGTGAAAAGCCAACTGTCCCGGTTGATATATTATCGAATAGATATTTGAAAAACACCCTGAAGATGGATTATAAAAAAACGTTTGACATGTTTCTGTGGACATTATGGATATAATTTGGGATTTTTGTCGGCGTTGTCGCGAGCGCTCTTTCCGGTGGATTCCTGGGCATAACGCATCAAACTAACGGAGGTATTTGGATATAAATAATATCTTTATGGAACAAAAGGAACATTTGTTGTCTAACTGGGAGTCTCGTGAGTGAAAACATCCGAAGATCATCAAAGGTAAACAATTAATTTGATTGCTTTTCTGATTTTCATGAACAAGTTACCTGATGCTAGGTGTACTTATTGTTTTGTCGAGCGATCGATAAACTTACACAAACGCTTGTATTGCTTTCGCTGTAAAGCATAATTTCAAAATCTGAGACGACAGATGGATTAACAAAAGGCTAAGCTGTGTTTTGCAATATTGCACTTGTGATTTCATGAAATTATATTATATTATATACCTGTGGCGCTAGGCTAGGCTATGCTAGTCAGCGTTTCTGATGACAATTATCCCGGATCCGGGATGGGTGGTTCAGAAAGGTTAATGTTGTAAATGACTATTGTAGCTGGAAACGGCAGTTTATGTAATATCTACATAGGCGTACAGAGGTCCATCATCAGCAACCATCATTCCTGTGTTCCAATGGCACGTTGTGTTAGCTAATCCAAGTTTATAATTTTAAAAGGCTAATTGATCATTAGAAAACCCTTTTGCAATTATGTTAGTTGAGTATCTGGAGCATCAGCATTTGTGGGTTTGATTACAGGCTCAAAATGGCCAGAAACAAAGGACTTTCTTCTGAAACTCGCCAGTCTATTCTTGTTCTGAGTAATTAACGCTATTCCATGTGAGAAATTGCCAAGAAACTGAAGAACTTGTACAACGCTGTGTACTACTCCCTTCATAGAACAGAGCAAACTGTCTCTAACCAGAATAGAAAGCTGAGTGGGACACCCCGGTGCACAACTGAGCCAGAGGACAAGTACATTCATTTATTTTTTACCTTTATTTAACAAGGCAAGTCAGTTAAGAACAAATTCTTATTTTCAATGACGGCCTAGGAACAGTGGGTTAACTGCCTTCTTCAGGGGCAGAACGACAGATTTGTACCTTGTCAGCTCGGGGATTCATACTTGCAACCTTTCGGTTACTAGTCCAATGCTCTAACCACTAGGCTACGCTGCCGCCCCTAGATTAGAGTGCCTAGTTTGAGAAACAGACACCTCACAAGTCTTCAACTGGCAGCTTCATTAAATAGTACCCGCAAAACACCAGTCTCAACGTCAACAGTGAAGTGGCGACTCCGGGATGCTGGCCTTCTAGGCAGAGATGCAAAGAAAAAGCCATATTTCAGACTGGCCAATAAAAATAAAAGATTTAGATGGGAAAAAGAACACAAACACTGGACAGAGGAACTCTGCCTAGAAGGCCAGCATCCCAGAGTCGCCTTTTCACTGTTGATGTTGAGAGTGATCTTCAGTTTCTTGGCAATTTCTTGCATGGAATAGCCTTAATTTCTCAGAACAAGAATAGACTGATGAGTTTCAGAAGAAAGTTCTTTGTCTCTGTCCATTTTGAGCCTGTAATCCAACCCACAAATGCTGATGCTGCAGATACTCAACTAGTCTAAAGAAGGACAGTTTTATTGCTTCTTTAATCAGAACGATAGTTTTCAGCTGTGTTAACATAATTGCAAAAGGGTTTTCTAATTAGCCTTTTAAAATGATAAACGTGGATTAGCTAACACAACGTGCCATTGGAACACAGGAGTGATGGTTGCTGATAATGGGCTTCTGTACGCCTATGTAGATATTCCATAACAAATCTGCCGTTTCCAGCTACAATAGTCATTTACAACATTAACAATGTCTACACTATATACATTTGATCAATTTAATGTTATTTTAATGGACAAAAAATGTGCGTTCCTTTCAAAAGCAAGGACAATTCTAAGTGACCCCAAACTTTTGGAACGGTAGTGTATATACTCTATTCTATACCACCTATTGCATCTTGCCTATGCCGCTCTGTCATCGCTCATTCATACATTTATAAGTACATATTCTTATTCCATTCCTTTACCTAGATTTATGTGTATAAGGTAGTTGTTGTGGAATTGTTAGATTACTTGTTAGATATTACTGCACTGTTGGAACTAGAAGCACAAGCATTTCACTACGCTCGCATTAACATCTGCTAACCATGTGTATGTGACCAATAAAATGTGATTTGAAAGCTGTTTCCACATAATTTCAACAAAAATATACTATGGTTTTCCACCGGATGACATTCATTTTTAATTTGTCTTTCTTCCACTAAACAACCTAAATCTAATGATATGGTTCAGATTTTTGTTGATTCACTTCGATTCATGTTAGTTGACAACTCAATCGAATATAAATGAAAACTAGATTTCGAACTGATGTCTGTGCCCATTGGGTTACCACATGCCACGGAAAAAGCTCTGAGACCTAGAGTGGAAACCCCATTATCAAAGCAGTGGGTTATTATAGGCAATGGGTTTCCAGATTGATATTGTACTTATTTTCATTTTCACCAAGTGCACATGTAACAGTGTTGCTTCCGTCCCTCTCCTCGCTCCTACCTGGGCTCGAACCAGAGACCCTCTGCACACATGAACTGCCTCCCACAAAGCATCGTTACCTATCGCTTCACAAAAGCCGCAGCTCTTGCAGAGCAAGGGAAACAACTACTTCAAGGTCTCAGAGCGAGTAACGTCACCGATAGAAACGCTATTAAAGTCAGAGGAATCTGTTCTGTTATTTATTTCAGTTCAGATGGATAAAGACATGATCACACTCTGATATGAATATTAACAGATTTTGGTGTTGTGGATGCCTAATCCACACAAAGTTCTTTCATTTGCAAATATCAGATTCATATTTTTAGAAAGGCCGGCTTGGTTTAAGGCCGGGCTTCAATCCGAAAACGTTTTAAAGTGCGCTTGACATTTAAAGGTAATTTCAAATTGAGCCGACATCTGCGGTGTTTACCTTGAATGCGATCAACTTTGCCGTTACAAGCTGCATTGTCTACAAGATCGGATTGAATCCCGGCCTGGGATGGACCAGTCTTTTTGGCATTTGCTCAAACTGCCCTATGGCCAGTCGGTTTCTGACTGATATGATCCATTCTCAGTGTTGGATACTGAGCCTCTTTCATTAGCGGGAACAACCCCACAGCTGATTCAACTCATGCAATAAACTTTACATGCTCCACAGCCACTCCACATGTTCATGTTTAGGAGATGTTAGAATCCCTTTCGCTCTTCTGTTTTTAACACACATTGGGCTGTGTGTGATGTCTCGGTGCAAAATGGAGCAGCTGGGCTCTTTTATGATGTCATTATCATTTCAAGTGTAAATAATCAAAGGCTCCAGCTGCAGACAGAAGAGGAGAGATGGAGAGAGAGAGAGGAGATAGAGGATATGCCATGAGAGAGTGAAAGGAGAAATTGAGTCGAGCCATAGAGAATGATAGAGGCCTCTAGTGCCATTGGGGGTTTTACCCGTTTTAATGTAATCAACTGCGTGGGACTTCCAACTTCATTGGCTGATCCCTCCTGGTGACATCCTGGTGGCATCATGTCCAGCGATCAGCCAATCGTGAAGAAGAAAATGGACTACTTTTAAAATGGAGATAGACTCAATGGCGCTGCCAATGCTGTCACAGACGCTATAATGGCACAGATACAAAGATGAGTCCTCTATCTCTCTCTATGAGTAGTATGCACTGATTAGAATCATCCTCGTTCGTTAGGATGTGTTGCACCTGTTGCCTCGTTAGTGTGTTTAAGAGCTGCAGTGTCAAAGAAATAAGGGGCATGAGAGATGTTGGAAGAGCTACATGGCTATTTAGCAAGTCCTATTTAAGTTGTTAAACAAAGTGTTTTTATTTCTGTCTTTTGTTTTTATGCCCTAAAAAGTTGGTGGGGGTTTTCTTTTCCTTTAGTTTGTCTGATATCAGGTACATCTAGTGCAGGGGTGTCAAACTCATTCCACGGAGGGCCTAGTGTCTGCAGGTTTTTGGTTTTTCCTTTCAATAAAGCCCTAGACAACCAGGTGTGGGGAGTTCCTAACTAATTAGTGATGTTAATTCATCAATCAAGTACAAGGGAGGAGCGAAAACCCGCAGACACTCGGCCCCCCGTGGAATGAGTTTGACACCTGTGATCTAGTGGGTGTTTGTTACTCAAGTTTGTTTGGCCAGCACCCCCATGGATGCTTTTGACAACCCATTTTAAAACCCCACCTGTTTTGTTTTGGTTGTTAGTGACTCATTTGATAGTGACCTTTTTTCTGTTGATAGATGATTTTGGGTTTGTTATTGGGGATCTTGTGCCCCAGATTTTTTTTTTGTAGTTGCTAAAATTACTCTGAAGCAGTGAATTTTTCTTAAAGATGAACTCTGATTTGGGTGCATTTGTGGGAAACCCTACTTGAGATTCTACATAAATGTACCCCCATAGGCTGCGACAGAGCCTGGACTCGAGCCCAGCATCTCTAGTGGCACAGCTAGCACTGCGATGCAGTGCCTTAGACCACTGCGCCACTCGGGAGGTGCAATCTTTCATTTTGGAGGGTGTTTTACCTGTCTGACAATTCTGTAGCTGGTTACAGTGTGTTAGTTCAAGGTGTGGCGATAGGTTACATGGACTTTCCTTTTGTATAATGTGGAATTTGAGTCTGATATTTTTACTTGGTCGTTGGAGTGTGGCCTAGCCCAAGGGGGGTCACATTCATTTTGTGCAATGATTTGTCTGGTGGGAAGGTTGTGCCAAATACTCTCGTTTTTAAGGAACCCAGAGTAGAGGAACCTGATGGGTTATCATAAAAGTACCAGCGTGTGCTGTTACACGTGCTAGGTCTAAGAATATTTCAGCGAGCAAGTCTACCATTAAGGATGTCAGCGATCCCACAATGTTTGATCAGTCTGAGACATGTGTGGTCCTGATTTTGGTAAACCTCCTGACGTGACCTCACCTTTAAGGTTTTCAAAAGGAAAGTGAGTCTGTAGGACTTTTGAAAGAGGGTCCCTACAGTTGACTCTTCAATGTCTAGGAAGCAGTTGATTGCTGTACAGAGTAAAGATGTTTCCCTCTCCACTCTTTTTGTCCAGAGGAGTTTGATTAAGTTTGTGACTACTTTGACAGAGTGTTCTGACAATGAAATTACATTCTCACGCCATTTCTTTGCAAGACGATTGGCCCAGTGTATCTCAAATTGATGTTCAGTTACACTGAGGTTGCCTCACGACGGTAGTATGGCGTCAAAAAGACATATGACCGTATCTGGCGTAACTTCTTCTGGTCTGAAACAGGATGTTGGGGTTTACTGTAAATCTTGTCACGCTTGCCAACGGACGGGTAAACCAAACTGTGCCGGTTGCACGTGTTCAGCCTATTCCTGCTTTTGACAAACCTTCTGACAGGATTCTGGTGGACTGTGTAGGCTTGGCCCTAATATATGTGCTCTGTCACCTGGAGCTGCATGGAAAATGGTCCAGGAACACAAGGAAAGCACAAAGGACTATACCTAAGGACAAGTATTCGCCCTCTGAGGGGCCAACATGTATCTCTTTTACAGTATCCACAGGACTGAGTTATACAATATAATTTCTAAGATTTTACTGAGAGTTCATATAAGGAAATCAGTCAATTGAAATAAATAAATTAGGCCTATGGATTTCACATAGGCCCACCCACCCACATTCATTAGGCCCTAATCAATGGATTTCACATGACTGGAAATACAGATATGGGTTTGTTGGTCACCTTAAACATTACAGCTTCCAGGAATTGTATACAGATCCTTGCGAAATGGGGCCATGCTTTATCATACTGAAAAATGAGATGGCGGTGGATGAATCGCACAACAATGAGCCTCAGGATCTCATCACAGGTATCTCTGTGCATTCAAATTGCCATCGAGATATTGCAATTGTGTTCGTTATCCGTAGCTTATGCCTGTCCATACCATAAACTCACCGCAATCATGGTGGACACTGTTTACAACATTGACATCAGCAAACCGCTCGCCCACACGATGCCATACACATTATCTACCCGGTACAGTTGAAATCGGGATTCATCCGTGAAGAACACACTTCTCCAGTGGGCCAGTGGCCATCAAAGGTGAGTATTTGTCCACTGAAGTCAGTTACGATGCCGAACTGGAGTCAGGTAAAGACCCTGGTGAGGATGAGCACGCAGATGCGCTTTCTTGAGACGGTTTCTGACAGTGTCCAGACTTTCTTCGGCTGTGCAAACCCACAGTTTTATTAGCTGTCAGGTGGCTGGTCTCAGATGATTCCGCAGGTGAAGAAGCCAGATGTGGAGGTCCAGGGCTAGCCGTGGTTACACATGGTCTGCTGTTGAGACCGGTTGGACATACTGCCAAATTCTCTAAAACAGTGTTGGCGGCTTATGGTAGTTTAATGTTAATTTCTCTATCTGGCAACAACTCTGGTGGACATTCCTACAGTCAGCATGCCAATTGCACACACCCTCAACTTGAGACATCTGTGGCATTGTGTTGTGCCGAAACTGCACATTTTAGTGGCCTTTTGTTGTCCCCAGCACAAGGTGCACCTGTGTAAGGATCATGCTGTTTAATCAACTTATTGATATGCCACACCTGTCAGGTGGATGGATTATCTTGGCAAAGGAGAAATGCTGACTACCAGGGATGTAAACACATTTGTGCACAACATTTGAGAGAAATGGAAAATGGAAACTTATTTCAGTTCATGAAACATGGAACCAACACTTTACATGTTGCATTTTTTTTGTTCAGTGTATATGAAAGTTCTTCACTGAGGATAACTCTGAAGCTATCTATATGGATGTATGATCTCTGTGGTAACTTGTATCAGGGTGAACTCTATTACAAAGAGATTTTATTGTCCTCTCAGGAATTCTGTCTAAGTCTCATCTCACACAAGCCTTTAGATGCTTATTTTTTATCGCATCTATGCAAAGCAATGCTCATTCACATTTTGATTTGGCCTTTACACTCCCAGTCAAAGAGCTCAGCCATGTTTCTTCATTGAAACTCAAATTCAACCCACAACACGATCAATGGAGAGACGGAAGTGTTTTTTGGAAACGTGGGTATTTTTATGCTGCGGTTGTCTTGGTTGCGCATAAGACAGGTTTCAACTTTGGCTATTACAATATATAGACATTCTCAGCATGGTGTGAGTGGGTAATTATGGAGCAAATTATACTGCAAAATATACTGACTTGTTACAGATTCTACCTCATGTTTTAAACTCAAAATGCAGTTGCCTGGGTCTCTGACTAACTGTAATTCTAACATAGCCGGGTAGGCTGTGACAAAGTAGTCTCAAACATTTCCCTTTAAATCTTGTGTGGTAATCAGTTGTTATGATTTCTTTGAATAGTTTGTTGTTCCTATGCATATTGTGCATGTGGCCAAGTCCATCAGGTGTTTTATTTAATCTTTATTTTAACAGGGAAGACAATGAGACCTAGGATGTTAAAATACAAAAACAGTCATGGGAAGCACAAATAAAACTTACATTCTTCCACAAATAAGTCCCCAATCAATATTTTAAACTGCCCGAACGGCGTCAGAAGATGAAATGTATTTCAAATTTTGTTCTAGCAATATGGTGCACTGAAACTAAAAGCAGATTTACCCAGCTTTGTAGAGAACCTCAAGAGTTAACCAACTGTCACCTGTAACAAAACGAAGGGCACTAGGGTAGATGGCATCCAAAGATTTAAGAGTAGTAGCAGCTGCCCTTTGATAAATATCACCATAATCAAGAAGATATGAAAGGGTTAACTGAATATTGATTAGACAAAGGCACAATGTGTTTCTGTAGAAAAAGTTAACTTTAAATCTTAGCTTCTTAACCAGCTCATCCATTTATTTATTTAAACGTCAAATCCATATCAATCCAAATGCTTAAATATGTATGCGGGAACACGTTCGATTGGAAAACCATCCAATGAGTGAACATGTAGTTAATCTGAAACATTTCTACGAGAGTTTAATAACATGTATTTAGTTTAGCCCGTATTTGATTTATTTAAAGCCGTTTAAAACAGTAACGTGCAAAACAAACGGAACAGCCAGAGGGGTTACACAAAGAAATAAGAAGATCATTTAAAAAAAAATACTAATTATACAAATCCACATCAAATACAGACATTATTTAAATCAGAAAGGGATTCCTGCATAGATATAAAATAAGAATGTAGTTTTGACACAGCCAGATCAACAGTCTCGGCAATAGCATACATAATAGTATCATCCACATATAGATGAAGTTACCTTTTTTTTTTTTTTGATTGACCAATGGTGATTTATATACATTTTAAGTTGGAAGTTTACATACACCTTAGCCAAATGCATTTAAACTCAGTTTTTCACAATTTCTGACATTTAATCCTAAAAAAATTCCCTGTCTTAGGTCAGTTAGGATCACCACTTTATTTTAAGAATGTGAAATGTCAGAATAATAGGAGAGAATGATTTATTTGAGCTTTATTTCTTTCATCACATTCCAGGGTGGGTCAGAAGTGTACATACACTCAATTAGTATTTGTTAGCATTGCCTTTAAATTGTTTAACTTGGGTCAAATGTTTCAGGTAGCCTTCAATAAGTTGGATGAATTTTGGCCCATTCCTCCTGACAGAGCTGGTGTAACTGAGTCAGGTTTGTAGGCCTCCTTGCTCGCACACGCTTTTTCAGTTCTGCCCACAAATGTTCTATAGGATTGAGGTCAGGGCTTTGTGATGGCCACTCCAATACCTTGACTTTGTTGTCCTTAAGCCATTTTCGCCACAACTTTGGAAGTATGTTTGGGGTCATTGTCCATTTGGAAGACCCATTTGTGACCAAGCGTTAACTTCTTGACTGATTTCTTGAGATGTAGCTTCAATATATCCACAATTTTTCTTCCTCAATGTGCCATCTATTTTGTGAAGTGCACCAGTCCCTCCTGCAGCAAAGCACCCCCCACAACATGATGCTGCCACCCCCGTGCTTCACGGTTGGGATGGTGTTCTTTGGCTTGCAAGCTTCCCCCTTTTTCCTCCAAACATAACAATGGTCATTATGGCCAAACAGTTCTATTTCTGTTTCATCAGACCAGAGGACATTTCTCAAAACTACAATCTTTGTCCCATGTGCAGTTGCAAACCGTAGTCTGGCTTTTTTATGGCGGTTTTGGAGTAGTGACTTCTTCCTTGCTGACCGGCCTTTCAGGTTGTCGACATAAGACTCGTTTTACTGTGGATATAGATACTTTTGTACCTGTTTCCTCCAGAATCTTCACAAGGTCCTTTGCTGTTCTGGGATTGATTTGCACTTTTCGCACCAAATTACGTTCATCTCTAGGAGACCGAACATCTCCTTCCTGAGCGGTATGAGGGCTGCGTGGCCCCATGGTGGTTATACTTGCGTACTATTGTTTGTAGAGATGAACGTGGTACCTTCAGGCATTTGGAACTTGCTTCCAAGGATGAACCAGACTTGTGGAGGTTTTTTTGAGGTCTTTGAGGTCTTTGATTTCTTTTGATATTCCCATGATGTCAAGCAAAGAGGCACTGAGTTTGAAGGTAAGCCTTGAAATACATTCACAGGTACACCTCCAATTGACTCAAATTATGTCTATTAGGCTATCAGAAGCTTCTAAAGCCATGACATTGTCTTCTGGAATTTTACAAGTTGTTTAAAGGCACAGTCAACTTAGCGTATGTAAACTTCAGACCTACTGGAATTGTGATACAGTGAAATAATCGGTCTGTAAACAATTGTTGGAAAAATTACTTGTGTCATGCACAAAGTAGATGTCCTAACCGACTTGCCAAAACAAGTTTTAATGACTCCAAAGTAAGTGTATGTAAACTTCCGACTTCAACTGTAAATAGTGAACAGGTCCCAAAATTGACCCCTGTGTTACACCTTTATGTACTTAAAACCATCAATCACGATGGCCGGAGTTCTGTCACTAAGGTGATCATGAAACCATGAACAGGCATCAGAGCTCAAGCCTATTGAGGACAACTTATTCAATAAAATAGCATGCTCAATGTTATTATCAAAAGCTTTTGACAGGTCCACAAACAAAGCAGCACATTTAATTGTAGTGTCTAAAGCATGGACAAGATCATTAACAACTAAAGTGGTTGCTGTAATAGTACTATGCCTAGGCCTAAACCCTGATGGGTTTACGTTTAAAATACATTTCACTAAGGATTCAAGAATCTTAGCTAGACAAGGAAGCCTTTAAATGGGGCAATTCAGATCTCTACCCTTATGGAATGGCAACACAAAAGCTGATTTCCAGATAACAATGTTAAATTTAAAAAATGTGGGTTACTTCAGCAGACCGGGATGCAATTTGTAAGCCCCTGTGCATTTTTTGTCTATTGCCAGCAAAGCATCCATTACTTTTTTATATAAAGAGTCTGTCACGATCGTCTTCTTGAGAGAGATTGGACCAAGGCGCAGCGTGTGCAAAATACATCTCTTTATTGTGAAAAAGAGAGAAAAAACACGAAAACGAACACTATACACAAACTAACACAAAAAACAACAAACGACCGTGAAGCTAAATAACGTAAGTGCACAGACAAGCAACAAATGTTCAACATAGACAATTACCCACAAACACATGATGCCCATGGCTGCCTTAAATATGGCTCCCAACTAGAGACAATAAACCACAGCTGTCTCTAATTGAGAACCAATCTAGGCAGCCATCGACATACAAACACCTAGACAAGACATTTCCCCATTAAACCTACAAACCCCTAGACAAACCAAAACACATACTTCACCATGTCACACCCTGACCTAACTAAAATAATAATGAAAACAAAGATAACTAAGGCCAGGGTGTGACATAACCCCCCCCTTAAGGTGCGAACTCCGGGCGCACCAGCATAAAGTCTAGGGGAGGGTTTGGGTGGGCGTCTGTCCACGGTGGCGGCTCTGGCACTGGTCGTGGTCCCCACCCCACCATAGTCACTACCCGCTTTCGTAGCCTCCTCCAAATGACCACCCTCCAACTTAACCCCACTGGATTAAGGGGCAGCACCGGACTAAGTGGCAGCACCGGACTAAGGGGCAGCACCGGACTAAGGGGCAGCACCGGACTAAGGGGCAGCACCGGACTAAGGGGCAGCACCAGGATAAGGGGCAGCACCAGGATAAGGGGCAGCACCAGGATAAGGGGCAGCACCAGGATAAGGGGCAGCACCAGGATAAGGGGCAGCACCGGACTAAGGGGCAGCACCGGACTAAGGGGCAGCACCGGACTAAGGGGCAGCACCGGACTGAGGGGCAGCACCGGACTGAGGGGCAGCACCGGACTGAGGGGCAGCACCGGACTGAATGGCGGATCCTGGCTGGCTGGCTCTGGCGGATCCTGGCTGGCTGGCGGATCCTGGCTGGGCGGCTCTGGCGGATCCTGGCTGGACGGCTCATGGCTGGCTGACGGATCTGGCTGCTCATGGCTGGCTGACGGGTCTGGCTGCTCATGGCTGGCTGACGGATCTGGCTGCTCATGGCTGGCTGACGGATCTGGCTGCTCATGGCTGGCTGACGGATCTGGCTGCTCATGGCTGGCTGACGGATCTGGCTGCTCATGGCTGGCTGACGGATCTGGCTGGCGGAAGGCTCTGGCGGATCCTGGCTGGCGGAAGGCTCTGGCGGATCCTGGCTGGCGGAAGGCTCTGGCGGATCCTGGCTGGCGGAAGGCTCTGGCGGATCCTGGCTGGCGGAAGGCTCTGGCGGGTCCTGGCTGGACGGCTCTGGCTGGTCCTGGCTGGACGGCTCTGGCTGGTCCTGGCTGGACGGCTCTGGCTGGTCCTGGCTGGACGGCTCTGGCTGGTCCTGGCTGGACGGCTCTGGCAGGTCCTGGCTGGACGGCTCTGGCAGGTCCTGGCTGGACGGCTCTGGCTGGTCCTGGCTGGACGGCTCTGGCTGGTCCTGGCTGGACGGCTCTGGCTGGTCCTGGCTGGCTGACGGCTCGGGACAAACGGGCAGCTCTGACAGCTCGGGACAGACGGGCAGTTCTGAACAGACGGGCAGCTCTGACGGCTCGGGACAGACGGGCAGTTCAGGCGCCGTTGGGCAGACGGGCAGTTCAGGCGCCGTTTGGCAGACGGGCAGTTCAGGCGCCGTTGGGCAGACGGCAGACTCTGGCCGGCTGAGACGCACTGTAGGCCTGGTGCGTGGTGCCGGAACTGGAGGTACCGGGCTGAGGACACGCATCTCAGGGCTAGTGCGGGGAGCAGCAACAGGACGCACAGGACTCTGGGGACACACAGGAGGCTTGGTGCGTGGTGTAGGCACTGGTGGTAAAGGGCTGGAGACACGCACCACAGGGAGAGTGCGTGGAGGAGGAACAGGGCTCTGGAAACGCACTGGAAGCCTGGTGCGTGGTGTTGGCACTGATGGTACTGGGCTGGGGTGGGAAGGTGGCGCCGGATATACCGGACCGTGAAGGAGGACACGCGCTCTTGAGCACCGAGCCTCCCCAACCCTACCAGGTTGAATGGTCCCCGTAGCCCTGCCAGTGCGGCGAGGTGGAATAGCCCGCACTGGGCTATGCAGGCGAACCGGGGACACCACCTGTAAGGCTGGTGCCATGTACGCCGGCCCGAGGAGACGTACTGGAGGCCAGATATGTTGGGCCGGCTTCATGGCACCCGGCTCGATGCCCAACCTAGCCCTCCCAGTGCGGCAAGGTGGAATAGCCCGCACTGGGCTAAGCACGCGTACTGGGGACACCGTGCGCTCCACCGCATAACACGGTGTCTGACCAGTACGACGCCCTCTCACTCCACGGTAAGCCCGGGGAGTTGGCTCGGGTATCCAACCCGGCTTCACAACACTCCCCTTTAGCCCCCCCCCCCCCCCAAGAAATTTTTGGGTGAGCCTCTCGGGCTTCCAGCCGCTCTGCCTTGCTTTCGCCTCATAAAACCTCCTCTCCGCTTTCGCTGCCTCCAGCTCCGCTTTGGGGCGGCGACACTCCTCTGGCTCTGCCCAGGGTCCTTTCCCGTCTAGGATTTCCTCCCAAGTCCATTCCTCTTTTCCCCATTGCTGTTGTTCTTGCCTTCCTTCTCCACTCCGCTTGGTCCTGTTTTGGTGGGTGTTTCTGTCACGATCGTCTTCTTGAGAGAGATTGGACCAAGGCGCAGCGTGTGCAAAATACATCTCTTTATTGTGGAAAAGAGAGAAAAAACACGAAAACGAACACTATACACAAACTAACACAAAAAACAACAAACGACCGTGAAGCTAAATAACGTAAGTGCACAGACAAGCAACAAATGTTCAACATAGACAATTACCCACAAACACATGATGCCCATGGCTGCCTTAAATATGGCTCCCAACTAGAGACAATAAACCACAGCTGTCTCTAATTGAGAACCAATCTAGGCAGCCATCGACATACAAACACCTAGACAAGACATTTCCCCATTAAACCTACAAACCCCTAGACAAACCAAAACACATACTTCACCATGTCACACCCTGACCTAACTAAAATAATAATGAAAACAAAGATAACTAAGGCCAGGGTGACAGAGTCACACCTTTGAGGTTATCATTCAGCAAGTTTCGCCTCTCAGCGTCCAGCCCAAATATCATTGCAAATAGGCTTAGAAGTTATTTAAAAGAGTCTACTGAAATGAAGTGGTGATTAAATGCATCAATGATGAAATTTCTTTCTGCAATGAGGCTGGTGTCTGAATTCACTTGTTGTGGCAGAGAAGAGAAAGTAGAACCCTTCAGGGATTTGACAGTTTTCCAGAATTTAGCCAGGTTCCCATTACAGACAGAGCGGTTACATAATCAGACTTAGCCATTATGATTTGTCACAAAGATTCCTCAGTTGCTTAAAAGCTTGCCAGTCTGGGCCTAAACCTGTGTTCCTGGCATTGACCCAGAAATCTCTTTTCTGATTGAATTCTGATCATTCCAGAGCGTACCAGGCATTCGATCTACCTTGAAAAAAAGTAAGGGTTAAAGGGAGTTTGATTATCCACAAAAGTATTAAGGACATCTGCAAAAAGGCTCAAATATAAATCAGGTTCAGGGATAGCTGAAATACAATCTAGGTCACTAAAATAAAGATCATGTTCACTAAAGTTTAAAGTTCTTTGTGATGACAATGAGGCTTAGGTTTTTGTATTCTCACATCTAACACAAACAACTGGGCAATGGTCACTATCTTGGGCAAAGACAAGTGGAAACATTTATCTGGTGTATTAGTATAAAAGGTCAAATGGCACATTTATATTTTCCAACAGGCTATATGTTTGGGTAAGGTTTTTTCTCAACTGAGTAGCCTCTGTTTGATTTCATTTTTGGCAGTGAAACATCTAGTGTTCAGCGAAGTAACAACACAATGTCAAATACAGGTACCGTAGTCAAATAATTAACATCCAATCACATTAACTGTTACACTCTCACGGGAAACCTTCACTCTTGCGCCAACATTTAGAATCGAAACAAGACCATTTTGAAAAATAAGCAACGGGAGTTTTGAGCGAGAATAAAGACTTTCGAGTAGTAAGACATGTATAAAAGCATCAGATACCATTTAATAAGAAGGGGCTAGAAGTGTCTTATGGTGAGCTACTGAGTGGCTAGGACAGCCAAGCCCCATACTCTTGTGGAGGACTTAATTCTTCCTGCTGCCGTGGATATGGCTGGGACAATGCTGGGGGAAAAGACCCCAAAAAATAGAGACAATGTCTTCATCAAACACTGTTTCACGATATGATCCTTGACTAGTCTCTCAAAGCACTTCATGATGACAGAAGTGAGTGCTATGGGGCTATAGTCATTTAGTTCAGTTTGTTCATGTACCCAAGAAGGCAATGGTGGCCATATTGAAGCATGTGAGAACAGTAGACTGGGATAGGGATTGATTATGTCCGTAAACACACCAGCCAGCTGGTCTGTGCATGCTCTGAGGAAGCGGATAGTAATGCCGGCAGCCTTGCGAGGGTTAACATGTTTAAATGTCATACTCGCATCGGAGAGGGAGAGCCCGCAGTCCTTGGTAGCAGGCCGCATCGGTGGCACTGTATCATCTTCAAAGCGGGCGACGGTGTTTTGTTTGTCTGGAAGCAAGGTTTTCTTTGTAGTCTGTGATTGCCTGTAGACCCTGCCACATACGTCTCGTGTCTGAGCCTTGAATTGCGACTCCATTTTTTTTTTTTTGATCTTATACCGACATTTCACTTGTTTGATTGCCTTGCGGAGGGAATAACTACACTGTTCGGCCATATTCCCAGTCATCTTTCCATGGTTAAATGTGGTTTGCGCTTTCAGTTTTGCGCAAATGCAGCCATCTGGTTAGGGTAGGTTTTGCGTGAATGCAGATTTCTGGTTAGGGTAGGTTTTGATAGTCACAGTAGGTACACCATCTCCAATGTACTTCCTTTATAAACTGACTCCGCGTATAAATCCATTTTATTCTGAGGCTACCCTGAACATGTCCCAGTCCGCGTGATGATAACCATCTTGAAGCGTGGATTCCGATTGGTCAGACCAGCATTGAATAGTTCTTGTCATGGGTACATCCTGTTTGAGTTTCTGCCTATAGAACGGGAGGAGCAAAATGGAGTCGTGGTCAGATTTGCCGAAAGGAGGGCGTGGGAGGGCCTTGTATGCATTGTGGAAGTTAGAGTAGCAGTGATCCAGTGTATTGCCCGCATGAGTGCTACAATCAATATGCTGACAGAATTTAGGTAGCCTTGTTCTCAGATTTGCTTTGTTAAAATCCCCAGCTACAATAAATTCAGCCTCAGGATGTATGGTTTGCATAGAGTCCAGTGAAGTTCCTTGAGGGCCATCGTATCGGCTTGAGGGGGGATATACACGGCTGTGACAATAACCGAGGAGAATGATTGTGCAATTCTATGTTAGGTGAACAAAAGGACTTGTGTTCCTGTATTTTACGATTACACCATGAGTCGGTAATCATGAAGCATACACCCCCGCCCTTCTTCCCAGAGATGTTTATTTCTGTCGGCGCGACGCATAAAGAATCCTGGTGGCTGTACTGACTCCGACAACATATCCTGAGATGACCATGTTTCCATGAAACAGTGTCACAATCCCTGATGTCTCTCTGGAAAGCAACCCCTTGCCCTAATTGTGTCTACCTTGTTATCTAGAGACTGGACATTGGCGAGTAATATACTTGGAAGCGGTGGGTGGAGTGCACGCCTCTGAAGTCTGACCAGAAAGCTGCTCCGTCTACCTCTTCTGCGGCGACGTTGTTTTGGGTTGGCCTCTGGAATCAGATCAAATGTCCTGGGTGGTGGTGCGAACAAAGGAGCCACTTCAGGAAAGTCGTATTCCTGGTTGCAATTTTAGTAAGGTGACGTCGCTCTGATATCCAATAGTTCTTCCCGGCTGTATGTAATAACACTTAAGATTTTCTTAATGTAAGAAATAATACATAAAACTGCATAGTTTCCTAAGGACTAGAATTGAGGCGACCCTCTGTCGGCGCCATCTTGCAATCTTCTGGTCAGAAATCTACACTGCAATCTGGGTCTCGTGCAGTCCGGCAGTGTCAATTATGCGTGTGCTTTAAATTTTATAGTGACTTTGTGTGAAGTAATTGCTTCCATGCGACGTTTGTATAATGTGCTATTCCATTTTTTTGCTGCGCACGGTTCTGACCTAGAATATGTGGACAACTACAAATACCCAGGTGTCTGGTTAGACTGAACTCTCCTTCCAGACTCACATTAAGCATCTCCAATCCAAAATGAAATCTAGAATCGGCATGCTGCATACCCTCATGCAAATATACCCTCGTAAAATTGACTATCCTACCGATCCTTGTGTTCGGCGACGTCATTTACAAAATAGCCTCCAACACTCTATTCAGACTGCATTCAATTTGCTATCACAGTGCCATCTGTTTTGTCACCAAAGCCCAAATACTACCCACCCCTGCGACCTGTATGCTCATTGGCTGGCCCTGGCTACATATTCGTCGCCAAACCCACTGGCTCCAGGTCATCTACGTAGATGTTTCTATTGTGTTAGACTGTACGTTTGTTTGTTTAAACTTCTTCTCAACTGGCCTACCTGGTTCAATAAAGGTGAAATAAATGTATTTCGTTGAATTGCATTGGTGTGACATTGGGGTGAAAATGTTGTGTTGACACGACCTGGGGAAATTAATTTTGGGGGGAAAATGTTTAGTGGTCCCAGGATCCCGGTTACTGGTGTTCATCCCTATCATGAATAGACCCTGTCCACGGTATCATGATGTCATAGATGCCCTTTACTAGACGCTGCTGTTTCTTTAAGTCATCCACCCGCTGTGTAATGCCAGTGTCCAAAGAAATCCTCCAGTCTTCCCCTTCTGGCCATTTGAGCCTGGTCAGGGAGATGGGGCGCAGGTTGATGGAGTTGCAGGGTAGAGGGCAAGGGTGGGCTTGGAAGGTGCATTGATTGTTGGTCAGAAGGGCCTGGGAGTTGGGGAGATGGGCTGGTGAGGCGATGAACCCCTTGTAGATGGGCCCTCGGGGCATAGCTCTGTCTGGGCTGTCCAAAACACCACCCCAACACCTACAAGCAGATGGTGGATACATAGCAAGCACTCTTAAACCATCTCCATGGGCTCCTTTTGAGTTAAAATGCTTACTCAATTGAACTTATTTCAATCTAATTAGCAAACACACACCAGTGTCTATTTTCTGATGTTTGAAGTAGACTTGCTAATCTATGATGGCACAGACACTCCTAAAAACTGGACAGAGACAGACATAATTGCGCATAACAAATCTAGAAATAAAAGCACAAAGGAAGCTTGCAAGTAGCAGAACGTCCAACTCTTATGTGTTTAAACAACCATGGATACTGGAAACACGGGCGGGACTTCCTTTCCAAGGAGCCATCCCCTTTGGTTCAAAAAGACACGGCAACACTGCGCTACACTCTGTCAGCCCTATGTGCGTATTCTCTGTAGACCCCTTAATGCACATGTCAAACTCATTCCACGGAGGGCTGGGTGTCTGTGGGTTTTCACTCCACCCTTTTGTACTTAATTGCTGATTTTAAGGTCACTAAGGAACCTTAGTGGGGGAAAAAAGGGGAAAAATCTACAGGCGTTCGGCCCTCTGTGGAATGAGTTTGACACCCCTGCCTTAACGTCTCTACCACACCTACAAGATTTTACTGAGTTACAGAGTTCATAAGGAAATAGGTCAATTGAAATAAATAAATTAGGCCTATGGATTTCACATGACTGGGCAGAGGTGCAGCCATGGGTGGGCCTTGGAGGTCATAGGTTACACGTGGTTGTGAGGCCGTTTGGACGTCCTGCCAAATTGGCAACGGCACTTGGAGTTACTGGCAAAAAGCTCTTGGTGGACATTCCAGCATGCAGTTGCACACACCCTCAACTTGAGACATCTGTGGCATTGTGTTGTGTGACAAATGCACATTTTAAAGTGGCCTTTTATTATCCCCAGCACGTTTAATCAGCTTCTTGAAATGCCACACCTGTCAGCTGGATGGATTCTCTTGGCAAAGGAGAAATGCTCGCTAACAGGGATGTAAACAAAATTGTGCATAACATTTTGAGAGAAATATGCTTTTTGTGGAGGGACATGTCATTTTTGTAAAAAAAAATATATATATTTTCATTTGGCATGAACACATTCAGTCATGTTGTCAAACAAATCACTTCAAAGAGCAGGCTGTAGGCTAAATAATTCCAGCATCTAAACAGTGAATGACTCGTGCCATTTGATTAAATATAAAGAGACATCTGTTACAAAACACCAAGTGTAATGACCTTTTGCAATTGTCATTACACTCTTGTAGCCTGAATAAATTGATGTGTTTTGCTGACAAAAGAATAGAAAGAGAATTTGGGACCCCTGAAAATGGGTTGAGACACGGGTCCTGGGATGACAAGTGCAGCCACGTGGATTATTATCATTGTTTTACTTTAAACCATGCTTGAGGGGGTTAATTTAATTTGGAGTAAACTTTTATTTTAATATTTACTACTGTAGCATTTAAATATTGAATTACAAACAAATAGGATAATTGTTAAATTAGCATTATTTAGAGACTCTCCCAAAGTTTGACTTTGTTGCATTAAGGGGGACATGTCTCATTCAGCAGGTCTGAGAACCCCCCCAACAAGCTTATATTTTGGGTTCTGATGGGGTTAGTCAGTAGACAGTTGTTGAACTAACTTAATGAGGCATGCATGTTATATTCTTTAAGAATCAATGGGGATATACAGTATAATTCATTTGAAAGTAACAAATGGTATATAACAATCACAGATAGCCCCTTTAAATCACTAAATATACTGTAGCTTTTTGAATGGTGCTGTTTTGGGTAAGAGGTGTTAAGTGAAAGGCATAATCCAATAGAAGTAGCCCATTTTTATTCTCGGCTTCTTAAATATTTGGAATCATTTGCGGACTCTTGAAAACATGCACTTAGTATTGAATGTGGGAAAAACTCTTAAGGTCAATTTAGTGTTATTTGTAAGACTTTAAATGCAGTCTGTAGGTCTGACAGAGTCTGGTTCACAGAGGCCATTGAGTACACAAGTGTCATCCACATAAGGTGTAATTTACAATTTCCCAGACAAGCTAATACCGTAGATAGTACTGGGCCCAGAGTAGAAGTAGTAGAAGAACACCTTTTACTACTCAGAGTAGTAGAACCTTGCAGAACACCTTTTGTTACATCAAATAAACTTGACTGCACGCTATCGGCACATTTGTATGCATAGACTGCATACATTTAGTTACATAGGCGACTTCGTTACATATACAGTATCTCCCGTTATTACTACTTTTGGACTGTGACGTAGAAGTCCGTCACTGGCCGCGGGCAGCATTTGGTTCTTTAACGCACGCACACATTCATCACTACTCCCCCCCCCCGTTATAAGATAAGTTAACAATGTGGGTCGACACACAAATTAACTTCTGTCTCAGTACATACATTTCATACTTGTCAGTGTTCATATTTAAGATATGCAATATTTATTATACTTATCAATGTTGTGGATGAGCGCTTTGTTTGTTCGTTCTGTTCCTCTCTCTCTCCATCTCTGTAGCTTCTGGGTATGCTGGAAAAAGACCCGAGCTAAGGGATTGGGCTGACTTTATAGTGCCTGTCCCAAATGGCTCATTAATGTAAATGGGCATATGGGCATATTGAAAGATACTGTCAGTAGTGATGTAATGTTGTAAATGTTATGTTGTGGTATTGTTTAAAAAACGTGTTGCAATGTATATCCTTTAGTAGGTTTAGTTAATGGAAAATGTAGGTTTGTATAGTTAATTGCTTAATTAATTAGTGTTAATTGTTCTGAGGGGAGGGGCTAGCCCTACAAAAGGAGCCTCTCTTTCAGTTCATGGAGAGGCATTTTGGATTGAGCTGTGGATGGGGCAGCATTGTTTTTAAGCTGTCCCATAAGGTAGACGTTTGATGGCAGTACTGTTGTTTTTGTTCCGGAATCACCTTGTAAATAAACACCTTTGCACAGAAGAACTTTTGCGGCTCCGCCATCTTTTTATTTTGATAGAGGTTAGGTTTTCCAGTTTAGCCTTCTGGCCTACTCTACGTGACATATGGTGGCAGCGGTGGGATGGCGCACCGCAAATCAGTGAATTCCAACAAGAGAGGTAAAGGAATGCGTACAGGATTGCGTTCTCAGCAGCAGCATCAACTGTCAGAAAAGGTACCTGAAGTTGAACTGGGGTGGAATACCATGGAATCGTCTGGTGAAGAAGAGGTCAAGTATGAAAAACTAGGAGCCCGACCAAGGGGCCAAACACAACCAGAACCGTTTGAGCTACCGGTTGAACCAGCAGATGCAGCCATAAAAGACCAGCTGACTGAAGGAGCAGTTGGGGGACCAGAACCACACCCAACCATGGTAGCCCTTTTCCAGCAACTTTCACCTGCCTTGAGAGGAGGGACAAAGAACTCAAGCAGGAGTTCCGGGGCCTACGCCAATCTATCCTCACAGCTCCTCACCAAGCGGAACTCGTCAGTGAGAGCCCAAGATGGGGTCTGCCAACACCAGGATGACAAAGGCTCGACGCAGCAGGGACTTCAACTCCACTGCAGGCTCCCCAAGCAGTAATGAGGCCAGCACCAGGAGACCAGTCCAGCAGTGTTAACATCCATCTTCCAGCATTCCTGAGGAAGGAGCCAAAGATGCCCTCATACCAGCAGGGGGAGGACATTGTAAACTACCTGCTGAGGTTTGAGCGCATGGCTAAGATGTGGCAGTGGCCTGAGGTAGAGTGGGCCTGCAGGCTTGTCCCATTGCTCACGGGCAAGGCCTTAGAGGCTTACACAGCAATGGATGAGGGGCTGTCCAACGTCTACAAGGGCTTGAAGGAAGCGCTGCTGGTGAAGTTCGATATCTCACCGGAGACCTACCGTCAACGCTTCAGAGCTGCATCGACGCCATCGGGTGAGTCGCCAACAGAGACGTACCACCGCCTCAAGGGTCTCTACCGACGATGGGTTCGACCGGAGCAGAAGACACAGGACGAAATCGGTGAGGTCGTCATCCTCGAGCAACTTCTACAAGTTCTACCACATGACATTCGAACCTGGGTCCGAGAGCACGAGCCCAACGACGGGCTTATGGCGGCCAAGCTTGCACTGCAGTACCTTAATGCACGCAAAGGGGGCCCACCACGACCTGCAGCACCCGCTCCAAGGAGTCTCAGAGACACACGGGACATCAGAGACGGTGGAGGTAACTCTGGGGGTTATGTGTCTGGGAGGTAAGGGATCATGCAGTTTGCTCTGATGGGAGGGGTCTGACCTGTTTTTACTACCGGCAGCAGGGGCACAAAGCTTCAATGTGTCCGCTACGTAAATCCAAGCTCTCAGGTTACTGTTATGTACCCAGAGAGGGGGATGGTGTTCAGAATAGACAGACTCGGGAAGGGTCAGGCTTGGTACCTGTAAAAGTGAATGGTAAAAGTCTTACTGCAATGATTGACACCGGCAGTTCCCTGTCGTTGATCAGAAAAGGTAATGTACCTGTTAATGATATTGATTACGGTCATCAGACACTGATCCAATGTGTTCATGGTGACCAGTCACAGCAGCCCACAGCGGAGCTCACAGTTGAGATTCAGGGTCAGAAATACCTCCTCAAAGTTGGTAATGGAGAAGCTACCTTTTGAGATGATTTTGGGGAGGGATGTGCCTGTACTCTCTGATCTGTTGGGAAGTGTGGGGGGTCAGCTATATGAGCAGTCAGTTTGCCAGTCTGATGTTCAGTTGTCACTTGTGCCCAGGCCAAAGCTGGTTTACAACCTCTGCCTGACTTGTGTGATAGTCTGTGCGAGGGGGGAACCAAAGGGCCCAGAAAGTCACGCCGCCAGCGGCGTCTTGAGAAGTATGTGGGAACCCCTGTACCTGTTGCTGATGTGTCTGGGTTAGAGGTGCAATGGGATGTTCCACAAAATTTTGCTACACTGCAGAAGTCTGATGCAACCTTGAAAGGTTTATTTGACAAGGCCTTAGCTGGGGACAGTCAATCTTCATGTGGGGGGATTTACACGGTAGACAACCACATACTCTACCTTGGGTCAGAGGCAGATAGCAGGAAGTTGGTAGTGCCATCTACCTGTAGACCACTTGTTCTCAACCTTGCACATACAGTTCCATTGGCAGGCCATCTAGGGCAACATAAGACCTATCTTAGGCTAGGCTCCCGGTTCTTTTGGCCCTCCATGTATACTGATGTACAAACCTACTGCTACCCATCTTTTTATTTTGATAGAGGTTAGGTTCTCCAGTTTAGCCTTCTGGCCTACTCTATGTGACATGGACCAAATATGACTATTCCTCATGAATGAAGTCCTACCAGAGTGTCAATTGAGACACCATCTCCATGTATTCTCCATCACTCCTCAGCCTCGATCTGGTGATTACACCCTTCCCGGATCACATGTATCATTCAGCTGCAGTGACAATAGGGAGAAACCTCATTGATGGTATAAATCCATAAAATTATGCGGATTCATGATTTCGACTGGCTGAGAAAAGCTGCCAGTCTGTCTGTCTCGTCCCGACACGATCATCATTACCATAGGACAGCTGGAGATCGAATTACAATGTTCAAAGAATGTTGCAAATGTCAGAGACAGAGAGCAAGGTTATTACAAATCTCCACTGGTGAAAACCAAATGCTAGTCTAAAAGAAATGGGAGCATTTTACAGTGTAGATCTGGTATATAAATTGCCTGGTTGAGCATGTCTGGAATAACAGAGACATGCTTTCTAAAGGACCACACTGCATTTAAAGGGTTAGGATGAGAGGGCGCATCCACACATCATCACCAGCGATCAAAGAGCGTATCCATACACAAATGGTGACAGTGATCAAATCATGGAAGTGTTTTATTGATGTTAGCGTAGTCGCAGACGTGATGGGAGACACGAGAGTGCACTTTTATAAAATGGGTAATATTTAAAAAATGGTGGCATCTGTGATTGGAAATTTGTAAATAGACTGAACCTGTGTCTCCATCCCGAGACAGTGTTAAGTACGTGCGCGTGTGTCTCCTGTGCTTTGGTGGGACTTGTCAGCTCAAACCGGCTTTGATGCTGGGCTCTGTCTGTCAGCTCTCCCTGGGCTCTGTGTGTTTGTCTGCCATTGTAGTGTGGTGGTCCTCTCTCCTGGAGGAATAGCTCTCCTTTGTCTCTGCCTCTTCTGAGAAAGGCAGAGCACCTCTACAGAGCGCGTGTGTGTTGCAGGCATATAGCTAGGGGGTATTGTGCAGGGGTATATCTGAGAGGGGAGTCTCTGTCTACCATCTCTCTCCTCTCAGATCTCCCTGTGAGGAAACCTGGGGGAACATGCCACAGCACCAGATTACTGTAAATGTTGACAACAGCTCTAGCTTCCATTGTCATTATTTTCGAATTAATATCCGCCTTTAACTCATTGATTGATGTGCTGCCATGCTGCTTATGCCTTCAAACTAATATTTGTTTGTCTGAATGTGGGAGTCAATAAAATGTGCCGATAGCCAATTACCGGTGTCTGTTTTCGAGTACAGCATCAACGTGCTGTCCACGAGCTGATGAGAGCTCATTCTGCTGGACATTGTCAATTGGACATATTTTAGGTTTCTGACTAAATTATATTGCAGTAGGCTAACTGTGGCGCAATTTCACTTATACCCAATGTTTTGCAGGCGTTCTAGGCAATGTGGTTGCTGATGGTTCCTCTGAAAATTTACCCCGGCTTCATGATAGGACACAGCTCCGCACCGACTTTGCTGTCAGCCTCCATAACTCAATTCAGGGACTGTCTACCCCCTGACTGAAATGCTGTGACTCAAAGTTTTGAACGGAATGGTACAAGAAGTCACCCATCCCATATTTCTGCTATGATCAAAACAACAAAGTTGGAATAGCAAATCACTAAGTGTTTGACAAGCTACGTGTGATCAAAACAAACAAAGCCCCCGGCCCTGACAGTGTGCCACAGCAGATCCTACGAGAATTCACCTGCGAGTTAACCCATCTGTTAGATTCTCAAAACATAATTCCAGCCAAGAGAATTCCCCTCCCAGGGGAAGCCACAGTCCATCAGTCAACCAGCTACTACGGCCAACGTTGCTGAGAGCTTAGCTAGCTGCCACCTGGATGAAGTTAGACATAAAACCCAAGATAGACCCTAGACAGTTTGGAAGCAGACCCGAAAGGTCATCTACCCACACACTGGCTAACCTCCTGGAATGTTTATACAAGCAATCAGACATTCCATCCACCATAACCACCTTCATTACCACCCACTTCTCCAAGGCCCTTGACAAAATATACCACACCATCGACATTGAATGTCATATCCAACTGGGTGTCAGACCTGCCCTTACAGCACGGCTCTGCAATTTTGTGACCGGCTGCAAACAACAGGTATGCTACCAAGACAGCCTCTCAGACTGGCAGGGGCTGATGGGAGGTGTGGCTCAAGGAACTCTACTGGGCCCTCTCATCTTCCTACTAGCAGTCAATTGACAGCACATCCTGGGTTGACGACAGTCGGTGGGTAAGCATGTTGCTAGTAATGGTAATTTGGAGCAGGGTTTTCCAAACTCAGTCCTGAAAAGGAGGGCCCCAGGACCGAGTTTGGGAAACCCTGACTCAGAGCAACAAAGATGTTTTCTCTTCACCACCTTAAAAGGTTCCATGTGCTACAAGAAGACCTGGTGAACATTTACACTGTCTACATGCGTCCCGCTCTTGATTATGTAGCTCACTGACCCAGTCCCAGTACAATGGCCTGGAGTGTATTCCACATCATCGAAGGTGGATACTCCATCTATACAGAGGGACTACAGACCCTGTCCCTACCCCGGCTTCATGATAGGACACAGCTCCGCACCGACTTTGCTGTCAGTCTCCATAACTCCATTCAGGGACTGTCTACCCCCTGCCAGAAATGCACTGATCAAACTTGAACAAAATGGTTGCTGTACCATTTATACCCTGAGTCATCAATGATTAGTCTCGTGTCCAGTTAAAAAATAAAAAACAGCTGTCTGATGATTTCCAGCATTAAAGAGACAATCAACCAAAATTACATATTTGTTAACTTATAATAAGGAGTCTATAGACAAGGACAGAGTGCAATCCGTTCTTTGGGTTTGTGCATGCGTTTACCACCATCCTCTAACTTTGTCGTTTTCCAACCACAATCCAATGTAAGTCAATGTACCCTTTTATTAGCATGTCAAATTCATGCTTAACTCATCCTTACAAGGCATATGATGTTATGTGTTGCTACACACCCATAACTCTATGAATAAAGTGTCAACTAGAACAGATTGAATCCATCCTCCTCCACAAAGACGAAACATTCCGCACTGAACCCTTTGAGCCTCATAATATGGCCCCGGGTACGGTGTCCATATTAGAACCGCATCAATCTCAACAGGACTGAGACTGTCCTAATATGGACACCTTACCACCGCACATGGGTAAGTTTTCTGACAGGGGAGAGTAATTCCTGCTGTAATCAGTAAAAACTCTCCTAAAGTAATCCCTAAAGCCTTGTTCACGCTGCAATATGCTCAAATCCATTTTGTTTATACTGACTGTCCAAACAACAAGTTACAAGTGACCAAATCGGATGTGTTGTCAGTTGGCGTGTGCGCAATGCCGTAGGCTGATTTGGCGGTGCTGCTCATGCTTCTTCTCACTCAGAAGTTGTTGTGTAGCAAGCTAATGTGATGACAATGCCTGCCATGGATGTCTCCCAGTTTCTTTGAATGTTTGAAATCTTAGTGCAAGAACACTTAAAGCCTCAAACAATAAGATGATCCAACTTTCAAAACAAGTCCTTTTTGGCTAGCCACAGCAGTCAACAATCTAGCTGTTTAGCTTCCTATCACGTTCACTCACATTCACTCAAACATGTTATTGTCAAACTGTCCACAGAGTAGCTAGCAAGCAACAAGATATGCCAAATAACAGTCTTAAAAACCACTTGAATGCAAATAAATCAGATTTCAACGTTCAGACACAAGTCGCATAGCAAGGAATCAGACTTGTAACTGATTTCAAATCACCTATATAGGTGGTTTGAAATGTGGCTTGAAATACCCGATTCCATGTGCTTTTTGGCTGATCAGACTGCAGAAAGAAGATCAGATTAGAATCGGATATGCATTTATTTTTATTTTAGTCACTTCAAACTGCAACTGTGAACAAGGCCTCTTGGTGAATCATTTCAGTTTGATCAGTCATATATTCAAGCCCATGAAATATTGATTAACAGCGGCGGAGAGGTAAGTCGCAGATGAAATGACTGACATTCTTAGGTGCTTTTATATTCATTCAAATGTTGTATCCTGGACCAAAAAACACTGCTGTGCGTCCTAAATTGCACCCTTTTGGGTGGTTTCATTGCATCCAATGGCAGTGTCCGCGACAAGCTAACGCAAGGAGCCAATATGGATTTGACAGTTCTAACGCAGTTCCCCCTCCGACACCGCCAAATCAACTGCTAACACGGATCTGATACTGTAGAATCTAGGCCTAACTCTGTTGAATGTGAACACGTGTGCAAGTACTCTCCTACCCCACTGTGTCCCCTTTGAGCTCAAAGGAAAGAGGGAGCGAAGGAGGGAGGGAAGAAAGGAGGTAGGGAAGGACTCTCCACAGGGTGAGTTTACTACTGCTCATTGTTGTAAACAATGAGCCACTTGAGTTTGTGGATGATTTCACATACACCACCGTTCAAAAGTTTGGGGTCACTTCGAAATGTCCTTGTTTTCAATGAAAACATACATGAAATGAGTTATGAAATGAATAGGAAATGTAGTCAAGATGTTGACAAGGTTAGAAATAATGATTTTTAATTGAAATAATAATTGTGTCCTTCAAACTGCTTTCATCAAAGAATCCTCCATTTGCTGCAATTACCGCCTTGCAGACCTTTGGCATTCTAGTTGTCAATTTGTTGAGGTAATCTGAAGAGATTTCACCCCATGCTTCCTGAAGTACCTCCCACAAGTTGGATTGGCTTGATGGGCACTTCTTACATACCATACGGTCAGGCTGCTCCCACATCAGCGCAACAGGGTTGAGATCATTGTCCTGTTGTAGAAGGAAATTGACACCAATTAAGCGCCTTCCACAGGGTATGGCAGTCGCTCTGGATAAGAGCGTCTGCTAAATGACTTAAATGTAATGTAAATGTAAATGCATGGCGTTGCAAAATGGAGTGATAGCCTTCCTTCTTCAATATCCCTTTTACCCTGTACAAATCTCCAACTTTTCCACCACCAAAGCACCCCCAGACCATCGCATTGCCTCTACCATGCTTTACAAATGGCGTCAAGCACTCCTCCAGCATCTTTAAGTTTTTCCTGTGTCTCACGAATGTTCTTCCTTGTGATCCGAAAACCTCGAACGTAGATTCATCTGTCCATAACCCTTTTTTTCAATCTTCCTCTGTCCAGTGTCTGTGTTCTTTTGCCCATTATAATCTTATTTTTTATTGGCCAGTCTGAGATATGGCTCTTTCTTTGCAACTCTGCCTAGAAGGCCAGCATTCCGGAGTCGTCTCTTCACTGCTGACATTGAGACTGGTGTTTTGCGGGTACTATTTAATGAAGCTGCCAGTTGGACTTGTGAGGTGTCTGTTTCTCAAACTAGACACTCTAATGTACTTGTCCTCTCGCTCAGTTCTGCACCGGGGCCTCCCACTCCTCCTATTCTGGTTAGAGCCAGTTTGCGCTGTTCTGTGAAGGGAGTATTACACAGCATTGTACGAGATCTTCTGTTTCTTGGCAATTTCTCGCATTTCTCAGAACAAGAATAGACTGATGAGTTTCAGAAGAAAGGTCTTTGTTTCTGTCCATTTTGAGCCTTTAATCGAACCCACAAATGCTGATGCTCCAGATACTCAACTAGTCTAAAGAACGCCAGTTTTATTGCTTCTTTAATCATAACAGTTTTCAGCTGTGCTAACATAATTTCAAAATGCTTTTCTATTAATCAATTAGCCTTTTAAAATTATAAACTTGGATTAGCTAGCACAACGTGCCATTGGAACACAGGAGTGATGGTTGCTGATAATGGGCCCATGTAGATATTCCATACAATCAGCCGTTTCCAGCTACAATAGTAATTTACAACATTAACTATGTCTACACTGTATTTCTGATCAATTTGATGTTATTTTAATGGACCAAAAATGTGCTTTTCTTTGAAAAACAAGGACATTTCTAAGTGACCCCAAACTTGTCGATGAGTCTTCTCCAGGGAGAAAGAGTAGGATAGTTCTCCTCATTATTTGAGGGAAAAATGTAACGTATTCAAAAAGTTTCCTCGTAAATAAAAGTATGCCTTCATTACACATTGCCAAAATATCATCAGCAAAGACCACTTGGTATCAAAAGACATGAATGCAAGGCTGGGAAAAGCTTTGGGTGCTTTCGCCCAACTTCGGCCTGCCTGGAGGACAAAATACATCAGAAGATGAGGACCAATCTGAAAGGAGCATCCCTAAAATGGACACTACAAGGTAAAAGGAAACCCCGGGAAGCCAAAAATCACCTGCTGCAATTCTCAGCTGGCCAAGTTAAACCTCTCGCAGAAGTGTCTGGAAAAGTGAAGGAGGCTCATTGTAGCCTTAAGTCCCAAAAGGGAGGAAATGTTTGTGCATCATGTGCTCGAAGTCAATTTTGATTAGAATTTACTGTCTACATCAGCCTCCCTTGAGAAAATAACTACAGTGGGAAGAAAAAGTATGTGAACCCTTTAGAATTACCTGGATTTCTGCATAAATTAGTCAGAAAATGTTATCTGATATTCATTTAAGTCACAACAATAGACAAACACAGTCTGCTTAAACTAATAAAACACAAACAATTATACTTTTCATGTCTTTAAACATTCACAGTGCAGTTTGGAAAAAGTATGTAAACCCTTGGATTTATGACAGGTTGACCCTCCTTTGCCAGCAAAAACCAAACGTTTTTTGTAGTTGCGGATCAGACCTGCACAACGGTCAGGAGGAATTTTGGACCATTCCTCTTTACAAAACTGTTTCAGTTACACAATATTATTGGGATGTCTGGTGTGAATTGCTCTCTTGAGGTCATGCCACAGCATCTCAATCGGGTTGAGGTCAGGACTGACTGGGCCACTCTAGAAGGCATATTTTCTTCTGTTCAAGGCATTCTGTTGTTGATTTACTTCTGTCTTTTGGGTTGTTGACCTTTTGCATCACCTAACTTCTGTTGAGCTTCAATTGACGGACACATTTTTCCATCAATGATAGCAAGCTGTCCAGGCACTGAGGCAGCAAAGCAGCCCCAAACCATGATGCTCCCTCCACCATAGTTTACAGTTGGGATGAGGTTTTGATGTTGGTGTGCTGTGTCTTTTTTTTTCTCCACACATAGTGTTGTGTGTTCCTTCCTTCCAAACAACACAACTTTAGTTTAATCTGTCCACAGAATATTTTGCCAGTAGCGCTGTGGAACATCCAGGTGCTCTTTTGCGAACTTCAGACGTGCAACCATGTTGTTTTGGGACAGCAGTGGCTTCTTCCGTGGTGTCCTCCCATGATCACCATTCTTGTTTAGTGTTTTCCGTAACGTAGACTCGTCAACAGGGATGTTAGCATGTTCCAGAGATTTCACTCTAGGATTCTTCTTAACCTCATTGAGCATTCTGCGCTGTGCTCTTGCAGTTATCTTTGCAGGACAGCCACTCCTAGGGAGAGTAGAAAAAGTGCTGAAATTTCTCCATTTATAGACAATTTGTCTTACCGTGGACTGACTTTTAGAGACACCTTTTTTACCCTTTCCAGCTTTATGCAAGGCAACAATTCTTACTCTTAGGTCTTCAGAGATCTCTTTTGTTCGAGGCATGGTTCACGTCAGGCAATGCTTCTTGTGAATAGCTAACTCAGTTGACTCCTGACTCCAATTAGCTTTTGGAGAAGTCCTTAGCCTAGGGGTTCACATACTTTTTTACAACCTACACTGTGAATGTTTAAATGATGTATTCAATATATACAAGAGAAATACAACCATTTGTGTGTTATTAGTTTAAGCACGCTGTGTTTGTCTATTGTTGTGACAAAATGTTATGTAAAATTTATGCAGAAATTCAGGTCATTCCAAAGAGTTCACATACTTTTTCTTGCCACTGTAAGTAATCAGCCACTCCATTTCTAACACCAGCCTCTCTCTCCTATGGAGGCTTTCCCCCCTCATCCACCCTGATTTAGGCGGCTTATCTCTCCAGACCTCAGCAGCCCCTGCCTGGGTAAACCACACCATGCTGGGGCACGGGGGACCAGTCTGCCCAGGTGATCGGATAACCAGACTAATGGAACCCATAGAGATATTGATTGGCTAATGTATAAGCTGGGGGTCAGCAGGAAGGTTAGGGTGGATATTAGTGGGAATGGAAAGTGCACACTGGCTTAGTGGCTCAGTTGCAGCTGTTGAATCAGCTGGTATAGAAGCTAAGTAACTTGATAGAGGCTTACTGGCGTATGAGCCGTCGATCCATCCTAGTAGGGGACTTGGCTCCTTATAAGAGGGCCACAGCTGTCTTTAAGGTCTTTCACAGGTCAGAGGTAATTCTTCTTAACCAAAAGGTCAATGAGTATTTAGAATGAGGGTTTACTACGAGGAATGTACTGTAACAACGATTAATATCAACACTATAAGAGATGCTGGTTGTACGGCTAAAGGTAGCTACATCACTGCTATCAATGTCCCAACCACTGATGCAGATTACTATAGGCACAACACACTCTGCAGTCATGCAGAGTTCTATAACCTACAATTTAAAAAACTACTGCTATTTTTATCGCTGGATTACAGATTATAATGACCAATTCATTTTCTATTACTATACTAATAATACTGCATCTATAAATTTCAGTGTAGGAAAGGTTGAAACAGCATCTGTGCCACCAGTAAGTACAGATAGTAACGTTAGTATAAATCCCCCTGCAGCCGGACAACTTTCTTATGGCTTCTGGAGGGAAATGCTGTAGGAATGCTCAACCGGTGTCCCTCATTCAGCCGACAGAAACTTTCAACCGGTTTTCCCCATTAAGCAGCGAGTCGGAGTCTGAGCCTTCTCTGGTCTCTACTCCTCCCGTTACGGGGTTTGAGACGCCGAAGCTTCCCACCATTAGCTCTGACAAATTGAAAACCCGAGTCATTGGCGACTCCATTACCCGCAGTATTAGACTTAAAACGAATGATCCAGCGATCATACACTGTTTATCAGGGGGCAGGGCTACCGATGTTAAGGCTAATCTGAAGATGGTGCTGGCTAAAGCTAAAACTGGCGAGTGTAGAGAGTATAGAGATATTGTTATCCACGTCGGCACCAACGATGTTAGGATGAAACAGTCAGAGGTCACCAAGCGCAACATAGCCTCAGCGTGTAAATCAGCTAGAAAGATGGCGGCCTTGAGTAATTGTCTCTGGGCCCCTCCCAGTTAGGGGGAGTGATGAGCTCTACAGCAGAGTCTCACAACTCAATTGCTGGTTGAAAACTGTTTTCTGCCCCTCCCAAAAGATAGAATTTGTAGATAATTGGCCCTCTTTCTGGGACTCAACCACAAACAGGACCAAGCCTGGCCTGTTGAGGTGTGACGGACTCCATCCTAGCTGGAGGGGTGCTCTCATCTTATCTACCAACATAGACGGGGCTCTAACTCCTCTAGCTCCACAATGAAATAGGGTGCAGGCCAGGCAGCAGTTAGCCAGCCTGCCAGCTTAGGGGAGTCTGCCACTAGCACAGTCAGTGTAGTCAGCTCAGCTATCCCCATTGAGACCTTGTCTGTACCTACACCTAGGTTGGGCAAAACTAAACATGGCGGTGTTCGCCTTAGCAATCTCACTAGAATAAAGACCTCCTCAATTCCTGCCATTATTGAAAGAGATCGTGATACCTCACATCTCAAAATAGGGCTACTTAATGTTAGATCCCTCACTTCCAAGGCAGTTATAGTCAATGAACTAATCACTGATCATAATCTTGATGTGATTGGCCTGACTGAAACATGGCTTAAGCCTGATGAATTTACTGTGTTAAATGAGGCCTCACCTCCTGGTTACACTAGTGACCATATCCCCCGTGCATCCCGCAAAGGCGGAGGTGTTGATAACATTTACGATAGCAAATTTCAATTTACAAAACCCCCCAAACCTTTTCGTCTTTTGAGCTTCTAGTCATGAAATCTATGCAGCCTACTCAATCACTTTTTATAGCTACTGTTTACAGGCCTCCTGGGCCATATACAGCGTTCCTCACTGAGTTCCCTGAATTCCTATCGGACCTTGTAGTCATAGCAGATAATATTCTAATTTTTGGTGATTTTAATATTCACATGGAAAAGTCCACAGACCCACTCCAAAAGGCTTTCGGAGCCATCATCGACTCAGTGGGTTTTGTCCAACATGTCTCTGGACCTACTCACTGTCACAGTCATACTCTGGACCTAGTTTTGTCCCATGGAATAAATGTTGTGGATCTTAATGTTTTTCCTCATAATCCTGGACTATCGGACCACTATTTTATTACGTTTGCAATCCCCACAAATAATCTGCTCAGACCCCAACCAAGGAGCATCAAAAGTCGTGCTATAAATTCTCAGACAACCCAAAGATTCCTTGATGCCCTTCCAGACTCCCTCTGCCAAGGACGTCAGAGGACAAACATCAGTTAACCACCTAACTGAGGAACTCAATTTAACCTTGTGCGATACCCTAGATGCGTATTCCTCCAAAGCTCAGTTGTCCTGATTCTGCACAACTCTGCCAGGACCTAGGATGAAGAGAGACACTTAAGTGTTTTAGTACTATATCTCTTGACACAATGATGAAAATAATCATGACCTCTAAACATTCAAGCTGCATACTGGACCCTATTCCAACTAAACTACTGAAATAGCTGCTTCCTGTGCTTGACCCTCCTATGTTGAACGTAATAAACACTCTCTATCCACCGGATCTGTACCAAACTCACTAAAAGTGGCAGTAATAAAGCCTCTCTTGAAAAAGCCAAACCTTGACCCAGAAAATATAAAAAACTATCTGCCTATATCGAATCTTCCATTCCTCTCAACATTTTTAGAAAAAGCTGTTGCACAGCAACTCACTGCCTGAAGACAAACAATGTATACGAAATGCTTCAGTCTGGTTTTAGACCCCATCATAGCACTGAGACTGCACTTGTTAAGGTGGTAAATTACCTTTTAATGGCGTCATAGCGAGGCTCTGCATCTGTCCTCGTGCTCCTAGACCTTAGTGCTGCTTTTGATACCATCGATCACCACATTCTTTTGGTGAGATTGGAAACCCAAATTGGTCTACACGGACAAGGTCTGGCCTGGTTTAGTTCTTATCTAACGGAAAGATATCAGTTTGTCTCTGTGAATAGTTTGTCCTCTGACAAATCAACTGTACATTTCGATGTTCCTCAAGGTTCCGTTTTAGGACCATTATTGTTTTCACTATATATTTTACCTCTTGGTGATGTCATTCGAAAACATAATGTTAACTTTCACTGCTATGCGGATGACACACAGCTGTACATTTCAATGAAACATGGTGAAGCCCCAAAATTGCCCTCGCTAGAAGCCTGTGTTTCAGACATAAGGAAGTGGATGGCTGCAAACTTTCTACTTTTAAACTCGGACAAAACAGAGATGCTTGTTCTAGGTCCCAAGAAACAAAGAGATCTTCTGTTGAATCTGACAATTAATCTTGATGGTTGTACAGTCGTCTCAAATAAAACTGTGAAGGACCTCGGCGTTACTCTGGACCCTGATCTCTCTTTTGACGAACATATCAAGACTGTTTCAAGGACAGCTTTTTCCATCTACCTAACATTGCAAAAATCAGAAACTTTCTGTCCAAAAATTATGCAGAAAATTTAATCCATGCTTTTGTTACTTCTAGGTTAGACTACTGCAATGCTCTACTTTCCGGCTACCCGGATAAAGCACTAAATAAACTTCAGTTAGTGCTAAATCAAATCAAATCAAATCAAGTTTATTTTATATAGCCCTTCGTACATCAGCTAATATCTCGAATTGCTGTACAGAAACCCAGCCTAAAACCCCAAACAGCAAGCAATGCAGGTGTAGAAGCACGGTGGCTAGGAAAAACTCCCTAGAAAGGCCAAAACCTAGGAAGAAACCTAGAGAGGAACCAGGCTATGAGGGGTGGCCAGTCCTCTTCTGGCTGTGCCGGGTGGAGATTATAACAGAACATGGCCAAGATGTTCAAAATGTTCATAAATGACCAGCATGGTCAAATAATAATCAGGAATAAATGTCACTTGGCTTTTCATAGCCGATCATTAAGAGTTGAAAACAGCAGGTCTGGGACAGGTAGCACGTCCGGTGGACAGGTCAGGGTTCCATAACCGCAGGCAGAACAGTTGAAACTGGAGCAGCAGCAAGGCCAGGTGGACTGGGGACAGCAAGGAGTCATCATGCCCGGTAGTCCTGACGCATGGTCCTAGGGCTCAGGTCCTCCAAGAGAGAAAGAAAGAGAGAAGGAGAGAATTAGAGAGAGCATACTTAAATTCACACAGGACACTGGATAAGACAGGAGAAGTACTCCAGATATAACCAACTGACCCTAGCCCCCCGACACAAACTACTGCAGCATAAATACTGGAGGCTGAGACAGTAGGGGTCAGGAGACACTGTGGCCCCATCCGACGATACCCCCGGACAGGGCCAAACAGGAAGGATATAAATACGGCTGCTAGAATCCTGACTAGAACCAAAAAATGTGATCATATTACTCCAGTGCTAGCCTCCCTACACTGGCTTCCTGTTAAGGCAAGGGCTGATTTCAAGGTTTTACTGCTAACCTACAAAGCATTACATGGGCTTGCTCCTACCTATCTTTCTGATTTGGTCCTGCCGTACATACCTACACGTACACTACGGTCACAAGACGCAGGCCTCCTAATTGTCCCTAGAATTTCTAAGCAAACAGCTAGAAGCAGGGCTTTCTCCTATAGAGCTCCATTTTAATGGAATGGTCTGCCTACCCATGTGAGAGACGTAGACTCGGTTTCAACCTTTAAGTCTTTACTGAAGACTCATCTCTTCAGTAGGTCATATGATTGAGTGTAGTCTGGCCCAGGACTGTGAAGGTGAATGGAAAGGCTCTGGAGCAACGAACCGCCCTTGCTGTCTCTGCCTGTCCGGTTCCCCCCTCTCCACTGGGATTCTCTGCCTCTAACCCTATTACAGGGGCTGAGTCACTGGCTTACTGGTGCTCTTCCATGCCGTCCCTAGGAGGGGTGCGTCACTTGAGTGGGTTGAGTCACTGACGTGATCTTCCTGTTTGGGTTGGTGTCCCCCCTTGGGTTGTGCCGTGGCGGAGATCTTTGTGGGCTATACTCGGCCTTGTCTCAGGATGGTGAGTTGGTGGTTGAAGATTTCCCTCTAGTGGTGTGGGGGCTGTGCTTTGGCAAAGTGGGTGGGATTATATCCTGCCTGTTTGGCCCTGTCCGGGGGTGTCATCGGATGGGGCCAGTGTCTCTTGACCCCTCCTGTCTCAGCCTCCAGTATTTATGCTGCAGTAGTTTATGTGTCGGGGGGCTAGGGTCAGTCTGTTATATCTGGAGCACTTCTCCTGTCTCATCCGGTGTCCTATGTGAATTTAAGTATGCTCTCTCTAATTCTCTCTTTCTCTCTCTCGGAGGACCTGAGCCCTAGGAGCATGCCTCAGGACTACCTGGCATGATGACTCCTTGCTGTCCCCAGTCCACCTGGCCTTGCTGCTGCTCCAGTTTCAAATGTTCTGCCTGCGGCTATAGAACCCTGACCTGTTCACCGGACGTGCTACCTGTCCCAGACCTGCTGTTTTCAACTCTCTAGAGACAGCAGGATGTCACGCCCTGACCTTAGAGATCCTTTTTATGTCTCTATTTTTGGTTTGGTCAGGGCGTGAGTTGGGGTGGGCATTCTATGTTGTGTGTTCTATGTTTTCTTTTTCTGTGTGTTTGGCCGGGTGTGGTTCTCAATCAGAGGCAGCTGTCTATCGTTGTCTCTGATTGAGAACCATACTTAGGTAGCCTTTTCCCACCTGTGTTTTGTGGGTAGTTGTTTTCTGTTTTTGTGTCTGCACCAGACAGAACTGTTTCGGTCGTTCTCTTTGTTGTTTTTTTGTATTTCAGTGTTCAGTTTTTATTTATTAAATGATGAACACTTACCACGCTGCGCTTTGGTCACCTTCTTCTTCAGACGGCCGTTACACAGGAGCGGTAGAGATACTCTGAATGATCGGCTATGAAAAGCCAACTGACGTTTACTCCTGAGGTGCTGACTTGTTGCACCCTCAACAACTATTGTGATTATTATTATTTGACCATGCTGGTCATTTATGATAATTTGAACATCTTGGCCGTGTTCTGTTATAATCTCCACCCGGCACAGCCAGAAGAGGACTGGCCACCCCTCATAGCCTGGTTCCTCTCTAGGTTTCTTCCAAGGTTTTGGCCTTTCTAGGGAGTTTTTCCTAGCCACTGTGCTTCTACACCTGCATTGCTTGCTGTTTGGTTTTAGGCTGGGTTTCTGTACAGCACTTTGAGATATTAGCTGATGTAAGAAGGGCTATATAAATTGATTTGATTATACTACTACTTCAACTACTTTTCCTACCAATACATCACTATGTACATGTACAACAACATCCCCTAGTCTACTATCAGAACGACTAACAGCATTATTATGCTGTACAACTACAACTTGCTTTATCATTAACTTTACATTACCCCAACTCCCAATGTACAACTCCCCAATATATCAGAGTCAGCGGCTCCAAGCTGAAACATCATTAAACTTTTGCTGTCTCCACAAGTGAGACTCATCAAACCAGAGTGTTTCAAATAGCCACTGTGAATCATGTCCAAGATTAGCCCTTAGAAATCAATCAGTAGCTTAAAGAAACCGATTCAGTCAGACAGACTGAAAGCAGTAAGTTTAATGATGGGTATTGTGTGTGTGTGTGTGTGGGAGACTGCCTGTGTGTGAGTCTACGTGCATCCCTGTTTGTGTGAGTGTGTGCGTCCAACACTAGGCAGCATTCAAATAAGATGCAGTTAATGAATCATGCCATCAGAGTGCACGGCTTATACCTCGGTTCTGTCAGAGGATGAAAAGAACTCACCAAATTAATTTACAAAGAGCTGCAGAAATCTTGTGCTAGCCAGGGAAACTAATATGATTTTTTGACACCATCTCGATAGTGGCAGATCTAAGGTGATGATGCTGGGTTTGCAAACAGCTGAGTGATTTGAGGATACAGCGTCTGCTGAGTAGAGGGGAGGACTCTCGTGCGGACCTCTGTTTGACAATTTTTAATAACATACAAAGAGAGGAAACCAAAGGAGGAGCTGAACAGGGTAGGGAAAGCTACAGCTGTGGGAGCCATGGAAACCATTAGCGGCAGACTATGAGTTTTTAATATGAAGGGTGTGGAATCACTGCGGCTGCAGGCGGGGGGGCGGGGGGGGGGGGGGGGGGGGGGGGGAGCTCTGGTGTTTGAGTTCATCAATATTTGAGAAGGAATTTGGATGTATTGCTTGTATTTAAGCTTTGGGTATATCTCCACAGCGTAATTGTTTTAGCCCACTGCTCTGTAAGGGTGGAAAGGAAATCGTTACATCAAGAGGCATTTACAGGCATTCACATAGGCATAGATGCATCCAGCACATACAGCAATTAATGCTTGAATGATGAAGGCAACAGCCATAGCCTGTTGGTTTTAATAATAAAGAAATTGGTACATACTTCAAAGAACTAAACACAATCGGTAACTCTCTAGACAACGGCCAAATGTTGCCTAGTGGTTGTTGTTTTAAGGAGCTACTGGGAACATGACAGAGGCAGACAAAATGGTGACGCAGATAGCTAGTCAGCCAGTCAGTGGTTGTAAGCTTGTTATGCTAACATTAGCTGTCATGGCGCATGCAAACTACTCACTTTCAAAATACACTAATTGAAAATGTGCTACGCAAACTCCATCTAGCTCGTTATCAATTTTGTGTCCGTCGGGGAGGCTTACGCCAGGGCACAAACCGATAAGGCTCTGGCTGGATTTCAATTTTAGATGTTTTTTTATTCAAGGGTTTTTCTTTATTTTTACTATTTTCTACATTGTAGAATAATAGTGAAGACATCAAAACTATGAAATAGCACATATGGAATCATGTAGTAACCAAAATATATTTTAGATTCTTTAAAGTAGCCACCCTTTGCATTGATTACAGCTTTGCATATTCTTGCCATTTTCTCAACCACCTGGAATGCTTTTCCAACAGTCTTGAATGAGTTCCCACATATGCTGAGCACTTGTTGGCTGCTTTTACTTCACTCTGCGGTCCAACTCATCCCAAACCATCTCAATTGGGTTGAGGTCAGGTGATTGTGGAGGCCAGGTCATCTGATGCAGCACTCCATCCCTCTCCTTCTTGGTCAAATAGCCCTTACACAGCCTGGAGGTGTGTTGGGTCATTGTCCTGTTGAAAAACAAATGATAGTCCCACTAAGCGCAAACCAGATGGGATGGCGTATCGCTGCAAAATGCTGTGGTAGCCATGATGGTTAAGTGTGAAATCTAAATAAATCACAGACAGTGTCACAAGCAAAGCACCCCCACACCATAACACCTCCTCCTCCATGCTTTATGGTGGGAAATACATATGCGGAGATCATCCGTTAACCCACATCGCATCTCACAAAGACATGGCGGTGGAACCAAAGATCTCCAATTTGGACTCATCAGACCAAAGGACAGATTTCTACTGCTCGTGTTTCTTGGCCCAAGCAACGGCTCTTCTTCTTATTGGGGTTCTTTAGTAGTGGTTCCTTTGCAGCAATTTGACCATGAAGATTCATTGCCGTTACTTGAACTCTGTGGAGCATTTATTTGGGCTGCAATTTCTGAGGCTAAACTTATTCTCTGCAGAAGAGGTAACTCTGGGTCTTCCTTTCCTGTGGCGGTCCTCATCAAAGCCAGTTTCATCATAGCGCTAGATGGTTTTTGCGACGGCACTTGAAGAAACTTTAAAAGTTCTTTAATTATCCGTATTGACTGACCTTCGTGTCTTAAAGTAAAGATGGACTGTCGTTTCTCTTTGCTTATTTGAGCTGTTCTTGCCATAATATGGACTTGGTCTTTTACCAAATAGGGCTATCTTCTGTATACCACCCCTACCTTGTCACAACACAACTGATTAGGTTAAACGCATTAAGAACTTGTATACCACACTTTTTAGAAAGCCCTTTTTACATCAGCCGATGTCACAAAGTGCTATACAGAAACCCAGCCTAAAACCCCAAACAGCAAGCAATTACTTTTAACAAGGCACAAGTGGTAATTGAAATGCATTCCAGGTGACTACCTCATGAAGCTGGTTGAGTAAATTCCAAGAGTGTGCAAAGCTGTCATCAAGGCAAAGGGTGGCTACAGTGCCCCAGGACACTGCCCTGTGTAGGGTGCCGTCTTTCGGATGGGACGTTAAACAGGTGTCCTGACTCCCTGAGGTCATTAAAGATCCCATGGCACTTATCGTAAGAGTAGGGGTGTTAACCCCGGTGTCCTGGCTAAATTCCCAATCTGGCCATATAAAAAAATTATAATAAACGCTTAAATTACTGTTTGCAGATTGTTCTCCCATGCAGTAAGAATTAATGGACACACTGAATGCAATTTGACGTCAATGTATTAGTCAATAAAAAAAAGATCAGTCACACAAATACAACAATCACAATATATGGAAATAAAATATAACACCCGGGTAGGGGGAACTCTTAAACCTCAGTCACGGACGCTTTTTGACCTAACAAGCTAATGTTGGTGTGAGTTGGAGCTCAATGAATGTTGAGGGAAGACAATTGAAGGATTCAGCAATGAATAGAAACCCAATGTTACTTACTCTACCTTAGCAAACTCCCTGAAACAATACTTCTAAGGCCGATGCCTATCTGTAATCCATGGCAGAAAATGCCTGCATGCAATACAAGCGCACGGCGTAAGTCCTCAGGTTGTCTCAACAAAGGCGTCCTGTACAGCACCTGATTTGACGAAGCTAGCCTAACTCTTGAAGCGACCATGGCTAAATTCCCCACAGCAGCAGGCAATTTCAGGTAAATTTGATTTGACATTTGACTAGACTTTCTGTACACTTGTAACAGGTATTTAAGATAAGATAAGCTACAGTCTCTTTGCTTAATGGAATATGTATCATTACAAAAGTAAAAGTTCAACTGATTGGAGCAAAAACGTAAAAAGGCTTATACAGTCAAAACGGTCCTAGAGAGAATGGTAAAGAATTGGCTAAATGCAACTTGAAACTTTTAAAGGAAGATTCATTTGCTCTAAGTTACTACATTGTTGATCTTGATTTTGTTTTACCAAATGTATTTCAGTCAATCAAACAAATAACATGACTTGAGAGTCTGTTTGTGACAATCTAGTCAAACTGTTGCGGACATCAGAGACTTATATTTAGATATAATATAATGTTCATGTGTTTTTGACATACTCATCAACGGCATCAATGATCATAACTCAGGGACAAAACTGTCTGGGCAGTAAGCACAACTACAACATGATATGTTATCATTAGGTATAACTTCTGTACCACTGTAAACCTACCCTTTAGTTACACTGTACTTACACCATGAATATTGCAAGAGTTATTACTATGGTAAATAGTGAACAGTATGTATTGCATTTTTTCCCCTGTCTGTTTATTCCTAATAGATTTTTCAATGATGAGCATTCATCCAAAACCAAAAAAACTACACCGTGTGGAGCACAGAGACAGCTTAGAAGGATTCCCCCAAGGGGGGTCTGCTTCCGAGCCGAAGCCAGCGAACCTCCCTCGGGCCCTGCAGTCAAGTATGAAGGAGGCGGCATCTGGCATATCAGACACCCCATGCGCCCGGGACTCAAGGGCAAAAATCCCTTGGAAAGAAAGTTGTCCAAGCCCCCCTTAAAATGTTCATATTAAATGTACTCCCTCCCTGACACTATGGGGAGAGAACCTAGTCAGCTAGAGTATGGTTTGTTTTCAAAATGACAGCAGACATGTAAGCTTGATGACTTGCTTTCTTGTCCCTTTGGGTGAAAGAGACACAGTAGATTTCAGGCTCTTTTACAGTTCCCTTTATCACCCTCTAACAGTATATTGCAAAGAAAAAAATGTGTAAAGAGTTGAACATCTCTAACATCTCCAAACATCTCCAACATTTATGTCCCTATTGATTTCCCTCTTCAGGTTGGGTGTGTGTGAGTAAATTACCTCGATTGCAAATTCTCATTCACAATGGACCCTTTGCAACTGTCTATCATGGAGTAGGAGCTGAATGCGCACCCCCAAATGGTTGATGAGGTGCAGACCAAAGGATAATAAACTCAATGTCAATATATCGACAACAGTTCAGCTCCCTCGCTGTTCTCCGACACAGGCCCAGGAAGCTCACAATACAGGAAATGGAGGTATTTTAGAAGCAATTTGCGATTCTGTAATTATTACCTTGGAATACAGATAATGATGTTGAATCAGCCACACAGACAATAGGCTGAACTTCCTGCTTCCATGTTCTAGTAAACTACCATTCAGAATAATAACTACCACAGAGGAGCACAGTGCCGATAACAGCAATACCAGTCTCTTAGGCTGGGATTCAATTCGATCACACTTTTTCAGCAATGCATTGTCTACATGTTAGCGGGGACCGCATTCCCGGTAAATGCTGCATGTGTCGGCTCAATACAAAATTACCTTTAAATGTCAGGCGGATAAGGTGGATCTACCGCTGAGCGGATATAATCCCGACCATAGTGAAATATTCATTCGAACTGCTCAACATTTCTGTGTATTGCTAAAGAGGCTTTGAATAAAGAACATTTTCTGGACAGTGTGAAGCAAGCAGAGCAGAAATGCACCGGCTGTTTATTTAGAGAATGGTTTGGACACTGGTTAGCATTATGGCCCAACGTGTCTGGTTGTTGAGGACTCAATGTCCCAATGTAGAAATTGCTTCTGTTCCTATGGTGAATTTACTTGAATGCAGCCATTTTTATCTCAATATCAAATCATTTCTGGGAATCAATTAAGTACCTTACTATAAATGTTTTCAAATAAAATGGTAAAAAATAAACAAAATACATAGCCTCTTAGCAAAGCGCAATTTCTCAAGCAAGAATTCTGTTGAATTTTGTGCACAAATTTGTTTATATCCTTGTTAGTAAGCATTTCTCCATTGCCAAGATAATCCAGCCACCTGACAGGTATGGCATATCAAGAAGCTGATTAAACAGCATAAACCACCTCCAACGTTGTTTTAGACAATTTGGCAGTATGTCCAACCGGCCTCACAACCGCAGACCACATGTATGGCGTCGTGTGGGCGAGCGGTTTGCAGATGCCCCATGGTGGCTGTGGGGTTATGGCATGAGCAGGCATAAACTACGGACAACGAACACAATTGCATTTTAGCGATGGCAATTTGAATGCACAGAGATACCGTAACGAGATCAAGAGGCCAATTGTCCGCCGCCATCACGTCATGTTTTAGCATGATAATGCATGGCCCCATGTTGCAAGGATCTGTACACAATTCCCGGAAGCTGAAGATGTCCCAGTTCTTCCATGGCCTGCATACTCAGCAGACATGTCACCCATTGAACATGTTTGGGATGCTCTGGATCGACGTGTACGACAGCGTGTTCCAGTTCCCGCCAATATCCAGCAACTTCTCACAGCCATTGAAGAGGAGTGGGACAACATTCCACGTCACAATCAACAGCTTGATCAACTCTATGGGAAGGAGAGGTGTCGAATCCATTATTGGTGGCTGTCAAATCTACAAACGGTTTGCGGACACTGCCATTGGACGCAACGAAACCCCACCTGACTTTTTATCCGCCAAATCCCATTAGAAGTTCCACCTCCGACACCAGCAAAACAACTTCTATGCGGATGTCAGCTTGCACATATCTGATAGAATCTAGCCCTTGAACTTGAATACATCGGGCCAGGCATCTACATGTATGAGCCAAGTGACACTACAGCAGAGCTCTGTCCACTGAAGTCATTCACCAGAATCTAAAAACGACATGTTCTTGTGTCCAGTCTATTAATTTAAATCTTAATGCAATTTACCCCAATGGACAAACAGCTATAACTGTTCAGGAGTGTTGGCTGTTTGTCAAACAGTAATTCAACCAGTAGAGAGAAAGGGACAGATTTACTTAGCGTGAAAAGTTTGCAAAAGGAAATTTTCCTTTATCTGAAAACTTTAAATAATGTAGTGTTTAATGCAGTGTTTTATGATTTTAGCTTAGTGCTTGATGTTTTAACCCCTATTGAAAAAATCCTGAAACCCTTCGCATATCATGCAAATGCAAAGTAAAGCTAGTCGTTGAATTTCAAAAGCTTTATTGAAATCTCCCTTGAGCTTGTCTTCCAAGGCCAAGCACCAGCAAGCCAGATAAAACAATGCATATTGAGTCAGATAAGATCCTGACAAAACCCCCGAAACGCTGTCCATTGTGGTGCAGGAATAAAGCACTTGGGAGCAGCCTTTGCCATAGTCACACTTGTCATGTGTGGACTTTTCTTTCTTTACTATCAGATGAGATCCCGCCCCCTGGCAGAGGTTAGACAGAGCCTTCAGCTGATGGATGTGGAAAGGTGGTGGGGATAAAAGCAGGACAATGAAACAGCAACAGACAACATGCTGGTAAGTGGCGATTTGAATACTTCATTGGCTGTCAACAAGGTGAATGGCGAGAACATTTATTTTGGTTAGAGGAGAAATAAGGTGTTGGCCACACACTGCAGATCCCAAAGTGATGACAATTTATTTGATTTCATTTCTGTATTTGAAAGGGACAAAGTACAGTACATCAATTAACATTTGTGCAAATGTGCCAGATTTAGCCAGCTCAGCTAGTTCAATCGAATACATGCTTAAGTGGATGAACAACAGATACAGAATGCAATATGGAATTTTATTAAATAGTTTGTGGTATGTACCTCAGAGCCAGATGCTGATGACAGGTAGCTCTTTGCTGGGCACCTGTCATCAAACCTGTAGGTTGGTGGAAATCCCCATCAACTGAGGAGGTGTCACCATTTATAGAGAAATGGTGCATGGAACATAATAATTTACTACATTCATCAATCTGACTCCAATATTATGTAAATAAATTCAACAGGCCCTGTACATCTCTGGAGAAATCTAGTGATGGTAGCGAGCCTTATATCACCTCTCAGTATGACTATAATGACCATGTGTCTAACTTGCACCATTATGCAATTATTAAGAGACTGGATACAAATAGCTAACCCTGGCAGCCAATGATCTAGCATTAATTTATTGAGGCAAGCAGATCAGGGATGTCAAGGTGGTACCCAAGAATATGCTATGTGTATATAAAAACGACCAATACACCTACTAAATTATAAGCGTATAGTCAATCAAATATTTACTCTGTTAGAGTGTACATGAAATACATGATACATTACAGAATAACGCAGGGTACATGACTATCACCAATAGGCAAAGACGACGTGGTTACACATGTCTTCCTTTCAGAATAATCTCTAAGAGAAAAAACTGTGTGTCTGATAGCATGTTCACTGTCCTTTTAACCAAATTCAAGCAGAAACTCACCCCCAACCTGAATTAATATTTCTTTGCACTTTGCTAGTAAGAACAAAATACAGGAAAACAAAATTAGACTCTAATCCAATCAACTCAATTTAAATGAACTGCACCCGTGTCTCTCCTCATTAAACTATCCGCCATTCAATGAACAAAATAATAGTTTCCCCAATAAATCCATAGCACTTACAGTACAATAAAACATACAAAAATTCATAGCTCTTTATGAACTCTAGAAACAATCCAAACATGACAATTAAATTCCCACAGTAACTTTCATTTAGTCGATTTCACGTTTTAATCTGTCTTCACACCTCCAATGGTGTCTGTGCTTCCAGGGTTTTGTGGGAACGCCCTCCCCGGAGAAAACCATAGATAAGGTGTGTTTGATCCCTGTGATAGCCCACAAATGGTCAGTCATCCAAACAATGTCATAAATCATGATTGAGTAATCACGCTGTGCTCCCACACCAGCTAGTCACCATTTGCGAGTATCACCTTCTACCATTCTTCCACTACGAGCTACATATTTTAAAAGCCCTGTGTACATTTAAGAGTGACCTTTTATTTTCCCCTGCAAATCAAATTGTATTTGTCACATGCGCCGAATACAACAGGTGTAGACCTTACAGCGAAATGCTTACTTACAAGCCCTTAACCAACAATGCAGTTAAGAAAAAAAAGTGTTAGGTAAAAAATAGCTAAGTTAAACATTTAAATAAAAATAACTAATAATTAAAGAGCAGCAGTAAAATAACAGTAGCGAGGCTATATACAGGGGGTACCGCTACAAAGTCAATATGCAGGGGCACAGGTTAGTCGAGGTAATAAAGGTAATATGTACATGTTGGTAGAGTTAAAGTGACTATGCATAGATAATATACAGAGAGTAGCAGCAGCGTAAAAGAAGGGGGTTGGAAACAATGCAAATAGTCTGGGTAGCCAGTTGATTAGCTGTTCAGGAGTCTTATGGCTAGAAGCTGTTATGAAGCTTTTTGGACCTAGACTACTCCGGTACCGCTTGCCGTGTGGTAGCAGAGAGAACAGTCTATGATTAGGGTGGCTGCAGTCTTTGACAACTTTTAGGGCCTTCCTCTGACACCGCCTGGTATAAAGGTCCTGGATGGCAGGAAGCTTGGCCCCAGTGATGTACTGGGCCGTACGCACTACCCTCTGTAGTGCCTTGCGACTGGAGGCCGAGCAGTTGCCATACCACGCAATGATGCAACCAGTCAGGATGCTCTCGATGGTGCAGCTGTAGAACATTTTGAGGATCTGAGGACCCATGCCAAATCGCCCTCTTCACGACTGTCTTGGTGTGTTTAGAACATGATAGTTTGTTGGTGATTTAGGCAGGATACCTTGGTGTCCTTGGGCACAGGGACTATGGTGATCTGCTTGAAACATGTTGGTATTACAGACTCAGTCAGGGACAGGTTGAAAATGTTAGTGAAGACACTTGCCATTTATTCAGTGCATGCTCGGAGTAAACATCCTGGTAATCCGTCTGGCCCTGCGGCCTTGTGAATGTTGAGCTGTTTAAAGGTCTTACTCACATCGGCTACGGAGAGCATGATCACACAGTCGTCCGGAACAGCTGATGCTCTCATGCATGCTTCAGTGTTACTTGCCTTGATGCGAGCATAGAAGTTATTTAGCTCATTTTATATGCTGTTGGATTATTCAACTGTTGTTACTTGGACATTGTCTGCATCTGGGTCTTACCTTGAAACCTGATAGATTAGGCCAATCCAAACCATATACTGGGGTTCACTGGTTGCACATTTTTTTTTTCCTTTGCTCAGTACTGACTTAAAGTTCGGAGATCAGGTTAGATTACCTCTTATACTGTATGCCTATTTACTATTTACCTGTCCATTCCCATGCAGGCCTATAGTTGCGTACCATTGTCCTCAAACTAAACATACCATAAACCATCCCCATATGGTGAACACAGGATTTGATCTCCCGACAACAACACTTTGTAAACCCCAAAATGACGTTCTTACCAACCACTGGTCAACATGGTAGAGGTGACATCATTGCACGATGTGCTAGCCATCACTGCCTAATCTGATAGTCAGTCAACATGAATCCGTAGCAACTTTTGTCTGAACTGTATAACTGTAATAACGAGTGTAATGGAGTGATGATTGTTTACCGGCAGAAAGCAATAGATCTTTATAATGTTCAATGCAATGCCTAGTTTATATGAATCAAGGTGGGTCTATAGTCTGCTTTTCAATCCATTCATGCTTTGCCTTAATTTTAAGGATACAGTCAGAAACCATGGCAACCGTATCAAATAGAAATCACTTGTCTACTTATCTAAAGGCCCTGAGATACATTTAATCTCAGAGAGGAGAACATTAAAAAGCATCTCTACGCAGTTATTTCACAGTAAATAAGGATCACACAAAACAAACACAGTCTCACACACATATACAGCAAATGTACATACTCACAGTGCCAGACACAAAACTTGCACTCACACACACAACTTTTTTGGGACCTATTTTTGGAAGTTTGTAGGTAACAATGAAGTGACCTTGATATCCAAACACAATACTGTATGTCATACTACTGATATGAGGAAAACATATTCATCATTTTATTTGTCACTGCAATGCTGTGGAATGTGTGCTGTGCAGCGTGATTTTACAACATAGCCATGTACTCACACATGCACTTCAATGGCTGTTGTAAAATCACGCTGCACAGCACATGTAGCTTATTAGCTCCGGGCCAATGAGGACAGAGGGAAAGGATTTGACATTTTCATAGCAACCTAGGAAGCATCCCTAAAAACCCAGGCTATGTCACTACACGTGTCAAATCAAATTCTATTGGTCACATATTTAGCAGACGTTATTGCGAGTGTAGCAAAATGCTTGTGTGTGTTACATCCATGCTGATCTTCCATCGAATAAGGACACTCAAAGGAGTAATCTTGATTTTTTAAATGTTTTTATTTTATGTAACCTTTATTTAACTAGGCAAGTCAGTTAAGAACACATTGATCTCTCAATGATGAAAATGTGGGTTGAAAGACCAAATGATGTCATTCTACAATTAATTGAATAGAAATACAGTAGCCTCGCTTGCAGGTGGATAGAGTAGCTATTGACTGTAGGGAATACAGGGGCTACTGGTCACAACAAGACATGGAACAATCAGATTTTTGCCTGGGGAATATCTTGTTATCGCCTATCCTCAGTATTCCTTGCGGATGTCCGGAAACGTACTTTCATAACATGCCAGCCCTACAGACAACTGTACAGAGGAAAAGACAGGGGTATGTTGTAATAACTAACCATATTATTCATGGATAATAAAAGACCACTTGTAACTAACTATACCCTTGACCTGCCACAAAGTGCTGATGCTTGGAGACAATTCTCTCTCCATGTCCGTGGGTAGAAGGTTGCAGAGAAAGAGGTGAGAGAGAGAGATATGACATTTGAAATGTCTTTATTCTTTTGGAACTTTTGTGAGTAATGTTTACTGTTAATTTTTTATTGTTTATTTAACTTTTGTTTATGATCTATTTCACTTGCTTTGGCAATGTAAACATATGTTTCCCATGCCAATAAAGCCCCTTAAATTGAAATTAAATAGAAAAATGTTGATAGAGAGCGAAAGAGGGAAAAAGAGAGAGATTGTCTTCTGAGGAAGCCAAACATTCCCAAAGGTTCTCCAATTAACCCCTGTTAGCCTCAGCTCTGCTTTAGGGATGGTTAAAGTACGGAGGGATGCTCAGTCAAGAGTGACGAAATGATGAGCTGGATTGAGATGAGATGACAGGCAATTACCATTAACACTTCCAGGAGCTGGGTTTTATATGGTTGTGTCCTCTATGGTTGGATTGGCTGCTTTATTGCGATGTCAGTCATGCCACCACAAGTGGTGAGTGACCATAATCCAGTTTGCTTCCATTCTGCTCCTGAGGTGCATGTGCAGGTTTTGTTCCATCCCAGTATGAATTTAGCGTCGTAATATTAAAGTTAAGGTTGCAAAGGCAGGGAATACCACTGGTCATTTTCTAAATGTAAAAACTACCATATTTTTGGGAAACTTTTCATGTAAAATATATAAAATGTTCTATCTGAAAAATAAATTCACAAAGTAAAACATTATCCTAAATATAACTCCTCAACTTAGTGAATACTGTTGCTGTAATATGAGGGTTACAGAATGGAATATACTTGATATTTTTTGGGTTTTAATTATTTTACTATGCCAATATTAACCATGTACAACCATCCGGAAGTCTCTTGAGTGTGTGCAAATCAGTCTGTTATATGAGACTATATAAATATGGGCGCATTCCTCTGCCCAGGCATTGCTGACTCATGCTAGATCTTACAACGCCTGGATAGGTATTTTACGTATCAGCTAACCACATCATATGTTATAGCAATCTGGTGCTTGACGGCACAGTCGATGATGTGGCACGCAACCATTGGTTGTTGCATGCAATGTCTGAGCAAGTAAACATGACCAATGATTGCATGCAACGTCGTCGACTGTGCAGTCGGGCACCAGATTGCTATACCATGGTTGGTTTATACGTAAAATTCCTATCCAGGCATTTTAAGATCTAGCATGCGTCAGCAACATCTGAGCAGGGGAACACGACCAAGATGTTAAAGCAATCTAGTGCATGCAAAATTTGAGAAGGAAACACGACCAATGGTTGCGTGACAGATCTAAGCAGGGGAACGCGCCCTTTATCTATGTTGGAAATGTTTTGGGGCCTAACTGGTGGCAGTTGTGAAAAATGTCAATAGTTGGAAGACGTCATTATTGATTCAATGTTTTTTACTTTATTAATGGTCGTCGGCTATTTTATCCTGAAACATACACACAATGGTCAGTTTATTAGGTATACCCATCTAGTACCGGGTCGGATTCCCCTTGCCTCCAGAACAGCCAAAATTTTCCGGGGCAGGAAAACATTCCCCACACCATAACACAACTGCCACCAGCTCCAGAAATGTTCGATTGGTTTCAAGTCTGGGCTCTGGCTGGGCCACTCAAGGACATTCAGAGATTTGTCCCGAAGCCACTCCTGCTATGTCTTGGCTGTGTGCTTATGGTCGTTATCCTGTTGGAAGGGGAACCTTTGCTCCAGTCTGAGGTCCTGAGCACTCTGGAACAGGTTTTCATCAAGGATCTCTCTGTACTTTGCTTTGTTCATCTTTCCCTTGATTCTGACTAGTCTTCCAGTCCCTGCTGCTGAAAAACATCCCTACAGCACGATGCTGCCACCACCATGCTTCACCGTAGGGATGATATCAGGTTTCCTCCAGACGTGACGCTTGGCACTCAGGCCAAAGAGTTCAATCTTGGTTTCATCAGACCAAAGAATCTTGTTTCTCATGGTCAGAGTCCTTTGGGTGTCTTTTGGAAAACTCCAAGCAGGTTGTCATGTGCCTTTTATTGAGGAGTGCCCTCCGTATGGCCACTCTACCATAAAGGCCTGATTGGTGGAGTGTTGCAGAGCAGCAGCTACTCTTCTTGAGATCCAAACACAATAAGGCACGTCACACAAAAAACGAAAACATAAATAAATAACACAGTACATTATATAACATCATTACGCCACTACCACACAAAATGTATAATACCACCATATTAAAATGTGTGTGAGTAAGTATGCATGTGTGTGTGCCTCTACACAGTTGTTCCATAGGGTGTAGTTGTATCTGTTTTTTTATCTGATTTTATTGCTTGCATGAGTTTCTTGATGGAATAGACTGGCATGTGGTCATTGCTCTGTGTAGTGGAGTCTGTTCTGGACATGGGGACTGTGTAACCCCTTATGGCATTTATTTTAATCATGGGTGTCTGAGCTGTGTTCTAGTCATTTGAACAGACAGCTCGGTGCTTTCATCATGTCAATAGCTCTCACAGAGATAAGTAATGATGCAGTCAATCTCTCCTCTACTTTGAGCCAGGAGAGATTGACATGCATGTCAACTCTCTGTGTACATGTAAGAGCCAGCCGTGCTGCTCTTTTCTGGGCCAACTGTAATTTGCCTATGTCCCTCTTTGTGGCACTTGACCATATGACTGGGCAGTAGTCCAACAAAACTAGGGCCTGTAGAACTTGTTTTGTTGAGAGCAATGTCAAGAAAGCAGAGCTTCGCAAAATGTTTTGACCATGACAGTTGCTCAACTTGCTCAATTTCCACATGATTCATTATAAGATTGAGTTGAGGTTTAGTGTTTAGTGAATGGTTTGTCCCAAGTACAATGCTCTTAGTTTTTGAAATATTTAGTACTAGCTTATTACTTACCACCCATTCTTTTACTGACTGCAGCTCTTTATGTGTTGCAGTGATTTCACTTGTTGATGCGTATAATGTTGAGTCATCAGTATACTGTACATAGACACACAGGCTTTAATCAATGCCAGTGGCAGGTCATTAGTAAAGATTTTAAAAAGTTAGGGGCCTAAACAACTGCCCTGGAGAATACCCAACTATACCTGGATTATGTTGGAGAGGCTTCCAATAAAGAACACCCTCTATGTTACGTTAGACAGGTAACTCAATCCAGCATATAATCCAACAGCAGATTATGATCGATAATGTCAAAAACTGCACTGAAGTCTAACAAGTATTTTATTGTCAATTTCTTTCAGCCAATCATCAGTTATTTGTGTAAGTGCATGTTGAGTGCCCCTTCCTATAAGCATGCTGAAAGTCAGTTGTTAAACCTCTAGGGTACGTGAGACGGTAGCGTCCCACCTCTTTAACAGCCAGTGAAACTGCAGGGCACCAAATTCAAGACAACAAAAATCCCATAACTAAAATTCCTCAAACATACATGTATTTTACACCATTTTAAAGATACACTTGTTGTAAATCCAGCCACAGTGTCCGATTTCAAAAAGGCTTTACGACGAAAGCAAACCAAACGATTATGTTAGGTGAGTGCCTATTCACAGAATAACACAGCCATTTTTCCAGCCAAAGAGAGGATTCACAAAATGCAGAAATATAGATAAAATGAATCACAAACCTTTGATGATCCTCATCAGATGAAACTCATAAGATTTCATGTTACACAATACATGTATGTTTTGTTCGGTAAAGTTCATATTTATATCCAAAAATCTGAGTTTACATTGGCACCTTCCGTTCAGAAGTTCCAAAACATCCTTTGATTTTGCAGAGAGCCACATCAATTTACAGGAATACTCATAATAAACATTGCTAAAAGATACAACTGTTATGCATGGAATTTTAGATGCACTTCTCCTTAATGCATACGCTGTGTCAGATTTCAAAAAAGCTTTACGGAAAAAGCAAACCATGCAATAATCTGAGTTGGCGCTCAGAGCCCAATCAAAACACAAATATATCCGCCATATTATGCAGTCAACAAAAGTCATAAATAGCATTATAAATCTTCACTTACCTTTGCTGATCTTCGTCGGAATGCACTCCCAGGACTCCCAGTTCCACAAGAAATGTTTGTTTTGTTCGGTAATGTCCATAATTTATGTCCAAATAGCTACTTTTGTTAGCGCGTTTGGTAAACAAATCCAGTCACGAAACGGGTTCACTAAAAGCAGACGAAATGTCAAAAAGTTCCGTAACAGTCAGTAGAAACATGTCAAACGATGTATTGACTCAATCTTTAGGATGTTAGCATAAATCTTCAATAATGTTCCAACTGGAGAATTCCATTGTCTTCAATAGGATCTGAGTTGAAAATCAACCAACCTCAGATTTCCCACTTCCTGGTTGGATTTTCCTCAGGTTTTTGCCTGCCATATGAGTTCTGTTATACTCACAGACATCATTCAAACAGTTTTAGAACCTTTGAGTGTTTTCTATCCAAATCTACTAATAATATGCATATCATACCTTCTGGGCCTGAGAAACAGGCAGTTTACTCTGGGCACACTTTTCATCCGTATGTGAAAATACTGCCCCCTTGCAGGGTAACAGGATAACACCTTACATCTGGTTCCACCATAATGTTTTGTCAGCCATCTTTGTTGAAGAACGCCAAAAAGGCAAGGGTGGCTCGCGTCAAAATTTGTCATTGGAACCACTCGATATGATTGGTCATATAAAAACCTTGGGACCCAAATGCATAATGAGTGCTATAACTCCCCTTGTGAACGGAGTAAGCTCCGTTCCTTTTCATTTCAGACAAAGGAATTGTCCAGTTGGAATATTATTGAAGATTTATGATAAAAACATCCTAAAGATTGATTATATACATCGTTTGACATGTTTCTACAAACTGTAATTGAACTTTTTTGACTTTGTCTGGACTTAGTGCTCACTCATTGTGCATTTGGATTAATGGACTAAACGCACGAACAAAAAGGGGGTATTTGGACAGTAATATGGACTTTATCTAACAAAACGAACTGGAATTCCTGGGAGTGCATTCCGATGAAGATCAAAGGTAAGTGATTATTTATAATGCTATTTCTGACTTTTGTTGACTCCACATGGCGGATACTGTATGGCTTGTTTTTGTGGCTGAGCGCTGTACTCAGATTATCGCATGGTGTGCTTTCACCGTAAAGCTTTTTAAAAATCTGATACAGCGGTTGCATTAAAACTTCTTATGGCTGCAAGGGAAAGTATTGAGTAGCCAGTGAAATCGTGCCCATTTCAAACGGCCTCGTACTCAATTCTTGCTCGTACAATATGGATATTATTATTACTATTGGATAGAAAACACTCTCTAGTTTCTAAAACCGTTGGAATTATTTCTCTGAGTGAAACAGAACTTATTTGGCAGCACTTTCCCTGACCAGGAAGTAGAATGTCAGAAATATATGCTCTGTTCAACTTCCTGCCTATACATGGTCATGACACGTAGGAGTCTACGTACACTCCATACGCCTTCCTCTGGGTGTCAAGATGATGTGAGAGAAGAAATTTTGTGTTTATCTTGGTCTGGGGTGGAATAAAAGCTATTTCTTTGACGTGACCGTCCACTTCCGGTACTCTGAAGCGCGCGACTTGGAAGTGGGATTGCCTTCTGTTTTGCTGCCGTTAATGACGACAACTATCTCCGGCTCGGATTTTATTTGATACATGTGACCATATCATCGTAATGTATGTTTTTTCAATATAGTTTAATCAGATTATTGAAATTTTTTCGGGAGTTTTGCCGTGTTCCGTTCTCTGACTTTGTTTACGTTGGAGAGATCCGTGCCACTCGGCTAGTGCCCATGCTAAATGAAGAGGGAAATTTGCCGTTCTGAATCCAAACAACGACTCATCTGGACAAAGGACACCTTGTTCAACATTCTGATGAAAGATCAGCAAAAGTAAGACCCAATTTATGATGTTATTTCATATATCTGTCGTGCATGTGAAATGGTCGTGGGCGCCCAAGTGTTTCTGGCTATTGTGGCTACGCTAATATAGCGCTACATTTTGTTTTCGCTGTAAAACATTTAATAAATCGGAAATATTGTCTGGAATCACAAGATGCCTGTCTTTCAATTGCTGCACACTATGTATTTTTCAGAAATGTTTTATGATGAGTAATTAGGTATTTGACGTTGGTGTCTGTAAATATTATGGCTGCTTTCGGTGCAATTTCTGATTGTAGCTGCAATGTAAACTATGATTTATACCTGAAATATGCACATTTTTCGAAAAAAACATATGCTATACAATAAATATGTTATCAGACTGTCATCTGATGAGGTTGTTTCTTGGTTAGTGGCTATTTATTTCTTTATTTGGCCGAATTTGTGATAGCTACTGATGGAGTAAAAAACTGATGGAGTAAGAAAAGTGGTGTCTTTTGCTAACGTGGTTAGCTAATAGATTTACATATTTTGTCTTCCCTGTAAAACATTTAAAAAATCGGACATGTTGGCTTGATTCACAAGATGTGTACCTTTCATATGCTGTATTGGACTTGTTAATGTGTGAAAGTTAAATATTTTTAAAAAATATCTTTTGAATTTCGCACCCTGCACTTGAGCTGGATGTTGTCATAAGTGTACCGGTGTCGGGCCAGCCAGCCTAACAGGTTAAGGAGAAGTCTATCTCTAATCCTATGTATAACACTTGTATCTTATATCAAAGTTTATGATGAGTATTTCTGTAAATTGATTTGGCTCTCTGCAAATTCACCAGATGTTTTTTAGAGGCAAAACATTACTGAACATAACGCGCCAATGTAAACTGAGATTTCTGGATATAAATATGAACTTTATCGAACAAAACATACATGTATTGTGTAATATGAAGTCCTATGAGTGCCATCTGATGAAGATCAAAGGTTAGTGATACATTTTCTCTATTTCTGCTTTTTGTGACTCCTCTCTTTGGCTGGAAAATGGCTATGTTTTTTGTGCCAAGGAAGCAAGTCCTATATACACATGTACTATAGTTATTACCACGCATGAGATTCCCACATTGTAGCCTGTAGGGGCCAGCTGCAGCTTAACTAGGTCTTTCCTTGTAGCACTTGTAGAAACCTTGACTGCTGAGGCATTGGGGACCTTTGAGGAGGTTTCTGAGCACACATCTCCCCCACTAGAGGCAAAATGGCGGACGGAAGACAGGGTGGTGCGGCAGGTGCCGCTTCTCATTCGAATGCTGTAATTTTATCTAAACCATCAGGTGTACGCCGACCCCAGCTAAGTAACTCATGCAAAGAGTTAAAGCGCAATTATGTGTTTTATCTCCAGTACTCTGCCATGATTGTCAGTTATGTAGCTGCTCTACTGATAATCTCAGTGCGTCCTTGCTGGGATGACACAATCAATCTACTACCGGAGAATATTAACACCAAACACATTGGTTCACCGTTCCACGGGAGCGGACAGTACACAGCATACCATAATGTTCTGAATAATGGCCAAGTCTACCTCGCTCCTTATTCTACTGAACCGCTTAGGCGCAACAAACACAAGTCCAACATTTATCGGAAACTGTTAAACTACCTGTTCACTACCCTCCTGCTCTCCGGGGATGTGCAACTCAATCCTGGGCCCAACATCACCGAGCCAGCGATACGCACCGGAGTGGAAAGCGGTGGATGGCCTCGTCCACTGATCGTCGCTGCTGTGGAAGTGGGTGAGTGCTATGGTCCTATGGTTTCTCTCGACTCACCCGGCTCCAGGATAGATTTTGACTCTTCAAACATACCAAAGTCGCTATATGCGATCCCTGACTCTGCTTCTGGTACGCAAGCTGTTTTAATTAGTTCCCCACATCCAGTGCAGGCGGGAGGGATTGTTAATTGCGCTACCGAACTGCCCCTAATCAAAACGAAACAAAACGGCCTAAACCCAGCCGTCAGAAAACACCGAAAATTTAACTTTTTTCAATGTGTCAATCACTCTCGAGTCATCTGGGACCCACGAGCTAAGCCCAAGGGACTACTAGGGGGGCACTTGAACATTCGTAGTGTCATTCCAAAAAGTGATCAAATTCAACATCTACTCACAGACTCCAACCTTGACTTTCTCTGCCTCTCAGAGACATGGCTCCATAAAAACTCTCCCTCTGCTGCTTTGATTGTGCCTGGCTACAATGTTTTCAGGAGAGACAGGACTGAAGGAAGAGGAGGGGGTGTGATGATTTACATTAAAGAACATATCCGATGTAAACAAATTGAGTGGTCATGTGATAATGAACTAGAATGTATTGGCCTGAACATTACACTGTCTCCCCAAATGTCTTTTACCCTCATTGGAATGTATAGGCCACCTTCCACCAAAAGTGTGTTTTTTGATCAGTTTAATAACATGCTTAGGGAATGTGATTTTGGGAAAGAGGTCATCTTAATGGGATCTTTTAACATTAATTATGAAGACAAGTGTTGTAGGAAAACCCTCAAACGGATCACTAATACCTTTGACCTTACACAGCTAGTTAAAGGGCCAACCAGGGTGACTTGTTGCTCTAAAACACAGATTGATTTGGTGTTCAGTAATAAACCAGAGAGAGTGACTAAATCATTCAATATGGTTACTGGGCTATCTGATCATAATCTGACACTTATAGCCAGAAAGCTGTCTAAGAGCAGGTTTAACCTCTCTACTGTTAGAAAGCCTGATCAACTAAGAATACCTAAGAGTGAATTAAGCTATTTTGAAAACGCAATTAAGGGAATTAACTGGAATGATCTCTTGTCCTATGCAGACGTGGAAGCTAATAGTCAAGTTTTTCTATCCACAACCCAGACTACATTAAATGGTTTCCTAAAGAAAATCAAATCCAAACCTGGCCAAAAGAGCACTCTTCCTTGGCTAAATGGAGAAATCTGGAAATTGATGAAAGAACGAGATTATTATCTAAAAATAGTCCTAAGATCCAAATTAGAGCATGACAGACGTAGGTTTACCATGTTGAGAAATAAGGTGATGAAAGAAATCAGACAGGCCAAGGCAAACTTTTTTATTAACATAATTGGTGAAGCAAAGGGAAATTCTAAACTGATCTGGGAGAATCTAAAAAAGTTAACAGGGAAAGACCATAGTAACACTGCAAAAAGACTAGAAATCATGGTGAATAACAATCTAACACAGGATGCAGTCGAAATAGCAATAGCCTTCAATTCCTACTTTATTGACTCTGTCAGGGTACTGACACAGAACCCCTCCACTGGTTTCTTGGGCTCAGTGCTAGTAAATGATGCTCAACCTGTCTTCATCATAAGGGAGGTTTCTGAGTCAAAGGTGGACAAGGTGATTAGCTCACTAAAGAACTCTAAAGCCAAAGATGTGTTTGGGATGGACTCTACCTTTCTTAAAAACTACAAAGAGTCACTCATTGGCCCCATTACTAAGGTCACCAACACATCTATTGGTCTCGGGGTGTTTCCAAGGGTATGGAAGTCGGCCATAATAACGGCCATCTTTAAATCAGGCGACCCTGCTGACGTGAGTAACTACAGGCCCATTAGTATACTACCTGTGGTGTCAAAGGTTGTTGAAAAGTGTGTAGCAGAACAACTGATTGCCCACCTCAACAACAGCCCCTTCACATTACATTCCATGCAGTTTGGCTTCAGAGCGAAACACTCCACAGAAACGGCCAACTGCTTTCTTCTGGAAAATGTGAAGTCCAAGATGGACAAAGGGGGCGTTGTTGGGGCTGTGTTTCTGGACCTAAGGAAGGCTTTTGATACTGTTAACCATGAGATTCTCATCACAAAATTGTCCAATTTCAACTTTTCCCCCGATGCCTTGAGATGGATGAAATCATACCTTGAAGGCAGAACTCAGTGTGTCAGAGTGAGCAATGAGCTGTCGCCCACTCTTAGCTATGATGTGGGTGTGCCCCAAGGGTCAATACTGGGGCCCCTCCTGTTCAGCCTGTACATTAATGATCTGCCTTCTGTCTGTACTGGGTCTGAAGTTCAAATGTATGCAGATGATACAGTGATATATGTGCATGCAAAGAGCAAACAACAAGCTGCACAAGAACTCACTACTGTAATGGTCCAGGTTACAAAGTGGCTCAGTGACTCGTGTTTGCATCTCAATGTGAAAAAAACTGTTTGCATGTTCTTCACAAAGAGGGCAACAGATGCTACTGAGCCAGATGTCTATGTGTCAGGGGAGAAGCTCCAGGTGGTATCTGATTTTAAGTACCTTGGCATCATACTTGATTCCAACCTCTCTTTTAAAAAGCATGTGAAAAAGGTAATTCAAATAACCAAATTCAACCTAGCTAATTTCCGATTTATACGAAATTGTTTGACTACAGAGGTAGCAAAACTGTACTTCAAATCTATGATACTCCCCCACTTAACATACTGCTTGACTAGTTGGGCCCAAGCTTGCTGTACAACAGTAAGACCTATTCAGTCTGTCTACAAACAGGCTCTCAAAGTGCTTGATAGGAAGCCCAATAGCCATCATCACTGTCACATCCTCAGAAAGCATGAGCTCCTGAGTTGGGAAAATCTTGTGCAATACACCGATGCATGTCTTGTATTCAAGATCCTAAATGGCTTGGCTCCCCCTCCACTCAGTATTTTTGTTAAACAGAAAACCCAAACATATGGCAGCAGATCCACAAGGTCTGCCATGAGAGGTGACTGTGTAGTTCCCCTAAGGAAAAGCACCTTTAGTAAATCCGCTTTTTCTGTGAGAGCTTCCCATGTCTGGAATACACTGCCATCAGACACACATAACTGCACCACATATCACACTTTCACAAAATGCTTGAAGACATGGCTAAAGGTCAATCAGATTTGTGAACATGGTCCCTAGCTGTGTGTTGCCGCTTTCCATGTCTGTTGTCTGTAACTTGTGAGGTGTGGAAACACTCTGTTGCTTTTATGAATTTTGTCTTGCTGCTTTTTGTTCTATGTTGCTCTGTCTGTATGCTACGTCTTGCTTGTCCTATGTTGCTATGTCTGTATGCTATGTCTTGTTCTATGTTGCTATTGTCTATATTGTAATTGTTTTTAATAACCTGCCCAGGGACTGCGGTTGAAAATTAGCCGGCTGGCTAAAACCGGCACTTTTACTGAAACGTTGATTAATGTGCACTGTCCCTGTAAAAATAAACTCAAACTCAATACATTGAATATATTCATTGAATGATGCTGTGTCTGCATGTATGTATTACAATTATACACTTCAACGGTGTCTACCACTCCTGCTCCTGGGACATCAATGATTACACATTGTAACTATGCAATAGACTAGAAACATGATTGATTTGTAATTCATATATAGAGAAGAAAAAAAAACATATCTAACTCCCTTCATCTGCATTAATCTGAGGACACAGGATAGTATTTCAATGAGAAACTTCATTTCAACCAGTGGAGAATGTGAAACGCTTTATTGAAAGAAGTTCATTATCCAGGTGTTATAAATACATAATACATGCATTATAAATATTATAATTGTAATATTATAAATACAAGTTCAATTGGTACTTCAATGCACATATGGTGTGCATTATAAAACCAGGAAGAAAGACGAGGTGGGGAGAGAGGTGTAGAAGACAGAAAGGGAAAGAGGTAAGAACAGCGGCAGACAGCATATGGTTCATGAATTACAGTGCTACCCTAATATTCTCTCACTTCATCACAATTGCGGTGTCTCCTAACCAGCCTTGGGCCCCCAGTTGCCTGAAGGGAGCCGGTGAGGTGGCGATGACGGGACTGGCTTCCTCTCTCACATCAAAACATACCTGCAGACGAGAGACAGAGCCTTGTTTTTTTTTATTCTAACACGGTCAGTCATCATTATCATCAGGTGAAATGCAAAACTGACCTTGGATCATTAACTCTGGGACTACTACATCTCTGTCTGTATTTCAATGTAAAGCATCTCTTTAATTTCAAAATGCCAGGGTGGAGGAAATCTTCTAAGGGTTTATAGTTTTATTGGTTAGGGGTAAGTCACGACCAATGCTTTAAACTTATCATACCTGTAATGATCCATAAAGGGACCACTCTGAACATTTCTCAGAATACTTTCTGCACCACTTACATACGCCTACGTGTGGGTGTGCAAGTTGTATATTATTATTATTCTATTGTTTCTTCATCAGATCATCATAATCACCCCTTATACTCAATATTATGGGGTTTAGATATTTACACTAGTTCTATTTAACAGCATATTCAGAAATACTTTGCTCTCCTTTTATGTTTTTTATTTTACCCCCAATTTCGTCGTATCCAATTGGTAGTAGTTACTGTCTTGTCTCATCGCCGCAACTCCCGTACGGACTTGGGAGAGGCGAAGGTCGAGAGCCATGCATCCTCCGAAACACAACCCAACCAAGCCGCACTGCTTCTTGACACAATGAACATCCAACCCGGAAGCCTGCCGCACCAATGTGTCGGAGGAAACACCGTACACCTAGCGACCTGGTCAGCATGCACTGCGCCTGGCCCGCTACAGGAGTCGCTAGTGCGCGATGAGACAAGGATATCCCTACCGGCCAAACCCGGACGACGCTGGGACTATTGTGCACCGCCCCATGGGCCTCCCGGTCGCGGCCGGCTGCGACAGAGCCTGGGCTCAAACCCAGAATCTCTGGTGGCACAGCTAGCACTGCGATGCAGTGCCTTAGACCACTGGGCCACCCGGGAGGCTCTCCTCTCATATACATAATAACGTTATACATCAAAGTCCCCTGATAAGACATGTTATCCTCATGTAATCACAAAAAAATGTGTCATGTTACACTCTAACAAATGTTACGCATTATGTTACACAAATCAGCTCACACAGAACTGGAAAACTCAGCTCACATTCATTCCATATTCACACTTACTGAGGATAATAGCAGATGATATTGCCATATCTTCAATTTAAGTGAGTGTGTCCATCAGTCATCATCAGTCCCCTCAGGCCTGGAGTGGCTCAAATAGCCAACCAACCAGCCTGTTACCAACACTTAGTACACTTCTGGAAAAAATTGTGTTTGACCAGATACAATGCGATTTTACAGTAAACAAATTGACAACAGAATTTCACCATGCTTATAGGGAAGCACAGCACTTACACAAATGACTGATGAATGGCTGAGAGAAATTGATGATAAAATGATTGGGCCTTGTGTCTTGTTAGACTTCAGTGCAGCTTTTGACATTGTTGATCATAGTCTGCTGCTGGAAAAACATATGTGTTATGGCTTTACACACCCTGCTATATTGTGGATAAAGAGTAAATTGTCTAACAGAACACAGAGGGTGTTCTTTAATGGAAGCCTCTAGATAAAATCCGGTTAGAATCACAAGTTTTCCGGGGTAGCTGTTTAGGCCCCTTGCTTTTTAAAATTTTTACTAACGACATGCCACTGACTGAGTAAAGCCAGAGTGTCTATGTATACGGATGACTCAACACTATACACGTCAGCTACTACAGCGACTGAAATGACTGCAACACTCAAAGAGCTGCAGTCAGTTTCAGAGTGGGTGGCAAGGAATAAGTTAGCCTTAAATATTTCTAAAACTAAAAGCATTGTATTTGGAACAAAACACTCACTAAACCCGAAACCTCAACTAAATCATGTGGAAATTGAGCAAGTTGAGATGACTAAACTTCTTGGAGTAACCCTAGATTGTAAACTGTCATGGTCAAAACATATTGATGCAGTAGTAGCTAAGATGGAGAGAAGTCTGTCTATAATACACACAAGTGTAAAGGAATGAATAAGAATATGTACATAAAAAATTATATGAATGAGTGATGGTATAGCACGGCATAGGCAAGATGCAGTAAATGGTATAGAGTACAGTATATACATATGAGATGAGTAATGTAGGGTATATAAACATAAAGTGGCATAGTTTAAAGTGGCTAGTGATACAAGTATTACATAAAGATGGCAAGATGCAGTAGATGATATAGAGTACAGTCTATACATATACATATGAGATGAGTAATGTAGGGTATGTAAACATTATATTAAGTGGCATTGTTTAAAGTGGCTAGTGATACATTTATTACATACATTTTTCCATTGTTAAAGTGGCTGGAGTTGAGTCAGTATGTTGGCAGCAGCCACTCGATGTTAGCGACCGCTGTTTAACAGTCTGATGGCCTTGCGATAGAAGCTGTTTTTCATTCTCTCGGTCCCCGCTTTGATGCACCTGTACTGACCTCGCCTTCTGGATGATAGCGGGGTGAACAGGCAGTGGCTCGGGTGGTTATTGTCCTTGATGATCTTTTTGGCCTTCCTGTGACATCCGGTGGTGTAGGTGTCATGGACGGCAGGTAGTTTGCCCCCGGTGATGCGTTGTGCAGACCTCACTACCCTCTGGAGAGGCTTACGGTTATGGGCGGAGCAGTTGCCGTACCAGGCGGTGATACAGCCCGACAGGATGCTCTCGATTGTGCATCTGTAGAAGTTTGTGAGTGTTTTTGGTGACAAGCCGAATTTCTTCAGCCTCCTGAGGTTGAAGAGGCGCTGCTGCGCCTTCTTCACGACGCTGTCTGTGTGGTTGGACCATTTCAGTTTGTCCGTGATGTGTACACCGAGGAACTTAACTTTCTACCTTCTCTACTACTGTCCTTTCGATGTGGATAGGGGCGGCTCCCTCTGCTATTTCCTGAAGTCCACGATCATCTCCTTTATTTTGTTGACGTTGAGTGTGAGGTTATTTTCCTGACACCACACTCCGAGGGCCCTCACCTCCTCCCTCGTCGTTGTTGGTAATCAAGCCTACCACTGTAGTGTCCTCTGCAAACTTGATGATTGAGTTGGCTAGTGATTGAGTTGGCCACGCAGTCGTGGCTGAACAGGGAGTACAGGAGAGGGCTGAGAACGCACCCTTGTGGGGCTCCAGTGTTGAGGATCAGCGGGGGGGAGATGTTGTTACCTACCCTCACCACCTGGGGGCAGCCCGTCAGGAAGTCCAGGACCCAGTTGCACAGGGCGGGGTCGAGACCCAGGGTCTCGAGCTTAATGAGTTTGGAGGGTACTATGGTGTTAAATGCTGAGCTGTAGTCGATGAACAGCATTCTCACATAGGTATTCCTCTTGTCCAGATGGGTTAGGGCAGTGTGCAGTGTGATTGCGATTGCGTCGTCTGTGGACCTATTGGGGCGGTAAGCAAATTGGAGTGGGTCTAGGGTGTCAGGTAGGGTGGAGGTGATATGGTATTTGACTAGTCTCTCAAAGCACTTCATGATAACGGAAGTGAGTGCTACGGGGCGGTAGTCGTTTAGTTCAGTTACCTTAGCTTTCTTGGGAACAGGAACAATGGTGGCCCTCTTAAGCATGTGGGGACAGCAGACTGGGATAAGGATTGATTGAATATGTCCGTAAACACACCACCCAGCTGGTCTGCGCATGCTCTGAGGACGCGGCTGGGGATGTCATCTGGGCCTGCAGCCTTGCGAGGGTTGACACGTTTTAAATGTTTTGCTCACGTCAGCTGCAGTGAAGGAGAGCCCGCAGGTTTTGGTAGCGGGCCGTGTCAGTGGCACATTATTGTCCTCAAATCGAGCGTGAAGTTGTTTAGTCTGTCTGGGAGCAAGACATCCTGGTCCGCGACGGAGCTGGTTTTCCTTTTATAGTCCTTGATTGACTGTAGACCCTGCCACATACCTCTCGTGTCTGAGCCGCTGAATTGCGACTCTACTTTGTCTCTATACTGACGCTTAGCTTGTTTGATTGCCTTGCGGAAGAAATAGCTACACTGTTTGTATTCGGTCATGTTTCCGGTCACCTTGCCCTGATTAAAAGCAGTGGTTCGCGCTTTCAGTTTTGTGCGAATGCTGCCATCAATTCACGGTTTCTGGTTTGGGAAAGTTTTAATAGACGCTGTGGGTACGACATTGCCGATGCACTAGCTAATTAACTCGCTCACCGAATCAGCGGATTCATCAATGTTGTTCGCCACAATGCGGAACATATCCCAGTCCACGTGATCGAAGCAATCTTGAAGCGTGGAATCCGATTGGTCGGACCAGCGTTGAACAGACTTGAGCGCGGGAGCTTCCTGTTTTAGTTTCTGTCTATTGGCTGGAAGCAACAAAATGGAGTCGTGGTCAGCTTTTCCGAAAGGAGGGCGGGGGAGGGCCTTATATGCGTCGCGGAAGTTAGAATAACAATGATCTAGGGTTTTGCAATCGATATGCTGATAGAATTTAGGGAGCCTTGTTTTCAGATTAGCCACGTCTCGTTAATCTTAAAGCATACACCCCCGCCCTTCTTCTTACCAGAAAGATGCTTTTTTTCTGACGGCGCGATGCGTGAAGACAAACACTGCGGGTCACTAGTTTATAAAGTGGCAAAGAACACACACAGCTGTCTGCAATCATGGCTGGCTGTGGCCTGATATCATTGGTTCATTCTCAGATATAAGAACATACAAAAACATGAATGGATAGCATACGATAGATACAATTTGGCTACATAGACCTACAAACATTTACAATGAATAGCAAAATCACAATAATCACAAGAATGGCTTCAGATCAAAGTCTACATTGAGACCGAAGGGAGCAAGGGTCTTTAAATGAAAGGTCCAGGCAGCCTCTTGTTTTTTTTTTTTTTTATATTTTATTTTTGCATTTTCCAATTAACAACATTCAAGACAAACGTGAAAAGATATTAGACAACAATAGGACAAAGTGACAATAACAGATGAGCATAACAAAGAAAGAAAAAATAAAACAAATTATAATTATATATACAGACATACAATAAAAAAAAAATTATAATGAGACATTGGATCATATGGTCACCTGCCGTAGGCTACATATTATACGTTACGTGTGAAACATTATATAAGGATAATATAGAGATTCATTCAATGTGATGTGGGGGGAGATTCTCCATATAGTCAATAAAAGGTTGCCAAATTCTGTAAAATGTATTTAACTTATTCCTCAAGCGGTAAGTAATTTTCTCCAGTGGGATACAACTATTAACTTCTGATAGCCACATTGCAACTGGCAGGGGGGAATCCATTTTCCATTTCAAGGCGATACATTTCTTGGCAATCGCTAGCAATATTTCTGTTAGCTTTATAGTATGGCTTTGCCTAAGATTGGTGTTAGTAAAGTTGCCCAGTAGACAGACCTCCGGGTCTAGAGGGAATGCAACCCCATGAATTGAGGATATGGTATCGCATACCCCCTGCCAGAAACCGTGTAGTTTTGAACACTGCCAAGTGGAATGGAGGAATGTTCCTTCATCTGAGCCACATCTAAAACATAGGGAGGAGATATCAGGGTTGAACTTGTGCAGTCTAGATGGGGTGATATAGAGCTGATGGAGGAAATTAAACTGGATCAGTCTGTATCTGGAGTTCAATGTGGAAGTAACACCATCCCTGCATAGGTCACTCCATAGACTCCATCAAGATCAATACCCAGATCTTTTTCCCATCTAAGTCGGGGTTTATCTAGCCCAGGCAGTGTTAGTCCTGACATAAGAGCATCGTAAACACGGGAAATGGTCTTGAACAGTGGTTGGTCTGCGTGGCAGAGTTGTTCAATAGGTGACATCTTAGGTAGGTTCCATTGTCCCTTGAGAGACACCCTAATAAAGTTTCGTAGTTGTAGGTAGCTAAAGAAGTCCCTGTTAGGCAAGTGGTATTTCTGTTTCAGCTGATCAAAAGACATAAGAACTCCCTCCTCGTAACAATGTTCCAGAAGAGTGATCCCCTTATCAGACCATGGTCTAAAGTTACTATTCTGGAAAAACATAGGAATCAATCTATTGTTCCATAAAGGGGTTTTAGGGGAAAGGAATCCCCCTCGTCCGAACAGCTCATGCAGTTTGCACCATGCCAGGACAGAATGTATGATTAAAGGGTTGTCTGTGATGATTTTTATAGATTTTCTGTCCCATTTGTAAAACAATTCTGCCCCAGTGTCATCATTTACCTCAAGCTTTTCAATGTTCAACCATGAGGGAGAGGGACCCTTGTCAAACCTCTGAGCCAGAAACCTAGACTGTGCTGCCCAGTAGTACATTCTAAAATTGGGGAGGTTTAAGCCCCCTTGACTGTAATCCAGGGTCAGTTTATCCAGGCCAACCCTAGGGGTTTTGCCGTGCCAGATAAACCGTCTGGTCATCTTGTCGAGAGAGGAAAAGAATGCTGCGGGAACAGGGATAGGGAGAGATTGAAACAGATATAGAAATCTGGGCAGGACATTCATTTTAATTACATTGATTCTACCCAGTAGAGTGAGAGGTAAGTCCATCCATTTACAAAGGTCACCCTCCACCTTTTGCAACAAACTGGCCAGATTGTGTTTATAGAGGTTGTTCAGGTTACCATCCACCATTATGCCCAAATATGTGAAGCCCATAGGCGACCATCTAAAAGGAAACTTGTGCTTGATGGTATGATGGTCAAAGACAGACAACGGTAAGATTTCGCTTTTATCTAAATTGACCTTATATCCAGAGAAAGAACTATAACACTGTAGTAGGATCTGCAAGTGAGAGAGGGAGTGTTCTGGGTTTGTTAGAAATAAGATAAGGTCGTCCGCAAAGAGTGATAATTTATGGGTATGGGGGCCCACCTCAAAGCCATGTATGTCAGGGCACGTTCTAATAGCCTCAGCCAACGGTTCGATGGCGAGGGCAAAGAGGTGGGGGCTAATTGGGCAACCTTGTCTGTTCCCCCTATGGAGAGGGAAAGAGGAGGAAGTAATCCCGTTGGTAGCAATCCTAGCTTTAGGAGATTTGTAGAGTGATTTTATCAAATTTACAAACCCGGTACCTAAACCAAACTTTTCCAAGACGCGAAAGAGGTATGGCCATTCAACCCTATCAAAGGCCTTTTCAGCGTCGAGGGAGACTGCGACACTAGGTATTTTGTTTTTGTTAGCAAGGTGAATTATATCAAAGAACCTTCTGAGATTATTGGAGGACAATCTATTAATTATGAAGCCAGTCTGATCTGGGTTGACCAACAGGGGAAGACATGACTCCAGTCTCTTAGATAGCATCTTGGTGACCAGTTTACAATCTGTGTTAAGGAGAGAGATTGGTCTATATGAGGCGCACTTTAGTGGATTTTTCCCTTTCCCTTTTCTTTCACTGCTTGAGAGAAAGACTCTGGAAAGCAGTTGTCTTCCCTGGCTTTTTTAAGTACCTCCATAAGGTAGGGGACCAACAGCTCCCTAAATTCTTTATAGAACTCTGGAGGGAAGCCATCCTCCCCAGGAGATTTATTAGAAGGTAAGGATTTAATGGCCTCCAACAATTCAGGAACTGAGAAGTGTTCACTCAGGCGCTCGCTGTCTTCCCCTGACAGGCATGGGAGGTTGAGAGAGGAGGGAAAGGAGTCGATCTCTGATAGATCATCGCTTGATTGGGAAGTGTAGAGGTCTTCATAGTATTTCTTAAAAGTATTATTAATTTCAGTAGGGTCGAAAGATATCTCATTAGTAAGAGTTTCTATAGCATTAATTGTCCTCTTACTTTCCTCTGCTTTCAGTTGCCATGCCAATACTTTGTGTGCTTTCTCTCCAAGCTCGTAATAACGCTGTTTTGATTTAGTGATGGCCCTCTCAGCTTGATATGTGTTCAGAATATTATATTTCAGTTTTTTATTTACCAAAAGCCTGTATAGATCTTTAGTTGGGCCTCTTTGGTAGGTTTTCTCTAGCTCTGAGATTTCAGATTCAAGGGCACTCAGTTCCGCACCGTGTTTTCTCTTCAGCCCTTTAGTATAGGAAATGATCTGTCCCCTCAGATAGGCCTTCAATGTGTCCCAAAGAATGAAACTGTCAGGAGCGGAGGGTTTGTTTGTCAAAGTGAAAATATTGATCTGCTCTTTGATGAATGCACAAAATTCAGGTTGCTTTAGGAGTGTAGAATTTAGTCTCCATCTATATGCTCCATTTACCTTGGTAGGAATGGAGATTGATAATACCAGGGGAGAATGGTCACTAAGCAATCTGGGAAGATACTCGACATCTAACACTCTATGAAACAGTTGTGTCGACAGTAAAAAGTTATCTATGCGTGTGTGTGTCTTGTGTGGGTGTGAATAAAAAGAGTAGTCCCTATCCTGTGGGTGCAACTGTCTCCAGATGTCTAGTAAATTGAGATCTTTCATGAATGACATGGTGAGCTTGCTGGCTTTGGTAAGAAGTGAGGGTTTATCAGAGGACCTATCAAGAACTGTATCTAAACAAAAATTAAAATCTCCTCCAACCAGTAACCATCCTGGTGGTGCTTGAGCGACCTGAAGGAAGACATTCTGAATAAACATATGGTCATCGAAGTTAGGAGCATAGATATTCAATAGGGTCCAAGACTCTGAAAACATATGCCCCTGCACCAAAACAAACCTGCCAGAGGGATCAGAGATGGTGTTGCTGACGCAGAAGGGGATGTGTCTACTTATCAAAATTGCAGTTCCTCTTGCTTTGGAGTTAAAAGAGGACGCAAAAACTTGTCCTACCCATTCCCTCTTCAATTTCTTGTGTTCACTGGCTGTAAGATGTGTTTCTTGTAAAAACACAATGTCAGCCTTTAATTTCTTAAGGTATGTATAGACTCTCTTCCTTTTAATCGGGCTGTTAAGACCTTTTACGTTGAATGTGACATATTTTAGTGGATTAAGCATAGTAGGGTTTCAAATATGTAACTGAATGGAAATCTATCATATGTAGATAGTTAGGAAATGTTTCAACTTTGGTTTGAACACAGAAGTGACCTATGTGTCTCTTTAGGAAGGAAACAATAAACATAGAAAAAAGGGGAAAAAAATAAAGAATCCCACCCACCCCGATTGTTAGACTAAAACCACAATCCCAACAAACATGAATACACTTGTAGAGATACGTTGCTGCTCGCTTTCCATCTTGCTCTTACTAGCTAAACCTTGGCGTAAACTAAAACCTGCGAGCTCTCTAAATTGAAAACAAACGTTGTGAATAGATATTTATGGCTGAATATTTACTGCCCACGGTAAGGGCTGCTTGAGTCTCTTTTCGAAAGATTAACATAAATGAGGGGGAAAGCAGTGGGCATAAACCCACTTATTTGCTTCGCCCAGTGATATGTACTAAACCAAAATATACTCTCCTGTAAATGTAATAGAACTCACCCCGGAAAGATACGGTTAGTTGAAAATGTACAAATCAATTATAGCGACCGGAGGATATCAGCGGTTCAGTCCGGATAATAGAAAACAAACAAACTGCACCTTATCCCCCAAAGAGACCGTCCTGGCTCAGACGTTGCTCAGTTCTTTGAGAAAAGTGTACACTTCTCCCGGCGTGTTGAAGAGATGGCTTCGGCCTTTGTACTGAACTTTCATCCGCGCAGGGTGGATGAGGTAGCCGATGATGTTCTTCTCCTTCAGTGCTTTGGCGGCAGGTCTGAACTGCTTGCGACGTCTTGCGAGATCCGCGCTCATATCCGGGAAAAGGCTGACCCTCTTGCCATCAATGGTTATGTCCCCTTTGGCTCTTGCGAGTTGCAGTACCTTCTCTCTGTCTTGGAAACGGAGGAACCTGATCAGGACGGCCCGTGGGGGCTCATCTGGCCGGGGTTTCGGCGCTGATGTTCTGTGGGCGCGTTCGATTTCCAGTGACTTGGTGAGGTTGATTGTGCCTAGGACATCCGGGATCCATTGAGTGAAGAAACGGACCGGGTCACGGCCCTCGCTGTCCTCTTTCAATCCCACCACACGGATATTACTACGTCTGCTCTGGTTCTCCATCTGATCTACCTTGTTTTTGAGGTAGGCATTGTCCTTTTGCAGTTGTATCAAGACCTGGTCATGTCGAGCGATGGTGTCTTCAACTGTGCTAATGCGCAACTCTGCCTCAGTCGTTCTCAAAAGGAGATCATTCATGGAGGATTTCAGGTCGTCAATGGAAGAATGGAGTTCAGCCGTTCTCTTATCGGTTTTCATAGAAAGACCTTTGTTACCATCCTGAATTTCCCGGAGGAGAGTAGCCAGCATGTCGGCAGGCTCGCAAGAGGCCGAGAGCAACAGTCTGGAACTGTCGTTTAAGTTATGAGGGCTAATGCTAATCTTGCTAGCGTTATCGTTATCTTGGGAATTAACGACGTTTTGGTCGTCCTTCTTGCCTCTCTTTCGGCGGTCCATGGCTCTTTGGGAAGGTAAGTACTTGACAATTTATCAGCCGATGTTAGAATATTGTTTCAACGTTGTTATTTAGGTAATAATAGAATAACTTTGAAGAGCTCGGTTTGTCAACGTCTGCTCAGCTCCGCGGCATCACGTGCTCCTCTCGGCAGCCTCTTGTTTTAACAATAAACTGTCGAGGTCACCCCCTCTCCTAGTGAGGGTGACATGTTCGATGCCGATATAACGTAGGGACGAAATCAAGTGGTTCGCTTACAAAAAGTGGGCCGCAACTGGGTAAGTCGTGTTTTTGCACCTAATGGTGCTACGATCTTCCGAGATTTGTACTTTAATTTGGACTGCAACCGTTACACGTGTAGTTTAGAGGCGCAAATAGATGTTGTGCAGGGATATTGTGATGTGGTAAATCAGAGTTTACCAATTGATCTGAGATTTCTGCCCCGCAAGAACCGAGGGTCTGAAAACACATTAACGATACTGTCATCGGATCTTAGAATGTGCAAATATTTGTGAATGATTGCCTTAATTTGTTCAGAGCACATTGAATACTGGGTAGTTAGAAGGCAAGAATGCTTCTTTTTGCGAGACTGTCCTTGAATTTGTCTCGATTTGTTTTGAATTTTCATAATGGCAGTATTAATCTGACCATTTTTGTACCCCCTCTCCTTGAATTTTCTTTGAGTTTCAGCCATATTTCTGTTGAAATCTGATAGTTTTTTAAACTTATTTTGATTCAACAGAATTGGCTGTAGGGCAAACTGTTTTTCAAGGGAACCGGGTGACAACTATCAGCCCTTAACAAACTGTTACGATCAGTAGGTTTCCTGTAAAGATCAGTGTATAGAACATTATCCTCACACAAATCAGAAGATCAAGGAACTGATTTGACGTGTGTCAGATATAGTAAATCTCAGGTGCTCAGAACAAGAGTTAAGAAAAGCATGGAATGTCTGGAGTTGTTTTGCATCACCCCTCCATAGACCAAAAATATCATCAATGTACCGTTTCCAAATAATAATGTTTGGCAAGAAAACATTTTTGAGAAGAATGAGAATGTACTGGTTCTCTATGTAACCCACATACAAATTAGCATAGTTAGGAGCCATAGGGGATCCCATAGCAGTACCCTTTGTCTGAATAAATAAATCATTTAGAAACATGAAGTAAATGTGTGTCAGTACTATTTCAGCCAATGTTATAATGCATGCACTAGAAGGTAGTTCATTAGGGTCACGTTGCAAAAGAAAATGTTCCATGGCTTCAATACCGCCCTCATGTGGAATATTTCTGTATAACAACTCAACATCAAAAGTATCTTCAAAGTATTATCAGGTAGAGGATCAAGAGATTCAATAGAGATCATAACTCTGGTGTCCTTTACATAGGAGGGGAACTGTTCTGCGAGTGGTCTAATAAAAATAAAAAAATGCCGATAAAGGGGCCGTTACTGTATCAATGCCCGCTACAATCCAAGATGACGTAGCAGCAAGACTTGTTTGTTTTTGTCCCGTGTAAATATTCAGCTTTTTTTGTTTTTCTGTATACATTTCAATCTCTTTCCCTTTTTCAAATAAATATACCTTCCTGCAACCCGCCTTATCCAACGTAGTAAGGATCTGATATTTTTTTTATAGACCTTATAACTGGAATATCCATCAGAAGCTAGCCTTCAGAAGCTAGCCAGCTAATTAGCTTCTAGCTATTTAGTCATTGTTAGCCACTGCTAGCAGTCTTTACCTTTAGCACAGACACCAGCCACTTTAGCCCGGATAACCCGAATAATATCTGCCAGTCTGCACAGCGCGATATCAGCCCTGAGCATATCGGACTACTTTTTTCCCCCACTACATCCTGCCGCAAGCTCTGGACCATTACACCGGATCATCGCAGCTAGCTAGCTGCTACCGAGTGGCTATTGTGGCTAACGCCCTTGTCCAGAAGCAAGCACCAGTTAGCCTCGAGCTAGGCCCATTCCCCCGGCTAGCAAACGAAGTACACCAACTACAATGCCTCTCTTGCCAATTGGCCTGGACCCTTTGTCGAGACGGAGCCCCGTCGATCCATCACGACTGGTCTGCTGACGTATTTCGGCCGATGTGCACTCAACCGGCCTCTGCGTCATTGATGTCGGTGAGGACCCAGCTACTAGCCCCATACCGCTAACTCGCTAAGCGCCGTGTTTCCCGCTCGCCCAGCCTGTTTCGTCCATTGCTGCTTATTGGATCCTATGATCACTCGACTACACAGTTGATTCCTACTGTACTGTTCATTAACCTTTTGTCAATAGGGGGAGCTGTTAGCATTTTTTATTTCTGGGTGTCGCCAAATTAAACTGCCTCGTGCTCAATTCTTGCTCGTACAATATGCATATTATTAATTATATTGGATAGAAAACACTCTCTAGTTTCATAAACCGTTGGAATTATGTCTGTGGGTGACCCAGAACTCTTTCTACAGCGAAATCCATGACAGGTACTGCGATGGTCTGAGAGCGAAGCTCTGGTTTCAGATCAGTTTTAAAAGTCTGTGTGTATCCTATGGAACGACATGAACTGCACCCGCCTTCCCCTGGATGTCAGTAACCAATGAGAAGTGGAATGGGCTTGCTACGTAGCTCTCAGAGGTTATAAAAGGCCAAGGAGTGAGGGTAGCCTTCCTTTCGACGCTGAGCATTGCGCAGAGAGGGACCTCAGGATGCCATTTTCAAACGCTCAATTATCAACGTTAGATGTATCCGTCTGTAATTTAATTAGATATAGGTGTTAGAAGCATCATAACGAAGCTATTTTAAACCGAGTTATATCAGATTATGCGAGTATATTGCTATTTTTCGGAATTTCCTCAGTATTGCGCCTTGAGGATTTGGACACGTTGGGGCAAAATAGCTATTGTTAGCTATTGTTAGCTGCTATATCAGAAGTTGAATGCAACGTTTTACAACCAAGCAACGATTCTTTTGGACAAAGGACCACCATGCCAAGATTCTGATGGAAGCTCGTCGAAAAGTAAGAGCTATTTATGATGTTATTCCGTTTTTATGTGGAAAAATGTAAACTCCATAATGGCGATTAGTGACGCGATTATTGCAGCACTAGTCTGGCTGTAACGCACACTGTATGTCTAGTAACGTTAATTTTAAAAATCTAACTCAGCGGTTGCATTAATAACTAATGCATCTTTCATTTCATGTCCAACCTGTATTTTTTTAGTCAAGTTTATGAATAGTTTTTGATAAAAATATTTGTATTTTCAAAATGGCGCCGGGCAGATTGCTTGAGTAGTTGAACACTATTTCCATTGTGTAAGCACGATTTGTGCCGCTAAATATGCACATTTTCGATCAAACTCTATATGGATTGTGTAATATGATGTTACAGGAGTGTCATCGGAAGAATTCTGAGAAGGTTAGTGAAAAAATTAATATATTTTGGCTATGATAACGATATCGCTCTCTTTGGCTTGAATCAGTGCTCGGGTAACGTTTGCATATGTGGTATGCTAATATAACGATTTATTGTGTTTTCGCCGTAAAACACTTAGAAAATCTGAAATGTTGTCTGAATTCACAAGATCTGTGTCTTTCCATTGCTATGTGCTGTGTATTTTTAAGAAATGTTTTATGATGAGTAAATTGGTAATACAAGTTGCTCTCTGTAGTAATTCTAGTCGCTTTGGTGAGATTTGTGATGGTGGCTGCAATGGCAAACTATGATTTATACCTGAAATATGCACATTTTTCTAACAAAACCTATCCTATACCATAAATATGTTATCAGACTGTCATCTGATGAGGTTTTTTCTTGGTTAGTGGCTATCAATATCTTAGTTTAGCCGAATTGGTGATAGCTACTGGTGGAGAGAAAAAATGGTGGACAAAGAAAAATGGTGTCTTTTGCTAACATGGTTAGCTAATAGATTTACATATTTTGTCTTCCCTGTAAAACATTTTAAAAATCTGAAATGGTGACTTTATTCACAAGATCTGTATCTTTCATTTGGTGTCTTGGACTTGTGATTTAATGATATTTAGATGCTACTATTTAAATGTGACGCTATGCTAGCGATGCTAATCAGTGTGGGGGGGGGTGGGGGGTGATCCCGGATCCGGGTTTCTGAGGCGGTAAAAGTTAACACAGACTTCATTTTGTTTATCTGTCGGCCCCAGCCTCGAACTCTGGCCCCGTGTGTAGCTAACTGACCATCTCTGCCCATTTACCCGTTGTTGTCTTAGCTGTTTATCCGTTGTTGTCTTAGCCCTCCCAATCAACACCTTAGCCCTCCCTCTAATGTCAATATGCCTTGTATACTGTTGTTTAGGGTAGTCCTCATTGTTTTGTTTCACTGCGGAGCCCCTAGTCCCGCTCTACATGCCTCTGTTAGCTCACTTGCTCCACACCCCACACATGCGGAGACCGCACCTAGCTTAACTGGCACTTCCAGAGATGCAGCCTCTCTCATCGTCACTCAATGCCTAGGTTTACCTCCACTGTACTCACACCCTACCATGCCCTTGTCTGTGCATTATGCCCTGAATCTATCCTATCACGCCCAGCTACTTTTACTCTCTGTTCCCGGATGCACCAGTTCTTATAGCATTTAGCCGTACCCTTATCCTACTCCTCCTCTGGTGATGTAGAGGTTAACCCAGGCCCTATGTGTCCCCAGGCACTCTCATTTGTTGACTTCTGTAACTGGAAAATCCTTGGGTTCATGCATGTTAAAATCAGAAGCCTCCTCCCTAAGTCTGCTTTAGCACACTCTGCCAACCCTGATGTCCTAGCCGTGTCTGAATCCTAGCTTAGGAACGCCACCAAAAATTCTGAAATTTCCATCCCCAATTACAACATTTTCTGTCAAGATATAACTGCTAAAGGGGGTGGAGCTGCATTCTACTGTAGAGATAGCATGCAGAGTTCTGTCCTACTATCCAGGTCTATGTCCAAACAGTTTGAGCTACTACTTTTAAAAATCCATCTCTCCAAAAATAAGTCTCACTGTTGTTATAGACCTCCCTCAGCTCCCAGCTGTGCCCTGGACACCATATGTGAATTGATTGCCCCCCATCTATCGTCAGAGTTCGTACTGTTAGGCGACCTAAACTGGGATATGCTTAACACCCCGGCCGTCCTACAATCGAAGCTAGATGCTCTCAATCTCAGACAAATTATCAAGAAACCTACCAGGTACAAGCCCAAATCTGTAAACATGGGCACCCTCATAGATATCATCCTGACCAACTTGCCCTCTAAATACACCTCTGCTGTTTTCAACCAGGATCTCAGCGATCACTGCCTCATTGTCTGCGTCCGTTATGGGCCCGTGGTCAAACGACCAGTCCTCACCATTGTCAAACGCTCCCTAAAACACTTCTGCGAACAGGCCTTTCTAATCGACCTGGCCTGGGTATCCTGGAAGGATATTGACCTCATCCCGTCAGTAGATGATGCGTAGAGGGTGCCTGGTTGTTCTTCAAAAGTGCCTTTCTCACCATCTTAAATAAGCATGCCCCTTTCAAAAAATTCAGGAACCAATATACACAGTCAATTAGGAAAGCAAAGGCTAGCTTTTTCAAACGGAAATTTACATCTTGCAGCACTACTTCCAAAAGGTTTTGGGACACTGAAGTCCATGGAGAATAAGAGCACCTCCTCTCAGCTGCCCACTGCACTGATGCTAAGAAACACTGTCACCACCGATAAATCCACAATAATCGAGAATTTCAATAAGCATTTCTCTACGGCTGGCCACACTTTCCACCTGGCTACCCCAACCCCGGCCAACAGCTCTGCACCCTCCGCAGCAACTGGCCCAAGCCCCCCCGCTTCTCCTTCACCCAAATCCAGACAGCTGACCTCCTGAAAGAGCTGCAGAATCTGAATCCCTACAAATCAGCTGTGCTAGACAATCTGGACCTTCTCTTCCTAAAATGATCCGCTGCCATTGTCAAAACCCCTAATACTAGTCTGTTCAACCTCTCTTTCGTATCGTCTGAGATACCTAAAGATTGGAAAGCTGCCGCGGTCATCCCCCTCTTCAAAAGGGGAGACACTCTAGACCCAAACTGTTATAGACCTATATCCATCCTGCCCTGCCTTTCTAAAGTCTTTGAAAGCCAAGTGAACAAACAGATCACCAAACATCTTAAATCCCACCGTACCTTTTCTGCTATGCAATCCGGTTTCCGAGCTGGTCACGGGTGCACCTCAACCACGCTCAAGGTCCTAAACGATATCATAACCACCATCGATAAAAAACAGTACTGTGCAGTCGTCTTCATCGACCTGGCCAAGGCTTTCGTCTGTCAATCACCGTATTCTTATCGGCAGACTGAACAGCCTTGGTTTCTCTAATGACTGCTTCGCCTGGTTCACTAACTACTTCTCAGATAGAGTTCAGTGTGTCAAATCGAAGGGCCTGTTGTCCGGACCTCTGGCAGTCTCTATGGGGGTGCCCCAGGGTTAAATCCTCGGGCCGACTCTTTTCTCTGTATATATCAATTATGTCGCTCTTGCTGCTGGGTGATTCTTTGATCCACCTCTACACAGACGACACCATCCTGTATATATCTGGCCCTTCTTTGGACACTGTGTTAACAAACGTCCAATCGAGCTTCAATGCCATACAACACTCCTTCAGTGGCCTCCAACTGCTCTAAAATGCTAGTAAAACTAAATGCATGCTCTTCAACCTTTCACTGCCCGCATCCGCCCGCCCGCCTAGCATCACTGCTCTGGACGGTTCTGACTTAGAATATGTGGACAACTATAAATACCTAGGTGTCTGGCTAGACTGTAAACTCTCCTTCCAGACTCACATTAAGCATCTCCAATCCAAAATGAAATCTAGAATCGGCTTACTATTTCGCAACAAAGTCTCCTTTACTCATGCTGCCAAACATACCCTTGTAAAACTGACTATCCTGCCGATCCTTGACTTCGGCGATGTCATTTACAAATTAGCCTCCAACACTCTACTCAGCAAATTGGATGCAGTCTATCACAGTGCCCTCCGTTTTGTCACCAAATATACTACCCACCATTGCGACCTTGGCCAGGTCGCAGTTGTAAATGAGAACTTGTTCTCAACTGGCCTACCTGGTTAAATAAAGGTGAAATAAAAATAAATAAACAATAGTGCGTTCTGCAAGTTGTAACATTCTTGTGTAATTTCGGCAAAGTATAGAAAGAGTCCAATTTAGAGTGTTGAATAGCCAAAAAGTCGTGTTCTTTTTTTGTGATTTGACGAGAACTTAAATACCCATCTAGAACAGTAAAGATAGTGTTCTGAAATTGGAAAGTGGGGTCACTTCTGAGTTTCTTGTAAAATGTGTTGTCAAGCAGTTGTCTATGACACTCATTTACATAAACTGTCCTATCCATGAGTACAACCGACCCACCCTTATCAGCAGGGCTGGTAAGGACTGACGTATCGGATTGTACAACCGACCCACCCTTATCAGCAGGGCGGGTAAGGACTGACGTATCGGAATGTAAACTTGACTACCTAGCTAGCATGTTAACCATTCCTAACCTTGACCTCTAACCCCTAAACCTAACCTTAATCCCTAACCCTAACCCCTAGCCTAGCTAACGTTAGCCATTTAGTTAGCCTAGCTAACGTCAGCCACAACAAATTGGAATTCGTGTAATATACACGAATGCTTTATAAAGAATGAAAATCGTGTAACACACTCGAAAAAGTGGATTTATCATGTGCTTGCCACAAATTTCGAATAAATAATTTGTATCTATTTCACAATAAATTGTGATTGTGTGTTGGGGGACGATAGATCACAAATTAATACAACCCCAAAAAATCTGTAAAGCATTGAGGCTGATGCAACAGATTGAAATGTTAAAATGTGGGTGTTACTATGGTGACCAGTGAGCTGAGAAGACGGAGCTTTACCTAGCAAAGACTTATAGATGACCTGGAGCCAGTGGGTTTGGCGATGAACTATTAGGCTATTTCTTCACATTATAAGTGCAGCAATGTGCACATGGCAGTAGGCTATAAGCGCGAATGTTCCCAAATGCAATTAGTGGGAAAACACTGTTCTCCAAAGCACACCGCATGGGTTGTTAAAATGACTAGGATTGTGTCTTTGACTGCTGGACAATGAAAAAAAGTTTAGAACGAGAGATAAATACTGGTTTCAAAGGCATATGATGAAGTGTTTATTAAAGAATCCCCTTAACAATCCTATAGTCGGAACACAGTAAGATATGCCACGTCCAGGTTTTAAACAATTATGTTTATGATTAAATAGTTTTGAAATGTTGACTGCCTCCATTCAGATTGTAAGATGAGTGTTGTTGTGTGTTGCTGTGCCTATCTGAACAAACAGTGCCTTGAGTATGACAGAATAAAGCCATTAGACATTAATATTAATTATCTGACCTACATTATATTTGTTAAACATGACTGGCGTTTAGCCTCTATACTGTATATGTAATTAAAAGTCTCATTAATGTTTAGCTTCATTTTCTGTCTCCTCCCTCCTGTCAGCATCGGTCTGGACATGACAGACTGTAGCCAAAATGCGTAGGCTATCACCTACAATTTGGCATATAAGCTAAGTATTTTAGTACATTTACAAAAACTTACGATTTTCTTAACAGAATAGCTAGTGTTCTAAAATCAATTTAATTTGCTATTTTTGTTAATGGCCTTGGTGCCCAAGCAATTGGCCTTGGTGCACAGGCAGATTGGGCTCTTAAAGGCCAAATGGACTTGCCCCTAAAATATCAGACTTCCAGGCCTGACGCCCAGTGAGATCAAGTCAGGGGTCTGCTTTTTAATGTGAGGCCTCCAATACATGGTGCTACCTTGTATTGAGCCGAACCTTCTCTCACAATAGCTTAATATCCATTAATTAATAACTTCAATCCCTTTTCATGAATGTCATGTTGTTGTTTGGTCTGGAATAACAGCTGTTAATAGGTTTGAACAACTCAACTGAGCCACTGTAAGCTTATGTACACTACTGTTCAAAAGTTTGGGGTCACTTAGAAATGTCCTTGTTTTCCCCATGAAAATATACATGAAATGAGTTGCAAAATGAATGGGAAATGTGGTCAAGACGTTGACAAATAATCCTCCATTTGCAGCAATTACCGCCTCGCAGACCTTTTTGCATTCTAGTTGTCAATTTGTTGAGGTAATCTGAAGAGATTTCACCCCATGCTTCCTGAAGCACCTCCCACAAGTTGGATTGGCTTGATGGGCACTTCTTACATACCATACGGTCAAGCTGCTTCCACAACAGTTCAATAGGGTTGATATCCGGTGACTGTGCTGGCCCACTCCATTACAGACAGAATACCAGCTGACTGCTTCTTCCCTAAATAGTTATTGCATAGTTTGAAGCTATGCTTTGGATCATTGTACTGTTGTAGGAGGAAATTGGCTCCAATTAAGCGCCGTCCACAGGGAATGGCATGGAGTGACAGCCATCCTTCTTCAAGATCCTTTTTACCCTGTACAAATCTCCAACTTTACCACCACCAAAGCACCCCCAGACCATCACATTGCCTCCACCATGCTTGACAGATGGCGTCAAGCACTCCTCCAGCATCTGCATCTCACAAATGTTCTTCTTTGTGATCCGAACACCTCAAACGTAGATTAATCTGTCCATAACACTTTTTTCCCAATCTTCCTCTGTCCAGTGTCTGTTCTTTTGCCCATCTGAATCTTTTATTTTGATTGGCCAGTCTGATATAGGGGTTTTCTTTGCAACTCTGCCTAGAAAGCCAGAATCCCGGAGTCGCCACTTCACTGTTGACGTTAAGACTGGCGTTATTTGGGTACTATTTACTGAAGCTGCCAGTTGAGGACTTGTGAGGCATCTGTTTCTCAAACTAGACACTCTAATGTACTTGTTCTCTTGCTCAGTTGTGCACCGGGGCCTCCCACTCCTCTTTCTATTCTGGTTAGAGCCAGTTTGTACTGTTCTGTGAAGGGAGTAGTACACAGCGTTGTACGAGATCTTCTATTTCTTGGCAATTTCTCGCATGGAATAGCCTTCATTTCTCAGAACAAGAATAGAATGACGAGTTTCAAAAGAAAGGTCTTTGTTTCTGGCCATTTTGAGCCTGTAATTGAACATCACAAATGCTGATGCTCCAGATACTCAACTAGTCTAAAGAAGGCCAGTTTTATTGCTTCTTTAATCAGAATGACAGTTTTCAGCTGTGCTAACATAATTGCAAAAGGGTTTCATAATGATCAATTAGCCTTTTAAAATGATAAACTTGTATTAGCTAACACAACGTGCCATTGGAACACAGGAGTGATGGTTGCTGATAATGGGCCTCTGTACACCTATGTAGATATTCCATAAAAAATCTGCCATTTCCAGCTACAATAGTCATTTACAACATTAACAATGTCTACACTGTATTTCTGATCAATTTGATGTTTTTTTAATAGATGTGCTTTTCTTTCAAAAACAAGGACATTTCTAAGTGACCCCAAACTTTTGAATGGTAGTATACAGTATATGGTCGATTCCGTGGGAAAGTCAACTTGAGAGTGCACAAATAAAGTTGGTCATTTCCAAATAAAAACATGTTCATAATTATCCTTAAGGTCTATATGTTGGAGTTTATTTATTTAAAAAGTTTAAGTAAAAAGGTTTAAGGCACATACTAAAAATACATTTAAAAAAAATAGGAAATTGCATTAATTTTTGTACTTACAGAGTAGGATGCCGAGACTCAAAAGGATTTTAAGTCAATCATATTTCATGGCTTTTCGAAAGGGCATAGAGCTTGTTTTTCCACTCACAGCTGTCCACCTGTGTTAATTATGAAGATAAAGCAGCATTCACCATATTTTGTGTGCTTGTTCTGAGATGTGTTCTTCAGACATTTACTGAAACAATTGTTGATATCTTCAAAAAAATGTGTTATAGCTAATATGCTCTCAGAGAATATATGCTGAAATGCATTTCTTGAACATGGCAGTACTGGGGGGGTTTAGATAGAAAGATGAGAGCAGTCCTGGAGTGTCTTTTTCAAATGAAAGCCCCCCCAACATATACTGACTTCATCCAGTGTCTAGAAAGTGGATTGGCAGTATAGGCACATACTGTTATTTGCATAAATTGTTACAATATTTCAGAACATTTGTCATACAAAAAAGGAAATGTTTTGTATATATATATATATATATATATAAACTATAAGGACGTGGTGCCTGGCCTGGTGCCTTGTAATTATGCAATCCTAAATTGCTATGCCTCTTGCTGGCATTTAAAAAAAACATTCCAAATCACAATAAATGTGTAATGATAGATTTTGCTGAAAGGCAAAAATACTATAGAGACCTTACCTCAAACAACCTAATTAAGAGATTTAGGCTAAGCCTCTCGGCAGGCTGCAGCTAGCGACTGGAACGAGCTGCAACTAGCGACTGGAACGAGCTGCAACAAACACTCAAACTGGACAGTTTTATCTCAATCTCTTCATTCAAAGACTCAATCATGGACACTCTTACTGACAGTTGTGGCTGCTTTGCGTGATGTATTGTTGCCTCTACCTTCTTGCCCTTTGTGCTGTTGCCTGTGCCCAATAATGTTTGTACCCTGTTTTGTGCTGCTACCATGTTCTGCTGATGCAATGTTGTGTTGCTACCATGTTGTTGTCATGTGTTGCTACCACGCTGTGTTGTCATGTGTTGCTGCCATGCTATGTTGTCTTCAGTCTCTCTTATCGTGATGTGTGTTTTGTCCTATATTTTTATTGAATGTATTTTTAATCCCCCGTCCCCACAGGAGACTTTTAGCCTTTAGGCCGTCATTGTGAATAAGAATTTGTTCTTAACTGACTTGCCTAGTTAAATAAAGGTTGAAAAAGAAAGAGGCATAGCCATAATCCGAGAGGAAGTTCTGTATCTCTTTACTGGAAGCTTGAGAATGTTATTTTTGATCTTTATAATGTTCAGCAAAACTTTTGAAGAGGGACATCCGTTAAACATGTACTTACATTTGTATGGCGTTAGGGTCATATTTGCTAAGCGTTTGCATTTTCCAAAATGTGCATCTATTCATTTCAGACGGGACCCGAATATTTTTTCCCTAAAATATCCTCTAGGGTACTTTTTATTCCATTTTGAAAAGATGTGCAAATGCCTAGTAAATCCGGCCTCCAGCTTTTTAGACAATTTATACACCAGAGGAGCCAATTCTGCTAATCGTCATAGGTGAATTAGACGTTTTGGTAAACTAGTCTGAAACAAAAGCCTGGACACCCTGTGGATCGCCATGGCTACATTACTGTTTATGGCCATATCATAATAACATCTCCTGTGACTCTTTTCACGACTACTGAGTGACTGATCCAGGTTGCCTTACCTTGGGGTCAGCTCTGCAGCGGTTGTCATGGAGACAGCTGCTCGGGGACAGCAGACAGCTGCTCGGGGTGAGGCAGGAATTCTCCAAACTCATCACCACAGAGGAGATATATCACGTCTTTATTATACACTCCAGCTTTTAGATCTGTGGTTAAACATAAATCCAGCACTTACATCTAACCACCCTTTATCCCTCTTTTGCAGTGCTTGAATTGCATAATGCCTCTTGAAGGTGGCTTAACCTTATTATCTTTAAAGGCACAATCTGGAATAAAATCTGCTGTTCGAGAATGACATAGCCTGTACATCAATTGTGTCTTGAAGAATATAGCTTAAACATTTATCAGTACCCTAGTACAACTCTCTTACCCTATCATAACCCAAAATTCACTGAGTGTACAAAACATTATGAACATGCTCTTTCCATAACACAGACTGACCAGGTGAATCCAGGTGAAAGCTATGATCCCTTATTGATGTCACTTGTAAAAATCCACTTCAATCAGTGTAGATGAAGGGCAGGAGACAGGTTAAAGAAGGATTTTTTATCCTTGAGACAATTGAGACATGGATTGTGTATGTGTGCCATTCAGAGGGTGAATGGGCAAGACAAAAGATTGAAGTGCCTTTGGACGGGGTATGGTACAGTGGTTCTTCCTTCAACAGTTGCGTCATACGGCGGCACATCCTGCGTGCTGCCTCAGCATTCTGTGGCACGTCATTTAATTCTCCGCCATTTCAGCCATTTATTGCTAGTTTGACCACCAGGGGGCATCTTTGAGAAGCATTTGATAGTATTCTGTGTTGGAATTACCAGAGAATTTAAAACCTTTTTTGTAATAACATAGTATATGGGATTGATTTAAAGAAATTTGGCTTAATTAATTTGATTAATATTATGAAAAATTGATATCAAAGAAAAATTGTCCGTTTGTAAATTCAGACCGTTTGCTCTCGGAGCGCAGTACGGTTGATTTGAGCGTCATTTGAGCTCGTTTGTCATCGATCACTAGACCAGAAATCTAAGTTTTTCCCCTACTTTTTCATTACGCAGACATAAGCACAGTTGACACCATCGAGGTGCGGATGTCTACTTTCTAAATCCGATGTGGTGCCCAGTTTCATAATATGACCATATTTCCCAGCTGCTTGCCATCGTTTTGAAGTAATTGCGAAAAAAACGGGCCTTATTTTAGTGCATTTTTCACCCTGCCAGCTCCTATTAGTTCTATTGAGCACCATGGCACCAACTCGCCTTTAGAACGTTCTATTCCCAGCTTATTGTTCAATGTCACAATGCCTGCTTCGCTATTGTTGGCAATGAGACCTGATCACGTTGTTTTATGATTAAAATGTAAAGAACAAAATGTAAACAACAAAAATAATATGGGAACTCTGCAGTCTTCCCATTGTTTCCTGTGGGGGAAATATAGGCATGTCTGTCTATTTCGCCAAATATCTCGCAATGTGTATATTTCAATTTTTTTCAAGTCAAGTGTAACCGGTGTGAAATTGCTAGCTATTTAAAGGTAATTCAAGGTAATTCAAATAACCAAATTCAACCTAGCTAATTTCCGATTTATACGAAATTGTTTGACTACAGAGGTAGCAAAACTGTACTTCAAATCTATGATACTCCCCCACTTAACATACTGCTTGACTAGTTGGGCCCAAGCTTGCTGTACAACAGTAAGACCTATTCAGTCTGTCTACAAACAGGCTCTCAAAGTGCTTGATAGGAAGCCCAATAGCCATCATCACTGTCACATCCTCAGAAAGCATGAGCTCCTGAGTTGGGAAAATCTTGTGCAATACACCGATGCATGTCTTGTATTCAAGATCCTAAATGGCTTGGCTCCCCCTCCACTCAGTATTTTTGTTAAACAGAAAACCCAAACATATGGCAGCAGATCCACAAGGTCTGCCATGAGAGGTGACTGTGTAGTTCCCCTAAGGAAAAGCACCTTTAGTAAATCCGCTTTTTCTGTGAGAGCTTCCCATGTCTGGAATACACTGCCATCAGACACACATAACTGCACCACATATCACACTTTCACAAAATGCTTGAAGACATGGCTAAAGGTCAATCAGATTTGTGAACATGGTCCCTAGCTGTGTGTTGCCGCTTTCCATGTCTGTTGTCTGTAACTTGTGAGGTGTGGAAACACTTTGTTGCTTTTATGAATTTTGTCTTGCTGCTTTTTGTTCTATGTTGCTCTGTCTGTATGCTACGTCTTGCTTGTCCTATGTTGCTATGTCTGTATGCTATGTCTTGTTCTATGTTGCTATTGTCTATATTGTAATTGTTTTTAATAACCTGCCCAGGGACTGCGGTTGAAAATTAGCCGGCTGGCTAAAACCGGCACTTTTACTGAAACGTTGATTAATGTGCACTGTCCCTGTAAAAATAAACTCAAACTCAAACTCAAATTTAGCGGGGTGTGCACTAATAGCGTTTCAATCGGTGACGTCACTCACTCTGAGACCTGGAAGTAGTTGTTCCCCTTGCCCTGCAAGGGCCGCGGCTTTTGTGGAGCGATGGGTAACGATGCTTCGAGGGTGGCTGTTGTCTATGTGTGCAGAAGGTCCCTGGTTTGAGCCCAGGTAGGGGCGAGGAGAGGGACGAAGCAAAACTGTTACACGGGCACCATTTTAAATCAGGAGAATCTCCTCTTTGTAATTATGTAAGTCTGGGCAGCGAGCTAGTTTGTCATCGATCGCTAGACCAGAAATAGTCAGAAGTTTTTTTCCCCCCTACTTTTTCATTCCGCAGACATAAGCACAGTTGACACCATCGAGGTGCGGATGTTTACTTTCTACACAAGTTGTTTTTTTCCAGTTTCGTCCGACGAACAGATTGTGGCGGTAAAATAAAAAGGGATCAATTTTTTATAATTCTAAGCATCACTCCAGTCAAAACAGGCTTTGCAAACGTTCGATTCCATAAATTTGCTATTGGCTCACGCTAGTGTTCCAGTTTAGCCAACGCTCTGAAGCCGTTTTTCAGCCTTGGGTGAATTTTGACTTGTTCTATTATTCAGCCTATAGATAGCCAGAGTAAATTTATGAAAGCACCCGAATGTCCATTGAGAACGCACAACGACTATACCATTTAGCTAAGCTAAGAATGACGGGAATAATCAAGTTAATTAAGGTTGGGTAGTTAGATAGCCTATCGTTAATGGCAAGTTTGATATATAACTACTAACGTTAGGTAGCTAGTTAGCATATCATTACAGCAGTATGTACTGGTATGTTATGTGGTTTGTAAGGACAGCGTAGCTAACAAATCGTCAGCCAACATAACATGTAAGGTAACTTATTTGAAAAGTCATTACTTTATTATATTGAGTAGCAAGCTACCCCTTTGGTTCGTTAGGGCAAATCTGGTCACACCTAGCTCGGCTATTAGACAGTTCTTTAGTAAAGGTTGAATAGTCTATTGTTCAGCTATTAGCCCTCATCATTCTGCGCCTGAGTGGCTCACTTGTGGGCATGCTGGCAGGATATGGGAGGATCTTTGGTTGTGCGTCAAGAATTCTACATACAGTTGCACGTTTGTATGAAGGTGTGGTTATTCACAGGCAAATTGTTATATGCTATGGAGGTACATATGTGTCTTTTTGTCAAGAGCAAAACCTTTTTTATTTTCAATCAAAAATAATTGTTCTGAAAGCAACTTTTTTCCTACACAAAGGAAGTCAAAGCGGACACCTACGAAGATGGCATCTCATGTAACGAGCATTGGGCTGTATTGACGTATCTTAAAAATGCTGCATTAGATTGAACGGTCATATCTCAGTTATTGTTTTCATATGTATAAAAAATAAGCTGTTTTCTTTACTTTCAGAGAGCGAGCTGGCCAAGGGGTTGAAAATGTAGATATTGCCAGATGTTCACTGTCCGAGGAACAGGCCGTGGAAGCTTTATTGCTGGCAAAAGTTTCCATAACCAGAAGTAATTAAACTTTTGTGCTATTTTTCTCCATCTCTGCCTGTCTTGTTGTACATGGAACCTGTCTCACATGCATTAATTAAAAAACCGATTGTAAAACCGATTTACACCACAAACACAGCCATTTTCGCTGGACTATCTGTTGCTATCTGTTGCTGCCAAGTCATGATTTCCCTGGGGGTTAGCATTGCAATAACCAAGTGGTGAGACACATAGCCCTCTATATTTAAATGTTTCAGGTACACTCCGATAGGTGTCTGCGTCACATACAGTATCTTCTATTGACATTATCTTCTATTGTTTGTCCTCATGTGTCTGTTTTTCAGCATAAAGTACTCTGTAGCCACTTAGTGAGGACACCAGGTGAGACCACACACACACAATAACAGTCTCTCTTCTTCACGTCATCCCTCTCCCCCTTCTCCCTAAATCCTGTAGGTTATATCAGCTGTTTTGGTGAACCCCTCCTGCATCTGAACTGGCTGACACAGAGGGCACAGCATGATCATAGGTGAGAGGTCACTTGGTAGGGTCAACAGGAAGCATTATTAATTTGTGGGATAGGGGGCAGCATTCGGAATATTGGATGAAACGCGTGCCCAAAGTAAACTGCCTGCTACTCAGGCCCAGAAGCTAGGATATGCAAATAATTGGTAGATTTGGATAGAAAACACTCTAAAGTTTCCAAAACTGTTAAAATAATGCATGTGAGTATATCAGAACTGATATGGCAGGCGAAAACCTGAGGAAAATCCATCCAGGAAATGCAATTTGTTTTAAATGGCTGTTTTATCATTGAAAGCCTATCCACCATACAAAGACTTATGACCCAGTTCACGATCCCTATGGCTTCTACTACATGTGGCCAGTCTTTAGGCATTGTTTCAGGCTTTTACTCTGAAAAATGAGGGAGAAACACCACCTTTCAATGAGAGGACAGTGTAAATTTCCAGACATGAGTCCTGCGCGTGACAAGGAGCGCGCCTTTCTTGTTTTTCCTGTTTTATTGACGAAGATATTGTCTGGTTGAAATATGATAGATTATTTATGACAAAAACAACCTGAGTATTGATTATAAACATCGTTTGACATGTTTCTATTAACTTTTATGGTACTTTTTTGATTTTTCGTCTGCCTGCTGTGACCGCGCTTTGTTCCAATGGATTACTGAACAAAACACGCTAACAAAACGGAGGTTTTTGAATATAAAGAGAGAATTTATCGAACAAAACAAACATTTATTGTGTAACATGGAGTCTTGGGAGTGCAACCATATGAAGATTATCATAGGTAAGTGTCAAATGTTATCGCTATTTCTGACTTTTGTTACTCCTCTACTTGGCTGGTTACTGTTTGTAATGATTTGTCTGCTGGGCGCTGTTCTCAGATAATCGCATGGTTTGCTTTCGCCGTAAAGCCTTTTTGAAATCTGACACAGTGTAACGTTCTTCTTCCTCCTCGTCTGAGGAGGAGCAAGGATCGGACCAATATGCAGCGTGGTATGTATCCATATTTTATTTCTTATGTAAACGAAGACGGAAAAACACTTAAACAAACTACAAAACAATAAACGACGTGAACAGACCTGAACTTGAGAACATAAAACATGAACGCACGAACAGGAACAAACGAACGAAACAGTACCGTGTGGCGAACAAACACAGACACAGCAACAATCACCCACAAACAAACAGTGAGAACAGCCTACCTTAATTAAGGGATAGGGGGCAGTGTTTCCACTTTGAACAAATTGCGTGCCCAAACAAAATTTCCTCCTACTCTGTCCCAGAAGGTAATACATGCATATTATTATTACTATTGTATAGAAAACACTCTGAAGTTTCTAAAACTGTTTGAATTATTTCTGTAAGTATAACAGAACTCATTTGGCAGACAAAAACCTGAGAAGAGGTCAAAACAGGAAATGAGAAGTCGATTTTCAAAACAGTGTCAAATGGTACCCTGTCTAGATATGGCTGAACAAACACTGCCTAGATATGGCTGAACAAACACTGCCTAGGGCTTCCACTAGATGTCGTCGTCTTTCGATTTTAGTCTTATTATTCTACTATAAAGGAGGGGCTCATGGGAGCTGTTCTAGTGAGTGGTGTCAGAAATTCTCAGTCAGGATTTGCGCGCGAGGGAGAGAGAGAGCTCTCGTGCCAATGCTCTTTCTTCAGACAATGACATTTTCCGGTTGGATCCTTATTGATGATTAATGTAAAACATACTAAATATGGATTGCAAACATCATTTGACCTGTTTCTACGACCTGTAACGGAACTTTTTGAGTTTTTGTCTGGATGGATTGTTCGTGCGTCATGAAATGGATTCCTGGGATGAACATGCTAACAACAAGTGGCTAAATGATGGGCTTTATGGAACTTTTCAGTCATTTATTGTCGATCTGGGAATCCTGGGAGTGCCTTCTGATGAAGTTATTCGAAGGTAAGTGCAAATTTATAGTGTTTTTGTAGCTTTTGTTGACGCCAAAATTGTGACTATTTCTTTGGCTGGAATGTGCTCTAAATGCCGTTCTCAGATTAATCTTTTTCCGTAAAGTTTATTTTGAAATCTGCCCCTGATTGAGAACCATATCAGGCTAGTTGACAATGAACCCAACATAGAAACACATAACATAGAATGCCCACCCAGCTCACGTCCTGACCAACTAAACAATACAGAACAAAGGAAACAAGGTCAGGAACGTGACACACAGCGGTTGGATTAACAAGAAGTTTACCTTTAAGCTGATGTATTACACTTGTATCTTTTATGTATGTTTATTATGAGAACTTCTGTTTTGTTGCGTTTCACGCTCTGCAATTTCACCGGATGTTGTTTGAGACAGTGGATTATTGAACAAAACGCGCTAACAAAACGGAGGTTTTTGGATATAAACATGGACTTTATCGAAGAAAACGAACATTTATTGAGTAAATGGGAGTCTTGTGAGTGCAAACATATGAAGATCATCAAAGGTAAGTGATTAATTGTATCACTATTTGTGACTTGTGTAACTCCTCTACTTGGCTTGTTACTGTTTGTAATGATTTGTCTGCTGGGCGCTGTTCTCAGATAATCGCATGGTATGCTTTCGCCGTAAAGCCTTTTTGAAATCTGACACCGTGGTTGGATTAACAAGAAGTTTATCTTTAAACCCATGTATAACACTTGTATGTTTCATGAATTTTTATAATGAGTCCCACACCCCCTAGTGAGGTTAACCCCATACCCTGTTAAATATAAGTAATGCATGTTGAACATGATTTTATGTTAACTAAACTTAAAAGGCTACAATTTATTGTACTCCCGATGGAGTTATCGTTTATATCCCAAATTATGACTTTCTAAACCAATTCGTGAGTAGGCAAAATGGAGACTGCATCTGTTTCCCTGCTGTCTCAGGTGCCAGACTTATTATGGACAGAGCATGACATCTACTGGGGACTGAGACCGTCCCAACCCAGTTCATACATATTGATCCCTCCAAAGTATTACATATGAATCTTAAAATAATAGACATTTAATAAATATTGAAGCAGAAAGTGAATATCCAACAGAGATTGGTAATAAAAATATAGAGTAACTTTTTGAAGGTATACTAAAATGAAAACAATGCCTTCCAATATGGAGAATGTTATCATGTTTGTTTTGTTTTAAACCTTGCAATAGGGGGAAAGCAAAATGTTGTTTGATTGTGATCCGTGTGTATAAGTAATAGATTTATTTGCAAGAAGGTAGTCCTAGTTGAAGGAAACAGATTATAGAGACTAGTGAAAGTATTTACACAACTATTCAGAACCTTTGCTATGAGACTGAAAAAATTTAGCTCAGGTACATCCTGTTTCCATTGACCATCCTTGAGATGTTTTAACAACTTCATTGGATTCCACCTGTGGTAAATTCAATTGATTGGACATGATTTGGAAAGGCACACACCTGTTTATATACGGTCCCACAGTTGACAGTGCATGTCAGAGCAAAAATCAAGCCATGAGGTCAAAGGAATTGTCTGTAGAGCTCTGAGACAGGATTGTGTTGAGGCACAGATCTGGGGAAGGGTACCAAAACACTTCTGCCGCTTTGAAGGTCCCCAAGAACACAGTGGTCTCCATCATTCTTAAATGGATCCTTGATGAAAACCTGCTCCAGAGAGCTCAGGATCTCAGACTGGGGCAAAGGTTCACCTTCCAACAGGACAGCAACCCTAAGCACACAGCCAAGACAACGCAGGAGGGGCTTCGGGACATGTCCTTGAGTGGCCCAGCCAGAGCCTGGACTTGAACCCAATCTAACATCTCTGGAGAGACCTGAAAATAGATTTGCTGCAACGTTCCCATCCAACCTGACCGAGCTTGAGAGGATCTGCAAAGAAGAATGGAAAAAATTCCCCAAATACAGGTGTGCCAAGCTGTGTGCTTAGGGTTGCTGTCCTGTTGGAAGGTGAACCTTTGCCCCAGTCTGAGATCCTGGCGTCATACACAAGAAGACTCAAGGCTGTAACCTAACAAAATGTGGGAAAAAATAAAGTGGTCTGTATACTTTCAGAATGCACCGTATGTTGCACAAATCATAAACATGTGCTGGCCCAACACAAATCAATTATCACGGGGCTGCCAGGATAATTACAGAGGAGTCAACTTCAATTAGCCTTACTCTGATTACTTGTATTAGAATTTCACATTGCAAACAGTGAAAGTATTTTTCATGCCACGAAGGGACCGGATCCTAGCAAATGGGTTCCGGAATGAAACTGTCCAAAACTGAGAGGTTGTCATGATGGAATAAGTTGAGGTACCAATTGTTAGTGAGATGAGAAGTGGTGCCATAATATAAATAGCTGAGCTATAAATTCACATTGATGCCATGTAATTTGTCGTAGCCATTAGCACAAAATGGCATGCATGTTTTTTTTTATTATAGCTCTATTGTTGTCATTTACAGACATGAATCATGAAGTAGGTAAACTGATACATGAATCCTAAACACAGGTACTATTTTATTTTGTTTATCTCTGCAGTTCTGTAATCAGATTTATTGGAGCCTGGTAGAGATACATGCAACCATTCTCTAAGGCAGGACACATCCAGGTTGAGGCTTGTTACCAGCAGGAACATGGAGCACTACAGCTCAGTAAGACATTATTTTCCCTTTAGATTACATGATACCATTTCAAGAGCTAATACTCCACTCATATAATGATATATACCTGTCAGAGAGACAGAGAGGGTTAGGCAGGAGGCCCTGGGCCAGTGGTAGGTTAGGGGTGAGGGCTCCCTCTCTTTCAAGCACACTCACTACCTCTATTTGTCTCTCTCCGGGTGCTACAGGCATAATACTCCAATGACTTCCAGAGCCATTTGACCAACTACCTGTGATCTTTCCAGAGCGCAGAGAAGTAAGCTCCACTCATAATAGTATACTTGATGCACTATGTAAACCACAGGAGGCTGCTGAGGAGACGACTGCTCACAATAATGGTTGGGATGGAGTGAAACCATGTGTTTGATGAGTTCCATACCATTCTATTTATTCCATTCCAGCCGTTACTCTCCAATTAAGATGCCACCAACCTCCTGCTATGTAAACCTCCTTCACTATTGCAGTCTGCCTGTGTGATGAGAACATAGCATATTATCCAGGGCCAATGGTTCGATATACTGTGCAACTCCAATTTGTTCATCCCGCAATCCCCAGGTGTGTCTGCTGGGCTGTGGAACGCTAGTGCAGCATTTTGGAGAGACCGAATGCAATAAAGTTTTGTACAAACAACTCCTTTTAAAAAGTTGTATTGTAAAATTACAAACCAATAACGTATCCATTGCATGTTTGTCACATTGGTTTTCACATTTTTAACTAACTTCTGTGGTAACTTAAACATCAAGACAAATACACTTAGAGCTTATGATTCAAAAGGTCTAAAATAAAAGTCTCATGTTCAGGGTGAATACATTTTTATCCATATACAGTACCAGTCAAAAGTTTGGACAAACCTACTCATTCAAGGGTTGCCAAGAGTGTGCAAAGCTGTCATCAAGACAAAGGGTGGATACTTTGAAGCATCTGAAATGTAATATATATTTTGATTTGTTTAACACTGTTTTGGTTACTACATGATTCCATATGTGTTATTTCATAGTTTTGATGTTTTCACTATTATTCTACAATGTAGAAAATAGTCCAAATAAAGAAAAACCTTTTAATGAGTAGGTGTGTCCAGACTTTTGACTGGTGCTGTATAACGGAAATCACACAGGTGTGTCAACTAAAATATATATCCCGGTTGTGACATACATTTTTTTGTTGACAGAATGGCTGCGAGACAGACTGTTGCTGTACTTCCAGGTCAACCCTTGCTTCCGGTACCACTGAAAGCGTAAAAGGTTAGAAGAAATAAAATGACACCGCAGCCCTGTATGTGGAGCGTCGGGTTCTGCACAGCCGCCCCCTTGTCACTCTGAACCATAGTAAATTAGAATTATATCAGAGAGGGAGGACGAGGCTTTTTTAAATCTGTCCTTAATTTCATGTCAGGACTATCAGTTTGATGTTTCCAATACACAACCAGCTTGGAAGGGAAGGCAAAGCAATGGCATTTCATACACACGCGAACACACAGCATGCGCTTGCACACTGACACATGGGCACACACACACACACACACACACACACAGAGGAAAATGTGTAGATATTTGAAAATGGCATCCATACAGCTGATCATTTTGCGTCTCTTATTTTTGCTCCAATAGCTCCTCAGATGGGACTTTTTGAAGTTGAAGGCCATATTGCAAGTAAAAATCCCCCCCCCCCCCCCCCCCCCAAGTACGTCCACTAGTATGCAACACCCCCTCAAGTGGTTGATGCAGCCTATGATTTTGTCTGTGATGTTAATTCATGTCACGTTGCGTGAGGGATCGGGAGACAGGCGTAATGCGTATTCGTTTTTTTTTATTTCACCAAAATTACAGCGTGCCATGTAAAGGACGAAGACCAAACAAACACGTGTACAAAACACAGGGTTGAGACCCAAACAAAAGAGCGAGGAGTACCTCAAATAAATACACATGCGCACAATGATTAACACACGGGACGAGACCCGTAATCGTCTGCACAATACACGAGGGCACGAAAGCCAAAAACAACAAGGCACAGGTACTCACAGGCACAATGGACATTAGAACAATAAATCGACACCCCAGTGGTGAACCAAAGGGCACATTTATACAATTACAATCAGGGAAATGTGGACCAGGTGTACGTAATGACACAGTTCTGGAGGGATCCGTGACAATTCAGTAGAAAGACTCTGGAGCTGACAGGTGACAACATCTGGAGAAGAAGCCCTTTCTACAAACAAGTAGCTATTACTTCTGAGCCTGAAGTACTCAAATAAAACCAAAACTATCTTCTTAAAGGTAATTGTCTCTTATTTGTGTACATTCTTTTGGGGGGTAAACGGCATGAACTTGGCATTGCTAGCTGGCTCCTGACTTATTCATTCTACTTTACCATCAGCTGTCAAGCTTTCATGCAGCTTTAGATGTGAGGGGGAAATGTATATATTTGATAGCTATCCATCTGATTGAGAAAGTTGGTAAAAATGCCAATGGCTAGATTGAAACCTGCTGGGGGGAAGCTAGCTAACATTACCGAACTCACAACATCAGTCTCTGATCTCACTCGTAGACCGTAGCTAGGTTTCTAGAAAATAACAACAGCTATACTTTAAAGACTAGTTACTTACTATTGAACACATTTTTGTCAAACTACTTCATTCCCCTGCCTGTTTAATGATGCATTGGTGATAAGGAATTAATATGATTGCATCGACAACGGGGAGCTGGTCCTAGATCACTATTCCTACTCTGAATACGCTTTGTGAACACATCCCTGGAAGAAAGCTTTTGCCCAATACCATGCACAGCAGTCGTTTCACCACAGGACCCTGGAGGTATTACCCTGGAGGTATTAATGGTTATTAACTAAACATTGTATTTGAATTTCCAAATATCAATATGACACTAACAACATGGTGGTGCAATGCAGTGAATGCTAACATGGCTTTGGTGATGAAAGGTACATAATGCATTTATTGTCATCTCCCTATCGTGCCACTGCTGTGACATCGGCCTGGATGGGGACACACGTCTTTTTCAAGCTGCCTGACTGGATACTTTCTGGTACGTACCTCAAAGAATTCAACACAATTGGTAAGTAATGCGATACTTGTGTCAATTAACCTCAAAGAAAAGTATACTACGATATTTGTGTTGAATTCTTTGAGCTAAGTACAAGTATCTATCGTTTACATGGTTTCTTAGTTAATACCATGTACAGTATATACCAGGTAAGTACCAGCTAAGGCAAATGTGCAGCTCAAATACAAAGCCTACCCTCCTCTATGGTGTAATGTGGCATCTAGAGAAATAGAATAGTCTGATCATCTCATAGACAGATAAGCTTAGGCAGGTCATTGACAAGGTCGGGAGCATGGCCAGCAATGATAGCATCCAATCTAAGGTGTCGTTTCATTTAACTCCACTCATCCTCTTCAAAAACACAAATTTTAATCTCAGAGGAGAAAGCAGGAGAATTAACTCGACATCAGTATTCAAGTTCATGTTCAGTCTTAACAGTGAAGCAGGAGTAATGAATGTAGGGCCTGAAAACTTGGTCTCCTGTCACCCCGGGCGTAATAACTTCTCAAGCGTATCTGTGTGTTCCAGCTGCGACCAAACAGCCTTATCATTCATGAGTCGTGCTACATTTTCCATTTCTCTATATTTATTTTTTATCTTACCCCCAAAATGAAAGTCCAATGCATTTCAATCCTGGCAATACTGCGACCCACTCAGCTTGGGTAAGGGGGGAGAACAAAAGCAAATTAGAATGCTGAAGGAGGCCCATCGAGGGAAATGGCAAGTGTTCCAGTTTCAATTCAACTGTTCCAATTCTGTTCAGTCATGGAATCAGGTAAACATTTTTCACATAGTATTAAAAAGGAGAGGAAGAAGAACAGTTTCTCTACTTTTCTCTAGTCCTTTTGATTCCAGTACCTGAATGAATAATTATCTTGGTTTTTAGCACAGTACCTTTTACGTGCCCAAAAACGCCCTCTGGGTATGTACCCTGAACTCTGTAACTTGCTGTTCCTATGTGAATGTAGAACGAGCAAAATCTGTCTCCTCTGATATGATGGAGGGATGGGGGGATGACAGGATAGGGTAAAGGAAGAGGCGTATGGAGGAGAGGAGATGAGGAGAGGAGACTAGATGAGAGGGGATGAGATGGCAGAGGGGAGGAGATGGCAGAGGGGAGGAGAGGAGAAAAGAAGAGACGAGAGGGGAAGGAGAGAGACGAGAGAAGAGAAGCAAGTGACAGACAGGAGGAGAGAAGAGAAGAAGAGGGAAAAGAGTCGGAGAGGACAACAGAGGAGACGAGAGGAGCGGGAGTTCACAAGTCAAGTACTCAAGAGAAAATGCATTTCTCTCAGTGAGTAGTTAGGGGAATGCCTATTCAGATGACTTCTGGCTTTTTAAAAAGCTAAAGAGAAAAGTCAGATAAATGTAGGAGTTGAAGGGTATAATATTTGCCTGAAGTTACCCCAGTTGATATAAGAGTTCAACTACCTACGTTAATTTGCATGGCGTGATCTGTTCAAGCTTCGCCTGTTAATAACTTTGACAGCCATTACATCCCTGAGTTGCGTTGATTGATTAAATTGATGGGAGGTCACCGGCTCACATATGATAAGAAATAGTCTGACTGTGAACATTAATGTCAAATCAAGTAGCTTGCCGGTGCCACAAGATATGGTTCTGGGTTCCGAGATTAGGGCCAGGATTCAATCAGATCAGCGCTAACCTGGGTTAGCAGACACACTAAGTGCTTGTCATTGCTTTTGTTTCGGCCGTATTGGAAGTCTAACTGCGTTGGAGAGCTGTTGAAATCGGTGAGTGGCTGCTGTTTATGTATTTGTATTAATTATGGATCCCAATTAGCTGATGCCAAGGAAGTAGGTACTCTTGCTGGCGTCCAACAAAATTAAGGCAGTTATACAATTTTAAAAACATTGCAATACATTTCACAACAGATTTCACAACACAATAAGTGTGTGCCCTCAGGCCACTACTCTATTACCACATATCTACAACACAAAATCCATGTGTGTATAGTGCGTATGTTATCATGTTTGTGTGTACAGTATGCATGTGTATGTGCCTGTGTGTGTGTGTGTGTGTGTGTGTGTGCCTGTGTGTCTTCACAGTCCCTGATGTTCCATAAGGTGTATTTTTCTCTTCTTTTTTTCTGCTTGCATCAGTTACTTGATGTGGAATAGAGTTCCATGTAGTCATAGCTCTATGTAGTACTGTGCACCTCCCATAGTCTGTTCTGGACTTGGGGACTGTGAAGAGACCTCTTGTGGCATGTCTTGTGGGTTGTTACGAATCCCTTTGGCCCGGCAGTCTAGGGGGGATGGTAACGAGACCCGTAACATAACTCATGCAAAGTATAGTAGTGAAAAAGTAACAGTGAGAACGAAATAACCACAAACAACTATACACTTCCAGCGCCGACAGAGATGGCCACCTCGCTTCGCATTCCTAGGAAACTATGCAGTATTTTGTTTTTTTACGTGTTATTTCTTACATTGGTACCCCAGGTAATCTTAGGTTTTATTACATACAGTCGGGAGGAACTACTGAATATAAGAGCAACGTCAACTCACCATCATTACGACCAGGAATATGACTTTCCCGAAGCGGATCCAGTGTTTTGTCTTCCACCCAGGACAATGGATCTGATCCCAGCCGGCGAACCTAAACAACGTCGCCGTAAAAGGGGCAAACAAAGTGGTCTTCTGGTCAGGCTCCGGAGACGGGCACATCGCGCTCCACTCCCTAGCATACTACTCGCCAATGTCCAGTCTCTTGACAACAGGGTTGATGAAATCCGAGCAAGGGTTGCCTTCCAGAGAGACATCAGAGACTGTAACGTTCTTTGCTTCACGGAAACATGGCTCACTCGAGAGACGCTATCGGAGTCGGTGCAGCCAGCTGGTTTCTTCACGCATCGCGCCTACAGAAACAAGCATCTTTCTGGTAAGAAGAGGGGCGGGGGGGTATGCCTTATGATTAACGAGACGTGGTGTGATCATAACAACATACAGGAACTCAAGTCCTTCTGCTCACCTGACTTACAATTCCTGACAAGCAAATGTCGACCGCATTATCTACCAAGGGAATTCTCTTCGATTATAATCACAGCCGTATATATTCCCCCCCAAGCAGACACATCGATGGCCCTGAACGAACTTCATTTGACTCTATGTAAACTGGAAACCACATATCCTGAGGCTGCATTCATTGTAGCTGGGGATTTTAACAAGGCTAATCTGAAAACAAGACTCTCTAAATTCTATCAGCATATCGATTGCGCAACCAGGGCTGGTAAAACCCTGGATCATTGTTATTCTAACTTTCGCGACGCATATAAGGCCCTCCCCCGCCCTCCTTTCGGAAAAGCTGACCACGACTCCATTTTGTTGCTTCCAGCCTACAGACAGAAACTAAAACAAGAAGCTCCCGCGCTCAGGTCTGTTCAACGCTGGTCCGACCAATCTGATTCCACGCTTCAAGACTGCTTCGATCACGTGGATTGGGATATGTTCCGCATTGCGTCCAACAAAAACATTGACGAATACGCTGATTCGGTGAGCGAGTTCATTAGAAAGTGCATTGGCGATGTCGTACCCACAACAACTATTAAAACATTCCCAAACCATAAACCGTGGATTGATGGCAGCATTCGCGCAAAACTGAAAGCGCGAACCACTGCTTTTAACCAGGACAAGGTGACCGGAAACATGACCGAATACAGACAGTGTAGCTATTCCCTCCGCAAGGCAATCAAACAAGCTAAGTGCCAGTATAGAGACAAAGTAGTCGCAATTCAACAGCTCAGACACAAGAGGTATGTGGCAGGGTCTACAGTCAATCACGGATTACAAAAAGAAAACCAGCCCCGTTGCAGACCAGGATGTCTTGCTCCCAGACAGACTAAATAACTTCTTTGCTCGCTTTGAGGACAATACAGTGCCACTGACACGGCCCGCTACCAAAACCTGCAGACTCTCCTTCACTGCAGCCGAAGTGAGTAAAACATTTAAACGTGTTAACCCTCGCAAGGCTGCAGGCCCAGACGGCATCCCCAGCCGCACCCTCAGAGCATGCGCAGACCAGCTGGCTGGTGTGTTTACAGACATATTCAATCAATCCTTATCCCAGTCTGCTGTTCCCACATGCTTCAAGAGGGCCAGCCTTGTTCCTGTTCCCAAGAAAGCTAAGGTAACTGAGCTAAACGACTACCGCCCCGTAGCACTCACTTCCGTCATCATGAAGTGCTTTGAGAGACTAGTCAAGGACCATATCACCTCCACCCTACCTGACACCCTAGACCCACTCCAATTTGCTTACCGCCCCAATAGATCCACAGACGACGCAATCGCAACCACACTGCACACTGCCCTAACCCATCTGGACAAGAGGAATACCTATGTGAGAATGCGGTTCATCGACTACAGCTCAGCATTTAACACCATAGTACCCTCCAAACTCGTCATCAAGCTCGAGACCCTGAGTTGCCCTGTGCAACTGGGTACTGGACTTCCTGACGGGCCGCCCCTAGGTGGTGAGGGTAGGTAACAACATCTCCACCCCGCTGATCCTCAACACTGGGGCCCCACAAGGGTGCGTTCTCAGCCCTCTCCTGTACTCCCTGTTCAGCCACGACTGCGTGGCCAACTCAATCACTAGCCAACTCAATCATCAAGTTTGCAGAGGACACTACAGTGGTAAGCTTGATTACCAACAACGAGGGAGGAGGTGAGGGCCCTCTGAGTGTGGTGTCAGGAAAATAACCTCACACTCAACGTCAACAAAATAAAGGAGATGATCATGGACTTCAGGAAATAGCAGAGGGAGCACCCCCCTATCCACATCGAAAGGACAGTAGTGGAGAAGGTAGAAAGTTAAGTTCCTCGGTGTACACATCACGGACAAACTGAAATGGTCCAACCACACAGACAGCGTGGTGAAGAAGGCGCAGCAGCGCCTCTTCAACCTCAGGAGGCTGAAGAAATTCGGCTTGTCACCAAAAACACTCACAAACTTTAACAGATGCACAATCGAGAGCATCCTGTCGGGCTGTATCACCGCCTGGTACGGCAACTGCTCCGCCCACAACCGTAAGGCTCTCCAGAGGGTAGTGAGGTCTGCACAACGCATCACTGGGGCAAACTACCTGCTCTCCAGGACACCTACACCACCCGATGTCACAGGAAGGCCATAAAGATCATCAAGGACAATAACCACCCGAGCCACTGCCTGTTCACCCCGTTATCATCCAGAAGGCGAGGTCAGTACAGGTGCATCAAAGCAGGGACCGAGAGACTGAAAAACAGCTTCTATCTCAAGGCCATCAGACTGTTAAACAGCCACCACTAACATTGAGTGGCTGCTGCCAACATACTGACTCAACTCCAGCTCACTTTAATAATGGAAATTGATGGAAATTGATCAAAAATGTATCACTAGCCACTTTAAACAATGCCACTTAATATAATGTATATGTATATACTGTACTCTATATAATCTACTGCATCTTGCCATCTTTATGTAATACATGTATCACTAGCCACTTTAAACTATGCACTTTTATGTTTACATACCCTACATTACTCATCTCATTTGTATATACTATACTCGATACCATCTACTGCATCTTGCCTATGCCGTTCTGTACCATCACTCATTCATATATCTTATGTACATATTCTTTATCCCTTTACACTTGTGTGTAAAAGGTAGTAGTTGTGGAATTGTTAGGTTAGATTACTCGTTGGTTATTACTGCATTGTCGGAACTAGAAGCACAAGCATTTCGCTACACTCGCATTAACATCTGCTAACCATGTGTATGTGACAAATTTGATTTGATATCTACCGTTAAACACTCATGGTTTATTTGGTAAACACACGGTAAAGGGGGGGCAGGAAAAGGAGCTGAGCTGGACCCAAGGAAAGAAACAAATATCCAAAAACACCCCTAAGCTAGACTAGCCTACTTCAATACTGGGTAACTAACTAACCAAAAATACAGTGGGTGGTCCACCCAGTTCTAACTAGTGTTCTTAGACAAAGTATTCCTACGGGTAGTGTATGCCCATGGGCGACTTGTCTTGGTACCCCCTTTTCCCACCGTCAAACAAACAGTCAAACACCATAACAAAACAATACTCACAGGGTAACGGACAAAGTGACATGTAGTTGCTAAACCAAACAAGAGCTCTACAGAGAGATGGCATGACAGAGCGAGAGGGCATGACAGAGCGAGAGGGCATGACAGAGCGAGAGGGCATGACAGAGCGATCGAGCTACACAGAGAGATCGAAACAGAGAGATCGAGCTCCAGAGAAAACAACTGAATGGGTTTTTAAACCAAGAGAAAGGGGTTGTGATTGGGTAATGGAAACAGGAGGAGGTGTGTCTTCTGATTGATGACTGATTGGTGACTGATTGGGGAATGATGATTGCCACCTGTGAGGGGAGAAGGAGAGAAAAGAAATACACACAGGATGCCTGTATCCGTAACATGAGTTATGCATGGGTGTCCGAGCTGTGTGCCAGTAGTTTAGACAAACAGCTCGGTGAAATCAACATGTCAATACCTCTCATAAATAAAAGTAGTGATGAAGTCAATCTCGTCCACTTTCAGCCAGGAGAGATTGACATGCATATTATTAATATTAGTTCTCTGTGTACATCCAAGGGCCAGCCGTGCTGCCCTGTTCTGAGCCAATTGCAATTTTCCTCTGTCCTTTTTTGTGGCACTTGACCACACGACTGAACAGTAGTCAAGGTGTGACAAAACTAGGGTCTGTAGGACCTGCCTTGTTGATAATGTTAAGAAGGCAGAGCAGCGCTTTATTACAGACAGACTTCTCCCCATCTTAGCTACTACTGCATCAATATGTTTTGACCATGACAGTTTACAGTCTAGTGTTACTCCAAGAAGTTTAGTCATCTCAACTTGCTCAATTTCCACATGATTTATTACAAGATTTAGTTGAGGTTTAGGGTTTAGTGAGTGTTTTGTTCCAAATACAATGCTTTTAGTTTTAGAAATATTTAGGGCTAACTTAATCCTTGCCACCCACTCTGAAACTGACTGCAGCTCTTTGAGTGTTGCAGTCATTTCAGTCGCTGTAGTAGCTGACGTGTATTCTGTTGTGTCATCCGTATACATAGACACTCTGGCTTTACTCAGTCAGTGGCATGTCGTTAGTAAAAATTGAAAAAAGCAAGGGGCCTAAACAGCTACCCCGGGTAATTTGTGATTCTAACTGCATTATATTTGAGAGGCTTCTATTAAAGAACATCATCTGTGTTCTGTTAAACAAGTAACTCTTTATCCACATTATAGCAGGGTGTGTAAAGCCATAACATATACATTTTTCCAGCAGCAGACTATGCTCGATAATGTCAAAAGCTGCACTGAAGTCTAACAAGACAGCCCCCACAATCATTTTGTCATTAATTTCTCTCAGCCAATCATCAGTCATTTGTGTAAGTGCTGTGCTTGTTGAGTGTCCTTCCCTATAAGCATGCTGAAATTCTGTTGTCAGATTGTTTACTGTGAAAAAGCCTTGAATCTGGTCGAACACAATTATTTCCAGAAGTTTACTACAGGTTGGTAACAGGCTGACTGGTCGGCTATTTGAGCCAGTAAAGGGGGCTTTACTGTTCCTGGGTAACGGAATGACTTTAGCTTCCCTCCAGGCCTGAGGGCACATGCTCTCTAGTAGGCTTAAATTGAAGATGTGGCAAATAGGATAGGCAATATCGTCTGCTATTATCCTCAGTAATTTCCCATCCAGATTGTCAGACCCCGGTGGCTTGCCATTGTTGATACACAAATAAAATTCACCTCTTCCATACTGACTTTACGGAATTCAAAAGTACAATTCTTGTCTTTCATAATTTGGTCCGATATAGCCTGTGTGTATATGTAGTAACTGTGCTGCTACCAGCTTTGCTTCGTCCACTGTCCCTAACCCCCTAATGGGCTCAAATCAGTGGTCCTCTGATCGTAAACACACATGACCGTCTGCCTGACAAACAGACCAGGGGTGTATTCAGCAGGATATAACGTTTTGGGAACGTTCAGATATAAATATACTAAATATACTAACCTGGAGGTTTTTATTCTAGGCATGAAGATATTCCACCCAATTTCTAGACACTAATAAGCTTCACTGATAAGCAATCGACGGTAGACGTCCTTCCGAATGAAAATGACCCCACTCCTGCTGGTGTGAGCTGCTTGAACAGCGCACTTGCACTTGAGATGCGTTTATGGATTAGAAAGGGAACTTGCCATTTCAAAAAAGTTTATCCAAGTGTGGAATCGGTATGTCCTGCTTTGCAATCTTCTTCCTACTTTTACAGCCATGGTGTCAATAAATAGTCCCAGGCACAATACTTTGTATTGCACATTTAATTAAATTATATGATAATATAGAATATAAGAATAATAACATGCCCATCAATAAAACAGATGATCTAGCCACCTATCCTTCGATCCACATACAGTAGGACCAAGATCGTTAGCCAAACATTGTCGAACATTGCAGCTAGATGATGCAAATAATTGATTCCATATTCAATTATGTGCTACAGGTTACGTTTAAAATCACATTTTAAGAAGATAAATTGTAGAAATAGGCGGGGTTTATGACTTTGGCTGTAGTAACTGGTGACCCTTGTGTCACTGTGCTGCTACAAGCTTTCTTTCCTCCACTGTCCCTGTCCCCCTACGGTTATGATCAAATGTGACCTGCCACCTGACAATCTGCCCAGGTGTGCATTCAACAGCATGCAAAGTTTTGGAACGTTCAGATAGAAATATGCTATGTAGAACAAGCACCCTTTTCTGACATGTAGAATAAGGAATCACGTTGGCTCTATTCATAGCATATCTATCTGCAATGTTTGAAAATGTTGAACTATCTAACGTGGCCCTGCTGTAAACAAAAAGTAGGCTTTAGTACAAGGAATGGTATTGTTCTCTTGAACATCTCCAGTGTCATCAAAATACAGTTCATCTTAATGTTCTGGTGTCATTCGTGCAATTTTTAAAAAAAGTATTGAATGGGGATTTATTTGTGGAGGAATGTAACAGTTTTTCTGGGTGACATGTGATGTTTAATTTATGTGTATAATGTGTATTGTTATGTTGTATTATACAGGGCACATTTGGATGGTCTCAATATGTCTTCCCTGTCAAAAAAAAGGTTAAATATAGTCAAATACAAAACTCTCCCTCACCCTCCATTCGGAAAATCAGATTATTACTCTGTCCTCCTGATTCCTGCTTACAAACAACTCAAACATGAAGTACCAATGACGCGCTCAATACAGAAGTAATCCGATGAAGCGGATAATGCTATCCCTTGCGTCTCTATTTTATTTTAAAAATATCTTACCAAGTTTTGTTGAACTTCCCATTGAGTGGTGTGAAATGATTTACTTCTTTCCTTTCCTTTAGCATTTGTTTTTGCATGGATATTATTTTATTCCTTTACTTGACCATCTTGAGTCCTTGTATTTGGCCTTCCGGGCCCCGGCTCAACAGTGCCATCTGCTGACAGAATAATTGTCTTTAAACCCAAGATTCAGGAGAGACCTGCTGCAAAGGATTGGAGGATTGGAGCACAAAGGATTGAAGGACTTTTAAAACAGAACTGTTGTCTTTTTCATTCTTTGGATTTGTCAAATTGTGACATTTTAGACATTGTTAAAATAAAGATTAGCATCTGAAAATATTTCTGTAATATATATATATTTTCCAGTATTATATACTACAGTACCACAGGAGGCTGCTGAGGGGAGGACGGCTCATAATAATGGCTGGAACAGAGCTGATGGAATGGCATCAAACACACGGAAACGATGTGGTTGGTTAATTTGATGCCAATCCACCTATTCCGCCCCAGCCATTACCACAAGCCCGTCCTTCCCAATTAAGGTGCCATCCTGTGTACACAGGTTACAATTACACACATTTTGTTAGAAAATAAGGTGTCATAATTATATGATAATATTGCTTCCACCTTTTGGTGACAGCTCTGGTTACTGCTATGTAGAACAAATACCTGTCTCTTACATGTAGAATATGGAATCATGGTGGCTCTATTCGTGTCCTCTAATTGCAATGTTCGACAATGTTTGGCTTCTGACCTTGGCCCTACTGTAGATAGATAGATGGATAGGTGGATAAATCAACTGATTCATTCATGGGTACGTTATTATTCGTATATTCTATGTAATTATGTAATCTAATGAAATGTGCAATACAAAGTATTGAAACCCTGACTGTAAATGTAGGCAGTAGATCGCTTCCACACTTAGATAAACCTTTTTTAAACGGCAAGTTCACTTCCATATCCATAAACGCATCTCATGTGCAATTGTACTGTTGAGCAGCTCACATCAGCAGGAGTGAGGTCATTTTCATTTGGAAGGACATTTGCCGTTGATCGCTAAATTAGTGATTATGATCACACAAAAATTATGGGGACACCTATACATTTGGCAGCCAAGCACTAGTTATCAGTGTAGCTTATTAGCATCTAGAAAGTAAGTTGAACACTTGAACTACTGAACTACTGTGAATAGACATTGACCTTAACATGATACGTGATAATGTTACCTTAGCCAGCTAACCCCAAGCACAGGATTGGAGTCCTCCTAAAGGACTTTTTAAAACGGAACTATTATCTATTTAATTTCTTTGTACTGTCAAATTGGGACATTTTAGACATTGTTAAAATAAAGACTATTGTGTAACACCCTTTAGCCTTTGGTGTGTGTTTGGATGGTCTCTACGGTCTGCTTCTCAATAGTCGTTGCTTAAGTTATCTGGGTTTTACTGTCCATAAACATGCCAAGGACACCAAACACTCCTCCACCTAAATACATATTTGTGTTTCTGCAAATATTTTTTATATATTTTATTTCCAGTATTATATAGTACTGATGGACAGAGAGCTGAAATTGGTTTTGTTATATCACCAGCACACAGCACCCTCCAAAGGTAGTCATAAAGAGTGGACCTCCTCCTTAATGCTCAGTAATGCTCAGTACGTCTCTGAAGGCCTTGCACACTAGGTTGTTAGGACCACCTTCATCAGAAAACCTTTTAAATATGTTTTGTTGGAGCTAAGGAATAAGGAATACATCATATGTTGGAACTGTGTTATTTAGAGTAGCTCAGACTTTGCACTTTGTTAGACACACTGGCTTTACTCAGAGCCAGTGGCAGGTCATTAAAGTTTAAAAAAGTAAGGGGCAGCTGCTCTGGGGAATGCCTGATTCTACCTGGATTATGTTGGAGAGGCTTCCATTAAAGAACACCCTCTGTGTTCTGTTAGACAGGTAACTCTTCATCCACAACATAGCAGGGGGGGTGTAAATCCATAACAGATACGTTTCTCCAGCAGCATACTACGATTGATAATGTCAAAAGCCGAACTGGAATCGAACAAAACAGCTCTCACAATCTATTATCAATTTCTCTCAGCCATTCATCAGTCATGCTTAGCACGTGGTGAAAGACTGTTGTTACTTTATTTACTTAAATTAGAATAGTATCTGGTCAAACATCATTGTTTTCAAAAGTTGGCTAATTGTTGGTAACTCCGGTCCTGAGGGCACACACTTTTTTTATAAACTTAGATTGAAGAGATGTCAAATAGGAGTGGCAATATTGTCCTCTATTATACTGGGTAATTCTCCATCCAGGTTGTTAGACCCAGGTGGCGTGATAGACAACAACAATTTTTTCACTTCTTCTTCTCTCACTTTCCCGAATTTCAAAATTACAACGCTTGTCTTTCACAATTTGCTCAGTTATACTTGGATGTGTAGTTTCAGCATTTGTTTCTGGCATGTCATGCCTGAATTTGCTAATCTTGCTATTGAAAAATCATTAAAGTAGTTGTCAATGTCAGAGCATGTGATGAATGAGCCATCTGATTCAATTAATGATTGAGCTGAGTTTGCCTTTTTGGCTCATACCTCTCAACCACAACATTTTTCAATTCCTCATCAACCCACGGGAATTTAAACGTTTTGACAGTCATTTTCTTAATGGACGCATGTTTAGTAGTAACTTGAGTAAGCAATTTTATAAATGTGTCAGGTGCAGCATCTGGTTGCTCCTCTTTACACACCACAGACCAGCAAATATTCTTTACATCATCAATATAGGAATCATTACAAAACCTCGTGTAGGACCAGTTATACACAATTTTAGGTCCAGCCTTTGAAACTTTGGTTTTCATATATATGGCTACAATATTGCGATCACTACATCCAATGGGTTTAAAGCAGATTTATGCAGCATTAGTAAAGATGTGATCGATACATGTGGATGGTTTGCTTGATAATATCTGCAGCTCCACAAAGAGACTTTCAACATTTGCAATGCTAACAAGGATTCTTCTTTTGCAGGTTATGGTAACATAAGCAAACAGACCCTTAAAATGGAATTCACTATAAAATTAACTCAAACCAACTACACGGGCCAGAATACATACATTATCGAGCAATTCACACATATTATCCAGATACTGACTGTTAGCACTTGGTGGTCTATAGCAGCTTCCAGCAAGAAGTGAACCTGTAGCCATATTACTACAACAGTGTTTGACCTGAGATCCTTTCTAAGCTTTACTGGAATGTGGCTCTGAATATTTATTTTATTTAACCTTTATTTAACTAGGCAAACCAATTAAGAACACATTTTTATTTACAATGATGACCTACACCAGCCAAACCTGGATGACGCTGGGCCAATTGTGCGTCGCATTATGGGACTCCCAATCACGGCCGGATGTGATACAGCCTATTCAAACCAGGGACTGTAGTGACACCTCTTGCACTGAGATGCAGTGCCTTAGACCGCTGCGCCACTCGGGAGCTCTAAAATATAGATGCAACATCACGCTCATTGGCATTTATATATTTTCTGTAGATGTTATAAAAAATATTTTAAAAATCTAATTTAAAAATACCGGTTGCTTCCCCTTGGTATGGCGTTATTCTCCGGCGCTCGACGTTGCCAGTTGTCTCTTCATTACGCCCACCTGCGCCTCATGACACTCACCTGGACTCCATCACCTTCCTGATTACCTCCTCTATATCTGTCACGCCCCTTGGTTCTTTCCTGAGGCGTTGACTCTGTTTCTGTTTCTATGTTTCATGTCTGCCCACTACTTGTGTTTCTTGTTTTGTTCCATGTTAGTTTATTTATTAAATTCACTCCCTGTACTTGCTTCCCGTTTATTAGCGTACACGTTATAGAATAACGCCTCAACAAATGGAAGCAACCGGTATTTATTTCTTACACTGGCGACGTCGGGTCCAAGTGCCACTGCTGAAGCAACCGGGGATACCTCAGCTGGCTCGACAGGTTCTCAAGCCTCGGTTGGCTCGATAGGCTCCCATGCCTCAGCCGGCTCGTCAGGCTCCCATGCCTCAGCCGGCTCGTCAGTCTCCCATGCCTCAGCCGGCTCGTCAGGTTCCCGCACCTCAGCAGAAACGACCAGCCCGGACTCCATCACCTTCCTGATTACCTCCCCTATATCTGTCACTCCCCTTGGTTCTTTCCTCATTATTGAGTTATTGACTCTGATTCTGTTTCATGTCTGTACGCTACTCGTGTTTTTTTGTTTTGTTCCATGTTTCATTTATTATTGAATTGACTCCCTGTACTTGCTTCCCGACTCCCAGCGTACACATTACGTTATGAGAGTGGATTATTCAGAATGAGCTCTTATTGCTTTTACTGGATGGGTTTTAGGCTGCGTATAAAACCGGTCAAGCTAGGGCATAGCCGTAAAGTTGTTTTGTGTCAAATGTAAGCTTCATTTACAAGCAATAGTATTGTTCTCTTGAACATCTCCAGTGTCATAGATAGATATATTGATGGACATATTATTATATTACCTTTTGCTGGCTGTCAAGTTCCAGTCGGCATAAATTATTTTATTTTACAATGTGTATTTATCCTCTTTTTTATTGGCCTGTCGCTGATGTGAATGCTCAAGTATAGAGATACAACATTTTGAATCAGTTGCCTATTAATGTTCGTATTAGCTGGAGATTTTCCGTTGTTCTTGCGTTTTACTGCAGAACTAGGCTTAATTTGTGTCCAGGAAAAACTCACCATAGTGATTTAAATGAGTGGAATTGGATGATGTCTTGCATTAAAACATGATTACATGACCAAATACATGAATGAGGTAAACTTTCCATAAGAGTATGTATTAGGCTGTTTGAGAGCAGGTTTGAAGCCTGATCTAACCATCCAATGTGAGTACATTGGGTGCTGTTGAAGGTGTTCATACCTTGTTTTTTGTGGTGAATGTGAAGGGAAAAAACTGTTTTCATACACGTATGTTGTCCATAATGTAGAGGCCTATGGGATATTCATTGACGAGGTAAGGAAAGATGGTAAATGTGATCTGCATAACATACCAATACCAATTGACATACCTTTGTATGCCTCCTTGTCTGTATACTGTACCTGCAGACAGACACAATAGTGAGCAGTTCAGTCATCTGCACACAATACAGCTATCCTTCAACATATTCTTATAGCCTACATATTCTTACCTCTTTGTTGATTGATATCCATTGAATTGTGTCCATTTTCTGTTTTAGAAAGATTTTGCACAAATGTGAAAAGATAGAGGGTATCATCGTAAAACAATGTCAATTTAGATCTGTCCTTTCAAATTCAAATCCAAAAGTTTCAGTTGGGCAGTTAGGGTCCTGCAAGAACCCCCACCAACTAAGGAGGTTCCTCGATGAACCCCACCTCCTAATAGGGTTCTTGGAAGAACCTTTGGGGCCATTTTCAGTGTCAAGAACCATAAGGTTATTTGAAGAACTTTGAGGATCTTAGAAGAACCCTTGTTGAACCCATCATTTTTAGAGTGTACTGCATACCAAGGCATACCACATATATATACTGGAATATGATGCAACTTTTAAATGGGAAAGGGAAAGGGGGATACCTAGTTAGTTGTACAACTGAATGCCTTCAACTGAAATGTGTCTTCCACACCTCTCTGAAATGTATCAGAGAGGTGCGGGGGGCTGCCGTAATCGGCATCCACAAACAGTGGGTTAACTGGCTTGCTCAGGGGCAGAATGAGGAAGGACTGTATGGCATGGGGATCAAAATTCAAAAGTAAAACATTGTTTCCAAGGTCGAATATTAACCAAATGCCAGGTTTGAAGCAAGAGAAAATTTGTTAGCAGGCATCTGTGTTTTAGTACTAGATACCAAGAGTACGGTCTCAAGACCACACATTGAGTGTCTCGGTCTGGTGTTAGTGTTCAGATATATTTTTACTCAGTCTCGAGGTCTCAGACAATGAAGTCAGCTGGGCACATGCATGCTGACTTCGGTTGCCAACTGTGCGTGTTTCCTCCGACACATTGATGCCGCTGGCTTCCGGGTTAAGCGAGCAGTGGGTCAAGAAGCAGTGCGGCTTGGCGGGGTCGTGTTTCGGCCAGTTATGCCTCTCCCGAGTCCGTACAGCAGTTGCAGCGATGGGACAGGACTGTAACTACCAATTGGATATCATGGAATTGGGGAGATAAAGGAGTGAAAAGTACCAAAAATAATAAACATAAAGAAATTATATTTTAAAACTCATGTCTCTCCGCTGTATGGAGGCCCCCTAACCAAACCTCGCATTTGACTGAAAAGAGGTCATGTTTTCATGAGCTTGGGTCACAGGAAAACACAGAATTTCTCATTTGGGTCCCAGGCTGAAAAAGTTTACCAACCCCTGAGCTAAAGAATACATCTGTTCTTCCGCAGTATGAACACGAAATACTGGACATTTTGAACTATTATTATGTTGGCAATTTGACACAATTACAATCATGGGCTTGAATTAGACTTGTATTTTTCTGGTCTCGGTCTTGACTTAGTCTCAAACCACTGTCCCACATCCCGGACTCGGTCTTGACCCACCCACCAGTGTTGCTATTGATTAGATCTTCCTATAGGTGGTCTCAAACACAACATAGTGTGCATGACATGGAACACTGCTCGTCCAATCAAGCTGCTCGTCCAACCAATCAGACGAGCATTAATATTGAGCAGAAGTTTGAGCAGGGGAACTACAAGGCAGCGTGGCAGGGTATTAAAAACATGTCCGCTGGTAACACAGTCATAAAGGAGGCTTGTGAATCTGGAGGGATTCTGTGACCCAACGAGCTGAATAAGTTCTAAACTCACGTCGAGGGAACCGACGCAGTGGCACTCAAGCAGTGTTTCACGCCATGTGCCACTTTCACCCCTCAAGCAAAATATGTGATAAAACTACTCAAATCTACACCAATCTTTTTCGATTGTTATCTATACATACATATCTTTCACATGCACAAGTTCACCACAAGGGTGTGGTCTTTCAACTCTTCTTTTTATTCTCTACACCAATGACTGTCAGACTCATTGAGTGTCCACAAATCGATATTGCAAACCTTTCATCGAGTTCTGTGCTTCTCCATAAAGGTTCATGTTTCTCTCTAACAAGAACAGGAACTGCCTCCGATTCATTGTGAACACCTGCTCTAATCCCCGGGGAGAAGTCTGACCTCTTTCTTCGAACTGCTTCCAATTGGACACCGCCTGCGCTGTCTCAAGTGATCCACCAATAGTCGCAGGGCCTTGATTGGGCCCGAGGACATCCCCTGGTTAATAAGACCATTAACAAATACCTAGGGACTATTCTACAGATAATTTAGAACTGTGGCTACAATGAACTTTTAGTGTCTTAAGTTGCGCTATGCACCTTTAACTGATGCCTTAATAAGTGCTTATATTTAGTTATACTGTCAGTGTGTGTTTGTCCGGTTTGAAGCACTGTGTCAGTTCAGAACGAATCGCCACCTGGGGATCAACAAGTTATTGCATTGTAAAGCTTCATAGTATATGTCTCTCTGCATTTATATTGCTTATGCAAAAACTCCCTTACCTTAAAAACTTCTTAGGGATAAGGGGCAGTACTCAGAAGTTCGGATGACTGAGGTGCCCAAAGTAAACTGCCTTTTACTCAGGCCCAGAAGCTAGGATATGCATATAATTGGTAGATTGGATAGAAAAATGAGCTAGAATTTGTAGTTTTTCAAGGTGGCTCTCATTTTGACTGTAGTCTTGTGGCATGCGTGGATGAAGGAGCACACTTCGTTATTTATCTCCGGTATTGAACACACTATTCTCCATCTTACATTTTATCGTTTATTTACATATTAGGGTACCTGAGGATTGATTAGAAACGTTGTTTGACTTGTTTGGACGAAGTTTATTGGTAACTTTTAGAATTCCTTTGTATGCATTTTGAACGAGAGGAACAGGTGGATTACTGAATCAAGCGCGCCAAAAAAACTGACTTTTTGGGGATATAAAGAAGTACTTTATCGAACAAAATTACCATTTGTTATGTAGCTGGGACCCTTGGGATTGCAAACAGAGGAAGATCTTCAAAGGTAAGTGATTTATTTTATCGCTATTTCTGACTTTTGTGACGCATCTGCTGGTTTGGAAAATGTTTTTAATGCTTTTGTACGCGGGGCGCTGTCCTCAGATAATCGAATGGTATGCTTTCGCCGTAAAACCTTTTTGAAATCTGACAAAGCGGCTGGATTATCAAGAAGTGAAGCTTTTAAATGATGTATGACACGTGTATTTTCATGAATGTTTAATATTACGATTTTTGTATTTTGAATTTCGCGCTCTGCAATTTTTTATCTATATTTCATTAAATCACACATGAAAGACACCAAATTAAAGCTACACTTGTTGTGAATCCAGCCAACGTGTCAGATTTCAAAAAGGCTTTACAGCGAAAGCAAAAAATGCTATTATCTGAGGACAGCACCCCAGCAAACAAACAAACATCATATTTCAACCCTCCAGGTGCGACACAAAACGCATAAATAAAAATATAATTCATGCCTTACCTTTGACGAGCTTCTTCTGTTGGCACTCCAATATGTCCCATAAACATCACAAATGGTCCTTTTGTTCGATTAATTCCGTCGATATATATCCAAAATGTCCATTTATTTGGCGCGTTTGATCCAGAAAAACCCCGGTTCCAACTCACGCAACATGACTATAAAAGTTACCTGTAAGCTTTGTCCAAACATTTCAAACTACTTCCTAATACAACTTTAGTTATTTTTTTACGTAAATAATCGATAAAATTTAAGACGGGATATACTGTGTTCAGTACCGGAGGAAAACAATGTGCAGCGAGCCTCTGTGTAACGCACCTCTAACAAAGATTACACTTCCCTCTAGCCTCGTTCTGAACAGTGCTACTTCTTCATTTCTCAAAGGAAAAACCTCAACCAATTTCTAAAGAAAATGGCATCCAGTGGAAGCGAAAGGAACTGCAAGAAAGTCGATTAGAAATCTGGATTCCCAATGAAAGCCCATTGAAAAGAGAGTGACCTCAACAAAAAAATGCATATCTTAGCTTCTGGGCCTGAGTAGCAGGCAGTTTAATTTGGGCACGCTTTTCATCCAAAATTACAAATGCTGCCCCCTATCCTCGAGAAGTTAAAGGGAATACAATTATTTCACATTAAAGGTTTAACATCACATTACATCATTTCACAAATAGTTTCATCTTTACACAAGAATTAAATGCAAACCCCATAATTGAGAAATAGTTATGTGTGTTTCCTGTCCTCTCTGAGGTCACCAAATGAAACACTCGTCATACCCGTCCCTTAAGTGTCCACGGACCATTCCCACCTTCTCACAAGTGGACATTTTGTATCAAATTCCCATTTAGGGGATTTAGGAGTTCGCCATGTGAAATCCTTTGTTCTCTGTATCTCTCTTTCTGCATGGCATAAAAATAATAACATAAAAATAATGATCACGTGATGTCCTGTATGTAGATCATCGTTGCAGTCCCCCTCTGGTGGTTGAACTTGGTAGGCTCTCTGAAAGTGGAGCAGACCACCACAAGGATGGGCAGTGGATGTCCGGTTGGTGATCGCCGTTGCGGTCCCCCTCTAGTGGTTTACCTTGGTAGGTTTCCTGGAAGCTGCAAAGTACAGGGGATGTCCTGGTTGGGGATCGCCGTTGCAGTCCCCCCCTCTGGTGATTTACATTGGTAGTCTCTCTGTGGGATGGTGTTCTTCGGCTTGCAAGCCTCCCCCTTTTTCCTCCAAACATAACTATAGTCATTATGGCCAAACAGTTCTATTCAGACCAGAGGACATTTCTCCAAAAAGTACGATCTTTGTCCCCATGTGCAGTTTCAAAGCGTAGTCTGGCTTTTTTATGGCGTTTTTGGAGCAGTGGCTTCTTCCTTGCTGAGCAGCCTTTCAGGTTATGTCGATATTGGACTCGTTTTACTGTGGATATAGATACTTTGTATCTGTTTCCTCCAGCATCTTCACAAGGTCCTTTGCTGTTGTTCTGGGATTGATTTGCACTTTTCGCACCAAAGTACGTTCATCTTTAGGAGACAGAACGCATCTCCTTCCTGACGGGTATGACGGCTGCGTGGTCCCATGGTGTTTATACTTGCATACTACTGTTTGTACAGATGAACGTGGTACCTTCAGGCGTTTGGAAATTGCTCCCAAGGATGAACCAGACTTGTGGAGGTCTACAATTGTTTTTCTGAGGTCTTAGCTGATTTCTTTTGAATTTCCCATGAGTCAAGCAACGAGGCACTGAGTTTGAAGGTAGGCCTTGAAAAACATCCACAAGTACACCTCCAATTGACTCAAATGATGTCAATTAGCCTATCAGAAGCTTCTAAAGCCATGACATAATTTTCTGGAATTTTCCAAGCTGTTTAAAGGCACAGTCAACTTAGTGTATGTAAACTTCTGACCAACTAGAATTGTGATACAGTGAATTATAAGTGAAATAATCTGTCTGTAAACAATTGTTGGATAACTTACTTCATGCACACTTTGTGTCATGCACAAAGTAGATGTCCTAACCGACTTGCCAAAACTATAGTTAACATGAAATTTGTGGAGTGGTTGAAAAACTTGTTTTAATGACTCCAATCTAAGTGTATGTAAACTTGCGACTTCAACTGTACATATCGAATTTTGATTGACCAACATCATTTTCAGCGTTTATTTATTTAGTCTCTGCCTAAAGTGGCCTCCTTCCTCTTCTTTGGTGCTGCATTCCAGTCAGCGATGTTCTCTCTCGGTAGCTGTCCATGGTCCTGAAATCAAATCATCTGAGAGTGACAGAGAGAGACAGAGAGAGATAGAGAGAGTGAGACTAGGATGTAGTCTATTTAAACAAAACAAATACAAGTAAACAGCTGATAGATAATTGAGTAATCTTACAAATTAATGCAAGTGTTTGATCAACGCTTACCTTTTATTCAGACAAGTTGACTCACCTGGCTTTCCTGGCAGCAAAAGCATACACTGCTTCTTGGAGGTTGATTTTGTAAGCCAACTCGTGCTCAATTGATAAGGTGGCGAGTCCATTGAGTCTCTATTGACTCATAGTAGAGCGCAGGTAGTTTTGATGAGTTTGAGCTTGGAGAATGTGCGCTCTCCACTCGCCACTGTCACCAGGAGTGTGAGAAGAACTCTCAGGGCAACAAAGGCATTGAGATACAAGGAGGCCATTTGGTGTCTGGATATGTACTCCAGTGCGTCGAGTGGTTTTGCCTCACTGTCCAGTCTCCTGCTCAAGACTTTGAGCTCATGACACAGATATTTTGCGTCGATGTCCTTGGAATCCTCGTATGTAACAGGCCCTCTCCAGTATTGCGCAGTCCCTGGTATGTGCTGCGTTGTCAATGTCCTTGATGGTGGGGATGTTGTACAGGATGCTGAAAACACTGCTGTGCTCGTCAAGCTGAGTAAAGCACTTGTTGATGAACTGGATAGCAGAATCAAGAATCTGATTAAAGAAATATACAATGAATCTCTGCTGAGGGTCAGTCACAGGCTCATCCTCTCCCTCGCAGCCAAATAGACTATTTTTTTCCTGGGATGAACAGTGGGCTGCACTGGGAATCAGGGTACAATACTCACCTCCTCTGCCAGCATTTTTGCGCTTGCTAATGCGCCAGCGAAAGCTGCATCGGAGCGGTAGTCTTGGAGGAATACCCTGGTTGAGTTCAATTGAGCTATTGCTAGTGAAAGGTTAAAACTCAATGCCTGCAAACTCTGACAGGTGATGTCCACTTCAAACAAGATTTCATACCAAACTACCACTGTGCACATGAAGCCAAAGTTGTTCATCTTGGTGTCAATGCTGTTTGTCTCCAACCTTGTTTTAGCACCACAGCTGCCTGTGAGCTTGGTGTAGGTGGCGATCGACAACAGGGCATCATATATCTCCCCGAGTTGGTAACGCACGGGTTTCACAGCCCCACCCGGCTCTCCCATCTCGTGGCCCTGAGGGGTTTCACTTTGAGTCCATCTTTTACATGATCTTTCAGCACGTCCCAGCAGTGTGTAGATCCGGATAAAAATGTATAAACCTCTTGGATTTAAAAAACTCAGGTGTTAAAAAACTCCAAGCAACACGATGCTACATCAGAGAGAACCAGGTTCAGCGAGTGCGCGCTACATGGCACAAAAAAGGCCCTCGTATTGATATCCTGCACTCTCTTTTAAACTTCGCTGTGCCTCCCCCCCCCATATTCGCCCTGTTGGCATATTCACCCTCTCATGTCCATGATGAGCAATGCCATGTTTCTGTAGTTTTGAGATGAGCAACTCGGTCATGCCTGCCCCATTGCGTCAAGCAGTTCACTAAACTCCAGGAAGTGCTCTCTCGTGAACACTGACCCATCATCCTCGGTTGAAACAAAATGCACCACCGCGGTCATCTGCTCTGTTTTGCTCTTGTCTAGTGTGCAGTCCAAAATTATAGAAAAATATTTGCCTGCTTTTAGCTCACTGCACACTGTCTGCTGGATCTCTTATGCCAACATGTCAATGATTTAATTCTGGATTCTTTTACCGAGGTAGTGTACAAGTGTTTCTTTGGAATGCACTCTCCTTACATGCTCCTTCATGATTCCATCAAAGATACCCAGCATTTCCACAAACTTCATAAAGTTCACATTATTTGGCTCGTTCAGCCTGTCGTTGGTCCAACGAAACGCAATGTTCTGGGTGGCCATTACGTATCAGGGCTATGAGCCTCTGGAGCACCTGCTGCCAGTGGAGAGTCTCTCTGTCAATAGCCCATTGGGCTTGGGCATCGATAGTTTGCTTGGACACAAACCTGATCTCCAGCTCCATCCACCTCTGGAAACTATCTAGGTGGTCATGTGACTTCTCAAGGCGAGCTGAGAAGGTGGCACAGACTCTTCCAGTCCCTGGTTCCATCCCTGACCAGCGCAGATTTGCACTCATGTGAAAATAGTTTGTGGCAAAAACAGAAGGCTGCATCGTTGTGATTGGAATAGACAAGTCATGGTCTCTCAGCTCTTTCCCCATCCGCCATCCCCGTTCGCCTTTCTAATCGACCTGGCTGGGGTATCCTGGAATGACATTGACCTCCTCCCGTCAGTAGATGATGCCTGGCTATTCTTTAAAAGTGCTTTCCTCACCATCTTAAATTAGCATGCCCCAGTGAAAAAAAATTGAACTAGGAATAGATATAGTCCTTGGTTCACTCCAGACCTGTTTGCCCTTGACCAGCACAAAAACATCCTGTGGTGTTCTGCATTAGCATCGAATAGCCCCCGTGATATGCAACTTATCAGGGAAGTTAGGAACAAATATACACAGGCAGTTAGGAAAGCTAAGGCTAGCTTTTTCAAACAGAAATTTACATCCTGTAGTACTAACTCAAAAAAGTTCTGGGACACTGTAAAGTCCATGGAGAGTAAGAGCACCTCCTCCCAGCTGCCCACTGCTCTGAGGCTAGGAAACACTGTCACCACCGATAAATCCACTATAATTGAGAATTTCAATAAGCATTTCTCTACAGCTGGCCATGCTTTCCACCTGGCTACCCCTACCCCGGTCAACTGCCCGGCACCCTCCACAGCAACCCGCCAAAGCCCCCACCATTTCTCCTTCACCCAAATCCAGATAGCTGATGTTCTGAAAGAGCTGCAAAAACTGGACCCCTACAAATCAGCCGGGCTAGACAATCTGGACCCTCTCTTTCTAAAATTATCTGCCGAAATTGTTGCAACCCCTATTACTAGCCTGTTCAACCTCTCTTTCGTATCATCTGAGATTCCCAAAGATTGGAAATCTTAAAAGGGGGTGACACTCAAGACCCAAACTGCTACAGACCTACAGTGGGGAGAAGAAGTATTTGATACACTGCCGATTTTGCAGGTTTTCCTACTTACAAAGCATGTAGAGGTCTGTAATTTTTATCATAGGTACACTTCAACTGTGAGATGGAATCTAAAACAAAAATCCAGAAAATCAAATTGTATGATTTTTAAGTAATTAATTTGCATTTTATTGCATGACATAAGTATTTTATCACCTACCAACCAGTAAGAATTCCAGCTCTCACAGACCTGTTAGTTTTTCTTTAAGAAGCCCTCCTGTTCTCCACTCATTACCTGTATTAACTGCACCTGTTTGAACTCGTTACCTGTATAAAAGACACCTGTCCACACACTCAATCAAACAGACTCCAACCTCTCCACAATGGCCAAGACCAGAGAGCTGTGTAAGGACATCAGGGATAAAATTGTAGACCTGCACAAGGCTGGGATGGGCTACAGGACAATAGGCAAGCCGCTTGGTGAGAAGGCAACAACTGTTGGTGCAATTATTAGAAAATGGAATGAGTTGTTTAAATGAGTTGTTTAAAAACATAAAAATAAATGACATTTTGGATAATCACTCAGCACTAATAGACAGCAAGAGACTGTCATAATTATTATGGTACAAAATAGAATGACAAAATACAGTTACCTGCTATTAAAAAAGACGAAGTCCGAGTCTGGATCACAATTTTTATTTACAAATGTTATTGAACAACATTTGCCTCAATCCCATATATTATATATTTTTTCTCTGGCAAAAATTATCTTAACATCTCAAATGTATAAGATTCACTCTATTAATGAGAAAGAACAACAACTCCCCATTAATTGCTCACTCTCTCTAACCAACCATGCCAGTTTTTTTATATCTTTTGAATCCATTTAATCTAAATAATCTTCCCACCATCACAAACAAAAAAGGCACAGGTGAAATGGAACCCCAAAGGAGAAGAAAATGCAGGCTTCCCTCAGCCTAGCACGAAACTCTTACGTTTCTGAAATATGAAGTAATCAGGATCAATAACCTTATGGACAACACCAACATCAATTTCCAGTATTGTTTCCAGCTAGGGTTGTAAAATTCCCCAAACCCTCCATCTGGGATTTCTGAAAAACCTGGGAACTTTTGGATAGTTTTCAGAATTTTCCAACCCTATTTCCAGGTAAAACTCTCAAACCTGCAGGTGCATGCACATCCCTCAAAATGTGTACAAGCAATCGGTAATAATAATAATACTTTGAAAAAAAACATGTTAACTTTTTTTTCAATCTCACCCTCTCATGGATACAGTAATAAGAAATAATAAGATAGTAGTTCATTGAAGAAAAAGGGCTTTTTGCAGAATCATAATACACATTGAATACATCTAAAGTTGTCATCTAGGAAAGTGTTACGGCTTGTTGTCGTGATTGCAGTGTTCATGGGTTGTTGTCAAGAATGGTCTCTTCCTCAATCTGCTGTAGTACAGCGATGTCACATGGAGGTTGGCTGTCCAGCTAGAGGGGAAAGAATATAGAGGTTATAACACAATACCAAATGATACTATTTGATAACACAAACACAGCATATCACTAAACGACACAACTAAACATAATATAACTGACACAACAGAACACATAGTAACAGGAACCTTGTTACTATTGGCAACACTGGTCAAATATGACTATGGAGTTTTACAATCTAGTTGCCGCACTTTTCAACTGGTACCCAGCTGAAGTCAAAGTCAAACTCACTTTTGAATCGCATGTAGCAGGAGTTACAGTAGAGCTGTCGGTTCCGTATTCTGACCTCAGCTCCGGCCTCCGATCCTCCCAGGTCGGACTTACAGTCAATGCACTGGAAGGTAGGGAGAGAGGGGAACGGTCAATGAGGGCTAGGCCAGATCCCTCACTCTCAGATGGGGAGTTGAGAGGACAGTTGCCCTCTGGAGGAAAGACGAGTTGCACAGACACAGAAGGAGCAGCCAATGGGAGAGCAGTAAGACATATACCCGCGGAGCCACAACCAGATAGACAGAGCCAATGAGAAACACCTGACACTTGATTGACAGCCAGACAGAGAAACCATTGAGATGAGTGAAACTGAGAGTTCAAGCCCAAGCATACATGTAGGGACTTTTGGAAGCTTGTTGTGATGTCAGAAGCCCCAGGATGAATTCATAAAAAATAAAGTGTGTTGGTGTTAGGAAATAGTAAGGTGAAGGATTGATTAGTGTGGTTTAGAACAAATGCAGTCAGATTTCATGACACATTCAGAAAACCATGAAAACAATGTGCCATTTCTGTAGCAATTTATATAGCTTAGGGAATTTGGAAGATAGTGTATTTTTCAATTAACAGAAAAGTTAGTGGAAACATTACTCCAGTCAATATCATTGGAAGTTACCATCCGCTTTGGACTTCTGTTTCCTTGGTTTTGTACGTGCCGTTATACAGGATCAGGCCAGGTTGTGATCCCTTCATGCGTTTTAGGTTAGTAAGACATTGATCAGGGTCATGGTATCCATATTAGGACAGCCTCATTCTGTTGATCAGGTTAGTACTGAGATGACAAGGCAGGTTTAGTCTCTGTAATGGATCAATCACGACCTCAGTCTCCAGTTCAGGGAGGTCTGGTCTTGAAATTTGAACTCTCACCTTGAAACAGGTCAAATGATAACAGAGTCCCAGGGACTCGATGATCATGGCGGCTCCCTTGCCCAGCGCTGTGTCACAGAACGTACAGATTTTCTTGCCACTCACTGACCTGAGATTACAGATCACAGAACCGTGACTAGACTGGAGAACCCAGAACACACACACAGACTGGATAACCGAGATTACATTTACATTTTAGTCATTTAGCAGATGCTCTTATCCACAGCATCATGTTGTGGGGGTGCTTTGCTGCAGGACGGACTGGTGCGCTTTACAAAATAGATGGCATCATGAGGCAGGAAAATTATGTGGATATATTGAAGCAACATCTCAAGACATCAGTCAGGAAGTTAAAGCTTGGTCGCAAATGGGTCTTCCAAATGGACAATGACCCCAAGCACACTTCCAAAGTTGTAGCAAAATGGCTTAAGGACAACAAAGTCAAGGTATTGGATTGGCCATCACAAAGCCCTGACCTCAATGTACGGGCAAGGAGGCATACAAACCTGACTCAGTTACACCAGCTCTGTCAGGAGGAATGGGCCAAAATTCACCCAACTTATTGTGGGAAGCTTGTGGAAGGCTACCCAAAACATTTGACCCAAGTTAAACAATTTAAAGGCAATGCTACCAAATACCAATTGAGTGTATGTAAACTTCTGACCCACTGGGAATGTGATGAAAGAAATAAAAGCTGAAATAAATCTGAAATAAATAAATTCTCTCTACTATTATTCTGACATTTCACATTCTTAAAAAAAAGTGGTGATCCTAACTGACCTAAGACAGGGAATTTTTATTAGGATTAAATGTCAGGAATTGTGAAAAACTGAGTTTAAATGTATTTGGCTAAGGTGTATGTAAACTTCCAACTTCAACTGTATGTAAATGCGATATTTTATTTTTTATTTTTGGCAAAACTGTCTAAAAAACGTTTTTTTGCCTTGTCATGATGGGTTATTGTGCATAGGTTGATGGGGAAAAACTATTTAATAAATGTTAGAATAAGGCTGTAACGTAACAAAATGTGGAAAATGTCAAGGAGTCTGAATACTTTCCGAATGCACTGTATAACATTATATTGGTCACAAAATGTTTTTTATTATAATTTTAATTGAAAAACTAAGTCTTGAATCAGGTGTTGTTTTGTGTATTAGTTCATAAACAATGTGACATGGAAGCGGTACATCGAAAATCTATTCAACTATTTTGTAACCTGTATGGAACAGCTGTAATTTTTTTTGTCCTTAAAAGAAACTGGCATAACTTTTTATTTATTACAATTTTCTTTAACCAATTTTGGTCTTTAATGCAGCGCCGACAGACAAGTTCCTTACCTTCTCCCCCTTCCACTTGCCTCATCTCGTTTTGTGGTAATGCTGTAATCAGTTGGTTGTAATTTTGGATAGAGCAGACATTTGCATATATTTTTTCACGAATAGACATGTACTGTCCTTTCCATGGTAAGTTTTTATAAAAATGTATTGTAGTGAGATCATTTCTTTCTTTCGGGATATGAATACCGAGTATGTCCAGTTCACAGTCAGACCATTTTATTGGTAAACTACACGATAATGTAAAAGTATGTCCAGTTCACAGTCAGACCATTTTATTGGTCAACTACACGATAATGTAAAAGTTGTATTTTTTAGCGATCCAACACGTAATCATTTGGTTGTAATCCAGAGGTTAGAAAAATGATTGAGATCCTCTATGAGGCTGTGCAGGGATCCAAATTGCAGATTTAAAAGAAAACAGGAATCATCAGTGTACAATGACACCTTTGTTTTTAAGCCCTGGATTTCTAAACCCTTGATATTATTGTTGGATCTGATTTTAACAGCTAACATTTCGATGGCCATAATAAATCGATATGCCGATAGTGGACAACCTTATTTTACTCCTCTTGACAGTTTAATACTTTCTGAGAAGTAGTCATTATTTACTATTTTACACCTGGAGTTACGTTCATAACTTTAAGCCATTGTATAAGAGATTCTCGAAAATTGGTGTTACCCGTTAACCCCAGATCTAGAATCAGACTTTTATTTCCAATATCTGACACTGTATCAGTGATTGAGAGCAAATCTACCTACTCAGTTATTTTGGTAAGCAGTATTCTGCCATGTGATTGGACATTGGATGTTTTACCTGCTGCGTTGCTGCGAGGATTGGCGTGACTCGGGTTCGAGGCCAGGAGAAGGAGTGGGGGAGGGAGATGGCGATGGCGAGCATTGGGACCAGGAAGACGGGTTGCTCCCCCCGGCCCCTCTGAGGGAGCTCATGGAGAGGGAGGAGGGCAGGGTGGCTGAGCCGGGACGACCACCGACCCCGCTGCCGCTGTAGCCACCACCGCCGTAGCCACCATCACCGTAGAAGGATGTGGTGTTGAGGCCGGAAAGCGCTGAGTAAGGCCTGCTGTAGTTGGGGATGGACGAGGTTGACCACGATGAGTGCCAAGAAGAGCTGTGCGCAGTGTCCAGGTTGTCCAGAGACTCACCTCTGAAAAGTTGAACACATTAGTGGATGTTAGTGGGTTAGCATAAGCACCCAAATATCCTGAATAGGACAGGCCAATATGTTTCTTACTTAGCCAACTATTTTGATATTGACTCCTCTGAAAACAGAAAACAGACTGGCATCCAAGGCTCGAGCCCAAAACTTTAAAGTAACTAAAAAAACTTTTACTCCATTTTTTATTGTCGGTTATATGGACACAGTTGGTACAAGTCACAAATCCATGGAAGATGTTTCAGAGTCATGTGGCGCTATCCTAATACGGACAGCGTACCATAGGCCAGCGGAGCCCCAGGAGAGCCCCAGCTAGAGTATACCTTCTGATGGGGCCAGTGAGGCTGGCTTAACCCTATCTATCATTCAACACACACAGTGTACTGTACTGATCCACCACCCCCACACCCCCAGGCCAGCGGAGCCACTGTCGAGCACCTGCTGATGAGGCTGGCAGTGGGGTCCTTGCTGGTGGTAGTGTGCTGGCGGATCCAGCTTTTGTCTGTGGTCAGTTGGGTCTTCTTCTTCATCTCCTGCAGGATCTGCTGCCTCTCTAACTCTGCCTGGGACAGGCTCTGCTGGCCATTCCTCCACGATGCCTCGTCCAGCCCACCGCTGCTAGTCACTGTGGACCAATGAGAGAGGAGAGGGAGTCAGTAAATAAAGACGAGAGCCAATGGGAGAGGAAGGAGTCAGGAGATGAGAGCTTATGATTTATCCATCGGTCAGGAATCAAACAATCAGGAAACAACAATACGACCAGTGATTCATGATCAAGACAGTTTGTAAAATCTGGAAGTGTCTGACTCTGCATGCCAAACGCGATTGATCGGCTGAGCTGGGTTGCTTAATTGATTGGGTTCTGCATTGATTAGACAGGAGTGGTCAGGAGCGGTCGAGGAACGGCAAAGTCCGTGAACCACACCTCTTTCTGGTTCTCTGTATCGCATGGCATTCAGGATGTTTCTCCTCTCCAACTCCAGCTCGGACACGGCCTGGAGACTCTGGGCCTTTTTGTCTGCTTTACGTCTCAACTCCTCCTCCAGTAACTTCTGGGCCATGCCCCCCGAGCGGCTGTACCAGCCTGGGCACAGTGTGTTCACACTCACTGACACAGTGGCACAGACACAAACCACTAGCTTGGCTAAAAGTGTCTGGGTACAGCCTCTACAGATACAGATGACACTCACTGACTTCTATTCATAGAGTCGCATCGTTGCCTTTGTGATGAACATTCTACAGTCACTGCAGCCATATTGTAGGTTTGATGAAAACGTGCTTTCGTTAGAAAATACATTTTGCCATGCCAAATATGGTTCTTCATGTTCAGTGGGGTCTTTCTAACATATCATTAACATTACATCCAAAAAGTCAGATTTCGTAACCTAATACAATAATAAGCACAGAGCTCTGTTCAAAGTGCTGTGCCGCTTTCTCGCAGCGATTTTAAATGTCGTGGTGGTCGTCTGCAATGTTGTTTCCGCTGGTTGCAAAAAGCCAAATTAACACAAACTGAATACATTTAAAAGGCTTTGAAAATGAAAAGCTTGCAGTACGCTCAGTGGCGCAATCTTTGGAAAACAGCAGGAATTTCACATTAAGCGTCCCCAGAACTATCTATATTACCTATGGTTTTAAATCCTTCCAGATTCGATAAGAAAGATGACTAGTTAAAAGATGAGCCTGTCAGTTAGCCTTAATTCTTGCACAGCATCCCGCCTAGCTGACACAATGCTATTTTCCAAATGATTAACAATTCTTTCCCCTCTGGCCTCCTTTAAATCACCCTAATTTTGGCCATCCTACAAGGGTAAAAATTCCAATAACTTTTGAATGGATTATGATAGAGACATGAGGTTTGGACCATTGATTTTCTGAGAGGAGTATCTGCACAATTATAGTATTTACCAATTGTTCAAAAGATCTGTTTTTGATTGGACACCGTACATATTGGTGACCGACTGATGACTGATGCCCAGTCATTCTGAATGGAGGCTAATGACTGTTTCATCTAAATTATACTATAGTGGCATGGAAATATGATATTGCTAAAGTAGGCAAATAATTAGTAGGGCAACTTTATTTTCTAATTTACTTTAGAGAGATGGCAATGTTGCCATTTGCTAGCACAGTTTGTAAAAAATTGCTTTAGCTATTTAGCTAGCAAAAATGCAGTGCTGTCCCCTCAATCTTAGCTAGCTAAAGTTATACTGCACCTAAAGTCAATTTGGTGATATAAAAATAATGACAAGACGTTCCTACTAATTATTTTCCTCCTTTTGAAATGGCATTGTGTTTCCATAATGCACTTTAGATTAAATCTTCATCAGCACCCATTGAGAATGTTCAAGAGAACGAACGTTCAACACAATGAAAAAGTGCAACCCATGAATTACCAAACGCACGCTAGTGCCACGGCAGGCGCACACACACACACACACACACACGACACCAGCTTCCCTTGCTAATGTGAGCAGCTAAATAATGCGTGGTTCAACTTCCACCGAAGGTGATCCATGCCTCCTGTCAATAAGGATGAATGAATATTGATGAAGACATAGATGAGGACATAAATAATAATACATTACTATAATTAATCCCCACTGACTTTTAGTCTCTGGTTTCTCCACGTCGTCTAGCTCTGGAGCAGATTTGGACTTTGCCCTGCAAGACACAAAAAACACATCATTTGCAAATGATCAGTAATATTAATTATCTCTCAAATCAATGTACACTGGAAAACAGATTAATTTGTACAGATTAAATGGTACCCTATTCCCTACATACTGTAGTGCACTACACTTGACAGGGTCCATATGGCTCTGGTCAAAAGTAGTGCACTATATATTGGGAATAGGGTGCCATTTAAGACACGGCCCAGGTTAATGGGGACATGGTTAAGTATTGACTCTTAGAATATACTGTATTAGTTATAGGCTGACGCATGCCTTGTACTTGCTAGTAAGGGAACGCTCAAAATTTTCAGAACTGGGACCCAGAGAAAAATGTGGGAAGGCCATGTTTTTTCAATTTTAGTCAGTCGGAGGGTTTAGTATTTATTTATTTTTTGTCCAGGGGAGGGTGAAGTAATTTATAATCGATTACATTTCAATATTGGTCAATGTTGCCCTTCATCCCTGATTTTTTGCTGAACGCGCAATATCAGGTGCGCCTGTGGTCTCAATCAAATGATCCATAGCATACATGGGGCGGCAGGTAGCCTAGTGGTTAGAGCGTTGGGCCAGTAACCGAAAGGTTGCTAGATCGAATCCCTGAGCTGACAAAGTAAAAATCTGTCATTCTGCCCCTGAACAAGGCAGCTAACCCACTGTTCCTAGGCTGTCATTGTAAATAAGAATTTGTTCTTAACTGACTTAACTTGCCTAGTTAAATAAAGGTTAAAAAAATTAAATAGTAATATTAATACTATAGGCTATAAGCCTGGACTATAAGAAATACATGCTCGAGAAGCACAGCGCAAAGTTACATTTTTAAGAAAATGTACTTCCTGCCCGAGTTTTTGCACTGCTGGTGTAAATAAAATGAGGCTACACTGCATGCACACTGTAGTGGATCGGCTATCCCAAACATGAGCTCTGGCTGGCCTGCTCTGGCTGATGTAAAACATGTTGCGCTGTGTAGCCTACGGTGGCACTTCAGGAGTAACAATCAATCGGAGATGGACAGCACATGTGTGCTGAAAGTAGGCTAAACTCGAGAAGGCCAAATTTAATTTAAACAATTTTCATTTTAATTTGACTAACAACAATAGGGCTTTGTGTTGGAGCCTATTTCTTTCTATTTAAGAAACAAGGAGGTAGGCCTACCTGTTTAACAGATGAAATGATAGGCTACTATACATGATTTGTCACCCAATTCCTTCTTGGTTGACTCATAACATCTCTGCGCATTACTAGTGGCGAGGTAGGCTAAATATGATAGGCTAAAGATGCCTAATAGGCCTAATTAAAAGGATGGTGATAAAGGAACCGAACTATGCTGGGTAGAGCATTCCCAGAGCTCATGCTTGAGCGGCACCAGAGTGAAATTGGAGATGAATGAGATGGAGTGGGAAATGGGAGCCAACTTTTTTTGGAGTGTTGACCCACTGCGCCAAATTAAGCACTTGCGACGCCCCAATCCACTCAGCTCACATGCTCTGGTGTTGCACTAAAAAAATATTATGCTCGTCTCCAGTCATGTAAAATGACGTAGAATTGCACGAAATGTGTTCATAAAAGGCTAGATTTTATGGAAACAGTTAAGTTTAATGGAATACCCACAGTCATACTGTGTGTTTGTCTGTTTGCGACGGAGGAAAAGCCATGGCCATTCTAATGCATGCACACATGCACACCAGGCCTGGGTTTCAAACACTTGAAAAATCCTATCAAAAACTTGATCTGTGCAGGTTTGAGCTTGACTGGCTTAATATACCATTGGAACAGTCCAAAATCTGCGGACCCAGACTATTTCCCATCTGGCTCTCAAGGCAGACTGAAGCAAACGCTCAAAGTATTTGAAAGGTTTTTCGAATATTCTCACCCTGGTCTGACTCACACACACACAACGGATGTCTAGGCTGGACCTTGGCATACACACACTGACCTGTCTGCCATTGATATCTCAGGCTGGACCTTGGCATAGCCACGGGAGTCCCTCACCCTGCCATCCAGCAGAGAAAGGGTTACGGGGTTACAGCAGTAGCAGAGAGAATATAGATACGGGATAGGGGATACAGACAGAAACGGAGAGAGGGGGTACAGAGACAGACAGACATGGACAGACGAACAAATAGAGAGAACAAAACACAGGAAGACCATTAGTGGGAGTTTGAGGTTACTACTCAATGTAAAGTAGACAATAGTGCAGGCAAAAAAATGCAATGATGCAATGATAATGTTTACAATAAGACTTTGAAGATTAAAGCACAGATTTAACACACACAAATCTTAAAGCCTTAAAAGCACTTTAAGATAATTGCTGTAATGACAAAAGTCAAGATCGACGGGCTAGAATAAAAAATATACACTATATATACAAAAGTATGTGGACACACCATCAAATTAGTAAATTCAATTGGTCATGTAGTGTATAATAAATGTAAATAAAACCTTGGCTCTATAAGATGGTAACTAGCATAAGGCAGGCACTAGATCCTCAAACATTTGAAACTATGATTTACATACAAAGAAGCCATTGAACAGAATCAAGTAAAAAAAAATATATTTTGCAGTTGCTATAGTATACGGTATTGTTGATATCTTTGCCTTCATTTTTCTTATTTTTCTCTTTTTCTTTATTTTCTAATCCTTACATTTAGTTTAAAACTGTACATGTAAGACGATGGAAATGGTATTTTGTTTCTTTTGATATTTTTATTTATTTATTTGTTAGTGTACTTGCTTCAGCAAGACCACTGCTGTTATCTGGCATACTTCTCTTTATTAGTGTGCTTGCTGAAAGTATTTAACTCAGCTTGAACTCTAGATTTGCCAATTTATCCTTCTTCCACTACCATAAAAAAATATATATATATATAAATAAAATGCAACATGTAAAGTGAGCTCAATAAAAGATCCCAGAAATGTTCCATATGCACAAAAAACTGTTGTCTCTCAAATTTTGTGCACAAATTTGTTTGCATTCCTGTTAGTGAGCATTTCTCCTTTGCTAAATTAATCCTTCCACCTTACAGGTGTGGCATATCGATAAGCTGATTAAACAGCATGATCATTACACAAGTGCACCTTGTGCTGGGGACAACACCCCTCTAAAATGTGCAGTTTTGCTACACAACACAATGCCACAGATGTCTCAAATATTGAGGGAGCATGCACTTGGCATGCTGACCACACAAACTGTCAGAAACCGTCTCAGGGAAACTCATCTGGGTGTCTGTCGTACTCAGGGTCTTGACCTGACTGCAGTTTGCCGTTGTAACTGACTTCAGTGAGCAAATGTTCACCTTCGACGGCCAATGGCACGCTGGAGAAGTGTGTTCTTCACAGATGAATCAGTTTCAACTGTACCAGGCAGATGGCAGACAGCGTGTATGGCGTCGTGTGGGTCAGCGGTTTGCTGATGTCATTGTTGTTGTGAACAGTGCCCTATAGTGTCGGTGGGTTTATGGTATGGGCAGGCATAAGTTAAGCACAACGAATACAATTGCATTTTATTGATGGCAATTTGAATGCACAGAGATACTGTGACAAGATCCTGAGGCCCACTGTCGTGCCATTCATCCGCCGCCATTACCTCATGTTTCAGCATGATAATGCACGGCCCAATGTTGCAAAGATCGGTACTGAAAATTGGAAGCTGAAAATGGCCCAATTCTTCCATGGCCTGCATACTCAACAGACACGTACCCATTGAGCATGTTTGGATCGACAGCGTGTTCCAGTTCCCACCAATATCCAGCAACTTCACACAGCCATTGAAGAAGACTGGGACAACATTCCACAGGCCACAATCAACAGCCTGATTAACTCTATGCGAAGGAGCTGTGTCACGCTGCATGATGGTGGTCACACCAGAGACTGACTGGTTTTCTGATCCACGCCACCTACTTCATTATTTTTTTTAAGGTATTTGTGACCAACAGATGCATATCTGTATTCCCAGTCATGTAAAATCCATAGATTAGGTCCTAATTAATTTCTTTCAATTAACAGATTTTCTTATATGAACTGTAAGATCTTTGAAATGATTGTATGTTGCGTTTATATTTTTGTTCAGTGTGTATTTGGACTGCACGCAAATATTCTTCAAGAAATTAACTGGGTGGGATGGGAAGGAGGAATTATGGAAAAGAAAAAATACGATATTATTGCAATTCTCTATCACTGTAAACATCTAAACAAAAAAATCTAGGTGAAAATAAAAATAATTCCTGTTATCTATACAGAAGATCAAAATAAAAATGCATTGAAATGGAAGGTGGACCATCATCTAAAAGTTGCTTTGTTCATCTACATAATCAATTTGAGATACTTTAGGATAATTTGGGCATGATGTACAATATAGGTCCCATGACATGCATTGGATTTGTGCCATAAATGCTAAAACGTTAGCATTTGAAAACAGTGCCAGGGAAACTAAACCAAAGCATAGATTGATGTGATACCTTGTCTATAGACTGCTTAAGGAAACCAATATGTAATTTTGTAATTTGGGTGAAATTTCCCTTTGAAGAAAATATTATTATTATTAACCATTGCTGCTGTTCCTGCATTCTGGCATTCTCCATGTGTTGTTGATTAGCAGCCTCTTGGTGCCTCCTCTCCTCCTCCCTCTCTTCCTCCTTCCTCCTTTGCCATCTCAGCTCCTCCTCTTTCCTCTGTCTCCTCTCCTCCTCCTTTTGCTTCTCCCTCTTCCTCTCCTTCTGAAGATGCAGTAGATCTCGCTCCTCCGTTCTCATCCTCTCCTCCTGGCATCGCTGCTCTTCCTCCATTCTCCTCTTCTCCTCCTCCTGTCTTCGCTGTGCCTCCTCCTCTTCCCTCCTCCTCCTCCTCTCTTCCTCCTGGTCCTCCCAGGGAGGGATGGGCTGGCGGAGAGGGCAGAGTAGGCTGATACTCTTGCTGCTTGGCTCCTGAGGAATAGACAGTAAAGGGATAAAGCCAAAGTCAGAGTTTGTGCCTCAGTTTACTACCAGAAAATTATGTTTTGGTTCCTCACTTCTTGGTGGTGTCTGCCCCCGTCAGTCACAGCATCCTGCTGGGCCCGACGCCACTCCTCATCCAGTTTCTCCTGGTCACGACTGTATTTTTCCTGTTTACAAACACACACACACAGTTTCTCTGGAGCTTTGGTCACCCGCCCCCTATACTTACTGACAACAACTTTTAATCACAATCAAACAACAGGTAGGCCTGATCACACACAGAGATGAGACAGCTTACAGGGAGGTGGTCAGAGACCTGGCAGTGTGGTGCCAGGACAACAACCTCTCCCTCAACATCAGTAAGACCAAGGGGCTTATCGTAGACTACAGGAAGCAGGAAGAATAGAGCAGGGTCGAGAGCTTCAAGTTCCTTGTTGTCCACATCAGTAAGGACTTAACATGGTCCACACACACCCACACAGTTGTGAAGAGGACACGAAAGCGCCTCTTCCCCGTCAGGAGGCTGAAAAGATTGGGCATGGGCCGCAGATCTTCAAAAAGTTATACAGCTGCACCATTGAGAGAATGGCTGAATCACCACTTGGTATGGCAACTGCACCGCCCTCGACCGCAAAGTGCTACAGAGGGTGGTGCGGGCGGCCCATGCCATCCAGGACAGCCAAGCTCCATGCCATCCAGGACCTCTATACCATGCAGAAGGCCTGAAAAATTGCCAAAGACTTCAGCCACCCAAGCCATAGACTGTTCTCTCTGCCTCCGTCCGGCAAATGATACCGGAGCATTGGTTCTCGGACAAACAGGCTCCGAGACAGCTTCTACACCCAAACCATAAGACTGCTAAATAGTCCGGATAACCATTTGATTAACTATCTGCAATGACCCTATCTTGCACGGACTCTATGCACACTCACAAGACTCTACCCACACACACTGACACTCTCACGCAAACCCCAACACACACACACACACACACACACACACACACACACACAGAGTGTATAAAACATTAGGAACACCTTCCTAATATTGAGTTGCACCCCATTCTACCCTTAGAACGGGGCATGGACTCTACAAGGTGTCGAAAGCATTCCACAGGGATGCTGGCCTATGTTGACTCTAATGATTCCCACAGTTGTGTCAAGTTGGCTGGATGTCCTTTGGGTGTTGGACCATTCTTGATACACACGGGAAATGGTTGAGCGTGAAAAACCCAGCAGCATTGCAGTTCTTGACACATTCAAACCGGTGTGCCTGCCACCTACAGTGGTTTTTCCTTTAAAAGCTTTGAGCTCATGCCGCGACCGTTAGATGGTGGCATTCTGTCATTGCACCACACTATCACAAGGGGGAGTCACAACGCTGATCTATCGTTAGTCTAAACTGTGGCACAAATTGACTATCTTTTTGTAAATTAATGGAGGTGTTTTTAGTCCGAGAGTCTCTCTTCACTGTCACTAGAGTCCTGCATCAGGCAACAACAACACAAATGTTGGCGGTGGCCCTGGAGTCGAGAGACCCGGGTAAATACAAAAGGGGGAATTACACTTGACATGTGGACTGATGATTTCGAAAAATAGGCACGGTTGGCTTTTTGTTTCTCTTCCTCTAAAAACAGAAATAAATCATTCTAAATAACAAACTGGATTTATTTACCAGTGTGAAAGATTTATAGTCCCTCGATATAAAGTGAGTTCTTCTTTGCTGTTGTGAAGAAGTCTTTAATAAAGAAATGTTTAATCTGCTCATGTGTGATCAATTATTTTTGACATTGTGGTTACAATGAATAATGTAAACAAAATAAATCAAATAAATCCTATTCATAATGAATAGGATTTATTTGTTGCAAGCTTCATTATAATTTTTTTACTTACTATATTACGTATTGGATCACAAAAAATATAACTTTTACATTACCGTGTAGTTTACCAATAAAATGAACTGACAGGGATGTGGACATACTCGGTATACATATCCCGAAAGAAAGAAATGATCTCACTCCAACAATTTTTAATAGAAAGTTCGTAAAAAATAGTTATGATCTTGCTACCTGTCTATTTGTGGAAAAATCACCCTGAATAACTCTTTAGTCAAATCAAAGTTGACCTATTTGCTTATGTTTTTGCCTACACCTACTGATTCTGTGATTACCAAACATCATACAACCGCAAAATATTGGATAAAGCACTTACACAAATCCGGCTGTTTTTTAAATTTTGCTATTGGAGTGACTAAATGTATTACAATTGAATTTGAATTAACTGAATGATGAGTATGAAGAAGAAGAGAGTGATTGAATTTAAAACAATAGTGTAAGAATTGCTCTTCCTCTGTCTCGCGCACACAAAAACAAAAAAAATACAGCTTCTTCTGACAACGTGGGAAAAAAGTGTAACTGGACAATGTAACATGCATATAGATGCATATACGGTATTTGTTCATCAACATCTTTATGCGTTTTGTTGATAAAATGATATAAAAAAAATACAAAATGCAGATGTTTATTTCAACTACATCATTTAAGGCAGACCAGCAGAAAGAGAAACATTCTCTGGAGGGCAGAGATACAGGCCACAGATCCAGAGCCACGCGGCATTGGCGCAAGGCGGAGAATGACGCGTTGAAGAGGGTGAAGAACAAAATGGAGTCAATCAATCCATGCCAGGCACACCTGTGAGCTCTGAAACTCCACCTCCGGCGGGCAGAGGCAACAAATGTGGCGAGTTAGTCAGGTCATCGGTTCACCCTGACATCTCCATTCCTCTTCTGACAACAGAACTTGACAAACTGCTCACCAGGCACAGCAAGGGCCGTCTGGACCGTTATGCTGTTCTGCTAATCCAAGCACGTGTAACCGAAGAGAGATACCACGAGTGGACACAGAATACCAACTGGGATGGATCCAGAGGCAAATGTGGCTTACCAGTGAATCTCCGAGTGTTCATCGTGAATACTGTCTCAGAGGTTTCTGTCCATGACTGATACAACCCGAAAAAGCATTAAAGACAGAGTTAATGAGTACTTGAGGTCACCGAGAAAGTCTGGTCATGGGCTGCTCTCCCTTATGTAAGGAATTAGGCACTTTACTATGTTTACTATGTAAGTTACAGTAAACATCTCATTGTCCTGTTGTTTTTAGTCTGACTGCACAGTAGCCTAATACACATATGCAATTTAAAAGAGTTATTTTATCGAATTCAATAATATATATAATATATAATAATATATAATACCACTGTAAAGGCTGTGTTTTTATTTTTAGTTTACAGTAGTGATGGACAGTTGGAGGCATTTCCAAAAACATGTTTTCAAATACAACCTGTGAACTCTGCAAACAACGTGTCGGATAAAGCATATAACGTACAGTATTTGTTCATCAACATCTCTATGCTTTCGTTAATGAAAAAAAAAGATAAAAATACTCTTTCAAAATGCAGATGTTTATTTCAACTACATTTTAGTTGCTCCACGACCACGGGTAAAACCTTGCTGAGATGATCAATGTATTTGATGCATCGTTGTATCGTCAGTTTCTCAAGCCAAAACGTCTAGATGGCCTTCGCCAGTTCATCTTTGCTTGTCGGCTTGGCAGAGTTACGGATGAATGTTGTCAGTTGATGCCAAACAAGTTTGATCGGGTTTAAATCAGGAGACCGACATGTAGAGATGAAAAAAAAGATTTTGCATTCGGCGTTACACAGGCACCTGATGATAGTTTGCGAATTGCACTGTCCATAACCATAAACCCCAAGTCTAACAGTATTTTACCGACATGTTTAATTATTCAAGGCTTCCTTTCTCTTCTCTGTGCTGGAGTTCTTTTAAGAATACAAAAGAAGCCTTCCACCCTTGATGGGCGATCAGCAGGACAATAGCAGGTCAATAGACTCTTACCGAGTCCACCAAATCCATTGTTTTCTAACCACATCTGGATGGATCCATAACGAATTACCATAGGAATAAATATCACTGAATGACAGAAATATTGGAATAAAGTAGGCTAATGAAGCAACACATTGTTCCTTACTGGAACACCCAGAGTCATCCAATTGTTATGATAGGACTTGAAGCAATAGCCTACCCGCCTGTGGTCGACTATTTCAGCACCGTTTCACGCTGCTCTGAGACAAGCATGGGGAATGGTCTTGATAAATCAATGAGATTTTTATTTTCACTGAATCGCCGTTTGGATATTGGTTAGTCTACAATTAGGGTGTGGAAATGTTAGGATTATTTTGCTCTTCACTCGCAGTCACTTAGTAACCTACTCACATTGTACAGCGACTTATTTCCTGGAATAGAAACAAAAAAATCGATCCCATATACTATGTTCTTAAAAAAAAAAAAAAATCTCTAGTACAGCCAATATTAAAAACAGTCAAATGCTTCTCAAAGATGCCCTCTGGTGGTCAAACTAGCACTAACTAGCATTAAATGTCAACAATGGCTGACACTTAAATAACGTGCCATAGAATTCTGCGGCAGCCCGCAAGCTGTGCTGCAGTACGACGCAACTTTTAAAGGAAGAACCACTGTACTAACATACCCCACTCAAATGCACTTAAATATTTTGTCTTGCCCATTCACCATCTGAAAGGCACACATACACAATCCATGTCTCAATTGTCTCAAGGATTAAAAATCCTTCATTAACCCCTCCTCCCCTTCATCGACACTGATTAAAGTGGATTTGACCATTTACATCAATAAGGGATCACAGATTTCACCTGGATTCACCTGGTCAGTCTGTCATGGAAAGAGCAGGTGTTCCTAATGTGTATGTTGCAGCTACTGTGTTCTTTATTTTACTCTTAGCATTATCTATCCAGGCCTTATATGTACAGTGCCTTCAGAAAGCATTCATACCCCTTGAATTATTCCACATTTTGTTTTCGCAGCCTGAATTCAAAATGAAAATATAAAAAATATTTAAAAAATACCCATCTTCACACAATATGCCATGACGAAAAACTGAAAAACATGTTTAGACATTTTTCAAATTCATTGAAAATGAAATGCATGAATAGATAATTTACATAAGTATTCACACCCGAGTCAATACTTTGTCGAAGCTGCTTTGGCGGCGATTACAGTTGTGAAGTCTCTAAGCTCTTTCCCCACCTGGATTGTGCAACATTTGCCCATAATTATTTCAGAATTCTTCAAGCTCTGTCAATTTGGCTGTGGATCATTGCTAGACAACCATTTTCAGGTCTTGCCATAGATTTTCAAGCCAATTTAAGTCAAAACTGTAACTCGGCCACTCAGGAACATTCACTGTCTTCTTGGTAAGCAACTCCAGTGTAGGTTTGGCCTTGTGTTTTAGGTTATTGTCCTGCTGAAAGGTGAATTCATCTCCCAGTATCTGGTGGAGAGCAGACTGAACCAAGTTCTCCTCTAGGGTTTTGCCTGTGCTTAAGCTCCATTCAGTTATTTTTTATCCTGTTAAACTCCCCAGTTCTTAATGATTACAAGCATACACATAACACGATGCAGCCACCACTATGGTTAAACATATGACGAGTGGTACAAAGTAATGTGTTGTATTGGATTTGTCCCAAACATAACACTTTGTATTCAGGACAAAAAGTGAATTGCTTAGCCACATTTTTTGCAGTATTACTTTAGTGCCTTGTTGCAAACAGGATGCATGTTTTGGAATATTTTTTATTCTGTACATGCTTCCTTCTTTTCACTATCAAATAGGTTAGCATTGTGGAGTAACTACAATGTTGTTGTTCCATCCTCAGTTTTGTCCTATCACAGTGGTTTTAAAGTAACCATTGGCCTCATGGTGAAATCCCTGAGTGGTTTCCTTCCTCTCCGGCAACCGAGTTAGGAAGGACGCCTGTATCTTTGTAGTGACTGGGTGTATTGATACACCATCCAAAGTGTAAATAACTTCACCATGCTCAAAGGGATATTTAATGTATGCTTTCTTTATTTATCCATCTACGAATAGGTGCCCTTCTTTGCGAGGCATTGGAAAACCTCCCTGGTCTTTGTGGTTCAATCTGTGTTAGAAATTCACTGCATGTGTGGGGTGCAGAGAGTCTAATTCACTTAGTATGTGTCTTGTTAAGCACATTATTACTCCTGGACTTTAGGTTTAACTTAACAAAGGGGTTGAATACTTATTGACTGAAGACAATTTTTTAAATTTAATTTGTAGAAAAGAAAAAAAAACATAATTCCACTTTGACATTATGCGGTATTGTGTGTAGGCCAGTGACCAAAAATCTAAATTTAATCAATTTTAAATTCAGGCTGTAACATCAATAAATTATGGAAAAAGTCAAGGGGTGTGAATACTTTCTGAAAGTCCAAATATCTCATACCCCTGCACATTTATGTATTACTGGTAAACAAGAATAGCTTTATTCTTGTTTATTTAATTTTTTTGTACTTTATTCCTCATGTTTTCTTTCTCATTTTCAACTGTAAATCACTGGGAAAGGGCTTGTAAGTAAGCATTTCAAGTCTACACGGGTTGTAATTGGCGCATGTGACAAATATCATTTGATTTGAGATATATACTGAACATAAATATAAATGCAACAATTTCAACGATTTTACTGAGTAACAGTTCCTATAAGGAAATCTGTCACCTGAAATAAATTCCTTAGGCCCTAATCTATGGATTTCTCATGGCTGGGCAGGGGGACAGCCACGGGTGGGCCTGGGAGGGGCTAGGCCCACGCACTTCCAAGCCAGGCCCACCCACTGGGTAGCCAGATGAGAATGAGTTTCTCTCCACAAAAGTTTTTTTATTACAGACAGAAATACTCCACAGTTTCATCAGCTGTCTGGGTGGCTGATTTCAGATGATCCCGCAGGTGAAAAAGACGGATGTGGAGGTCCTGGGCTGGCATGGTTACACATGGTCTGCGGACCTACTGCCAAATTCTCTAAAATGACGTTGCAGGCGGCATATGGTAGAGAAAATAACAAATTCTCTGGCAACAGCTTTGGTGGACATTCCTGCAGTCAGCATGCCAATTGCGCACTCCCTCAAAACGTGAGACATCTGTGGCATTGTGCTATGTGAGAAAACTGCACATTTTAGAGTGGCCTTTTATTGTCCACAGCACAAGGTACACCTGTGTAATGATGATGCTTTTTAATCCGCTTCTTGATATGACACACCTGTCAGGTGGATGGATTATCTTGGCAAAGGAGAAATGCTCACTAACAGGGGTGTTAACAAATTTGTGCACAAAATTTGAGAGAAATAAGCTTTTTGTGCTTATACAACATTTCTGGGATCTTTTATTTCAGCTCATGAAACATAGGACCAACACTTTACATGTTGAGTTTATATTTTTGTTCAGTATAATTTCACAGTAGGTAAAGTGTCTTCGCTCATACAACAACTGACATCCCTGAAATCCTGACAAGGAAGAAATTGCCATATTTTAGTCTACCAAAACCCAACAAAGGGCAATAGAAAGACAAGCTAGACAAATTACATAAGATCCAAGACTAACAGGACCTAACTCCTGACCATGAAAACAGAAACAATCCCAGATGTTTCACCTCAAACCGCTCAGTTTGTTTTTACAAGCTGTATACTCCAGCTACGTCCCCCAAAGTAGGTGAACTTGGGTAGAAGCTTGGCAGAAAATCTATCCGTCTCACTAAGAAATTAGGCCGTTTGACCTGCGGGGAATATAGAGTGGAGGAACAACGAGCCTTGGCCTCTAGTCTACAGCTGCTCTGCAGGGGTCAGGTTGGACACCTTTTGAAGCAAGGTCTATGTAATGTAAAGTGGAACCAAATGTTCTACTGTGGACACAGATGCACATGAGTCCACACACATGAGCCCACACACACACACCTCAAAACAACCCCACCACCAACACACACTACAGTGTTTCACCTGTAGAAGTCTCTCCTGCTCTTTCTGCCATTTCTCCTGCCTCCGGCGCTCCTCCTCCAGGTCCCAGGACCAGTGGTTAGAGGAGGGAGCGATGGAGGGAACGGGCATCTGACGGAAGAGAGACATTGCCTTTATAGGTCAAACTTATCCTGCCATTACACTAATAACAACATTCTTTCCCCCTATCTGATGCTTGAATACAAGTAATTCAATCAACAAAACTACTTGAGTCTCCCCAACCCTTATACATATTTTCATGCATTTCACTAGTTTTTTTATTTCATTGTTTCATTGTTTATGTATTAACGTGCTACCCATGTACAGTAGGTTATTCCTTCCGTGAGCCTTTTCAAAGTGAGCCGCAGAGGACTCCGTCCACTCAAGTTATCATAATTATCATCCAGTTTCAAAGACTGTGCATTGTACAATACTCAACGACACAAAGGTTGGGGAATTTGGGCTAGTATTCTCTGCCCTGTAGTCAAGGTAACTGGGCAATCAAGGAGTTTAAGGGCGCAACGGATCCCGCCCCTCGGGTGGTAGTTAAATAACCCATAACTATTCCACACAGTAAAGATGTCACTCACAAAGAAGCTGTCATGCTCGAGAACACAGTTCAGAGCAAAACCCCCAACCACTTGTTTTAGAAAACAACATTTTGTAAATTTTAAATAGTATTACTTACATCTGGTATCGCAGAATCTGATCCTCCTTGAAAAAATAACAAACATAATCAAATGGCTCTAATGTTTATAGTTATATCTCAGAGTGCTATACATCATTCAGTATGCTGCCAGGCCAAGTGCCCTGTTTTTATATTCCAAAATACTATATTATTGCCACGTTTGTCAAGACAACTGAACGTTTGCTAAAGCGGACACAGACTGGCACCCAGGATAGATGTGATACATTTATTTAAATGAATACCTCAACTCTTGTCTGAGGTAGAGTTTGTGTTTAGATTTGAGTGTTTAAACTTCTAAAACGATTAAATGGTGTTAAAACTTTAACCAAACCCTCAGCTATAATTCGAGATGTTTTAAGATCAAGCCTGAAGCAAACAAAATGTATTTTTAAATTCACCTCCAGTGTTGCCAATAATGCCACAAGGATTCTACTTTTTGACAGAATACCAGTCTTGGATATTCTGTTAAATAGTAGGCACCAACATACTGTTGGTGTGGTACCGAAGCACATCACACTAACTAGATTCAATGTATTAACATCTCATGAAAATCAAAATCATTTTAAAACAGATCACAACAAGCATGCACAAGATGCAAACAGGAATAGGACACAAACATCCAAATAAGTCACCAAAAATCATGTTGATATGTTGATGCATGCAGAAGCATTGGCTATTAGTAAAAACACAAGATCACCAGCATAGCACAGCACAGCCTGCAAGGTTGAGTGGGAGGGCAGCCAATGTGTGACACCTGGACATCACACCGACATACCGTACCACACACCTGACTACACATGGCACCTGAGTTAGTATAACTTTTCAGGCTTAAGAGCCATAGATGCACGTACAGTGAAGTCCGGAAATTATTGACACCCGTGCTAAAGGAGTAAATATGACTGTATCAAATAAATACGCTAAATTGTATGCAAAAACAAAAAGGGGGGAATTACATTATTTGATACTTTCAGTACCATCCAAAAGTTTGGACACACCTACTCATTCAAGGGTTTTTATTTTATTTTATTTTTTACTATTGTCTACATTGTAGAATAATAGTGAAGACATCAAAACTGTGAAATAACACACATGGAATCATGTAGTAACCAAAAAGTGTTAAACAAATCAAAATATAGTTTATATGTGAGATTCTTCAAAGTAGCCACCCTTTGCCTTGATGACAGCTTTGCACACTCTTGGCATTCTCTCAACCAGCTTCATGAGGTAGTCACCTGGAATGCATTTCAATTAACAGGTGTGCCTTGTTAAAAGTTAAATAGTGGAATTTCTTTCCTTCTTAATGTGTTTGAGCCAATCAGTTGTATTGTGATAAGGTAATGGTGGTATACAGAAGATAGTCCTATTTGGTAAAAGACCAAGTCCATATTATGGAAAGAACAGCTCAAATAAGCAAATAGAAATGAACGTCTACCATTAAGACATGAAGGTTACTCAATTTTGAAAATGTCAAGAACTTTGAAAGTTTCTTCAAGTGAAAACCATCAAGCGCTATGATGAAACTGGCTCTCATGAGGACAGCCACAGGAAAGGAAGACCCAGAGTTACCTCTGCTGCAGAGGATAAGTTCATTAGTTACCAGCCTCAGAAATTACAGCCCAAATAAATGCTTCACAGAGTTCAAGTAACAGACACATCAACATCAACTGTTCAGAGGAGACTGCGTGAAATCAGGCCTTCATGGTCAAATTTCTGCAAAGAAACCACTACTAAAGGACACCAATAATAAGAAGAGACTTGCTTGGGCCAAGAAAACGAGCAATGGACAGTACACCGAACCCAAACCGGCTGCGCGCGTGCGCCATCATGCATAAATTAATTTTGTCCCCCTACACCAAACGCGATCACGACACGCAGGTTAAAATATAAAAACAAACTCTGAACCAATGGCATTAATTTGGGGACAGGTCGAAAAGCGTCCTCTAATCCGACAATTAATCGACACATAAAACGGCCAACCGAATCGTTTCTAGTCATCTCTCCTCCTTCCAGGCTTTTTCATCTTTGAACTTATATGGTGATCGCATCTAAACTTTCATAGTTTTACCACGACTACCGGCAAAACAGTTGGTCTTTCAATCACCCACGTGGGTTTAACCAATGAGAAGATGGCACGTGGGTACCTGCTTCTATAAACCAATGAGGAGATGGGAGAGGCAGGACTTTCAGCGCGATATGCGTCAGAATTAGGAATAACTTCTATTTTAGCCCTTGGCAACGCAGACGTGCGTTGGTTCGCGCGAGCAGTGTGGGTGCAATAATTGAATAACATGGATTTCTATATTTATTTTGCGACGCTCGCGCATGCAAAGTGTCCAGTCTGGTCAGCATGTTAGACCTGTGGAAATCTGTCCTTTGGTCTAATGAGTCCAAGATTTTTGGTTCCAACCGCTGCGTCTTTGTGAGACACAGAGTAGGTGAATGGATGATCTCGGCATGTGTGGTTCCCACCATAAAGCATGGCGGAGGAGGTGTGATGGTGCTTTGCTGGTGACACTGTCTGTGATTTATTTAGAATTCAAGGCACACTTGAAGGCATCCCATCTGGTTTGCTTAGTAGGACTATCATTTGATTTTCAACAGGACAATGACCCAACACACCTCCAGGCTGTGTAAGGGCTATTTGACCAAGAAGGAGAGTGATGGAGTGCTGCATCAGATGACCTTGTCTCAACAATCCCCCGACCTCAACCCAATTGAGATGGTTTGGGATGAGTTGGACCGCAGAGTGAAGGAAAAGCAGCCATCAAGTGCTCAGCATATGTGGGAACTCCTTCAAGACTGTTGGAAAAGCATTCCAGGTGAAGCTGGTTGAGAGAATGCCAAGACTATGCAAAGCTGCCATCAAGGCAAACATGCAGTCTACCCTTTGGAGCTTTAAAGTGCTGTTGAAGACACTACTTTCTCATCAAGTGTTTCCCAACCCTCTCCTGAGGGATCCTCAGACAGTTCTCAATGTGGTTGTAGCCCTGAACTAGTACACCTGATTCAACTAATCAAGGCAGCTCAGGGCTGCAACAAAAATGTTGATGGATTGCTGGTCCCACAGGAGAGGGTTGGGAAACACTGATCTAAACTCACTGGACTCAGACAGCATGCCAGTGTCTCAGGTGTGGCAATTGGAGGTGTGGAGAGAATCACTGCACACTCAACCCTGTTTACCACAGAGGTAGACTAGTGCACTGCCACTGGGCCCTGAGAAGCCTGGGGGGCGGGGGACGGAAAAAGGCAGTGGCTTCAAAGACTGAACCTAAAAACAAAAAAAGCAGCAGGCCGAACATGGAGCCCTGAGGAACTCCTGAGTATTCAACTTTTTTGTCTCAACCTTCCCGTAATCATCTAAATTTAAAAAACAATTGATCATAATGATTAGGTTAAGTCATAGTTGAGCCAAAAACGTTTATACCAGGTAGGTCCATAGGAGAACCACTGGGATAGAGGGAAAGAGAGAAGCCCAGAGCACCCAGCCTCCTGATAGTAACACAGACTACTGATAATAACCCGTCACCAAAACCAGAGCACAGTCAGGGCCTTTTTTACCTTGTTCAAAAAACTCTGACCTCCGTTTTAAGTTTTTCAAAGATATGGGTTCTACAGACTCTACGTGAGAGATGGAGAAATCAGAACAGGAACACAGAGTGTAAGAGAGGAGCTGGGAGAGAAACATTGTAGTAATAGCTTCCACATTATCATGGTATGGGTAACTTCTATCAAAATCTACATTATCCCCCACTGAAAACATAACAATTTCATTAGGATTAAGTCGTCACACTCAAAATAAAAACCGAACTTATGTAAGCTCAGGCCAGCTCTTTCCAAAGTGCTCACATAAACATATCCAACATTACAAGCAAACAGAACATCATAATATCATCAGTACATAATTGAGCAATGAGCGTTTCACCACCAAAAAACACATACAGTCCCAAAGTGAGAATGTTGTCATTGCTTTCTCAAGCTTGTTCCTGTTAATAAAGGCGAGTCATAAACTCTCTGGTTAGCATCTCTGCTCTATGCTCTTTACCTTTGTTTCTCATGGTCACCGTCTTGTCACGGGAACCTCCATTCAATCCAATGGATGCCACATCCTGCAACAAGATTAAGGAAAATCCTGTTGAGAACTGTTTGGGGTTTAACCAATACATGTTATTAAATGGGATCATGCGACTAACAAAAATCGACCGTTTTTCAAAATGATGTCCTATATCAATGCCCTTAGCGACTGTTTCACAACATATTTGCAACTTTGTGATAATGCAATATCTTATCTGGGTATTGGTGAGACACATAAGAAAGCTAACAAGAAACACTTGAACCCTATCAACACCAGGAGGTCTTCGTGTAAAACTCACAATGATTTGTTGGATGGCGATTTCCTTGGTGGTTTCTATGGATCCCTGAGATGTGAAAGCCAAGCTGGTGGTTGAGTTAACAGTGGCTGTGTTGGGGGAACCTAGAAGTGTTGGATGACGATTCATACTGGTCAGATTGATGGTCTTATGGCTTTTACACGGCAGGGAAGGTAGGTCTCTGTCCCAGTCTGAACATCGCAGACACATGACAATGGCAAAGAATCAAAGGGGTGTGTGTGTGTGAGAGAGAGTGAAAGATAGGATGTATGTGTATGTGTGTAAGAGAGAGTATGTGTGTGTGTGAGAGGGTGAAATATAGAATGTATATGTGTGTGAGAGAGTATGTGTGTGTGAGAGAGGGTGAAATATAGAATGTATGTGTATGTGTGTGTGTGAGAGAGTGAAAGATAGAATGTATGTGTGTGTGAGAGAGTATGTGTGTGTGTGTGTAAAAGCATAATATTAGGAAAGGTACTTTAAAAGTACTACTATACAACTATAGGACAAAGTACAGACGCTACAGCTTGGACGGGAAAATAAGATTGTTTTGTTATTCTAAAGAACAGCGGGAGGATTTAGAAACCACCTTCCCAAGCCATGCACAATCTACAAACCCCTAGGATTTACCAACAGGCTTACACGCTCTCCTGCAAAAGTGTCTACTATAGAACTTAATAGACGGATTAATGTTTCGGTGGTGTAATCGTGTTATAATAGCATGTGTAAGCCTGTTGGGGAAAACATACTGTAAATATACCAAGTTTGGACCCGTCGGACCCTGTACCCGAGTTTGGGTTAATTCTCCATAAGGTAGGCACCACATAAGGAATGCACACAGGAGAACAGAGGGAAGACAGAAACAGACAGAGATAAACATTCAGAAACACACACACACACAAACAGACAGAGAAGGGAAGAAAGAAACAGAAGTACTGAAACACAGGCAGACGAAAAGTAAAACAGACAGACAGCCAAAACTAAAAGGTTATCCTTAAGGACCTCAGTCACCCAAGCCAAGGTCTGTTCACTCTGCTACCATCGAGCAGACAGAGACGGTACAGGTGCATCAGAGCCAGGACTGAGAAACAGCTATCAGGCCATCAGACTGTTGAACAGCCATCACTAACGGCTACCTGCCCGGTACTCTGTCCTGCACCTTGAGACTAATGCTCCATGTATATACTGTAGAGACATTGAATACTGGTGACTTCATACACTGTTAATATACTGTTGTTTAATCACTGTGTATGTATATACTGTAGAGACATTGAAGACTGGTGACTTCATACACTGTTAATATACTGTTGTTTAATCACTGTGGATGTATATACTGTATTCTTGACATAGCTCATTCTACTATACCTAATACTGGACCGACCCTTTTCTTTTCCAAATGATATACTGTCTATACACACCACATATTTATATTCTGGACTCTGACACTGCTCACTCTAATATATCTACTTTGAATTGTTAATAGGACTCGTTTTGACATTTTATCAGATTTTTAGATTGTGTATTTGTATTGTATTTGCTAGACATTCTACTGTGCTATTGGAGCTAGTAACAAGAATTTTGCTGCACCTGCTATAACACCTACAAATCTGTGTACGCGATCAATGCTTCTACACCTGCATTGCTTGCTGTTTGGGGTTTTAGGCTGGGTTTCTGTACAGCACTTTGATATATCAGCTGATGTAAGAAGGGCTTTATAAATCAATTTGATTTGAATAAACTTTGATTTGATTTTATCCCAGAATAGACTAGAAAACTATCGAGACAATGAAATTATAATTAAACTGCCATGAAATAATTGAGCAAAACAATTTACTGACCAATTCAATGTGTCACAATAGTTTACCAACACAACAAATAAACACAAACAACACTGACACTAAAAATACAAATTCTCGACGTGCCTCAAACAAACCACCACCCACAGACATTTGCACGCACGCACGCACACACACGCCCGCACACTCTCGCTCTCCAGTCGTCTACTCACTGTTCCTGCCGTGGCGACGTATGTCCATGGAGAGGCTGCCCTGCTGCAGGGCCTGCTCTGTGCTGCTCTTCCACTCGCGGTAGCTCATCTCTGCCACCCTGTGCCCGCTAACCGCCAGCACCTCGTCTCCCACCTGCAGTTGGCACAGCTCCGCTGGGCTGCCTGGGAGGGCACAGAGATGGGCAGAGAGGTCAGATAAACAGGGTTCTGATGTAGACCATGTAATGTGGAGGGCACAGGGGGTGAGATAGAGAGGACAGGTGTCAGAGTAGCAATGTAGAGTTCAAGATAAGGGTAAGATGTCACAATAGAAAGACATGCCAGAGAAAAATTATTTGCAGAAACTCGTTACTAAAGACAGAGTCATCTATGGTTCTCCGAATAATATTTTAAGGCAGATGTTCTCTTTTCTGTCTCATCCTCTCCCACTGAAGGAAGATTATGGTAAGGAATTATTTCCAAATAATATAATAAATGGAAAATTAACAAATGTACAGAAAGATCCGTGCGAAGGCCAAATTACAGAGGAAGAACTTTTTGAGGCTATTAAATCCTTTCAGTCTGGAAAAACCCCAGGGCTTGATGGCATACCGGTAGAGGGAAATCAAGTATTTTTTTATATACTAAAAGCTCCATTGCTAGATTGTTTTAACTACTCCTATAGAAATGGTAGTATGTCAGGTACTCAGCAGGAAGGTCTGATTTCTCTATTATTAAAACAAGACCCAGATGGAAAATATAAAGACCCAGTCTAAAAAACTGGAGGCCCCTTACACTTCAATGTTGTGATGCAAAAAGACTAGCGAAATGCACAGCACTCAGAATTAAAAGGGTTTTACCAGGTATTGTTCATCCTGATCAGACAGGTTTTTTACATGGACGATACATTGGAGATAATATACGGCAACTAATAGAAATAATAGAACATCATGAAACATATAATAAGCCCGAAATTGAATTTATAGCGGATTTTGAAAAGGCATTTGATAAAGTAAGACTGAATTTTACTTATAAATGCCTGGATTTTTTAAATTTTGGGAAATTCTCTTATAAAATGGGTAAAAATAATGTATAGCAACCCCACGTGTAAAATAGTAAATAACGGCTACTTCTCAGAGAGTTTTCAATTGTCAAGAGGAGTTAAACAAGGGTGTCCACTGTCACCATGTCTATTCGTTATGGCCATTGAAATGCTAGCTATTAAAATCAGATCCAATAACAACATTAGAGGATTAGAAACCCAAGGCTTAAAAACAAAGGTGTCCATGTATGCCGATGACTCAAGTTTGATATTAAGTCCGCAAGCTAGATCCCTGCAATGTCTCATTGAAGATCTAGATAACTTTTCTGGACTCTCTGGACTAAAACCTAATTATGAGTGTACAATATTACGTATTGGATCTTTAAAAAATACAACTTTTACATTTCTCTGCAGTTTACCTATAAAATGGGCTGATGGTGAAGTAGACATTTTCGGTATTCATATCACAAAATATATAAATAAGCTCTCCACAAATAATTTCAATAGAAAACTTGTAAAAATAGACAAGATCCTGCAACCATGGAGAGGTAAATACCTGTCTATTTATGGAAAAATTGCCCTGATTAACTCCTTAGTCATATCTCAGTTTACTCACTTATTTATGGCGCTACCTACTCCTGATGATTTATTTCTCAAATCATATGAGCAAAAAATATTTAGCTTTATCTGGGACGCTACACCAGACAAAATAAAATGTGCCTATCTATATAATGAATATGATTTGGGTGGGTTGAGATTATTAAATATAGAAGCACTAAACCTCTCTCTAAAAGCTTCACTCATTCAAAAGTTTTATTTGAACCCTAAATGGTTCTCAAGTAGATTACTAAGAAAAGCTCATCCATTGTTTAAAAATTGCCTTTTTGCCTTTGTGCAGATTGCCATGTCTCATTTTCAATTAATTGAAAATTATACTTTTTTCAAAGTATCTCTCTTTTTCAAACAAGCATTGCAGAGCTCGCTACAATTTACATTTCTCCCCCCTGAAAAGATAGAACAAATATTACAACAAATATTATGGCTGAACTCAAATGTGCTGGTTGATAAAATACCTGTATATATGGAAAAGATGTTTGAAAAGGGTATTTTGTTCTTAAATTATATTGTAAATTACAATGGTAGAGTTATGTCCTTCATGGAGTTATCAGAATTGTACGGAAAGGTCTGCTCAATCCAAGAGTACAACCAATTGATTACAGCATTACCCCAAAAATGGAGGAGGCAGGTGGCAGCGGGAGGAGGTAGGGAACTGGTCTGTCTGCCCAATATAAAGGATCAAAACTGGCAGAGGAATAAAAATAGCATAAATAGGAAAGTATACCAGTTTCATTTGAGGACCAGGATGTTGACAACTGTGCCATACAGATTGCAAAATAGTTGGGAAGAGATTTTTGATGTACGAGTTGATATATAAAACAAAGCAAGATTCAAGACTTCGTGCTTTTCAGCTAAAATTATTATATAGAATTCTTGCCACCAACAAAATGTTGAATATTTGGGGCTTAAAATCATCGATGCGCTGCAGATTTTGTTGTGAGGATACAGAATCAATAGACCATTTATTTTGGTATTGCCCTCAGGTAGCCTGTTTCTGGTCTCAGGTTCAGGAATGGCTGAAAATGCATAGCATTGATCTAAAATTGACCCTAGAAATAGTACTGTTAGGAGATCTGGAGAGACCGGGTCAGTCAATTACTAATATACTAATACTCTTAGTAAAATTATTCATATTCAACTCGCAATCTGTGGATTCTATTCGATTAGATAGATTGAAATTGTACGTTAAACATCACAGCATAGTTGAAAGATATGTGTTGCATAGAAACACGAAGTGGGTGGCCAGCAGAGATAGATGGGATGGGCTGAGGGAAGCTGAGGGTTGGGATGTGGAATTGGAGACAAGTGGGAGTGGAGTTGCTGTGCGGGAGATAGAATGATGGTCAAAGATAAGTTTTTTTTTTTTTTAAGTCAAAATAGAACATAATAAAAAGTCAGTTTGAATGACACGGAGGGGCAGTGTTTTTACAACTAATGCCGGTTTGCCTGAGGCTGATGCCGTGCAGGTGTTTGTACACGCATATACACACACTCTCATTCAAATAAACACATACAAGAACACACAAATACATGTAAGTGCCAGTTTTAGTTGTCTTTGATGTCCTTTGTTTTAAATGTATTATTTATTTTAATAATTTTTTTCCATTGCTGTTTTCTTCTGTCTTTTCCTTTTTTCTCTTTAGTTCATTCTCTTGGATGTTGGTGTATTGGGGGGGTTCTTGAGGCTGGGGAATGGAATTAACTGTATTTTTGATTTTTCTTCTGGGGGGGGGACTGTGGGCTGGGTCTCGAATGGTTGAGGGACAGCTATTGGGGAACTGTGGGAGGATCTTGGAGGGTTGGGGTTCACATTTTTAGGCCTGGTGGTAGATCGGTCAAAGTGCCCTTGAGCAGGGCGTTGACCCTGGATGTTTATGTGTGTCGCTCTGAATGGGAATCTGTTGTTGAGCGGCTTCACTGCAAGTATATTGTATGTTTAGAATATTCAATACATTCATTTACGTTATATATTTTTTATAAAAGACATGCCCGAGATAGGACAAGGCAGTGATTGCAATAAATCATCTCAATTATTTAAAGTGACTTCTGATTCTTGTCTCTTTCCCTCATCTGCACTGATGGGGTGGAATGACAACAGGTGACAGCTACTCCCATAGCAAATTAGGGCAAACCTAACCTACAGTATAAGCATGAATACGAACATCCCCGTTACCATAACTAGAAACAGCGATTCCACCATTTTGTGCACACAGTGGCATCAGTACCTTTTTCTTAACAGTGGTGCAGCGATAGCCAAGTGATTCCTTAGTACATATATATAGGCTAGAGAGAGACAGGGCCAGCAGATCTGACCCAGATAGAGGCTGCCCTACATAAGGCCTGTCACATGCTCTGTTACTGGGTCCCATCGGGTCCTACTAGCTCACGAACTGAAGAACACCAGCAGTGCCTGACTGAAATACAGGGCTCATCTTAATGGCTGGAATATAATCAAATCAATGGTATCAAATCTGTCATGTAGAATAGAATAAAACTGTCCATCCAGGATGGACATTTTTATTTGGCAGCACCTTACATTAAAAGGATCACATTCACATACATTCTCACATCACACACATTTAAACTAGTCAGCCCATCATACTGCATAGACTAAAAACAGAGGACATTGATACATTCACTCACAACTGACCTCTGCCCCAACTGCACTGGACAGATAAGTACATTTACCAATACAATGGACATTGTATTTAGTAGTCCAACAGCACAAGGAAAGAGTGAATGTTTGAACACGTTCTCCTTGGGCATTCTGAAACACCGGCCAGAGGGAAGCATCTCCAACTGAAGGTGTAGAGGGTGGGAGGGGTCGCCAACGACAGCCAGGGCTTGACCTTGGGCATTCTGAAGCACCGGCCAGAGGGAAGCATCTCCAACTAAAGGTGTAGAGGGTGGGAGGGGTCGCCAACGACAGCCAGGGCTTGGCCTTGGGCATTCTGAAGCACCGGCCAGAGGGAAGCTTCTCCAACTGAAGGTGTAGAGGGTGGGAGGGGTCGCCAACGACAGCCAGGGCTTGGCCTTGGGCATTCTGAAGCACCGGCCAGAGGGAAGCATCTCCAACTGAAGGTGTAGAGGGTGGGAGGGGTCGCCAACGACAGCCAGGGATTGGCCATGGGCATTCTGAGGCACCGGCTAGAAGGAAGCCTCTCCAACATGAAGGTGTGTAGAGGGTGGGAGGGGTCGCCAACGACAGCCAGGGATTGGCCATGGGCATTCTGAAGCACCGGCCAGAGGGAAGCCTCTCCAACTGAAGGTGTAGAGGGTGGGAAGGGTCGCCAACGACAGCCAGGGCTTGGCCTTGGGCATTCTGAAGCACCGGCCAGAGGGAAGCCTCTCCAACTGAAGGTGTAGAGGGTGGGAGGTGTCGCAAACGACAGCCAGGGCTTGGCCTTGGGCATTCTGAAGCACCGGCCAGAGGGAAGCCTCTCCAACATGAAGGTGTGTAGAGGGTGGGAGGGGTCGCCAACGACAGCCAGGGATTGGCCATGGGCATTCTGAAGCACCGGCCAGAGGGAAGCCTCTCCAACATGAAGGTGTGTAGAGGGTGGGAGGGGTCGCCAACGACAGCCAGGGCTTGGCCTTGGGCATTCTGAAGCACCGGCCAGAGGGAAGCCTCTCCAACGGAAGGTGTAGAGGGTGGGAGGGGTCGCCAACGACAGCCAGGGCTTGGCCTTGGGCATTCTGAAGCACCGGCCAGAGGGAAGCCTCTCGAATTGAAGATGTAGAGGGTGGGAGGAGTCGCCAGCCCAGTGCCTTCCTTTTGGTTGCCTTGTGGAATCCTTGTGGAACCCCTTTTAATATCCTAATTAAAAACAGGTGCTGGCTTGCATTCTCTGTAAAGCTCAGCTTGTCATCAATTTCAATTTCAACCACCTTCACTGGTTGGACGTTCAGAGAGTCGTTGGGACATTGGCAGGTTGTTGCCATTGATGATCAGCTCCTTTGTCTTGTCCACATTGGCGTGGAGGGCACTTGACTGGCATCATTCTTGGCGGTTGTTGGCCTATAAAAATAGCTGTCCCAATCTGATGTAGCATCTTGAAAGAAGAAAAAAAGAAAAAAAACCAGTGCCATACTTGAAAAGGCTCACGTTGTTTCTTGGATCGTCATCTCGTTAGTGTAGACTGAAAACAACGGTGAAAAGGACACACCCCTGGGGCGCCCCTGTGTTCAGGGTCAGTTCATTAGAGAGGGCCCCATTCACGAGGACCTTCTGTGGGCGGTCAGTTAAAAAGTCCTTGATCCACCCTGTAAGGCTTCCATTAACATTCAGGTCCAGTAGTCGTTTCAGCAGTGTGTGTATTTGCATTGTATTGAAAGCTGAACACTCTTTCCCTCTCTCTTCCCATTATTGCATGCTGGTCTTGGAAAGCTTACTATATGCTGTTTACTATATGGTGCTTACTATAGAATTTTGTAGAATACGGAGAATTCTTATACTACACACTGTAGTATTACTCGATCACGTAGTGCTTATTTTAGATTTTTTTGATAGATTTGATAGCTTTACTGCTAGCTGCTAGCTTTGTCAATGCTGCTTTGATTTAAACATGCTGTCCCCGTGTCACAACTGTTGAATGTCGTGTTGTAAAATTACCCAAAATCTGAATAGTTACTTGCCTGATATTACTGTACATTCCTTCCGTTGTTGTAAGTGCCCTTTTTAATGTCGTAGACTTCCTCCATTCCCCCCCATGAAGATCCCCTGCCCCCCTGACCTCTTCCCTGTCTACTGTACTCATGTGAAAGAGGTAGGTTATTGAAAAATTGTCCCATGAAAACCATAATCAATCCTGTATGTTAAAGCGTCACATCACGTACTGTACATACGCCTGTCATTGAGAAAGTTGACTAGCCTAGGTCCATAGGCTATACTGTACATTTCTATTTCAGAAATGTACATTGCATTCACCTTCTATTGTACTGTTATGTGAAACAAGATTATTGTTATATTCCCCGTCTACTGTACTCATGTGGAAGACAGGAGTTTGGTGTAAAAGGCAATTGCAGCATTTGTTCATGGACGTTTTTCCTGTTCTCATCAGAGAATAAAAAAACAACACCAATCCTGATCCTTTGGTCATATGTAAGCTGATGGAAACACAACGCAGAGGTAATCTACACCGGTTACACTTGGGGAGCTCACGCCGGGGATTTTCTCTGAGGTTCCCCGTCGATCGTATATTGCTTACTATTGGGGACATGACTGTAGTATGCTGTTGTATTCACTGTAGTGTTTTTGGGGGATTTACGGGCTTTACTTGTAAGCCAACTAGGGTTACAACTACCAGACATAATGAACATCTTGAATATTGTCACACATGAATAAACTCACTGACGGTAAAACTCAACATATAACATTCAGAATCATTTGGAGAGGCTTTGCTGGTTTGAGGTCCAGGGAGTTTATTGGCAGCACCTGCCAATAAGATGACTGTCTTTAAGTAAAGTCATATGTATTTCTAAAATATCTATTGTTTATGCAAATACAGTGGTTAACTGTTCTTTATTTTCTACCCTCAGAAGTACAGTATGTGAACTTGGTCAGTGAACTTGGTCAGCTGAATCTCTGAAAGCTTTCTGAAATACAACAGTGCTATCTCGTGTAACTGATCTAAGAAGTCATTTTGGTGTACTCGTTATTGCGTGTCATTTATCTGTCAAACAAGCAAACCTTATCCTTTAAGCTTTTTTAAACTTGGCTTGTTCTTTATATCTTTCTCTGTACGGTTTCCCTTTTATGGACCTATAACCTGTCTAATGTTACAATTGTAATAAAAAAAAAGCATATGTTTGCTAAGGTGTTGTCTGGTCAATTGCATTGCTCAGAACTGTTGACCCAACTCAATACGTGGTCTGTCATGAACCGGTGTCTTATGTTCTGGTTGAGGTGTTCCCCTCATTAAACAGTAACTGGCATAGTCTGCCATTTTAGCTAATCCTAGTCAGCAGATGTTACTACAACACACTACAGTCATGTCCGCAAAACACTATAGTGAATTCTAAAGATACTTCAGTCATGTCTGCAAAAACACTACAGTAAATACTGTAGTATATAATGTGGAAGTTGTTACTTTGTGTTTACCATGCTCTCTCTCTGTCTGTCTGTGTGTGTGTGTGTTTACGTTTACCTGGTTGGATAGAGGTGACGTGAGCTCCAGTGGAGTCCCACTCTGTCTGGAAGCCAAAGTCTCGACTGCTGTTGGGCTTCTGGTTCAGACTGATCCGCATGTCAGCGTAGCTCTCCTACACGACACACACAAACACTCATTAAGAATGTTAGGCTGTGTTCGAAGCCAGGGAACGGATAACATCTGTTCTTCACTATGAATTATTAATTGCAGTCTGACAATGGCAAGCATCACTCCTACTGTCTCCCGCACTAGCTGCATAGGGGGGCTGGGAATTGCCAGAAACCTCACGATATTGCCAAAACAATACGATATATTGTCAAAAATATCTTGATATGTAACTAACCCCCCCCCCCCCCCCCCATCACTACTACATGGTACAATATGCATGCAGTCTCCAGTGTAAATCGTAGTCACTCACTCCAGCGACTGCTACTTACATTTGTACTTTTCTGTAACAAATTTTGGCTTCAACTCTGGAATACTGCAAGTTGGCTCTGAGAAATACTTATCTGCCTAATCAGCTTTTTTCCTGGCTAGTGGCGTGGCAATGTGCGCAGTCGGCGCGGCTGAGTTAGTTTGAACATTTTAGAGGCCCCCATCTTGATGTTTAAAACATACAACTTTAAGCCAATTTACAGAAATTCTACATATTCCGCCATGTAGCTGAGAGAACATTTAGCAGTTTTAAAGATAATTTCCTGCAAATCTATGCATTTTGCCATGGCTAATGCTATGTTATTTTGCTCAAACTTAATTTAAAAAACAATACTGTTAAATTCATTGTTTTTGGAATTTTTGATTCCCCATGACTGTTTAGCGATATTTTGGTGTTCTCAAAGATTATATTATAAAAAAATATAGGCCATTATCTTTTCTACATACTTTATATTTGGTTTTAGTTGTTTAAGTTCACACTGAAAGTGTTTTTTTTGGGGGGGGGCTTGATAGTAACCAAAATCTAAGCCTACCTGGTTTGTGTCCTTTGCAGGTACAGGACTGACTGGGGCTGAGGAGGCCACTTTCGGGGGCTGGAGTGCAGTGAAAGGACTCCTGGCCTGAGGAGGGACAGGCGAGGGGGCCAGGGTAGGGACCAGTGTGGGGTTCACTCCCCTTACCCTCTCTCTCTTTTCTTCTTCTTCCTCCTCCTCTTCCTCTCCTCCACTGCTGTTGGCAGAGTTGGAGTGGGAACGTGCCTCGTCCTCGGAGCTCATGACCTGGCTATAGCGGCTGGGGGCCAACGACTTCTTGGTGACATCCATCTCGCTGTTCACACTTTTCTGAGGAGTCAATATTTATATGGTTAACAAGAGGCCTATATTTACAGATCCTTCAGACCTTCAACATGTTGTTGTGTTACAGCCTTTAAAAAATATATTACATTGACATTTTGTGTCACTGGCCTACAATACCCCATAACGTCAAAGGAGAATTGTGTTTTTAGAATTTTTTACAAATTAATTCAAAATGAAAAGTTGAAACGTCTTCAGTCAATAAGCATTCCATCTCTGTGTTATGGAAAGCCTAAATACTGTAAGTTCAGGAGTAAAACATTGCTTAAGTCACATAAGTTGCATAGACTCGCTCTGTGTGCAATAATAGTGTTTAACATGGTTTTTGAATGACTACTTCATCTCTGTACCCCACACATACATCATCTGTAAGGTCCCTCAGTTGAGCAGTGAATTATAAACATAGACTCAACCACAAACACCAAGGTTTTCCAATGCCTCGCAAAGGAGGGCACAAATTGGTAAATGGGTAAAAAGAAAAAGCTGACATTGAATATCCCTTTGAGCACGGTGAAGTTACTAATTACACTTTGGATGGTGTATCAATATACCCAGTCACTACAAAGACACAGGCATCCTTCCTAACTCAGTTGCCCGAGAGAAAGCAAACCACTCAAGTATTTCACCATGAGGCCATTGGTGACTGACAGTTACAGAGTTTAATGGCTGTGATAGGAGAAAACTGAGGATGGATCAACAACATTGTAGTTACTCCACAATACCAACCAAAATAGAGGGAAAAGAAGGAAGCCTGTAAAGAATACATGCACCCTGTTCGCAATAAGGCACTAAAAAGTAAAACTGCATAAAATGTGTCCTGAATTCAAAGCGTTGGGCAAATCCAACATCACTCTTCATGTTTTCAAGCATGGTGGTGGCTGCATCATGCTATGGGTATGGTTGTAATCGGCAATGACTAGGGAGTTTTTTAGGTTAAACAGGAATAGAGCACAGGTGGACACCAATCAAGTTGTAGAAACATCTCAAAGATGATCCAATGAAACAGGATGCACCTGAGCTCAACTTCGAATCTCATAGCAAAGGGTCTGAATACTTATGTAAATAAGGTTTATCTGTTTATTATTTGTAATACATTTGCAAAAATGTCTAAAAACCTGTTTCGCTTTGTCATTATGGGGTATTGTGCGTAGATTAAGGCTGTAACGTAACAAAATGTGGAAAAAGTCAAGTGGTCTGAATACTTCCCGAAGGTTACCTTCAGACGAGTCCCGTGACACTTTTGGGTGAGGAAAAACACTATCGTGTTTATGAGAGTCTCCCATTTCCATAGAGTGGCCATAATAGTTTGTAGGCCAAACCGTTCGGATGCTACACTCGTTTTTGCGTTGAGACCGATTTTCGGGATGTTTCATGGTCTCTAGCTCTGCCACCTTTCACCAGCCGACATTGGCAGATGCGGTGGATTGAGATGCATCCCTGCAAAAAATGGATATCTCTAGCATAAACTGTCAGAGCGGCAGGTAGCCTAGCGGTTAGCGCGTTGGGCCAGTAACCGAAAGGTTTAGGTTCAGTTTCTAAGCAAATCTCGGGGTGATTATCAACTGGGCATGGCACCTTCCACTGTTGGGAGAAGGAGCGTAGCAGGCCCTACATTCGGGAGAAGGAGGGGCAATGAGGAAACCCATTCAAAAAATGACATGTCCTTCTATAACTGGTTATAACTCAAGTTCTATTTGTGATATTAAGATTCTAACAACGGCAGTGTGTTATATAGACTTACTAACGAAAAGTCAAGGAAGGAGGAGAGCATGACTTAAATGGCAGAGTAATACTTTATTTTACATTCGCGAGCAGTCGAAATGACTGCTTTAGCGGTTGTAGAGTTCATGTGTTTTTTTTTATTCTATAATTTGTTTACAAGCATGATAGCTGTACGTTTAGTTTATGGTTGACATGGCTTGTTGGCCATTAATCAATCTGCTTTTCTCAACGAGTTCAAAAAACATGAATGCATCCAACTGGTATCTACAAATTCACAACTGGTCAATTCTCCCCTCCCACATTGTTACAAAAGCAGCATCAGAGTGGATGTGAGGCCCAACATAACAATCCGGTCGCAAAAGACAATGCAAGGAACATTGTGAGTGGCAGTTAATTTTAACGCTGTACCAAAACCGAACCGTGACCCCAAAACCGCAACACGTACCGAACCGTGGGTTTGGTGAACTGTTGCTCCCCTAAGGTTAACAGATCAGGCTAGTTGGTGCGAGCAACTACTACATTAGAAATAGACTGCAATGCAACAAACAACACAACTTACTTACAGTCTTAGGTCATGTTCATTATGCACCAAATGGAGGAAAACAGACAAACGGAGCGATTATCTGGACTCTAATAAGAAACTGACATCTTCGGTTTTTGTTGCAACATTTGTTTTATGTTGCGTGTCCTAATGAACATGACCCAGTACACAGCCATTGAAGTATATCACCCAAATCCTCTAGTCTAGATGTTCTAAAAAAGCTATTTCTGCAGAGAGCAGTCCTGATGTAACAAACAACTAGACACACACAGACAAAACCTGGAAGGCGTAGTAATATTACAGTATACTACAGTACTCACGGTGTAGGTGCGGGGCAGCGATGCGACGCAGGTGGACTGGCTCCCGAAAGGCCGTGGCGTGACGACGGAGGTGAGGCGAGCACTATCCGATTTCATGTAGCTCCTGGGGAGAGAGGCAGAAACCCGAGACACACTAGGAGGCATAGGCTTTGGCTCCATCGCCACCGAGTTGTACAGTGGTTGTAGTTTGTACAGAGAACCACCAGCAGTGGAAGTGGTCACTTCTTCAGCCACCTTGCCCGCCCACGGGCGCCTGGGCTCGGGTAGTTTTGTGAGGAAGCTGGGGGTGGTGACGGTGGTGGTGCTGGAGGTCTCCTCCATCTTGGCTGCGCTGGTGTACCTCAAGGCCGGGCTTGGGGCTCTCTCCGAGGGGGTCGGGGCTCTCTCCGAGGGGGTCGGGGCTCTCTCCGAGGGGGTCGGGGCTCTCTCCGAGGGGGTCGGGGCTCTCTCCGAGGGGGTCGGGGCTCTCTCTGAGGGGGTCGGGGCTCTCTCCGAGGGGGTCGGGGCTCTCTCCGAGGGGGCTGGAACATAGCGGTTGTAGTTGGAGGTACGACCGATGGTGGTAGTGTTGTTTGTGATGTCGCTACCTGAACCGGAGGGACGGTCACTACTGTTGCTCATGTCACCCCTGGAGGGTGAGTAGGCCCTGTTGGTTGCCGTGGTGGCAGTGGGGGCGGGGTCCTCCTCTCTCAGGTCGGGCACGGAGGGGGGTGTGGGACTGGGGCGGTCAACGGGGGTGTAGGGATAGTCGATGGTGTAGCTCCTGGGGGGGAGGGTACGGGTTTGGAGGACCGGAGCGGAGTCTTCAAACACGTCCTGGTCCAGGAAGGCGAGGGAGTTGAGACGACTGCCGATGGAGCTGTGGGAATGGAAGAGAAAGAGGGATGGAGGAAAAAGGGAGGACAGTGAAGGAGAGAGGGAAGAGAGGGAGGGAGAGAGAGAAGGAAGGGGAGAGAGGGGAAAGGGATTACGAGGTATAATGCGTGAGAGAGAGAGTGAGAGGGAAAGAGAGAAGAGAGGAAGCAAGGGAGGATGGGGAAAAAATTTGGGGAAAAGTTAAAGGTGGATGAAGTTTGAAAGGGACACAGGGCAAAATAAAACAAAGAGGGGTAGAGGGGAGGCAGGATTAAAGCCACGATTATACTACACTTTCACACTTAGCAGAGACAATTACTGACTAACAGTCTCCGGTCACTTTCTCTCAGGGCAAAAGTCTCCACAAAAGTCTGTGTACAACACAAAGCTTTGTATGGCCCTGTATCTGTGCCTGCATTTTCATCGACACATGTTTGTTGTTGCAATCAGTACATATACAGTAAGAGGACAGATTTGAGTGAGAGTGAAAACACGTCTCAAAACACTGATGAGAATTTTGATGACAAAATACTTTAAACGTAGTAAAACATCTATGACCAATAAAGCATTATATGTTTCTAATTGTCTGTAAAAATGGAAGGACGTGTTCCTTGTAGGAGCATGGCTAGTCCAAATGTCATTTGGTATCTGTGTGTTAAAAGAATAAAGAGAGCATAGTAACTATAAACATGCAGGATTTGTCCTCGAGGGTGCCTACTCTAGCAGTAGTTTTTCAGTCATTGTGGGGCTAGATTCCTTCTTTAAGTCTTACATCCAGTCAATCTGCACCTTGCCATTTGTAGTGTGTGCCCTTTCCTCAGTATAGTAAACCTAATATGTACTGTACTAGAGCAGGGTCAAATACATGTCAAATCCTCGAAAGTATTCAAGTGGTGCTTGATTTTGGCTTGGAGTTTGCCCTTGTACCAGGCAAACCAAAACTGCACCGTCAAGGACATATTTCATTAACACCTAGTCGGCTTGAGGATTGTGAACCAGTGACTTTTCGGTTGCCGGCCCAACGCTCTTAACCACTAGTCTATCTGCCACCTTTAATTACATAGGTTATTGTTAGATGATTGCTAATCAACGTGGTGATTGGCATCACCTTGCCAGACAGTTTTGTCTCATTAACAATGTAGTTTTCTGCAGCACATGGATTTTAAAAAAGGAACTGTTTCATGTCCAGACCTGTATGTATTCAACCTAGGTGTGGTATCTACCTGTCCCCACTGTCATGTTCATAATGCACCAAATGGAAAAACAGGGAGGGACTACCTGGACATGGAGGGATCAACTCAACATGTCCAGTAAGAAACCCTCATCGGTTTCCGTAGATTTTTTTCATTGAGTGCCCTAATGAACGTATTGACCCTGGTGTCTACCTGTCCCCAGGTGTCACTCTTACCTCCGGTTGGACCTCAGGAAACCACCGCTCCCTCCTTCGCTGCTCTCTGTGGTCTGCTCAATCTGCTCCCTCTCCTCTTTCTTCTTCACAATATCAGAGTTGACGCTCTTGCGACGGTTCTTCCACTTGGTGAGGTCCTGCGGAGATGAAATGCACGCCAGAGACCAGCTTAGAAACGTCCATCTTGGAAAAGCCCATGTGATGCAGTTAAATCCCCTAACGGATGGCCAGGAAGGCTAATGTAAACGTGGTGAGCTGCAGATTAGAGAGCGAGCGCGAGAGAGAGCGAAAGTAAGAGAGAGAAAGGACAAAATTCTGAGAAGGTGTCCTATTTGTGTGAGTTTAGCTCCTCCCGCCTCTGGTCCCCTGTGTATTGGGGCCCGTGTGTGACCTAAATGCTGTGTTAAGACACCATGTTATCACGCCACTGATAGACATATACTACAGGTCAAAAGTTTTAGAAAACCTACTCATTCAAGGGTTTCTCTTTATTTTTACTATTTTCTATACTGTAGAATAATAGTGAAGACATCAAAACTATGAAATAACACACATATGGAATCATGTAGTAACCAAAAACGTTTAACGAATCAAAAAATATTTTCTATTTCAGATTCTTCAAATAGCCACCCTTTGCCTTGACAGCTTTGCACACTCTTGGCATTCTCTCAACCAGCTTCACCTGGAATGCTTTTCCAACAGTCTTGAAGGAGTTTCCACATATGCTGAGCAGTTGTTGGCTGCTTTTCCTTCACCTCTACAGTCTGACTCATCCTAAATCATCTCAATTGAGTTGAGGTCGGGCGATTGTGGAGGTCATCTGATGCAGCACTCCATCACTCTCCTTCTTTGAAAAATAGCCCTTACACAGCCTGGAGGTGTGTTGGATCATTGTTCTGTTGAAAAACAAGTGATAGTCCCACTAAGCGCAAACCAGATGGGATGGCGTATCGCTGCAAAATGCTGTGGTAGCCATTATGGTTAAGTGTGAATTCTAAATAAATCACAGACAGTGTCACAAGTAAAGCACCCCCACACCATAACACCTCTTCCTCCATGCTTTATGGTGGGAAATACATATGCGGAGATCATCCGTTAACCCACATCGCAACTCACAAAGACACGGCGGATGGAACCAAAAATCTCCATTTTGGACTCCAGACCAAAGGACAAATTTCCACTAGTCTAATGTCTATTGCTTATGTTTATTGGCCCAAGCAAGTCTCTTCTTCATATTGGTGTCATTTAGTAGTGTTTTCTTTGCAGCAATTCGACCATGAAGGCCTGATTCACACAGCCTCCTCTGAACAGTTGATGTTGAGATGTCTGTTACTTGAACTGTGTGAAGCATTTATTTGGGCTGCAATCTGAGGTGCAGTTAACTCTAATGAACTTATCCTCTGCAGCAGAGGTAACTCTGAGTCTTCCTTTCCTCTGTCGATCCTCATGAGAGCCAGTTTCATCATAGCGCTTGATGGTTTTTGTGACCACACTTGAAGAAACTTTCAAAGTTCTTGACATTTTCCGGATTGACTGACCTTCATGTCTTAAAGTAATGATGGACTGTCGTTTCTCGTTGCTTATTTGAGCTGTTCTTGCCATAATATGGACTTGGTATTTTACCAAATAGGGCTATCTTTTGTATACCACTGCTAGCTTGTCACAACACAACTGATTGGCTCAAATGCATTAAGAAGGAAAGAAGTTCCACAAATTTACTTAATGCACACCTGTTAATTGAAATGCATTCCAGGTGAGTACATCATGAAGCTGGTTGATAGAATGCCAAGAGTGTGCAAAGCTTTCATCAAGGCAAATAGTGGCTATTTGAAGAATCTCAAATCTCAAATATATTTAATCCTTTTTTGTTCTTTTTTTTCTTCTTTGGAGTGGAACAGCTTAAAATTGCGGAAAGAATGTTGCTTCCATCAATGTAATTGTCTGCATCCTTTCCAATCCTCCATATATATATCCATATACATACACGCATGCATACATATACACATATATACATACACATACCTATATAGATATACATACTTTTTTTTAAATATACCTTTATTATTCCCTGCAAACCCTACCACCCTTCCCCCAATTGGAAACTAAACTAATAATCACTTAGGCTTCTACCTTCAGTTTATACTTCCTATACACATTTTACAGACACAATCTATTTTACAATAGTTATATTTTGTTTGTTTTTCCTCCTTTCTCTATTTCTGATGTCCATCCAGTGTGATTTCTATTTGTAACTGTGCTATTTCACAAAAGTTCTGAACCTATATACATTTTACAGACCCCGTATGTTTTACATTGGCAAATGTTATTACTTTTTTGGTTACTACATGATTCCATATGTGTTATTTCATAGTTTTGATGTCTTCACTTTTATTCTACAATGTAGAAAATGGTAAAAATAAAGAAAAACCCTTGAATGAGTAGGTGTTCTAAAACTTTGAACTGGTACTGTATATCACTGTAACTGACTACAGTAACAGGTAAGAATGATGCCTTTACCAATAACACTCACTCATATACTGCATATTGCAGGAGTTTGTGGAATAATTACATGAATTTAGTTTGACACGGTGGAACATTCTGGAATGACCTTGAAAGATTGGTAATCTTTCCCAGAATATTGTCTTGGTGTTATAGGTGTTTAGTTGCCGCTGCAGGCCTGAGTGTATACTCAAATGAGGAAATATAGATCGAAAAGTAGGATGAGGTATTCTGTGGTGATCATTAATACACAATCTCAGCTGTGCCTCCTTAAATGAAGACATTTACACGAGGGCAGTGCTGTTTAAACAATTGTTTGTCTTCTCCTGAGCTCTCTCTCACTCTCTCCACCTTTACAAAACACATTCTCCTTTCACCACACTGGGCCAAAATAGCTGTTCTCTTCAGATTTCCATTCTCCCCATATCAAATACTAACTAGACTTATCTATCATATGTCGCCACTTGTAGACAGTTGGGATGGCTTTGAGTTGTGTACTAATTTCAGACAAGGACAATAACCATGGCCTATATATTGACATGATCGAAGACACTACAATTGGTGATGATTAAACAGGTCTAGCTCATCAATTCGTTATGTCTTGATTATTATATTAGGGAGGGTTTAAGTCAAGTGTAACAGCAGTCTTTCGGGGTGAATGTGTGCGACCCCTGGTAAGTTGGGGACCCCTAGTGGTGAGCGGACATGTGGGGCATACAGGGTTTATTTGGCACCAAACCGAACCAAAGGGCTAACACAGGGAGGGACTAGCAGGGGTGTATTCATTAGTGTACACTGTCGAAAAACGCTTTGCAAGGGAAAACGAGAGTTTCTATTGGACAAATGCAGGTAGGTCCCTCCCAGTTTCATCCTGTTTGCTCCTGTTTGGTTCCTAGTGAATACAGACCAGGACTTCCTAATCCAATAATAAACACACATTTCCATTTGGCATTACAAAACATGTTGTTACATTATGCATACTGAACACAGCCCAGGTGTGTGGTGGTTGCAGGTATATATACACTCACATCCTGCCACTGGTCGTCGTTCTCCTTGACCTCCTCTCTGATCTTCTGTAGTTCCTCGTAGCATACTTGCTTCAGGGCTGCCTGTTCCACTGCAAGGTCTGTCATTGATTTGCTCCTATACACCGCCAGGGAAGAGGGTTTAAAGGTTTGGGTTCAGTGTCAACCCTGCTACAGGCATTGGACCACCAGTTAGGAGCATAAACCTACTGTGCACAAGACTGATGTTACAGTCATAAATTAGGCTATAAATGTATGCATCAAATTCACTCCAATCCCCGAATGCTGGGACACTTGCATTCCGTCACACTAACATGAGCTATAGTGAAATAAGGCCCGATCACCCGATGCTCACCAATAATTGTGTATCCGTCTACATAACAGACTTCTGTGCAAATCATGCAATGATGTCAACAGGACATACCAATCAGAAAGGTGCTCAAAATGTGGAGCAAAAATAGTTTGTTAAACTAAATCTCAATTAAATTCCCTGTGATTTTCAACTGCAACATACTTTTAAACAATGTTTTTTTATTGTAAGTACACAGTAAACAAGGTTCAACATTCATTAATAATAATAAAAGAAAAACATCTACATAACACTATTAAGACTAAAATGTATCACAAACAAAACATGTTCCCCTTTTTTCACATTTCTTAGTGAGGTATTAGTAAGCAAACATATAAGCAACAGTTGAGTCACAAAACACAAGCTAACGCGGTTTTAGGCTAATGGGTTAGAAAACACAAGCTAACGCGGTTTTAGGCTTATGGGTTAGAAAACACACGCTAACGCGGTTTTAGGCTTATGGGTTAGAAAACACAAGCTAACGCGGTTTTAGGCTTATGGGTTAGAAAACACACGCTAACGCGGTTTTAGGCTTATGGGTTAGAAAACACACGCTAATGCGGTTTTAGGCTTATGGGATAGAAAACACAAGCTAATGCGGTTTTAGGCTAATGGGTTTTGAAAACACAAGCTAACGCGGTTTTAGGCTAATGGGTTAGAAAACACACGCTAACGCGGTTTTAGGCTAATGGGTTAGAAAACACAAGCTAATGCGGTTTTAGGCTTATGGGTTAGAAAACACAAGCTAATGCGGTTTTAGGCTAATGGGTTAGAAAACACAAGCTAATGCGATTTTAGGCAAATGGATAGAAAACAAACGCTAATGCGGTTTAAGGCTAATGGGTTAGAAAACACAAGCTATATATCTCAGCCAACCCTTTCATACAAAAAAAGCTTTCAAAGTTGACTTGGCCAAAAACATTCACTCTGTTTGACTTACCTGTAAACGTCTGAATCATACTGCTATAAATATATCTTTCTGTTACACAAAACCAACCTATTACGGTAGCCTACAACCTGTGCTTCAACAATTATAACCCTTAGCTGTACATAACACACAGTATGTTTGATTGGATGACAGCATATTGGTATTGTGTGTACAATCCTCTCACTCCACTTTGTTGCTTTGTCAATAGAGATTTGTGGAGCTGCTGTGTCCCCCCCCCCACCCCCCCGTGGCTTGGCCCTACACCACTCAGTCCCCAGCAATGTGTCAGTGTCAGCGTATAGCAGTCAGCCAGCGAGTGAGGGCGCTAGTAAACGAGAGCAGCAACACAAAAGGCAAAAGCGGAGAGTAAGCGACCACGCCACATTCCTTGGAACAGACATAGTCAACTCACCCGTCGTTAGCAACTGCGCGCTTTTGGAGCAGTCTAGGAGAACCAGAGAAGAGAACCACACAGAGAAAAATGTCACATTTGGGCCAGACTTCTTTTCCCTATTCTGGGAGTAAGTAGAGGTAAAGTGATTCACTGTCTGGTGTTCTTCTCTCACTCTAATGGTTAATGTTAGGATTGGTGGTAAAGTAACCTAATCCTAGATATGTGTTAAGGGATGGCTAGTGCCACTCTACTTTCTCCTAGAGTTTTGGTTTCCTTTTTACTGAAGGTGGCTTTGTATCACAGTTAAAGTCTCCCCTTCCTTTGACCTGCTAGGAAGGTGTGTGTATGTGTGTGTGTGTAACTGAAAACTCTACAGGAGTTTAACATGTGAGGGAAACGCATCCAGATGCCTCAGACACATTTGAAATCTCTCCTTGTCCCAGTCAGTAATCCCAACATGTTTCAAGCTGACCACCATTGCCCCTGTTCCCATGAACTCCAAGGAAACCTGCCTGAAGAACTATCGCCCTGTGGCACTCACATCTGTAATTATGAAGTGCTTCGGAAGGCTGGTGATGACACACATCAACATCATCATCCCAGACAACCTGGACCCACTCCAATTCGCCCCAACAGATCCACAGATGACGCAATCTTAATTGCACTTCACACTGCCCTCTCCCACCTGGACAAGAGTGGAAATAACTACAGTGGAGCTCCAAAAGTAGACAAAAAGACAGTGAAAATGTTGTTGTTTTGGCTCTGTACTCTAGCACTTTCAATTTGAAATGATGCAATGACTATGGGGTTAAAGTGCAGACTGTCAAGCTTCAATCTGAGGGTATTTTCATCCATATCAGCTGAACTGTTTAGAAATAACAGCACTTTTTGTACATAGTCCCCCCATTTTAGGGGACCACTGTTCCTAGGCAGTCATTGTAAATAAGAATTTGTTCTTAACTGACTTGCCTAGTTAAATAAAAGGTACACATTTTTTTTTAACAAATCCTCACGCTGCACCTCCCCATTCACGGAACCTTCTCCCAGCCAATGGCAAAAGAGAATAAACAAAATACACACAAAGCAAACTTTTACATCAGCTAGCTATAAGTGAAACGTAATAATCTAGCTAGCCAGCTAGTTTACGAGGCAAAACTCCTAGAGCCAATTCTTCATGGTTAGCTAACTAGCCAGACAGTTATCCCTATTGACTTACTAAGGGCTTGCGATCTATGCACACTACGGTGGGTATCGTAGGCAGGTAAACATGTCAAAATGAACACAGTATGTGTTTATTAAGGTATCAAGATAAAATAATGTAGTCAGGCAATATGAGATGTGTATTGGCAACATTTCATTCCGAAATCAGAGTTTATTTTCTCTCGCTTCAATAGCCGCCATTGCTTTCAATACATTTTGCTTCATTTTTTATACATGGTACGTCATATTTCTGTGCATACTTTTCATTGAAGCTTGCGTCGATCGATGCATGTTTCAAAAATACGTACAAACGGAGTACATATCCGAAAAGTGCCCTCCGTTTTGCATACTTTGATTTTGACTCATGCGCCAACTCTCCCGTGCGCCATTTTGCATGCTCGGAGCACGGTAGGATGCATATTGAGAAACACCCACTGTGTTACTCAAATAGCGGTGCTAGGGTGATTTCATATTTAGCCATTCGCCAACCACCAGACCTGCGATGGATTCCATCATAACAGCTTTGACTGTTTTTGTCTTTTTATGAATCATGGGACAGCATCTTTTTAAATTCACCGTCAAAGTCAATTCATGAGCAGAAAAACAAAGATTGTGAGTCGGGTCTTGTGTTAGTTAAATCCGATGGACTCTGACAACAGTACTCATGTGGTGGTGTCTTTAGCAATAGCACTTCAAAAAAGGTTAGCAGCAGTTTTACAGCATGTACAGAAAGGTCATTCACTTAGGGTGTTGCATTAGGAGCTTCAGAATCGTATAGCTTGTATGGTTTCACAAAATACCACAACCTGGGTAAAAAAAGGTCATTTGTTTATCCTACAACCGAATCGATCAATCAGCTTTCTGAAAAGCTGAAGTTAAACATGTAAAACAACCAAGGTCCTTTTAAGCAGTGGGTTATGTTGCTACATTTCCACCCCTGGGTTTATGTGTTCAAAATACAGTTACAGTCAAATAGTATTTTATAAACGTTCCAGTTAGCATGTAAGGTTTAGGAGAGAATAGAGTAACCTGACTAACCCTTCTGCAAGCACCACTCGGTAACAAGGCATATCCACATGCTTAATAAAGTTACCTGACTAACCCTTCTGCAAGCACCACTCGGTAACAAGGCATATCCACATGTTTAATTAAGTTAACTGAAATTCCCTTCTATGAGGCAAGCACCACTTGGTAACAATTGCATATCCACATGCCATTTAGGGCATGTCAACAACAGACAGAAAAGTGTTCTTAGAACTAAACAGCTCTCTCACACACACACAAGGATCAAATGGGTGGAGAAAAATGTAAGAAGAAAACAACTGTACACAACCCAGAGATTTCAGTCTATCTCAAATGGCACCCTGTTCCCTATATAGTGCACTACTTCTGACTAGAGCCTTATACGGCAGTCCTATGTGGCTCTGGACAAAAGTAATGCCCTATATAGGGTTTGGAGTGCCATATGAGATTTTCCCTGAGAGTCACAGGCACTGAAGCGGAATTGTTGTTTCGACGGCCATTCTAGTTCCTAAGTGTTCAGAAAGGCTAACTTCTTGATCATCATCATACTCTTCTTGTATCTCAGCCGACTCGCCTCCCTAATCGCCACCATCTTCTGCAGGTTGCCCTAGTAGTGGGCACAGACCGACCATTGAATTGGCCGATGTACCTAGATATGACCTTTGACTTTGGATACCCACTGCCCTCACCTCCACCCAGTGCGCCACCCCAAACTTCCTCAGCAGCATGTAGTCCGTTTTGGGGTGCCCGTACCCATCCCCTCTTTGCTCCCGGTTCTCCCCACCCTCAGCCTCTTGGGTCAAAGGTGAGGGGGCGCAGAGCAGCCGCGCCTGGTGCTTAGCGGGCAGGGCCCATGGCTCAGGTTGGACATCGGGTGGTAGCTGTCAGCGGCACCCAACAGTGGTCTCCACCGCCGACCATCTTGGGGCGGATTTACCTTCTGAAAGATGACGTTGTCCCGCTCGATGTCGGGGATGATGGTCTTGCCGTACTAGACATGCTTCCACGGCTAGGTAACGATATTGAGCTGAGGGTCCGAGGCGTAGCGTTGGCCAGACGAGCGGTTCTTGCACACCCGGGACTTCAGTATAGCCAGTGGAAGGCCTGGGTGCGCCGGGCAAACATGTTGTCGTTCTCCAGGTCAGGGAGGATGCTCACCAGGGACTCGTCCAATGGGTCGGGGGGTTTTCACGCCTCAGGAGGGAACGCTTCTTGCATTTGACCAGCCGGGGCACCAAGGTGCGGTCGTTCCTGGGGAGTACCACCGCGGAGTGCTCAAGGTACGGGATGTTGGTGGGTTTCAGTTTGGGGGGCTAGTAGGGGGCAGTGTGTGGTGGCTGAGTGTTGTAAGTACTGGAGAGAGGTAGTAGTAGAGAGAAGATCGATTGAAAGAAAAAGGAAGGTTATGTTGGATTTAAAACAGGGCTCCATCAAACAAGGGACATTTTAATCGTATTCAGAAGCAGCTTATTCATATTGTACGTGTTTGGCAAACACAGTACTATGGCTGTGTCCGAACACCAATACTTCCCAGGTAGCTTGTTTGGTTCATTGGAAGTTGTGTGAACGTAAGTATTTGGTTTACCATTGGTTCTGCGAACAAAGACATATGTTCCCTGACCATTAAAACCATTAAAAGTTAATTAAACGTTCTGAGAACGGAAGTGTACATTTCGCCTGTTCTGGGAACTTTACTTTTTAGGTTGCAGTGAGGTTCTGAGAACGTTTTACTATGGCTCCCTGAAAGTTTTCCTGGAAGGTTTTAACGTTCTGAGAACGGACATTATAGGTTATTTTAAAGTAACTAAATAACATTCTGAGAACATGTTTCAATAATACTTTTAGTTACACGGCTAGCTAGTTTGGATTAACTGAACACCAAGCACAGATAGGACACATGGAAATTAGGCATTAATCATGGAAGCACATTTATGTTTTATTGTGGCACAGCGTCAGTGAGATTTAAACCTATGATCTTCTCTTCTCTTTAAAACTATGATCTTCTCTATCCATGGAATTAGTCCACTTTGCCACCAGTATGGAGCTACAGTAGCATGCTATGTTTTTTTTTACTCATACAAAGCTGTTCATTTTTGTCTATTCAAACCAACCCCATTTCAAAGGAAACAAGAACTCATAAAGATCAGGTGTGGCCAATTAGTGGGTGCGGCCAACACACCTGAACATAGTTCACAAGAAAGAGGTTAGAGAGAGTTTTGTTGATGCTGAGAATGGAATGTGTATGTTTTTAAATAACATTCTTAGAACGTTCTCTGAACGTTACTAACGCTTTCCTGTGGTTTCTATGGAAACGTTATGCTGAAGTTACGAAATTCCCACAGAAAAACGTTGTTTATTAAACATATTCTGAACTATTTGTGAACATTCCCAATGTTCCTAGAACATTACCAAAATGTAAAATAATTGTAACCACGTTTGAACTTTTAGGAAACATTCTGTTAAAGTAATGAAATACCAAGACAATTGTTTATTTTTTGTCAAGTTCCTTAAATGTGCTGACAATGTTCCAAAGCCAAGCAACTATCCTGCACCATTCTGAGAAAGTTGTAGGATGGTTTTATGCATAATAACCATAGGACAACCACACTCTCACAAAGCTCAAAGAAACATATGGTTTTCAGAACATTATGTGCAAACTGGGTTTACGTCCTCAGTATGGATGAGTAGTATGTTGATATTTGTTGCTTACTGAATATATTTTTACTAAACAGTACGTTCTAAATAGAATGTAGTACGATTAGGACACAGTTTAAGTAAGTAGTAGGCAGGCCATATTTCAGACACGGCCAGTATCTTAACATATGTACTGATGCAAATTGGACTAAACAGCAAGACATCACGCCCCCCCCCCCCCTATCAGTATGTCCACAGACCTGAAGCCCTGGATTTTCTTGTACCAGCGTCTCCTTTGTGACCCCAGTTCCATCTTCTGCACGTATGGGTCCTCCTCGGGTGTCCAGTACTTGGGCAGGAACCCGTCATAAAACACGTTGGCGGGTGGCTTGGGGGGAGCACCCACTTTGCGGGCGTAGGTCGTCCTGAACAGGGTCGGCGTACCCCACATTACTGAGGGTGGGGGGATCGCATCAGGTGTCATTGGTCCACTGCTGTTCGAGAAAAAGACCAGCCAATCGGAGTGGAAAGGGCTTATGGTGTTATGGTGTTTGGAACATCCTTGATGTTAGCACTCAATCTCCTCAGACACGTGAGGAACAAAAACTTTGTTGTTTTCAAATCAATGAAATCTGATATTTCGGATGGCAAGTCACTCAGTCACAGCAAATACAAATGCAAGAGGAACGAGCAAATAAAACTAAAGAAAACAATAAAAGAAAACAAAAACAAATGTTATATCAAATCAAAATCGCCCGGCAAGTTAAGACCAAGGTGGTTCTAGAAAACCATGCAAACTGAAGATCTCTTTTGTTCTCTCATTCTTTCTTTCCCCCCACTCGTTCATCCGGCAGACGTAACAGAAGAAGAGCTCTCTCTTTCTCTCATTCTTGTCAGACAGGCATAAAAGCGCTCTCTCTCTTGGTCAGACGGTTATCAGAGAGGCAGGTCACTGAGGCAGGTCACCGTCTTCTGCGGTGGGGTGTTCGTGTTCACTGTGACCATTGGCCAGGTCCCTCCTCTCACCAATGAAACTCCTCCTCCCCCTCCTCCTAACCCCACGGAATTCCCAGCCTCTACAGGGCTGATGGGTTGGGTGAAGTTGGCGGGCGGGGAGGGGCAAGGCCGTGCAGAACGAGGTCGGGGTCCGGCCACTCGGGGTCCGACTCGTCGTCACTGCCACTCTCGCACTTGTACGCCCACTGCAGGGAATTCTGGGATATGCATTCGTTGTTGGTTGGAATCGAGCCTGGTCTCACTGAGGTCAGTGTTCTGTGGTCAGCCGCGACAGGAGGATATGATGATACAGTGTACATACACAACCACAACCATTGGACAATCATACACAACCATGGGAGAACTAACCAGCAGACAGACAGTGGGGATGATAGGAGAGGAGGAGTGTGTAAAGACAGGGCAAGGTTCAGGGTATGGATTACAGTAGATTTAAAACACAGACTTGTCATAGAGCCAGAACGCAGTGTCACGTGCAGTACTCACTATCCAATGCAAAGCAGCAGTTTTCTTCACGGTGAAAGAAGACAAGCTGGCGTATAAAGCCAGCTTAACGATCTAAGAAACTGGGTGGGATATTTTGGCTCGGTACCATTTCGATTTAACAATTCACCTGAATTTGACTGAAATAAAATGGAATTGAGCCCCATCCCTCTGGATAATTTAACCATTGAGAGATCTGAAAGGATTTGCTAGAGCAGCACCTGCGATCAAAGATTAGAGGCAGCTGATTTCTGGTGTATAGGCTACAGATGTGTGTATGACTCCGCTACCTTGTGAAGGTGCCATCTTCCTCCGTGTACATGGGGCTGGCCCAGCTCCGGCGGTTGTCCTCGTGGCGCTCGGCCCGCTTCTTGCGGAGCGGCGCTGGCACATAGGCCGCTGGCTTGTCCTTGGTGGGCAGGAACTGGTTGAACTGCGTGGTCGTTTTAGGCTCGATGACCAGCGAGCGGCGGTAGTGCAGTGAATCCTTGTTACTGTCGGCCGCCATCCTGAAGACTGAGTCCGTCTCCGCGTCACTCCCAGAACCTGGGGGAGGAGAGGTGGGAGATGAGGAGATAGACAGAAGGAAAAGGGGTCAAATTGAGGTGCGAGGTGAAGGAAGAGGGGGGGGGGGGACAGTGGAGATTAGAGGGGCAGGAAAGTGTAAGAGGGAGGGCTCAGAGAGAGGGGAGAGAAGAGGTGACAGACAGAATAGACAAGTGGAGACCGGAAAGGGAGGTGAGGGGAATGGAAGGTGGGAGGAGGGAGGAAAAGGCAGTGGAGAGCAGAGAATGGAAGAGGGTAGAGTTCAGAGGTCGATCCAGGAGGAGAGACGAGGAGAGAAAGGGAAAAGGTCGGAAGAGTAGAAGTCTACTTCGTGTTGTTTGTGATATAATTGTCTGGCAGATAAAAGAGGGAATCTGATCAGCTCTATACTTAAAGGGATACTTTGGGATTTTGGCAAATCTACGTCCTTAAAGTCAGATGAACTCATGCTAACATTGGCTCCCAAAACTTCCTATAACTTAATTCATACTGGACACTGAGACATAAAAACAATATCTACAAGTCCATCTGACTCTGAACCTTTCACCTCACTGAACACCTCACTAAAATTCTGAAACTTTCACCTCACTGAACACACCCCAGTACTAGGGTAGCGGGGGTGGGGCGCATTGCTTTGGGAACAGAGGCCTATTACCCCCTCCTTGCTTAATTTACAGGCTGGTGTGGAAGCATCTGGAATGTATCTCTGGCCTGTCTCTCACAGTGGGAGCCAAGTCTCTCTCTAATTACTGACTGAAACGCGAAACTAGTCCACCCACTGTCAAATGCCAACAAAGACCTGGTATCAGTCAAATCAACATGCTCAGTGTGAACTTCACAGATTATCTCAGATAGTCCAAAAGAAACAAATAGATACCCGCCCTTGAAATACCAATCACTACCACTCAAGATTTCAGACTAAGATATAGAGGCTAAAAGGTGTACTGCTAAGAGCCTAAAACGTAGCATAAAAAGTCAAACCAAAACACACTCAAGTCCTGTCCGACTGGGGTGCGTGATAATTGAGATTGATGTGTGTGCGTGCGTACGTGCGTGTGTGTAGAAGCATAACAAAGTAGAACCAAACACACACACAACTCGAGTCCTGTCCGATTGAGATTGACGTGTGTGTGTCAGTCTGTGAGTGAGTCTGTGAGTGAGTGAGTGAGTGAGTGAGTGAGTGAGTGAGTGAGTGAGTGAGTGAGTGAGTGAGTGAGTGAGTGAGTGAGTGAGTGAGTGAGTGAGTGAGTGAGTGAGTGAGTGAGAATGTGAGCGTGTTTGTCCATACCCTCACTGCTGCTTTGGGCGTGTTGTCAGGGATCTGCTGTGTGGTCTAGAACCCTGTATCCTCCTCCTCTCAGTATAGGTAATATATCCTCTCTCCCACTATACCAGCTGTCTCTGAAACCACTGTCTCTTTCTCGAAATGTTCTGCTGCTGCTGGTTCTCTGGCCGGATAATTCCTCAAGTGCCTGCAATACACACACACGAACAAACACAATCGTGAGCTCACACCCTGAAAGAAAGAGCGATGTGTCTTTCAGTAAATTAAGAAACTAACTCGAACTCTATACTGTAAGTGTTTGTGTCATGGGGGTACGTGTGTTTTTTTGGGGGGGTGGGTGGGGGGGGTTTACTATCCTTGTTGAGACCAGAGGTCCTCACAAGGATAGTAGAACAGGGACAAGTGGGGACATTTTGCCGGATCCCACAAGGAAAAAGGCTATTTTAGGTTTAGGGGTTAGGGTTAGATTTACGGTCAGAATTACAGTTAGGGGGTTGGTGTAAAGGTTCGAGTTATGGTTAGGGATAGGTTTGGGAAAATAGGATTTTGAATGGGAATCAATTATTTGTGTGTGTGTGTTATCATGTACCTGGGGAGGATAACCCTAAGGAGTTAACCCCTTAACCCCAGACCAGAGAATGCATTGAATATTGTCATGTCATTCATCCCAAGTCACAAGATTTCCCTAAATTACTGAACACACGCAAAACACACACAGCCATCTCACCCAACACACACTTCTGATGACCGGAACTCTGACCCCTAACTGTTTTCCACTCAGTCATGCAAGCACAGCCAATAAGCCATGCTCTATGTGATGATGACGACAATAATAACTGTTTAAAGATCTAAAGGGCTTAGCGTAAGAACACAAACAGGACCTGCCCAGCTAACAAAAAAACGTTCCCACAAATTTAGAGAACCTTCGCTTAAGAGTCTCATGAGGTCATTAACTAATGATTTCATAGGAATGTTCCCATGATGTGCACGGAATGTTTCCAAGAGACCATTCCCTTAATGTCAAGTAGATCTTACCCAGAACGTGGTTACCGTGCTCTAGACACTTTCATGGGAACGTTGCAAGAACATTCATGTGTCCAGTTTTCTGTGGGTTAGGAAAATATTCCATCAACGTCCCACCAAACATACACAGAACATGGCTGCCATGTTCTCAGAATATAAGATATGAATGTTCTAGACAAGTTACATGTTGCAAGAACATTAATGTGTCTAGTTGTCTGTGGGCGAGGAGAATATTCCATCAACATTCCACGAAACAAACACAGAACAGGGTTGCCATGTTCTCCAAATTAAGATATGAATGTTCTAGACACGTTTCATGGGAATAACATTTCTGTGTGTCAGTTGTCAGGACGTCGCCTGATGGTCCCAAAGAAACGTTCTCCAAAACAAGTAGTTTAACACATCACGCCTTGTTACTTTTGCCAAGCCCGTCAAGGCCCTAATCAGTGAACCACTGTTCAATTCATAGCTCTTTTTGTCTGTTGGCAAGGTTAGGAATACACACACAATGTTTTTAACATAGTGTTTTCAACTTACATATTTGACACACGTTGACATGCAGTGCAATCAGAAAGTATTCACACACCTTTCCACAGAGGGGCCATATTAGTGTGTAGCCCAAACTGTTCGGAGGCTACAGACAGAAGTTGGCAGATCGGCTGTACCGACTTCAGACGAGTCCCGTGATGCTTGTGGTGCAGAAGTGCGACATCGGCCGGTGGATTGAGACGCACCCCAAGGCAACAAAACAGACATCTCTAGATTAAACAGACATTTAGCATTTGTATTATGCTAATTCGATTTTTTGTGGGGGAGCAGACATCGACTCTAAGGTTAACCAAATAACTACCCGGACTATCGGCATTGACCCTTTTTGCACTATGCTGCTGCTACTGTTTATTATCTGTCACTTTAATTATTCACTGAGTGTACAAAACATGAGGAACATCTGCTCTTCCCATGACAGACTGACCAGGTGAAAGCTATGATCCCTTATTAATGTTACTTGTTAAATCCACTTCATATCAGTGAAGGGGAGGAGACAGGTTAAAGAAGGATTTTTAAGCCTTAAGACAACTGAGACATGGACTGTGTATTTGTGCCAGTTAGAAGGTGAATGGGCAAGACAAAAGATTTAAGTGCGTTTGAATGGGGTATGGTAGTAGGTGCCAGGCGCACCGGTTTGAGTGTGTGAAGAATTGCAATGCTTCTGGGTTTTTCACGCACAACAGTTTTCTGTGTGTATCAAGAATGGTCCACCACCCAAAGGACATCCAGTCAACTTTTGTATTAGTATTTATTAAGGATCCCCATTCGCTGCTGACAAGGTAGAAGCTACACTTCCTGGGGTCCAGCAACATTAAGGCAGTTATATACAATTTAAAATATTACATTACATTTCATAACAATTTTCACAACACATTAAGTGTGTTTCCTCAGGCCACTACTCTACTACCAAATAACTACAATACAAAATCCATATGTACTTGTGTCTGTGCCTGTGTGTGTGTCTCTTCACAGTCCCCGCTATTCCATAAGGTGTATTTTTACCAGTTTTTTTAAAATCTGATTCTACCGCTTGCATCAGTTACCTGATGTGGAATAGAGTTCCTAGTCATGGTAGTCATGGCTCTATGTAGTACTGTGCGCCTCCCATAATCTGTTATTTTAGTCTGTTTAGTCTGTTTTAGTCTGTTTAGTCTGTTTAGTCTGTTTAGTCTGTTTAGTCTGTTTAGTCTGTTAGTCTGTTTGACAAACTCCAAGCGGGCTATCATGTGCCTTTTACTGAGGAGTGGCTTCCATCTGGCCACTGTACCATAAAGCCCTGATTGGTTGAGTGCTGCAGAGATGGTTGTCTTTCTGGAAGGTTCTCCCATCACCACAGAGGAACTCTGGAGCTCTGTCAGAGTGACCATCAGGACCATCGGCCTTTCTCCCGATTGCTCAGTTTGCCCGTGTGGCCAGCTTTAGGAAGAGTCTTAGTGGTTCCAAACCGCTTCCATTTAAGAATGATGGAGGCCACTGTGTTCTTAGGGACCTTCAATGCTGCAGAAATGTTTTGGTACCATTTCCCAGGTCTGTGCCTTGACACAATCCTGTCTCGGAGCTCTACGGACAATTCCTTCGACCTCATGGCTTGGTTTTTGCTCTGACATGCACTGTCAACTGTGGGACCTTATATAGGCAGGTGTGTGCCTTTCCAAATCATGTCCAATCAATTGAATTTACCATAGGTGGACTCCAAATCAAGTTGTAGAAACATCTCAAGGATGATCAATGTAAACAGGATGCAGCTGAGCTCAATTTCGAGTCTCATAGCAAAGGGTCTGAATACTTATGTACATAAGGTTTCTCAGTTTTTATTAATTATTAATTTGCAAAAATGTCTAAACTGGTTTTCGCTTCGTCATATAAAAAAATTTATCTATTTTAGAATAAGGCTGTAACATAACAAAATGTGGAAAAAGTCAAGGGGTCTGAATACTTTCCGAATGCCCCATCAACATTAGACAACTATACAGAACGCCCTTAAATTGGTGAAGCAGGTAAATCAAATCAATGATGAGAGAAGAGTTCAATTAACTCACAACTGACACAGACATCTGAATGCCGTGACCCAAGGACTTGTTGAATAATAATGACTGTATAAATGACCATGCACAATGTAGTCATGTAGGTCAAAGTGTCAGATATGTAAGTTGAAAACACTTTTTTTGGGGGTGGGGGGGGAGAATTTATTTGGGACCATCAGGCGATGTCCTGACAACTGATAACAATATTCTTGTTACGTTCCCATGAAACGTGTCTAGAACATTAATATCTTACATTCAGAGAACATTGCAACTATGTTCTGTGTATGTTTAGTGGGACATTAATGGAATATTCTCTTAACCCTCAGAAAACTGGACACATGAATGCTCATGCAACCACCCACAAAACACGTTTCGAACATTAATGTTGTACAGTCTAAGAACATTGTAACCATGTTCTAGATAAGTTCTGGTTGACATTAAGGGAATGTTCTCCTAACTTTAACACCAAAACATGATAAAAAAGTTTCTCAGAACGTTTTTTTGCTAACATAGATGGAATGTTCCCCTAACTAATGGGAAACTGGACACTCAAACATTAGGTAAACATTACGGGTAACATTACAAAAACATTCTCTCTCTCCCTAGAATTGCTAGCTGGGTAACCATCACTATTGACTGTTGTTCATAATCGTAGGGGTTGAATATGCTTGGTAAATTTAACTGTAAACAAACCAAACTGTCAAATTCAACGTTGTGCCTTCCACCCCCTCTGTCGTGACAAACACAAGTCCATGAATGTGCGCAGACAGAGACACACACACTTCCATACATGTACCAAGTGACCTATGGACTCCTGAGGTAAAGAAGATTCAAATAGCTGAGTCAGGAGAATGGATCAGCTATGCTATGGTTTTAGTGCCGACTGTCAAGTATTCTGAGACCCCTAAACCAATGGGCTGACTTCCTTAACACATAGCTAACATACCAGGAAGGATGTAGAGATGGTTTTAGTGCCGACTGTCAAGTATTCTGAGACCCCTAAACCAATGGGCTGACTTCCTTAACACATAGCTAACATACCAGGACGGATGTAGAGATGGTTTTAGTGCCGACTGTCAAGTATTCTGAGACGCCTAAACCAATGGGCTGACTTCCTTAACACATAGCTAACATACCAGGAAGGATGTAGAGATGGTTTAAGTGCCGACTGTCAAGTATTCTGAGACGCCTAAACCAATGGGCTGACTTCCTTAACACATAGCTAACATACCAGGAAGGATGTAGAGATGTGTTGGCCAGTGGGTCTAAAAGAGGATTTCATTCACACGATTCCTAGCTATGCTGATTACTCAAACCATTACATGGTAGCACACATAACATACAAACTGTAGGTTGAATAAAGAACAGTTACATCAGGTCAGCGGTCCATTCTAATTCAATCTCATGAACTGAAATTCCAATTAAAGTATTGAAAAATCCTCATTGAAACTTAAAGGCACCTTTCCATTCTTAATGTGAATTCTCTTCCGAATTGAGCGAATTGAAATGGATGGACCCCAAACTTGTCTAGACCACTGTAGTAGAGTGAGGCAGATTTACATGTAATAGTGCTAATACTGTACTTGGTCCTGGTCTTGCAAACTCCTATGGTTAAACACGTTAACAAGACAGTACAAACAGATCTGTGACCAGGCTATAAATACTGTACCCATAGAAACATAATTACTAGAAGGGACAAACAGAAATGGAATGGGTTATATAGAGTATAATAGAGTGGATGATTATAGAATAGTAGAACGTTAACCTAGGCTAGCACAGCGTACAGTAAGGTTATTTATTTACCTTGGATAGCGCTGCTATGTTCAGTAGTCCTTCAAAGGCCTTGGGGTTTAAGTTAGGTCCATTATAGAAGGGCTCGCATTGTGCCTTCCTACCTAGCCAGCATATGGTGATCAGCACCTGGGAGAAAGAGGACATGGGTTAATACAAGGATCATAATTATAATGTACGCATAGTTTCTTTTAAAAGAGCAACGCCAATTCTCTAATATTTTTCTACAACAACAGAATAAAGAGCATATTACTAGGATAGTATTTGCTTCTTTTCAAATATGTTGTGTGTTTGATTGAGCCTGCCTGGAGAGCCAGTTGGGCGGGGTTTGAACTTGTTGTGGCTAAAGTATTTGAAAGAAAACATACAGTTTGAAGGCAGGTAAACTGTTGAAAACAGTATGACGTTCAGTTCTATATTGAGAAGAACACACTTACAGTACATTCTAGCAGCACACTAAATAGCCTGTATATAGTCTGGACTGTTAGGATAGATCATGATTAGATTTCTGTATAGTAATGACCCAGCAGAGTTGTCCTAAGGTCATACTGGCCCCTGTGAACACTAGTGTCCAGCTCTTTGCTTTCCTGCCTCATCCAGAACCCTCTGATACACCACTGTTTGTTTGTGTGCACTGATCTGACCTAAACCCCTTGTTAACATGTAGGGCTTTAAACTAATACAGTTGTATTAGTTGTATTGTACAGACGTGACGCTTGGCATTTAGTCCAAAGAGTTCAATCTTGGTTTCATCAGACCAGAGATTCTTGTTTCTCATGGTTTGAGAGTATTTAGGTGCCTTTTGGCAAACTCCAAGCAGGTTGTCATGTGCATTTTACTGAGGAGTGACTTCCATCTGGCCACATCAATAAAGGCCTGATTGGTGGAGTGCTGCAGAGATGGTTATCCTTCTGGAAGGTTCTCCCATCTCCCTAGAGGAACTCTGGAGCTCTGTCAGAGGGACCATCGGGTTCTTGATCACCTCCCTGACCAAGGCCCTTCTCCCCTGATTGCTCAGTTTGGCCAGGCGGCCAGCTCTAGGAAGAGCCTTGGTAGTTCCAAACTACTTCCATTTAAGAATGATGGAGGCCACTGTGTTCTTGGGGACCATCAGTGCTGCAGACATTTTTTGGTACCCTTCCCCTGATCTGTGCCTTGACACAATCCTGTCTCAGAGCTCTACGGACAATTCCTTCGACTTCATGGCTTGGTTTTTGCTCTGACATGCACTGTCAACTGTGGGACTTTATATAGACAGGTGTGCCTTTCAAAGTCATGTCCAATCAATTGAATTTACCACAGATGGACTCCAATAAAGTCGTAGAAACATCAAGGATGATCAATGGAAACAGGATGCACCTGAGCTCAATTTCGAGTCTCATAGAAAAGAGTCTGAATACTTATGTACATAAGGTTTTTCAGTTCTTATTAATTATCAATTTGTAAAAATGTCAAAAAATGGGTTTTGCTTTGTCATTATGGGGTGTTGTGTATAGGTTGATCTATAGGTTATTTTTTTAAATACATTTTAGAATAAGGCTGTAACTTATTTAGAAAAAGTGAAGGGGTCTGAAAACTTTCCAAATGCACTGTATGTATGACTACTAGGGCCAGGCAATGCAGTTATATCTCCCGCAACCCTTTACAGACATCGAACACAGCTATTGTCAATAGCGACCATTGATGACTTTTCAGACAATTAAATAAAAGACGCAGCATCAGGTATGTACGTTTTTTAGACAGTAGGATTCTGCTCCTGCGTAAAATGTTCTGTATTTTTCCCCCTGACAACAATAAACGTTGCTGATTGATGTGCTGCAGTGTTGTTCTTTATGCAGTTTTTATGGTATGGTAGCTAGATGTGTTTCATTTCTACTAAATGTCAGGGTATTTAAATCAACTTTAACGTACTCCGTTAGGAAAGAGTGGTCTGCGCGTAGGCACCAGGCAAGCAGAAAGCGCGCAGCACCTCAAGATTATTTGATTGACTGTTCTGATTGCCTAGTGATGGACTTTAGTCCTGCTTCAGAAGTAAAATGTCAGTTCGTATCACCAGAGGTTTTGTGTCGGCATTTAAACAAAAAAAACTTAGTGTAGCCTACCCTACCAGACAAACAACATTCCTTAGCCGAGGCGCTTTCAACGGGGCCACATTCCATTATGTCTGAAAAGCTTAATCAATAGAGGCTACCAGTAGCCTACTGTAGGACATCGGTTCCATGAATAGGATAGGATGTTTTACACTCAAGAGACCTAAAGCTGAACACACATCACTAGTGAAGAGACCGAGCAGGCAGAGCAGGCAGGCCAACGCGAGGGAGAAGTGTCAGGTGTGTGCTTACTGGTAGGGAAGTCAAGTGCAGGAGTTGTCAACAGGCGCACACTTTAATGAGGCAGGAGAAACCAACAGACAGACGCAACTGCGTCAAAACCTCCAGCCCATAGGCAAATGTGCAAAACGCGCAAAACAGTCACAATAAATTATGTTTAACAATAAACATCTTCGTAAACAACACGGTATAAGCAAAACCAGTCTGGCTCGTCAACAATAAACACGTAACACAAACAATTTCACACAAAGACATGGGGGTAACAGAGGAATAAATACATGCAGTGTGATTGGGGAATGGAAACCGGGTGTGCAGGGAACAAGACAAAACAAATGGATCAATGAAAAATGGAGCGGCGATGGCTAGAAAGCCGGAGACGTCGACCGCCGAACGCTACCACTTCGGCGGAAGTCGTGACAAGAAGAAGGCAGAAGCGTGCTCATATGTTTTGGTAATCTGTATCTCACAATGTCTTGTCTTGCATGCCTTGCAAATTCACCATGTAGCATGAAGTTAGCCTCTTCCGCTCTGGTTTTATTTGAATTACACAACTCCCCAGGCCTTTATAGCCTTCCGGCTGTAATACGGAAAATAATGTTTCGCGATATCTGAACTTTGATTTTAATTCAGTGGGAGAGATAAAAAAATGTTTTTCAGTTAAGGATTTTTCTTAACGTTAAGGATTCCAACTTTGTTTAAACGTTTTAACGTTCACACCCTTACTTACAACCTTGCTGAACTGGATAGCATTCATTTTGATGGTGTTGACAAATTGGGGACAAATCTTTGACAATCCTTATAAACATGGACATAGCCCCCCTCCTGTGAGTCAAATCCTACAACCTCTTCTTAGTTATACAACTTTTCAAACCTCCACACTCCAGGATAGATGAAGAGGTCTTCGACAAAACCAAATCAACCACGAGCCTGTCACATCCTTCCTAGTTCGACGGCCAATGGGAATGGAAGAGGAAGTCAGACAGTCATTTCGTGTGTGGTTACGTCCGAGACACAACTGGAGCCCTCTGACAGAGGCCATACCTGCACCAGTATATACGATACAGGTTCACATTGGCTGTAAATCTGCTAGGCTGATGGCTATGGGAGTTAGAAGTAACAGAGCTGATCTTCCAGAAACATTGTGTACATGAATGTATGTGACTGTTTTGAATGCAACTGAGGCTCATTCAGTGGATGACTACCGCGCTGTGTTCTTAGCTCCTCACAGTCTCCTTTTGGCAAGATCCTTTAATGTGACTTAATTCCATTTCAATTCTAAAGACGTAGATACTCACACAAGCTAAGCACACACACACACACATTTTGAATAGGTGTAAGACAAATTATGGCAAAAAACAACAACAAAAAGGATCTTGCAAAACATGGCCAACTCCTGCCATTGCGCCGTGCTTAACTACCTGTATACAATGGCCTTCTGTGTATGTCCATCAGCAACACTGTACCAGAGATGGAACTATAAAATCAGAACTAACACCCACCCAGGGGGAGCACCATCATGGCCACACCCATAAGATACCAATGACCCATTTGTCCACTCACCCATGACAAGCCCTGCAGTGCGTCAATGCCATCACGCACTGACAATGGATGGGTAGGTCTGCCATTCCTGATGAGTGATGCCTCAAAACTGAACACACTGACCCCACCTACCTAAACACCACGTTGTACTGAAAGTACACCATCCCAAAATAAAAAATACCAAAGCCTTAAATGAATGGGTGTGCACCGCAGTGCAGTCAGCACAACAGCAAAAATAAAGATCACCCGTCTTTCTGCATGATTGATTGGTTGATTCAGCCAGGGCATGGAATGTTTTCTCTCTGCATTCTTCATCAATGAATAACCCACATTTATACGTACACATAACACCTTGTCACCCAGTATCGATGAAGTGTTATGAAAAATTAGAAGGAAATGTCAGATCAGTCTGGCATCAGCTTTTGGAGGTGACACACACATACATACATACATACATACATACATACATACATACATACATACATACATACATACATACATACATACATACATACATACATACATACATATATACATACATACATACATACATACATACATACATACATACATACATACATATGAGAAAGGGATTGTGTTACACTTAATCAGACACTACAGCCACTGTTGGTGAGTGAGAGGAGAAGCGGGGCGGGCAAACAGGGTGAGGCTGGCATTTCTCTCTCCAGCCAGGGAGCACAAATATAGCCCTTGTGTTGTGTTGCCCCGTTGCCGTTTACAGCCAGTGCCGTAACCATGGAGAAGAGAGAGGACTTTATTGGCTGTTCACCATCACTCCTCGTTCCGTTTCACAATTTCTTCACAGTTCACACATGGCTGCATAGAGGACAGACAGTTTGAGCGGTTCTGTGATGAAACCAAACCAATACAGTGAGAGTTTGTCACACAGACACATCATAAATGCAAAAACAGATTTTTTTTTGTACTTTCTTTTTGCTTTACTGAGGAAAAGTGACAGTTCCAGACTTGTCATTGTGGAGGTAAAACCACCAAACAAACTCTGTTTCTTTCCGCCTACCAGGGAAATGCTGAAATGTCAATTACACCATCTCATATTCGAGGAGGTCCTGTATAAGTGTATCTCAATGGGTTAAAGTAAACTTTAATATCCAGCCGTCAATCATTTGTGAGGATTGTGGTCTGACAAAAAGGAACTCCACCCTGTAAATCAGACAGTTTGCTTGATCAACTGTGGCAGAGAGTATTACGTAATCATATGCTATCGTGCCACATTGCCACTCCTCTAGCTAACCATCTGTTGACGGTCATTTAAATTCCTCAGGGGACAAAGATGTTTGTACTCTACCTCCCTCAGAATCCTCTGTGCAGTTCTGTTTTTGGGCTGTGACGTAAACTCCTCATGTCAATAATTTGCTAAACCAAAAGGCCAACAGCAGAGGGACTTTGGACCAGAAATGTAGTCTGTCTCTCAGACACAGAAAGGAAGCCGACAGGCCACAAAGTTAAACGTAAGCAGGGCTAAATACGCCATATTTAAGCTGCAGGTAGTATTTGGAGAATTTTTATTAAGTTCACTCCTCAGGAGCACCAGTGTGTCCTTGACACTGAATCCATCATGAATGTTACTGATTGCTTAGAATGTGCACAGACCGGGGTAGTTTACACTAGGGCGAAACCATTTTCTACCTTAACTCTTAACGGATCAGAAAACCAGTCAGTATATGGTGTGACCACCATTTGCCTCATGCAGCGCGACATCTCCTTCGCATAGAGTTGATCAGGCTGTTGACTGTGGCCTGTGGAATGTTGTCCCACTCCAATGGCAAGTTGCTGGATATTGGCGGGAACTGGAACACGCTGTCGTACACGTCGATCCAGAGCATCCCAAACATGCTCAATGGGTGACATGTCTGAGTATGCAGGCCTTGGAAGAACTGGCACATTTTCAGCTTCCAGGAATTGTGTACAGATCCTTGCGACATTGGGCTGCGCATTATCATGCTGAAACATGAGGTGATGGCAGCGGACGAATGACAGGGCAATGGGCCTCAGAATCTTGTCACGGTATCTCTGTGTATTCAAATGGCCAAATCGATAAAATGCAATTGTGTTCGTTGTCTGCCTGCCCATACTATAACCCCACCGCCACCATGGGGCGGTGGTTCACAGTATTGACATCAGCAAACCGCTCGCCCACATGACGCCATACACACTGTCAGGTCAAGATCCTGGTGAGGACGACGAGCACGCATATTAGATGGTTTCTGACAGTTTGTGCAGAAATTCTTCAGTTGTGCAAACCCACAGTTTCATCAGACGTCTGAGTGGCTGGTCTCAGATGAACCTGCAGGTGAAGAGGCTGGCGTGGTTACATGTGGTCTGTGGTTGTGAGCCAGTTGGCCAAATTCTCTAAAACAACATTGATGCGGCTTATGGTAGTGAAATTAACATTTGATTCTGAATTTATATTTTTGTTTACTACAGAATATTTTCTACACGTCACATGCAACCTCATGTTTTCATAAGGAATGTCTTATCAGTCCATATCCTCAACCCAACAGCTTTTTCATGACATATGGCAATTTTCATCCAAGGTATGTGCACTTTTGACAGACTTATCAGTGGTTAGGTTACGTAAGGCTGGGTAATAGAGACGTATACACCAGCCAGCGGTAGTGCTGAGATGTGCTTTTTGAGGTCGGTTCAATAAAAAAATTATCAGTTTTCGATTTTGGTTAAAAAAAAAATGGACATGAAATGCATTGTGAAATAATGCCATTAAAATTATTATAGCTTTTTAAATGGGAATTCCAAAGCCCAAAATAGTGAACATTCAATTGCACACACACACAATACCCCATAATGTCAAAGTGGAATCGTGTTTTTCGAAATGTTTACAAATGAATTAATAATGAAAAGCTGAAATGTCTTGGGTCAATAAGTATTCAGCCCCTTTGTTATAGCAAGCCAAAATAAGTTCAGGAGTAAAAATAGATGGATTTTCAGAAAATCGCGCTGGGCCGAACAGCGCCATTTACCGGTTTATTTGGGTCCCCATTAGCTTTTGTAGAAGCAGCAGCTACTCTTCCCGGGTTCCACAAAAAAACACAACACGTAACAAAATACATACACTGATAGACAAGAACATTTACAAAAAGAAACAAAAAAAATGAAAGACAAATAAATAAACAATACAACAAAATAAACTTCCTCCACTTGGGGAACCCTGTTACAGTATGACCGGGAGAGGTAGGTGAGGCCAAATGTAAGATTAGAGCCATTATGATAGATGTGTGGCAGAAGCGGAGGGACAGCGAGCCCAAGGGCCAGCATTTAAAGGTCAGATTAGGAAGGAAGAGGTGGTGTTTGCTCTGTTGCGTCTATGACATCTGGTTGGCAAGCACGTGAATGGTTTGTGTATGGAATGTATGGTTGATGAAACAGTGAAGCATGTGTTGATGTACTGTTGTAAGTACCGGTATGTGGGAGAGGGATAATATTGATGTGTCGGGTTGCTGAGGTTGGACGGGGATGGGTGGGCGTTGGAAGGGATTTGGGTTATGGGTAGGGTTTGTTAGAAATTAGTAGGACTCTTATGTTCTTAGTAGTAAAGGATTAGGTAGGAGGGTTTCGTTTTTCTTAATCATTTAGTCGGTAAGCTGTACACTCCAGTACAGTAGGTGGCAGCATTCACCTCTAACGCTTGTTTGTGGCTGCCATAATACCAGAAGAACAAGACGACCACCAGGAGAGGTTTTGCCATAGACATCAGAATAAATAGAACGGGCCTGGAAGCTCTATCACTGGTAATTGGCTCGTAAAGCCATTGGTACACTCCCAATGGTTGCCTGATAGTGTGTGATGCAATAATTTCCATGGTATTTTAGAATGTCCTATAAACTGATGCTGGATTGCCATGGGAATGTAGAATGTTCAATAAAATGATGCTAACCGATGTGGTTCATGCAATGGCATGTGTATGGGATAATCAAGGTGGGGCTATGCGTTCTATGGGAAATAATCAAAGATGTGGAAGGTGTGGTCCACACAGTATGTGAGTGGAGTTGAGCGGTCAGAAATCCCACTCATGCTTAAGGAGCTGTGGTGGCACACTGCTCTGGAGCTCCACCTCCTTTCCAACTGCTCCACTAAAAAGCGTTTCTCACTCACAGGAGAAAAAAAAACCTGCCACTCCAAATTCGCTCCATTTATTAAAATATTTTGACCAACACCCATTTATTTGACCAACACCTATTTATTTTTGTGACTACCTGGACCTACCATTTGGTTTTGAAACCAAGCCATATGATTTGAGTGAAAACTATTTTAATAAACACGAAAAGGTGACTAAAGAAGCGCTCATCGTCTGAAATAGCCTACATGTCCTATTAAACAGCATATAAACACTCTAAATAGGTCAAGAGCCAGACAGGTAGCCTAAGGAGGAACAAAAATGTATTACTTCGGGTATATTATTAGCCGATTATTTAAATTATTCCAAGGCTATATAGCCTACAAAGAAATACATTGTGAAGCATTTGCGAGTGCGACACACTAGGCAGGCAGGGACATTAAGGCTCAGCATTTAAACATTTTTGTTGAATTAAATCGTTATAGTCTATAAATTGTGCATATAGGCTGTGACTTACTTAGAATTAAATACAAATGAAAGTAAAATGCTTTATTAGGCTCAGTCTAGTGCCTTTGAATTCATTTTTAGAAACACGAGTTTGGCCAGAGTCTGGCTTCAAGCTCATGCGATGGTGCCTGGAGAGCAGGCCAGCAGCCGCAAATACCCTCTTCACACTGGGGATGCTAAACACCTTTCAGGCCACTCTTGCCAGGCTGGGCAGTGATGCAGTTTTTTTTAAAGTTTTTTTTTATGTATAGGTAGGCCTAAACGTTTTTAGGCAAAATAACCCTATCAAAACGTAAAGTAATTTGAAAGAGGTAATATGTCAGGCCTATTGGGTCAAAATTAATTATAGCCTACTGTATAGATATAACTTATAAGAGATCAGAATTTTTGTTTATAAATACTTTGCTACAATGCCATACTTAACCAGCTACCCACGTCATTCCTTTCTGTTAGCATGTGCACGTAGTAAGTATACCATCATGCTTTTGGGATACGTGTCAGATTCCACAATGATTCTTTAGTTGTGGACACACCATCAACGCACTCCCTCTTGTTCCTCCTCATCTCTGTAAGTCAACTTGATTTTGCACCTGTGTGTTTTATCAGTTTCTTTATGAAAATATTTAGTGAACTCCGTGACAGTAGCTAAAGCAAGGGGCTATAGCAGCACACAAGTAGACTACAAATGCATGCTGGGCCGGGCATGCCCTAAACTTGTTAAGTGAGCGGTACTGGAGCAGGCGAGAAGGCCAACGCTCCAGCCTTTGGGAAACCTGCTCCTCGATGTGCTCCAACTCCACTCACATAATCTGGTTCCACTACATGCTAGCAGAGTGGAACTAACCTTCCACGGAGTTGCATTATTTTCCAGAGAACGCATAGAACCCAGAGTTGATTATCCCTTTTATACCGTGGCTATAATTGAAGGTAGAAATGTGTTCAACATCCACTTAAGTAGCTAGTAATTTTAATAGATAGCTACAGTAGTTGCCTTAGTAACAAAACAAAGTAATCAAACTTTCAGAATTCAGCAATGGCAATAATGTTTTCAATTATACTTTTGCTGTCAAAAGCATCTCAAACATAGAACATGTAAGAATGACGTATAGCCATTGAATTCTGCAACGCTGATAATGAGGTACAGCCATTGAATTCTACCATGCTGATGTACCATGCTCAAAGTCTCAATCATGGACACTCTTGCTGACAGTTGTGGCTGCTTCGTGTGATGTATTCTTGCCCTTTGTGCTGTTGTCTGTGCCCAATAATGTGTGTACCATGTTTTGTGCTGCTACCATGTTGTGTTGCTACAATGTTGTTGTCATGGTGTGTTGCTACCATGCTGTGTTTTCATGTGTTGCTGCCATGCTATGTTGTTGTCTTAGGTCTTTCTTTATGTAGTGTTATGGTGTCTCTTGTCGTGATGTGTGTTTTGTCCTGTATTTTATTTTGTATTTTTAATCCCAACCCCTGTCCCCGCAGGAGGCCTTTGTCCTGTTGGTAGGCTGTCATTGTAAATAAGAATTTGTTATAACCTGACTTGCCTAGTTAAATAAAGGTTAAATTAATAAAAAGTGGGTTAGAGGGAAATAATGCACACTCTAGAATGCCCTTCAAGCCAATCAAAAACGAGTATTCAACAATGCCATGGTATACATTTTTTGGAATGTCAGTTGCGTTGACTCAACAAATCACAGCACAGATTGAAGGGTACACTTCCTGCTTATACTTCCTGGCATGGGTACACTTAAAATGGCTGCCAATCCACCCATTATGTTATCATTGACTTAAATGGAGACGCCCTGTCTATTCATTCTTATTTCTATGGGTTTTGCATAGGCGAGTGAATACCATACTGTAACGTTAGGATAGCCGGTTGGTTTGAGATTCCTGTTTAACAAGCTGTTGGACTGGTTCAAACCAGTAATGAGGATGTGGTTATGGAGAGAAGGTCGGAGAAGCAGTAGATGGACGCAATCATGGTGGAAGTAGAAGTGCTGGTTGATTCTGATGGAGAGTTGAGCAAGCTCGGCAAGAGAGTGGAAGACTGTCAACGAAAAATACAGCAAAAGTTGCTGTAAATTATGAAAATCAGTTTCTTGTTGGAGTGCGATTCATTAATAATGATGTACTGTATACTTGTTGAGATCCATTAGGTCACAAAGATGATAAAGGATGCATTGGGAAAAGTAGAATCGGAGTTTGCTCCCCTGAATGAGACGTTACCTCCCATAAATGTAACAAAAGTCAAACTTTGGAGGGGGGTCTCTAAATAATGCTAATTTAACCACTCTATTTGTTTTAAATGCAGTGGTAAATATGTTTTACAGTGGTAAATGTGAAACACCCCCACCTCCGTCATGATTTAAACCATTTATTTCAATGTGGCGCCGCAGTCCACATTGAAAGAAATGGCCTCAGCTTAGCTCCTTTACACATAGATTTTCCTTTGTACTTCCTCATTGTCGCCATTTGTTTGCATACAGCTGATGGTCGACAATATCACTAGACAACTAGCCTACAGCTAGACATCAATGTGCATCCAGTCCATTCAACAAGTAGCCTATAAGTTAATGACAGTAGGCCTATAGTTTACTCTTTCGGTCAGAAGCGTTCAATTTTGGCATAGGCCTACATTGTTGGATTTGTGTGCCCATGAGAACTGAAGACGCCAAGCATTAACTCATGAATTATGGACAACTCATGAACTAGGGCGTAAAACATGTTTGTTTTTTTTCAACTCATGTATTACACTGAATGTAGGATACCGGTTGTGCATGTGTTCATGTGTGTAAAATTGCCTTGACAAATAAATGCCGTTTTCCCACCTTTTTCATATATTTGTTTACCACTACATCACTGGCTACAGGTAGGCCTATGTGAAGTTCATGGTAATACACATTGTAGACTAGTCTAGTAAGTTGACCATGTATGTTAGGCTGACCATCACGTTTTTCCTGGGAATGTTTCAGTCCCATTTCAGGTGTCCCGACTTTTTAGGCTACAAAAAAGCTCAATTTGTCAGGAAGACGCATCAATTCATGTAGGCATAATCAATGGCAAATCGCTGAATGTCATTAGGCACATATTTTGGTGTTTTTTTAAACAGATGTCTATTTCCATTCATTAATTGGTGCGAGTTCGGATGCTGGAATTATTTTGGAGTGGACGAACATGCACAGGTAGCCTACTTTGAAATAATTTGTTTGACAATCAGATGAAAATATCCTGACTGGTTGTGTTCATGCCACATTAAAGGGCAATTCATTTTTACCGTTTAAATTACATTTTTATTATTAGACCCATAAAAAAAAATGATGCACCCAAATGTCCTGGTGTAATTCGCACTCTGAGTATCGCTGGACATTTGTTCTTAAGACATGAAGCCTCAGACTCTAGTAGTGGTGGAAGCACGTTACCTGCACAGTGTAGTGGATGGAAAAAAGGAAGAAAATCAGTCCGTTTTAATGACGTTTGATGAAGAGTATCTGCCTACACATGTAAAGATAGGATATGAGATATGACATGTCTCAAGTGTGTGTCAATGAAATCAACATGTAGTTGAAGAACGGTGTTGCAATTGTGGTGGAAATCACATAGCCAAATTCCTGGAGTGCCCTGCAAGTCTGAAGTTGCAAGGAACCCGAAATATACAACAGGTCCCCTACAGAGAGGTGTGGGAAATAGTTGAAGGAGCAAATGAAGCTGTGGAAGCTATGGCAGTGGATGACCCGCAACCGGATGTCACATAGACCTGATAGATGTAGTAAAATGTGTTGTTTTAACAGCTGAAGCAGGGAATACTGAACACAAGAAGGGGTTTGATTTGGATTGGACTGTGACCGAAGGAGCCTGTTGTTGTAATAAAATCAGCAATGGCCATGTCTTTTTTCTACAGTTTGCTACAGTAGGAACGGACATAGAATGTGTGCGAACGCCATTATACCATAGAAGATATAAAAGCTGCACAGCTATTTTCAGGTCTCTCCAGAGATGTTTGATCGGGTTCAAGCTCTGGCTGGGCCACTCAAGGACATTGTGACTTGTCCAAAAGCCACTCCTGTGTTGTCTTGGCTGTGTGCTTGGGGTCGTTGTCCTGTTGGAAGGTGAACCTTCACGCCAGTCTGAGCACTCTGGAGCAGGTTTTCATCAAGGATCTCTCTGTACTTTGCTCCGATCCTGACTAGTCTCCCAGTACCTGCTGCTGAAAAATTCAATCTTGATTTCATCAGACCAGAGAATCTTGTTTCTTTAGGTGCCTTTTGGCAAACTCCAAGCGGGCTATCATGTGCCTTTTACTGAGGAGTGGCTTCCATCTGGCCACTCTACCATTAAGGCCTGATTGGTGTAGTGCTGAGGAGATGATTGTCCTTCTGGAAGGTTCTCCCATCTCTACTGAAGAACTCTGAAGCTCTGTCAGAGTGACCATCGGGTGCTTGGTCACCTCCCTGACCAAGGCCCTTCTCCCCCGATTGCTCAGTTTGGCCAGGCAGCCAGCTCTAGGAAGAGTCTTGGTGGTTCCAAACTTCTTCCATTTAAGAATAATGGAGGCCACTGTTCTTGGGGATCATCAATGCTGCAAACATTTTTTGGTACCCTTCCCCAGATCTGTGCCGAGACACAATCAGGTCTCGGAGCTCTTATGGAGAATTCCTTCGACCTCATGGCTTGGTTTTTGGTTGAACATGCACTGTCAACTGTGGGACCTTGTATAGGCAGCAAATTATACATTTGCTAAAAAAATCAAATAAAAAATTGGTTTTGTTTTTGTCGTTATGGGGTATTGTGTGTAGATTGATGAGGAAAAAATATAATTTAATCAATTTTAGAATATGGCTGTAACATAACAAAATGTGGAAAAAGTGAAGGGGTCTGAATACTTTCCAAAAGCAATGTATATGCCGTTACCATTACACATGCCGCAATGATTTTCCATTGAACATGTTTATATACAAAAGCAAAAAAATTATGCAATGACTATTCAAATATAAATACAGTATAGGCTACATTTGAAGGATATAGAAATAAGTTTAATTTAGCTATTTGTATGCTACGGTGTGTAATTTTGCACTCGGTGACCAGTTTATTAGGTACACCACCTCGTTCACGAAATGGTTCGCTCCTGCACACAGTGAGTCACATGGCCGTGGCTTGCTATATAAATCAGGCAGACCGGCATCGAGGCATTCAGTGACTATTCGATTGAATGTAAGAATGGGCAAAACTAGTGACCTAGGAGAATGAGTGTGGTATGATTGTCGGAACCAGGCGTGCTAGTTCCAATATCTCAGAAACGGCTGGACTGCTGGGCTTTTCACGCACGACAGTGTCTCGGATTTACCGAGAATGGTGCGGAAAACAAAAATATCCAGTCAGCGGCAGTCCTCTGGGTGAAAACAGCTTGTTGATGAGAGGTCGAAGGAGGATGGCAAGAATTGCGCAAGCTAAGAGGTGTCCCACAAACGGGCAAATAACGGGGCAGTACAACAGTGGTGTGTAGAACAGCATCTCGGAATGCACAACTCGTCGGTCCTTGTCATGGATGGGCTATTGCAGCAGAAGACCACACTGGGTTCAACTTCTATCAGCTAAAAACAAGAAGAAGCGGCTCCAGTGAGCACGTGATCACCAACACTCGACAATTGAGGAGTGAAAAAAACATTGCTTGATTCGACGAATCCCGGTTCCTGTTGCGTCACGCTGATGGTAAAGTCAGGATATGGCAAAAACACCATGAGTCAATGGCCCCATCCTGCCTGGTGTCAACAGTACAGGCACATTATGTCCCTTGATACCAATTAAGCAATGTTTGAATGCCACACCTTGTAGAATCCATGCCCCAAAGAATTCAAGCTATATAATGGCGCCGGAGGAGATGGCTGCCGTTTAACGGTCTCCTAACCAATTGTACTATTGTGTGTATTTTTGTGTTATTTGTTACTTATTTTGTACATTATGTTTCTGCCACCGTCTCTTATGATCGAAAAGAGCTCCTAGATAAATCAGAACAGCGATTACTCACCCCGTAATGGAAGAAGATTTTTTCTTTAACGAGTCAGACTCAAAGGATTTACTTCAAACACCCGACAAGGCCCAAATCCCTGTGATTCGCATAAGAAAGACACAGAAATATAGGGGACTTAGGTCGGGGGTGCCTTGTAAAGATCCAACGACGAGTGAGTAATCTGCCTCAACCATCAGTACTATTAGCTAACGTACAATCATTGGATAACAAAATAGACAAACTACGATCACAAATATCCTACCAAAGGGACGCCTGAGGTAGAGTATCTCATGGTGAGCTGTATACCACACTATTTACTAAGAGAGTTTATCTATATTCTTCGTAACTATCTATTTACCACCACAAATCGATGTTTGCACAAATACCGCACTTGTCACGACCGTGTGTAGAAACGGACCAAGGCGCAGCGGATGTTGAGTTCCACATTATTTATCATAGTGAAACTTTGAACAAAACAAATAAAGAAACAACGAAACGTGACTAAGTGGTGCACATGCACCAACACAAAACAATATCCCACAAACACAGGTGGGAAAAACAGCTACTTAAATATGATCCCCAATTAGAGACAACGATTACCAGCTGCCTCTAATTGGGAATCATACAAATCACCAACATAGAAATAATAACCTAGAACCCCACATAGAAATAATAAACTAGAATACCCCCCAGTCAAAGCTCTCCCTCGTCCTCTATTTGGCAAATCTGACCATAACTCTATCATTCTGATTCCTGCTTACAAGCAAAAACTAAAGCAGGAAGCACCAGGGACTCAGTCAATAAAAAAGTGATCAGATGAAGCAGATGCTAAGCTACAGGACTGTTTTGCTAGCACAGACTGGAATATGCTACGGGATTCTTCCGATGGCATTGAGGAGTACACCATATCAGTCACTGGCTTCATCAATAAGTGCATTGATGACGTCGTCCCCACAGTGACTGTACGTACATACCCCGACCAGAAGCCATATTATACTGGCAACATCCGCACTGAGCTAAAGGGTAGCCCGGAAGCTAACCCGGAAGCTTATAAGAAATTAGTCTATGCCCTCTGACGAACCATCAAACAGGCAAAGCGTCAATACAGGACTAAGATTGAATCGTACTACACCGACTCCGACGCTCGTCGGATGTGGCAGGGCTTGTAAACTATTACAGACTACAAAGGGAAGCACAGCCATGAGCTGCCCAGTGACACAAGCCTACGGGACCAGCTAAATTACTTCTATGGCAAGCAACACTGAAGCATGCATGAGAGCACCAGCTGTACTGGACGACTATATGATCACGCTCTACGTAGCCGACGTGAGTAAGACCTTTAAACAGGTCAAAATTCACAAGGCCGCAGGGCCAGACGGATTACCAGAACTGGCAAGTATCTTCACTGACATTTTAAACCTGTCCCTGACTGAGTCTGTGACACCAACATGTTGTTTCAAGCAGACCACCATAGTCCCTGTGCCCAAGAACACTAAGGTAACCTGCCTAAATAACTACCGACCTGTAGCACTCACGTCTGTAGCCATGAATTGCTTTGAAAGGCTGGTCATGGCTCACTTCTACAACATTATCCCAGAAACCCTAGACAACACTCCAATTTGCATACCGCTTGAGGATGCTATTCATTGACTACAGCTTAGTGTTCAACACCATAGTGCCCACAAAGCTCATCACTAAGCTAAGGACCCTGGGACTAAACACCTCCCTCTGCAACTGGATCCTGGACTTCCTGACGGGCCTCCCCCAGGTGGTAAGGGTAGGTAACAACACATCCACCACGCTGATCCTCAACACGGGGGCCCCTCAGGGGTGTGTGCTCAGTCCCCTCCTGTACTCCCTGTTCACTCATGACTGCATGGCCAGGCACGACTCTAATACCATCATTAAGTTTGCCGACGACAACAGTGATAGGCCTGATCACCGACAACGATGAGACAGCCTATAGGGAGGAGGCCAGAGACCTGGCTGTGTGATGCCAGAACAACAATCTTTCCCTCAAAGTGATCAAGACTAAGGAGATGATTGTGGACTACAGGAAAAGGAGGACCGAACACGCCCCCATTCTCATCGACGGGGCTGTATTGGAGCAGGTTGAGAGCTTCAGTTACTTGGTGTCAACGTCAGCAACAAACTATCCTGGTCCAAACACACCAAGACAGTCATGAAGAGGGCACGACAACGCCTGTTCCCCCTCAGGAGACTGAAAAGATTTGGCATGGGTCCTCAGATCCTCAAAAAGTTCTACAGCTGCACCTGAGCATGGTTGACTGGTTGCATCACTGCCTGGTATGGCAACTGCTCAGCATGTGACCGCAAGGCGCTACAGAGAGTAGTGTTTAAGGTCCCAATGCAGAGTGCCAATGCATCACACCTAAAAGTGAGAAAATAACTATTGCTCAACTGAAAAACGAATGAAAATAAAGTTGTGTGATGATTCATAAGGATTAATCTTATAAGCAATCGTAAGTGCATTTATAAATGGTTTATAACTGGAGGTAGATATTGTCTCATTATCTGGCTAACACTTGACCAGTTATTGCACTATTATGACCAATGCAATAACAGTTTATTAATGGATTTACAAATTATTAAATAATCGTTAATATCATTATAACCCCTTTATAAACCCTTTACAAATGCAACCTTATTGTAAAGTGTTACCCATATGGTAAACAATCCCTTGAAAATGGCATGTAGTTGTCAATGATTTTAGCGGAGCTGGGGTTTTCCTTGCCCCCCAGCAGCCAAATCTAACGTATTGTGACGTTTTATTGAAAACGATATATTCCGCCTGTGGCTGCGGTTGTGTGAAATATGTTAAAGGAGCATACTTCCTGTAGAATCTGTCCATTCATTATCCTCTCCTGCCTTATCTGTATCTCATATTCTGTCTGTGCCGACCGCGTTGCTAGGGTCCGGAGGGTGTGGTGTGGTTAGTTACCAACAGACAGAGTTGGCTTTGTTTGGTGTGTGTGTGTGTGTGTGTGTGTGTGTGTGTGTGTGTGTGTGTGTGTGTGTGTGTGTGTGTGTGTGTGTGTGTGTGTGTGTGTGTGTGTGTGTGTGTTACTGCGCGCGTGCACACCTTTGACAGCGCCCTCAGAAGGACGGTTGACAGTCATTGTGAATCCTGGGAGAAATTAAACCTGCTACTTGTGCGACCTTATTAAAGGAGTGGCTAATTTAAAGCTGCATCATTAGACAATGCTGAATGACGCACTAAAGCACACACACAGAGAGAAAGCGAGAGAGAAAGAGAGAGAGAGAGAAAGCGCGAGAGAGAGAGAGAGAGAGAGAGAGAGAGAGAGAGAGAGAGAGAGAGAGAGAGAGAGAGAGAGAGAGAGAGAGATTCACTGGCATGTCAGGTCAGGTTCACTTCACAGTGGTTTCATGTTTTAAGACATTACTGGAACACACCTTTGTCTAATGAATCACTTCGTAAAAAGGATACACTGTATAATACACTTCACCCATGAGAGTCAATAGACTACATCAGTAGTGTGGCACACCTCCTACACAGCGTATTTATCATGAAAATCCCATTCGTCACAGAAACACTACATGACCAAAACTACGTGGACATCTGCTCGTCGAACATCTCCTTCCAAAATCATGGGCATAAATATGGAGGTGGTCCCCCCTTTGCTGCTATAACAGCCTCCACTTTCTGGGAAGGCTATCCACTAGATGTTGGAACTTTGCTGTGGGGAATTGCTTCCATTCAGCCACAAGAGCATTAGTGAGGTCTATTAGGCCTGGCTCTATTAGGCCTGGCTCACAGTCAGCATTCCAATTCATCCCAAAAGGTGTTCGATGGGGTTGAGGTCAGGGCTCTGTGCAGGCCAGTCAAATTCTTCCACACCAATCTCGACAAACCATTTCTGTATGGACTTCGTTTTGTGAACAGGGGCATTGCCATGCTGAAACAAGAAAGGGCCTTCCAAGCTGTTGCCACAAAGTTGGAAGCACAGAATAATCTAGAATGTCATTGCAGGCTTAACATTAAGATTTCCCTTCACTGGAACTAAGGGGCCAAGAGCGAACCATGAAAAACAGCCCCAGACCATTATTCATCCTCCACCAAACTTTACATTTGGCACTATGCATTGGGGCAGGTAGCATTCTCTTGGCATCCGCCAAACCCAGATTCGACCGTCGGACTGCCAGATGGTGAAGCGTGATTTTTTACTCCAGAGAACGCGTTTCCAATGCTACAGAGTCCAATGGTCGGCAAGCTTTACACCACTCCAGCCGATGCTTGGCATTGCGCACGGTGATCTTAGGTTTGTGTGCTGCTCGGGCATGGAAACCCATGTCATGAAGCTCCCGACGAACAGTTCTTGTGCTGACGTTGCTTCCAGAGGCAGTTTGGAAATCAGAAGATTTCGTTATTGCTCCTACACACTCCTAGTACACACTCCTAGCAACGTTGTTGCTCCTACACATTTCCAATTCACAATAACATCACTTACAGTTGACCGGGGCAGCTCTAGCAGAGCAGAAATTTGACAAACTGACTTGTTGGAAAGGTTGCATCTTATAAGGGTGCTTTCAGTAAGGCCATTCTACTGCCAATGTGTGTCTATGGAGATTGCATGGCTGTGTGCTCGATTTTATACACCTGTCAACTACGGGTGTGCCTGAAATAGCAGAATCCACTCATTTTAAGGGGTGTCCACATACTTTTGCATATAGAGTGTATGTGTTTGTGTTTCTCCGTGCTACGTCTGCTGCCATGGTGAATGTGTTTACGCGGACGGTCTCTACCTCCCGTCACCTCACCACCTCCCTGAGACACACCTGTGTGAAAACTGAACAGGTTGTTCGACATACCGCGTGCACCTCTGCCCAGTGCGCAGGTGAGAAGGAGAACAACACAGAAACTTTAAACATTACGCGCAAACACACCTTTTTTTTTATTGTATTTTCTATTACCTATATAATTAGTAACACTGCATTGTTAGGAGAGCTCTTAAGAAATGATTTCACTGTACTGTTTTACACATGTTATCAAAATGTTTTGCATGTCAGCAATCAAGTTTTCAAAATATATAACTTTCAAAATACAGAAACATCATATGATGGAAAATGCATCATACCGGCTGTATTTCGAAAGTGATTTATTTTGAAAACTTGATTGCTGACATGCAAAACATTTTGGGACTTTATCAAATGGACTAATATGTCAACATTGGACTAATGACACAAATACCAAAAGATAGTTTTGGGGTGGAATTTCCCTTTAAGGCAGTGCAAGGCAGAACTGAGTCAGACTTGTGTCACATAATCGCTCTCTTTACAGAGACATAACTCATTCACTGTCAGCCCTGAGATAGATAGATCGATCGATCGATAGATAGATGATAGAAAGAGTTGAAGTCGGAAGTTTAAATACACTAAGGTTGGAGTCATTAAAACACGTTTTTCAACCACTCCACAAATGTATTGTTAACAAACTATAGTTTTGGAAAGTCAGATAGGACATATACTTTGAGCATGACACAAGTCATTTTTCCAACAATTGTTTACAGACAGATTATTTCACTTATAATTCACTGTATCACAATTCCAGTGGGTCAGAAGTTTACATACACTAAGTTGACTGTGGCTTTCAACAGCTTGGAAAATTCCAGAAAATGATGTCATGGCTTTAATAGCTTCTGATTGGCAATTGACGTCATTTGAGTCAATTGGAGGTGTACCTGCGGATGTATTTCAAGGCCTACTGTCAAACTCAGTGCCTCGTTGCTTGACATCATGGGAAAATCAAAATAAATCAGTCAAGACCTCAGAAAGAAAATTGTAGACCCCCACAAGTCTGGTTCATACTTGGGAGCAAAGTACCACGTTCATCTGTACAAACAATAGTACGCAAGTATAAACACCATGGGACCACACAGCCATCATACCGCTCAGGAAGCAGACGCGTTCTGTCTCCTAGAGATGAACCTAATTTGCTGCGAAAAGTGCAAATCAATCTCAGAACAACAACAAAGGACTTGTGAAGATGCTGGAGGAAACAGGTACAAAAGTATCTGTATCCACAGTAAAACGAGTCCTATATCGACATAACCTGAAAGGCCGCTTAGCAAGGAAGAAGCCACTGCTCCAAAACCGCCATAAAAAAGACAGACTACAGTTTGCAACTGCACATGGGGACAAAGGTCATACTTTTTGGAGAAATGTCCTCTGGTCTTATGAAACAAAAATAGAACTGTTTGGCCATAAGTGCCATTGTTATGTTTGGAGGAAAAAGGGGGATGCTTGCAAGCCGAAGAACACCATCCCAACCGTGAAGCACGGGGGTGGCAGCATCATGTGGTGGGGGTGGTTTGCTGCAGGAGGGCCTGGTGCACTTCACAAAATAGATGGCATCATGAGGTAGGAAAATGATGTGGATATATTGAAGTAACATCTCAAGACATCAGTCAGGAAGTTAAAGCTTGGTCGCAAATGGGTCTTCCAAATGGGCAATGACCCCAAGCATACTTCCAAAGTTGTGGCAAAATGGCAAAAAAGAACTGAAAAACCGTGTGCGAGCAAGGAGGCCTACAAACCTGACTCAGTTACACCAGCTCTGTCAGGAGGAATGGGCCAAAATTCACTCAAGTTATTGTGGGAAGCTTGTCGAAGGCTACCCGAAACATTTGACCCAAGTTAAACAATTCAAAGGCAATGTTACCAAATACTAATTGAGTGTATGTTAACTTCTGACCCACTGGGAATGTGATGAAAGAAAAAGAAAGCTGAAATAAATCTGAAATAAATAAATTCTCTATACTATTATTCTGACATTTCACATTCTTAAAATAAAGTGGTGATCCTAACTGACCTAAGACAGGGAATTTTTACTAAGATTAAATGTCAGGAATTGTGAAAAACTGAGTTTAAATGTATTTGGCTAAGGTGTATGTAAACTTCCAACTTCAACTGTGCATAGATACACATTCACCCCAGTCACACACGCACGCACGCACACACACACACACACACACACACACTTGCACACCCAAGGAAGTATCTATGCAAAGTCTAGTTAGGAGAAAGGCGAGTCTCTCACACTGTTCAAAGGTTAGTCTCATAATGATCCAGTCACAGATCAGTCATAGACAAAAAAATGAATTTTCAATGGTCAATAGACAAAAATTGAATTATTATATTGTCATCGGTATGTAAATATGTGTAGTCTGTGTATCATATGTAGCAGCACTTACTTGACATCGACTCTAGTGGATGTGTCTTGGAGGTCTCCTGGGCGAAAGAGCTGTGCCTCTTTTAGTCTGAGGAAGGCTATAACATTGTCCTGTAGAGAGACAGACAGCCAGGGACTGTGAGACTGATAGGTAGAGAGGTGTGTCCACCTTCAGTCACCGTCAATAATCACTCAGGAATTCTCTGGCAGATGTGACACGCAACAGTTTGACACTTCACTGCTGCATCCAAAGTTCATACCACCGGGAAGAACTGAGAAAGGGGCAGGTAGGAGCGTGTGTGCGTAGCAAATAGAGAGTGACAATGCAGAACACACAAACACAGGTAGGCAGGGGCTAGGCAGCAGCGAATTAACAGCTCCAAAACTACCTGTGGGAGTGTGTGGGCCAGTCAAAGGGGCAGGGTTTTTGGAACTAAGAAGAATGACATCAGAGCTATATACTAGTCCCACCCCCCACCAGCCCCAGTCATGCAAAGCAGAGCTGCCACCTAGTGAGTGTCGTCTACAACCTGTAACACACTTTCTCTCACACGTCTCTCCCTCTCCTCCCATGCTGTAGAATAGCTGTGGAATCTCAGGGGTGGAGGATTATTTTGGAAACATGCGGTTGCCATGTAACAAGAGGTCAGGTGACTGAAACTAACAGGCAAATAGGATGAAATGTCAGGAATTGGGAAAAACTGAGTTTAAATGTATTTGGCTAAGGTGTATGTGAACTTCCGGCTTCAACTCTATATCTACTCAATCAATATTAGTGTAAGGCTGTAACGTAACAGAATGTGGAATAAGTCAAGGGGTCTGAATACTTTCCGAAGGCACTGTTTGTGACAAATATTTGAAGTATATTTTTTTAAGCTGTCAGTATTTTATGTTTTTGAAAGTATTTGAGCTGAACTTGATTTAGCTTGGCGTTTCGACTTCTGGGCCTATTCCATTGGCTTCAAACGAAATGAAGTGCTTGAAAGTATTAAAAATAGGTCTTTGACCCAGCTCTGCTTTGAATATGAAGGATGCGAATGGCACTCACCAGTCCAGCAATCGGTGTGGAGAGTCTGTTCACCCTCTTGATGATGCCTGGTTTGATCCTGTTGATCAGACTGGATGCAGAGAACGAGAGAGAGAGAAAGGAATAGTAAGAGAGTGGTCATCGGTTGCTTGCTTGGTTCTGATTAGCGGGGTTGAGGAACACAAACAGTCACAATTGTCTGTGTGTGCTGCGTGCGTTTACGATTTCCTTTCAAATTGTGGCCACCTGGCTCCAATTTACTAAATGGCCACGGCGCTACAAGGGAAACAGGCTGAGTTTGCGTCCCAAATGGCCCCCTATTCCCTATATATTGGCCTATAGGGCTCTGGTCAAAATAAGTGCCCTATGTAGGAAATGGGATGCCATTTGAGAAACAGGCCGGGTCTCTAATGCAGAAAACCTGCAAACATGCCCAGCTCTCTTGAAACAACCCATTTCACTACAACACCCACCTCTCACTTAGACTGGTCCCAGATCTGTTTGTCCTGTAGCTAACTTCTATGGTCATTGCCATGGCAATACAGCATCTGGGACCAGGCTACCTTTCACTCTCGCTCTCCCTCTCTTCTAGAAAACAGTGTAAACTCCTATGGTGACATCATGGGGTATTACAGTGTAATCAGAGGCTTAACTTTTGGTAACTAAGGCCTGTTCACCCTTATATAATAAGCAGGTGTGGCCAGAGAGCAATGCTCCTACAGTAGCAATAGGTTAGGACCACACCGAATGTGCTATGGCAGTTTCTTTTAACTCCTACTGAATTATTTGGGTATCAAGAGCTGCCTTAATTCAAATGGAATAATGTAGTTGAACATAAGACAAAACATGAACAGCAACTGCAACTGCACAATCAAATGGGCAGACAATAGTTTTGGCAAGTCGGTTAGGACATCTACTTTGTGCATGACACAAGTCAACATGGTGTAAGGGCACAGTGGGGAGGAAGTGATAAACACATTCCATCCCTTCCTGCAGATTACCGCCATGTATCCAGCTCCTTGGGTTGGACATGAGGGGAGAAGAGGAGAGGGAGAACAGAAGAGGGAGGCGGGGGGCTGAGAGGTAAGGTGGGGAGGGTAGAGAGGGAGGAGAGGGAAGGGGAGGAGAGGGAAGAGAGGAGAGAAGAAAGGAGAGGAAATGCAGTGTTCAGAGTCAGAGTCATTTAACTTCCAGTCAATTCAGGAAGTACACTGAAATTACAATTACAATTCTCTTCAATGCTTTTCAATGTGGAACATTAGGAATTTGAATTTTATTTCCTTTCTACATTGAAATGGAATTGACCCCAAACCTGATTCGTTTTTTTATTTGATCTTTCTCACTTTATAATTTTATGGGAAGGACTTTTTTTGCATGAAATGTGTAAACTTTTTTTAAGAACAGAGGAGAGGAGCCGAGAGACGAGAAAAGCTGGCCGACACGGAGGTTCCAACTTTAATGTTAAGTTTTGCTCTTACTAATGATCTAGGAGAGTGTGAAACACTGACCTCTGTGATCAGGTCATTGTAAATGAGAAATTGAAACACGGAGAAACAATCCATCTAGGAAAATGGTTGTTAAACATAGAAGTGTGATGGTGTAATGAGTTTGATAAGATGTATATGATCAAGTATCACCATTTTTGACGCCTTGTTGTGCCATTGCTGATTAAGCCAACAATGGTTTGATAGTTCACGGCTTCATCAGTCAGTAAACATAACTACTACACAATGCAGTTCTCACATAATACATGGGTTATTTTGGTTTGGAGTATAACACTGTAGCCCGGTCCCTGATGCGTTTGTGCTGTCTTGCCAACGCCTGAGGTTACTGTAATGCAAAACATGACAAGCACCATAGGAGTTGACTATAAAGCACAATCAGATCTGGGACCAGGCTAATAGTACTGAAGTCTACTTCCATAGAAATTGAGAAAACATTGAGAAGTGCCTGACTGACTACGTGTCTGCCATTCTCCTGAGGGTGGTAAAAAGTAGAGTCAGGTTGAGATCAGCAGAATGAGGGTCTGTCTGTCTGTGCTTGAGAGTGAACCGCCCAAGTGGTCAGGGAGATTTAGCAACGGCCTGTGGTAATTACAGCCCTCTTCTGAGTCACTGAAACAACACCAGGGTGTAAGGGCACAGCAATAGAAAACACACACACACACACACACACACACACACACACACACACACACACACACACACACACACACACACACACACACACACACACACACACACACACAGAAGATGCACGCATGCACACAACCTTTTCATAACGTTACACTAACATCTCCTTCCACATGAGTTAAGTGTTCTCAAATTCATCAAGGTTAAACCAGGACTGCTTTGCTTTCCACTGTGGTTTCAGCTACAGCGATCCCAATTACTCCACAGCCTATCACCCCACCCCTTTCATTAAAGAAAACAAGATGGCACCCAGCCCGCTCCATCCTAAACACATTTGTCTCACAGGCAAAACCATCCTCCTTTAAAATACATTACAAGACATCATAGCAAAACAAGACGGGACAGGGAACTAAATGATCTTTGTGGGGTTCTACTAGTAACATTCTGCTCTGGGAAATCTAAGTAACAAGACATCATAGAAAAACAAGACGGGACAGGGAACTAAATTATCTTTGTGGGGTTCTACTAGTAACATTCTGCTCTGGGAAATCTAAGTAACAAGACATCATAGAAAAACAAGACGGGACAGGGAACTAAATTATCTTTGTGGGGTTCTACTAGTAACATTCTGCTCTGGGAAATCTAACTAACAAGACATCATAGCAAAACAAGACGGGACAGAGCAGAATATGACATTCAAACATTAACAATAGAACCTTTGGTTTGGTATCTTACATGTAAGTCAAAAGGTGGTTTAACACATTCTATAGTTAATTTGGCACTGGGAAATCTCAGTAACACTACTTCACATGGAAGAAGTAGAGTTCTAGGGGAGGGGCAGAGAGGGAGGAGAGAGACCTGGGATAAGCAGGAGTACTTACTCACACAACCAAACTCCGTTTTCCAGTGCAGATCGGAAGTTGTCGCTCCAAAATGTTTTCTTGGTTACTCCCTGTAAATGGGATGAGAAGACGGATACAGAGAGAAAGGGAGAGAGAGACTTAGTTAACCTAGAGAAGAAAGTTAGGATGTAGACAACAGTAGGAGGAAGAAGGTCTGTGTTGTTCTTTCCTTCTCAGTCTCCTCCACTAAATTCCTGCAGAGTGAAAGTTCAGTTCAGGGTCTGAGTCAGTGAGTAACTTAGTGTGTTTTCTCCTATAAAAAGGACCCCCGTAAACAGAAAAGGGGAGTGCTATAAACTGTTCTGGAGCCAGCCAGGCAGACCACAGGGACTACACGCTAGCATCTAGAGTGAAGAGGAAGACACACACAATGTTACAGCCTCTTGCCTTTCCCATGATCTTAAACCACTGCTGCAGGAACACAGAGCAAGAGAAACAGGCCATTGTTGTGGTCAAAACACACAGACTGGAACACACATAGGGTTGCACATTTTGGGGAATATTCAGAGGTGGAAACTTTCCGTGGGAATTAACGGAATATATGGGAAATAACGGAAATATATGCAAAACAATATTAATACCATTTAAATGTAGATGTTTATTGCATTGGATATATCTACCATATCATATGGAGACAGACACATAAACCTTTTACCTTATCATAAGTAGACAGAATTGCAAATGATTAAATTAAAAATGAATAAATATTTAGTTACGAATTGAACTTTAATTAAATGAGTTGGGATGATTTCATTGAACATCAAAAGGGAATATTGAATGATCCCCAATGATCCATCGTATCTCCCAAAAACATTTTCGACATACATCCGTAAAAAGCTTTGGTTGTCTTCCTCTCAGGCTTCCATGTCTTCTCCCTGGACCTCCTCAATGTCCACCTCTTGAACATCACACTCTGAGGCCTCATCTTCACTGTCCCCTTTCAACCTTGTTGAGAATGGCTTGTTAGTCGGGCTCAAAAAACCTCAAATTTGCCCGGATGGAAGCCACTTTTTCAACCCTTGTATTGGTCAGCCTGTTGCATGCTTTGGTGTATGTTCCCAAACAAGGACCAGTTGCGCTCTGAGGCTGCTGATGTTGGTGGGATTTGGAAGATGATGGAGGCAACAGGGGAAAGAGCCTCAGATCCACAAAGTCCCTTCCACCAGGTGGCTGATGAGATATGTTGGCACGACTGCCATATTGCATTTCCTTCCCAAAGCCCTTGCTTGGAAGTGTACTTTGCCAGACCGCCCAGACTGATCCTCTTGATGGGGCTGTCCATATCGGCAGACTGTGATATGGCCATTTCTTGGAGAGACTCCTTCCCCTCCAGGGGACTGTCAAACATGATGACAACACCACCCCAACGGGTGTTGCTGGGCAGCTTCAATGTGGTGCTCTTATTCTTCTCACTTTGCTTGGTGAGGTATATTGCTGCTATAACTTGATCACACTTCACATATCTAACCATTTTCTTGGCTCTCTTGTAGGATGTATCCATTGTTTTCAGTGCCATGATGTGCTTGAGGAGTAGATTCAATGCATGAGCAGCACAGCCAATGGGTGTGATGTGAGGGTAGGACTCCTCGACTTTAGACCAAGCAGCCTTCAAGTTTGCAGAATTGTCTGTCACCAGTGCAAATACCTTCTGTGGTCCAAGGTCATTGATGACTGCCTTCAGCTCATCTGCAATGTAGAGACCGGTGTGTCTGTTGTCCGTTGTGTCTGTGCTCTTGTAGAATACTGGTTGAGAGGTGGAGATGTAGTTAATTATTCCTTGCCCACGAACATTCGACCACCCATCAGAGATGATTGCTATACAGTCTGCTTTCTCTATGATTTGCGTGACCTTCACTTAAACTCTCTTGAACTGCATCCAGCAAATTAGTAGATAAAGCATGTCTGGTTGGAGGGGTGTATGATGGGTGAAGAACATTCAGAAATCTCTTCCAATACACATTGCCTGTGAGCATCAGAGGTGACCCAGTTGCATACACAGCTCGAGCAAGACATTCATCAGCATTTCTCTGACTACGTTCCTCCATTGAGTCAAAAAAACTTCATAATGAACGACGCAGAAGTTGTGTTCCACAACGCAATAGCATTGCATTCTTTTCCAGAGAATGCAGAGCCCAGAGTTGATTATGTGTTCATTTGCCAGTATAAATGTGTTCAACATCCACTGAAGTAGCTAGCAAGTTACCAAATAAACAGACTTGGTAGTTTAGCTAGCCAAACCATCAGTCCTAGCTTGCTATTATGAAAATCGAATTCAACAATGCCAACAATCTTTTCAATTCGACTTTTGCTTTCAAAAGCAGCTCGAGCATAGAACATGTGAGAATAACTATAGCCATTTAATTCTACCATGCGGATATACTGTGAGTTATCGGGAAATAATGCACACTCTAGAATGCCCTTCAAGCCAATCAGATACGAGTATTCAACAATGCCATGGGCTGCACTCCAAACATGTAAAAGTCACACCCTCTCCCCTCAAATTAACCTGTCTGGGAACGGGGTTCCCTCGCCAACAGCCAATGAAATTGCAGGGCGCCAAATTCAATCAACAGAAATCTCAAAATTCAAATTTCTCAAACATACAAGTATTAGACACCATTTTAAAGATAAACTTCTCGTTAATCGAAACACAGTGTCCGATTTCAAAAAGGCTTTTCGGCGAAAGCAGAACATATCATTATGTTAGGTCAGCAACTAGTCACAGAAAGCATACAGCGATTTTCCAACCAGAGGGGAGTCATAAAAAGCAGAAATAGAGATAAAATGAATCACTAACCTTTGATATTCTTCATCAGATGACACTCCCGGGACAACATGTTACACAATACATGTATGTTTTGTTCGATCAAGTTTATATTTATATCCAAAAACCTCCTTTTCGTTCACGTGTTTAGCCCTGTAATCCAAATTCATTACAGTCCGTTACAGTCCATAGAAACATGTCAAACGAAGTATAGAATTAATATTTAGGATGTTTTTATCATAAATCATCAATAATGTTCCAACCAGAGAATTCCTTTGTCTTCAGAAATGCAATGGAACTCAAGCTAACTCTCACGTGAACGCGCATGGTCAGCTCATGTCACTCTGGGAGAGACCTTACTCAATCCCCTCTCCTTCGCCCCCACTTCACAGAAGAAGCATCAAACAAGGTTCTACAGACTGTTGACATCTAGTGGAAGCCTTAGGAAGTGCAATATTACCCCATAGACACTGTGTATTCGATAGGCCAAGAGTTGAAAAACTACAAACCTCAGATTTCCCACTTCCTAGTTGGATTTTTCTCAGGTTTTTGCCTGCCATATGAGTTCTGTTATACTCACAGACATCATTCAAACAGTTTTAGAAACTTCAGAGTGTTTCCTATCCAAATATACTAATAATATGCACATATTAGCAACTGGGACTGAGTAGCAGGCAGTTTACTCTGGGCACGCTTTTCATCCAAACGTGAAAATGCTGCCCCCTAGCCCAAACAGGTTTTAAGTGGACACTTCTGATGACGTATCATGACGTATGATGAGTTGACACTTGCAGGGCAACTGCAACATAGGGACCACTGGATGATCCACTGCGGTCAAGTTTCGGCTTCCTGGCAGAGGCAACCAGATTTTTGGATAAAATGTCCTGGTACTGGGTAAAGAGACCTTAACAAGGGCCCCAGAATCAGTGGAAGCAAAATATCCCCATAACATCAGAGATCCACCATATTTTACAGTAGATATGGGGTTCTTTTCTGCCTATGCATTCTCATTTCGACACCAAACCCACCACTGGTGTGCGTGGCCAAAGAGCTTAATTTTCATGTCATCTGACCAAAGCAACGGTTCCAATCCTAGTGCCAATGCCGTTTAGCAAACTCCAGACGTTTATATTTGTTGGATGACATGACAGTAGAGTGGTCAAGAGAAAACACACACACAGACAAACAGACACACAGAGTTATGGTATCAGGAAGGTATGAACATAGCACCCAACCCTAGCACGCACACACACATAGGGCTGCACACATAGGGCTGGTACTAGAGGTCAACCGATTATGATTTTTCAACGCCGTTACCGATTATTTGAGGACCAAATAAAGCCGATACCGATTAATCGGCCGATTTTTATATCTATATTTGTAATAATGACAATTACAACAATACTGAATGAACACTTTTATTTTAACTTAATATAATACATAAATAAATCAAATCTATTTAGTCTCAAATAAATAATGAAACATGTTCAATTTGGTTTAAATAATACAAAAACACAGTGTTGGAGAAGAAAGTAAAAGTGCAATATGTGCCATGTAAAAAAGCTAACGTTTAAGTTCCTTGCTCAGAACATGAGAACATATGAAAGCTGGTGGTTCAATATTTCCAGTTCTTCAATATTCCCAGTTAAGAGGTTTTAGGTTGTAGTTATTATAGGAATTATGACGCGCCGACTAATTCTCTCTTTACCATTTGTATTTCATATACCTTTGACTATTGGATGTTCTTATAGGCACTTTATTATTGCCAGCCACATCTCGGGAATTGACAGGCTTAAAGTCATAAACAGAGCTGTGCTTCAAGCATTGCTGAAACCTGCTGGCAAAATGCAGTAAAGTGCTGTTTGAATGAATGGTTACGAGCCTGCTGCTGACTACCACCGCTCAGTCAAACTGCTCCATAAAATATCAAGCCATAGACTTAATTATAATAAACACACAGAAATACAAGCCTTTGGTCATTTATATGGTCAAATCCGGAAACTATCATTTCGAAAACAAAATGTTTATTCTTTCAGTGAAATACAGAACCGTTCAGTATTTTATCGAACAGGTGGCAACCCTAAGTTGCTCTAAATATTGCTGCTACATTGCACAACCTTCAATGTTATGTCATAATTATGTAACATTCCGGCTAATTAATTACAGTCTTCACACAGTTCGCAACAAGCCAGGCGGCCCAAACTATTGCATATACCCTGACTCTGCTTGCACTGAACGAAAGAGAAGTGACACAATTTCCCTTGTTAATATTGCCTGCTAACATGAATTTCTTTTAACTAAATATGCAGGTTTAAAACAATATACTTCTGTGCATTGATTTTAAGAAAGGCATTGATGTTTGTGGTTAGGTACATTTGTAAAATGATTGTGCTTTTGTTAAATAAAATCACCCGTTTGGCGAAGTTGAAGTAGGCTGTGATTCGATGATAAATTAACAGGCAACGCATTGATTATACGCAATGCAGGACAAGCTAGTTAACCTAGTAATATCATCAACCATGTGTAGTTAACTAGTGATTATGTGAAGATTGATTGTTTTTTATAAGATAAGTTTAATGCTAGCTAGCAACTTACTTTGGCTCCTTGCAGCCACAAGGTCATTTTGACACTGCACTCGCGTAACAGGTGGTCAGCCTGCCACCAGTTTCCTTGTGGATTCCTCACAAGTCATGACCGCAGTCAAATTCCATGTGACCATTTAGTCACGGTAACTAGGCTTCTCCAACACTGCACTCTGATGCTGCTGATGGTCATTAGTAGCCTATCAGACTTGCTAACTGACTGTCGCTAATGGCCTGGTACTAAGCAATCTATTCTCTCTCTAATCACTCTGACAGCAATGCAAATGCAATCGAAAATCAAATCAAACACTTCATGAGAGCCCATGAACTCATATTGAGCAACATTTCTATAGGCTAATGCAATTCTGTGAGAAAATAAAGTTGAGATGGCCTCTAAAAATAGGTTAAATAAAGGTTAAATAAAATTGTTTAAATAGAAGGATCCCATCAGATCCCATAGGCTAGGCCTACTATACTTATTTCTCAACTTACCTAATATTAAGCACATTGCTTTGCTTTTCATGCCAGACTACCTGGCTGGCATGAAAATTAACCACTGGTAAAGCATCCTTCATACTTCGCTACTTAAGTGCATAGATGACATGTATTTTCTCCCCTGTTCCGACAGGTGCATGATAATGGTCCATTCTAAATTTAAAAAAACAAATTTCACACATATTTAGTATATGTAAAGACAAGATTAAATCAAGAATAGTCTGATGGGTGACAATAGTATCACTAGTGAATGATGCCCAGCATGTGCAGTAAGGCAAGAAACAGCACCTTTTTTTGCGACTTTTTCAAAATCAGTCACACACATGCAGCCTTACCCATAGGCCTATGTGTTATATGGTTTGCGTCAAAAATAAAATGGCCAAATAACTCCAAACGTAGCTTATAGGCTTAGGACCTATAGGAACACGGTTAGAGAGCACATAGCCTACAGAGCCAAGTGCAACGTGTGTTCTTATAAGCCCAGTCATTGGGAAAGCGTATGTGAAAACAGAGTTTTGACTGGCCACTATTTCAAAGAGGATCCCAGCTTTTTCGTGCTGTTATATTTATTGCTCAATTCTTCAAATTAAAGCACATTACACTGCTGTACAACCTGGCATGCAAAAGTGGCCCGTGAGTTTCAAGTTTGGGGAAGCTAATTTCCACCACACAAATGTACCCTTTCTAATAAAGCGTTCCATGCATCATTGCATTTGCAGACTTGTGTAAGATAGCCTACTATTCATAATGTGATGAGTAGATTGGAGAGTCATAATTTAGGATAATAATATAACTCAATCACTGTTCGCAAAAAAAAGACAGAGTAGATCTAGGCTGTATCAGATAATAATGTTTCTTCTTTCTTTGCATGGGAAAAAATGCAGCCTTTTATAAACACATTTCATGCAATTCTACTACACTTTATATGACTGGTGACATTATCAGACTCTTTTTTTAATAGGACAAATTACAGGGTCTTACTCTGTCTTACTCTGCGGACAATGACAACAGGTCAATAAAAACGACCTTGTCCATATAACAGGCCTACGAGAAGGGGAGATACAGAAATTGACATTCATCTAAACAGGAGGAGGAAACTGTCAAAAAACGTACTTTTATGTAGCACTGACCCAACAACGATAGTGAAAATGTGCAGTGTGCACTGGTGCCAATAAAATAGGCTATACTGTTGTTCGCTCAATTAAATTGAGAATTTTGATAACTAAAAGACAGATAGATGTCTTTTCATGATCTTCTCTACAGAAACAAGCATTTGCTTTCCTAACGTTTTTCCTGCGGTTGTATTTTGAAATATTGTGATATGCCTGGCTTTTGCCAGTAATCTGCCCAATTTGTGCATGTTGCCTTTCCTTCCGACTGTAGGCAATACGATTTAAAACAATCCACCATTATTATTATTTTTAAAGAAGCTGGTGATCCCTGTGGCCAAATCATGCTTTAGTAGTCAATTTAGAATTATTTTATTTATTTCTGTATGGACAGGAGTAGGCTAATTAGGCGATATCATTTTGGCAATTCAATTTACTTTAAGAAAAGCTTAGCTTCCCCTACCCTTATGGACGAGCTGCCTATGCTTGCATATTAAAAACAACCGCATGTAACCTCCATTCACTATTCGAGTGCAGGCTATGGATTACTTTTTTTGTGTGTGCCATTCTAAATACAAAATAATTCCACCCATAGGCTATATGTAAAGACCAGATTAAATTAAGAATAGTCTGATGGGTGAAAATATTATCAAGTGCTTGTCCAATTGTGAATAAGAGACTGATGAAGTGTGTGCAGCTTGCGCAAAAAAAAGCAGAGCTCATGCCTTTCATGTAACTTTTTTCAAATCATTATTAGTCACATCATGCAACCTTAGAATGTATAAAAAATCGAAACATATAGCCTAACGTTTGTATCACAACTAAAGTTACATAAATAACTCTAAACTATGCATATAGGAGGACCTGTTTCTTTGTTAACTACTCAAAACAGAATAGTGTGCCCTCTCCCTCGGAAATCGATTGGAGAAAATATTATTTCGATTTTATTCAGCTATGTTCAATTATATTCTTCATATTATAAAATAATGCCACGAAATTCTAAACAAATCTTGCCTGCTAAATGAACTACAGTGGCAAGAAAAAGTATGTGAACCCTTTGGAATTACCTGGATTTCTGCATAAATTGGTTATCAAATTTGATCTGATCTAAGTCACAACAATAGACAAACATAGTGTGCTTAAACTAATAACACACAAAGTATTGCATTTTTCTTGTCTATACTGAATACATCATTTAAATACATCATCTTGCAAAATGTCTTGATAAACTTAGGAATTCATTTTTCCATCAATGATACAAGCTGTCCGGGCCCTGAGGCAGCAAAGCAGCTCCAAACCATGATGCTCCCTTCACGATACATTACAGTTGGGATGAGGTTTTGATGTTGGTGTGCTGTGCCTTTTTTTCTCCACACATAGTGTTGTGTGTTCCTTCCAAACAACTCAACTGTAGTTTCATCTGTTCACAGAATATTTTGCCAGTAGCGCTGTGGAACATCCAAGTGCACTTTTGCAAACTTCAGATGTGCATAAATGTTGTTTTTTTGACAGCAGTGGCTTCTTCCGTGGTGTCCTCCCATGAACACCATTCTTGTTTAGTGTTTTCCGTAACGTAGACTCGTCAACAGGGATGTTAGCATGTTCCAGAGATTTCACTCTAGGATTCTTCTTAACCTCATTGAGCATTCTGCGCTGTGCTCTTGCAGTCATCTTTGCAGGACGGCCACTCCTAGGGAGAGTAGCAACAGTGCTGACCTTTCTACTTTTATAGACAATTTGTCTTACCATGGACTGATGAACATCAAGGCTTTTAGAGATAATTTGTAACCCTTTCCAGCTTTATGTAAATCAACAATTCTTAATCTCATGTCTTCTGAGATCTCTTTTGTCCGAGGCATGGTTCACATCAGGCAATGCTTCTTGTGAATAGTAAACTCGAATTTTGTGAGTGTTGTTTTACAGGGCAAGGCAGCTCTAACCAACATCTCCAATCTCATCTCATTGATTGGACTCCAGGTTAGCTGACTCCTGACTCCAATTAGCCTAGAGAAGTCATTAGCCTAGGGTTAACATACTTTTTGCACCTTGCACTGTGAATGTTTACACGGTGTGTTCAATAAAGACAAGAAAACGTATAATTGTTTGTGTGTTATTAGTTTAAGCAGACTGTGTTTTGTCTATTGTTGTGACCTAGATGAAGAGCAGATAACATTTTATGACCAATTTATGCAGAAATCCAGCTATTTCCAAAGGGTTCACATACTTTTTCTTGTCACTGTAGTTAAACCCACAGCTAAATGGCATAGCCAGATCAGGACAACTCAGAATATGCTGTTCTGTTCTTCTTGAAATAGGCTACATTTTCTTCATATCATGTTTCTTTAGACTGGTCTAAAATGAATCATGGATTTAATGTGATGGTGGAGACTATATTAAATTGATTTATTAGACTTTTTAAAATGTTGATTTTCCAAAGTTCCACATCAGTGGTTTGTAGGTTATGCCCGGAGATGCTAAAAGGTGTTTATGTTAATTAACGGTCAATTACCGTGAGACCGGCAGTTATTTGAATGACAATCTCCGGCTGACAAAATGTCATGACCACCACAGCCCAACACACACAGACACATTTCAACAGTATCAACAGTTCCCACTGCATATTGAAAGGTAAATGAACGAACAAGTGTGTGTGTTTGTGTAATCTCTCACAGTCCCAGACCAAGCTCTTATGTAAGGTGTAACAACCCCCCTAGCCTATAATATAGTACTTTTCCTCCACCCAAATGAACGCCCGGCCTGCCCTACCATCCTCCTCCGTTGAACCTGCCGTGTCGGATTAGCTATAATCCCAAACATGCCGCTGCTCTCACCAAACGGGGCTGGGGGAAAAGTGAACTATGACTGGAGTAAAAAGTTATAGAAGAAAATGCTTCCTCAGTCTCGGATATGGGTCCCTTCTTTCAAAGGGTTGATGTTATTTGGGCTGTTTCTAGAAATGGCCGGTGGTGGTGAAGAGAGACGTTTTGATTTGAAGTGCTTTCAAAATGTTCTTGAAACCACTGCGCTCAGAACTGGTCTGTTGACGCTGGCCTAACAGATGAAATGTTTGCCTTTTGCTTGTTGGCTCAAATAAAAAAATAATTAAAACAAGTTTTTTGGGGAGGGCCAACCTACTACTTAAAAATTGTATTTGAAGTGCTGCCACTTCCACATCAGAGAAGTATGTGACTGAACGCCTAAAATGGCAGTATTACCAGTGTCTTATAAAAATAGAAGGAGAAACCTGGCTTGCTCACACTGCATTCCTCTAGCCTGTTCCTATAAACTTCTACATTACAAGAGCAGTATGTGAACTTCAAATGACTTTGGTCTGTGGCTCTCCATATCGTCGGTCAGTCAGAAGTGCAAAATGGAAAAATAAGTTTACATACACTTAGGTTGGAGTCATTAAAACTCGTTTTTCAACCACTCCACAAATTTCCTGTTAACAAACTATAGTTTTGGCAAGTCGGTTAGGACATCTACTTTGTGCATGACACAAGTCATTTTTCCAACAACTGTTTACAGACAGATTATTTCACTTATAATTCACTGTATCACAATTCCAGTGGGTCAGAAGTTTACATACACTAAGTTGACTGTGCTTTTAAACAGCTTGGAAAATTCCAGAAAATTATGTTATGGCTTTAGAAGCTTCTGATAGGCTAACTGACATCATTTGAGTCAATTGGAGGTGTACCTGTGGATGTATTTCAAGGCCTACCTTCAAACTCAGTGCCTCTTCGCTTGACATCATGGGGAAATAAAAAGAAATCAGCCAAGACCTCAGAAAAAACACTGTAGACCTCCACAAGTCTGGTTCATCCTTGTGAGCAATTTCCAAACACCTGAAGGTACCACATTCATCTGTACAAACAATAGTACGCAAGTATAAACACCATGGGACCACGCAGCCGTCATACCGCTCACGAAGGAGACGCGTTCTGTCTCCAAGAGATGAACGTACTTTGGTGCGAAAAGTGCAAATCAATCCCAGAACAACAGCAAAGGACCTTGTGAAGATACTGGAGGAAACGGGTACAAAAGTATATCCACAGTAGAACGAGTCCTATATCGACATAACCCGAAAGGCCGCTTAGCAAGGAAGAAGCCATTGCTCCAAAACCGCCATAAAAAAGCCAGACTATGGTTTGCAACTGCACATGGGGACGAAGATCATACTTTTTGGAGAAATGTCCTCTGGTCTGATGAAACAAAAATAGAACTGTTTGGCCATAATGACCATTGTTATGTTTGGAAGACAAAGGGGGATGCTTGCAAGCCGAAGAACACCATCCCAACCGTGAAGCACGGGGGTGGCAGCATCATGTTGTGGTGGTGCTTTGCTGCAGGAGGGACTGGTGCACTTCACAAAAATAGATGGCATCATGAGGGAGGAAAATTATGTGGATATATTGAAGCAAAATCTCAAGACATCAGTCAGGAAGTTAAAGCTTGGTCGAAAATGGGTCTTCCAAATGGACAATGACCCCAAGCATACTTCCAAAGTTGTGGCAAAATGGCTTAAGGACAACAAAGTCAAGGTATTGGAGTGGCCATCACAAGACCCTGACCTCAATCCCATAGAAAATATGTGGGCAGAACTGAAAAAGCAGGTGCGAGCAAGGAGGCCTACAAACCTGACTCAGTTAAACCAGCTCTGTCAGGAGGAATGGGCCAAAATGCACCCAACTTATTGTGGGAAGCTTGTGGAAGGCTACCTGAAACGTTTGACCCAACAATGTAAATGCAATGCTACCAAATACTAATTGAGTGCATGTAAACTTCTGACCCACTGGGAATGTGACGAAAGAAATAAAAGCTGAAATAAATCTCTCTACTATTATTCTAAAAACTGAGTTTAAATGTATTTGGCTAAGATGTATGTAAACTTCCGACTTCACTGTATGCTTAGTTTAATACACTGAAAACAAAAAAGTTATCTAAAACAATTAAGTCCAATCAATGTTGCTAAATATCATGTGGCTGTCCATAGTACTGATTTCTGTCAGTGTTTTGACTCACCCTACTTGTAGACTAGTTGAACGCCAATGCCATCCTCCTCTCTTTCATGTTGGCAAAACGGTCTATGGCTCTGTCATACAGTACGTTTTTTGTTTTCATAGGCTACCTAGCTAAAATGCTTGCTAGCTTAACTTCCTCACATGGGCAACAATGAACCCACTAAATTAGCTATCTAGTTAACGGGAGCCTACTTAGCTACATATTTAACTTCAATAGTCTCAGGCCAGTGGCACAAGATATGAATTTATGGTTAGCTCAGAATCGCCATCATAATAATTTGCCGGTACATAGAATTAAGTCAAATTTCCATAATAAATGAAATATTACCACTACCTTTTTAAAACCATGTCTATCTTTATTTCCCTAACACATTCACGTTGTCTTTTAATCATTTTAAGCAAGGGTTTAACTTTCTTATTTTTTTTTACACTGGCTCTGGTATTACCTCATATCCCAGCGATAATGCCTTGCATTACGCCTGGGAAGAAAGCACTTACATTTGCTCAACTTGCCATGGCCATTGGCTCAACTCACCCTAAGGCAACCATTTTGACTACATTAGCCCACACAGCTACAAGGATGCACTTTCATGCTAGGTTAAGTTATATTAAAGCTTATAGAGATCCCCAAACTGATGTACAGTGAGCTCCAAAAGTATTGGGACAGTGACATTTGTTGTTTTGGTCTGTACTCCAGCACTTCGGATTTGAAATGATACAATGACTGAGGTTAAATAGTGCATACTGTCAACTTTAATTTGAGGGTATTTTCATCCATATCGGGTGAACAGTTTAGAAATTACAGCACTTTTTGTACATTAATGTCGATGCTACCATGATTACAGATAATCATGAATGAATAGTAATTATTATTATTAATAATAATAATGTGAGAAATTTAGAGGCATAAATACTATACCCCCCAAAAAATGCTAACCTCCCGTTATTGTAATGGTGAGAAGTTAGAATTATGCAAGAAATGTCAGTTGAAACACTTTTAAATGCAAATATTGATATAATAACCATCATATCGAAGTAACCTTGGAGTCACGCGTTGATGTGTGGTCTTCCCAATACCACTCGTCGGGTAAGCACGTAGTTTATTAGGCTACAGATTAAAGTTGCTTTCCACTTTTTCCATGTGGTTTCTTCCTTCACAGACTGAAATGACCTATTCCTAAATATTTGTTCAAATGGTTCATTTGTGTATGGTTTCCTAGAAACCATGGTTAGCTCAACTAACCCTTTAGCTCAACTTGCCTACTCCCCCCTGTGTCACTATGGCCACAGAACATTTATCGCTCTATTTCGATTTTTTGCCAGAATATGAACACACACACACACACACACACACACACACACACACACACACACACACACACACACACACACACACACACACACACACACACACACACACACACACACACACACACACACACACACACACAGAGAGAGTGAGAGTGAGAGAGATGCAGTGGATCATTCATGCATGGGCAATGAGGCATCCCAGTATTTTGAGGTTTGTTTGACGGTCGCACGGAATGCAGACCATCACTAATATTGTCAAAGTGCTACACCAAAATTCAGTGGTACAGTAACCGCAAAAAGGTTAGGAACCACTGGGCTAAAAACAACACCACAGACCCCGCAGGGTTGTTAGAAAGGGGGTTCGAGGGCAATGGGCAGAGAACAAGAGAGCGGTATGGAACTGATGCATTGCAAAGTGTTGCAATAATGTGGACCAAGTTAAATATAGAAAAACATGCAGGGTCAAAATGTGATCGCTTTTGTCAGGTACAATCAATTAAAAAAGGCACAATGCAGTCAAAATGGTGATCTTACTTAAAAATATATACTGTATATTCCACACTATGATGCCCTTTGTGTAAGAGCTTTTTGAAAAAAAATGCCTGAAATTTCAGATTGTTCAAGTAGGATGCCGTTTTTGGCCTGCCGCAAAACGTACCAAGACGATCTGATTATAATAGACCAATGAACGTTCATCGTTTATTTGCATAAAGTTCCTTTAGAAAGTATTCATACTCCTTGACTGACTCCACATTGTTGTTTCAGCCTGAATTCAAAATGGATTTGTTTGTTTCTCATTCATCGACAATACCCCGTATACCCCTCATTCAATAACGATAATACCCCGTAATGACAAAGTGAACATATGTTTTAGAAGCAAAACTAAGGAGGCCACTCAGCAACACTCAATGTGTTTTAGGTTATTGTCCTGCTGATAGGCGAATTTGTCTCCCAGTGTCTGTTGGAAAGCAGACTGAACCAGATTTTTTTTTTTTTTTTGCCTGTGCTTATTTCAATTCTGTTTCTTTTTATCCTTAAAACAACTCCCTAGTCCTTGCCGATGACAAGCATACCCATAACATGATGCAGCCACCACCTTGCTTGAAAATATGAAGAGTAGTACTCAGTGATGTGTTGGATTTGCCCAAAACAAAACGATATGTATTGAAGACAGTTCATTTTTTTGCCACATTTTTTACAGTTTTACTTTAGTGCCTTATTGCAAACAGGATGCATGTTTTGGAATATATTTATTCTGTACGGGCGTCCTTCTTTTCACACTGTCATTTAGATTCATATTGTGGAGTAACTACAATGTTGTTGATCCATCCTCAGTTTTCTCATCTCACATCAGTTTTAGTCACCATTGGCCTCATGGTGAAATCTCTGAGTGGTTTCCTTCCTCTTCGGCAACTGAGTTAAGAAGGACGCCTGTATATTTGTAGTGACTGGGTGTATTAATACACCATCCAAAATGTAATTAATAACTTCATCATGCTCAAAGGGATATTCAATGTGGGCTTTTTATTTTTATTTTATCTACCAATACTTGGCATCGCGAGACATTGGAAAACCTCCCGGGTCTTTGTGTGTCACGCCCTGGCCTTAGTATTCTTTGTTTCCTTTATTATTTTAGTTAGGTCAGGGTGTGACATGGGGAAGGTATGTGTTTTTGTATTGTCTAGGGTGGTTGTATGGTTTAGGGGGTTAAGTAGAGTAGATGGGTTTGTGTTTAGTGTAGGTGTCTAGCTGTGTCTATGGTTGCCTGAATGATTCTCAATCAGAGACAGATGTCATTAATTGTCTCTGATTGGGAGCCATATTTAAGACAGCCATAGGCACTAGGTTTATGTGGGTAATTGTCTATGTTGTACGTTTGTAGCTTGTGTGTGCACTTACGTCTATAGCTTCACGTTTGTTGTTTTGTTTCAGTTTGTTAATGGTTCGTTGCGTGTTTTTTCCTTTCTCTAAAATAAAAGAATGTATTTTGCACACGCTGCGCCTTGGTCCACTCTCTCTCAGCAAGACGATCGTGACATTGTGGTTGAAATTCACTGCTTGATTAAGGGGCCTTACAGATAATTGTATATGTGGGGTACAGAGATGAGGTAGTCATTCAAAAATAATTTATAAGACTATTATTGCACATGGAGCGAGTCCATGCAACTTGTGACTTAAGCAACATTTTACTTATTTAGGCTCACCATTTCAAAGGGGTTGATGTAATTGATTTGTAATTATTTTTTATTTTTTTTAAACACTGACATGTGGTATTGTGTGTAGGCCAGTGACTAGTTCTGGTGATGGTCTCGCTCAAAAGCAAGAGAGATTGTGGAGTAGGCTGTCTTCCTGTCCGGTTTTACGCCCCCTCGGACTCGTGCGGTGGAGGAGATCTTCACGGGTTATACTCAGCCTCGTCTCAGGGTAGTAAGTTGGTCTGTTGATATCCCTCTACTGATGTGGGGGCTGTGCTTTGGCAAAGTGGGTGGATTTATATCCTGCCTGGTTGGCCCTGTCCGGGGGTATCGTCATACAGGGTCACAGTGTCCCCTGACCCACCCCCGTTTCAGTCTAGTATCTATGCTGCAATAGTCCATGTGCGCCGGGGGCTAGGATCAGTCTGTCTTATCTGGTGTCCTGTGTGAATTTAAGAATTATCCCTCTAATTCGATCTCTCTCTCTCCCTCCCTCCCCTCCCAGAGGACCTGAGCCCTAGGATCATGCCTCAGGACTACCTGGCCTGATGACGCCTGGCTGTCCCCAGTCCACCTGGTCGTGCTGCTGCTCCAGTTTCAACTGTTCTGCCTGCGGCTAGGGAACCCTGACCTGTTCACTAGACGTGCTACCTTGTCCCGGACCTGATGTTTTCGACTCTCTCTCTACTGCACTTGCTGTCTTGACTTGTGAATTTTCAGATATGAAAAGCCAACTAACATTTAGTCCTGAGGTACTGACCTGTTGCACTCTCCAACCACTGATTATTATTTGACCCTACTGGTCATCTATGAACGTTTGTGCTTCAAGATGTTCAATCTGGCCTTAAATGGCCATGCACTCTTATAATCTCCACCCGGCACAGGCAGAAGAAGCCTGGTGGCCTTCTTGGGAGTTTTTCCTAGCCACCGCGCTTCTACATCTGCATTGCTTGCTGTTTGGGGTTTTAGGTTGGGTTTCTGTATAGCACTTTGTGACATCTACTGATGTAAAAAGGCTTTATAAATACATTTGATTGATTGATTCCATCTGAAAAATAATTTTGTCTGATTTGGCATCAATGTATTTTCCATAATCACGAGTCTGAAGTTCAGTCCAAACCTCCGGATATGCACAGCACACTACGCATCAGACTGCATTGCAAATCAGGCGTGGATTTCCCAGCAGCTCCATCAAGGTTGTGTCGCATGGATCTTGAAACCGGCAGCAGCAGCAACCATTCAGGAAGTAAGTGTCCGTGGTCACCAACCTTTGAGTCAAGATCACTTTCGCAGTCAAAAAGCAAGCATAGATCTACCGCTCAGATTTGTATTTAAACATGGCAACAAAAAACACAACCTTGAAAAAACTGTTATGTAGGAATGAGGTTTGTGCAGTAGGCCTAATACATTATCACAACATATGGGCTATATGCCTAGTCTGCCAATATTGTTCTTCTGAGACCCTATTTTATTTCAAAACTCAAGCTTTGATAACAAAATAGATCAGTTGGTGTAGCACTTGAGAGGCACAGCTGAGCATAAATTGAAATAATTAGCTTTTTATTTTACTGGACTGATGGTACCTGCATCTAATGGTCATGGTGGTTTCAAGACAACTGGGAACTCGGGGGAAAATGAGGTAAAATCATGACATCAGTGACCTTCAGGTCGGAAAGTCGGATCTCTAGACAGATACCAGAGTTTCCCACTTGGAATTCCTAGTTGGATGACTGTTCAAAAATATTTTTCCAAGTAAAATATATTTTTTTTCTTGAGTTCCCAGTTGTCTTGAACGCACTGAAGTCAAATAATTCCTAGTTCCCAGTTGTTTTGAACATAGCATTAGTCTCAGCGGAGGGAGAGAGAGCCTCTCACGGTCCCTGCTCTCTCCTTCCTTTCCTCCTGTGTGACTGACCAGAGAGGGGACCCAGTCGATGGCAAAACTCGAGTCGCACCGCATCTGCCTCATGCACAAATTCACTTTGTTCCTACGACCAGAGAAAGTGAAATATGCCTTGCTATTAAAAGTCACGACGAGCTGCTAATAATAATAATCAAAACACATGGCTATCGATACACTTGGCTACGCATACATTGCAGCACGAGTGGAAGTAGGGAAAAGCGCGTTTTATGTTTGGTATTATTATTGAATAAAAACAGTGTTGACAGTGCTGAATAAAAACTTAAACATGAACTCACTCAAAAACAGCAGCTCTTTGCTGTATTCTTTGACAGTCTCTCTCTGGTTATGGTTTATGTATGTATGAAATCAAACGTAGGCAAGAATCAAAAACGTTGCTGTCTTTTCATTTTAGTCATTTAGCTCTTATCCAGAGCGACTTACAGTTAGTGCATCTTAAGATAGCTAGGTGGGAGAACCACATATCACAGGCATATAAAGTACATTTCTCTCAAGGAGGAAGAGGATTATTTAAGATCGTTTGAAGAGGTAGGGTTTAAGATGTTTTCGGAAGATGGGCAGGGACTCTGCGGTTCTAGCTTCAGGGGGAAGCTGGTTCCGCCATTGGGGTGTCAGGACAGAAAAGAGCTTGGACTGGGCTGAGCGGGAGCTGACTTCCCGTAATGGTGGGAGGGCCAAGAGACCTGAGGTGGCAGAACAGAGGGCTCGGGTTGGGGTGTAGTGAGTTGCAGTAGTCCAGATGGGAGAGGACAAGTGCCTGGATTAGGACCTGCGCCGCTTCCTGTGTGAGGTAGGGTCGTACTCTTGGATATTGTAAAGCATGAACCTGCAGGAGTGGGTCACTGTTTGGATGTGTGCAGAAAACTAAGGGTGTTGTCCAGCGTCACGCCAAGGTTCTTTGCACTCTGGGAATGTGGCACTGGGGAGTTGTCAACCGTGATGGACAAGTCTTTGACCGGGCAGGTCTTCCCCCTGGAGGAAGGGCAGTTCCGTCTTATCGAGGTTCAGCTTGAGGTGGTGGGCCGAGATCCAAGTTGAGATATCTGCCAGGCACGCAGAGATGCTTGTCGCCACCTGGGTGTCAGAAGCGGGGGAAGGAGAAAAGTATTTGAGAGACCATGTGAGGATATGACGGGGCTGAGTGACTTGGTGTACAGAGAAAAGAGGAGAGGGCCTAGAACTGAGCGCTGGGGGACACCAGTAGTGAGAGTACGTGGGGCAGACACAGATCCTCTCCACGTCACCTGGTAGGAGCGGCCTGCCATGTAGGATGCAATCCAAGAGTGTGCAGATCCTAAGGCATCCAGCCCTGAGAGGGTGGAGAGGAGGATCTGATGGTTCACAGTGTCAAAGGCAGCAGATAGATCTATGAGGATGAGAACAGCGAGTCAGCTTTGGCAGTGCGGAGAGCCTCCATGACACAGAGAAAAGCAGTCTTGGTTGAGTGACCCGTCTTGAAGCCTGACTGGTTAGGGTCAAGAAGATCGTTCTGAGAGAGATAACAAGAAAGTAGATCAGAGACAGCACGCTCAAGTGTTTTGGAAAGAAAAGAACAAAGGGATACAGGTCTGTAGTTTTTGACGTCAGATGAGTTAAGTATTGGCTTCTTGAGGAGGGGAGCAACTCAGGCCATTTTGAGGTCAGAGGGGATGCAGCATTGGTCAGGGATGAGTTGATGAGGGAAGTGAGGAATAGTAGAAGGTCTTGAGATTTTGCTTCAATATATCCACATAATTGGCCTGCCTCATGATGCCATCTATTTTGTGAAGTGCACCAGTCCCTCCTGCAGCAAAGCACCCCCACAACATGATGCTGCCACCCCCGTGCTTCACAGTTGGGATGGTGTTCTTCGGCTTAAAAGCCTCCCCCTTTTTCCTCCAATCATTATGGCCAAACAGTTCTATTTTTGTTTCATCAGACCAGAGGACATTTCTCCAAAAAGTACGATCTTTGTCCCCATGTGCAGTTGCAAACCGTAGTCTGGCTTTTTTATGGCGGTTTTGGAGCAGTGGCTTCTTCCTTTCTGAGCGGCCTTTCAGGTTCCGCCGATATAGGACTCGTTTTACTGTGGATATAGATACTTTTGTACCCGTTTCCTCCAGCATGTTCACAAGGTCCTTTGCTGTTGTTCTGGGATTGATTTGCACTTTTCGCACGAAAGTACGTTCATCTCTGGGAGACAGAACGCGTCTCCTTCGTGAGCGGTATGACGGCTGCGTGGTCCCATGGTGTTTATACTTGCGTACTATTGTTTGTACAGATGAACGTGGTACCTTCAGGCATTTGGAAATTGCTCCCAAGGATGAACCAGGCTTGTGGAGGTCAACTGTTTTTTTTCAGAGGTCTTGGCTGATTTCCCCATGATTTAAGCAAAGAGGCACTGAGTTTGAAGGTAGGCCTTGAAATACATCCACAGGTACACCTCCAATTGACTCAAATTATGTCAATTAGCCTATCAGAAGCTTCTAAAGCCATAACATAATTTTCTGGTATTTTCCAAGCTGTTGAAAGGCACAGTCAACTTAGTAAACTTCTGACCCACTGGAATTGTGATACAGTGACTTATAAGTGAAATAATCTGTCTGTAAACAGTTGTTGGAAAAATGACTTGTGTCATGCACAAAGTAGATGTCCTAACCGACTTGCCAAAACTATAGTTTGTTAACAGGAAATTTGTGGAGTGGTTGAAAAATGAGTTTTAATGACTCCAACCTAAGTGTATGTAAACTTCCGACTTCAACTGTAGGAGGGCCAAGCACAGGAAGCAGCTCTTTTAGTAGTTTAGTTGGAATAGGGTCCAGTATGCAGCTTGAAGGTTAATATGCTATGACTATTTTCATCAATGTGTCAAGAGATTTAGTTTTAAAAAACTTGAGTGTCTCCCTTGATCCTAGGTCCTGGCAGTGTTGTGCAGACTCAGGACAACTGAGTTTAGGAGAAATACTCAGATTTAAAGACGAGTCCGTAATTTGCTTTCTAGTGGTCCTTATATTTTCGTCAAAGAAGTTCAGGAATTTATCACTGCTGAAGTGAAAGCCATCCTCTCTTGGGGAATGCTTTTTAGGTAGCTTTGCGAAAATATCAAAAATACATTTTGGATTGTTCTTATTCTCCTCAATTAAGTTCGAAAAATAGGTAGATCGAGCAGCAGTGAGGGCTCTTCGATATTGTACGGTACTGTCTTTCCAAGCTATTCGGAAGACTTCCAGTTTGGTGGAGTGCCATTTCCGTTCCAATTTTCTGGAAGCTTGCTTCAGGGCTCGGGTATTTTCTGTATACCAGGGAGCTAGTTTCTTTAGACAAATGTTTTTTCTTTTTATGGGTGCGACTGCATCTAGGGTATTATCAAGGTTACATTTAGTTCCTCAGTTTGGTGGTTAACCGATTTTTGTACTCAGACGTCCATGGGTAGGTGGAGGGAGTCTGGAAGGGCATCTAGGAATCTTTGGGTTGTCCGGGAATATATAGCACGGTTTTTGAGGATCCTTGGTTGGGGTCTAAACAGATTATTTGTTGCGATTGCAAACATAATAAATTGGTGGTCCGATAGTCCAGGATTATGAGGAAAAATATTAATTCCACAGGACAAAACTAGGTCCAGAGTATGACTGTGGCAGTGTGTAGGTCCGGAGACATGTTGGACAAAACCCACTGAGTCAATGATGGCTTCGAAAGCCTTTGGGAGTGGGTCTGTGGACTTTTCCATGTGAATATTAAAGTCACCAAAAATGTGAAGAATATTATCTGCCATGACTAAAGTCCGATAGGAATTCAGGGAACTCAGTGAGGAACGCTGTATATGGCCCAGGAGGCCTGTAAACAGTAGCTATAAAAAGTGATTGAGTAGGCTGCATAGATTTCATGAAAATCTCAAGACAAAAACGCAGTCATTTTCTTTTTGTAAATTGAAATTTGCTATCGTAAATGTTAGCAACACCTCCACCTAGTCAATGAACAGCATTCTCACATAGGTATTCCTCTTATCTAGGTGGGACAGCGTGGAGCGCAATTGAAATTGTGTCGTCTACGGATCTGTATGCAAATTAGAATGGGTCTAGGGTGTCTGGGATGATGGAGTTGATGTGTGCCATAACTAGCCTTTCAAAGGACCTCACCTCAGGATTATAAATGCGAGTGCTAGAAGGCGGTAGTCGTTGTGGCAGGAAGCCTTAGCGTTCTTGGGAACAGGAATGATGGTAGTCATTTTAAAACATATGGGACAGACTGGGATATGGAAAATGACAGTGAATATGCCTGCTAGTTGATCTGTGCATGCTCTGGGAACGCGCCATGGAATACCGTCCAGAGTGAGTGTTGACCATTGCGAGTGTTGACCTAATTAAAGACCATACTCACGTCGGCCTCTTACTCACCCAGTCCTCTGGGTCGGTGGGGGCCCTCACGCACGGCACGGTGTTGTTATTGTCGAATCGTGCATAAAATGCAATGAGTTCATCTGGAAGAGCGGCATCATTGGGCAGATCACGGCTGGGTCTTCCTTTGTAATCCGTAGTGGACTGTAGCCCCTGCCACATACGGCAGGCATCGGACCCTGTGTAAAATGATTACCCCTTGACCCTATATTGTTCTTTTGATCACTCTGCAGAGGTCGTAGCAGGACTTGTACTTGTTCCTGTCCTCAGACGTAGCCTCAGGGTTGTCTGTGATAGCCCTGTCCTTTTGGGGTTTTTTCTTTCTCACTTTTATTTGGGGGGGGGGGGGGGGGGGGGGAGTCACCATTGAGACCAAGGTCAAATTTTTTCAAGGGAGCCCTGTGAACATGAACAGAATAACATCAAAACAATAAATTAATGAAGAACAAACAGCTATCACATACACTACATGACCAAAAGTATGTGGACAGCTGCTCGTCAAACATCTCAGTTCACTGGAACTAAGGGGACCGAACCATGAAAAACAGCCCCACACCATTATTCCTCCTCCACCAGACTTTACAGTTGGCACTATGCATTCGGACAGGTAGCATTCTCCTGGCAATTAAATCAACAATGTAATGTGACAGCTAGATGTCCTCTAGTTTGTACAACAAAAAAATAGCCTAAAAACCAATTGTTTAGGGTATTATCCAACTGGGCAAAAACAGATTCATTCAACATTGTTTCCACATCATTTAAACCAAAACATGCAATGTGATCATGTTGAATCAAGTGGGAAAACTGACTGGATTTGAAAAAAGTTATATTTTTTTCACCTGACTTTTAACCTAAATCAAATAACATGGTCACATTTTTTGTTGATTTCACCTTAGTTGACAACTCCACCAAATGTAAATCAAAACTACACATTGAACTGATGTGTGGCCCGGCGGGATGCCAAGTTAACAAGTGCAACAGAAAAGATAAAACTACAATAAAAAGTATTATTCATACTGTACTATAGGCTATTGGCATGATTTAAACCAGTCAAAATAAATGTATCCTTTGGTCCCTTTGCACAACAGTTGAGCATCTTTTCTCCATCTGCTCTACACCATTGCCAAGTAACGTTAGGCTTACCTCAACTCCACGATGATTTCTGGAGTTGAGAAGTTTAGGTACTTGGCACACCACAAATCTACACATGTAACATTTAGGATAGTCAATCTTAAGTGAAACCTGACATTGTTCATCTTGCTATTGATACTAACCTGGGAGAACGCAACAATGGGTGTGTTCGTAAATCCACTCTGGTGTACCAGTCCTGACGCTCTGGCCGAGGAGTAGGGGTTGATCCGAACGTTCTGACCTCCAAACGACAGTCAAGCACCCAAGCTAACTGACAAGTTACTCTCAGACACAAACGAGATAACACCTCACTCTGACCGTTATACTCGCCCAAGGAGAGCTGGATATGCTTCTTTTCATGTTATCCAGAGCGTTGGTGAATGTAACTGTCCTGCTGGAGACAATTTAATTACGTTTTCTTTTGCCGACGTTTACTGGCACCTGCCATATTCAACCGGTGTTGAGCGTTCGTAAATTCATCACTTATTCTGCGCTCTGGCACATCCGGAATAGATAGCCAAAGTGAATTTACGAACGCGCCCAAAGTTTATTTTTACCTACCTGTTCGGTCTCGACTACACACCCGCCAGATTATTCCCTAGATTGTTTGGCCCTACTAACACAATAGATGCCTACTTCCGATGAAGTAGGCTATCTGAAGGTATAGAAAGAACTGTAAATGTACCATCCGACCGAAACTGCCGCTTGAGAGTCAGGATGCAACTGCTTCTCTTCCTCCACTCTCCGAAGCAACAACACCACCTTTGACGCGCACTTTTCTCGACTGGATCTATCACGCCACCTGGCGGAGCAGGTGATTACTTTAGCCTCTCACTTGAGCCATCGTATGCCTACCATACTGTATTGGTGGTGCTTTTTTTTGGACAGTAGTCGTTCCTCCTCAGGATGTAGGTACGAGACTGTCAGCTAAATTTAACTATCAGTCTTGAATTAGAACTTTGAGAGCAAATTTGACCTTGGCTGGCCTGCTTGCTGTCTCTGTTCAACTACAACATTCCACTCCTTGCCATTCCTGTCATTTGCCAAAGAGACTGTCCTTTCGGCAATCTTGAAATATGAACGTTCTATAATTAATGAGGGATAAGGATGTTATGCTGGCAGTACTGTCGCAGATTTGATTTTTTAAATTTTAAATAAGAGTATAAAGATATGCTAAACTTTGGGAATATCGATTTTTTCCCCAGCTACACTAGTACACTACAATGGTGTTCACATCATTGCAACCACAACAAAAAAATGATAATTTTACATACTTTTATTATAAATATTGTATTATTTATACCAGCATTTTAAAAAGTTCACACCAATGCTGTTATGTTGAAATACATTGTTGTAGGCTTTATGTAAATAAATACACTTTTGATAAAATACATATATACAGTATGTAATTGGAATAACTCACTAGAGTCTACAAAACTTAAATTGGTCTAATTGTGGTGGGCAACAAGTTTAATACAGAGTACTGGTAACTCCTTACTCCACCCACTCCATTCACTGCAACGCAATACACTGCATATGAATTACATGTTGGTTTATAGAAAAAAAAATACTCTGTGCCGATGTAAAAGTGGGGTTGGTTTAGCCGCGGGAAGATATTTGGGGGTGGCGGTGCTGCAAATTTGGGATAAAAACATTTCTCCCTGTGCCACAGACTGCTGTATTGTTCCACTAATACGGGAGTAGTAAAGGCCCAGTGCACTACTTTTGTGAGAAAAAAATGTCCAGGCCTGCAGAGGGCTATATCGGTCCGCTAATACAGGCAAGGCAGCCCCGCTCATTAGGCAGGATTATGCGGCTGCCTATGGCAGCAGATTGAAGAGGGTGGCATTTTCTGAGCTAAACTGACCAAGACAACAACACATTAAACTTCATATAGTTCTGCCACAAAACAATTAGATTTTCTCTCAACCAGTGGCATATGGGCTTTACTCATTTCATAGTGTATTCTACTGTATTTTAGTCAATGCCACTCTGACATTGCTCATCCTAATATTTATATATTTCTTAATTCCATTCTTTTACTTTTAGATTTGTGTGTATTGTTGTGTATTGTTAGATATTACTGCACTGTTGGAGCTAGGAACACAAGCATTTCGCTACACCTGCAATAACATATGCTAAATATGTATACGTGACCAATAAAATGTGATTTGATTTTGACTCGAGACATTTCACCTTTCATTTTTAATTAATTAGTAAACATTTTGAAAAACATAAATTCCACTTTGAAATTATGGGGTATTGTGTGTAGGCCAGTGACAAAAAATCTCGATGTAATCCATTTTAAATTCAGGCTGTAACACAACAAAATATGGAAAAAGTGAAGGGGTGAGAATTACTTTCTGAAGGCATTTATATTTTTGTCAATTTCGACCTGCCCACCCTTATAAAAGATGGCATTTGCGAGAATTGCCAGACGGGCAATCCGCCCATGTCCTTTAGAGAGTTTCGTCAGCAACATGTGACACAGAGGGCCTTCTGAGTGAGTTGGTAGGGGTGATGGGGTGGTTTGGGATTCACTAAGTGTTTCTTGTCACTCCAAGGTTGTAGCTCCATGGACACGCCCATTCCCGCTAACCCCACCTCCATGTCAGTAGAGTACCAAAACTCAGTGGAGAGAAAAGATTACTTGAACGTGGGGGGGAAATGGTCATCACAAGAGAAAGGACAAGAACTGAGTGAAAATATGTTGTTTGACCAAATAAACTTTAAGATTGGATGCAAATATCAACTGAATGCTTTCAAAAAAAAAAAAAATCATAACAAAGAAATATGTATTTTTATCTCCTTGATGTTATCCTGTCTGGCCCAGGCGTTCCGCTAGCGGAACTCCTCCCACATTCCACTGAAAAGGCAGAGCGCGAAATTCAAAAAATATTTTTTAGAAATATTTAACTTTCACACATTAACAAGTCCAATACAGCAAATGAAAGATACACATCTTGTGAATCCAGTCAACATGTCCGATTTTTTAAATGTTTTACAGCGAAAACAGCACGTATATTTATGTTAGCTCACCACCAAATACAAAGAAGGACAGACATTTTTCACAGCACAGGTAGCATGCACAAAGCCAACCAAACTAACCAAGAAACAACTTCATCAGATGACAGTCTTATAACATGTTACACAATAAATCTATGTTTTGTTCGAAAAATGTGCATATTTGAGGTATAAATCAGTTTTACATTGCAGCTACCATCACAGCTACCGTCAAAAATAGCACCGAAGCAGCCAGAGTCATTATAGAGACCAACGTGGAATACCTAAATACTCATCATAAAACATTTCTGAAAAATGCATCGTGTACAGCAAATGAAAGACAAGCATCTTGTGAATCCAGCCAATATTTCAGATTTTTTAAGTGTTTTACAGCGAAAACACAATACAGCATTATATTAGCTTACTACAATAGCCTACCACACTTCCGCATTCATTCATCAAGGCACGTTAGCGATAGCAATAGGCACGTTAGCGTTAGCGAATAAACCAGCAAAAGATATTAATTTTCACTAACCTTCATAAACCTTCCTCAGATGACAGTCCTATAACATCAGGTTATACATACACTTATGTTTTGTTCGAAAATGTGCATATTTAGAGCTGAAATCAGTGGTTATCCATTATGCTAACGTAGCTTATTTTTCCCAGAATGTGCGGATATTTCTATTAGACTCTCACCTATTCTGACCAAATAGCTATTCATAAACATTACAAAAAAATACATGTTGTATAGGAAATGATAGATACACTAGTTCTTAATGCAATCGCAGTGTTAGAATTCTAAAAATATCTTCATTACGACATAAGGCTTATGTTATAGCGAGAGAGTGGCCAAAACCTGGGCGCAAAACTACTAGTACACATGTTCGACAGATATATGAAATAGCATCACAAAATGGGTCCTACTTTTGGTGATCTTCCATCAGAATGTTGTACAATGGGGTCCTTTGTCCAGAACAGTCGTTGTTTGGATTTAGAACATCGTTTTTCCCTCTTGAATTAGCAAGCACACTGGCCAAGTGGCGCGAAGCTCTCCATCGTCAACAAACACAGACAACGCAACACGCCTAACGTCCCGAAAAATTTTCAATAATCTAATAAAACTATATTGAAAAAACATACTTTACGATGATATTGTGACATGTATCAAATAAAATCAAAGCCGGAGATAGTAGTCGCCTATAACGACGGCTTTTCAGAAGGCAATTCCAAGTCCATCTTCGCGCTTTCCAGAAAACAGGAAATGGATGACTCGTCGTGCCAAGAGGATATATTCCACCTCAGACCAAGATAAACACTTCATTTCTTCTCTCACTTCCTCTTGACATCTAGGGGAAGGTGTATGACGTGCATGTATACTCATACGTATCATTCCCATTTATAGGCAGGCCCTTGAACAGAGCATCATTTTCAGACTTTCCACTTCCTGGTCAGAAAGTGTGCTGCCAAATGAGTTCTGTTTTACTCACAGACAAAATTCAAACGGTTTTAGAAACTAGAGTGTTTTCTATCCAATAGTAATAATAATATGCATATTGTACGAGCAAGAATAGAGTACGAGGCCGTTTAAATTGGGCACGATTTTCCCCCAAAATGTAAATAGCACCCTCTATCCTCAACAGGTTATCCTCACAAATAATCCTGATAGGTGTCAGTCTGGTGTTTTCTGTAATGACCTTAGTGATCACTGTTTAACAGCCTGTGTTCGTAATGGCTGCTCAGGGAAACGACCTGTTCCTATTTGTCCTAGACGCTGACTAAAAAACTTTAATGAGCAAGCCTTTCTTCATGGCCTCTGTAAATTGGTATAAAATCACATCCCCACTGTCGAAGACGCTTGATATTTTCAGTGGTATTGTTAATGAGAATTAAAAACAGGTTCAGCCCCTGGTTCGACCGTGATCTGGCAGAGTTACACCACCTCAAGAATTTAATTTGGCAAAAAGTTTGGCACACGCATACTCAGGCTGACTGGCTCTTGTTCGGGCAAATAAGAAATAAGTGCACTCAGGCTATCCGAAAGGCCAAAGTTAGTTACTTTCAGGAGCAGTTCTCTCGCTGTGGGTCTAACCCCAAGAAGTTCTGGAAAACGGTTAAAGACCTGGAGAATAAACCCTCCTCATAGCTGCCCATGTCCCTTAACGTTGATGATGTGGTTGTTACTGACAAGAAGCACATGGCTGAGCTCTTTAATCATCAGGATTCCTGATTGACTCAGCCATGCCTCATCTCCCACCCCTTCTAATGCAACTAGCCCTGATGCATCTCCCTCTTTTTCCCCTGCCCCGCCACAAAGTTTCTCCCTGCAGGCAGTCACTGAGTCTGAGGTGTTAAAGGAGCTCCTGAAACTTGACCCCCAAAAACCATTTGGGTCAGATGGTTTAGACCCTTTCTTCTTTAAGGTTGCTGCCACTATCATCACCAAGCCTATCTCTGACCATTTTAACCTGTCTCTCCCCTCTGGGGAGGTTCCCATTGCTTGGAGGCAGCCACGGTGCATCCTTTATTTAAAAAGGGGGAGATCAAGCTGAACCGAACTGTTATAGACCAATTTCTATTTTTCCCTGTTTATCAAAAGTGTTGGAAAAACTTGTGAATAATCAACTGACTGGCTTTCTTAATGTCTATAGTATTCTCTCTGCTATGCAATCCGGTTTCCGCTCAGGTTATGGATGTGTCACTGCAACCTTAAAGGTTGTCAATGATGTCACCATTGCCCTTGATTCTAAGCAATGTTGTGCTGCTATTTTGGACTTGGCAAAAGCTTTTGATACGATAGACCATTCTATTCTTGTGTGCCGGCTAAGGAGTATTAATGTCTCTGAGGGGTCTTTGGCCTGGTTTGCTAACTACTGCTCTCAAAGATTGCCGTGTATAAAGTCAAAACATCTGCTGTCTCAGCCACTGCCTGTCACCAAGGCAGTACCGCAAGGCTCAATCCTAGGTCCCACACTCTTCTCAATTTACATCAACAACATAGCTCAGGCAGTAGGGAGCTCTCTCATCCATTTATATGCAGATGATACAGTCTTATACTCAGCTGGCCCCTCCCCGGATTTTGTGTTAAACGCTCTACAACAAAGCTTTCTTAGAGTCCAACAAGCTTTCTCGGCCCTTAACCTTGTTCTGAACACCTCCAAAACAAAGGTCATGTGGTTTGGTAAGAAGAATGCCCCTCTCCCCACCAGTGTGATTACTACCTCTGAGGATTTAGAGCTTGATACAGGTACTTGGGAGTATGGCTAGACAGTACACATATCAAAGCTGCAGGCTAAGGTTAAATCTAGACTTGGTTTCCTCTATCGTAATCGCTCCTCTTCATCCCAGCTGCCAAACTAACCCTGATTCAGATGACCATCCTACCCATGCTCGATTACGGAGATGTAATTTATAGATCGGCAGGTAAGGGTGTTCTCGAGTGGCTAGATATTCTTTAGCATTCAGCCATCAGATTTGCCACCAATGCTCCTTATAGGACACATCACTGCACTCTATACTCTGTAAACTAGTTCTCTCTGTACACCCGTTGCAAGACCCACTGGTTGATGCTTATTTAGAAAACCCTCTTAGGCCACACTCCCCCCTATCGGAGATATCTACTGCAGCCCTCATCCTCCACCCGTTCTGCCAGTCACATTTTGTTAAAGGTCCCCAAAACCACACACACCCCTGGGTTGCTCCTCTTTTCAGTTCGCTGTAGCTAGCGACTGGAACGAGCTGCAAAAAACACTTAAAACTGTCTAGTTTATGTCCATCTCTTCATGCAAAGACTTAATCATGGACACTCTGACAGTTGTGGTTGCTTTGCGTGATGTATTGTTGTCTCTACCTTCCTGCCTTTGTGCTGTTTTCTGTGCCCAATAATGTTTGTAGAATGTTTTGTGCTGCTACCATGTTGTTGTCATGTGGTGTTGCTAACATGCTGTGTTGTCATCTTAGGCCTCTCTTTATTTAGTGTTGTGGTGTCTCTTGTCGTGATGTGTGTTTTGTCCAAATATATATATTTTTTTTAATCCCCCGTCCCTGCAGGAGACCTTGGGGACATTGGCTGGGTGAGGTTGGGGACGTGGGCTGGGTGGGGTTGGAGACGTTGGTTGGGTGGGGTTGGAGACGTTGGCTGGGTGGGGATGGAGACGTTGGCTGGGTGGGGATGGAGACGTTGGCTGGGTGGGGATGGAGACGTTGGCTGGGTGGGGTTGGAGACGTGGGATGGGTGGGGTTGGAGACGTGGGATGGGTGGGGTTGGAGACGTTGGCTGGGTGGGGTTGGTGGATGGGTGGGGTTGGAGACGTTGGCTGGGTCGGGTTGGGGGATGGGTGGGGTTGGAGACGTTGGCTGGGTGGGTTTGGGGACGTTGGCTGGGTGGGGTTGGGATGGGATGGGTGGGGTTTGGGGATGGGGACGTTGGATGGGTGGGGTTGGAGACGTGGGCTGGGTGGGGTTGGAGACGTGGGATGGGTGGGGTTGAGGACGTTGGCTGGGTGGGGTTGGGTGATGGGATGGGTGGGGTTGAGGACGTTGGCTGGGTGGGGTTGGGTGATGGGATGGGTGGGGGGATGGAGACGTGGGATGGGTGGGGTTGGAGACGTTGGATGGGTGGGGATGGAGACGTTGGATGGGTGGGGATGGAGACGTGGGATGGGTGGGGTTGGAGACGTTGGCTGGGTGGGGTTGGAGACGTTGGCTGGGTGGGGTTGGGGGATGGGTGGGGTTGGAGACGTTGGCTGGGTGGGTTTGGGGACGTTGGCTGGGTGGGGTTGGGGGATGGGATGGGTGGGGTTGGGGACGTGGGCTGGGTGAGGTTGGAGACGTTGGCTGGGTGAGGTTGGAGACGTGGGATAGGTGGGGTTGGAGACGTGGGATGGGTGGGGTTGGAGACGTTGGCTGGGTGGGGTTGGGGACGTTGGCTGGGTGGGTTTGGGGACGTTGGCTGGGTGGGGTTGGTGGATGGGTGGGGTTGGAGACGTTGGCTGGGTGGGGTTGGGGGATGGGTGGGGTTGGCGACGTTGGCTGGGTGGGTTTGGGGACGTTGGCTGGGTGGGGTTGGGGGATGGGATGGGTGGGGTTTGGGGATGGGGACGTTGGATGGGTGGGGTTGGAGACGTGGGATGGGTGGGGTTGGGTGATGGTATGGGTGGGGGGATGGAGACGTGGGATGGGTGGGGTTGGAGACGTTGGATGGGTGGGGATGGAGACGTTGGATGGGTGGGGATGGAGACGGATGGGTGGGGATGGAGACGTTGGATGGGTGGGGATGGAGACGTTGGATGGGTGGGGATGGAGACGTTGGATGGGTGGGGATGGAGACGTTGGATGGGTGGGTGGGGACGTTGGCTACGTTGGCTGGGTGGGTGGGGTTGGGCACGTTGGCTGGGTGGGGTTGGAGACGTGGGATGGGTGGGGTTGGAGACGTGGGATGGGTGGGATTGGGGACGTGGGATGGGTGGGGACGTTGGCTGGGTGGGGACGTTGGCTGGGTGGGGTTGGGGACGTTGGCTGGGTGGGGTTGGGGACGTTGGCTGGGTGGGGTTGGGGATGTTGGGGACGTGGGATGGGTGGGTGATGGGTGGGGACGTTGGTTGGGTGGGGTTGGGGAATGGGTGGGGTTGGGGACGTTGGGGAATGGGTGGGGTTGGGGACGTTGGCTGGGTGGGGTTTGGGGATGGGTGGGGTTGGAGACGTTGGCTGGGTTGGGATGGGTGGGGTTGGAGACGTTGGATGGGTGGGGTTGGAGACGTTGGATGGGATGGGTGGGGTTGAAGACGTTGGCTGGGTGGGGTTGGGGAATGCGATGGGTGGGATTGGTGACGTTGGATGGGTGGGGTTGGAGACGTTGGATGGGTGGGGTTGGGGGATGGGGTTGGAGACGTTGGATGGGTGGGGTTGGGGACGTTGGCTGGGTGGGGTTGGGGGATGGGATCGGTGGGGTTGGAGACGTTGGATGGGTGGGGTTGGAGACGTTGGATGGGTGGGGTTGGAGGATGGGGTTGGAGACGTTGAATGGGTGGGGTGGGGGATGGGTGGGGTTGGAGATGTTGGCTGGGTGGGGTTGGAGACGTTGGATGGGTGGGGTTGGAGACGTTGGATGGGTGGGGTTGGAGACGTTGGATGGGTGGGGGAATGGGAAATGGGATGGGAAGTTTGGGTTTCCTTTTATTTTCCTGTACAGTGCATTTTGAAATTATTCTGACCTCTTCCCTTTTTCCACATTGTTGTGTTAAGTTACAGCTTCATTCTAAAATTGATTAAAATCCCTCAATCTACACACAATAACCCATAATGACAGAGCGAAAACAGGTTTAGACATTTTTGCAAATGTATTACAAATAAAAAACAGAAACCTTATTTACATAAGTATTCAGACCCTTTGCTAGGAGCCTCGAAATTGAGCTCATGTGCATCCTGTTTCCATTGATCATCCTTGAGATGTTTTTACAACTTGGAGTTACAACTTACAATTTGGAAATAAATACACCTGTCTATATACAGTTCACACAGTTGACAGTGCATGTCAGAGAAAAAAAACAAGCCATGAGGTCGAAGGAATTGTCCGCAGAGCTCCGAGACAGTATTGTGTCGAGGCACAAATCTGGGGAAGAGTACCAAAAAATGTCTACAGCATGGAAGGTCCCCAAGAACACAGTGGCCTCCATCCTTCTTAATAAGTGGAAGAAGTTTGGAACCACCAAGACTCTTCCTAGAGTTGGCCGCCCGGCCAAACTGAGCAATCGGGGGAGGAGGGCCTTGGTCAGGGAGGTGACCAAGAACCCAATGGTCAATCTGACAGAGCTTCAGAGTTCCTCTGTGGAGATGGGAGAACCTTCCAGAAAGACAACCATCTCTGCAGCACTCCACCAATCAGGCCTTTATTGTAGTAGAGTGGCCAGACGGAAGCCACTCCTCAGTAAAAGGCACATGACAGCCCACTTGGAGTTTGCCAAAAGGCACCTAAAGGACTCTGGCTGTGAGAAACAAGATTCTCTGGTCTGATGAAACCAATATTGAATTATTTGTCCTGAATGCCAAGAGTCAGGTCTGGAGGAAACCTGGCACCATCCCTACAGTGAAGCATGGCGGTGGCAGCATCATGCTGTGGGGATATTTTTCAACAGCAGGGACTGGGAGACTAGTCAGGATTGAGGGAAAGATCTACAGCGCAAACTACAAAGAGATCCTTGATGAAAACCTGCTCCAGAGCGCGCAGGACCCCAGACTGGGGCAAACGTTCACCAAACTACAACCCTAAGCACACAGCCAAGACAACGCAGGAGTGGCTTCGGCGCAAGTCTCTGAATATCCTTGAATGGCCCAGCCAGAGCCCGGACTTGAACCCGATTGAACATCTCTGGAGACCTAAAAATATCAGTGCAGCGACAATCTCCAACCAAACTGACAGAGCTTGAGAGGATCTGCAGAGAAGAATGGGAGAAACTCCCCAAATACAGGTGTCCCAAGCTTTTAGCGTCATACCCAAGAAAACTCGAGGCTGTAATCACTGCCAAAGGTGCTTCAACAAAGTACTAAGTCTAAGTCCGAATACTTACGTAAATGTGATATTTCAGTTTTATTTTTTATAAAATGTCTAAAAACCTGTTGTCATTATGGGGTATTGTTGGTAGATTGATTACGGGGGAAAAATGATCAATTCTAGAATAAGGCGGTAACATAAAATGTGTAAAAATTTAAGGTCTGAACACTTTCAAAATGCACTGTATACACAGAATTATTACCTAAACTTAAAAATATTATGAAAATATTGTAGCTATTTACCTTTTGTAATGTTTTTTCTTTTATCTTCTGAGTGGCAGCCCACAGGTACAACGTGTCAAATATCAAATATGAATATTGTACCTGTAACCCTCCCCAAAACAAAGTAAATAAAAACTGTACCCCCCCAAAAAATAAGTAAAATGTGACATTCTAACAAACAAGGCATTTATGAAAATGTAAATTATATTGCATGTAGCCAAGTGACTAAGTAAGAAGAGGTTTGTTATTTTCATTATATTAAATATGTAGTCATATTTTCTTGTTTTTATTATGAAAACAAAGGTCAAATATGTACTCTTCTTAGTAATTTAGCTACATGATAGATAGGGTGTGTGCGAGTGAAATCACAAAGTAAGATTTCAATCATTTTGGTATTTTAATTTGCCAGTTTTTACAAAAAGTAGGCACCATGTCAGTGGTAGGTGGTGGTAGTAGCTATATCACGTCTTTTTACCACTCCCCATGTCAATCAATAATCAAACATACATAAAGGCCCATTGCAGTCAAAACTGATTTTCCTGTTTTATATACCTTTCCACACAATGAGGTTGGAATAGTACTGTGAAATTGTGAAAATGATAATGCCCTGTAAGAGTAAGAGCTGTTTGAAAAAAGAGCTGTTAACAGTAAGAGCTGTTTGAAAAGACCACCTGAAATGTCAGCCGGTTTTGGTGGGATGGAGTTTTGTTCTGCCTGGTGACATCACCAGGAGGTAAATCAGTTAATAGACCAATAAGAAAAAGAGTTCCAAACCTCTCAGCCAATAACAGCTTGTTTTCAGTTTTCCCTTCCCACTCACAGTCCTAGCAAAATTCCTGCTTGAGAAATTGCTCTTGCTAAGAAGCAATTTCGGCTTATTTTTTTATAATTTTAATTGAAAATTAAGTAGGGTACTTAATTGTTAGAGAAATGGTTTAATAGAGAAAAAAAAACATCTGCATTGGGCCTTTAAATACGTAGTTCAATACATTGCAAGTCAATGAAACTGACGCTTTTCTGTATTTCTCATTTCTGCAGAGGAATAGAAAAAAAATCCTGTGACAATTGAGTTTTTGCATACACCTTACCACACCTGTCAGTATCATCTTTGAAAGGTTACAGGAGTTTGGAAATCTTAGCAATTGTTCATTGCCTAATGGCCTGTATACTTTAGTGCAGGGTCAGAATAGTCCAACTGAAAGCTCAATTTCCGCTACAGTAATACTGCAGTGTTGTAAGTGATCTGGGGTGGGTGAAGTTTTCCCTAGGTACAGATTTAGGATCACTTTACCCAATCCTAACCTTAACCATTAGTTGGAAAATTGCAAAACTGACCCAAGGACAGTGTCTCGGAGCAACTTCGGCCTAAATAATTCAAAGTACTAAGGGGCAATGGGGAAGTAGTGATGGCACACACTTCAATAACTTTCAGTTGCATGACAACTTTTAATCTGACAATCTAATCGTATTTCAGAACCAGGCTACTGATTCCTCGCACGCTTAGCTTACTTTAATTATATATATTTTTCCAGTTAACCTTTTGTCATCATACCACATGCTAACCTTATTCAGTAAAAATGCTAATGAGCTAACAAAAGTCAGCACTTGAGAATGATTGGCAGTCGTATTTTCTTCTCTTGTTCGGTGAGTGCTGTGTTCATGCCTTGGACAGGGCCACCACTGTGAAGCGAAGCTCCTGGGGGTCCCGAGCCATGAATGTCTTACACACCTCTGTTGCATCCTGCAACACAGACAAAACAAACACACCTTGATACATTATACGATTATAACCAGGGTCCTAATTATTAGCGCAAACTAGGGGTGTTGAGTACAGGCACCTCTGTTTGGTCCTGTACTGTGAAACTGAATACATAAAAAGATACAAAAATAAATGAAAAACACTATAGGCTATTCCTACGCTGTGATGTTTGCCTCAAATAAATATGAGCTCATTACTATTTATTTTTTCAAGCTATTCTGTTAAAAACAACTAGAGCTTATACGCACAGTCATCAAAATTCTAATCTTAATTGTCCAACTGTCCTTTTGTGAGTCGCAGCCGGGAACTAATTCTGTACGATGGTGGATGGTAGGGTCGATAAACCAGGAAGATTCTCCATCATTGTTTAAATCTGCAGTTTGGGAACATTTTGGTTTCCCAGTTGATTACAACTGCGACGGATAAAGATTATAAATCGCAACTGCTCAACGAGAATAGCTTAAGGAGCTGCCAACACCTCAAACATGTTGACATGTGCTTCACGGATGAATCCCGGTTTCAACTATACCGGGCAGATGGTCGTTGTGTGGGCGAGCAGTTTGCTGATGTCAACGTTGTGAACAGAGTGCCCCGTGGCGGTGGTGTGGTTATGGTACGGGCAGGCGTAAGCTATTGACAACAAACACAATTGCATTTTATCAATGGCAATTTGAATGCACAGAGATACTGTGACAAGATCCTGAGGCCCATTATTGTGCCATTCATCCGCCGCCATCACCTCATGTTTCAGCACGATAACACACAGCCCCATGTAGCAAGGATCAGTACACAATTCCTGGAAGCTGCATACTGCATACTGACCAGACATGTCACCCATTGAGCATGTTTGGGATGCTCTGGATCGAGGTGTATGACAGTGTGTTCCAGTTCCCGTCAATATACAGCAACTTCGCACAGCCATTCATTAATTAATGAATAAGTGCTGTGCTTTTAGCACACTACATTTTGATGTTCATGTTAAGTGTGTTTGTTAATATGTAGGTGTAATAATCATATCTATTATCATATGTAGCCTATATAACAATGTTGGAAAACAGATTCATTTAGTTTTGTGTTCAGTCAGCACAGTATGTGTTAATTCGTATGATCTCATTTTAGAAGTGATGTGCTCTACCCTGACAGTTGTTTTAACCTCTACAGGATCTGTGAGCAAAACGGCGCATTCTACCTGTAGTGTGTCACTGACGACTACTCCCTAGTCGATGCTGTCAAGTAAAACAAGTCGTCACAGAGACATGACTTCGTCTTGAGATTAGCGGCATCAAGGAACTTATTCAGGCTCAAGAGAATCCAGCGGATTCAAAAGGAACAGCTTGCTGACTGACTAAAAAAAAGAGCATCCGCTCTTGTAATCCTAAAGGCACTCCGTAATGGAAAGTGGCAGCTTGACTAATACAAAATAAATAACAGTGTTACATGACCCATTTGTAATGGGGGACTTGAATAATCCTTGGACTTTTTATTATTTGTTGATGTTTTGTCTTTAAAGAAATGTGGGGAAATGAAGTATCCCTATATGTCTGTTATTACGGTGCTCTCACTCTTATCTGTGCGCCTGCTCAGAAGTTTCTCTCTCTGGTAGGACTGCGTCTGAGTGTAATGGCATCTACTGTATGTACCTTGGAGATACGGTGAAGTAAACGTTGGTAAACTGGAACCTCATTGTAAATAAGAATTTGTTCTTAAATGACTTGCCGAGTTAAAAAGAGGTTCAATAAATAATAACAATTTGGTGGACAGCAGTCGATCATTTTTCATTAGGATGAATCCCATCATAACTGAAAAGCCCTGGTCTATTCCAAAAAGAGGTCCCGGTCATCCACAAATGGAATGTCAATAGACCGAGAGACCACACACAGCTTAATTTCTCACTGTTCCGACGCACAGAGGGAATGGGACCGGAGATAACGGGTCGTTTCCCCAAATCCTGTATGGTCTCAATAAGCTGTCTGACATTGGATTTGTGCTTTCCGATATGAACCACAACTGGTTTTGCGTCCGGGAGTTGGTTGGGAATAGTTATTGTAAATACATCCGGATAACAAAGAGTCCTTGCATCTGGGATGACAACATGATAAACCATGGAGATCCCAGCAACGATGCTAGATGGAGGACACTGGCGCAGACGAAGCTCCTGTTGCTCCCCCGTTTTCGAACATTGCTGGAATCTGGAGTCGAGGGGTGCCTTGAACTCATCTCAGACTGGGAGCCGTGGATCGCTCGTTACTCACACGTCCCTGGTATGCTGGGATCGCTGCCTGCGCACGAGACACCTTCTTGCGAATCCTGCTGTGGGAGTGGAGATTCCAGCTCTGTATGTGGCTGAAATGTATTGCTCAGGAACAGCTCGTTCTTCTACCCGTACCTTGGCTTTTACCTTAACCGGCGACTGTCACGCACTGGGTAGATGGCATCGGGGTAGAGGTGGTTGAAACGCTGTTGTGTTTCTGTAAGTTTGGGAAATTAACCTCAGTATGTCCTGGTCTGTCTCAATGGCAGACCCAACCCAAGGGAGCGTATTTTTGTAGGCCGCATCCACTCTAGAAGCCTCTCTGTGAAAATTCTGTCTACTTTTCAGTTGTGCTATCTCAGTTTGAAGTGCGATGATCCCATCCTTCAGCTCAACATTTTGATTGCACATCGACAGACAACGACCTGGGCAAATTCTTCCTCCTTAACGACTATCAAAATTTTGCACAACTCACACTTCATGGCTTGATTTTTGTTTTTCAAGTCCATAGCAATGTCACTTGAAGCGTATGAAAGTCAACATGCAGTACAGCTGCCTACAGCAAATTCGATGAATATTCCCGAAGTGTGGTGATAAAATATACTAGAAGTAAATCAAAAGATAACATTTTTATAAAATCCAAGGCTTTAAATCTGAAAATAATCTATTAACCTTCTGAACAAGCCCTAGACCTTTGTTAATGTTTACACTGCCCAACAAAGTCACGGCAAATCTCTTTTCCATGCAACTCCAAATGCTGCAATCGAAGTGAGTTGACTATTGTCATTGATATTCCTACTGTAGGCCTACTTGCCGTCCACTCTGACTTTGAAGTGTAATGACATGTTATGCTTCTGCTTTAGACTGTTCTCAATATCCACGCTACGCCTTGCCCAGTTCTATTATGTGAACTGAGTTCCCAAAGTGAAAGTAATTTCAAAATGTAAAAATTTGTTTGGATCTGAATTCCTGGCGATTCCCAGAGGGCTGCAGAGCGGATACAGTGGTGCTCTCTTGTGGATTAGGTAAGTAAGTTCCCAGAGTGATTTCCCTTTCCAATTCCACCCATGATTATAACAATGCAGGTAAGGTACACCTACTGAATATGGAAATATCAGTAATCAGCACGGAAACTCTTTCTGAATAGCCGCCACTCATCCGCCACTCATTCAACCAAGGCCGTGGTTGCCTCTACCAAACCATCATCGAGTCTTTACAATGAGATACATCGATTAGTCGCTTACCTCAAGGAAGCGGACTTCTGATGTTTTCCCATGGGCAATAGGGAAAGGCTTGCGGCCATCTTGAGAGAAAACACAAGATGAGAAACAAATGCTACTGCACATGATCAATATCACACTGCAGTGACTGGGCAAGTCTCAGAACAATCCCATTGTAATGTGGATCGCATGCATAGAAAACTCATGGTAACACTTCCTAAAAATACCCTCTTAATAATGCATTATAAGCATGTTTTTAATAACTTATGGGGCTCAAGAACATGTCACGGACGGGATCTGAAGGAAATTCCCCCTTGGGCTGAGGGTGACTGATTTTGACGACGCAGGCTGGGCTACCTCATCACGAGGCCATGAGCCTGTCCACGAGACGCCACCCCACGTTGGGCGCCATTATCACAGGCGAGATCTGAACCCTGGTCTCCCAGAGGAGAAACCAATGTCTTGACCATTAAACCAAAAGAAAATGATCCCTTGGCGAAAGTACCCCTCACGTCCACTACAAACGCATTATAAAATGTGCTTACAAGGCATTTTGAAGAGGTTATTCATAAGAAGTGTTACCAAACCCATTTCTGTGTATCTTATTGCTGCTATTGAGAGGTCTACTACAAAGCATTTCAAGTGGAAAGGGGTGTTTCACTTACCCAGTTCATATAAATGTCCCCCAACATTCACAAAAGCAATGAAATGCAAGTCCACTTTTTCATCCAAACTTGGTGCCTATAAAACAAAAGATCAAAGCACAACTGGGTCATGTTCAGTATGGGCAAATAGAAAACAAAGAGTTTACAAAGGACAAGTTTAGGTAGTAGCTCCCCATTTCACTCTTTCAAAAAGTTGCCCCTGCAGTAACTTATTGACTGCCTTTGACCATGTTCAAAATTGTTGTTTTAGAAAACCCTTAAAATTAATACTCACCTCGGTTTGTCCTTCCTGTGCACTAGATTCATGTGTAACACGGATGCTCTGCAACGGAAGAAAACATCCACTTTCATTTCAATCACATCATTTCCCCATGGCTAGAATGACACCATCCACTCAGTGCATTGTCATCGTGGCCACCACTTATTATAGGCACACCCTGGTAACCACCAAGCTAAGCACTAAAATGTTTCTAAACCCTAGTCTTGACCCGCTAGCGCTAATCTGATCAATTATCATCTTTGTATGATGAAGATTTTGATGGAAATACCTCATCTTTCTCCAGGAAGGTGGCCTTGTTCTCTGGGCTCAGTTTAGTGGACTGTACCAGGAACATCTTCAGTGGAGAGTCGGTCTCTGGGAGGACGAGTAGAGAAAAGCATGAAACATACAGAAAGTTACATCACTGAGCAGTGTTAATATCGTCAACAGAAATAGTGACTCAAATATTCGTCAAACACTTACTTTTCAGTGGCAATTGACGAGACTAATAACTGACTAAATAGACCCAGAAAAAAAACTATAACCAAAAGAACATGAATTTTCATTTCAGTTGACTAAAATGAGAAGAGATTAAATGATCTCTGTGACTAAAATCTGACTACTAAATGGACTGGACAAGAGTTTCGGGAGAGATTGAGAGCTTTTCATTGATAAGCACAATTAATATTGGCAGCAGTTCTGTTCATCAGTGGGAAGGACACGCCACACAGACTACATCAGCTGGTGAGCAAGCAATGTGTGTGGGCAGACAGGCTCAGATTACACACACGGCACAGGCGACTCTCTTGCTTCCCGGTAGGTAACCAGTCACCACCGGGTAACCAGTCACCACCTTCTATACCCTTTGCCTGGTTTAAGAAACAAGCAGCCGTACGAAATTAAAAACAAAAGCAGCATTGAGTTCAATCGTAAAAACAACAGTCTATGTTCTTCTCCCTTTTAGTATAGAAAAGTAGGCCGTCTTTGAACTTGTAGTCTCGCTCAACTGTCCCACTTTCCCCACTGCATTTCATAGCCAGGTTCTTTAACCGACGTAGCCAAGTCTCCCTCTTTTCCTCAGAGAAAACAGCTTGATTCTAGCCCTTATCGTTCAAAACATATACTAGAGCTATGCTTTTTTCTCTTCGGTCGCACATTGGCGGGCCGAATTTTGCATTCATAAAGCATATCGCGGGCCGTTCTAAAACTAGGCTACTTGCGGATCAGACTGTTAACCATTTGTTTAGGCTATACCTTGTTCAGTCGTGTTACCCCATTAGCTAGCTATAGCTAACAACTTGGAGCGCATTCAGCAGGACGTGTTTAATAAGGAATAACGGCGGCTCTATTCATGGATTTTCTATCTGCAATGTTCGAGAATGTTTTGCAACTGAACATGGCCCTGGTAACATTACCAGTAGCCTATATGTAAACATTTGGTGGCAAAGAAAGAAAAAGGGATAGCAAATCATTTATTGACTAAATTTATCTTGCCACTACAGGAAAATCCTGTAGTGGCAAAAAAAAAAAAAAAATGAAATACTTTTCCTGAACGACAACGCAATTACATTTTTCACATCCTCATTTTTTCAATTTATCAAAGCCATCATGGACTACAGTCATTTGACATTGTCAAACTGTGAGCATGCCATTTTCTCCCTCGCCATCTCAATAAGGACAGTCACCGCCCTGTGATCAGTGATGCAGGGTTTGTCATTGGGATTGGGGGAGGAAAGCTGATCCTAGATCTGTACGTAGGGGAAACGTCATCCGGGGTGTGACAGCCACGTACCAAATTCCAGGTGTTCCTGGTTGTTGGCCACAGCGTGAATTAAGCCTATTGTTCCACAGGCGTTGCCGATTGTCTGCTTCATGAAGTAGACATCTGGGGAGACATCCTGGCCCTGGGCCTTGATCTTGGCCTCCTCCTCCAGCCTGAAAGACTCATACTGCAAAATGGGAGAGGAGAGGGAAAGTGTGTCATGTTGTTTTCCTAACTTATGTGTTCTTCTATCGATTATATTCCATTAGCTTCTACTGTAGTTACTGGGGCTGAATGTTTATTTTAACAATTCTAGAATGTTAATAAATACATTTATAAAATACTAAATTATTGCAGAATGCACCTGTGGTGAACACCGGCAAAAACCACAACTCTACATGCGGTTACCAGTATATTTGACTGTCAAATCATTTTCAAGTGTAAAAGACCATTTCACACTTGCTGAAAACACAGGTTGACCAATCAAGACAATAGAGTATATTTTTTGGCATAGCATAGAAGACGGCACCAGCTGTGACTCCTTTTAACTAAATAGCCTAAGTCAAACAAACACACATTAGGTTGGAAAAGCTGGAGCAGACCTACCTTCTCTGTGACAGGGAAGAGTAGCAGGACAGCACACACAGGCCTGGGCACCATGCTCAGAAGCTCTGGGTCCATCCCATACACATCGCCAAACTGCCAGGTCGGCAGCAAACCCAACTGTCGCAGAAACTTGGGGAAGAATATTGGGAGTTAAATCATCATGCATGAAAATAGGAAAGCAATGGACAGGGCAAAGTTCAGGAGTGCTTTAACTTGATAAAATATAAATTAGGATATGAACATGTATAAATCAGCAGGTGATCATTTGGGCTCCCGACTGGCGCAGCGGTCTAAGGCACTGCATCTCAGTGCTAGAGGCGTCACTACAGACCCTGGTTCAATTCCAGGCTGTATCACAACCGGCCGTGAATGGGCGGCGCACAATTGGCCCAGAGTCGACCGGGTTAGGGTTTTGCCGGGGTAGGCCGTCGTTGTAAATAAGAATGTAATCTTAACTGACTTGCTTAGTTAAAGGTTAAATAATAAATAAAAATCATTATTGTAGCTGCCACACTATCCTTTCAGCAAAGCACACCAAATGTATTTATTACTTTTTTAATATATTTTTTATTTAACTAGGCAAGTCAGTTAAGAACAAGTTCTTATTTACAATGACGGCCTACCAAAAGGCAAAAGGCTTCCTGTAGGGATGGGGGCTGGGATTAAACATTTAAATAAATTAAAATATAGGACAGAACACATCACAACACTACAGCATGGTAGCAACACAACATGACAACAACATGGTAGCAACACAACATGACAGCAGCACAACATGACAGCAGCATAAAACAGGCTACAAACATTATTGGGCACAGACAACAGCACAAAGGGCAAGAAGGTAGAGACAACAATACATCAAGCAAAGCAGCCACAATTGTTAGTAAGAGTGTCCATGATTGAGTCGTTGAATGAAGAGATTGAGATAAAACTGTCCAGTTTGAGTGTTTGTTGAAGCTCGTTCCAGTCACTAACTGCAGCAAACAGAAGACGAGCGACCCAGGGATGTGTTTGCTTTTGGAACCTTTAACAGAATGTGACTGGCAGAATGGGTGTTGTATGTGGAGAATGAGGGCTGCAGTAGATATCTCAGATAAGGGGGAATGAGGCCTAAGAGGATTTTATAAATAAGCATCAACCAGTGGGTCTTGCGACGGGTATTCAGAGATGACCACTTTACAGAAGAGTGCAGTGATGTGTCCTATAAGGGGCATTGGTGGAAAATCTGATGGCCGAATGGTAAAGAACATCTAGCCGCTCGAGAGCACCCTTACCTGCCGATATACAAATTACGTCTCTGTAATCTAGCATGGGTAGGAGGGTCATCTGAATCAGGGTTAGTTTGGCAGCTGGGATGAAAGAGCAGTTACGATAGAGGAAACCAAGTCTAGATTCAACTTTAGCCTGCAGCTTTGATATGTGCTGGGAGATGGAAAGTGTACCATCTAGCCATACTCCCAAGTACTTGTATGAGGTGACTACTCAAGCTCTAAACCCTCAGAGGTAGTAATCACACCTGTGGGGAGAGGGGCATTCTTCTTACCAGACCTTTGTTTTGGAGGTGTTCAGAACAAGGTTAAGGCCAGAGAAAGCTTATTGGACACTAAGAAAGCTTTGTTGTAGAGCGTTTAACACAAAATCCGGGGAGGGGCCAGCTGAGTATAAGACTATCGTCTGCATATAAATGGATGAGAGAGCTTCCTAGCCTTGGGGAACACCCTTGGTGACAGGCAGTGGCTGAGACAGCAGATGTTTTGACTATACACTGCACTCTCTGAGAGAAGTAGTTAGCAAACCAGGCCAAAGACCCCTCAGAGACACCAATACTCCTTAGCCAGCCAACAAGAACAGAATGGTCTACCGTATCAAAAGCTAAGGCCAAGTCAATAAAAATAGCAGCACAACATTGCTTAGAATGAAGGGCAATGGTGTCATCATTGAGGTTTAAGGTTGCAGTGACACATTCATAACCTGAGAGGAAACCAGATTGCATACCAGAGAGAATACTATAGACATCAAGAAAGCCAGTCAACTTGTCAATAATCAACTTTTCCAACATTTTTGATAAACAGGGAAAATAGAAATTGGTCTATAACACCGTGGCTGCCTTCCAAGCAATGGGATCCTCCCCAGAGAGGAGAGACAGGTTAAATAGGTCAGAGATAGGCTTGGTGATGATAGGGGCAGCAACCTTAAAGAAGAAAGGGTCTAAACCACCTTACCCAGATGGCTTTTGGGGTCAAGTTTAAGGAGCTCCTTTAACACCTCAGACTCAGTGACTGCCTGCAGGGAGAAACTTTGTGGCGGGGCAGGGGGGAAAGAGGGAGATGCATCAGGGCTAGTTGCATTAGAAGGGGTGGGAGATGAGGAAATGTTGGACAGGCAATGAGGCATGGCTGAGTTAAATAGGAATCCTGACTTATTGAAGTGGTGATTTAAGAGCTCAGCCATGTGCTTCTTGTCAGTTACAACCACATCATCAACTTTAAGGGACATGGGCAGCTGTGAGGAGGAGGGTTTATTCAAATACCAGAAGCCTAAGCATTGGTAATTTAAATCAGATAAAATAATCACATTTGATTCGACCAACTTTGGATTCAGATTGATTTCTGTTCTCTGTCTATATGGAGCTCGTCAGCATCATGTGCATGTTTACTGCAGTAATTATTGGCTCCAATAACTTACTAGTTAGCTAGTTACATATTCACCATCAAAATCCTGTTTCAGCTCTCTAAAACAAAGAGCAACTGTCTCTGATATGAATGGCAATGCTGTCTAGCTAGCTACTTAGCTGCTATTAGTAGTGGTTAAATATCAGCTGATACAAGTATAACGTGTTGGATATGCTATTTTTAGAGGGTCGATAGTTAAGCTGAACAGCACCTCCGCTTTTGATAACTAGCCACAGCTAGCTATAGCTAGCTATCCTCCAAGCTGGATACTGTGTTGTTAGCCATCTAGCTCGCTATTATTTAGCTTGAAATCTGCGAGTGAGATTCCGATATACTTAACAGCAACACTTGAAGCCTCCATGATGGGTTTAGCAAGATGATACGACTTACTTACTTGGTTCATCACCTAAAAAAAAAAGAACAAAAAGTAAGCCGTTAGCTTTTGTTCTTTGACAAACCAGCCAGCAATAGCTAGCTAGAATAAATTAGCTAGCTAGCCAACTCATGTGAGATTGAATGAATGAGGAAGCTAGGTAGTTGTAATGACATGTTTAGCTAAATTGGATAAATACAAAGTATGTATACTAACATCTGGGTTGGCTTCCAGTGGCAACCAGCGCTGGCCGTCCATTTCTAATAATATTATAGTTAGCTAGCTAAAAGCTTCAGTAAAGTGAAACAGGTCCAACTTCTTTTTCGGCGAAACAGAAGAAGCACGTTTCTTCTTCTTCGGTGGGGTTTATTTGCGGTTGGCAACTAACGTTATGGTGCATTACCGCCACCTACTATACTGGAGTGTGGGCCAGAGACAGGGAGAAACTAAATCCTACCTGCCAGCCCCGTTGCTCTTAAAAAAGAAAACAACATATTTGAGACTATATCTAATGACGTTCTACTCAATATACTCTAAACTAATTGTATGTATCCCCTTCTCACTCATACTAGATCTCAGCCTCTCTCTTTCCCTCTGATACTGGCCACACTGTAGCAATACATGCTCCACAGTCTCTGTTTCCTGGCAATACTCACACTTTCCTGTTGGATGCTTTCCTATCACATTGTGCTATTGTGTGTGTTTTTTTGCGTTATTTGTAACTTATTTTGTACATAATGTTTCTGCCACCGTTTCTTATCTCCGTATTTGTCGCCTCCTGTACTGTGTGCGCACAGAACAAGACTCAGCAGCAAGCTCCGGCTGGCCTCCTTCAACCACTCCCTGTTCCTCACCGCCCCTGGTCCCATATATCTCTGGACTTTGTCACTGATCTCCCCCTGTCAGATGGTTACACCACCATCCTTACGGTTGTGGAAAGGTTTTCCAAAGCCGCATATTTTATTCCCCTTCCCAAGTTGCCCTCAGCCAAGGAGACGGCCCATCTTATGGTGCAGCACGACTTCCGGATCCATGGACTTCCGGTCGACAAGATCTCCGATCGTGGTCCTCAGTTCACGTCCAGGTTCTGGAAGGCATTCTGCACCCTGATTGTGTCATCGGCCAGCATGTTCTCCGGGTTTCATCCCCAATCTAACAGCCATTGTTCTGAGCCAATTGCAATTTTCCTAAGTCCTTTTCTGTGGCACCTGACCACACGGCTGAACAGTAGTCAAGGAGCGACAAAACGAGGGTCTGTAGGACCTGCCTTGTTGATAATGTTAAGAAGGCAGAGTATCGCTTTATTATAGACAGACTTCTCCCCATCTTAGCTATTACTGCATCAATATGTTTTGACCATGACAGGTTACTCTCTAGGGTTACTCCAAGCAGTTTAGTCATCTCAACTTGCTCAATTTCCACAAGATTTATTACAAGATTTAGTTGAGGTTTAGGGTTTAGTGAGTGTTTTGTTCCAAATACAATGCTTTTAGTTTTGGAAATATTTAGGGCTAACTTAATCCTTGCCACCCACTCTGAAACTGACTGCAGCTCTTTGTTGAGTGTTGCAGTCATTTCAGTCGCTGTAGTAGCTGACGTGTATAGTGTTGTGTCATCCGCATACATAGACACTCTGGCTTTACTCAAAGTCAGTGGCATGTCCTTAGTAAAAGTTAAAAAATGCAAAACAGCTACCCTGGAGAATTCCTGATTCTACCTGGATTATGTTGGAGAGGCTTCCATTAAAGAACACCCTCTATGTTCTGTTAGACAAGTAACTCTTTATCCACATTATAGCAGGGGGTGTAAAGCCATAACACATACGTTTTTCCAGCCCCAGACTATGATTGATAATGTCAAAAGCTGCACTGAAGTCTAACAAAACAGCCCCCACAATAATTTTATCATCAATTTCTCTCAGTCAATCATCAGTCATTTGTGTAAGTGCTGTGCTTGTTGAGTGTCCTTCACTATAAGCATGCTGAAATTCTGTTGTCAATTTTTTTACTGTAAAATAGCATTGTATCTGGTCAAGTAAAGGGGGCTTTACTATTCTTGGGTAGCTGTCACGCCCTGACCATAGAGAGCCCTTGGTTCTCTATGGTGTAGTAAGTCAGGGCGTGACTAGGGGGTGTTCTAGTTCAATATTTCTATGTTGGTGTTTTGTATGGTTCCCAATTAGAGGCAGCTGGTATTCGTTGCCTCTAATTTGGGATAATATTTAGGTAGCCATTTTTCCCACCTGTGTTTGTGGGATATTATTTGTGTTTGTGCTTGTTGCACCACTGATGTCACGTTTTTTGTTGTTGGTTTATTGTTTTTTTGTTTGAAGTTTCACCGTAATAAAGATGTGGAACTCTACACACACTGCGCCTTGGTCCAGTCCTTATTACGAACGTGACAGTAGCGGAATGACTTTAGCTTCCCTTCAGGCCTGAGGGCACACACTCTCTAGTAGACTTAAATTGAAGATGTGGCAAATAGGATGTAGTCTGCTATTATCCTCAGTAATTTTCCATCCAGATTGTCAGACCCCGGTGGCTTGTCATTGTTGATAGACTACAATACTTTTTTCACCTCTTAAACACTGACTTTACGGAATTCAAAAGTACAAATCTTGTCATTCATAATTTTGGTCAGATATACTTGGATGTGTAGTGTCAACGTTTGTTGCTGGCATGTCATCCCTAAGTTTGCTTATCTTGCCAATGAAAAAGTAATTAAAGTAGTTGGCAATATCAGTGGGCTTTGTGATGAATGAGCCATCTGATTCAATGAATGAAGGAGCCAAGTTGGCTTTTTTCCCCCAAAATGTAATTTAAGGTGCCCCAAAGCTTTTTACTATCATTCTTTATATAATTGATATCTTTGTTTCATAGTATAGTTTTTTTTATTGTTATTTAGTTTAGTCACAGGATTTCTTAATTTGCAGTACATTTGCCAATCAGTTGGGCTGCCAGACTTAATTGCCATACCTTTTGCCTCATCCCTCTCAACCATACAATTTTTAAATTCCTCATCAATCCAAGGCGATGTAACAGTTTTTACAGTAATTTTCTTAATGGGTGTGTGTTTATTAGTAACTAGAATAAGTAGTTTCATAAATGCGTCAAGTGCAGCGTCTGGTTGCTCATTACACACCACAGACCAGCAAATATTCTTTACATCCACGTATGAATCACTACAAAATGTATTGTATGACCTCTTATACACTATATTAGGCCCAGCCTTTGGAACTTTGGTTTTCCTAGATATGGCTATTATATTGTGATCACTACATCCTATGGATTTGGATACTGCTTTAAAGCAAATATCGGCAGTATTAGTAAAGATGTAATTAATCCATGTTGATGTTTAATTCCTGTGCTGTTTGTAACTACCCTTGTAGGTTGACTGATGACCTGATCCAAGTTGCAGGCACTGGTTACAGTTTAACGTTTTTTCCTGAGTGGGCAGCTTGATGATAGCCAATCACCCAGAAAATATACCTCTCTGTTGATATCACATACATTATCAAGCATTTCACACATATTATCCAGATACTGACTGCACTTGGTGGTCTATAGCAGCTTCCCACCAGAATGGACTTTAGGTGAGGCAGATGAACCTGCAGCCATATTACTTCAACAGTATTTAACATGAGATCCTCTCTAATCTTTACAGGAATGTGGTTCTGAATATAGACTGCAACACTGCCTCCGTTGGCATTTCTGTCTTTTCGGTAGATGTTATAACCATGTATTGCTACCACTGTATCATCAAAGGTATTATCTAAGTGAGTTTCAGAGATATAGTGTCATATGTTACAAGAAAGTTTATGACTTCATGGACCTTGTTTCTTGGGCTATGTTAATATGGGCTATTTTTTAGCACTTTTCTGGGTTGCTTGATTTTAATGCTTTACTGGGAAGCTTATCAGAGGTAGACTTACTCATGTTATTTACATAGGAGCTGATAGTGCAGGGTGAGCTGCATGAAGTGGTCTTCCTACTATTGCACACCACCTCAGTTCTAACAGTGTAACTCTGGTTTATAGGCTCATGATTACTGCTTACAATAGCTGCAGGATAAACAGATGTATTCAGTGCAATTAGGGGTACATAAATTAACTTACTTACATTGTGTTTGCCAATGCCCCTAAGATCATGTACATTTGATGCAACATTATGACTACTCATTGTCACAATTAACTGAGCTGGTCTTGGATCATTTACCAGTCATTGTTTCAACACAGCCTTGAAATGCGTGGACAGAGTCCAGGAGCCAAGATGATTTGGATGGACTCCGTCATTCCTGTAGAGTATCTTCTGTTTCCAGAAGGTGCAAAATAATATATCAATAAAAGTGACTCCAGCAGAGCTACAGTAGTCTTTTAACCAAATGTGTTATGCCAACAGTCTGCTGAATCTTTCACACGATGGTACTGGGCCAGAAATTATTGGTCATTTTTTGGAGTCTTTTAATGCTAAGATCAGTTCTTTAAAATCTATTTTCAAATGTTCCGAGCTAGACCTCCTGATGTTGTTTGACCCCACATGGACTACGACAGTGTCAGCTCCCGGAATCTGTGGTAGAACAGTCAGAAGCAGCCTTATGATGTCCTGTACTCGTGCTCCTGGGTAGCACAGGGTTTTTGCCTTGGAGACCGAGATGTTTCTCTCCATAGAGCTGCCTGTGATGACAGCTGGTGATGCTGATTGAGCCGGTCACCAGACCGTGAGGCTGGGAGCTCCGAAGATCTGAACCCGTGATAGAAGCCACCAGAGAGGGAGACAGAACCGAGGATGAAGACGCAGGTACCTCCGGATCCGATCTTGATTGGGAAGCCACCAAGGACGAAGGTGCCGGAACCTCTGGATCCAGGGCGGAAAAGCTGTTTCTGGTCTGTGTCAGTTCCATGGAGACCCCCGTTGCCAGAGGACACCTTCTTCGACTTCCACGGCGAGTGACATACCTCCATGGCTGGTCGGTTGGGTCGAGATCAGCTCCGTTCTCCAGGGACGGGGGAGACCCCTTCGGGGAAGGAACCCTGCCTAGCACCGGCCAGTCGGCTGTGTAGAGGCGACACGGCAGCGAAACTTCCACCAGACCAGAGTGGCATCCGGCTACTGGAGTGGAAGAAAAATAAAAAGTAGGTGGGCGTGGGTTCCCCAGTAGCTTATGTAGGTTTGTTACTTGCTTGCTAAGAGTAGTCCTCCCTCCGCAAGCAAGCTCCTGCAACGCTGGACACGTTCAATAGACCGCCGAGCCAGCTAGGCAAGCTGGGCTTTCGCGTCTCTCCCCCTATACAGAATCTGGCAGGATCCAGATTCTGGCAGGACAGATAGCAGCGCTCACAGCAATTTAGCAAAACAGAGACGCAGGTTTCAAATTAAAACAAAAGTATATAAAAACACTGTCAGCTTTTAAACCGAGATCTTTAGTTCAGGTTTCGGCGTTCGACAGCGTTCAACAACAACAAACATACGTGGAATGACTGTTATAGCTGTTATATGTAAGGCAGTTGCCACCGTGAAAGTAATTTACCTGATTCTCATTACCTAGTCAATTGAGTTTAGGCAGAAATCTACATTTTGCCATTACATTTAAGAGGTTAATAGTCAGACCCACTTGGTCATTTATAACACATACATAAATGCTTAGTGATGTACATACAAATGTAGTAACACTTTTTATTACTAACATTATCACTAACCGCTAAAACAAATAAACATTAAAGGCATGTTAAACCATACATTTATTTTTATTTGTACATTTTTTTAACAATACAAACACATGAAGTTTCAAAAGTCTGTTTTGACTTTGTTGTTATGGGGTGTTGTGTGTAGATTTATGAGAGAAAAAATGATGTAATCAATTTTAGAATAAGGCTGTTGTCACGTTCGTTATAAGGATCGGACCAAGGCGCAGCGTGGTATGCGTACATTCTTATTTATTAAAGGATGAACACTGAACAAACAAACAAACTGTTTGGTTAATTTATTTTTATGGTAGTTAGTATGATATTTCAATTTGACCCAAATGTTTGCTCTATTTTTGGGATCCGTATTATCCCCCGCACAGTAGGTGTCAGAAAGCACATTTTAATTGTTGTGAACGCCGTTATACCATAGAAGAAAAGAACGCCCACTACATAAAGTGCTCGAGTGCAATAACTAAATTCACGCTTGCAATCAATCTAAACAACACCGTTTTTTAAAACTTTGGCAAAGGTTAAAGTATACAAAATGAAGTCCACTCGGTTACATTTCTGTTTCCAAAGCGTAATTCAGTATGACATTAAATGTTTCGTCGATTAAACAAATTTACAAAATGTCGGCCAAAATCCATCTTCTCCCACTGCCGGCCAATGGGCTTCCTCTAATAACCACATTTGGTGTGAGTGGAACCGCCAACCGGATGCTTCACATTTACTCATCCGGTGAGATGTGTGGCTCATTGTTCTATCTGTGATTTTACTGTGGTGACCTCTTCTTCGTTGCTTATCTACTCCGATCCTCCGTTTTCCACCCCTACTTGCGATCAGAGATGCCGGGGTTGGATTCATCGCCTAGTGGGTGCAGTATTTCAACATAATATGAGACGTTAACATAGCTAGCTAACTAACAACAAGCTAACGGTTAGCTAATACCTACGCGAGCAATGTAACGACGTTAAACACAGCCAAGCCAAAGGTTTCCCCGTTTATCTGTTGTCAAGTGCTAACCAGATAGTTAACGTTACTATTTTTGTAGTTGATATCAAGACTTTCCATAGGAAACAGTGTTAACTAACTTTGCGATGTGCATAAATAATCGAATTGAGATCCAAATAAAGAATAAATACAAATAGGAAGACGCGCAATAACTAGCTACGCATTTTGTAGCTGATGTGAAGACTTGCATAGTTAACACTGTTTTCTAACTTATGTATGTGCGCACATAATTTAATTGCGATAATTCCAATGACTGTAGGTATATGTGAAGGATCTAACTAATGAATAAATGGGAAGATACCCAATAGCTAGGTAACGGTAGTTCGCTAACGTTACATACTCACTGACTTGGCTAAGTAGCTAATGGGCTAGCCATTTTTTTAAACTTACTAATCAACTTCTGTGGTTTTTAGGCGTTGACAAAACTGTGGAAAACATTGGAAGACTCCCTCCAGATTTATTGGCAGAAACAGTAAGGACATCCTGTATCTGTCATTTCTCTTGGCATTCATTGAGAAAGATGAGACGCTTGAAATAGTACCACGTCTTTTTCAGCTGTAATGATTGGAGTGATAGGCCAATCCAGAGCCATATACACTGAGTATACCAAACCTTTTTTAAAACACCTTCCTGATATTGAGTTGCCCTCAGAACAGCCTCAATTATTCGGGTCATGGACTCCACCAGTTGTCAAAAGCGTTCCGCAGGGATGCTGGCCTGTGTTGATACCAATGCTTCCCACAGTTGTCTAGTTGGCTGGAAGTTTTTTGAGTGGTGGATCATTCAACTGTTGCACATGATAAACCCAGCAGCGTTGCAGTTTGTGACACAAACTGATGCAGCTGGAACCTACTACCATACCCTGTTCGAAGGAACTTATATATTTTTTGTCTTGCCCATTCACCCTCTGAATGGCAAACATCCACAATCCATGTCTCAAGGCTTAAAAATCCTTCTTTAACCTGTCTCCTCCCCTTCATCTACACTGATTTGAAGGGGAATTAATAAGTGGCATTAATACGGGATCATAGCTTTTACCTGGTCAGTCTGTCATGGAAAGTGCTGGTGTTCTTAATGTTTTGTATACTCAGTTAGGCCAGGTTTTAGAACGGCCACCATGTTAGTGCCCATTTACTTAATTCTCGGAATGTTGGCGACGTAATAACACGAGCAACTCTGACAGGGTCATGGCTAGAAGGGATTCAGCTTTGTCAAATTAACATCAAAAGTGTATATTTTCTTGTATTTTAGCTAAACCTTTTCCAAACCTTAACCTAACTACTGACCTGCTACGAAAAGTCAAATCTGATGTAAATTTGACAAACTGGATCCCTTCTAAGAAATCACCCGCTGTAAACAAGCAAAACAGAGCAGTGAATTTAAGACGTTTTTATTGAATTGGCATTCAGGATAATGGGTATCCAAGTCTTTAATGTGTTGTAGTGTCACTAGAATTCTTCATAGGTTGAAAAACAACAGAAACAGAACGGAAAGATTAATTATCACTTAATGGCTATGGAGGAGAAATAGTCACCCTCAGAACGTTCAACTGCATTGGCATAACTCCTCTCATATATAGATATATATATCTCTACAGTTGAAGTCGAAGTTTACATACATCTTAGCCAAATACATTTAAACTCAGTTTTTCACAATTTCTGACATTTAATCCTCGTAAAAATTCCCTGGTCTTAAGTCAGATAGGATCACCACTTTTATTTAAAGAATGTGAAATGTCAGAATAATAGTAGAGAGAATGATTTATTTCAGCTTTAATTTCTTTCATCACATTCCCAGTGGGTCAGAAGTTTACGTACACTCAATTAGTATTTGGTAGCATTGCCTTTACATTGTTTAACATGAAAATAAATAATTTTCTCAATTCTGACATTTCACATTCTTAAAATAATGTGGTGATCCTAACTGACCTAAGACAGGGAATTTTTACTAGGATTAAAGGTCAGGAAATGTGGAAAAACTGAGTTTAAATTTTTTTGGCTTAGGTGTATGTAAACTTCCGACTTCAACTGTGTGTGTGTGTATATATATCTCACATACGCTACAGTTAAAAAATTTGGGGTCACTGCATTGTTCTAGTGGAATTTTAACACATTCCAAGCCAAGTGATTTATATCTGAATAGGCTACGTGGGGATACTGACCATGTGAGCTCCAAGCCCTTTCTAAACTCATGTCTTTGCATGTCCTGCCAAAATTGGTCATCGCCTCCCTTGTTTTTGAAAGAAAATAACATTTTTTTTGTTGTCCGTTTTAAAATAACATCAAATGGATCAGAAATAGTGTTGACATTGTTAATATTGTAAATGACTATTGTAGCTGGAAACGGCAGATTTTTTATAGAATATCTACATATGGGTACAGGGGCCCATTATCAGCAACCATCTCTCCTGTGTTCCAATGGCACATTGTTAGCTAATCCAAGTTTATCATTTTGAAAGGCTCGCTGATCGTTAGAAAACCCCTTTGCAATTATGTTAGCTCTGCTGAAAACTGTTGTTCTGATTTTAAAAAAGCAATGAAACTGGCCTTCTTTAGACTAGTTGAGTATCTGGAGCATCAGCATTTGTGGGTTCGATTACAGGCTCAAAATGGCCAGTAATTAAGAGCTTTGTTCTGAAACTCATCAGTCTATTCTTGTTCTGAGAAATTAAGGCTATTCCATGCGAGAAACTGAAGATCTCATACAACGCTGTGTACTACTCCCTATATAGAACAGCGCAAACTGGCCCTCACCAGAATTGACCCAGGAGGCCCCGGTGCAGAACTGAGCAAGAGGACAAGTACATTATACTGTCTCGTTTGTGAAACGGATGCCTCACAAGTTCTCAACTGGCAGCTTCATTAAATAGTACCCACAAAACACCAGTCTCCGTCAACTCCGGGATGCTGGCCTAGGCAGTTGCAAAGAAAAAGACATCTCAGACTGGCCAATAAAAAGAAGATTAAAATGGGCAAAAGAACAGACACTGGACAGAGGAACTCTGCCTAGAAGGCCAGCGTCCCGGAGTCGCCTCTTCACTGTTGACGTTGAGACTGGTATTTTGCGGGTACTATTTAATGAAGCTGCCAGTTGAGGACACTGTATTTCTGATCAATTTGATGTTATTTTAATGGACAAAAAAAATTGCTTTTCTTTCAGAAACCAGGACATTTTCTAAGTGACCCCAAACTTTTGAACGGTAGTATACATACATACATACATACGGTACCAGTCAAATGTTTGGACACCTAACATATATGGAATCGTGTAGTAACCAAGAAATTTTAAACAAATTGAAAATATATTTGAGGTTCTTCAAAGTAGCAACCCTGCGCCTTGATGACAGCTTTGCACACTCTTGACATTCTCTCAACCAGCTTCACCTGGAATGCTTTTCCAACAGTCTTGAAGGAGTTCCCACATGCTGAGCACGTGTTGGCTGCTTTTCCTTTACTCTGCGGTCTGACTCATCCCAAACCATCGCAATTTGGTTGAGGTTGGTGGATTGTGGAGGCCAGGTGATCTGATGCAGCTCTCCATCACTCTCCTACTTGGTAATATAACCCTTACACAGCCTAGAGTCCCGCTAAGCCCAAACCAGATGGGATGGCGTCTCGCTGCAGAATGCTGGGGTGGCCAGGCTGGTTAAGTGGCCCTTGAATTCTAAATAAATCAGTGTTACCAGCAAAGCACCCCCCACACCATAACACCACCTCTTCCATGCTTTACAGTGGCAACCACACATGCAGAGATCATCTGTTCACCCACACCGCGTCTCACAAAGACACAGCGGTTGGAACCAAATATCTCCAATTTGGACTCTAGACCAAAGGACAAATTTCCACTGGTCTAATGTCTATTGCTCGTGTTTCTTGGCCCAAGCAAGTCTTATCAGTGTCCTTCAGTAGTGATTTCTTTGCAGCAATTTGACCATGAAGGCCTGACTCACACAGTCTCCTCTGAACTGTTGATGTGTCTGTTACTTTAACTCTGAAGCATTTATTTGGGCTGCAATGAACTTATACTCTGCAGCATAGTTAACTCTGGGTCTTCCATTCCTGTGGTGGTCCTCATGAGAGCCAGTTTCATCATAGCGCTTGATGGTTTTTGCAACTGCACTTGAAGAAACTTTCAAAGTTCTTGACATTTTCCATATTGACTGACCTTCATGTCTTTAAGTAATGATGTACTGTCATTTCTCTTTGCTTATTTGAACTGTTCTTGCCATAATCTGGAGATTGGTCTTTAACCAAATAGGGCTATCTTCTGTATACCACTGCAACCTTGTCACAACACAACTGATTGTCTGAAATGCATTAAGGAAAGGAAATTCTAAAACATAACTTTTAAGAAGGTACACCTGTTAATTGAAACGCATTCCAGATGACTACCTCATGAAGCTGGTTGAGAGAATGCCAAGAGTGTGCAAAGTTGTCATCAAGGCAAAGGGTGGCAACTTGAAGAATCTGAAATATAAATAAAAATATATAAATATATCACTTTATTTTTTGGGTTACTATTTTCACTTGTCTGGGACAAGAGGACAAGCCCTGGCATTCATTCATCAATTCATGTGTGCCTTTTATTTATCTATTTATATGTGCATGCATTTATTTCAAATGATGACAGGTTTGGTCCATACATCTATACTGGCACCGGCTACACTTGTTCAGCTGCGTCACCATTGACAGAAACAAATAAAAAAACATTTGGACCAAATATCCCAATTGGTCGGTAGACCATAGTCCTATGTATTAGAGTGCATAGATACAGCGACCGACCAGTCACAGTCAGATGTATTGAAATACAATACTTTTGTATTAGAGAGTGCATCGATGCAGCAGTCATCAGTCACCATTTCAGGAGCTGTTATTGAGGATGTGGTTCTGATAATCTCCTCATGCAGTGTCAGCAGATTCTGAGTCATCTCCAAGGACAGGTCAGGGGAGTGGATTCCGCTGAAATCTCTGATGTAAGTCAACACATTGCCACTGTCCTTTCTCTCCCTAAAATGAACCATATTTACATGATCTGATTTTGTAACACGTTTTCTACCTTTTTCTGTACAGAAGTTTCAAAGAGCTGGGATCCGACTTGACCAAGAGGCTCTACAGGAGGTTGTCCAATTTCTCTTCTTAACGTTCAGGTATTGTAGCTGTTTGTGATCCGCAACCAACTTCTACACTCATCGGCAAGTTGCCAAAAAAATACTATATCCGGCGTTCAGCACATCGATTTTGTTTGCTCTCCTTTTGGGATAGGTCAGGAACCAGTGGTGGGTAGTGGCTCCAGGGCCATGGCTATGATTTGTTACATTTAACATTTACATTTAAGTCATTTAGCAGACGCTCTTATCTAGAGCGACTTACAAGTTGGTGCATTCACCTTATGATATCCAGTGGAACAACCACTTTACAATAGTGCATCTAACTCTTTTAAGGGGGGGGGGGGGGGTAGAAGGATTACTTTATCCTATCCTAGGTATTCCTTAAAGAGGTGGTGTTTCAGGTGTTTCCGGAAGGTGGTGATTGACTCCGCTGACCTGGCGTCATGGGGGAGTTTGTTCCACCATTGGGGTGCCAGAGCAGCGAACAGTTTTGACTGGGCTGAGCGGGAGCTGTACTTCCTCAGAGGTAGGGAGGCGAGCAGGCCAGAGGTGGATGAACGCAGTGCCCTTGTTTGGGTGTAGGGCCTGATCAGAGCCTGAAGGTACGGAGGTGCCGTTCCCCTCACAGCTCCGTAGGCAAGCACCATGGTCTTGTAGCGGATGCGAGCTTCAACTGGAAGCCAGTGGAGAGAGCGGAGGAGCGGGGTGACGTGAGAGAACTTGGGAAGGTTGAACACCAGACGGGCTGCGGCGTTCTGGATGAGTTGTAGGGGTTTAATGGCACAGGCAGGGAGCCCAGCCAACAGCGAGTTGCAGTAGTCCAGACGGGAGATGACAAGTGCCTGGATTAGGACCTGCGCCGCTTCCTGTGTGAGGCAGGGTCGTACTCTGCGAATGTTGTAGAGCATGAACCTACAGGATTACCAATTACTAAAGTAATTGGTTTTATTTATTTGGAGAGTCATAAGGATATTCCATGGTGGGTGAGTTGTGGGTTTAAATGCATTTGGAAAGTATAGAGACCCCTTTTACACATTTTTGTTACGTTACAGCTATATTTTAAAATTGATGAGGAAATGTAATTTTTAATCTGTCGACACACAATTTCCCATAATGACAAAGCGGGAACAGGTTTTCATCATTCTTTTGCAAATGTATTTAATAATAATAAAGTAAACATTTGCATAAGTATTCAGACCCTTTGCTATGAGACTCGAAATTCAGCTCAGGTGCATCCTGTTTCCATTGATCATCCTTGATGTTTCTACAACTTGATTGGAGTCCAGCTGTGGTAAATTCAATTGATTGGACATGATTTGGAAATGCACACACCTGTCTATATAAGGGCCCATGGTTGACAGGGCATGTCAGAGCAAAAACCAAGCCATGTGGTCGAAGGAATTGTCTGTAGAGCTCCGAGACAGGATTGTGTCGAGGCACAGATCTGGGAAAGGGTACCAAACGATTACTGCAGCATTTAAGGTCCCTCAAGAACCCAGTGGTCTCCATCATTCTTAAATGGAATAGGTTTGGAACCACCAAGACTCTTCCTAGAGCGGGCCTCCCAGCCAAACTGAGCAATCGGGGTAGAAGGGCCTTGGTCAGGGAGGTGACCTAGAACCCTATGGTCACTCTGACAGAACTCCAGAGTTCCTCTGTGGAGATGGGAGAACCTTCCAGAAGGACAACCATCTCGCGCTCCACCAATCAGGCCTTTATGGTAGAGTGGCCAGACGGAAGCCACTCCTCAGTAAAAGGCACATGACAGCCCGCTTTAGTTTGCCAAAAGGACTCAGACCATGAGAAACAAGATTCTCTGGTCTGATGAAACCAAGATTGAACTCTTTGGCCTGAATGCCAAGTGTCACGTGTGGAGTAAACCTGGCACCATCCGTACGGTGATGCATGGTGGTGGGAGCATCATGCTGTGGGGATGTTTTTCAGGGACTGGGAGATTAGTCAGGATCAAGGGAAAGCTGAACGGAGTAAAGTACACAGAGATCCTTGATGAAAACCTGCTCAGGACTTCATACTGGGGCGAACGTTCACCTTCCAACAGGACAATGACCCTAAGCACACAGCCAAGACAATGCAGGAGTGGCTTCGGGACAAGTCTCCAAATGTCCTTGTGGCCCAGCCAAAGCCCAGACTTGGAACATCTCTGGAGAGACTTGAAAATAGCTGTGCAGCGACGCTCCCCATCCAACCTGACAGAGCTTGAGAAGAATGGGAGAAGCTCCCCAAATACAGGTATGCCAAGCTTGTAGTCATACCCAAGAAGACTGAAGGTTATAATCGCTGCCAAAGGTGCTTCAACAAAGTACTGAAAGGTTCTGAATATTTTGTGATATTATGTGATATAAGTTTTTCTAAATGTGCAAAAATTTCTATTAACCAGTTTTTACTTTATCATTATGGGGTATCGTGTGTAGATTTCTGAGAATTTCAGAATGAGGCTGTAACGTAACAAAATGTGGAAAAGGGGAAGGGGTCCAAATTCACTGTATATGTTGACTGGGTCCAGACGTCTGTGTTAAATTAACACATTTGTTCTATTTTGAACAGGTCGACTGAAAAGAACAACCTCTCTGCTGATGTACTGGTAGCTAGGCTGGGAGAGGGCAGCAGTAAGTGGTCCAAAACTGCCCTTCAGGTGCTCCACCGGCTATGGAGTGACCAGGGTACCCTAGTCAACACGCACCAAGAGTCCCAAGCCATGCTCAGCATCGGACAGGTAGGCCTACACCCGGCTACTGGAGCCCACCAAAACAATGGATTCTTCTCTTGCCTAATTCCAGGTCAACTCCTTGCTCCTTAGCCTGTTCCCATATCTATCGTTGCTGTATAGCCAAGTCCTATGGACCACCAGGCTAGCTCCTACGCCATAGGTACTTGTGTATATTTGAAATGGTTGGATATGGTTTCGAAATTATAGAGGGCAAGGTATAGCAAGGAAGTATGCAGCCCTTGAAGTGGCCAGAAGTTTTGGAATTGGGTATTGGAATCTCCTAATTAAGGATGGGGAATTGTACCCACAAAGGGCATGTGTGAGTGCAGGCTTTTGCCCCAGACAAAGCTACAGTATAATACACCTAATTCAGCTTATCAACCCATCATAGTCTCCCACAACAAGACTGAAGCCACTTTCCAGAGCGTCTGCAAAGCAGTCACACTGCACAAATTGATCAATGATTGAATGCCGTCTTATCTACAGTGTCCTTATTTAAAAGTTGCATCGTACCATTGTTGCCATTTAATGCTAGTTTGACCTCCAGCAGGAATTTTAGTTGGCGTCTTATCAAGCTTGTTGGCGCTTGCTTACTTTTCCACATAATCCGACAGCGGTCCATGCCTGCCAAACGTTTTGATTGCTATACCCTATCCGAAAGAGCATTTTCCCAAGGTTTTTAATGAACCTTGTTTTGCCAAACAACACACTGTTTTACAGATGGTCTCCCTTTCAAAATGTTTTCCTACAATAACCATAGCGCCATGCCCACTGATGATAGTCCCCAAATCGATATTTGCTAATGATCATTTTATTGGATTCTGTTATATTCCGTCATTCATTGTTGTAAAGGTCTGGAGAATGTAAGCATGTGATGTCTGCTAAATTAACAAAACATGCTGTTCTGTTATTTTGATATAAATTGTCTTAGTACCATGTTTTTTTATGAACTCAACACAATGTTAATAGATTTATTTGTGATTGTGTCTATTACATTGATTTATTAGACTGGCGGTTATTGGTAGGCTACTCGATTCCCGGCTATTCTACTGTTAAAATGCACATGGTGCAGCAGACCATGGCGCTTTGAGGAAGAAATGGATAAAGTTTGTCTTATGATATTTATCTCAATGTAAGGCCACTGCTGGAGTGTAAAATACACATTATTTACAGAAGTCAGGGACAGATGGGTTCAAGGTTTTTATTGAAATGACATGGGCCTATAGCAGTCCTGTTTACTGTAGGTATTAAAAAATATATATGTATTTATAAATAACTAGGCAAGTCAGTTAAGAACAAACTCTTATTTACAATGACGGCCTACACCGGCCAAATCCGGACGACGCTGGGCCAATTTCGCACTGCCCTACGGGACTCCAAATCACGGCCGGTTTTTATACAGCCTGGATTCGAACCAGGTTGTATGTAGTGAGATGCAGTTCCTTAGATCGCTGCGCCACTCGGGAACCCTAACTTACTTATTGGCATAAAGGCCTACTTAAATATACAGTATATCAATCAATATTTCGTTAAGTCATCACACAGCATACAAGTCATCCATGTCTTTAAATACAGTCAAGTACTTCAGTTATACTACTTACTGAGTGAGGTGATACTTTTTTGTACTTTTTCCCGTACTGGTCCCTCTGTGGGAATCGAACCCACAATCCATACTTTTTAAATATACTGTAAATGCTTTGCCATCTGTAGTTGCAAGTGAGCTGTTGATTTAACCCCTGGTGTGCCTGTCTAGCTGGTGGACATGCAGTGGAAGCTGGGCATGGCGGTGAGCTCGGACACCTGTCGCTCTCTCAACTCCCCCCACGTCTCCCTCCTGTTGAAGATCGCAGACACCTCTGGACAGATCTCCCAGCGGTCCTTTGAAATGACCATTGCACAATTCCAGGTCAGTTTATTCTTCATCTTAAAGCAATGGATGAGTGATGTTTGAGATGATTGAAGGTTTTGCTTATATGGCGCTAGTGTACAACCGTCCTTTACTCTATGTAAAATACCTTACGCAGTTTACCCCAACACTTTAGGATCCTGCTCTGTTGGTAACCCGGCCTGTTGTGTGTGTGAGAGGGAAACATTGCATCAGAAAAACAATTCTGAACAAATTACGATCTATTCTATTTACTGACAGACTTTTCCTACTCTCTTTGCAGAACTTCTACAGGCAATTCAAGGAGATGGCAGCTGTTTTGGAAACAGTATGACGTTCTATGGCCCAGAAACCCCTCCTTGATGAGAATGCCATGCCCTTATTTACGTTATTGGTAATGTTTACGCTCAATAGCATTTTGTGTCCACGAATGCTGAATTCCAGTGGTGTAAAAAATACTTTAAGGTATCTGTACTTTACTATTTATATTTTTACTTCACTACGTTCCCAAAGACAATTATGTACTTTTTACCCTATACATTTTCCCTAACACCCAAAAGTACTCGTTACATTTTGAATGCTTAGCAGGACAGAACATGGTCTAATTCGCACACTTATTAAGAGAACATCCCTAGTCATCCTTACTGCCTCTGATCTGACAGACTGACAGATCTGACACAAATGCTTTGTTTGTAAAAAAAAATAAAAAATAAATGGGGAAAAAATGGAGTAAAACCTGCCTCAGTTTACTGAATACCTTTCCCTGGGATCGAGTTTTATTTTTCAGTGCGACAATACACCAAAATGGCTTTCCAAGAGATTGCGTGTTCCTTAGTGGTCCAGTCTTAAGTCAATCAATGAACCCCAACAAAATTGACTGAGCTTGAGCAATTTTGACAAAACAATGGATATACAGGTTATTGGGCCACCACGAGCCAGAACAGCTTCAATGCACCTTTGCATAGATTCTGTAAGTGTCGAACTCTATTGCAGGGATGAGACATCCATTAGTTTTGTTGGTAGTGGTGGAAAACATTGCTTCGGGCGCTGCTCCAGAATCACCCATAGGTGTTCAATTGGTTGAGATGTTGTGACTGAGAAGACTGGCATATGATTTACATCGTTTTCATGCTCATCAAACCATCACTCAACTCTAAGGTGTAAATGTTTTAATTTAGGTATAAAATACAAATTTCACTTTGAACATGTGGAGCAGGTTGTGTAGATTAGTAGGGGGGAATTTTTTTTAAAGATTTTTGAAAACTGAAAGGGCTGTGTAGTATTGTTAAAGGGTTTGGGAGTGTAGTCTGGCTGATTCCAAACTCGAAGTCCTCCTGACTTCAGAGTCTGGGGAGGCTGTTTGTCGGCATGATGCAACGAAAATGAAGGTGGCTGTTCTTTTAATGGTTGGTTCTCCTTTCTGTCTCACACAAACACCCAAGGTGACAGCCACACACAGCCCCCGTGCGCCGCCCCCTTCCATTACAACGGATGGATTTTCAAATCCCCCCCAAAAAAGCTCACTCTATTTCTGATATTGTACCAACAAGCAAACTCCTGTCCAGAACAGCGGGGTACAACTGTCCCTCGCTGTGTACCGTGTGGGTTGCGTCAGCCAGGCTAGTGAGTGTGCACTTGGGAAGAAACAGATCATTCAGGTTGTCTCTTTAATTCCCGCGTGCAGCGTTAACTAACGTATTTCATGAATATACCTGGTGGTGCCTATTATTCTTATTTGTGACAAATCACTCGTGCTCTTATTCTATCTTTTGAATGATTCTGAAAGGAGCTGTTACTTTTAGTAATGTGTTATGCATTCCTATTGATGTATACATTAAATATTCCTTTGCCTTTTACTTATTTTTTTTGCACTTTGACCAGGGTAGTACGTCTTTATATCTGTAATGTTGTCTGTCGTTTTCATCACGAATGGACTAAATAACGAGTAAAAAAATGTGTTACATTTTTTTTCATTTGGTACAGACAGCCATTTGGTTTTGGGGTCAGTTCCATTTCAATTCAGGAGACAAATACATTTTCCAATCCCAGGCGAGTGTGTGAGCTATTATATGTTGCTGATAACTCCGACCCCTTATGTGTGTGCACCTTGAAAGGTTAGCTTTCAGTATTGGCCAGAAACGGACAGTATGGGAAAATGCCAGATGGGCTGGTCCATCTTTAGCCTTCTAGGAAAAACAAATATGCTGACCACACGACTGAACAGTCATCCAGGTGTGACAAAACTAGGGCCTGTAGGACCTGCCTTGTTGCTAGTGCTGTTAAGACGGTAGAGCAGCGCTTTATTATGGACATACTTCTCATCTTCGCTACTATTGCTACTATGTTTTGACCATGACAGTTTACAATTTTATTTTTTACTTTTTTTACTTCACCTTTATTTAACCAGGTAGGCTAGTTGAGAACAAGTTCTCATTTACAACTGCGACCTGGCCAAGATAAAGCAAAGCAGTGCGACAGAAACAACAACACAGAGTTACATGGAATAAACAAGCGTACAGTCAACACAATAGAAAAAAAGAAAGTCTAAATACAGTGTGTGAAAATGGCATGAGGAGGTATGGCAATAAATAGGCCATAGTAGCAAAGTAATTACAATTTAGCAAATTAACACTGGAGTGATAGATGTGCAGATGATGATGTGCAAGTAGAAATACTGGTGTGCAGAAAAGTAAATAAAAACAATATGGGGATGAGGTAGGTAGATTGGATGGGCTATGTACAGCTGCAGCGATCGGTTAGCTGCTCAGATAGCTGCTGATTTAAAGTTAGTGAGGGAGATATAAGTCTCCAACTTAAGTGATTTTTGCTATTCGTTCCAGTCATTGGCAGCAGAGAACTGGAAGGAAAGGCGGCCAAAGGAGGTGTTGGCTTTGGGGATGACAAGTGAAATATACCTGCTGGAGCGCGTGCTACGGGTGGGTGTTGTTATTGTGACCAGTGAGCTGAGATAAGGTGGAGCTAGATGACCTGGAGCCAGTGGGTCTGGCGACGAATATGTAGCGAGGGCCAGCCGACGAGAGCATACAGGTCGCAGTGGTGGGTGGTGTATGGGGCTTTGTTGACAAAACGGATGGCACTGTGATAGACTGCATCCAGTTTGCAGAGTAGAGTGTTGGAGTCTATTTTGTAGATGACATCGCCGAAGTCGAGGATCGGTAGGATAGTCAGTTTTACGAGGGTATGTTTGGTGGCGTGAGTGAAGGGAGGCTTTGTTGCGAAATAAGAAGCCGATATTTGGATTTAATTTTGGATTGGAGATGTTTAATATGAGTCTCGAAGGAGAGTTTTGTCTAGCCAGACACCTATGTATTTGTAGTTGTCCACATATTCTAAGTCGGAACTGTCCAGAGTAGTGATGCTAGTCGGGCGGGCGGGTACGGGCAGCGAACGGTTGAAAAGCATGCATTTAGTTTTACTAGCGTTTTTAAGAGCAGTTGGAGGCCTCTTTTTTTTCTTTGGATATTGAGCCACTGGCAGAAGCTTTTAGATCTCATCCATCCATCCACGGCGTTTGTATAGGTGGTGGCGAACATCTGGCCTCGTTATATGCTGATGACATTTTGCTTTACCTCACTAAACCAGAAATTTCTCTCTGAGCATTAATTGACATGTTGAAAGAAATATGGGACCTCATCCCATATTTCTAAAAAATAAACCTTTCGAAGAGTAGAATCATGCCTTTAAACAGGGAAGCTATGCAGAACCTAATCTTAGACCAGCCGTTTTCTTGGATACCTCAGAAAATTACATATCTTGGATTGAAAATTCCTTCTGAAATGATTAAGACATATCAACTGAACTATACTCCACTTCTCAAAAAGGTTGGGGAAAAATTGGATAAATTGCGGGATTTACCAATTTTTCTTATTGGGCGGGTCAGTTGTGTAAAGATGATTATATTACCAAAATTCTTGTACCTTTTTAAAACCTTGCCCTTTCCTAGTCCCAAAGTTTTTTTCAAACAACTTAATAGGAAGGTCTCCTCATTTCTGTGGAAAGGGAATTCCCCCAGAGTGAAACTCACAACTTCATGCAAACCATACTCAGGAGGGCTTACTCTAACTTACTTCCAGTTGTATTACTGGGTATCTATCTCAGTTAAAGGCTGTGTGGGTATGGCAAAATACAACAAGTTCACCCTCTTGGAGACAGATGAAGAGTGTCTTTTACCCTGTTTAATTGGCATATATACCTTATATTAGCCCACCTAAAGCTTTGCTAGGTTTCATAAACAACCCTTTTAATTAAAAACACTTTAAATAAACTCAGCAAAAAAAGAAACGTCCTCTCTGTCAACTATGTTAATTTTCAGCAAACTTAATATTTGTAAATATTTGTATGAACATAAAATTCAACAACTGAGACATAAACTGAACAAGTTCCACAGACATGTGACTAACAGAAATTGAATAATTTGTCCCTGAACAAATGGGGGGTCAAAATCAAAAGTAATAGTCAGTATCTGGTGTGACCACCAGTGCATTAAGTACTGCAGTGCGTCTCCTCATGGACTGCACGAGATTTGCCAGTTCTTGCTGTGAGATGTTACCCCACTCTTCCACCAAGGCACCTGCAAGTTCCCAGACATTTCTGGGGAGAATGGCCCTAGCCCTCACCCTCCGACCAACAGGTCCCAGACGTGCGCAATGGTATTGAGATCCTGGCTCTTCACTGGCAATGGCAGAACACTGACATTCCTGTCTTGTAGTAAATCACGCACAGAACGAGCAGTATGGCTGGTGGCATTGTCATGCTGGAGGTTATTGCCTGCGATGACCACAAGCTCAGTCCGATGATGCTGTGACACACCGCCCCAGACCATGACGGACCCTCCACCTCCAAATCGATCCCGCTCCAGAGTACAGGCCTTGGTGTAACACTCATTCCTTCGATAATAAACGTGAATCCGACCATCACCCCTGGTGAGACAAAACCGCGACTCGTCAGGAAAGCACTTTTTGCCATTCCTGTCTGGTCCAGCGACGGTGGGTTTGTTCCCATAGGCAACGTTGTTGCCGGTGATATCTGGTGAGGACCTGCCTTACAACAGGCCTACAAGCCCTCAGTCCAGCCTCTCTCAGCCTATTGCGGACAGTCTGAGCACTGATGGAGGGATTGTGCGTTCCTGTTGTAACTCGGGCAGTTGTTGTTGTCATCCTGTACCTGTCTCACAGGTGTGATGTTCGGATGTACCGATCTTGTGCAGGTGCTGTTACACGTGGTCTGCCACTGCGAGGACGATCAGCTGTCCGTCCTGTCTCCCTGTAGCGCTGGGTTTATGGTTCATTGAACAAGCATGAGAAACAGTGTTTAAACTCTTTACAATGAAGATCTGTGAAGTTATTTGGATTTTTACAAATTATCTTTGAAAGACAGTGTGCTGAAAAAGGGATGTTTCTTCTTTTTTTCTGAGTTTATATTGATTGAAGCCTGTAAACAAACAGAAGGGCATATATCTATATATGAACAAACATCTTTCTATAATAACCCCATCTTACCCAAAGCCCTGAGAGATGGTGTTACATTTTCTTAGTTCAACAAAGGAATTAAAACATTTGGTCATCTGTATAGAGGCTTGCATGAAGTGACATGATGACCTCGTTTTTGAGGATGAGAAATGGGGAAAGCTCTTTTTAGATGGTCAGCGTCTTTCATTTAACACAAGGCACAAGTTAAAGTTCACCTGTATGCAGATGACGTCTGTGTATGCTATTACGCCCACGGCTGACCAGGCTATTTTTGAGCTTCAAAGACTGTGACTTACAGAATGTGATGCAGCAAATCGTGCACGTGGTGAACATTATTAGTGCGAGTGCACTTAATCACCGGCAGTTCTGCGAGTTGCTGGAGGAATACCAGACAGAATATGGCAACTTGATATTTCACAATGAGGTGAGATGGCTGTCTCGTGGCAGAGTTTTGGAATGACTTGATATTTCGCAATGAGGTGAGATGGCTGTCTCGTGGCAGTTTTGGAAAGATTTCTCGCTCCTCCCTCAAATCCGTGCATTTGTTGCAAGCAAGGGGAGAGGAGCCAGAGCTGGATGATCCACAGTGGATATTAGATTTTTTTAAACTGACTACCACCTGAACACTGAATCTCCAGCTCCAAGGGAAAGCTAAAACAAGCATTTCAAAATGAAGTCACCACACTGTTCAAACCTGACAGACAGTTGTTCATTTCCCAAAACGCAGAGCAGTCACCACATCCAACCCAGACATACTGCAACGTTTTAGCTATGATGCATTTGTACGTGTGTTGGATGAGTCAAAATTCAAGGATATCATGGCGTCATTCAATTTCATTGAGAACACTTTCATATGCCAGTGTCATCTCTGACCCCAGTCGTCACAGCCCTCTGTCCGGACCATGCTGGAATAGAGAGATAGTAGAGCTGCAATTGACACATTGCACATTGTTACCCATTTTCGGAGCCTTGTCAGACACCGTGTATCTACTTCTGAAGCAGTGTGTGCAAAAGGTGACACTGTTTTTGTCAGCGCTTATGAGTGTGAAGCAACATTTTCAACAATGAACATTGTGAAACAACAGAGAAACATACTGACCAATGCACACATGGATTGCCTCACAAGGATGGCATCAACAGACTATACATTTAGAATGAATTCAGTCAAGGAGCAGAAGGGACATGTTCGCTCATCCAACTACTGAGGTAACACTTTTTAATATGGGTCTTATACATGTGATGTAGCCTATTTGATGTCTGTATGTATATATTTGTGATGTGCTGTACATCAAATCAATTGCATGTGCTCTATTGCTCTGAATTTCCCTTAATTGATAATATTGGAAGAAAAAGCACAAGAAATTAAATATCTGTGCAGCCCTCTGAATGATTGTCTCAACCCAAAGTGGCCCCCTTACAAAAAAAATAGTGAGTGACACTGTTATATATGAATGCATCTGCCACTCTATTGAAGCCACTGGACACAGTTTATCATAGTGCATTATGATTTATTACAGGAAATAGTTTCAGCACAATACTGCACTCTGTATCAGAAAGTAGGCTGGCCCTCTGAAGTCTTGTAGATCGATGCATTGCACGCTTTGTTTACAAAGCCCTCTTTTCATAAACTACCACCACACCTAATTTCTATGTGACCTACAAAAATAGAAGATATCAGACACGGTCTCAGGGATGGCCAACTGGAGATCCCTTCGATCTCGACAGTTAAGTAAATCTGCCTTCAGCTATTTTTCACCTTGCTTGTGGAATGGTCTATAGAGTTTGTTGAAATTGGATGATTTGGTGCCTCTGAGGCAGTTCAGATGTCTGTGTGAGGACCTTTTTTAAGGAAGAATGTTTATGTTCTTGTTTTTTTGCTTGCTTATCCACTGAGTGTACAAAACATTAGGAATGTCTGCTCTTTCCATGAAACTGACCAGGTGAAAGCTATGATCCCTTATTGATGACACTTGTTAAATCCACTTCAATCAGTGTAGATGAAGGGATGGAGACAGGTTAAAGAAGGATTTTTAAGCCTTGACACAATTGAGACATGGATGGTTTGTGTGCCATTCAGAGGGTAAATGGGCAAGACAAAATATGTGCCTTTTGAACAGAGTATGGAAGTAGGTGCCAGGCGCACTGGTTTGAGTGTCAAGAACTGCAACGCTGCTGGGTTTTTCGCGCTCAACCATTTCCCGTGTGTACTAAGAGTGGTCCACCACCCAAAGAACATCCAGCCAACTTCACACAACTGTGGGAAGCATTGGAGTCAACATGGGCCAACATCCATGTGGAACGCTTTGTACACCATATGTAGAGTCCATGCCCTGACGCATTGAGGCTGTTCTGAATATACTCAATATTAGGAAAGTGTTCTTAATGTTTTGGACATTTTAAATGTTATCATTTAACACCTGATTTACTTCACTAAAGGTACATCTCAACAGCTGGTCCAGGTACAGTATGTCATGACATCGCATAAGTGGGGCTCCACCAGCAAGGGGAGGCAGAGGACATCACGGATTCCCTTCAGATAGGGCTGTTGCGGTCATTAAATTTTGTGAACCGGTTGAGCAACGCAGCCACACAACCACTGACCACACAACTACTGAACCAGACAACTACTGACCACAATCACACAATGACTGACCACAACTGCTGACTACAACTACTGAACGACACACCTACTATTGACCACTACGGAACAACTACTGACCACAACCACACAACTATTGACCAAAACAACACAGCTACTGCTCCCCTTGGTCTCACGGAGCTCTGAGAAACCAGCAAGAATAAGGCCGTGACCTCAGTGATTTCCCTTCAAAATAAAAGTTGGCAAAGGAATATTTACATTTAGCAAAAATATTTTAAAAACGAAATTCTTTAAACATTTTACTAGGAAATGTTAGCAGACAGAATTTTGTTTGACAATATCAAAAAATGAAAAAGTGAATAGGCTTAGTAGCGCAAATAATTTTATAGCATTGGCCATATAGTTAACAGCATTAAAAGTAATTTTACATTTACATGTTTAGTCATTTGGCAGACTCTTACTCAGAGGACATACAAGAGCAAAAAAGTGCCTTGCTCAAGGGCACATCGACCGATTTTAAAATCAAAAAATAAATGAATATATTCACACAGTCAGCTTGAAAAAACTACCTTTTGGTTACTGGCACAACCCGCTTAGTTGCTAGGCTACCAGCCACCCTAGAGATCATTACTTGATAGTAATAGATAGTAATGACTACTAGATAGTTATTATAGCAACAACAGTAATACAAATAACAAAACATTATTTATAATGCTACTGTTAATAAAAATATATTAGGCCTATAATAATATATATACAGTGCCTTCAGAAAGTACTGTATTCTCAACCCTTATATTTTTCCACATTTAGTTGTTACAAAGTGGTATCAAAATGGATTTAATTGACATTTTTTTGCAATGATCTATAAAAAATACTCATGTCAAATTGGAAGAACTATTCAATCATTTGTATATAAAAAAAATAGAAAAACAAATATATACTAGTATATCTTGATTAGATAAGTATTCAACCCCCTGAGTAAATACATTCGAATCACCTTTGACTGAGATTACGGCTGTGAGTCTTTCTGGGTAAGTCTCTAAAAGCTTTGCACACCTGGATTGTACAATATTAGTACGTTATTATTTGTACATTTTTTTCAAGCTATGGTCAAGTTGGTTGTCGATCATTGCTAGACAGCCATTTTCAAGTCTTGCCATAGGTTGTCAAGCCGATTTTAAACCCCGTTTGGATCCGCCCTTTTTTCAATTTTCGCCTAAAATGACGTATCTAACTGCCTGTAGCTCAGGCATTGAAGCAAGGATATGCATATTCTTGATACCATTTGAAGGGAAACACTTTGAAGTTTGTGGAAATGTGAAATGAATGTAGAAGAATATAACATATTAGATCTGGTAAAAGATAATACAAAGACAAAACCAACCTTTTTTGTACCATGAAATGCAAGAGAAAGACCATAATGTATTATTCCAGCCCAGGCGCAAGTTAGATTTTGGCCACTAGATGGCAGCAGTGTGTGTGCAAAGTTTTAGACTGATCCAGTGAACCATTGCATTTCTGTTCAGAATTTTGTATCAAGACTGCCCAAATGTGCCTAATTGGTTTATTAATAACTTTTCATGTTCAAAACTGTGCACGCTCCTCAAACAATAGCATGGTATTCTTTCACTGTAATAGCTACTGTAAATTGAACAGTGCAGTTTTAAGCTTTCTGCCCATATCAGATATGTCTATGTCCTGGGAATTTGTCAACATTAGCCTATGTTAGCTCAACCATCCTGGGGGGTGGGCGGGGGGGGGGCACAGATCCTGTAGAGGTTAAAACAACTGTCAGGGTAGAGCACATCACTTCTAAAATGAGATCATACGATCCTGAAGAAGGTCAAAACTGTAACTAAGCCAGTCAGGAGCATTCAATGTCATCTTGGTAAACAACTCCAGTCAAATCAATTTAAATTAAATCAAACTTTATTGGTCACATACACATGGTTAGCAGATGTTATTGCGAGTGTAGCAAAATGCTTAAGCTTCTAGAACTGACAGTGCAGCAGTATCTAACAATTTCACAACAAAGCCTAATATCTAACAAATTCTACAAAACCTAATACACACAATCTAGTAAAGGAAAGGAATGGGATAAGAATATATAAGTATAAAATATATGGATGAGCAGTGACAGAGCGGCTAAGATGCAATAGATAATAAAGAATAGATAGTGAAGGATACAGTATACATTATATACTGTACATATGAGATGAGTAATGCGAGATATGTAAACATTCTTAAAGTGGCATTATTAAAGTGACTAGTGTTCCATTTATTAAAGTGGCCAATGATATCAAGTCTGTATGTAGGCAGCCGCCTCTCTGTGCTAGTGATGGCTGTTTAGCAATCTGATGGTCTTGCGATAGAAGCTGTTTTTGAATCTCTCTGTCCCAGCTTTGATGCACCTGTACGGACCTCGCCTTCTGGATGGAAGCGGGGTGAACAGGCAGTGGCTCGGGTGGTTATTGTCCTTGATGATCTTTTTTGCCTTCCTGTGACATCGGGTGCTGTAGGTGTCCTGGAGGAGGGCAGGTAGTTTTCCCCCAGGGATGCTTTGTGCAGACCACACCACCCTCCAGAGAGCCTTGCGGATGCTCTCAATTGTGCACCTGTAAAAGTTAGTAAGGGTTTTCGGGGACAAGCCACAATTTTTCAACCTCCTGAGGTTGAAGAGGCGCTGTTGCTCCTTCTTCACCACACTGTCTGTGTGCGTGGACCATTTCAGTTTGTCGTGATATGAACACAGAGGAACTCCACTGCTGTCCCATCGATGTGGATAGGGGGGTGCTCCCTGAAGTCCACGATCATCTCTTTTGTTTTGTTGACATTGAGTGAGAGGTTCATTTCCTGATACCACACTCCGAGGGCCCTCACCTCCCTGTAGGCTGTCTCGTCATTTTTGTTAATCAAGCCTGCCACTGTCGTGTAGTGTGCAAACTTTGATTATTGAGTTGGAGGCGTGCAAGGCCACGCAGTCGTGGGTGAACAGGGAGTACAGGAGGGGGCTGAAAGCTCACCCTTTTGGGGCCCCAGTGTTGAGAATCAGCGGAGTGGAGAAGTTGTTTCCTACATTCACCACCTGGGGGCGGCCCGTCAGGAAGTCCAGGACTCAGTTGCACAGGGCAGGGTCGAGACCCAGGGTCTCAAGCTTAATGATGAGTTTGGAGGGGGTTATGGTGTTGCATGCTGAGCTGTAGTCAGTGAACAGCTTTCTTCCATAGGTATTCCTCTTGTCCAGATGGGATAGGGCAGTGTGCAGTGTGATGGCGATTGCATCGTCTGTGGACCTATTGGGGCGGTAAGCAAATTGAAGTGGGTCTAGGGTGACAGGTAGGGTGGAGGTGATATGATCCTTGACTAGCCTCTCAAAGCACTTCATGATGACGGAATTGAGTGCTACGGGGATGAATAGTCATTTAGTTCAGTTACCTTAGCTTTCTTGGGAACAGGAACAATGGTGGCCATCTTGAAGCATGTGGGGACAGCAGACTGGGATAGGGATTGATTGAATATGTCCGTAAACACACTAGCCAGCTGGTCTGCGCATGTTCCGAGGACACGGCTAGGGATGCTGTCTGGGCCGGCAGCCTTGCGAGGGTTTAAACGTTAAAATGTTTTACTCACGTCGGCCATGGAGAACGAGAGCCCACAGTCTTTGATAGCAGGCCATGTCGGTGGCACTGTATTGTCCCCAAAGCGCGCAAAGTTTAATTTGTCTGGACGCAAGACGCCGATGTCCGCGACGGGGCTGGTCTTTTTGTAATCCGTGATTGTCTGTAGACGCTGCTACATACGTCTTGTATTTGAGTCATTGAATTGCGACTCCCCTTTTGTATCTATACTGACACTTTGCTTGTTTGATTGCCTTACGGAGGGAAGAACTACACTGTTTGTATTCGGTCATATCTCCAGTCGCCTTACCATGGTTGAATGCGGTGGTAGGTGCTTTCAGCTTTGCGCGAATGCTGCCATCAATCCACGGTTTTTGGTTAGGGAAGGTTTTAATTGTCACAATGGGTACACCATCTCCTATACACGTCCTTATAAACTCGCTCACCGAGTCCGCGCATACGTCAATGTTATTATCTGAGGCTACCCGGAACATATCCCAGTCCACGTGATCGAAGCAATCTTGAAGCGTGGAATCTGATTGGTCAGACTAGTGTTGGATAAACCTAAGCACGGGCGCTTCCTGTTTAAGTTTCTGCCTAAAGGAGGGGAGCAACAAGATGGAGTCATGGTCAGATTTGCCAGAAGGAGGGCGAGGGAGGGCCTTGTATGCATCGCAGAAGTAAGAGTAGCAATGGTCGTGCGTGTTATTCGCTAATATACAACAATCGATATACTGATAGAATTTAGGTAGGCTTGTTCTCAAATTAGCTTTGTTAAAATCCCCAGCTACAATAAATGCAGCCTCAGGGTATATGGTTTCCAGTTTGCATAAAGTCCAGTGAAGTTCCTTGATGGCCGTCTTGGTATCCGCTTGCGGGGGGGATATACACGGCTGTGACGATAACCGAGGAGAGTTCTCTTGGGAGATAATACGGACGGCATTTGATTGTGAGGAATTCAAGGTCAGGGGAACAAAAGGACTTGAGTTCCTGTATGTTGTTACAATTACACCATGAGTCGTTAATCATGAAACATACACCCTCGCCCTTCTTCTTACCAGAGAGATGTTTATTCCTGTAGGCGCGATGTACTGAAAATCCCGTTGGCTGTATGGACTCCGACAGCATGTCCCCAGCTAGCCATGTTTCCGTGAAACAGAGTATATTACAATCCCGGATATCTCTTTGGAAAGCAACTCTTGTCCAGATTTCGTTGACTTTGTTAACTAGGGACTGGACATTAGCAAGTAATATACTTGGGAGCGGTGGGTCGTGTGCGTGCATCCGAAGCCTCGCTAGAAGACTGCTCCGGCACCCTCTTCTCCGGCACCCTCTTCTCCGGCAGCGTTGTTTTGGGTCGGCCTCTGGAAACAGTTCAAATGCCCTGGGAGGTGCAGACAAAGGTTCCGCTTTGGGAAAGTCGTATTCCTGGTCGTAGTGCTGATTGTGCTGGTAAGTTGACGTCTCTCTGATATCCAATAGTTCTTCTCGATTGTATGAAATAACACTTAAGGTTTTCTGGGCTAACAATGTAAGAAATAATACATAAAAAACAAAATACTGCACAGTTTCCTAAGGACTTGAAGCGAAGCTGCCATCTCTATCGGCGTCATCTTTTCTAGTTTATATTTGACCTTGTTTTGGGTTATTGTCGTGCAGAAAGGTGACTTTGTCTCCCAGTGTCTGTTGGAGAGCTGACTGAACCAGGTTTTTCTTCTCTGCTTTGATCTATTCTGTTTATTTTTATCATAAAAAACTCCCTAGTGCTTGCCAAGGACAAGCATACCCATAACATTATACAGTCACCACCATGCAGTTTTACTTGTGACTTGTTGCAAACAGGATGCTTGTTTTGGAATATTTTTTTGTACAAGCTTCCTTCTCATTCTGTCATTATTATTAGGTTAGTATTGTGGAGTAATTACAATGTTGTTGATCCTTCCTCAGTTTTCTCCTATCACAGCCATTAAACTGTTTTAAAGTCACCATTGGCCTCGTGGTGAAATCCCTGAGTGGTTTTCCTTCTCTTTGGCAACTGAGTTTGAAGGACGCCTGTATCTTTGTAGTGAGTGGGTGTATTGATACACCACCCAAAGTGTAATTAATAACTTCAGTATGCTCAAAGGGATATTCAACGTCTGCTATTATTATTATTATGATTTTTTTTATCTATCTGCCAATAGGTGCCCTTCTTTGCAAGGCACTGGAAAACCACCCTGGTCTTTGTGGTTGAATCTGTGTTTGAAATTCACTGCTCTACTGAGGGACCTTACAGGTGTGGGGTACAGAGATGAGGTAGTCATTCAAACATCATGTTAAACACTATTATTGCACACAGAGTGAGTCCATGCAACTTATGTGACTTGTTAAGCACATTTTTTACTCCTGAACTTATTTAGGCTTGCCATTTACAAATGGGGTTGAATACTTATTGACTTAAGACATTTCAGCTTTTCATTTTTTATTAATTTGTAAAGACATAATTCCACTTTGACATTATGGGGTATTGTGTTTAGGCCAGTGAATAAAAAAATCGAAATTTAATCAATTTTAAATTCAGGCTGTCAGCCACTGTATATAATAATAATAAAAATGTTATAATATTAATATTATACTTATAATAATAAACTTTAGATAACACATTTAAATCCCAATTATTTAGATCATTCGTATTGCACAATATTCATTTTTCATAGTGGACATGCATATTACACCGTACATATTGCCTGAATGTTTTGTTGCAGTAAAAAGGGGGGGGGGGGGGTCCTTTCTACTCACGAGCACTTCTACTTTCCAAATCTACAGTTTAGCCCAGAGGAGCCTCACTGTTCATTTTGCGGCCCTTAGAGGGGCCAATCAGCTTAAAACAACAACAAATTATTTTGAACCACAGGAGGTTGGTGGCACCTTAATTGGGGAGGACGGGCTCGTGGGAAGGACTCGAGTAGAATAAGTGGAATGGTATTAAATACACCAAACACATGGTTTCCATGTGTTTGATGCCATTCCAGATGTTCTGTTCCAGCCATTATTATGAGCCGCCTGCCCCTCAGCAGACTCCACATTTAGGCTTGAAAACATTAACAAAAAAAATCGCATATCTCATAGAAATACTTTAAATTATTCTTTGTATGATAACAAGTACACAATATATATTTAATTTTCGCCGTACTTATTAATTTACAAAGTATACATGACGGGAATCTTATTCTGAAGGATTCCAAAAATCCGTGACCCGGAAGTACTTTGTTATTCTTGCCTGCATTACAGCGGTATCTCAAGCTCATGGCACCGAAGAGAACGTTAAATAAACAGCCAAATATAGTTTTTTCCCTGTGATAAATGACACACTTGTCTTTGCAAAGGGAACTATCTGCTCTCGTTGGAACTGCGGTTTTGGAGAATCACCCAGCATTTTAAAAGGTGTTTTCTTCTGGCCTTTCACAGTTTACACACCGTGCTCCAGACGCAACGTTCTAGCACACTTCACAAACTTCAACACCGTTTGGGAACTGCTCGGTCGTCCTCGTACAAATGTGACCTGGCAACACCAGTAAACCACGAACGGAGCTGTCATTTCTAGGTTACGACAGTAACCACCTTGTGAGGATCTGATCTGGGAAGCGAGTGCTGCAGTTTCGAGCGACACGAGGAACGCGTGCTTATGTTACTTTTTTGCACTAACTTTCTTACCGCTCAACAGGACTTCATCGTGAACGATGGATTATTAACTGTTTACATATATTCAAGCGTGTATCTAGCCAATCAGCTGAATTGGGCACAAAACCAAATTGATCGATTATCGATGTTATTAATCGATTAAGGGCTGCATCAATTGCTAGAATTGAAATCAGCAATTAGGCGTGTGAATAGTTTATCTCCATTGTTCTATAATTAAACGGAGATGGAGGGTCGGGATGACAAAGGGAATAAAGAGAGTAATCTCTCGAAGCCAGATATTCAAAAGTTTGCTCTCTGGTACATTGGCTGGTCCTCCTTGGACAAGCGTACTACCCTGCCTATGCTACCGTGGTTGGTGGCGGAGATCCGGAAGAAAAGTGAGAAGAACGAATCGGGACGCGAGACTTGTTCCGTCCAGGCCAGGGAAGTTCAACTGGTGCTCACCCCGCCGTTTATTCGATGTGTGCCCGCCAACAATGTCGCCAACTCGTCCGTCTTCATCTTCGAGCATAAAGCGCAGTTCATCTCACGTTTTATCCACAACAGTAATGACCTCACATATTTCGCCTACCTTATCCGGAGCCAGCCCGACAACCCAGAGTCTGAGATGGCATGCCATGTCTTCAGGGCATACGACCCCAACCAGGTAGGCTGTTATACATAGCGGAGGGAAGTAGGGGTGCTGCAGAACCACCTGATAAATCACCCCTAAACGTCTTCCCGGGGCTATGTTCTTATATAATTTAGGCACAGATGTCACTGTCAGAACTACAGTACATCCAAACATGTTGCCATCATGTTGTCTTTACAGGTACACTCAAGTTTTGACTAACGCCATTTGTGCCACAATGGCGACCTATTCTTTAATTTGCAAGAATGTGGAGGTATGGTCCCATATTCGCCAAATTCAGCAACCTTTATAAATGGGTCAAGTACAACTGCCACATTGTTGCACCAGCTACTGGTAAGCTTAAGCTATAAAACAATGGTCAACCTTTGGAGAACTCAGAACTTTACCACAGTGGTCCTCTGTGTAGTAGGCCTAGTGATAAAATGCTGTGCTAAGGTTATCTGGTATTTGGAAAGATTCCTCAAACACACTCTTTAGAATCACCGGATAGCCTAATAAAGACACGCCTATATTGATTGGTAAATAAAAACATGATTTTGCAGTTGGTATTTAGTCAATTGTGGTGTTGGGATAGAATTTGCCCAGTAATGGACTAAAGGAGCCTAACTCCTTATAGTCCAAGGACCTACCATTCTCTGTTTAAAGAAGTGTCTCAAAGCTAAAAGAGCCAAATAATCCATTTAAATGTGAATCGATTCTCAATTCCGATACGCTTCTAGAAACAACCCCTCTACTCTCATATCATATCGAAATAATTTCACAAATGAAAAATACACATGTATTGTGCATTGTTTTAACATAGTCGCAGTCTTCCGTTTACACACAGGGTTTCGGAGACACCGATAGCACATGTTGTCCACTCTGTCTTCTTTCTGTTTTCTGTAAACAAGCAGTGTAATATGGGTGTGTGGGAACTGTAGCTGTAAAAGGTGTGCATTCATTTAACCTTTTTGTTTTTTGAAAATGTATTTCTTGCTGATATGAAAAATAATGTCCTTATGCTTCCAAAACCGTACCGCAAGCAATGAGTGTTAATGTTCAGACCGAGCGTCAGTGTTTTTAACAACACTCGCCAGTACAGAAGATGCCTTCGTCCAATGACTCTTATGTGTAATGGAACTGAGAGTCATGATCAAGGGCTAGGATAGAATAGGCAACCTGTATTTAAATATAGGCTAAAATAATCCAGATCAAGGCTGTATCCGTATGATTCAGTGGATCAAACATTTGTCAGACTGTGTTTGACAAGGGATTCATAGGCCCAATATTCTGTATTGACGTGTGCGTGCGTGCCTCCCAGGCTTGTGCTTCATGTTTACACTTGTGTCACGTGGTATGGGGTAGCCGGCCAAGAATTCTGAACTCCAAGATACCCGATGGTGCGAGGCAATGAGTTTTCGCAGAGTGTAGCCTACATCGGGCTTCATCGAGTCGGTATCAGTCGATACTTGTAAAAATGTAATTTCTTTCATGCGTAACTTGTATCAATGTTTGCCCTGTGTAGTTGCATTATTTTCTTTGTGTGCTGCAATATGTTAGCTTGTGGGATCAGGCGGCTTTGCGAGGCTAGCAATCCGTATTTTTTGGCAACTTCATTCTATGTGACCTCTGTCAAATTGTGCATATAATGACGGGGTTGCTGACAACATCTCCCTTGGCGGAGGTCGCATAAACTGTTATTTTTACGAACTACGGATTGCAGCACCCAAAGAAAACAACTTTCAGCACTAGGCAAGGCAACATGAGCATCATTCCCCAGTTTAGCTTGCTAGTGTTGATGTTATGCAGGTTAAACTGGCTGGGTAGAAACGTGCCAGATGGACCATGAGGAACGCACCTTCCCCCACAACGACGGGGCTGTGTTCCTCTGGCTAGCTACCTCTCTGCACTTATCGGATTGCCATTACCACACGCACACACAACTTTTATTTTCCTTTGTAGGAATGATTGATCACTGTGTGTTTCTGAAGTGCTTTGTTTTGACACGTTGTACTCTACACCTGGAGCAGCTAGGCCTATGCATGGCGTGTTGCTCACTGCATAGGAGTAGACATGCCCAGGCCCAAGTTACCTTAGGGGAAAAAGTGGAGTTATTTTAGGACACTGAATTTGAGTGCTCTTTTGCAGGACAAAGAACGATTAGGAGACACACAGAAGCTCCAATAGATATTCCTGAGAATGTGCTTGTTATAGAAATTGCTTGTAGACAGATTTTGTCAAGCTTGAGGACTTGGGTTAACGTTCTTCTGCATCTATCAGACTTAGACAAGTTAAGGGGATGTTCAACTTGTCATGGTACGTTTCAGAAGAAAGAGCTCCCCGACGAAAGGATGATTGATTATGAACAATAGCACAGAGTGAATATGCATAGATGTGGGCAGGCCTATGGTGCATTTTTCTCTAATATGGTGTATCTATTCTCTAATTGTGTAATGTGTTAGCTTGATCACGTTAGATGGCTTTAGAGCAGGTTTGATTTGGTAGCCTAATTGAATGTTAGCTAGATTAGTGTCTTTTTAGTCTCAACGCTCATTATCTTATCTGACAGCACAGGTTGGGTTCAGAGTTGGTGCATATGTGCATTCAGTGTCTTAGATCAGTCAGAAAAAGTTAATGAAATGACAAAGTAATAACTTAGTTACTTATAGACAACACTGTATGCCACAGCATCACAAATAACAATACAATATGCATGGCTTGTAGTTGCTATGACCCTTAACCTGGCTAGGAGTCCAGTCGAGTTCTTGCAGCCGGCAGATTGGCACTGACACACCCCTCTCTCCCTGTGTCTGGGAAATGTTGTATTGGTCACTGGGTGAATAAATAAAGAGTGCCTGCATTCAGTGCATGGTGGCCCCATGTGCAATAATTAACCTTCTGCATCACCACCTATAGGTAAAATGTTGGAACAATGACTATTTCAGCCAAAACAGTGGCCTCATTTGAATATATTTGAAAATGCATCCTTCCGTCGTACTTTGAGGTAGCTTAATCACTGATCAGACATGACATGATTGGTGACAGCAACACAGTGGAAGCCTTTCTCACAACTATCAAATCATGTTGTATCATGGATTTCTTCAAGGCTGGGAAGAATCAAGGATGCATTTTATAGTATTCAAACAGGGTCAAAGTTAGGGTTGGGCAGTATCCAGATTTGCATACCGGTTTTGTTTCATACCAGGGTATACAGTAGTACTGGAAGTGCACACAATGGGCGCCATTTCTTTTTTTTTTGTATCCACAAAACTATTTAGGCAACATTAATCTTGATCCATGAGGGACTCGATTGTCTTTGCTGTGACCAATAAGCTTGATCTTGCCACTTAGCTAGCAAGTTAGCAAACCAAATGCATAGCTGTAGCCCTGGGCTGGATATAATTTATTTGGCACATCTTATATAGTTAAAGGGATTCTTTTGGATTTTTTCCAGTCAGATTAACTTGTGGATACCATTTCTATGTGTCTGTACCCAGTATGAAGGAAGTTAGAGGTAGTTTCGTGAGCCAATGCTAACTAGCTACACATAGACCTTTTGTCATTGTGCTAATGCTAGTTAGCAACTTCCTTCAAACTGCACGCAGAGACATAAAAATGGTATTCACAACTTCATCTGACTCTGGATAAGTAGATAATGGACCGCATTGCCAAAATCCCGAAGTATCCCTTATAGTTATAAGCAGTGGCGTAGTATGCAGCCCCCGCAAAGCTGTATTGAAAATCATACCGTTGGTATGACTAAATATCCCGGTATACGGTATATTGATCATTCTACAAATATTTTGGTTTTCTGACCAGCCAATTAAAAAAAATATATATAATTCCTTTTTTTGTCAGATTATAGTTAACCCATTAACAATGTAAATTAACATAAATGACAGCTTAATGTATTTAGATATTTTAACTACATTACATTTAAAAAACGTGTTCCTTTTTTCACTACACTACCGTTCAAAAGTTTGGGGTCACTTAGAAAAGTTATTTTTGTTTATGAGAGAAAATCAAAAAATTGTCAATTTTTAAAAATAACATAATTGATTAGGAATACAATGTAGACATTGTTAATGTTGTAAATGACTATTGTAGCTGGAAACAGCTGATTTAGTCCATTAAAAATACAAATATCTACAGAGGCCCATTATCAGCAACCATCACTCAATGGCATGTTGTGTTAGCTAATCCAAGTTTATCATTTTAAAAGGCTAATTAATCATTAGAAAACCCTTTTGCAATTATGCTAGCACAGCTGAAAACTGTTCTGATTTAAAGAAGCAATAAAACTGTCCTTCTTTAGACTAGTTGAGTATCTGGAGCATCAGTATTTGTCGGTTCAATTACAGGCTCAAAATGGCCAGAAACAAAGCACTTCTGAAACTCGTCAGTCTATTCTTGTTCTGAGAAATTAAGGCTATTCCATGCGAGAAACGGAAGATCTCGTACAACGCTGTGTACTACTCCCTTCACAGAACAGCACAAACTGGCTCTAACCAGAATAGAAAGAGCAGTGGGAGGCCCCGGTGCACAACTGAGCAAAATGACAAGTAAATTAGTGTCTAGTTTGAGAAACAGATGCCTCACAAGTCCTCAACTGGCAGCTTCATTAAATAAACTCGTCAAAAAAAGAAACGTCCCTTTTTCAGGACCCTGTCTTTCAAAGATAATTCGTAAAAATCCAAATAAATTCACAGACTTTCATTGTAAAAGGTTTATACACTGTTTCCAATGCTTGTGAACCATAAACAATTCATGAACATGCACCTGTGGAACGGTCGTTAAGACATGAACAGCTTACAGGCAATAAATAAAGGTCATAGTTATGAAAACTTAGGACACTAAAGAGGCCTTTCTACTGGCTCTGAAAAAGACCAAAAGAAAGATGCCCAGGGTCTCTGCTCATCTGTGTGAACGTGCTTTAGACATGCTGCAAGGAGGCATGAGCACTGCAGATGTGGCCAGGGCAATAACTTGCAATGTTCGTACTGTGAGACGCTTAAGACAGTGCTACAGGGAGACCGAACGGACAGCTGATCATCCGAACATCACACCTGCGGGACTGGTACAGGATGGTAACAACTGCCCGAGTTACACCAGGAATGCACAATCCCTCCATCAGTGCTCAGAGTGTATGCAATAGGCTGAGAGAGGCTGGACTGAGGGCTTGTAGGCCTGTTCCTCTGTGGAGATGGGAGAACCTTCCAGAAGGACAACCATCTCTGCAGCACTCCACCAATCAGGCCTTTATGGTAGAGTGGCCAGATGGAAGCCACTCCTCAGTAAAAGGCACATGACAGCCAGCTTGGAGTTTTTCCAAAAGGCACCTAAATACTCTCAAACCATGAGAAACAAAATTGATAAAATGAAGATTGAGCTCTTTGGCCTGAATGCCAAGCGCCACATCTGGAAGAAACCTGACACCATCTCTACGGTAGCATCATGCTGTAGGGATGTTTTTCAGGGACTGGGATCGAGGGAAAGATGAACGGAGCAAATAACATCTCTGGAGAGACCTGGAAATAGCTGTGCTGCGATGCTCCCCATCCAACCTGACAGGGCTTGAGAGGATCTGCAGAGAAGGATGGGAGAAACTCCCCAAATACAGGTGTGCCAAGCATGTAGCGTCATACCCAAGAAGACTCGGCTGTAATCACTGCCAAAAGTGCTTCGACAAAGTACTGAGTGAAGGGTCTGAATTCTTATGTAAATGTTATCTTTTTTTAATAATTATATATTTTTTAATATTTTTTTTTTTTGCTTTGTCATGGGGTATTATGTAGATTGATTAGAAGAAAAAAATATTTATTCAATTTTAGAAAAAGGCTGTAACAAAATATGGAAAAGGTCAAGTGGTCTGAATACTTCACGAATGCACTGTACTGGAGTGATAGAGTGGATACTGGAGTGATAGAGGTAGATATGTATCGGGTTAAAGGGACTAGGCAACGGGGTATAAAATAAACAGAGTAGCAGCAGCTTGCATGTCAGTGACTGTGTTAGTCAGTATAAATGTATGTACATATGTGTGAGTGTTTGGGGCCCTGTCAGTGTGCATAGAGACAGTGCAAATATTGACATACAAGGTAAACTCGGTCCATGTAGCTATTTTGTTAGTTAACTTCTTATGGCTGCAAGGCAAAGTGTTGAGTAGCCAGTGAAATCGTGCCCATTTCAAACGGCCTCCTACTCAAATCTTGCTTCTACAATATGAATATTATTATTCTTTTTGGATAGAAAACACTTTCTAGTTTCTAAAACAGTTGGAATTATTTCTCTGAGTGAAACACAAGTCCTTCTGCAGCACTTTTCCTGACCAGGAAGTGAAATGTCAGAAATCTATGCTCTTTTCAATCTGATGCCTATACATGGTCTTAACACCTACGAGTCTGCTGACAGTCTATATGCCTTCCTATTGGTGTAAAGAGGATGTCAGAGAAGAAATTTTTTTGCTCCTCTTGGTCTGTGGTGGAAAAAAACCTATTTCTTTGACCTGAGCGCCAACTTCCGGTATTCTGAAGGAAGTGGGATGGACTTCTGTTTTGCCTTCCTAACGAACGGCTAACGTCTCCGGCTCGAATTTTTTTGGATATATGTGACCATATCATCGTAATGTATGTTTTTTCAATATAGTTTAATCAGATTATTGAAACTTTATTCGGGAGTTTTGCCGTGTTCCGTCGTATGACTGTGTTTACGTTGGGCCACGGCTACTGGAAATGGTAAATTAACAGGGATATTTCTCATTCTGAAACGAAACAACGACTCATCTGGACAGAGGACGCCTGTTTCAACATTCTGATGAAAGATCAGCCAAAGTAAGACTCATTTTATGATGTTATTTCATATATCTGTCGTGCATGTGAACGGGTCGTGGGCGCCCAAATGTGTCTCTCTATTGTGGCTACGCTAATATAGCGATACATTTTGTTTTCGCTGTAAAACATTTAATAAATCGGAAATATTGTTTGGAATCACAAGTTGCCTATCTTTCAATTGCTGCAAACTATATATTTTTCGGAAATGTTTTATGATGAGTAATAAGCTATTTGACGTTGGTGTCTGTTGGTGTCTGTAAATATTATGGCTGCTTTCGGTGCACTTTCTGATTTGTAGCTGAAATGTAAAATATGATTTATACCTGAAATATGCACATTTTTCAAAAAAAAATATGCTATACAATAAATATGTTATCAGACTGTCATCTGATGAAGTTGTTTCTTGGTTAGTGGCTATTTATATCTTTATTTGGTCGAATTTGTGATAGCACCTGATGGAGTAAGAAACTGATGCAGTTAGAAAAGTGGTGTCATTTGCTAACGTGGTTAGCTAATAGATTTACATATTTTGTCTTCCCTGTAAAACATTTTAAAAATCGGACATGTTGGTTTGATTCACAAGAAGTTTATCTTTCATCTGGTGTCTTGGACTTGTTAATGTGTGAAAGTTAAATATTTTTAAAAACTAGCTTTTGAATGTCGCGCCCTGCACTTTGAGCTGGATGTTGTCATAGTGTGGGCGGTGTCGGGCTTGCAGCCCAAACAGGTTAACAGTTTTTTTGCTTTGGGATATAATTTTGGTGTCAGACTTGATGCACCGGTACCTCTTGCAGCAGAGAAAATAGTATATGGCTTGGGTGGTTGGGGTCTTTGATTTTCCAGGCCTTATTTTCTCACCACCTGATATAGAGGTCCTGGATGGCAGGGAGCTCGGCCCCAGTGATGTACTGGGCTGTCTGCACAACCCTCTGTAGTGCAATTAGTTCGAGGCTGGTGCTATTGCAATACCAAGCAGTGATGCAGCCAGTCAATATGCTCGAAATGGTACAGCTTAAAGTTTGAGAAGGTTCTACAGCTTTTCAACCTCCTGAGTGGGAAGAGGCACTGTCGCGCTTTCTTCACGACTGTGCGTGTGTTTGGACCATTTTAAGTCTAGTGATTTGGACACCAAGGAACTTGAAGCTGTCTACTTGCTCTACTGTCACCCCTTTGATGTGGATGGGTGTGGGCTCGCCACCCTGTTTCCTATAGTTCACGATCAGCTCCTTGGTCTTGCTGACGTTGAGGGAGAGGTTGTTGCTCCGCCACCACACTGCCAGGTTACCGACCTCCTCCCTGTAGGCTGACTCCTCGTTGCCGGTGATCATGCCTACCCCCATTGTGTCGTCAGCAAACTTGATTATGGTGTTGGAGTTGTGCGTGGCCCCGTAAACCGGGAGTACAGCAGGGGACAATTTTATAATACATTTTAAAAATCCTTTGAAGTTCCTCCAACTTCACTTGAATGGTGCTGTGATATCATTTTCCTTAAACATCGGGTTAAACTAGCTGCAACACAAACTTACAATTACAAAGGACACACTACAGTTGGCAATGTACTCCTTTTTGACTGGGAAAACCCCTGGCCTTGATGGCATTGCAATAGAAATATATCAAACATTTGATAAATTATTGAAAGATCCACGCATGTTTTAATTATTCACATATAAATTGTAAACTGTCTGACACACACATAAGGGTTGATTACTCTTCTACTGAAGCAGGAGCCAGGGGGACAGTTTAATGACCCAGTCTCTCTAAAAGATTGGAGGCCTCTCACCCTTCAATGTTGAAATGCATAAATATTGTTAAAATGTATTGCTCAGAATTGAATATTTCAGGGATTAGAAATGAATGGATTCTCTCTCACAATGTTCAACTCTGAACGGTCTTATTTAGGACCTGGATCATTTCTCCAGTTTATCTTGATTTAAAACCCAAATACAAAAGTTGCAGCAAATAATTACAGTAAGTAAGATCAAACAAAAGACCTACTTTAACACTTGCATTCGTAAGGATTCGGTATCTAAAAGCAACACAGTCTCACATTCAATTCGCGCATATATGTACAAAATGTATTTCAGCAGATTTCGTGCGTTTTTGTGCATTTTTGGGGTGTTTTGGGGTGGTTCAATTCGTTTGAAAATACACGAATTTCTGTGCTACTTAATTCGTGCGAAAAGACACAAATTTAACCAGTAGGTGACACACAAGGCGTTGCAACAACCATGTAGACGCGATAATTTGTATTTCATTTTTGTTCTTCTTAATGGCTAATTCAACGTCATGAATATACAGAAATGTTGTCTTTGTTTAACCATGTTTTAAAATGTGTCGTTGTATGCCTATATGTACTGTTTTAGACTTGCTGAACAGAATTTTTGAGAAAAGACGCACATTTACCTGCGACTTAATTCGTGGGAAATATTGTTTTATTAATGCCAATGCTGTTTTCTGTGCTTGATTTCGCTTAATACTTTGGATACTGGTGCACTTGTAATCAGAACGCCTTTTTGTCATGTAGGCAACCATACACGATTTTCTTCATAACCCATTTCATATTTCGTGGAGCCTAAATTACACCATTTTCTTCATAATGCATGTATTACATGTTAATGTAAAATAATGAATTATGTTGGCTTACACTTATGGCCTTTCCAAGGCCTTTCCATACCTTAAGGGAACATTTTAGCACTCGCCATATGGTTAGTGAGAAACGCCACATTGCAAATGTAAGGTCCCTTACTAGACGTCCTGCAACGTTTCTAAAAAGCGTCGGGCCGTGCGCGGGGGAGAGATCTTTCAGGAAGTCATCAAACTAAATCTCTCGGACGTTCGGTTTCCGTTTTATAAAAATAACACATTTTGGTCATTTTTCCGCAGTCTAGGAAATTCCCACCAGAGGGAAAATAAATAATATTGCAAATGCACAAGCACATTGCAAATGCATGTGGCCTTTTCTCCTAAACGGAAAATATTTCGAAGACGTAATGGACAGTTGGCCCCGAACAAGATGGCGTCGAGGCCTCAACGCTTTTTGAGTTATGGCCATTTTTCTGGGATTAAAGGTCAAAAACGTAAAGTAGGGTGCTAATTTGACCGCTTCACGTCAAAGTACATAAGCATACGGTGTCAGGAAAAAAAGAAACAGCCATTTATCTATCGTAATTTAAGAGAAATCGTACATTGACAAATTGGTCATGTTCACAAAAAGGAGTTAAAAAAAAAAAAGTTACAGATCCAGTTGCAGTGTGTTCAGACGAACATTTTTTAAGTGGGTCTCGAAGCTCTGCCACTGCATCGCAGTGCTAGCTGCGCCACCAGAGTCTCTGGGTTCGCGCCCAGGCTCTGCCGCAGCCGGCCGCGACCGGGAGGTCCGTTGGCCTAGCGTCGTCCGAGTTAGGGAGGGTCTGGCCGGTAGGGATATCCTTGTCTCATCGCGCTCCAGCGACTCCTGTGGCGGGCCGGGGGCAGTGCGCGCTAGCCAAGGGGGCCATGTGCACGGTGTTTCCTCCGACACATTGGTGCGGCTGGCTTCCGGGTTGGAGGCGCGCTGTGTTAAGAAGCAGTGCGGCTTGGTTGGGTTGTGCTTCGGAGGACGCGTGGCTTTCGACCTTCGTCTCTCCTGAGCCCATACAGGAGTTGTAGCGATGAGACAAGATAGTAATTACTAGCGATTGGATACCACGAAGAAAAGGGGATAAAAGGATGGAGTGAAAAAGTACGGTGCTTAAAGACACACAAAGCCTGCAATGGCATTGCCATTATCTCCAGGCCGTGCCGAGTTCAACGAGATGCCCCGCTTGACCGTAGCTAGCTCGGTCTGAGTGCAGCGACAGGGACAAGAAGAAGGACCCAAATGACCCTTTGACCTCAATTTCATAGTTTTTTGCTTTTGGGAGACAGAGAGAGAACCGTTAAGGTTAGAAGCACAATTTGACCTCAGGAACGTTCCTAAGGTCCTCCCGATCTGTGCAAGCCTAACATTGACCGTGTGGCATTAACCCTTAATAGTTAAAAGAAGGTGTTTACATCAAACAGTTTACAATGACATGTCTCCCCATAGGAATACATTGCCTGCTCCCCTAAATTCAACCTGAAGCCTATGTGGGTTAATAATGCCTTATGAACCTGTCTTCGATGACAATCCATCAGGCCACTATGAGGTCTACCTGTGTCGATTCTAAGCTTCCTGGAGCAACCGGAAGTGGTTAAATCACCCTAAAAGTGTTTGCCATACCCAACCTGCAGTTTGAGAGAAATAGTGCATTCAACCCTATGTAAATCAGTGAGTTCTTAACGTATAGACTTAACTCAGGATTCTGTAAAAGCCCACTCCAATGAGGATATGTGTTTACTTTCAGCTTCCTGTGCCAACCGGAAGTGCCATAATTGGTGTCAAAAGGGCTTAATATATGTGAATAGGCAACCCTCATGAACTGTAAATCAGTCATTCATCCCATCAGATTTCAAGGAAAAATTTACACACCCACACAGAAAGGATGGAGTGACACACTGAGGGGCTTAGAGGCAGACAGTGCCTGCAATAGTTACTTTTGTTTGAACTTTTAAAGAACCGTCAGACCTAGAGTTCTGAAACTTTACAAACCTGTTCTAGAGCTCAGGTCGATTAAGCACGGTGAGTTATGTGGCTCTAGAAGGTTCTCGGACCGATAAAAAGCCTCGGTGCATTTGCATTGACTTCAATTCATTTTGAGCATTACAAAATGGTGACATTTAGAAAAGTCCCAGAGTTGCAAGACTAGGTGCATTGAAACCGGCTCGGCCCATAGAGACGGACCCCGACATTTCTGTCCGATAGCTCATTCAAGGACCCCGTAGCAAGGCATGGAAAAAAGTGGAATTTCAGCACCAATTAAGGTTTTGCTCGGGCACCGAATGACCTATCGAGCCGAAACTTGGGATTCGAGGTCGCCTCACATAGGGCTAAACATAATGTGAAAACTGGACCCGCAGCTAGAACATAACTACGTATTATTTGTTTTATTATGGTTTAAATGGAAGGCGCTGTGAATTTTGGGCCTGCTCTGAAATATGTGATAGTTGGCTTCTAAACGAGTTGGAAAAAGTGAGTTTGGAGTCAGATGGTATCAGTTTGGTGTCTGAAAATATCTAATTAGCTGATGGACACTGACTTGCTAGTTGACTTTTGTGCATTTGCAATATGTTTCAACAGTGAAAAACCACCAAAATAGCATTCTGAAATCACCACTAAAAATGACATCACCATAGCCGTGCCGAGTTCAACGAGATGCCCCGCTTGACCGTAGCTTGCTCGGTCTGAGCGCAGCGACAGTGACAAGAAGATGACCCTTGACCTACATTTCAAGTCTTTTGCTTTTGGGAGACAGAGAGAGAACTGTTAAGGTTTAGAAGCACAATTTGACCTCAGGAACGTTCCTAAGGTCTCTGTGCAAGCCTAACATTGACCGTGTGGCATTAACCCTTAACAGTTAAAAGAAGGTGTTTACATCAAACAGTTTACAATGACATCTCACCCCATAGGAACACATTGCCTGCACCCCTAAATTCAACCTGAAGCCTATGTGGGTTATGAATGTCTTATGAACCTGTCTTCAATGACAATCCATCAAGCCACTATGAGGTCTACCTGTGTTGATTCTAAGCTTCCTGGAGACTCTTCTCGAGTCAATGGCCTGAGTGATTTATGGAGGTTTCCAAACTTTTCATGCACCTGGTATTTTTTGGGGGTTACCAGGCGTCATTTTTCAAAACGGTTGAAATTGCTTTTAGGGGGCATCCAGAGTGTCACATGACCGGATGAGGTAACTATTCTTGTTCTTCTTGTAACTTTCCGGTAGGCTAGAAGCTTTCCGGTGTTTTGCTGCTCGACACAGGTCGACACAGGTATTGCACTTGATTTATCGTTATCGTAACCGTAGGTGCAGCCAAGTGGAAATACGAAAGCTTTCTAGCTATTTCGCACTGACGGTAATTTGAACACAAGAACGTTTCTAGTGAAAAGGTGCTTACACTCAGAGCCATGTATTTACACTCAGCCACCCTAGCCTTATTACGGGTTAACGTTTTGGTAATTTTGGTTGGCCAACAAAATGTAAGACTACAATGAATTGTTTTGTTATTGATGGACAATGGCAAGGCTGCCATTGTATTTTCAGTTACATTCTGTTCAATAAAAATGGTTTACACGTTTATTTTTTAAGAAATACATGGAACTACAACCGAATAAAACACCATTAACCATCATGCATTGCTTACATTCATTCTATCCTGAAAAGTCTGTTCAGAAAAAATCGAAAACAGTACATATAGGCATAAAACCACAATGTTTTAATAGGGATTAAATAAAGACAATATATATATAACCTCTTATGGTTAAATGGTTAAAAAAAGACAAAATATCTATATATTCATAACGTAAAATAAATAAATACAGGCGATCGCGTCTATGGTTGTTGCAACGGCTTGTGTGTCGCCTACTGGTTAAATTCGTGTCTTTTCGCACGAATTAAGTAGCACAGAAATTAGTGTATTTTCGCACGAATTAAGTAGCACAGAAATTCGTGTATTTTCAAACGAATTGAACCACCCCAAAAATGCACAAAAACGCACGAAATCTGCTGAAATACATTTTGTACATATATGCGCGAATTGAATGTGAGGCTGGGCTGCTAAAAGACACACTTTAAATTGCTATATGGTCTCCCAATTTCAATGGTCAGATGGTGCAGTGATGTGCTTGATGTACACATTCCTGAAAGTTGAATGATCTTGCAACTATCCATTTTGATAGAAAACTTTGTCAAATAGATAGGATGTCCATCTATGGGGGAATTGCACTGATTTAAGTCTCTAGTGATACCACAGTTTACATATCTATTCGTGGCTCTACCGACTCCAGGATAATGTTTTTTTTTCAAGTTACAGGAACAAAAAATATTACATCTTATTTGGAATGGAAAGCCTGATTTTTAAACGTTAACTGGGTATATTTATTTAATAAATGAGTTTGGAGGGATTAAACTTAAATATCAAGGCATTAAACCTCTCTGTTAAAGCTTATATTATACCAACACGATATCTAAATCCAAACTGGTTTCTAGTAGGCTAATAAGAGGGGCACATCCACTGTTTTAAAATGGGGGGTCTTTGCTCTGTTTAAACCCTGTTTAAAGTGTCCTTATTTTTAAATGAAGCTATACAGAGTTACAATTCCAATTTTATCCTCCAGTAGAGGCAGAATCTATTACAGCAAATAAATACACGCTAATGTACTGATAGAGTATAAGTCCATTTTCGTGGAGAGAATGTATAGGAAAGGTATCATGTTCATAAATGACATTGTAAACAACGACGGTAGAATTGTCACCAATTAATCCATGTGTATGCACAATATCAAACTATAACCAACTCATTGCAGCTCTACCACAGAAATGGCAATTAGGAATTAATTTGTTTGTCTGCCACCAATTAAAAATCATAAATGGCTTAAAATTACTAATCCATTTTATGATTTATATCTGTTTCACTTACGGTCAAGAGGGTTTGCAACTATGCCACATTTAAAATTCAAGATAGTTGGGTACAGATTTCCGATGTCCCAATACCATGGTTTATGAACTGATATGCAAAACAACAATTGATGCATCAGTTTAAGCTGTTATATAAAAATCTCGCTACAAAAATAATGCTCAGTGTATAGGGTATTCAATAGTCAGACCGGTGCAGACTCTGTCATGTGGAACCAGAATCACATCTCTTTTGGTACTGTCCATTGGTGGCTTGTTTTTGGAGTCTGGTCCAGGAATGGTTATGCCATAATATCAGGTTGCAGTTGGACCTGCAAACTGTATTACAGGGGGATGTGAAGGACCACAGTCAGCCAATAAGAATTATCATTGTGCTCTTGGGAAAAATTGAAATTTTTGGGGGGCAATTTCAGAAGGAATTGTTGCAGATGGGGAGGTTCAAGTCCCCAGTGAGACACCATGGGAGAATGGAGGGATGTTTTACTAGATGAAATGTCCGAATTATATTTTATTGGGAAAGATGGGTGAAGGGTGGAATTGATGAGTGGTGGACTTGATGAGTGTTGGAATAATTATATACACATGTACAGTATAAATGTTTGAGGTCCTCCAATCAGGAGTGGGAATGTTATATATATTTTGCGTTTCTCTTTTTAATGTCTTGTGGTTTGGTTTCATGCTGTGAGTGTGCTGGTCCTGGTAGTTATGGGTGCCTTGCCGGCGTCTCAGGGCGGGTAGCGGAGGGAGCAGCCATTTATATTGTCTGTGTATTGTTATTTTACTTAGTAAAAAAAAAAAATGAAGAATAGAAACATAGGAAGAAAGAGTGCAGACTCACTATGTGCTTTTCAAAACAGCCCCGCCTCCATGAACCTTTGACACAGTAAGACGTTGGCAAGGATGTTGCAGTTTTTTTTTATGGTGGTTTTTACAATAGTGGAACACTAGTGACTTGAAATTGAGGGACAGCTATTCCCTGTAAATGATTTATATTTAGTTGATGTTTAAGTAATCCACTAAATAACTACAACTTTCCTTTGTATTCTGACATTTTAAAGTGGGAGAATTATAATTTTTTTTACTCAAAATGTCACTAAGCCACTAGTCATTTTTTGCAATATAACTGTCCTACATATGTTTTATTAACAATAAAACACGTAAATTAAAACAAACATATTTTTTGTGTCATTATCTGACATTTTTTTTATTATTGTCTTGGTGTTTAAGTAGGGGACAGGAAAGACACCATTTACGTAGAGTGACCCCTATATGGTATATTGCCCCCAAGCGTAGTCAAAGTATGTGTAGGCTCATTAAAGGAATACTCCAGTATTTTGGCAGAGTCAGATGAACTTGTGGATACCGTTTTGTTTTTATATCACTGCATGCAGTTTGAAGGAAGTTAACTAGTGTTAGCTCAATTGCTAACTAGCGTTAGGGCAATGATCGGAAGGCTATGGTAACTGCTAGTAGATACCATATACTTACAGGCATTGCGCTGATGCTAGTTAGCATTGGCTCGCAAAATGACTTAATACTGGATGCAGAGGCGACCTAAAAATGGTATCAACGAGTTAATCTGACTCTGGGGAAGTAGATAAAAGGCTTCATTGCCAACATCCCAAAGTATCCCTTTAAAGCTAATTAAAGCATGCTGGAGCGGCATGTACTAAATAACAGGCTCTCTGTTTCTTTACTCAACATAGATCTATTATTGGCCCGGCAGCAACAGTGTGTTAATCAGGGATGTGCACACATCTCTTGTTCATTCTTGGACCACTGGTTGACCCTTAGCATGGAATCCACCTTCTGCTGTGTCCCTGGGTCTGTCCTGTCCTATTCTTTTTCTGAGCCAGTCAACTCAAGGTCCCGGTGACACCTGGGCTGCCTAGTTTAGTCCCCCCAAGCCAAGTCAAATGTGAGGAGCGTGACCAGGTTGGTGTTAAAACCACTGACCCAGAATGGCTGAGGTCATCATAATGTGACTAAATGGATCTACACACAATGTAGGGTATTGTGTGTGGATTGCTAGTCAAGTAAGACACATCTCTTTGCTAGTCAAAGTAGATTGCTGAGGATTTTTATTTAATCCATTTTATAAGGCTGTAATGTAACAAAGTGGAAAAAGTCCATGGGTCTGAATACCTTCTGAAGACACTATGTATGTATGTATGCATACTAGAGGTCGACCGATTATGATTTTTCAACGCCGATAGCGATTATTGGAGGACCAAAAAAGCCGATACCGATTAATCGGCCGATTTTAATTTTTTTAATTTATTTTTAACATGTATTTATTTATATATATTTTTGTAATAATGACAATTACAACAATACTGAATGAACACTTATTTTAACTTAATATAATACATCAATAAAATCAATTTAGCCTCAAATAAATAATGAAACATGTTCAATTTGGTTTAAATAATGCAAAAACAAAGTGTTGGAGAAGTAAAAGTGCAATATGTGCCATGTAAGAAAGCTAACATTTAAGTTCCTTGCGCAGAACATGAGAACATATGAAAGCTGGTGGTTCCTTTTAACATGAGTCTTCAATATTCCCAGGTAAGAAGTTTTAGGTTGTAGTTATTATAGGAATTATAGGATTATTTCTCTCTCTACAATTTGTATTTCATATACCTTTGACTATTGGATGTTCTTATAGGCACTTTAGTATTGCCAGTGTAACAGTATAGCTTCCATCCCTCTCCTCGCCCCTACCTGGGCTCGAACCAGGAACACATCGACAACAGCCACCCTCGAAGCAGCGTTACCCATGCAGAGCAAGGGGAACAACTACTCCAAGTCTCAGAGCGAGTGACGTTTCAAACGCTATTAGCGCGCACCCCGCTAACTAACTAGCTAGCCATTTCACATCAGTTACACCAGCCTAATCTCGGGAGTTGATAGGCTTGAAGTCATAAACAGCTCAATGCTTGAAGCATTGCAAAGAGCTGCTGGCAAAACGCACGAAAGTGCTGTTTGAATGAATGCTTACGAGCTTGCTGGTGCATACCATCGCTCAGTCAGACTGCTCTATCAAATCATAGACTTAATTATAACATAATAACACACAGAAATACGAGCCTTAGGTCATTAATCTGGTCGAATCCGGAAACTATCATCTCAAAAACAAAATGTTTATTCTTTCAGTGAAATACGGAACCGTTCCATATTTTATCTAACGGGTGGCATCCATAAGTCTAAATATTCCTGTTACATTGCACAATCTTCAATGTTATGTCATAATTACGTAACATTCTGGCAAATTAGTTCGTAATGAGCCAGGCGGCCCAAACTGTTGCATATATCCTGACTCTGCGTGCAATGAACGCAAGAGAAGTGACACAATTTCACCTGGTTAATATTGCATGCTAACCTGGATTTCTTTTAGCTAAATATGCAGGTTTAAAAATATATACTTCTGTGTATTGATTTTAAGAAAGGCATTACTGTTTATGGTTAGGTACACGTTGGAGCAACGACAGTCCTTTTTCGCGAATGCGCAATGCATCGATTATATGCAGGACACGCTAGATAAACTAGTAATATCATCAACCATGTGTAGTTCTAACTTGTGATTATGATTGATTGTTTTTTATAAGATAAGTTTAATGCTAGCTAGCAACTTACCTTGGCTTCTTACTGCATTCGCGTAACAGGCGGGCTCCTCTTGAGGCAGGTGGTTAGAGAGTTGGACTAGTTAACCGTACGGTTGTAAGATTGAATCCCTGAGCTGACTAGGTAAAAATCTGTCATTCTGCCCCTGAACAAGGCAGTTAACCCACCGTTCCTAGGCCGTCATTGAAAATAAGAATGTGTTCTTAACTGACTTGCCTAGTAAAAAAATAAAAATGCATCCAAAATGACCGATTTCCGATTGTTATGAAAACTTGAAATCGGCCCTAATTATTCGGACATTACGATTAATCGGTCGACCTCCAGTCTCAACGTTAACAGTGAAGAGGCGACTCCGCGATGCTGTTCCTCTGTCCAGTGTCTGTCCCCCCCCCCCCCCCCCCCCATCTTAATCTTTTATTTTTATTGGCCAGTCTGAGATATGGCTTTTTCTTTGCAACTCTGCCTAGAAGGCCAGCATCCCGGAGTCGCCTCTTCACTGTTGACATTAAGATCCTCCACCAAATTTCACAGTGGGTGCGGGACCTGGAGAGGCCTACAAGCCACAGTATCTCGCACCCACTGACATTTGGTGGAGGATCGGTGATGATCTGGGGGTGCTTCAGCAAGGCTGGAATGGGGCAGATTTGTCTTTGAATCGCATGAATCGAGCCACGTACGAGGTTGTCCTGGAAGAACTTGCTTCCTTCTGCTCTGACAATGTTCCCCAACTCTGAGGATTGGTTTTTCCAGCAGGTCAATCAAGGAGGACCACCAGATCAAGACCCTGTCATGGCCAGCCCAATCTCCAGACCTGAACCCCATTGAAAACCTCTGGAATGTGATCAAGAGGAAGCTGGATGGTCACAAGCCATCAATCAAAGCCGAGCTGCTTGAATTTTTGCACCAGGAGTGGCATAAAGTCACCCAACGTCAATGTGAAAGACTGGTGGAGAGCATGCCAAGACTCATGAAAGCTGTGATTGAAAATCAGGTTTATTCCACCAAATATTGATTTCTGTACTCTTCCTAAGTTAAAACATTTAGTATTGTGCTTTTTAAAAATGAAAATTAACTTATTTTCTTTGCATTATTTGAGGTCTGACAACACTGCATATTTTTTGTTATTTTGACCAGTTGTAATTTTCTGCAAATAAAAGCTCTAAATCAGTGGTTCTCAAACCTGGTCCCGGGGACCCAAAGGGGTGCACATTTCTGTTTTTGCCCTAGTCATCAACGCCTTTTGATGAGTCGATGATTTGCCCAAGCTGTGTAGTGCTAGGGCAAAAACAAAAATGTGCACCCCTTTGGTTCCCCGGGACCAGGATTGAGAAACAGTGCTCTAAAATCCAACATTTTCATTTGGGAGAAATGTTGTCAGTAGTTTATAGAATAAAACTAAAATGTTAATTTTACCCAAAGTTATACCTATACATACTAAAACCAGAGAAACTGATAATGTTGCATTGGTCTCTTAATTTTTTCCCAAAGGATGTATATAATGCCTTCGGAAAGTAATTATTTTTGGGTCACTGGCCTTAATGTAATATCGCATAATGTCAAAGAGGAATTATGATATTAGAAATGTTTACAAACTAATAAAAAATGGAATGCTGAAATGTCTTGAGCCAATAAGTATTCAACACCTTTGTTATGGCAAGCTTAAATAAGTTCGGGAGTTGCTTTAACAAGTCACAATAAATTGCATGGACTCATTATGTGTGCAATAAGAGTGTTTAACATGATTTTGAATGACTGCCTCATCTCTGTACCCCACAAAAAAACAATTATCTGTAAGGTCCCTCAGTTGAGCAGTGAATTTCAAACACAGATTCAACAGCAAAGACCAGGAAGTTTTTCCAATGCCTCGTAAAGAAAAAAGCAGACATTGAATATCCGTTGGTGGAGGTATGAATTATACTTTGGATGGTGCATCAATACACCAGTCACTACAAAGATCCAGGTGTCCTTCCTAACTCAGTTGCCAAAGAGAAGGAAAACCACTGAAGGATTTCATCATGAGGCCAATCGTGACTTTAAAACAGTTAGAGTTTAATGTTTGTGAGGGTAGAACGTTGAGGATGGATCACAACATTGTAGCTACCCCACAAATCTAACCAAAGTGAAAAGGAAGCCTGTACAGTATATAAATATTTTAAAAAATCCATCCTGTTTGCAGCAAGGCACTAAAGTAATGCTGCAAAAACAATTGGCAAAGCAATTTACTTATTGTCCTGAATACAAAGTGATATGTTTGGGGCAAATCCAAAACAACGTATTACTGCCTACAATTCTCCATATTTTCAAGTATCGTGGTGGCTGCATCATGTTATGGGTATGCTTGTAATCGTTATGGACTGGGAAGTTTTCCAGGATAAAGAACCATTCATTCTCGCTGTCAATAATTCTACTGTTGTAACTAGGGTTGGGCAATATCTAGATAGGACGATATGAATATCGTCCTTCTCTCACACTGGGTTTTACGTTATTACCGGCTTAGTACACAAGGGTTCGCCCAAAAAACACAAAGCCCATTGGGCATCTATTACCAGAATGCTACTAAAATTAGCGCAAGTAATAGTGAATTTCAAATGGAGGCTGCTTGCTGAATATGTTAACGAACGCAATTTGAAAATAAACAAATTGCAAAGACAGGCAGCCCCGCTCCTAAAGTAATACATATATACAGTTGAAGTCAGAATTTTATATACACTTAGGTTGGAGTAATTAAAACGCGTTTTTCAACCACTCCACAAATTTCTTGTTAACAAACTATAGTTTTGGCAAGTCGTTTAGGACATCTACTTTGTGCATAACACAAGTAATTTTTCCAACAATTGTTTGCAGACAGATTATTTCACTTATAATTCACTGTATCACAATTCCAGTGGGTCAGAAGTTTACATACACTAAGTTGACTGTGCCTTTCAACAGCTTGGAAAATACCAGAAAATTATGTCATGGCTTTAGAAGCTTCTGATCGGCTAATTGACATCATTTGAGTCAATTGGAGGTGTACCTGTGGATGTATTTCAAGGCCTACCTTCAAACTCAGTGCCTATTTGCTTGACATCATGGGGAAATCAGCCAAGACCTCAGAAAATAAATTGTAGACCTCCGGAAGTCTGGTTCATCCTTGGGAGCAATTTCCAAATGCCTGAAGATACCACGTTCATCTGTGCAAACAATAGTACGCAAGTATAAACACCATGGGACCACGCAGCCGTCATACCGCTCAGGAAGGAGACGTGTTCTGTCTCCTAGAGATGAACGTACTTTGGTGCGAAAAGTGCAAATCATTCCCAGAACAACAGCGAAGGACCCTGTGAAGATGCTGGAGGAAACAAGTACAAAATTATCTATATCCACAGTAAAAAGAGTCCTATATCGACAACCTATATCGAGTCCTATATCGACAAGGCCGCTCAGCAATGGGGGAGGCTTGCAAGCCGAAGAACACCATCCCAACCGTGAAGCACGGGGGTGGCAGTATCACGTTGTGGGGGTGCTTTTCTGCAGGAGGGACTGGTGCACTTCACAAAATAGATGACATCATGAGGATGGAAAATTATGTGGATATATTGAAGCAAAATCTCAAGACATCAGTCAGAAAGTTAAAGCTTGGTCACAAATGGGTCTTCCAAATGGACAATGACCCCAAGCATACTTCCAAAGTTGTGGCAAAATAGCTTAAGGACAACAAAGTCAAGGTATTGGAGTGGCCATCACAAAGCCCTGACCTCAATCCTATAGAATATTTGTGGGCAGAACTGTAAAAGCGTGTGCGCGCAAGGAGGCCTACAAACCTGACTCGGTTGCACTAGCTCTGTCAGGAGGACTGGGCCAAAATTCACCCAACTTATTGAAGGCTACCTGAAACATTTGACCAAAGTTAAACAATTTAAAGGCAATTCTACCAAATACTAATTGAGTATGTAAACTTCTGACCCATTGGGAATGTGATATAAGAAATAAAAGCTGAAATAAATCATTCTCTCTACTTTTATTCTGGCATTTCACATTCTTAAAATAAAGTGGTGATCCTAACTGACCTAAAACAGGGAATTTTTACTAGGATTAAATGTCAGGAATTGTGAAACTGAGTTTAAATGTATTTGGCTAAGGTGTATGTGATCTTCCGACTTCAACTGTATGTAGTAGAAAGCGATGGGTTAGAAGAAGTCTACATAACCAACCCATAAAGTAAAATTTAACATCCATATATATGGCCAGCTATGTAAACTTTAACATTGATTTATCCTGCAAAAGATGTTCAATTGGTAACATACATTTTTGTCAACTTCTAATGCCTCTTAAGGGGAAAGTAATCTAAAAATAATGTATTGTAATCAGATTATGTTACTGAGTTTGGGTAATCCAAAAGTTACGTTACAGATTACAATTTTGGACAGGTAACAGATTACATTAAGGAAGTAACCTACCCAACCCTTGTACATTCCACGAAAGTAGGGTGATGTCGCCACACTGTGGCAAAGTGGTCGAGTTACCAGAAGCCTTATGAAATTATTATTTGGTCCTCAAATACATTACATTTGTAGCAGTAGGGCTGGCGCAACACGTAAAGAGAAAAGGACAAATGAAAAACACACAAACGTTCAATCCCTAACAGTTTTGGTGTGAGTTCTGCCACAAACTGTGTTGGTCTGCCCTTCTCAATTTTTTTATTCCAAGCCTGCGATTTTGATTTTCGAACGCCTGGAACGTCCCCAGGTCAATTACCTTGTTTAATAGCTTTGTTTGCTGTTAGTAGCTCTTCATACTGCCCCTCGAGGGTGGTGATGCGTGTCTCGTGGTAACCTGCCTTTCCTTCCAGATCAATAATGCGAGTTGTATGGTCAGCCAGGGGGGTTTGCACTGATTGTAAGGGTAAGTCCAGATGATTAAATCGAGCGTTCATGTCCTCTTCCATTTTCTTGATAGCTGCTAATTTGATAGTTTTTGAAGACTCCAGGGGTTCAGGCACTTTGGGACTTTGCCATCTTTCTTACCTGGTTGTTTTTGGATTAATTAGTCTCCCCTTTGCCGCGTTTCTCGTAGTTGGAGAAGCGTCTACTCCATGTGGTGCTCACTAGCGCCCCCCCGTTTTGGACACATATGTAACCCCTTATTTTTGTTTCCACAAAACTACCTCCGTACTTCCATTCATTTGTATGGGTTACCGTCAGACGAGTCCAGTGAGTCTCATCTTTCCGTAGAGTGTAGGCCAAACCGTTCGGACGCAGCAGACGTTTTCGTTAGAAAGGTTTTTGTAATGTCTCATGGTCTGACAAACACCACTGTAGCTCGGCCACCTTCCACCGCAGATGCGGGAGGCCGATATAGGCAGATGTGGTGGATTGACACGCAGCCCTGGTAAAAAAACATATCTCAAGCTTAAACTGATGGATTTTGATAGGGATTTTTAAAATTATGTTACTTAGATTTACGCACTGGTGAATCAATAGACTTAAGGATTAAAGGTTGTTTCCAATCCCTTCTCTCTTCCCTTGGCGCTACAGCCTACTGCTGCAGACTAGACTAAACCTAGGGAACAAGTGCCTCCACTTCACTGTCTGGGGATTGGGTTCACTGCAAATAATTTATTAAATTAAATGGTGGCACAGGGTTACTTTACCTATGAATAACAAATGGACTGTTAAATTGTTAAACAGACATCCTGTATCATGTTTTCTATTATTGGCCTAGAGGTGCTAGACAAATCATGGCTTACCAAGGCCGTATAGGCTAGCAGTGATTCCACCCCCCTCCCTCAGAGCTATTTTGGGCTCAGAATTGCCTTGGCTTTTCAGCAAGACAAGGCTGTCAGCTAAGTTCATGTCACAAAAGCAATCTCTGCATCTTTTTGACTGGCTGATTTTGAAGCTCTTTGGTTTGAAGGTCTTTGAACATGTTTTAATAGAGGAAGGGTTGTGAAACTAGACACCAGACAACATAGAGGATATTCCGTAGTCTCTCTAGACAGACTGGTTTGCCTCCCACAATGTACCAATGTTCCAGCGTACATGTCTGTACTTAGACCAACGTTATTTTGGCAGAGAGCAAAGGGCAGAGCTAGGACTTGTGCCGGAAATCCGTCCAGAGCCCATCTGTTCATGTTATTTGTAAACGTTCCTGGTAGCTAGCTAAATGGAACTCATGGAGGATATTTTCAGTCAGTGTGTTTTGCAAGTGAGTAGTTTGCATGCACCATTACATTAGCGTTACAAGCTTACAACCACTGACTGGCTGTGGTAAAAATTTGCAGAGCCATCTGTGTGGGCATTGTCTGCCTGTTTCCAATTTTTAAACCCTGCCTACTCAAACTTGTGATTTGTTGGAAGAGTTGTCTGTCTGAAGAGCACCCTGACCAAATTGGCCAAGACACAATCCAACATGATTCCCAGACCTAGTGCTGTTGTCCTTGCTGCGGGACGATTTTTAGTCTTGAGTGGATGGTAACTGTAAGGGTGGGTTCAGTCTCTGGTCTGTTGCATGTAGAATAACCTAGCCTGTTCATGGCATCGATGTCGCTGGGATACAGAGGTCCAGTATCTTTGGGCTAATTTTGCGAGCACGGTGTAGCCTACTCCTCATTGTTGTGTCCTAATATGAAATTACACCTGGCTACCTGTAGCCTTTATTTATTCTGCTTCTCAGACATAATGCAATGTGGCCCCTTGAAAGTTCCTCGGCTATGTTTGTCCGTCTGTTAGTTGTTGGTAGGCTACACTAATAGATTTTTAAATGCCAATACAAAATCTTCTCTGGAGATATGAACGGGCATTTTACTTGTCTGCAAAGGAATGTGGCTTCTGTTCAACTTAATAAAAAAACATGTTTTCCCATCCTCAAGAGGTTAAATAAAAAATGACTATAATAAGTGCCTTTTAATTGCCAAATAAAGTAACAGGTTTGACCGTAAGAGGGTTGATGATTTAATCGTCAATCAGCCATAATTCCCCCAGGGGGAATGGAAGCTTCTTGTATGCAACATGGAGGAGCAATTGAATGCAAGCTTCACATTTAATTTAATTTTTGTTAACACTTTACTTGGCACCTAGTGTCAAAACACATTATGATGTGGTCATAACCATGTCATAACAGCTGACATATACATATCATGACCATATTATGACAAGATATTTAGATCTGTTGTGACATATATTGCCTTATTTTATGGCTGGTTATGACACCTACATAAGTGTCAAAACCCACAAAATCTACCACAGAAGGCAAAACATTCCATTACACCATAGCCTGCTTGTCAACAGTATTTTTATGTTATATACATTGCCATATAAAGAACATTATTGAATTTTCATAGTAATTGCGCAGACATTGATGTCAGACATGTACCTACCCCAATTCTCTGTTGCTGATGAATGCAGCGGCAGATTTCAGGAGCAGGACAACACACCCTCTTTTTGACTGATGACTAGGGCTGTTATGGCGACCGTATTACCGCCACACGGGTCATTAAGGCAGTCAAATTCCACATAACTGCTTAGTCACGGTAATTAGGCTTCTCCAAGCTCTGATGCTGCTGATGGTCATTAGTAGCCTACCAAACTTGCCAACTGCCTGGTACTCAGCACTATTATCCCTCAAATCTAATCAAACACTTCATGTGAGTTCACATGTAAAAAACGCACCTTTATAATTAAAGCATTACATGCCTAATCAAAAGTGACCGCCAATGTGATAATGGTGTTTCCCCGCTAATGGAACATTCACGCTTATAACCTAATGCCGTGGGCGCATTGCTGCGCTTTATACTGTGAAGAAATATCCTAATAGTTTATCAACATTGCGTTTAAAAAAAAATTTGGGATGCTAGTGGTTGTATTAATTTGGGATCAATTGCATCCCACAACTGTCCCAGACTATGTTTGGAATATTTTTTTCTCGCATAGAATAGGTCAACTTTTTGTACTATAGATTGATATACACTAGTGCTTTTGCTGTTTGTTAAGTCTACTCGTCTTGTTGGCTGACGAAAAGTAAATGTGGACAGTTCTTCCAATGTCTTCAATATGCACCTTGCAATTGGATAACGACGTGCTCAGTTGCATCCCCGATGTGTCTGTCTTCACTTGTAGCCTGTGAGAAACAACCGATCACGTGATGAGAGAGGATGTGAGTGAGCGGTGCTTTGGAGCATGCAGCACTCAGGGTGCCCAAGGGCACTGGCCGTAAAAGGCATGTATTTTTGTATTTTTTTTGTAGGCATTACGGGGATGCCACCGGGAAATTGTGAATGAGAGACGTGTTTACAGCCTGCGCAAAAACAAAGCAGAATTCATGCCTTTCATGTGACTTTTTTTCAAATCATCATTATAGTCGCGTCATGCAGCCTTACAATGTATTAAAAATCAAAACATCTAGCTCAACGTTTGTAGAACAACTAAAGTTACATGAATAACTCTAAATGAAGCATATAGGAGTAGCTATTTCTTTGTTAACAGCTCAACACAGAATAGCCTCGTGTGCACACTCCCTCAAATATCCTTTCTATTTTATTCAGCTTTATTAAATTGTATTCTTCATACTATTAAATAATGCCACGGTTTTCTAAGCAAATCTTGTCTACTAAATGAACTAGTGTAGCCCACAGCCATATGGCATAGCCAGATCACGGCCTAACACCAGGACAACTCAGAGTATGATGTTCTGTTCTTCAGAAATGGACTACATTTTCTTCATATCATGTTTCTTTAGACCTGTCTAAAATAAATAATGGATTTATTGGGGATGTGTAGGCTATATTACATGGATTTATTAGACTTTTTAAAATGTAGATGTTCCAAAGGTCTGATTCAGTGGCTTGTAGGCTATGTGTGGAAGCCAGGAGATGCTAAATGTGTTTGTTAATTAACGGTCAATTTCTGTGAAACCGGCAGTTATTTGCTTGACAATCACCGGCTGACGAAGTTTTGGGACCGCCACAGCCCTATTGATGACTGACATAAGGGCATGTACCTGATAGGCACATCTGGCTTATATGATTCTGATGGTTGTAATGCTTCTTGACAGTGTCTTAAAGTGTATTTTCTTAGTCGAAATAAAGTGACACAGTATAGTCATAATGCTTCACGACAGTGTCCGTGTTTAAACACGACTTTAAATAATTTGGGCAGGATTTTGGCAATGAGAAGCCCTTTATCTACTTCCCCCAGAGTCAAATGAACTAGCTTTAGCGCAATTGCTAACTAGCTTTAGCGCAATGACTCGTTAGCGAAAAGTCTATGGTATCTTCTAGCATGCTAGTGTAAAGGATGTCACGCTGGCGCGAACTCGGGACCTCTGCCTTACAAACAAGCGTCTTAGCCGGTTGCGCCACCTCAAAAGTTAGTTAATGAGGCAACGCAAGCAGGACACTTAAGGTTGAGGAGGAGTAAGTTTCACACATCCCCATGTGCTACATAGGAGTTACCATAGACTTCCAGTCATTGCACTAATGCTAGTTAGCATTGATTCATGAAACTACCTCAAACTTCCTTCATACTGGATGCAGAGAAATTCAAATGTTATCCATGAGTTCATCTGACTCTTGGGAAGTAGATAAATGGCCTCTTTGCCAAAATCCCAAAGTATCCCTTTAGCTTATAAGCAGTGGCGTAGTACGCACCCCCGCAAAGAGGTATTGAAAGTCATACCGTCGGTATGTCCAACAGACCAACTGCCCCTCTTATCGGAGTTGAGCGATAGGGTGTGTGCAGCACTGCAGATACAGGGAGGTTTTGTTTGGTTTAGCGTTCATTCATTGCCACCTTAAACAAGTAGGCTAATTTGTTTGACCTTGGGTTGTGTTTCTGAAAAGCAGAAGCTTTTTTAAGAGCTGGCCATTCAGTCGCCATTACTCCTGTGCTGTTGTCTGGCAGATTTAAGGCGGCATGCTGTTATTGATCGGGAGTTATTTTGTTCACACCACTCCATTTCTTCTACGCAGGCTGCCAGATGGAATGCATTCACATTTCCCTAGAATTTCCAAAAGGATAGACAGCATTGACTTGTATGCCTCTGCATTGTGTAGTTTGGTTTAGTCTCTCTCTCCCTCTGTCCCACCACACACCCTTCCCACTCTCTCTACCCACTCCAATCCACATCTGGACTGGCTGCATCACCGCTTGGTATGGCAACCGCTTGGCATCTGACCAACAGAGGGCAGTGCGCACTGGGCAGAGCTCCCTGCTATCCAGGACCTCTCTACCAGGTGGTGTCAGAGATGGGCACTAAAGTTGTCAGACTCCAGGCACCCAAGTCATAGACTGTTCTCTCTGCTACTACACTGCAAGAGGTACCAATGCACCAAGTCTGGAACCAACAGGACTCCGAACAGTTTTGACCCCCAAGCCATAAGAGTGCTACATAGTTAGTCCGGGTAGCTATTTGATTATCTGCATTGACCCTTATTTTCAAACTTTTATGACTCATCACATATGCTGCTGCTACTGTTTGTTTATTATCTTTCCTGTTGCCTAGTAACTTTATTCTTAGTTATACGTACGTACAGTATCTACCTCCATTACCTCGTACCCCTGCACATCGACTCGGTACAGGTACCCAGTGTATATAACCAAGTTATTGTTACTCATTGTGTATTTATTATTACGTGTTATTACTTTATATTATTTTATTTTTCTCTGCATTGTTTGGAAGGGCCCAAGTAAGCGTTTCACTGTTCGTCTACACCTGTTGTTTACCAAGCATGTGATAAAACATATATTTTGTTTGATTTCCCTGAGCCCTTGCACTGCATTTTCCAACGTTTTTTGGCATGACGCCTCTGCTTATTTTGCCTCCAGCTTTGTGTAACACAATAGAGGAAGAAGACCGTTGACTTCAGTCTCTCATTTGTTCCAAAGTCTGTTGTATTTTTCCACGTCTCGAGCCTGGTGTATATAGCCTTGTATAGTTGTCCTGTTCAGGTTGCATCTATGTGAAAGCTGTTTCCTGGCTCACGGCCTGATTCTGGTTTGTCCCAGAATGATGCATCTTGTTATTGTTCATCTTTTTATATTCTGTTTTGTACAGCCTCCTGCTTTTTCGGTGTGCAGATACAGTATGGTTCACTTGAGAAACACTAGGCCTACATGTACAGGATCCTTTCAATTGCCTGGTGTTTTTAACCATACTTTGTCTGAAGTCTTCAAACTCTTGGAACGACACGACAAGAAAATGAATGACGGGGTCTGTTTGGCAAGTATGTGTAAGCACAAGTCTTCCAGAGAAGGTTTGGAAATGTTAAAGGCAAGCCCTTTTCCTTGATAAAGCATGAGGCTGTACAAACGGAGTATAAAAAGGTGAACAATAAGATTTGTATACAGTACATACTTAGAAATCATTCAGCTGGTTTATAATGTCATTATTTCTGCCATTTAGCCTACATCAGCACTAGGCAACACCATTTAATTTATGTCATGTAGATTAATGAATCGTTTTTTAATAGTAGCCAGGACAAACTCATTTTCCCGATTTCCACATTTTGTTGAGTTACAGCCTGAATTTAATATTGATTCAGTTGAGATGGTGTCATTGGCCTACACACAATACCCCATAATGTCAGTGAAACTAGTTAATAAAAAAGGTATAAGTGAAATGTCTTCAGTCGATAAGTATTCAACTCCTTAGGTATAGCAAGCCTAAGTAAGTTCAGGAGTAAACATTTGCTTAACAAGTCACATAATACAGTAAGTTGCATGGATTCACTGTTTTCAGTAATAGTTTAACATGTTTCTTGAAGGACTACTGTTGTTTCTTAAGTTTTGAGCATTGAGGTAGATTGTGGTATACGATGGTACATTGCGTCATCGCAAGGAGACGTTAAAACGCTGATTATGCTTTTGGGTTTGGTGTAAAGCATTGGTACAAAGTCGCTAATGTCTCTGTCCTCACTGAATATGTATGTACTGTTTTCTATACTATTCTACTGTATCTTAGTCCGTTCTGCTCTGACATCGCTCGTCCATATGTATGTACTGTTTTCTATTCTATTCTACTGTATCTTAGTCCGTTCCGCTCTGACATCGCTCGTCCGTATGTATTTAGTCTTAATTCATTCCTAATTAGATTTGTGTGTATTGGAAATATGTTGTGTAATTTGTTAGATATTACTTGTTAGACATTACTGCACTGTCGGAGCTAGAAGCACAAGCATTTCGCTACACCCGCAATAACATCTGCTAATCATGTGTATGTGACCAATACAATTTGATTTGATCAATGACGTGAATGGATGATAGTTTCTGAAACGCGGAGTCCTTTGCTGATGTGCAAAAGAAAGTGAATGAAAGAGATTCCAGCAAGGATACGGAGGTAAAACAGGTGCCCATATTTTGATGACCTGAGCTATTTCATGTATTTATTTTATTTCATTACATTTACTAGCTATTTCATTTATTTGTTTAGGCTGGGCCTATTTAGTTGGCTATTTTGCAGCATAAAGCGGAGTAATAAATGATCACCGACACATTCTTAAAGATCATCTTCAGTAAATACTTTGAACAAGTTCATCTGCTCATGGTGTGTGTTCTCTTGTGAAGAATGTCAACTAAATGAATAATATACATCCTATTCATAATGAATAGTCAGAGCTTGTCATTTTTCCAACACACCTATTAGTCTATAGCTTTCGTATTTCATCAACAATGTCGATGTATCTAATTTAATTTACTGCGGGCCTAAGACCTATGGTTTTAACCTTCTGAATGAATTATTATATTGAAGGCACCTTTTACAATAACATCCATTCATTTAGCCTAATTGTTTTTGTCTCCAGACAGCAGGCTATTATTTCTGTCTCCTGTATGAAATAATTTGTCTGCATGTCTTGTCAACATTTGGATAAAAATAAACCATGCCATGAATTAAAAACGCTAACATTTTATTTTCGCAATGCAATGTGGCACATTGACAACTCAAATTGCTTTGAAAGAGCCTTCTAATATTTAGCTAATAAAATACAGTGTCAAGAAAAAGTATGTGAACCCTTTTGGAATTATCTGGATTTCTGCATAAATTGGTAATTAAATTAGATCTGATCTTCATCTAAGTCACTACAACAGAAACAGTCTGCTTAAACTAATAACACAAATGATTGTATTTTTCAGGTCTATATTGAATACATTCACATTGTAGGTTGGAAAAAGTATGTGATCCCCTAGGCTAATGACTTCTCCAAAAGCTAACTGGAGTCGGGAGTCAGCTAACCTGGAGTCTAATCAATGAGACGAGATTGGAGATGTTGGTGAGAGCTGGCCTTTAAAAAAAACATGTGAACCATGCCTCGAACAAAAGAGATCTCGGAAGACCCAAGATTAAGAATTGTCGACTTGCGTAAAGCTGGAAAGGGTTACAAAAGTATCTCTAAAAGCCTTGATGTTCATCAGTCCACGGTAAGACAACTTGTCTATAAATTGAGAAAGTTCAACACCGTACTCTCCCTAGGAGTGGCGGTCCTGCCAAGATGACTGCAAGAGCACAAAGCAGAATGCTCAATGAGGTTAAGAAGAATCCTAGAGTGTCAGCTAAAGACTTACAGAAATCTCTGGAACATGCTAACATCTGTTGACGAGTCTACGATACCTAAAACACTAAACAAGAATGGTGTTAATGGTAGGACACCACAGAAGAAGCCACTGCTTTCCAAAGAAAACATTGCTACATGTCTGAAGTTTATTAAAAATAAAAAACAAATACCTTATTTACATAAGTATTTAGACCCTTTGCTATGAGACTCGAAATTGAGCTCAGGTGCATCCTGTTTCCATTGATCATCCTTGATGTTTCTACAACTTGATTGGAGTCCACCTGTGGTAAATTCAATTGATTGGACATGATTTGGAAAGGCACACACCTGTCTATATAAGGTCCCACAGTTGACAGTGCATGTCAGAGCAAAAACCAAGCCATGAGGTCAAAGGAACTGTCCGTAGAGCTCCTAGACAGGATTGTGTCGAGGCATAGATCTGGGGAAGGGTACCAAAACAATTCTGCAGCATTGGAGATCCCCAAGAACACAGTGGCCTCCATCATTCTTAAATGGAAGCGGTTTGGAACCACCAAGACTCTTCTTAGTGCTGGCCGCCCGGCCAAACTGAGCAATCGGGGGAAAAGGGCCTTGGTCAGGGAGGTGACCAAGAACCCGATGGTCACTCTGACAGTGCTCCAGAGATCCTCTGTGGAGATGGGAGAACCTTCCAGAAGGACAACCATGTCTGCAGCACTCCAACAATCAGACCTAGATGGTATTGTGGCCAGACGGAAGCCACTCCTCAATAAAGGCACATGACAGCCCGATTTGGATTTTGCCAAAAGGCACCTGAAAGACTCTCAGAACATGAGAAACAATATTCTATGGTCTGATTAAACCAAAATTGAACTATTTAACTTGAATGCCAAGTGTCACGTCTGGAGGAAACCAGGCACCATACCCACGGTGAAGCATGGCGGTGGCAGCATCATGCTGTGGGGATGTTTTTCAGCAGCAGGGACTGGGAGACTAGTCAGGATTGAGGAAAATATTAACAGAGCAAAGTACAGAGAGATCCTTGACCTCAGACTGGGGCGAAGGTTCACCTTAAAACAGGACAACGACCCTAAAGACATAGCCAAGACAACGCAGGAGTAGCTTTGGGACAAGTCTCTGAATGTCCTTGAGTGGCCCAACCAGAGCCCGGAACCCGATTGAATATCTCTGGAGAGACCTGAAAATATCTGTGCAACGACACTCCCCATCCAACCTGACAGAGCTTGAGAGGATCTGCAGAGAAAATGGGAGAAACTCACCAAATATACGTATGCCAAGCTTGTAGCGTCATACCTACAGTAAGAAGACTCGAGGCTGTAATCGCTGCCAAAGGTGCTTCAACAAAGGACTAAGTAAAGGGTCTGAAAACTTATGTAAATGTAATATTTCCATTTAAAAATACATTTAAATTCACACATTTCAAAAAACCTGTTTTTGCTTTGTCATTATGGGGTATTGTGTGTAGATTGATGAGGGAGAAAATATATTTCATAATTTTAGAATAAGGCTGTAACAAAATTTGGAAAAAGTCAAGGGGTCTGAATACTTTCCGAATGCACTGTAGGTGAGATGGGTGGAGGGGGAGTTTTTGTTTCGGATGGTTGAGGGGCTGCTCTCGGGAGAACTGTGGGGGGATCTTGAATGGTTGGTGATTGGTTGGGAGCTTGGGCCGGTGGCCAAGAGGTTGCTGGTTCGGTCCCCAATTTGACTTGGTGAGAGATCTGTCGATGTGCCTTGGGCGGGGTGCTTGACCATGGTTGCACCTGTGGGTCGCTCTGGATGGATGTCTGCTAGATGATTGAATGTAATGTAAATGTTGAGGCTTTACTGCAAGTATGTTGTATGTTTTAAAATTCAATAAAAATACAAAATTTACTTTTAAATGTACCCCACACATACAATTATCTTGGAAAATCCCTTTGAGCATGGTGAAGTTATTAATTACACTTTGTATGATGTATCAATACACCCAGTCACTACAAAGATACAGGCGTCCTTCCTAACTCAGTTGCCAAAGAGGAAGTAAAACAGTTTAATGGCTGTGATAGGAGAAAACACCATCCTTGGATCAACAACATTATAGTTACTCCACAATACTAACCTAAATGACAGAGTGAAAAGAAGGAAGCCTGTACAGAATACAAATATTGCATCCTTTTAGTAATAAGGCAATAAAGTAAAATTGCAAAACATTTGGCAAAGAAATTTACTTTATGTCCTGAATACAAAGACTTATGTTTGGGGCAATCCAACACAGCACATCACTGCGTACCACTCTTCAAGACCACATTGAATGTTCCTGAGTGGCCTAGTTATAGTTTTGATTTAAATCGGCTTCAAAATATATGGCAAGACTTGAAAAAGTCTGTTTAGCAAAGATCAACAACCAACTTGACAGAGCCTGAATATTTTTTTTTATAAATATTGTACAGTCCAGGGGTGCAACGCTCTTAGAGACTTACCCAGAAAGACTCACAGCTGTAATCGCTGCCAAACGTGATCCTAACATGTAGTGTGAATACTTATGAGATATTTCGGTATTTAATGTTCTATACGTTTGCAAAAAAATACAATAAAAAACTGTTTACACTTGGTCATTATGGGGTATTGTGTGTAGATGGGTGAGAAAAAATATCAATTTAATTAATTTGGAATTCAGGCTGTAACACAACTGTGTTACAGTTGCAGTAAGTAAAGGGGTATGAATATCTATAAATGTATTAGTGTATCTTTCCATCTGTCTAGTAGGAGTATTTCTCATCCATTTTCACCTAATGCTGCTCACACATTGCTGTTTGAAACTTTACTTTCATATCAATTACATTTACATTTAAGTCATTTAGCAGACGCTCTTATCCAGAGCGACTTACAAATTGGAAAGTTCATACATATTCATCCTGGTCCCCCCGTGGGAATTGAACCCTGGTCCCCCCGTGGGAATTGAACCCACAACCCTGGCGTTGCAAGCGCCATGCTCTACCAACTGAGCCACACGGGACCATATCAATGATAGTGGTCAGTAGTTTGGTTCAGTGGTTGTGGTCAGTAGTTGTGTGGTTGAGGTCAGTAGGTTCAATTGCGGAGAGTAGTTGTGGTCAGTAGATGTGTGATTGTGGTCATTGCTTGTGGTCAGTAGGTTAGGTCAGTTGTGGTCAGTAGTTGTGGTGTTGTGTTGTCAGTAGTTGTGGTCGGGCATTATTGGTCTGTAGTTTTGTGGTTGTGGTCAGTAGTGTGTGTTTGTGGTCAGTACTTGTGGTTGTGGTCTGTTGTTGTGGTTAGTAGTTACAGTTGAAGTCAGACATTTACATACACCTTAGCCAAATGCATTTAAACTCAGTTTTTCACAATTCCTGACATTTAATCCTAGTAAAACTTCCCTGTCTTAGGTCAGTTAGGATCACCACTTTATTTTAAGAATGTGAAATGTCAGAATAATAGTAGAAAGAATGATTTATTTCAGCTTTTATTTCTTTCATCACATTCCTAGTGGGTCAGAAGTTTACATGCACTCAATTAGTATTTGGTAGCATTGCCTTTAAATTGTTTAACTTGGGTCAAACGTTTCGGGTAGCCTTCCACAAGCTTCCCACAATAAGTTGGGTGAATTTTGGCCCATTCCTCCTGACAGAGCTGGTGTAACTGAGTCAGGTTTGTTGGCCTCCTTGCTTGCACACCCTTTTTCAGTTCTGCCCACAAATGTTCTATAGGATTGAGGTCAGGGCCTTATTTTTTAATTTTTTTTAAATTTTACCCCCCTTTTCTCCCCAATTTTCGTGGTATCCAATCGCTAGTAATTACTATCTTGTCTCATCGCTACAACTCCCGTACGGGCTCGGGAGAGACGAAGGTCGAAAGCCGAAGTACAACCCAACCAACCCGGAAGCCAGCCGCACCAATGTGTCGGAGGAAACACTGTGCACCTGGCCCCCTTGGCTAGCACGCACTGCGCCCGGCCCGCCACAGGAGTCGCTGGAGCGCGATGAGACAAGGATATCCCTACCGGCCAAACCCTCCCTAACCCGGACGACGCTAGGCCAATTGTGCGTCTCCCCACGGACCTCCCGGTCGCGGCCGGCTGCGACAGAGCCTGGGCGCGAACCCAGAGACTCTGGTGGTGCAGCTAGCGCTGCGATGCAGTGCCCTAGACCACTGCGCCACCCGGGAGGCCCTGGGCTTTATGATGGCCACTCCAATACCTTGACTTTATTGTCCTTAAGCCATTTTGCCACAACTTGGAAGTATGCTTGGGGTCATTGTCCATTTGGAAGACCCATTTGCTACCAAGCTTAAACTTCCTGACTGATGTCTTGAGATGTTGCTTCAATATATCCACATCATTTTCCTGCCTCATGATGCCATCTATTTTGTGATGTGCTCCAGTCCCTCCTGCAGCAAAGTAACCCCACAACATGATGCTGCCACCCCCGTGCTTCAAGGATGGTGTTCTTCGGCTTGCAAGCATCCCCCTTTTTCCTCCAAACATAACGATGGTCATTATGGCCAAACAGTTCTATTTTTGTTTCATCAGACCAGTGGACATTTCTCCAAAAAGTACGATCTTTGTCCCCATGTGCAGTTGCAAACCGTGGTCTGGCTTTTTTTGTGGCGGTTTTGGAGCAGTGGCTTCTTCTTTGCTGAGCGGCCTTTCAGGTTATGTCGATTATAGGACTCGTTTTACGGTGGAAATAGATGCTTTTGTACCTGTTTCCTCCAGCATCTCACAAGGTCATTTGCTGTTGTTCTGGGATTGATTTGCACTTTTCGCAGCAAAGTACGTTCATCTCTAGGAGACAGAATGCGTCTCCTTCCTGAGCGGTATGATGGATGTGTGGTCCCATGGTGTTTATACTTGCTTACTATTGTTTGTACCTATGAATGTGGTACCTTTTAGGCGTTTGGAAATTGCTCCCAAGGATGAACCAGACTTGTGGAGGTATTGGCAGATTTCTTTTGATTTCCCCATGATTTAAGCAAAGAGGCACTGAGTTTGAAGGTAGGCCTTGAAATACATCCACAGGTACACCTCCAATTGACTCAAATGATGTCAATTAGCCTATCGGAAGCTTCTAAAGCCATGACATAATTTTCTGGAGTTTTCCAAGCTGTTTAAAGGCACAGTCAACTTAGTGTATGGAAACTGAATTATGAATTATAAGTGAAATAATCTGTCTGTAAACAATTTTTGGAAAAACTTGTCATGCTCAAGTAGATGTCCTAACCAATTTGCTAGAACTATATATTTTTTTCTTTTCTTTTCTTTTTTTTCTTTTCTTTTTTTCTTTGTTTAACCAGGTAGGCCAGTTGAGAAGAAGTTCTCATTTACAACTGCGACCTGGCCAAGATAAAGCAAAGCAGTGCGACACAAACAACAACACAGAGTTACACATGGAATAAACAAACATACAATCAATAATACAATGGAGAAAGTCTATATATAGTGTGTGCAAATGACTTAGGATAAGGTGGGTGAGGCAATAAATAGGCCATAGTGGCAAAATTATTACAATACGGCAAATTAAACAATGGGTTGATAGATGTGCAGGAGATGATTGTGCAAGTATCAGTACTGGGGTGCAAAGGAGCAAAATAATAAAATAAATAACAATATGGTGATGAGGTAGTTGGATGGGCTATTTACAGATTGGCTATGTACAGGTGCAATGATCTGTGAGCTGCTCTGACAGCTGGTGCTTAAAGCTAGTGAGGGAGATATGAGTCTCCAGCTTCAGTGATTTTTGCAGTTTGTTCCAGTCATTGTCAGCAGAGAACTGGAAGGAAAGGTGGCCGAAGGAGGAATTGGCTTTGGGGGTGACCAGTGAAATATACCTTCTGGAGCGCGTGCTGCAGGTGGGTGCTGCTATGGTGACCAAGGCCGCAGGGCCAGATGGATTACCAGGTCGTGTACTCCGAGCATGCACGGACCAACTTGCAAGTATCTTCACTGACATTGCCAGCCTCTCCCTGACTGAGTCTGTAATACCTACTGTTTCAAGCAGACCACCATGCTCCCTGTTTCCAAGAACACGAACGCAACCTGCCTAAATGACTACAGACCCGAAGCACTCACAGCCATGAAGTGCTTTGAAAGGCTGGTAAGGGCTCACAACACCATTATACCAGAAACCCTAGACCCACTCCAATTTGCATACCGCCCAAACAGATCCACAGATGATGCAATCTCTATTGCACTCCACACTGCCCTTTCCCACCTGTACAAAAGGAACACCTATGTGAGAATGCTATTCATTGACTACAGCTCAGCATTCAACACCATAGTACCCTCAAAGCTCATCACTAAGCTAAGGATCCTGGGACTAAACACCTCCATCTGCAACTGGATCCTGGACTTCCTGACGGGCCGCCCCCAGGTGGTGAGGGTATGTAGCAACACATCTGCCACGCTGATCCTCAACACTGGAGCCCCAGGGGTGCGTGCTCAGTCCCCTTCTGTACTCCCTGTTCACCCACGACTGCATAGCCAGGCACGACTCCAACACTATCATTAAGTTTGCAGACGACACAACAGTGGTAAGCCTGATCACCGAACACGACGAGACAGCCTATAGGGAGGAGGTCAGAGACCTGGCCGGATGGTGCCAGAATAACAACCTATCCCTCAACGTAACCAAGACTAAGGAGATGATTGTGGACTACAGGAAAAGGAGGACCAAGCACGCCCCCATTCTCATCGACGGGGCTGTGGTGGAGCAGGTTGAGAGCTTCAAGTTCCTTGGTGTCCACATCACCAACAAACTAGAATGGTCCAAACACACCAAGACAGTCGTGAAGAGGGCATGACAAAGCCTATTCCCCCTTAGGATCCATGACAAATCTTTTTAGTTTCCTGAGATCCGCAAAAGGTTCTACAGCTGCAACATCGAGAGCATCCTGACTGGTTGCATCACTGCCTGGTAAGGCAATTGCTCGGCCTCCGACCGCAAGGCAGTTCAGAGGGTAGTGTGTACGGCCCAGTACATCACTGGGGCTAAGTTGCCTGCCATCCAGGAAGTCTACACCAGGTGGTGTCAGAGGAAGGACCTTAAAATTGTCAAAAACCCCAGCCTCCAAGTCATAGACTGTTCTCTCTACTACCGCATGGCAAGTGGTACCGGAGTGCCAAGTCTAGGACTCAACAGTTTTTACCTCCAAGCCATAAGACTCCTGAACATGTAATCAAATGGCTACCCGGACTATTTGCATTGTGTGCCCCCCAACCCCTCTTTTACGCTGCTGCAACACTCTGTTTATCATATATGCATAGTCACTTTAACTATACATTCATGTACATACTACCTCAAATTGTCCGACCAACCAGTGCTCCCGCACATTGGCTAACCGGGCTATCTGCATTGTGTCCCGCCATCCACCACCCGCCAACCCCTCTTTTACGCTACTGCTACTCTCTGTTCATCATATATGCATAGTCACTTTAACCGTATCTACATGTACATACTACCTCAATCAGCCCGACTAACCGGTGTCTGTATGTAGCCTCGCTACTGTTATTTTTCACTGTCTTTTTACTGTTGTTTTTATATATTTACTTACCTGTTGTTCACCTAATACCTTTTTTGCACTATTGGTTAGAGCCTGTAAGTAAACATTTCTCTGTAAGGTCTACACCTCTTGTATTCGGCTCACGTGACAAACTTTGATTTGATTAAATGACTTAGCACTTACGTCGGTAGACATGAAGTGCTATGAAAAGCTGGTCATGGCTCACAACAACCCCATCATCCCGGAAACCCTAGACCCACTCCAATTCGCATACCGCCCCAACAGATCCACAGATGACGCAATCTCAATCACACTCCACACTGCCCCTTCCCAGCTGGACAAAAGGAACACCTATGTGAGAAAACTGCTCATTGACTACAGCTCAGTGTTCAACACCATAGTGTGCACAAAGCTCATCACTAAGCTAAGGACCATGGGACTAAACACCTCCCTCTTCAACTGGTTCCTGGACTTCCTGACGGGCCGGCCCAAGGTGATAAGGGTAGGCAACAACACATATGCCACGCTGATCCTGAACACGGAGGCACCTCGGGTGCGTCCTCAATCCCCTTCTGTACTCCCTGTTCACCCACGACTGCGTGGCCAAGCACAACTCCCAACACCATTATTGAGTTTACTGACCAAACAACAGTGGTAGGCCTGATCACCGACAATGACGAGACAGCCTATAGGGAGGAGGTCAGAGACGTGGCCGTGTGGTGCCAGGACAACAACGTTTGCAAGATCGTGGACTACAGGAAAAGGAGGGCCGAACAGGCCCCCATTTTACATCGACGTGGCTGTAGTGGAGCGGGTCGAGAGTTTCAAGTTCCTTGGTGTCAACATCACCAACAAACTATCATGGTCCGAACACACCAAGACAGTTGTGAAGACGGCAGACAACACCTTTTAACCATCAGGAGACTGAATAGATTTGGTATGGGTCCCCATGTCCTCAAAAAGTTATACAGCTCCACCATCGAGCGCATCCTGACCGGTTGCATCAATGCCTGGTATGGCAACTGCTACGGAGGGTAGTGCGTACGGCCCAATACATCACTGGGGCCAAGCTTCCTGCCATCCAAGACATATATACTAGGCGGTGTCAGAGGAAGGCCCAAAAAATTATCAAAGAATCACCCAAGTCATGGACTGTTCTCTCAGCTACTGCAAGCAGTACCGGAGCACCAAGTCTAGGTCCAAAAGGCTACTTAAACGACTAGCACACAGCTCAGACACCCATGCATACCCCACAAGACATGCCACCAGAGGTGTCTTCACAGTCCCCAAGTCAAGAACAGACTATGGGAGGCACACAGTACTACATAGCACCATGACTACATGGAACTCTATTCCACATACAAATACACCTTATGGAACATAGGGGACTATGAAGCAACACAAACATAGGCGAAGACACATGCATACACACACAGAACATACACACGTACACATGGATTTTGTGTTGTAGATATGTGGTAGTGGAGTAGGGGCCTGAGGGCACAGACTTAGTGTGTTATGAATGTGTAGTCTTAAGGATCCAAACCTTTTTTTACATTTTCGCTTAAAATGACATACCCAGGCCTCCCGGGTGGCGCAGTGGTCTAGGGCACTGCATCGCAGTGCTAGCTGCGCCACCAGAGTCTCTGGGTTCGCGCCCAGGCTCTGTCGCAGCCGGCCGCGACCGGGAGGTCCGTGGGGCGACGCACAATTGGGCTAGCGTCGTCCGGGTTAGGGAGGGTTTGGCCGGTAGGGATATCCTTGTCTCATCGCGCTCCAGCGACTCCTGTGGCGGGCCGGGCGCAGTGCGCGCTAACCGAGGGGGGCGGGTGCACGGTGTTTCCTCCGACACATTGGTGCGGCTGGCTTCCGGGTTGGAGGCGCGCTGTGTTAAGAAGCAGTGCGGCTTGGTTGGGTTGTGCTTCGGAGGACGCGTGGCTTTCGACCTTCGTCTCTCCCGAGCCCGTACGGGAGTTGTAGCGATGAGACAAGATAGTAATTACTAGCGATTGGATACCACGAAAATTAGGGAGAAAAGGGGATAAAAAAAAAAAAAATAATAATAATAATAAAAAAAATAAAAAAATGACATACCCAAATCTATGTAGCGCATGACCTGAATCAAGGATATTCATATTCTTGATACCATTTGAAAGGAAACACTTTGAAGTTTGTGGAAATGTGAAATTAATGTAGGAGAATATAGCACATTAGATCTGGTAAAAGATAACACAAAGAAAATAACATGCGTTTTTTGTATTTTTTTTGTACCATCATCTTTGAAATGCAAGAGAAAGGCTATAATGTATTATTCCAGCCCAGGCGCAATTTAGATTATGGCCAATAGATGGCAGAAGTTTATGTGCAAAGTTTTAGACTGATCCAATGAACCATTGTATATCTGTTCAAAATGTTGTTTCAAGACTGTCCAAATGTGCCTAATTGTGCACTCTCCTCAAACAATAGCATGGTATGCTTTCACTGTAATAGCGACTGTAACTTGTGTAGTTAGATTAACAAGAATTTAAGCATTCTGCCCAGATCAGATATGTCTATTTCCTGGGAATTTTTCTTGTTACTTACAACCTCATGCTAGTCACATTAGCGCAACCGTACCGCGGGAGGGGGGGGAACCGATCCCAGTAAAATAAAAAATACAATTTAATTTTGACAGACCCCAGGAAGAGTAGCTGCTGGGGATCCATAATAAATACAAATACAAATACAAATGAAATGGCCACCCGGACTATTTACATTGACCCCCCCACACTCGTTGTTTTTACATTGCTGCTACTTGCTGTTTATTATCTATGCATAGTCACTTTACCCCTACATACATGTACAAATTACCTTGACTAACCTGTACCCCCGCACATTGACTCGGTACCGTTACCCACTGTATATAGCCTCGTTATTGTTATTTCATTGTGTTACTTTTTATGATTTTTTAAACTTTAGTTTATTTAGTAAATATTTTCCTTCATTTCTTGAACTGCATTGCTGGTTTATTGCATGTAAGTAAGCATTTCACTGTTGTATTCCGCGCATGTGACAAATTAAATTTGATTTAGGGAAATTAGCGCATTTTAAAATTATTATATTTCAACATGTCAATTTTGAATTATAGTGTATGTTTCCCACTCACAAACTATTGCATTAATTACATCTATATCTCACTCATTTCACCATTTACACTTTCTTCCCTTTCTACCCTCCTCCCACCCCTCTTCTCATTTCTCCCTCCATATCTCATATTTCTCTCTCCTCCCTCCCTCCCTCTCCAGGTACCAGAAGTGATCAGTAGTATCCGTGCGGTGTCAAAGTCGGCCCTGAAGGAGGACTCCAAGCCCAAGCGGGATCCTGAAGAGGCCTTCTATAACTCCCAGAAGTTTGAAGTGCTCTACTGTGGCAAGGTAAAGGACCACTACCACATCCATTTTCAACCTTACTGTGTGTTTATCATCAATCATTTGACCTGAATCAAAGCCCTATACAGTATCTTTATGTAGGTATGTGTTTGGGATGACTGAATTATCTTAATCATATGTGAGAGCTAAGCTCCCTAAAACAGATATGACTGTATTTGTATGCGTAATTGACATTGTTTGTGTAATAGATCAAGTAGATGAAATCAACCAGTCATTGTATCAATCAATCAATTGTATCCATGAATCAATCAATCAAAGGTGACTATCGGCCACAAGAAGGCTCCCTCCACCCTCATTGATGACTGCATCAACAAGTTCCGCCAGCATGAATTGGAGCGCAAGCACCTGCGCCTCCTGAATGACCAGCGGGGATCCACAGAAAGCGCCCCCGTGGAGTTCATGATGGGGGATGACGGAGACCCCCTCTCCTCAACCACCCGCAGTGAGGGGCTGGAGGAACCTGAGGGGCTGGAGGTGGATGAGGTCACTAACAGAGGAGGTTCTGGAGGTAAGGACCTCTCCCAGTAAAGTGTCCAAACAATTCTTGATGAGGGCAGCTTGTTGCTGAAATGTACCACCCAGAACATGCTAGATTGATCAAAAATAAATTCAAATATGACCTTCAAGCATAACTTTCCTTAAAATCCCCTTTTGTAGTTGAAAACTGATGTTCTAGGCTAAGTTGTAGTGAAACACATCATTCCATGTCCCATTTTCCGCAAATGGTATGAAGTTGAGGATGTTGTTTCACAGATTTTGCAGCTATTTGGAACATGTGATGGACAGGTGTTGATGTCCAATTAATTATTTTTAACAAGAGCCCTGTGAATAGAAATGTGGCATTGGACCAATAGTCTAGTGTATGACTCGTCCTTGTGTCTTCTCCGTAGTGAAGGGCATGTCTGGGGAGCCTGTGTTTGTGTGTTTTGGGGGAGTGCGGTTGAAGGCCTAGAGGGTATTAACTCGTTCTTATGTCTCCCAGGGAAAATCATGTCCAGCAGCCCCAGCTTGGGCAGCCTGCGGGGGGCCTTCCCCGAGTGCATCCTGGAGGACTCTGGTTTCGAGGAGCAGCAGGAGTTCCGGACGCGTTGCAGCAGCCTGGCGGGCAGTCTGCAGCGGAGGCCCCTAGAGGGTGCGCTCAAAGCCGCCCCGCCACGCCGGCGCCACGCCAGTGCCCCCAACAACGTCCAGCCCTCAGACGCCGACAAAAACCGCACCATGCTCTTCCAGGTGCAGGCTGGGTTTATATTTGGATACAGTAGTAGGGCTCTTGACTAGGTCTTAGAATGCTTTTAAATGTATGGGGTAGGTACACTACATGGCCAAAAGTATGTAGACACCTGCTCGTCGAACATCTCATTCCAAAATCATTGGCATTAACAGCTAGTGCTGTTATTGTGAAGTGGAAACGTCTAGGAGCAACAACGGCTTAGCAAGTATCCGCAGCAATGTTCCAGCATCTAGTGGAAAGCCTTCCCAGAAGAGTGAAGGCTGTTATAGCAGCAAAGGGGGGACCAACTCCATATTAATGCCAATGATTTTGGAATGAGATGTTCGACGAGCAGGTGTCTACATACTTTTGTCCGTCGTGTAACTCTCACCCTTTCTATCCCAAACCATTGAGGATGAACCAGTAAAAGAATATGCACACTCAGGAGTACCATGTAATATATAGTAGTAACATACAGTATTGTAGTACAGGAATATCAAATAGTTGTGATAGTATATAGGAATACACTACAGCCCTAGTACTATGGCCCAGAGAAGTTGTTGACTTATACTCTTCCAAGTCAAAGTTGCTGTGTTCTTTGAGTTAGCCTGTGCTTTTAGGTAGCTAGGTCCTTCAGGTGTTGATGCTCTCACCATACAGCTCTACTACCAGCTGACTACATTCAGTTACTCACAGGAAGATGGGACATGGCATGTAGGGAGAGAGGGGGAGGGAGTGGGAGAGGTCTCCTTGGGTCTGGAAGCTTTCTCAACAACACTCACAAACTGGAACATGTGCTGCAACATTTGCTCACAAGTTATCAGGGAGGGAACTGTGTTACAGTTAGGGTTGTGACAAATATATTTTTTTCTTAAGTTAACTTCTCTAGCATAGGGGGCAGCATTTTCACGTTTGGATGAAAAGCATACCCAAATTCAACTGCCAGCTACTCATCCCCAGAAGATAAGATACACATATTGTTAGTAGATTTAGATAGAAAACACTCTGACGTTTCTAAAACTGTTTGAATCATGTCTGTGAGTATAACATAACTTATTTAGCTGGCGAAACCCCGAGGACAAACCATGCAGATGTTTTTTTTTGGAGGTCACTCTCTTTTCAATGGATTTTCATTGGGAATACAGATTTCTAATTGACCTTCTTGCAGTTCCTACCGCTTCCACTGGATGTCAACAGTCTTTAGAAATTGGTTGAGGGTTTTTCCTTTGTGTAATGAAGAAGTACGGCCATTTTGAATCAGGGTCACTTGTTGTGTCCTGTTTGTTAGAGGCGCATGACCAGAAGGCTAGCTACAGTTTGTTTTAATCCTGTATTGAACACAGATCATCCCGTCTTCAATTTAATAAATTATTTACGTAAAAAAATACCTAAAGTTGAATTACAAAAGTAGTTTGAAATGTTTTGGCAAAGTTTACAGGTAACTTTTTAGATATTTTGTAACGTTTCACAAGTTGGAACCGGTGTTTTTCTGGATCAAACGCGCCAAATAAATGGACATTTTGGATATATATCGACGGAATTAATCGAACAAAAGGACCATTTGTGATGTTTATGGGACATTTTGGAGTGCCAACAACAGAAGCTCGTCAAAGGTAAGGCATGAATTATATTTTTATTTCTGCGTTTTGTGTCGCACCTGCAGGGTTGAAATATGCTTCTCTCTCTGTTTACTATGGTGCTATCCTCAGATAATAGCATCGTTTGCTTTCGCCGAAAAGCCTATTTGAATTCTGACATGTTGGCTGGATTCACAACCAGTGTAGCTTTAATTTGGTATCTTTCATGTGTGATTTAATGAAAGTTAGATTTTTATAGTAATTGATTTAAATACGTCTTGGCACGTGCGCTCTAGCCAACAGCTCGCAGATACAGTACGAGTAGGCTACTCTACATTATGATGTTGTGGATAAGAGCGAGCATATTTTTACTTGTCAAACGGCAGTCAAGCATCGATCATCATTTCACCAGAATAAGACCCTCGATATTTATTGGAAAGGAGCATCAAGATCACCGTGCACTTTCACCACCCTGTGAAGTTCATCATCATTTATTTCATCTGTAGCCTAATAAAGTGCATGGTTGCCCGAGTCGTAGTGGGAGGATCACACACCTTATCATCACGTGACTCCAAGTTTACGTCAATATGATGGTTATTATTTCAATATTTACCGACACAAAAAGATCACACCATGTCGACTGAACAAATTATCTGTCGGCATTTATAACATTTTACAGAAATTTCCTGTTTCCATCACAGCTGTCATTACTTTTTTTTATATAAGGTATGACTTTACCCATATAAAAACTGTGGATGGAAATGTGGTTTGTGGCAGTCAATTTTAGGGGAAATTATTTGTGCAGACTTTTTTTTTACTGTGTGTGTCTGAGGGAAAGATGACAAATTTCCACGAATAGGCCTATCATGAGATACCCATCATAAGACATTGTGGACTTGCTTTCTATTAGGCTTTAGGCAGGATCCAGATTTTCATACCGTCATACAATTATTCTGCCATCCCGGGATGAAGGTATTACCAGCATAACACACAAGGGGGCACAAAAAAAAGCCCATAGTTGATCTATTACCAAAATGCTAACAAAGAATTTGCACAAGTAATAGCGAAATTACACAAACGCTGTTAGCTAAATGTTAACGAGTGAAAACGAACAAACTAATTGCACAGATACGCAAATCTAGCTCATAAAGTTATAAGCATAGTTAATAGCTACCGAATGTCATTTTAGTTGAGTGTGGACATTTACACGCGAAAGTGAATGAAAGATTGTGCAAATGAACAAAGTTGTGATGCATGCTTTTCCAGAAGGAAGAGCAGCATGTGTACACGGAGAAGAAACGGAGAAGAAAAAAGATGCTAGTAGGAAGGACAGGGAAACAAATGGCAGTAGTACAGAACTCTGATAACGGAGCTCTTTGACTTCTAAAACATGGCAGAAAGCCATTAGAAGATATCTAATGGCAAATATTCAGTAGTGAATTGCATACAAGTGTAACTTCATTACCTAATGTGCGCCGCACAACAGAGACTCAACGATTTATGTATAGAGCGCTATGGACTATCCCATTGTGCTCTTTACAACGAACACGTGACCACCTTAACTTCTCTGGGATACGTGGGACGGTAGCGTCCCGCTTGGCCAAAAGCCAGATAAAATGTAGCGCGCCAAATTCAAATATATTACTTATAAAAATCTATCTTTCATGAAATCACACATGAAAGACACCAAATTAAAGCTACACATGTTGTGAATCCAGCCAACATGTCTGATTTCAAAAAGGATTTCCCGCGAAAGCACACCAAACGATTATGTTAGCTCAGTACATAGCCACAGAAAAACATAGCCATTTTTCCAGCCAAAGATAGTAGTCACAAAAAGCAGAAATAGAGAAAATTAATCACTAACCTTTGATGATCTTCATCAGATGACACTCATAGGACATCATGTTACACAATACCTTTATGTTTTGTTCGATAATGTGCATATTTATATCCACAAATCTCGGTTTACATTGGAGCCATGTTCAGAAATGCCTCCAAAATATCCGGAGAAATTGCAGAGCCACGTCAAATAACAGAAATACTTATCATAAACTTTGATGAAAGATACATGTTTTACATAGAATTAAAGATACACTTGTTCTTAATTCAACCGCTGTGTCAGATTTCAAAAAAACTTTACGGAAAAAGCACACCATGCAATAATCTGAGACGGCGCTCAGATATAACAACATTTCTCCGCCATGTTGGAGTCAACAGAAATACGAAATTACATCATAAATATTCCCTTATCTTTGATGATCTTCATCAGAATGCACTGCCAGGAACCCTAGTTCCACAATAAATCGTTGTTTTGTTCGATAATGTCCATTACGTATGTCTAAGTAGCTACTTTTGCTAGCATGTTTAGTGCGCAGATGCAGGCGAACTCGGACGAAAACTTCAAAAAGTTATATAACAGGTCGAATAAACTGGTCAAACTAAGTAGAGAATCAATCTTCAGGATGTTGTTATCATAACTATCCAATAACGTTCCAACCGGAGAATTCCTTTGTGTCTCTAGAAGTTATGGAAAGCAAGACGATATCGTTTGGAACGCGCATTCTGCCAGACCAATGACTGAAACACCTCCCATCTGGCTCAACATCACAGTAGAGGCTTCATTCCACATTCTACAGACTGTTGACATCTAGTGGAAGGCGTAGGAAGTGCAAACAGATCCATATCTTACAGGGAATTGAATAGGCGATGAATTGAACATCGACCAGCCTCAGAATTCTCACTTCCTGTTTGGATTTCTTCTCAGGTTTTTGCCTGCCATATGAGTTCTGTTATACTCACAGACATCATTCAAACAGTTTTAGAAACTTCAGAGTGTTTTCTATCCAAATCTACTATCAATATGCATATCTTATCTTCTGGGGATGAGTAGCTGGCAGTTGAATTTGGGTATGCTTTTCATCCAAACGTGAAAATGCTGCCCCCTATCCTAGAGAATAGAGCATATATTAGCACCTGGGACAGAGTACGAGGCAGTTCACTATAGGCACGCAATTCATCCAAAAGTGAAAATGCTGCCCCCTATCACAAAGAATTTAACTGTTCTGGGGAACAACAGTAAGCTTCTTAATGCAAAATAATGTGACAGGTGAAATGAAGAACGCAATCTGCTTTATCTCCTAACGTATTGCCCAAGTTTACTACAGGTGTTAACTTAAAAAGTAGCTACAAATAATCTCATTTTTGAGAAACTTCAAATATAGTTTTGACAGTATTGAAAAACCATTCAATGGCTTTTTTCCCGAATACCCTGGTATACAGTATTTCGCCCAAGCCTACTTTCTACTCTTCTAAAGAAGCCTACTTGATCAATGTATCAAGGTCAAATTCCTCATTAGTGTGTGTGTTTGTGTGCTTGTTTTTCAGGTCGGACGCTTCGAGGTGAACCTGATCAGTCCAGACAGTAAGACGGTGGTGCTGGAAAAGAGATTCAAAGACATCTCGTCCTGCTCTCAGGTTGGTAAACCTGGGTTTGTGTTTCACTCTACTGTGTTCCGTGTTTACATTCACATTCATCCACCTCATCTTATCCCAATGCTACAGAGCTTTTCACAGGTGCAAATTACCCAAACTTAACTCGTTCTTGAACATGCCTACTTCATGAATAAAACAATGTGTTAGTTTGGGGGCTTGCATTGTCAGAGGATCATTTCTTAGTATTTTATTACAAATGCACATTACTTCGGCTCAGTCTTTCATCTTTTCATTGGCAAGGATTTACTTAGCTAGTAGTCCTACTAATATGATTTAAAAAATTGAGTCTTTTGACACGTCACGGAAAAAGGTGTTAGGTTCTAATTCTCAGAGTAAAAACTCAACGGACAATATGAAAGCTTAACCAAGTTTATTCTTTCCAGAGGATCAATACAGCTGCATTAGACAAAGACACTGTTCACACAAGCGCTGATATTTATCCCTTTATCCCCATTATCCTAGGCTGAGTCTCCTCCTACACATCTGTACAAACATTGTATCTTTATTGCTCGGCAGGAAACTAAGTGATAAACTTTTCTTTCTCCCTTAACGTGACCTAACCTCGGCCCCCTTCATAACTAATCCATGGCCCTCTCCCCTTATCAATGCCTGCCACATGTGATCGCTTTCCCTACACTCAGTACATTCCAAGCTTAATAGCACCCACTATATACTGTCCTCCTACAGATAACCATTAACTTCTGGTGTAGCCCCTCGGCTATGGCACCCCCCAGGTCTCTATTACAACTAATGATTAATAACATTTAAAGTTCAGAAATCCATTCCTATCAAAGGTTAGTAAAACAATTGCTTGAAGGGAGTCCCTTAAAACAATAAAATAACAGTATATGCCATCTGCCATATTTTAGGGAAAGATAATGCTCTTGTGTTATTGTTTGTACTTGATGTTTATAGCCTAATACATTTCAGCTAATTATTGTTTAAACCAGGGACAGCCACTCAGTCCACAAAGGCTACGTTACATAGCATTGCTGACGTCTTTCTCCATTTGCACACGATGTTGTATTAGGGGATTAAATTGATTTATAGAAGGTTGAGAAACCTCTCTCCAACCAGTCTCTCAAACATATACTGTGCTGTATAAACTACCAATGAATTCTATACTTAAACTGTATCAATGTAGTGTATCGTCTGTATTGCAGCGCATCATGATATTTGATTGTATTGTGCGGTTTGCTCAGGGTATAAACAAGACGGACCACTTTGGGTTTATCTTTCGCGACCCGGGGGAGACTGGTCCGAGCCAGTATGTGTGCTACGTCTTCCAGTGTGCCAGCGAATCCCTGGTGAGTATCGGCTAGCTCCTCCCACTGCACACTCCCTGTGTACATCTCATTTGACATTATCAATCATAGTCTGCTGCTGGACAAAATGTATGTGTTATGGCTTTACACCCCCTGCTATAATGTGGATAAAGAGTTACTTGTCTAACAGAACACAGAGGGTGTTCTTTTAATGGAAGCCTCTCAAATATAATCCAGGTAGAATCAGGAATTCCCCAGGGCAGCTGTCTAGGCCCCTTACTTTTTTCAATCTTTACTAACGACATGCCACTGGTTTTGAGTAAAGCCAGAGTGTCTATGTATGCGGATGACTCAACACTATACACGTCAGCTACTACAGCGACTGAAATGACAGCAACAATTAACAAAGAGCTGCAGTTAGTTTTAGAATGGGTGGCAAGGAATAAGTTACCGCTAAATATTTCAAAAACTAAAGGCATTGTATTTGGGACAAATCATTCACTAAACCCGAAACCTCAACTAAATCTTGTATTAAATAATGTGGAAATTGATTAAGTTGAGGTGACTAAACTGCTTGGAGTAACCCTGGATTGTAAACTGTCATTGTCCATAATATGCGCTACTCTGCCTTCTTAACAGCCCTGTCAACAAGGCAGGTCCTACAGGCTCTAGTTTTGTCGCACTTGGACTACTGTTCAATAGTGTGGTCAGGTGCCACAAAGAAGGACTTAGGAAAATAGGCAGAGACACATGCGTACACACACGATAACATACGCACTATACACACGTACACATGGATTTTGCTTTGGAGATATGTTGTAGTGGAGTTGGAGCCTGAGGGCACACACTTAGTGTGTTGTGAAATCTGTGATGAATGTATTGTAATGTTTTCAAAATGGTTTAACTGCCTTAATTTTGCCGGACTCCAGGAAGAGTAGCTGCTGGCTTTGCAACAGCTAATTGGGATCCATAATAAATCCAAATTCAAATTGGTCCCTGACTCCTTGTGGTTCCAATGGCTCAGTTCATTAGAGCAGGGTTCCCCATGTGCAGAGTTTTGATCCAACCCTGCAGCAACACACTCGATGTAGCTAATTAGGGTCCAGAGAGAAGGTGTTGATTGGTTGAATATGTCAATCATGGGTCTTACAGAAGGGCACATTCACAATCTGGAGATGGAGAACCATTTTAGCATGGTTGTGAGGTTGCTTCCTGCTTGGGCCACATAATGTGTTTGAATTGTTGCTATTATATACCTGGGCTATGTCAAAATGTTTAACTAAAGCTGTAATGCACATCTACTATAGGCCTACCAGTATCACAAAACATTGGTCATAATGTATTGGGTTCTGAAATAGCCTGGAGGAAGGGTTCTGTGGAGTGCTAGGAATCCAAATTGTTGTTTACTGTAAGTGGAGTTAGACTGCTGTGTGTGTGTGTTTGCCTATAGGTGGATGAGGTGATGCTTACTCTGAAGCAGGCCTTCAGTACGGCAGCAGCTCTGCAGAGCGCCAAGACACAGGTCAAGCTGTGCGAGGCCTGCCCTATGCACGACCTGCACAAACTCTGCGAGAGGATTGAGGGTACGCCACTGTCTACCGGATCTATTACAGTGCCTTCAGAAAGTATTCACACCCCTTGACTTTTTTTCCACATTTTGTTGTGTCACAAGTTGGGATTAAAATTGATTTAATTGTATTTTTTTTGTCAGTGATCTACACAAAATACTCTGTCAAAGTGGAAGAAAAATTCTAACACACTAATATACTGTATCTTGATTAGATAAGTATTCAACCCCATGTTCGAATCACCTTTGGCAGTGATTACAGATGTGAGTCTTTCTGGATAAGTCTCTAAGAGCTTTGCACACCTGGATTGTACAATATTTGCACATTATTCTTTTAAAATTTCTTCAAGCTCTGTGAAGTTGGTTGTTGATCATTGCTTGAAAGCCATTTTCATGTCTTGCCATAGATTTTCAAGCTGATTTAAGTCAAAACTGTAACTAGGCCACTCAGGAACATTCAATGTCGTCTTGGTAAGCAACTCCTGTGTTCATTTGGCCTTGTGTTTTAGGTTATTGTCCTGCTGAAAGGTGAATTTGTCTCCCAGTGGCTGTTGGAAAGCAGATTGAACCATGTTTTCCTCTAGGCTTTTGGCTGTTCTTAGCTCTATTCCATTTATTTTTATCCTAAAAAGCTCCCTAGTCCTTGCCAATGTTGAGCATACCCATAACATAATACAGCCACCACCATGCTTGAAAATACAAAGAGTAGTACTCAGTGATGTGTTGTTTGATTTGCCCCAAACATACCGGATTGTATTCAGGACTTAACATTCATTTCTAATTTGTTGCAGTTTTGCTTTAGTGCCTTGCTAACAGGATGCATGTTTTGGAATATGTAGACTTCCTTCTTTAACTAATTTAGGTTAGTCTTATGGAGTAACTACAATGTTGTAGTTCTCCTATCAGCAATTAAACTCTAACTGTTTTAAAGTCACCATTGGCCTCATGGTGAAATCCCTGAGTGGTTTCCTTCCTCTCCGGCATCAGAGCTTGGAAGCAAGCCTGTATCTTTGTAGTTACTGGGTGTATTGATACACCATCCAAAGTGTAATTAATAACTACACCACGCTCAAAGGGATATTCACTGTCATGTAGCAGGTTTAAGGGTGTGGGGTTCAATAACCAAACATGCACAAGGAGCACAACTAGAATGCAAATGGGGAGTATATTAGGGAGTTTTGCACACTGGGGAAAAGGGGGGAATTCACCAGCCATTTCACAGTCCACAATCCGTTCTCTTTGTCTGTTCCGTTCTCCAGGGTTAATCCTTAAACTCGGGTCCTCAGCCAAACCGGTTCGGTACACAGTGGGGGTATTCAGACAGTCCATATCACACTGTATAATCACACAGATATGTATCTCTCTTAACACACGCTTCCCTCTCCGTTCTCTGCCCCTTTGTGCAGGCCGCTTCCTCTTTTATCCCCAAGTACTCTCTGGCTTAATGATCCACAGGCTCGCCTCGTTGGGGCAGGAAGTCCATATAAGCCTCGGGGGTGGAGCCAAGATATCTCCCTTCAATAACCACTCCCCTTACTTCTTCCTGCCGTCTGCCACAGTCTGCTTTTTAAAATATTTTTTTACCCATCTACCAATAGGTGCCCTTCTTTGCAAGGCACTGCTCGACTGAGGGACCTTACATATAATTGTATGTGTGTGGTTGGTACAGAGATGAGGTAGTCATTCAAAAATCATGTTAAACTCTATTATTGCACCCAGAGAGTCCATGCAGCTTATAATGCGATTCATGCTTGCCATAACAAAGGAGTTGAAACTTATTGACATTTCAGCTTTCGGTTTTTGGGGAAAAAATATATAATCTAAAAACATAATTCCACTTTAACATCATGGGATATTGTGTGTAGGCTTGTGACACACAATCGCAGGCTGTAATACAACAACATGTGGAATAAGTCAAGGGGTGTGAACACTTTTTTGAAGACAGCTTTTTTTTTTGCTTTCAAAATAACAAAATTACAGCACAGGGGAAGGAGACAATAAAAGCTAAATCAATTATCTTTCCAAATACAGATTGGAAAGGTCATTTTTACTTGAAGGGTACCTACAGGAGGACTTAATGCCGCAGTCATAAACCATTCATAAGCAATGCATAACCATTTATTCAACCTTCATGTTATCAAATGAGAAGAAAAGACTCCCACACATACTTCATCTCGGCTTCTCTGTCAAATCAGTAGGGTTTGCAGTTTGAGTCACTTTTGAGTCAGATCATTTTTCTACCTCAGCTTCTTAGGAAAAAGTAGCTCCAAATTTTGAGTTTGAAAACACTGTCTTTGCATATCTCACCATCAGTCAACCCAGTTGGTTGTGTGCTCTGTTCAATTCTCCTCTTCCCAGTCTTATTTTTTTTTTGGGGGGGGGGGGCTTAATGACAATTAATTTGGTTCCTGTGTGTGTGAATCCAGGTCTGTATCCTCCCAGGGCCAAGCTGGCCATCCAGAAGTACCTCTCTCAACTGACTGACAACGAACAGGTCGACATCTTTGAGCGAGTTCAGGTAAGGACCAGACCTAGACTCAAATACCATTTAAAAATCATTTCAAATACTTTATAGGTGCTTCGATGAGCTTGTCTGGCACAATTGACCATTAGAATAGTTGCAAACCTTGCCCTTCTGGGAACTCCAGGCAGGCTAAATCTGAAAGATTTCAATAAGTATTTGAACCTAGGTCTGATACGGACTGTGAGACTGAAGATAATGATTGTTCTTAGAATCAGTTTTGACAATTAATAGTACTATGTTTCTAAACCAGATCCTCCATGTAAAGAATGAGAGGAGCGATAATAGAAATCGTATCTTTAATATCTACCGTATCTTTAGAGCTCTATCTTTGACAAAATGGAGCAGTCGATATATTTACAGGCTCCAACTGCTAGTAGCTTTAACAACCCCATTTATAAAATGTATCTATTTATATTGTATTCAATGACACCAATAGATTAAATATAGATAGACAGGCACCAATGACAGCAATGAGTAGTGGCCCAGCCAGAACAGATTGGGTCACCCCTCTGAGCCAGGCTACTCCCTTGGTTTTTTGCTTCTTGGGATTTTGTTTTCTCTCTCGCTTTTGCTTTGCTCTTTGGAGTCTATGCCGAGTTAATGTAAAATCACTTTGTAAAAACTGCTGATGTAAAAAAAAAAAAAGGGACTTATAAATACATTTGGCTGATTGATGGATGGATTTAATGAAATGCGTATTCGTCCCTATAGAGGATGAAGCCTGTGTCGGACCAGGAAGAGAATGAGCTGGTGATTCTCCACCTCCGCCAGCTATGTGGAACCAAGCAGAAATCCCACCTCCACATCGGAGAGGCCCAACTGGTACTATTCCCTCACTTGTACTATAGACCTGCCTATAGGTTCAACCTGTCTGTCAATCAGCGGTCCCATTTGAGCTCCATAGTTTCAACTATAGTGTGGGAGACAACAGCACATCCTGTTTAACCCCATCTCTCTCTCTCTCTTTCCGTCTCACTCACTCTCTTGTTCTGTCTTGCTCGATCTCTCTTCTCTCCCTGCCTCTCTTACTTTCCTGTCAATCACTGTCACCCACTTTCTGACTCACAGTGGCCTATGAAAGTTTATGACCAGCTCTCCGTGGCCTTTTCCCGGTTTGTTAACAGCAGTGGAGAGCACAGTCAGTTGAATGGAGTCCTCCATGTTCAGGCAGTATATTGAGACAAAACATGAAACCTCAAACCCTCTTCTAGGGTGCTCACTCTCAGGGCTCTAGGAGACTTCTAGAAGTTAAACCGCTACAGACCTCTTGTCTTGCTTTTACTGCCTCTGTGCTGATACAGGGATGTAGAGGAGCATAAACACACTCCGATGGTAGTATTCAATTCCCCAGTCGAGTGTACATTTTTTTGCGGTGGTTTACTAGCGGTCAAGTTATTTGACCGGCGTTCAGTGTTCACCCATCTTTATTTTACTACTACATCCCTGCTTGCTTACTGCACTGAACAAAAATATAAACGCAACATGTAAAGTGTTGGTCCCATGTTTCAGGAGCTGAAATAAAAAATCCCAAACATTTTCCATATGCACAAAAAGCTTACTTCTCTCAAATATTTTGCACATATTTGTTTACATCCCTGTTAATTAATAAGCATTTATAATTTGCCAAGGTAATCCATCTACCTGACAATGTTAGCATATCAAGAAGCTGATTAAACAGCATTATCATTTCACAGGGCACCTTGTGCTGAGGACAATAAAATACCTCTTTAACCTCTCTTGGGTATGTGGGACGCTAGCGTCCCACCTGGCCAACATCCGGTGAAATTACAGAGCGCCAAATTCAAAATACAGAAATACACATAATAAGCATTCATAAAATATACAAGTGTTATACATCGGCTTAAAGATGAACTTCATGTTCATTTCAAAAAGGCTTTACGGCGAAAGCTTACCATGCAATTATCTGAGGACAGCGCCCCGCATAAAAAAGCATACAAACATTTACCAGCCAAGTAGAGGAGTCACTAAAGTCAGAAATAGCGATAAAATTAATCACTTACCTTTAATGATCTTCATATGGTTGCACTCACAAGACTCCCAGTTACACAGTAAATGTTTGTTTTGTTCGATAAAGTCCCTCTTTATGTCCCAAAAACTCTGTTTTGTTGGCGCGTTTTGTTCAGTAATCCAATGGCTCCAAGACGGTCACAACAGGCAGACGAATACATGCTAAAAGTACCGGTAAAGTTTGTCGAAACATGTCAAACGATATAATTATATCCTCCTGATTCCTGCTTACAAGCAAAAACCAATGAATTGGTCAATAAAAAAGTGGTCAGATGAAGCAGATGCTAAGCTACAGGACTGGAATATGTTCTGGGATTCTTCTGATGGCATTTAAGAGTACACCACATTAGTCACTGGCTTCATCAATAATTGCATCTATGACATCGCTCCCACAGTGAATGTACGTACATACCCCAAACAGAAACCATGGATTACAGGCAACATCCACACTTAGCTAAAGGGTAGAGCTGCTGCTTTCAAGGAGCGGGACTCTAACCCAGAAGCTTATAAGAAATCCCGCTATGCCTTCGAACGAACCAAACAAGAAAAGCATCAATACAGGACTAAGATCGAATCGTACTACACGCTCTACCGACGCTCGTCAGACTACAAAGGGAAGCACAGCCGAAAGCTGCCCAGTGACACGAGCCTACCAGACAAGCTAAATTACTTTTATGCTCGCTTTATGGCAAGTATCACTGAAATATGCATGAGAGCACCAGCTGTTCCAAGTGACTGTGCGATCACGCTCTCCATAGCCGATGTGAATAAGACCTTTAAACAGGTCAACATTTACAAGGCCGCAGGGCCAGACGGATTACCAGAACATGTACTCTGAGCATGCGCTGACCAGATGGCAGGTGTCTTAACTGACATTTTCAACCTGTCCCTGACCAAGTCTGTAATATCAACATGTTTCAAGCAGACCACCATAGTCCCTGTGCCCAAGAACACTAAAGTAACCTGTCTAAATGACTACCAACCCGTAGCACGAAGTGCTTTGAAAGGCTGGTCATGGCTCACATCAACACCATTATCCCAGAAACTCTAGACCACTCCAATTTGCATACCGCACCAACAGATCTACAGATGACGCAATCTCTATTGCACTCCACACTGCCATTTCACACTTGGACAAAAGGAACACCTACGTGAGAATGCTGTTCATTGACTACAGCTCAGCGTTCAACACCATAGGGCCCTCGAAGCTCATCACTAAGCCAAGGACCCTGGGACTAAACATCTCCCTCTGCAACTGGATCCTGGACTTCCTGACGGGCCACCCCCAGGTGGTGAGGGTAGGTAACAACACATATGCCACGCTGATCCTCAACACGGGAGCCCCTCAGGGGTGCGTGCTCAGTCCCCTCCTGTACTCCCTGTTCACCCATGACTGCAAGGCCAAGCACGACTCCAACACCATCATTAAGTTTGCAGATGACACAGCAGTGGGGTAGGCCTGATCACCGACAACGATGAGACAGCCTCTAGGGAGGAGGTCAGATAACTGGCAGTGTGGTGCCAGGATAACAACCTCTCCCTCAACGTGATCAAGACAAAGGAGATGATTGTGGATTACAGGAAAAGGAGGACCGAACACGCCCCCACTCTCATCGACGGGGCTGTGGTGGAGCAGGTTGAGAGCTTCAAGTTTGTTGGTGTCACCAACATCACTAGCAAACTATCATGGTCCAAACACACCAAGACAGTTGTGAAGAGGGCACGACAACGCCTAAACCCCCTCAGAAGACTAAAAAGATTTCGCATGGGTCCTCAGATCCTCAAAAACTCTGCAGCTGCACCATCGAGAGCATCCTGGCCAGTTGCATCACCACTTGGTATGGCAACTGCTCGGCCTCCAACCGCAAGGCACTACAGAGGGTAGTGCGTATGGCCCAGGACATCACTGGCGCCAAGCTTCCTCCATCCAGAACCTCTATACCAGGCGGTGTCAGAGGAAGGCCCTAAAAATTGCCAAAGACTCCAGCCACTCTACTCATACTGTTCTCTCTGATACCGTACAGGGCAAGCGGTACAGTAGCGCCAAGTCTACGTCCAAAAGGCTTTTTAACAGCTTCTACCCCCAAACCATCAAATGGCTAACCTGACTATTTGCGCAGTACTACATAGATCCATGACTACATGGAACTCTATTTCACTTCAAGTAACTGATGCAAGAAGTAAAATTACATTAAAAAAAACGGGGAAAAATACACCTTATGGAACAGTTGGGACTGTGAAGTAAGAAACATAGTCACAGACACATGCATACACACCAATGATAACATACACACTATACACACACGTACACATGGATTTTGCATGGTAGATATATGGTTGTGGTGGAGTAGGGGCCTGAGGGCACACAGTGTGTTGAGGAATCTGTGAATGTATTGTGATATTTTTAGAATTGTATAACTGCCTTAATGTTGCTGCTTTGGCAGTAGCTAATGGGGATCCATAATAAATGCTAATACAAATATACATCATTGTATACATCATTGTATCAGAAAGTTGGCTGGCTCTCTATGAAGTCTCGTAGATTGATGCACAGGGTTGGGGAGTAATAGATTACATGTAATCCATTACATGTAAAGGATTTTTTTTAAACTGCAACTAATCCGTTGCATTACCAGCAATTAAAAAAAATAAAAAAGATTACAGATACTTTTGGGGAAAAAAAGGATTACATTTAAATTCGAGAAAGGATGTTTGCGGAAAAAAATCTTTGACACTTCGCTGTTTTCTCAATGACATTCGAATCACCATTGAAAAAAGGCGCAAGTTTAAGTTTGTTCCACGTGAACGAGTCTGACCACAAGTCAGAGACCACTATGATGACACACCAAATGTTTTCGATTGATCTCAGGAAAAGAGCAGGAATAGGCTTTTGTAGGCTACAGTGGAAAGCTATCTCTTCCAATGGTGCGACTGATGTCAGCGTCCAAAAATGATCCAACTTGAATAAACGCTTGGAGGTATGGATGACAGCAGTGGTGTAGTCTACGGCGTTACGGATATCACTTATTATTGATATACACGTAGCGCATTGATGTGAATCACACTGCTGCTCTCTCATTTAGCCATTTGCTGTGGATGGCTGTTCACAAATCTAAATGTGTATTTGAAACCAATAATGGTTGAATTCAAGAAGTTGAAACTGCTTATCAATCATTGTTTTTGAAACCAGTGAAAATGCGCTCTTGCAACAGCTGCATAATGTTGATCCAAGCCTATGGAATAAAAGTGGGGCTTTTATTGCTCAATCTAATTCATGCTGATAAAAAAAAAATCCATAGGCTTAACGGACACATGCTCAAACTTTTGATAGACTTAAAGGGTCAATCTGTAGTTGCTACATCCACTTATAAATCATATATATATAAATAAATAACTTAGAAATGCCTCATGAGTTTAGTTCAACTGTCACACTCCATGAGAACCCAAAATATAAGCTTGTTTTATTCCAATGTTTTTAAACAGTGTGAATGTCAACAAACACTGTATAGCCTTAACATGGTTAAAACAGTAATTTTGATATCATGGATGGTCAGTCCTCGCATCCATAGCTCTGTCTATTAATCTCAGAGTGGTTACATTTCTCCAGGCCCATCCCTCAGATTTTTACCAAAACAGAGGCAGGGCGACCATTTTGTTATTGTTTCATCTGTGGATTTGCCCTTTAAACAGCTATGTATTATCAAGATATGAAAGTGTCATGAACAAGAAGGTAAATAATAGGCCTATAGCAAATGCAGCACATTCATTTTTCACATGTAAATAGCACTTTTCAGTAGTGCTCAAAGCATGCCATTCAATGAGCGAAGCATTTATTTTTCAACTCGAATCAGTCCAATCAGTCCTCCATGATGACAAAATCATAAACAACAGAGTAGAGCTGACAAATAAGTCCTTAGTTTTGGGGTCATACTCAGGTAAAACAATTTGGCTAATTTACACTTCCATATTTCCAAGTCCTATTCTTGAAGATCAAGGAGAATAACATTTATTGAAATGACTGGAATTCTGATAGACTTTGGTTTTTAAAGTAAAGATATAATTTAATCGTATTACTATATGTAGTAGAAAGTGATGAGTTAGAAGAAGCCTACATAACCAACCCATAAAGTAGGAGAGCTCCTAACAACAAATCCCTTTTTTCACCACAATAGGTTTGATAAATTCACCTCTGAAGGTGAAATGTGTACTTACATTCTGAAATCTTGCTCTGATTTATCATCCAAAGGGTCCCAGAGATAACATGAAGTGTCGTTTTGTTAGATAAAATCCTTTTTCATATCCTAAAAAGGCCCATATATCATGCACAATCGATTTTGTTTTTCCACTTGTTCAATTTGCAAAGAAAGGAATCTGTCAAAATCTAACCCTAAACGTTGTTTCAACCAGTCAAATTACTTTCGCATTTATCGTCAGAGATCCTAGAACGTAACCAGACTTCACTATGTCATTAGGAGTGTGGTTTACGCTACTGCTACTCTCTGTTCATCATATATGCACAGTCACTTTAAACATACCTACATGTACATACTACCTCAATAAGCCTGACTAACCGGTGTCTGTATATAGCCTTGCTACTCTTATTTTCAAATGTATTTTTACTGTTGTTTTATTTCTTTACTTACCTACACACACACACACACATACCTTTTTTTTGCACTATTGGTTAGAGCCTGTAAGTAAGCATTTCACTGTAAGGTCTACACCTGTTGTATTCGGCGCACTTGACAAATAAACTTTGATTTGATATCCTATAGGACACAAACTTTGGTCAGAGAGCTGCGCCTAAATGTCATGTAGCTTGCTCATACTTCAAGTTATCAGTCTGAAACTTTGCACATACACTGCTGCCCTCTTGGGGACACCAGAATTACAACCAGAGTGATGGCTAGATTTGGGACCTTTCTGTTGCATTCATAGATGGTGGTAGAATTTTCTTCTACCAGATCTATTGTGTTATATTCTCCTACATTCAATTCACATTTCCACAAACTTCAAAGTGTTTCCTTTGAAATGGTACCAAGAATATGCATATCCTTGCTTCAGGGCCTGAGCTACAGGCAGTTCAAACTTTAGAACCCAGTTCCTACATTTGAATATGAAAATTGATTTTATCAAACAAAACTATGCCACATTTTTATCTCTGGAACCCTCAGGATGACAAATCAGAGCAAGATTACTCAATGTAAGTACATTATTTACCTTCAGAGGTGAATGTATCAAACCAAGGGCCGTGATATACATTTTTTGTTGTTGTGCACTCTCAAACAATATCATGGTATTTTTTCACTGTAATAGCTACTGTAAATTGTACAGTGCAGTTAGATGAACAATAATTTAAGCTTTCTGCACATATAAGACATCTCTGTGTCCTAGAAAATTGGATATGACTGAAAATGTAATTTTAGTCACATTAGTGCACGTTAGCAACAACCATCCCGGTATAGGGACACCAATCCCGTAGAGGTTTTTAAATAAATGTTAAATAAAATAAATAAATGGCAGTGGTCACTCAACATTTACACTACCGGTCAAAAGTTTTAGAACACCTACTCATTCAAGGGTTTTTGTTAATTTTTACTATTTTCTACATTGAATAATAATAGTGAAGACATCAACACTATGAAATAACACATATGGATAAATGTAGTAACCAAAAAAGTGTTAAATCAAAATACACTGCTCAAAAAAATAAAGGGAACACTTAAACAACACAATGTAACTCCAAGTCAATCACACTTCTGTGAAATCAAACTGTCCACTTAGGAAGCAACACTGATTGACAATAAATTTCACATGCTGTTGTGTAAATGGAATAGACAACAGGTGGAAATTATAGGCAATTAGCAAGACACCCCCAATAAAGGAGTGGTTCTGCAGGTGGTGACCACAGACCACTTCTCAGTTCCTATGCTTCCTGGCTGATGTTTTGGTCACTTTTGAATGCTGGCGGTGCTTTCACTCTAGTGGTAGCATGAGACGGAGTCTACAACCAATACAAGTGGCTCAGGTAGTGCAGCTCATCCAGGATGGCACATCAATGCGAGCTGTGGCAAGAAGGTTTGCTGTGTCTGTCAGCGTAGTGTCCAGAGCATGGAGGCGCTACCAGGAGACAGGCCAGTACATCAGGAGACGTGGAGGAGGCCGTAGGAGGGCAACAACCCAGCAGCAGGACCACTACTTCCGTCTTTATGCAAGAAGGAGCAGAAGGAGCACTGCCAGAGCCCTGCAAAATGACTTCCAGCAGGCCACAAATGTGCATGTGTCTGCTCAAACGGTCAGAAACAGACTCCATGAGGGTGGTATGAGGGCCCGACTTCCACAGGTGGGGGTTGTGCTTACAGCCCAACACCGTGCAGGACGTTTGGCATTTGCCAGAGAACACCAAGATTGGCAAATTCGCCACTGGCGCCCTGTGCTCTTCACAGATGAAAGCAGGTTCACACTGAGCACATGTGACAGACGTGACAGAGTCTGGAGATGCCGTGGAGAACGTTCTGCTGCCTGCAACATCCTCCAGCATGACCGGTTTGGCGGTGGGTCAGTCATGGTGTGGGGTGGCATTTCTTTGGGGGGCCGCACAGCCCTCCATGTGCTCGCCAGAGGTAGCCTGACTGCCATTAGGTACCGAGATGAGATCCTCAGAGCCCTTGTGAGACCATATGCTGGTGCGGTTGGCCCTGGGTTCCTCATAATGCAAGACAATGCTAGACCTCATGAGGCTGGAGTGTGTCAGCAGTTCCTGCAAGAGGAAGGCATTGATGCTATGGACTGGCCCGCCCGTTCCCCAGACCTGAATCCAATTGAGCACATCTGGGACATCATGTCTCGCTCCATCCACCAACGCCACGTTGCACCACAGACTGTCCAGGAGTTGGCGGATGCTTTAGTCCAGGTCTGGGAGGAGATCCCTCAGGAGACCATCCGCCACCTCATCAGGAGCATGCCCAGGCGTTGTAGGGAGGTCATACAGGCACGTGGAGGCCACACACACTACTAAGCCTCATTTTGACTTGTTTTAAGGACATTACATCAAAGTTGGATCAGCCTGTAGTGTGGTTTTCCACTTTAATTGAGTGTGACTCCAAATCCAGACCTCCATGGGTTGATACATTTGATTTCCATTGATAATTTTTGTGTGATTTTCTTGTCAGCACATTCAACTATGTAAAGAAAAAAGTATTTAATAAGAATATTTCATTCATTCAGATCTAGGATGTGTTATTTTAGTGTTCCCTTTATTTTTTTGAGCAGTGTATATTTTATATTTGAGATTCCTCAAATAGCCACCCTTTGCCTTGATGACAGTTGCTGACTGTAACAGTGCTGCTGGCAACAATTGAAATACGCTTTGTTGTCGACGTTTACTGACACCGGACATATTCAACAGGTGTTGAGCGTTCAAAAATTAATCACTTATTCTGCACTCTGGCACACTAAGATGAGAGTTTTTTGTAAAGAAATGTAGCTAGATAGCTAGCTAGGGAAACAATGAATCCCAACGCATGACATAACATTAGTTAGCGAGCCAGCCAGCTAACGTTAGCTAGCTAGCTAACAGAACACTCAATTGAAATCAAAATTAGAGTGGAGTCTTTTGTTAAGACATGTAGCTAGCTAGCTAAACAATGGACCATAATCACTCATGACATTACTACCCTGCATGAATCTGCAGGTAGCTAACCAACGAGGTTCTATGGCTATAACTAGTCAAGCAAATGTGTCTGAGAAACGAAGAATAAGATCATACATATAACGTTAGCTAGCGACCCAGCCAGCTAACATTAGCTAGCCAACAGTACACTTGAAATGAAACCACTTTCTGTCAAAAGTTGAAACGTGTAATATCTGAAAATGTAGCTAGATGGACAGTCTTACCAGGATACATCATGGTTGGGCGTGTCTCCTGTCTGATGCCATGCACGATGTAATCCAGACTGGTGTTTTCTCCATTTCCTTAGCTATCATACTCAAATTCCACTGATTTCAAAACTCGGTCCTCCAGAAAGTGGAGAGCATACACATAACGTTAGCTAGCGAGCCAGCCAGCTAACGTTAGCTAGCTAACAGTACACTTTAACTTGACATTAGGTTTATGCAGTTTTACTACACAATACATTTATTTTTAAAGCCGCGTTTGACACGATTACCTAGACATACTGACAATCTCCAATTGACAGGCGCATGCTGTATGGTAGACCAATCCAAACTCATCTCTCGGCATGTCCAGCCCACTCATTATCTCAGCCAATCATTGCTAGCGAAAAGGTTGCTTGCTTTTTCTGTGGCTGAACCAACTAGGCTCATAATTTAAAAATGTTATTCATATTTACAGATGAGATACAAGTTCGATATTAAGGCACATGAAAGTTCACATGTTCGAGAATGGATTTCTGCCAAAAAACGCAATTTGATAAAAATGTTTTTTACGTTCAAACATCTCTCCTGTGAAGTCGTGACTTGTGTCTTATGCCTACAGTGGTTCCTCCTTCAAAAGTTGCGGCACACCTTGCGGGCTGCTGCAGCATTCTGTGGCACGTTATCTAATTGTCAGCCATTTTTTTTCTGTTACTGCTAGTTTGACCACCAGAGGGCATCTTTGAGAAGCATTTGATAGTCTTCCATATTGCAGGCACGTGGGAGACCGGGGTTCAATTCCCCAACGGGGAGGAAGGAGTAGACTGTCCTTGTAAATAAGAATTTGACTTAACTGATTCCATGTGTTATTTCATAGTTGTGATGTCTTCACTATTATTCTACAATGTAGAAAATAGTAAAAATATAGAAAAATCCTGGAATGAGTAGGTGTGTCAACTTTTGACTCGTACTTGCTTAATTAATTTAATTCATATTATGGTGTTTCTATTCCATTAAAAATGAAAAACCCTCTGGGTAAATTCAGTCCGTTTCGCTCTCAGAGCATACACTGGACATTCGGACCAAGGAGTACTGTTGATTTGAGCGTTCTGGCCTTACAACAGCAGTCAAGCACCCAAGCTAACCTTGGCTAGCTTCCTAGCTACTTCCAGACACAAATGAGACCACTCTGACCATTTTACTCGCCCTAGCACAGCTGGTTAGGCAGTTTTCATGTTATCCAGAGTGTTGGTGACTGTAACTGTGCTGCTGGAAACAATTTAATTGCGCTTTTTTGCCAACGTTTGCTGACACCGGCCATATTCAACAGGTGTTGAGCGCACATAAATTCATTATTCGAATGTACCCGAATATCCATTGAGAAAGCACAACGACTATACCATTTAGCTAAGCTAAGAATGACGGGAATAATCAAGTTAATTAAGGTTGGGTAGTTAGCCTATAGTTAATATACTGGAAAGTTTGATGTATAACTACTAATGTTAGGTAGATAGCTAACATGCCAGTACCTACTGCTGTAATGATATGCTATGTGGTTCGTAAGGACAGCGTAGCGAACAAATTGTCAGCTAACATAACGTGTAAGGTAACTTATTTGAAAAGTCATCACTTTATTACATTGAGTAGCAAGCTACCGCAAGGTTGCGCTCTATTGACTCTGCGGCTTGAGCATGCTTTTGGTTCACAGTCGATAGCGCACTGGACTTCGGGAAAGAAGGTTGAGGGTTCGAATCCTGCTCCCTGATTGTTTCATTTGAAGTCGTGCACAATTATCAGTTTATTATTTGGTTTATATTGCCCATTAGTTGTCATTTAGAGACACAATATTGCATTGGGACCCAAAAGCATAATCAGTGCTCTAACTTCCCCTGTCTGTGATAGGACGGGGGTTTTTCACACCTAGCTTGGCTATTAGACTATTCTTTAGTAAAGGTTGAATAGTCTATTGTTCAGCTTTTAGCCCCCCTCCCCAACTTGCAACAAATGGATGTATTTTTGTCGAGTAAAACTTTTTTTATTTTCAATCAAAAATAATTGTTGTGAAAGCAGAAACGAGGCTTCAAAGTAAAGAATAAATAATTGCAAGTAAACATTTTGTAATAGGACACGAAACATTTTATTCCCAAAAATATTCTGAGAACAAAAAATTTATTTGAAAACAAAACTACAATTTATTACAATCGCTATCAACAACCCTCCATTTTGGCCTTTTTTTGAGTGTCAGTTTAGCTACAACCAATACTGGTCAGCCTTTCTCTCCGACACAAAAGAAGTCATAGCAGACACCTATGAAGAAGTACTGTGTGATGATGGCATCTCAGGTAAGCAGCACTGGGCGTTCTTCCGTCCAACTTCTCCATAGCTAGTAGTTAGCGTCTACGATTCAGTGTCGGTTCATAACATTCTACTATATTACATAGATACATACATATCGTATATAACATTCGACTATATTACGTACAGTTGAAGTCGATGTTTACATACACCTTAGCCAAATACATTTAAACTCAGTTTTTCACAATTCCTGACCTTTATTCATAGTAAAAATCCCCTTTCTTAGGTCAGATAGGATCACCACTTTATCTTAAGAATGTGAAATGTCAGAATAATAGTAGAGAGAATGATTTATTTCAGCTTTTATTTCTTTCATCACATTCCCAGTGGGTCAGAAGTTTACATACACTCAATTAGTATTTGGTAGCATTGCCTTTAAATTGTTTAACTTGGGTCAAACGTTTCGGGTAGCCTTCCACAAGCTTCCCACAATAAGTTGGGTGAATTTTGGCCCATTCCTCCTGACAGAGCTGGTGTAACTGAGCCAGGTTTGTAGGCCTCCTTGCTTGCACAAGCTTTTTCAGTTCTGCCCACACATTTTCTATAGGATTGAGGTCAGGGCTTTGTGATGGCCACTCCAATACCTTGACTTTGTTGTCCTTAAGCCATTTTGCCACAACTTTGGAAGTATGCTTGGCATCATTGTCCAGAAGACCCAAGCTTTAACTTCCTGACTGATGTCTTGAGATGTTGCTTCAATATATCCACATAATTCGTCTTCCTCATGAGGCCATCTATTTTGTGAAGTGCACCAGTCCTTCCTGCAGCAAAGCACCCCCACAAAATGATGCTGCCACCCCCGTGCTTCACGGTTGGGATGGTGTTCTTCGGCTTGCAAGCCTCCCCCTTTTTCCTCCAAACATAACGATGGTCATTATGGCCAAATAGTTCTATTTTTGTTTCATCAGACCAGAGAACATTTCTCCAAAAAGTACGATCTTTGCCACCATGTGCAGTTGCAAACTGTAGTCTGGCTTTTTTATGGCGGTTTTGGAGCAGTGGCTTCTTCCTTGCTGAGCGGCCTTTCAGGTTATGTCGATATAGGACTCGTTTTACTGTGGATATAGATACTTTTGTACCTGTTCCCTCCAGCATCTCACAAGGTCCTTTGCTGTTGTTCTGGGATTGATTTGCACTTTTCGCACCAAGGTAAGTGCATCTCTAGGAGACAGAACGCGTCTCCTTCCTGAGCGGTATGACAGCTACGTGGTCTCATGGTGTTTATACTTGCGTACTATTGTTTGTACAGATTAACGTGGTACCTTCAGGCGTTTGGAAATTGCTCCCAAGGATGAACCAGACTTGTGGAAGTCTATTTGGAAATTTTTCTTGGCTGATTTCTTTTGATTTTCCCATGATGTCAAGCAAAGAGGCACTGAGTTTGAAGGTAGGCCTTGAAATACATCCACAGGTACACCTCCAATTGACTCAAATTATGTAATTTAGCCTATCAGAAGCTTCTAAAGCCATGACATCATTTTGTGGAATTTTCCAAGCTGTTTAAAGGCACAGTCAACTTAGTGTATGTACAGTCGTGACCAAAAGGTTTGAGAATGACACAGATATAAATTTTCACCAAGTCTGCTGCCTCAGTTTGTATGATGGCAATTTGCATATACTCCAGAATGTTATGAAGAGTGATCAGATGAATTGCAATTTATTGCAAAGTCCCTATTTGCCATGGAAATGACCTGAATCCCCCAAAAACATTTCCACTGCATTTCAGCCCTGCCACAAAAGGACCAGCTGACATCATGTCAGTGAATCTCTCGTTAACACAGGTGTGAGTGTTGACGAGGACAAGGCTGGAGATCACTCTGTCATGCTGATTGAGTTTGAATCAGACTGGAAGCTTCAAAAGGAGGGTGGTGATTGGAATCATTGTTCTTCCTCTGTCAACCATGGTTACCTGCAAGGAAACACGTGCCTTCATCATTGCTTTGCACAAAAAGGGCTTCACAGGCAAGGATATTGCTACCAGTAAGATTGCACCTACGTCAACCATTTAACAGATCATCAAGAACTTCAATTGTTGTGAAGAAGGCTTCAGGGCGCCCAAGAAAGTCCAACAAGCGCCAGGACTGTCTCCTAATGTTGATTCAGCTGCGGGATCGGGGCACCACCAGTACAGAGCTTGTTAAGGAATGGCAGCAGGCAGGTGTGAGTGCATCTGCACACACAGTGAGGCGAAGACTTTTTGAGGATGGCCTGGTGTCAAGAAGGGCAGCAAAGAAGCCACTTCTCTCCAGGAAAAACATCAGGGACAGACTGATATTCTGCAAAAGTTACAGAGATTGGACTGGGGTAAAGTCATTTTCTCTGATGAATCCCCTTTCCGATTGTTTCGGGCATCCGGAAAAAAGCTTGTCCGGAGAAGACAAGGTGAGCGCTACCATCAGTCCTGTGTCATTCCAACAGTAAAGCATCCTCAGACCATGTGTGGGGTTGCTTCTCAGCCAAGGGAGTGGGCTCACTCACAATTTTGCCAAAGAACACAGCCGAGAGCTACTTCTCCCAACCATCCAGGAACAGTTTGGTGACGAACAATGCATTTTCCAGCATGATGGAGCACCTTGCCATAGGGCAAAAGTGATAACTAAGTGGCTCAGGGAACAAAACATCGATATTTTGGGTCCATGGCCAGGAAACTACCCAGACCTTAATCCCATTGAGAACTTGTGGTCAGTCCTTAAGAGGCGGGTGGACAAAAAAAAAAACACAAATTCTGACAAAGTCCAAGCATTGATTATGCAAGAATGGGCTGCCATCAGTCAGGATGTGGCCCAGAAGTTAATTGACAGCATGCCAGGGCGGATTGCAGAGGTCTTGAAAAAGAAGGGTCAACACTGCAAATATTGACTCTGCATCAACTTCATGTAATCGTCAATAAAAGCTTTTGACACTTATGAAATGCTTATAATTATACTTCAGTATTCCATAGTAACATCTGACAAAAATATCTAAAGACACTGAAGCAGCAAACTTTGTGTAAATTAATATTTGTGTCATTCTCAAAACTTTTGGCCACGACTGTAAACTTCTGACCCACTGGAATTGTGATACAGTGAATTATAAGTGAAATAATCTGTCTGTAAACAATTGTTGGAAAAATTACTTGTCATGCACAAAGTAGATGTCCTAACCAACTTGCCAAAACTATAGTTTGATAACAAGAAATTTGTGGAGTGGTTGAAAAACAAGTTTTAATGACTACCACCTAAGTGTATGTAAACTTCTGACTGTATCTCTCTATCCATCTGTCTCTCGTTTGCAGGTATGTTTTGATGTGAGAGAGGAAGCCAGTCCTGTCATCACCACCTCACCCGCTCTTAAGATAACCTTCGGGCCGACTGGGAGCCCAAGGCTGGTTAGGAGACACCGCAAGACACTCTATGTAGTTGTGATGAACTGAGAGAATATTAGGGTAGTACTGTAAATCATTAATCATATGCTGTCTTCCCTGCTCCTCTGTTTTACCTCTTTCATTTTCTGTCTTCTACACCTTTCTCCCCACCTCTTTCTTCCTCTTTTTTAATAATGCACACCAAATGTGCATTGAAGTACAGATTGAACTTGTATTTATAATATGATATTATAATTATAATAATTATAATATATTATTTATTTATAACACCTGGATAATGAACTTCTTTCAATAAAGCGTTTCACATTCTCCACGGGTTGAAGATTAAGTATCTCATTGAAATACTCTCCTGTGTCCTCAGATTAATGCAGATGAAGGGAGTTAGATAGGCATGGGTGTATTTCTGTATATATGAATTACAAATCAGCCTTTACTTAAATCATGTTTCTATTCTTTTGCATAGTTACAATGTGTAATCATACTTGTCCCACGAGCAGGAGTGGTAAACACTGTTGAAGTGTATAATTGTGATACATACAGTGCATGTAGACACAGCATCATTCAAAGAATGGAGTTTGGTACACATGGTATTGGATATGACTGAAAAAGAATGTCTCAGAGATTCATACCTGAACCACACCTTTATTTGACAAGGAAGAGTACATGATCAGTGAATAGATTCAATGTACAGGCTACAATGTGGGGGATCTCATGCGTGGTAATAACTACAGTACATGTATATAGGACTTGCATCCTTGGCACAATAAAATTATTATATTCAACTCAATCCATAGGCTTCATTAATGCCAGTCAGACTTGAAGTCGATACAACAACTATGATAGCTGAGGTTCATAGATAGGTTCTGAACTAATATTCATACCAAAAGTTTTAGGGTCCATACACAGATCGGCTACATACTGTAGCTAGCTACACATCCATAGTCATACAGTTATTTTTTTATTTGCTACACAATAAGCAAATAAATAGTTAGCTAGCTATGTTACTTCAGCTGTATTGCATGGCAAATATAAGCAAGGCAAGCTTACACAAAGGTACATTCATTTTGCAGTAAATGCTTTAGCTAGCTAGATTCTTTACATCCACTGTTTCACAAAACGACTGCCTGGTTTGCTAGTCCCTAAAACATTAAACAACACGAATTACAAATTAATTCTCCTAACATTAGCTAGCTAGCTAATGTTAGCTAGTCAGCTAACTTTATAAATAGCGATTTTCGTAAATTAACTTCATGACAAAAGAATATGCACAAACGTTTGTCTCTACATTAACTAACATATTCCTCTCAATTGTACAGTTTTTGCTTGACTCGTTATGACGTTATAACTACTTACATTTGCTTCCACCGTAATGTTTTGTCAGCCATCTTTGCTGAAGAAAGTCACCAGGGACGGGTCAAATTCATCATTGGAACCACTCGATATGATTGGTCATATAAAAACCTTGGGACCCAAATGTATAATGAGTGCTCCCTTGCGGTGGTCTGGAGCAATGAAGCCGTGACGCTGTGTACCGCGGTGTAAGCTCGCAACTTTTAAAGGAGAAACCACTGTAGTTTCCTGAATCTGGTCACATATGTGGGAACTCCTTCAAGACTGTTGGAAAAGCATTCCAGGTGAATCTGGTTGAGAGAATGCCAAGAGTGTGCAAAGCTGTCATCAAGGCAAAGGGTGGCTATTTGAAGAATCTCAAATATAATTTAACACTTTTTTGGTTACTACATCATTCCATAATGTGTTATTTCATAGTTTTGATGTCTTCACTATTATTCTACAGTTTAGAAAATAGTAAAAATAAAGAAAAACCCTTGATTGAGTAGGTGTTCCAAATGTTTTGACCGGTAGTGTGTAAAGTATTTATAAAGTATACATAGGCCTCACTTTAGATTAGGGACTGCAAAAATACTTGACTGGGGATGAGTAAATGGTTTATAAGGACTAATGTGAAACATTATGAATGCCTTATAAATGGCTTATACTGAACGGTATTATGAAGTGTTACTGAAAGTTCTATGTAACTATGTGCACAAGTTCTGTGTTATACACAGAATCGTACAGGTTTGGACTATGATTGAATTTTTTAAGAAATAGTTTTTACACTTTATTTTCTCTGCTGTATTGCATTTGTCTTGGAACCTGACTGTTTCTGCATTTAACAGCACTGTTGCCCCATATAGAACCAGGTTGTTGTAGTGTTTTCGACAGTGGCGTAACCTCTGACCTTTGACCTTTATCTGTGTGTACCAGAAAACCCCCAACACCACGACAGCACCAGCGGACAGCACAGCGGCGACGGGCGGCCGCTTCAAACTGGACATCCTGAAGAACAAGGCCAAGAGCTCACTGACCAGCTCACTGGAGAACATTTTCTCACGGGTACTACCACTATGTCTGTCTCTGTCTTTTAATCTGTAGGTCTCTATTTATTGTTCTCTTTCTCTCTATCTCTATTAAGTCTGTCCTGTCTCTCTCACTGTCTCTGTCTTTCTCGCTCTCTGTCTATCAGCCGGTCTCTTTCTCTCTTTCCCCTCCTTCCCTGCCCTTCTCTTTCTGTCTTTTTCTGTGTCTGATCAAATTGCTAGAGAATATCTTCTCAAGGGTTCCAAATATCTGTGTCATGTCTCACCCTGTTTCTTGTCTTGGTCTTTTTCTTTGTCAGGTGTCCATGAATCTGAAACCTTTGCTGCCATCTGTTACTATTGTAAATGCATATCCTTAGAATACAGTGCATTCAGAAAGTATTCAGACCCCTTGACTTTTCCACATTTTGTTAGGTTACAGCCTTATTCTAAAATTGAGTCAATACAAAAGGTTCCTCATCAATCTACACACAATACCCCATGATGACAAAGCGAGAAGAGGTTTTAAAAATGTGTAGCAAATGTATTATAAAAAAAAAAAACTTAAATACCTTATTTACATAAGTATTCAGACCCTTTGCTATGAGACTCGAAATTGAGCTCAGGTGCATCCTGTTTCCATTGATCATCCTTGAGATGTTTGTACAACTTGATTGGAGTCCACCTATGGGAAATTCATTTGATTGGACATGATTTGGAAAGGCACACACCTGTCTATATAAGGTCTCACAGTTGACCGTGCATGTCAGAGCAAAAACCAAGCCATGATGTCGAAGGAATTGTCCGTAGAGCTCCGAGACAGGATTGTGTCAAGGCACAGATCTAGGGAAGGGTACCAAAACAAGTCTGCAGCATTGAAGGCCCCCAATATCACAATGGCATTCTTAAATGGAAGAAGTTTGGAACCACCAAGACTCTTCTTAGAGCTGGCCTTCCGGCCAAACTGAGCAATCAGTTTGGGAGAAGGGTCTTGGTCAGGTAGAAGCCGATGGTTTGTCAGAGTGACCCGATGGTCACTGACAGAGCTCCAGAGTTCCTAGGTGGAGATGGAAGACCTTCCAGAAGGACAACCATCTCTGTTTCACTCCACCAATCAGGCCTTTATAGTAGAGTGGCCAGACGGAAGATACTCCTCATTGAATGGCACATGACAGCCCATGAAAGCCATTCATGACAGTTGACTGGCTTTCTTTCATCAAGCTGCAAAGAACCCTTTACTGGCTCAAACAGCCGACCAATCAGCCTGCTGCTAACCCTTAGTAAACTTTTTTTTTAAATGGTTTGACCAAATAAAATGCTATTTCACAGTAAACAAATCAACAACATAATTTCAGTACGCTTATAGAGAAGGGCATTTAACATGTACAGCACTTACACAAATGACTGATGATTGGCTGAGAGAAATTGACACTAAAAAGATTGTGGGGGTTGTTTTGTTAGACTTCAGTGTGACTTTTGACATTACGGATCACAAAAAGTTCACACGTTTACATCAACAATATTTATCTCTTGTCTCCTCAGGGCGCCAACCAGATGAGAGGTCGCTTGGGAAGCATGGGAAGCATGGGGGGGAGCTTTGAGAGAGTGAGTATTCCATATGGAATGGGAAAATTCCCAGAGCATCTCACTCGATGGTAGCAGTGTCTCTCTCTCCCTCTCTCTCTCTCTTTCCCCCCTCCTATCTCTTTCTCTCTATATATATATTTTTTTCTCTCTCTCCTACCTCTCTCACTCCCTCTCTTCCCTCTCTGTCTCTCTTCCCCCCTCTCAACCTCTCTCTTCCCCCCCCTCTTTCCCCCTTCTCGCTCTCTTTCCCCCTCCCAGAGCATCTCACTCGATGGTAGCAGTCTCTCTCTCTCCCTCTTTCCCTCTTTCTCTGCCCCTTTCATTCCCCCCTCTCCCTCTCTGTTCAATTTGTGCTATTGAAATTATCACATAGGAACTACTGTACTGAATGTTGCTACACATCTTTCCGTGGAAAAAGAAAAAGCCAGTTAGGTGGGAGAGCAAAAAGGGGCTTAGGTGGGGGGCTTGGCAATGAGTGTGGCCGGCTGTCCATGTGGCTACATTTTAGAGGCCCCCATGTTTGCGTTGTAGAGAAATTTGAGCATTTTTAAGCCAATTTCCTGCAATTCTACACATTTTCCCATGGAGCTGAGCTTTTTTTTTTTTTTTTTTTTTTTCTAGTGCTGACTTTGCTAATAGTTACTTTATTGAGGAAAAGTGCACAAACTATACCTGCTATTTTAAGATGAATGCACAAACTGGTAATCACTCTGGATTACGGCGTCTGCTAAATGACAAAAATGTAAATGTAAAATATTTTAAAGCTAATTTCCTGCAATTCTACAGATTTTGCCAAGCAGCTGAGAGAAAATGTTCCAGTTTTTAAAGCAAATTTCCTGCAATTTTACATATTCTGAAATGGAGCTGAGAGAAAATTGTGCCGTTTTAATGCTCGTTTCCTGCAATTCTATTAATTTTGCCATGGATAATACAATGCTGGAAAACCTGGGAATATTCAGGGCAGAAAAGATAATGGACCTATATATTTTTTATAATACAATCTTTGAGAACTACTAGCAATGTGTTGTTTTTCTGAAACCTAATAACAAAGTGAATATTGTTAAAAAAAATAATATATATATATATGTTTTCTCCCTTACTGTCTAGCTTTTATTTTGGTGATTTGTTAGTTCTCAAAGATTGTATTATAAAAATATATAGGTTCATTATCTTTTCTGCCACGTGAATATTCCCAGGTTTTTTCCTAAATGTATTTTCCAACGTAGCCTGGACGGTTGTTTAATGGCGGAGTTGTTCACTCTAGTGTCACAACGATGCAAAATGTGGTACGGGGGTGTGATGTCGACCCTCTGGCCAATTCCCCCCCCCCCCCCGTCAGATATTTTGGCGATGGGCAGGGGCGGGGAGAGACAGGGAGGGTACATGTTATACCTTAAATCAGGGTTCCCCAACTGACCCCAACTGATTTTATTTCGCCCCCCCAAAAAATGTTTACTTGTTGGCTGATTTTAATTTTGTAAATAATTTTTTAATTTTGTAAATATGTTACAAACTATTCCCACGCATAATTAAGAGATATATGTGATCGTATACAAATCTAAGCAAGGTTTGAAATTATTATGTTTTAGCCAAATGTTATATCTGTTTGGGTTTCTTGCGGTCAATTTGCAATCTACAAATGATTTGTAATTATGTTCTCGCCCCTTGACCATCCACTCAAGAAAAAATTGGCCCGCTACTGAAACTAGTTGATGATCCCTGCTGTAAATCATAGTAGGACCACACACACAAACACATGAGTCCTCACATGCCCCGGAAGTGTGAGTGAGTTTGCTTTCTCCTGTAAAAACATCACGAGATGTACATCACAAGCACCTACAACTAGTTTGCAAAGTTACCACCTTCGCTCACAGTTCACAACAACCTTGAACATGGAAATAAAGTATTACTCAACAACAATACCTCCCCTCCCTCCCCCAATCTACCAGTCTTTCACTCATTATCCGGTCATATAATTATTTATTTATTTTAAATATTCTTACTCAGCACATGGGGCAAGCACATCTCTCCAAAATCAAGGAAGGTGTCAGATGTGTTTATTCTATTCACCTTAGTGGCCTTTTCCCACAGCTGACTGTGTGCGCATGTGATTTCGTGTGTGTTTGTCTCTGGGACTCTGTGTGTACATGCATGTTTTTGTGGGTCTATGTTTTTGTCTGTCTTTGTGTATGTCTCTCTGTGGTGTGTTACCCCCTGGCCCCGGGACCTGTGTTTTGAGCTGAGTGAGGCCTCTACTATGATCTGAGGACAGTCTCCGGACACAGAGGCCAGGGTAGGAAACAGAGACGGGATGTGTCCAGCTCTGGGTCTGCTGAGCAATGCCTCAATACTTCCTCTACACTTCCTTGTAAACAGGCCCTCCGACACTGGAACTGGAGGGGCCTATACTAGCCTCTTCACAATGTGAAACGGGCCTAGTCCCAAACCAAACAAACGTACCTCTGAGCCATATCTCAAAGCCCTTGTTGGTCTGTGGCAGCGCTGAATGGACTGACTAGGTTTGAGGAACATAGGAATAATTCCGCCCCCAACCTCTCTGCAAGCTATGTGGAGTTACTGTACCAGCATTGATTTAACCTTTATTTAGGCAGGGGAGACCAATTGAGGCCAAGCTATCTTTTTCAAGGTAGCCCTGCATTTTTCTTACATGTCAGATGTGTGAGAGGGAGTCGGCGACGGCGTAAGGGTAGGGAGGGATGGATGGTTTGGTTTGGAACGGAGCTGCGTAAGGCCTTCCCTCCTGTAGTGTGATGCAGTGAGTCACAGGGTGCAGCTTATTAGACTACAATAGATGAGTGGAGCAGCATGGGGAGGCACAGAGGCGTCAGGGAATAGGACTAAGAGAGTTGGAGTGTGTGGAGTTGTACCGTATTGAGTGAGTGAGGACACTTGCTAGTAGTCGGTAAGTGCAGACCTGTTGGCTTTGGAATCGAGTGTGGAAGTTGTATTGCTTAAGTATTTTAGTTCGGGAATCAGATTGGATTTTATGCAGGATTTGTTATGTATCTTAGCGACACGTTTTGTATTCTAGCTGTGTTTGATTTCTATCCTAGAGTGTCATTTGGTCTAACTTGTGTGCACCTCAATGCATTCTCCAGAGTCTAGAATCCACCTCATGCAACACTATTCTGGTCTCAGATCTGTTTGTGCTGTATAGCCAACTAGTGCATGCCAAAGACAATAGGAGTTGACTATACAGCACAAACAGATCTGGGACCTGGTTAATGGGGCCAGGAAGTGTATTAATGGTCTCCGATGTACATTGCAAGTCATCAATCTCTTCATCATCCTCATCTTCATCACTCTGTCCCCTCCAGGCGGACGACTCTCCCAGCGACTCCCCACCAGGCACGCCCCCTGGTTTCCCTGACGACGACCCAGATGCCCTCCAGTTCCGGCGGCGTGCCCACACCTTCAGCCACCTGCCCGTGAAGAAGCGCATCTCGTTCAACGACGCGTCCACCCAGGGAGTCCAGCAGGGGGGCACTGGTACCCACAGCAAGGCCCTGCTCCGTAGGCAGCAGTCTGTCAACCCCGAACTACTGCAGAGCAGGTAAACAAACAAACAAAGAAACAACATTACCCAGCAGGCCATGACACGATGCACACCACCACACACACACACACAACGCAACGCAACACACTTCACTTCCTGTTATCCTTATGTCACTTCCTTCCCACGTGACTAGAATGAGATAAAGATGGACCCTGGCCCCAATAGTTTGGTTCTATTCAGTTCCAGTAATTGGGAGTTCCATTTACACTGCCTTCAGAAAGTGAACCCCTTGACTTATTCACACCCCTTGACTTATTCACATGTTGTTGTGTTACAGCCTGAATTCAACATGGATTCAAAAAAATGTCTTCTCTATCTACGCACAATAATGACAAAGTGAAAACAGGTTTTTAGAAATGTTTGCAAAATTATTGAAGATGACATATTGAATTTACATAAATATTCACATCCCTGAGTCAATACTTTTAGAAGCACCTTTGGCGACGATTACAGCTTTGAGTCGTTTTCGGTATGTCTGTATCAGCTTTTGCACATCTGGATTTGGCGATTTTCTTAGATACTTCCCTGCAGAGTTTCTCAAGCTCTGATACGTTAGATGGGGAGCGGCAGTGAACTGCAATCATCAAGTCACAGATTTTCAATGGGATTCAAGTCTGGGCTTTGGCTCAGCCACTCAAGGACTTTAACATTGTTCTGAAGCCATTCCGAGTTTGTTTGGCTTTGTGTTTGCAGTCATTGTCCTGTTGGAACGTAAATCTTCACCCCAGTCTAAGGTCGTTTGTACTCTGATCCAGGTTCTCATCAAGGATTGGCCTGTATTTAGCTCCAGTCATTTTTTCCTCTATCCTTGCCAGTCTCTCAGTCCCTGCTGCTGAAAAGCATCCCCATAACAGGATGCTGCCACCACCATGCTTCACGCTAGGGATGAGCTGTGCCTGGCTTTCTCCATCTGACCACAGAATCGTTTTTTCTAATGCTCTGTCTTTCACGTGCCTTTTTCAAACTCCGTGCGTGCTGCCATGTGCCTTTTTCTCAGGAGTGGATTCTGTCTGGCCGCTGTCCCATAAAGCCCAGATTGGTGATGTGCTGTAGAGACAGTTGTCCTTCTGGCAGGTTCTACCATCTCAGCCAAGGAACTCTGTAGTTCTGTCAGAGTGGTCATTGGGTTCTTGGTCACCTCCCTCACCAAGGTCCTTCTTGCCCGGTTGCTCAGTTTGGTTGGACGGCCAGCTCTAGGCAGAGTCTGGGTAGTTCCATATTTGTTCAATTTCCAAATGATGGAGACAACTCTGCTCTTGGAAACTTTCAACACTCTAGAAATGGTTTTATACTCTTCCCCAGATATATGCCTCATCACAATTCTATCTCGGAGATCTACCGACTTCATGTTATAGTTTCTGCTCTGACATTCACTGTCAACTGTGGACCTTATATAGACAGGTGTGTTTCTTTCTAAATCATCCAAACAATTGAATCGGCCACAGGTGGACTCCAATCAAGTTGTAGTGACATCTCAGGGATGATCAAAGGACATTGGATGCACCTGAGCTACATTTGGAGTGTCAGCAAAGGGGTGTGAATACTTATGTAAATCTGTATTTAATTTTCAGTAAATGTATATATATATATATGTTTTCACTTTGTCATTATGGGGTATTCCGTGTAGATGGGTAAGGGGGAAAAAATGCCATCAATTTTGATTTCAGGCTATAACACAACAAAATGTGGAAAATTCCAGGGGCATGAATACTTTCTGAAGGCACTTTAGCACCGTGCACAGACGTAGAAATTGAATGACTATTCTGTTTGTTCTATTTCTATGTGTGTAGATGCAGATCTACTTCTGAAGCTTCTCTCATTCTAGCCTGGTGATTTGCCCTAGTCAACTTTGGTGAAAATACAGCATCTTGTGATGAGGAAACATGCTTTATTTGTGATGTAAATACGATTGGCATAGGGCCTTTTATAAAATAGCACCTCATATTGTACTTGAATGTGGAATATGTTCTTTAGGGGCTAATGCTAGCAATGACACATTGACAGCTACTGTTATTGAAATATTGTTTTTAAGTTTGTTGTTAAGCTGGAATTTGTAATGGTGAAACTGCCACATCCATTTTACAACAGCAAGGAAGTTACTTTAGACAAGTAACACAGTTTTTCCCCTCGGATTTCATTGCACACGTGATAGAACAGCAGAGTATTTACTGTACTAAAATATATGTTTACAGGATGCTGGTGTGTATTTACTGTACTAAAATATATATTTACAGGATGCTGGTGTGTATTTACTGTACTAAAATACACGTTTACAGGATGCTGGATGCTCCTCTCCTACATTGCATCTATAGAACAATAACAAATGTGCTGGGGTGAACAGTGACACTGTTCTCCTTATGTGGATTTCAGCTTTAAGACGCTAAAACTAACCGTCATGGAAAGTCCACACGAATGAGTATGTCACGAACTGACAAATCGTTTATGCACCCATCATCTGTTCTACATCAACAATGTCATCTATTTTACATGATGCAAATGGCTTTCCCACCATAACAGATTTGATTTGATTCCCTTTCAAACGAGTCAATCGGGTCTAGTTTTTGCTGAGTAACATTATTTTTCACACTCACAACACAAAAAAGAACACAACCTACCTCAACATCATAATGTCACCCAAGAGGCTCCAGCCCATGGCATGACTCTTCATTTTTTTTTTTAAAGAACATTCATTTTGCATCCAGACCACATTTATTCCACAATAACCTTGGTTTCTTTATTTTGAACACATCCCAGCCCCGTGTCCTACTCGAGAACGCGCAGCGTGTCGGAGAGCGAGTCCAACTTCAGTCTCTCCTCCTCCTTCTCCGCTCCCAGTTTCCTGAAAAGCTTTTACCAGGGCTCCTTCGGGTCCATGGGGTCTTTGGCCGACACCAGGACCCTCTGGAGGTGAGAGGGGGTGCATGCTCGCCCCCCTGCTTTGACCACACCTGAATTACCGGCCAGGGATGGCAGAGAAAATGGGAGGAAGGGTTGGTTGGGGGGCATGCTTTGTCGGTGGGATGGCAGCAGCAGTTATTCGTTGCGTCCACCTAAATCTTTTAACACGTGGCTTTTCGGCCCTGCCTATATCTACAGTGCCTTCAGAAAGTATTCACACACCTTCTATTGCTGGGTTCTACCATTTTTTTCTGAAGTAGGGGTGGACGCTGATATGCTCCTTGTCTTGTTTTGTATGCATGTCGATGCTAATCTTCACAGTCCTATATTTAACCAAAACTGTGTATATATTCCCAGCTTAACTCACCTATTGTCAACCCTGTGTTTCATCAACACATTCTGCAGAGTCTAGAGTCCAACCCATGCAACACTATTCTGGACATTTCTGTTTCGTCATTATGCAGTGATGTGAGTTGTAGCCTGTCTCTTGAAGCCTCTTGCTTAAACCATTAACTCTTCAACTGTTTTATTACATGCTTGTAACACTAGCTACGACTGTGCATGTCTGATCAATTTAAGTGATCTATTTCACTTGTTTAGTGTTGAGATATTTAAAGGTGGTTTCTATGTAGTCTATGGATCCTTTCACTGTCCCTTAAGATGGTTTTCGGGTTAACTCACCCTATCCAACATCACTATCTAGTACCCACCTGGGTGATGCACCATGGCGGCCTTTTTCCCTGCACCACCTGTATTATGTCTATAGCGCACTAAAAGGGATTGATTTTGAATAGATCTGCCTCCTTCATTTTGCTCTCCTGGGTGCAGTTCATTAGGGCACACCGCAGCTAAATGTTGTACAACAGAAAAGAAAACGAAAACAAGTTGGACAAGTTCAGACTTTCTGTTTCTGAACATTTTCTTCAGTTTCGTGCCTACTGAACAATTCCCTGGTTCACTCGGCCTAGAAACCAGGAAATCACCTTTCAATTCTCCCAGCTCCATTCGACATCTACATTCCCCACAGGAGGTGACACATCTAGACATTTTCAAAAAGGTTAACCTTTCCCTTCTGAAATGTGAGTCGTCCCTCATGGACTCGTTTTCTGATGATCAGTTACTCCGCTGAACTCTCTCGCGCTCTTTTGCTCTCTCTCAACAGTCAAATCCCTCAGGCCCTCGAGTTCTTAATGTTACAGCCAAGGCTAGTTAATTAGCTGTTAATTAATTGTAGCGATACTGGATCTTAGCACACCTAGCATCAACCAGGTAAAGATAAGTTCACAGCTTCAGTAGTCTCAGGTGGTTACCGTCTGGCTGCAGAATAAAGTTTACCCTAGGTACAGATCTAGGATCAGCTTCTCCTCCCCAATCCTAACCTTTAATGAGGAAAATGCAAAACTGTGTCTAGGAGGCCTACTCCTGGGGTGTATTCATTAGAGCCCAAACAGAAGAATACTGTCTGAAACCCTTGTTTTCGGTTTACGAATAGATCAATCAGCTTCCTAACCCTATTCTCCTCTCTCCCATCAAACTCAACTTCTTCTTTCCCAAGGAAATGATCCAAACATCCATGTAACAATGGCTGCCTCTATGTCTTGATGTTTTCTCTTGTTTTACGTGCAAATTATGGATCTATTGTACTCATTTCTGTTTTATTAATCAATATTTGTGTGAATCGCTCTTCAGTCTGTTTTTTGTTGTTGTGAAGTGTTCCTTTTAGGTTTGTCTTGAAGGTTTAATCACACACCCTTCTGCATTACAGACAGAGATTCTGTTGATTAGCAGTCTATATAAGTTTTTCTTTCTGTCTCAGTGTGACAAGGAGTGTTTGTGCCTGCGTGTGTGCGTGTGTACTTTAGTTGGGATAGGCTGGCCTTGGCCATTTTGCCACAACTTTGGAAGTATGCTTAGGGTCATTGTCCATTTGGAAGACCCATTTGCGACCAATCTTTAACTTCCTGACTGATGTCTTGAGATGTTGCTTCAATATATCCACGTAATTTTCCTGCCTCATGGCCATCTATTTTGTGAATTGAACCAGTCCCTTCTGCAGCAAAGCACCCCAACAACATGATGCTGCCACCCCTGTGCTTCACGGTTGGGATGGTGTTCTTTGGCTTGCAAGCCTCCCCCCTTTTCCTCCAAACATAACGATGGTCATTATGGCCAAACCGTTCTATTTTTGTTTCATCAGAACAGAGGACATTTCTCCAAAAAGTACGATCTTTGTCCCCATAGTCTGGCTTTTTTATGGGGGTTTTGGAACAGTGGCTTCTTCCTTGCTGAGTGGCCTTTCAGGTTATGTCGATATAGGACTCGTTTTACTGTGGATATAGATACTTTTGTACCTGTTTCCTCCAGCATCTTCACAATGTCCTTTGCTGCTGTTCTGGGATTGATTTGCACTTTTCGCAGCAAAGTACATTCGTCTCTAGGAGACAAAATGCGTCTCCTTCCTGAGCGGTATGATGGCTGTGTGGTCCCATGGTGTTTATACTTGCATATTATTGTTTGTACAGATGAACGTGGTACCTTCAGGCGTTTGGAAATTGCTTCCAAGGATGAACCAGACTTGTGGAGGTCTACAATTTTTTTCCCTGAGGTCTTGTCTGATTTCTTTAGATTTTCCCATCATGTCGAGCAAAGAAGCACTGAGTTTGAAGGTAGGCCTTGAAATACATCCACAGGTACACCTCCAATTGACTCAAATGATGTCAATTAGCCTATCAGAAGCTTCTAAAGCCATGACATAATTTTCTGGAGTTTTCTAAGCTGTTTAAAGGCACAGTCAACTTAGTGTATGTAAACTTCTGACCCACTGGAATTGTGATACAGTGAATTATAAGTGAAATAATCTGTTTGTAAACAATTGTTTGAAAATTACTTGTGTCATGTACAAAGTAGATGTCCTAACTGACTTGCCAAAACTATATTTTGTTAACAAGAAATTTATGGAGTGGTTGAAAAACGAGTTTTAATGACTCGTAAGTCACATAAGTGTATGTTAACTTCCGACTTCAACTGTAGCTAGCTAGCTTTCATTGCGACCTGGCCAGCTAAAATTCCTGCTAGCTCACATTAGCTAGGTATCTTGTTTCAACTCTAATGCTAGAGTTGCTAACGTAAGGTAGCTAGCATTCGAGGGCTGACTGTTCTCGTAAAAGTGAATTGTGTAGTGCAAAACTAAATGAAGGATCCAGCTATGGTGGTAATTCGTGTCATGTCTGACTACTGCAGTACTGCTTGTCCATGTGCTAGCTAACAGCAACACGCCCAGATGAGCTAGCTAAACGTGGTGTCAGCATCCAGCAGTGATCAGTTAGCTGGTGGTTGCATAGTAATGGCATCACCAGCCCCAATTCTAATTGAGCTGGCACCAGTTGTGAACCGGCTGCGCCGGCCCAGGTTTCCCTCGACCCAGCTCGGATTTGAGAATTCCATTCGAGCCAGCTGGAATTTGGCCCTTAATTTTAAGTGCCAGTGGAAACGGGGATTCAGTAGACCATCTTAGATACCAGAAAATCTGCACCTGCATGTTGATTTTATAACAGGCCATTTCAAAACAAAAACTATTCTAACAATGACAATGGAACGATCAGCAATAGCAAGAGCAGTAGCAATGGAACCTTCAACAGCAGTAGAAGTCTCACCACGCCTCTTTGTTTATCCCCCCATCTGTTACGTCAGAACATTCCAAAACACGCCACAAACTGAAGCAACAAAGGGAGAGCCCAGAAACATTATTTGGTGGCAAGACCAGGTCACATTAACTAACCTGCAGTTTTTTTTTACCAATTGCGCAACAACATAGCACTCTGCCCTATGTAAACACTACAAATGCATATGAAAAAGGGTCCGTTGGCAAAAAAACCCAGATTTTTTTTAGAACCAGAAGAAAAAAAATGTGATCAGTGGCGAGTTCAACAAGGCTTCTGTTTGTGGCAAACATGTTGCCAGAGTAACAATTTTAGTTGAACGATTTGAATGAACATTCCAAAATGTCACGGTGAAACATCAAACGGATACTTTTAGTAAGGATTACTGTGGCTTTTTAGTGACAATATTGAAACTCGAAATGACGTAGCTATTCCTACTAAATATAGTAGAAAGTCTAAATGGTCACTTGATTATTTTTTGTGGCAGTTTAGACCCGAAACAGCGAACGTTAGCGAACAATCACGGCTAACACAAAACAAATGGAATATGTTAGCCAGTATTTGCAAACTATTTCCCTTGTTGAACGCACCTCTGGTATCTCTCAGTAAACATATACCTGAATTGGACAGTAATTGTTCATCTTTATAGCCATCTTTTTCCCAAAAAATCTGTCGCGAAGCAGAGTGGAAAAAATGACCAGTCCCTGATCACATTACAACATCACAAATGCATGCTCCACCCCAGTGAACAAAGACAGAGAGGACACAGTCAAAGGAATGCCCACATCACCTGAGCCCAAATCCATCATGGTCCTCCCCAACTCGTGTAGTTAAAAGAACAAGTCCTGGACCAGCTCTCCACCAGCACTAATGTGGAGATGGAGCAGCCAACCCCAACCCTCCTCCCTCAGATCCCTCTCCAACAAATAATAACCTCCCTACTCTGCTAGCTCAACCACCACTCTCAGCTCAGCTCCAAGAACAACCTGAGATAGGAGTCATTCTCTGTGATTCCAACGGCAAACATCTATGAGGAAGGTAATTACTACCTGGCATGAAGGTAAGAAAAAATATGGTGCTCCACGACCCAAAATAATTTGAGGACACTTTAATAGGAGCGAAGACAATAATACACACTGGAACTAACAACATAAAGAACAGGAGAGGATGTGTGGCCCTAGCTATGGCAGAAGTAGCCGTCAATATTATTTTAGAATAAATGAAGAGCTCTCAAGAAAATGTGCACTACGACCCAGCTCTCCACCCAGAGAGCCCAGCTCTCCGCCCAGAGAGCCCAGCACTCCGCCCAGAGAGCCCAGCACTCCGCCCAGAGAGCCCAGCACTCCGCCCAGAGAGCCCAGCACTCCGCCCAGAGAGCCCAGCACTCCGCCCAGAGAGCCCAGCACTCCGCCCAGAGAGCCCAGCACTCCGCCCAGAAAGCCTGTTACTCCGCCCTATATATTAACTCTCAGAAATGTATTGGGTAAATCCCCAACGTTTCAGCATCACTATGCCACTCTATATATTAACTCTCAGAAATGTATTGGGTAAATCCCCAACGTTTCAGCATCACTATGCCACTCTATATATTAACTCTCAGAAATGTATTGGGTAAATCCCCAACGTTTCAGCATCACTGTGCCACTCAATATATTAACTCCCAGAAACGTATTGGGTAAATCCCCAACGTTTCAGCATCACTGTGCCTTCCTCAGGGTAATGTCATGAACTCTTGAACCAAAGACAATAGTGAGGGGTGTGTCATAATTATTAAGTTAATTAGAATTAATTGAGTGAAACTTTTTTTTTTAAACTGTAGTTTATGGCATATTGACTATACTATTGTTATCATATGGAAACAGAATTGAAGTTTGTACATAATATTAGCATCAGCATACATTGTTTAATTCAATTTCACATATATATTTGTTTCCTATTTCATTTCATTTTTGTAATCTTTTTGATCAACCATAATGCATATTAAGCATCATCAACAGGGGGAACAAATTAGGTGTATGCTGATAAGCTGTAGAAATAATATATCCATCTCATAAAAGAGAGAATTGTTCATAAGAAGGGCCTGAGATCAAAGTCAATATTCAGACCACTAGGGGTCAATGTTTTAAGATAGGATATCCAGTAAGCCTCCCTTTGTAGTAGTAGGATCTCCATGTTACCTCCTCTCATTGAAGAACAACATGCTCAATGCCTGTGTATTAGAGGAGGAGATGGGATGGTTAGCTTCAACAAAGTGAGCTGCTACTGGATAGTCAGTGATCTTACACCTGATTGAGCTGCGGTGTTCAGCTCTGCGTTGTTTAATTGTCTTTTTGTTTGTCCTACGTAGGCTTTCCCACATGTACATGTGATGAGAGAGATTACTCCCTTGGTCTTGCATGAGATGATACCCCTAACGGATCTTTCCACCTGTATGTTGGTGTCTGAAGAAGGATCTCATGAGCCACATTTGTAGTTCCCATTTGGAATGGGTGTCTGTGTGGGCTCAGGGGGTAGGTCGGATCTCACCAAGCTATCTCCAATATTGCGACCACGCTTATAGACCACCAGTGGGGGTTCCATGAAGAGGTTTGTGATTTTTTGCCGTCTGGTTGCAGAATATGCCAGTGCTTTTTCAGGATTGCGTTCATTTTCTCTGAACACGTTGCGCTTGGTGTAAAAGACGGTTGCGTTGTTTTTCTTCTTTGGGTGAGTTTTTAGAAATCCCTCTTGGTTTTTGAGATATTTTCATTATTGCAGCATCAAGAGTTTTGTCCTTATAGCATCTCGTTTTGAATTTGTCCTTCTTTTAGCATTGCTGTGAAAATCTGTTTGGTGGCCACAGATTCGTTAAACCCTGCATAACTGGCTATATGGTAGACCATTCTTAAAGGGTAAGGGGATGCATACTATCTGCACATAGCAGGGTATTGTGGACTTTGTGTATAAATGACTCAAAGACAAAGTAGTTATTGGATAATAAGTTGTAAGATGCAATCATTGGATGGAGCAAGGGTAGAGTCTCTCTACTGAAGGAGGTGTTGCAGTGCCTGGTTCACCTTCCAACAGGACAACGACCCTAAGCACACAGCCAAGACTTCTCTGGAGTGGCTTCGGGACAAGTCTCAATGTCCTTGAGTGGCCCAGCCAGAGCCTGGACTTGAACCCGATCAAACATCTCTGAAAGATTTGAAAATAGCTGTGCAGCGACTCTCCCCATCCAACCTGACAGAGCTTGAGAAGATCTGCAGAGAAGAATGAGAGACTCCCCACACAAAGGTGTGCCATGCTTGTAGCTTTATAATTAAGAAGTCTCAAGGCTGTAATCGCTGCCAAATGTGCTTCAAGAAAGTACTAAGTAAAGGGTCTGAATACTTGATAATTCCGTTTATTTTTTATAGGCAAAACATTTCTAAAAACCTGTTTTTGCCTTGCCATTGTGGGGTATTGTGTGTAGATTGAAGGGGGATGAAATCTAATCAATTTCATAATAAGGCTGTAACATAACAAATTGTGGAAAAAGTGAAGGGGTCTGAATACTTTCTGAATGCCCTGTATTATATATACAATATACCGACACACTGACAGCGCATTCCCCAAATGAAACAGCCCTTGCAATATAAACTGGAATTACATGGGCCTATTACTGAACTTTTTGATGAACAAAAATATTTGAATGGGATGAAACTGTCACTGGCAAACATGGTTACGAGGATTGGATACTATAATATAATGTTCGGCATGTCCAGCCCATCCATTATCTCATTGTGTTGTGTGACAAAACTGCACATTTTAGAGTGTTGTCCCTAGCGCAAGGTGCACCTGTGTAATGATCATGCTGTTTAATTAATCAGCTTCTCGATATACCACACCTGTCATTTGGATGGATTATCTTGGCAGAGGAGAAATGCTCACTAACAGGGATGCAAACAAATGTGTGCTCAAAATTTAAGGGAATTAAGCTTTTTGGAAATTGTCTGGGATCTTTAATTTCACCTCATGAAACCAACACTTTGCGTGTTGCGTTTATATTTTTGTTCAGTGTGTACAAAACATTAAGAACACCCGCTCTTTCCATGACAGACTGACCAGGTGAAAAGCTATGATGCATCATCTCTTGTTAAATCCAGTTCAATCAGCGTAGGTGAAGCGGAGGAGACGGGTTAAAGGATGTTCAAGCCTTGAGACATTTATTGTGTATATTTATAATTCTTTGGATTCTATTATTTAGCATTTTCATTTTTGGACATAAGATAAAAATACATTTTGGAAATACATTTGGCCAGGTAATGTATGTGGACACCCCTTCAAATGAGTGGATTTGGCTATTTCAGCCACACCCGTTGCTGACAGGTGTATAAAGTCGAGCACACAGCCATACAATCTCCATAGACAAACATTGGCAGTAGATGGCCCGTACTGAAGAGCTCAGTGACTTTCAACGTTGCACCGTCATAGGATGCCTTTCCAACAAGTCAGTTAGTCAAATTTCTGCCCTGCTTGAGCTGTCCCGGTCAACTGTAGGTGCTGTTATTGTGAAGTGGAAACGTCTAGGAGCAACAACAGCTCAGCTGCGAAGTGGTAGGCCACACATGCCAAGCGTTGGTTGGAGTGGTGTAAAGCTTGCCGCCATTGGATTCTGGAGCAGTGGAAACACGTTCGCTGGAGTGATGAGCCATGCTTCACCATCTGGCAGTCCAACGGAAGAATCTGGGTTTGGCGGATGCCAGGAGAACGCTACCTGCCCCAATGCATATTGCCAACTGTAAAGTTTGGTGGAGGAGGAATAATGGTGTGGGGCTGTTTTTCATGGTTCAGGCTATGCCCCTTCAGTTCCTGTGAAGGGATATCTTAACGGTACAGCATAAAATGACATTCTAGACGATTCTGTGTTTCCAACTTTGTGGCAACAGTTTGGGGAAGGCGAGGTCCATACAGAAATGGTTTGTCGAGATCGGTGTGAAAGAACTTGACTGGCTTGCACAGAGTCCTGACCTCAACCCCATCGAACACCTTTGGGATGAACCCTGATGCTTATAAGAAATCCCGCTATGCCCCGACGAACCATCAAGCAAGTAAAGCATCAATACAGAACTAAGATTGAGTCCTACTACACCGGCTTCGACGCTCGTCAAATGTGGCAGGGCTTGCAAAATATTACGGACTCCAAAGGGAAGCCTAGACGCGAGCTGCCTAGTGACACGAGCCTACCAGACGAGCTAAATTACTTCATTGCTCGCTTCGATGCAAGAAAATCTGAAGCATGCATGAGAGCAACAGCTGTTCCGGAAGACTGTGTGATCACGCTCTCCGTAGCTGATGTGAGTAAGACCTTTAACATTCAGACGGATTACCAGGACGTGTACTCCGAGCATGCACTGACCAACTGGCAACTCTCTCTGACCGAATCTGTAATCCCTACATGTTTCAAGCAGACCACCATAGTCCCTGTGCCCAAGAACACCAAGGTAACCTGCCTAAATTACTACCGACCGTAGCACTCACATCTGCAGCCATGAAATGCTTTGAAAGGCTGGTCATGGCTCACAACACCATCATCACAGAAACCCTAGACGCACTCCAATTTGCATACCGCCCCAACAGATCCACGGATGACGCAATCTCTATTGCAATCCCTGGACAAAAGTAAGACCTACATGAGAATGCTATTGACTACAGCTCAGTGTTCAACACAATAGTACCCTCAAAGCTCATCACTAAGCTTAGGACCCTGGGACTAAATACCTTCCTCTGCAACTGATTCCTGGACTTCCTGACGGGCCGCCCCCAGGTGGTAACGGTAGGTAACAACACATCCGTCACGCTGATTCTCAACACGGGGGCCCCTCAGGGGTGCGTGCTCAGACCCCTCCTGTAGTGCGTACGACCCAGTACCTCACTGGGGCCAATCTTCTTACCATCCAGGACCTCTATACCAGGCGGTGTCAGAGGAAGGCCCTAAAAATTGCCAAAGATTCCAGCCACCCTAGTCATAGAATGTTCTCTCTGCTACCGCATGGAAAGCGGTACCGGAGCACCAACTCTAGGTCCAAAAGGCTTCTTAACAGCTTCTACCCCCAAGCCATAAGACTCCTGAACAGCTAATCATATGGCTACTCGGGAATATTTGCATTGACCCACCCCCTTTTTACGTTGCTGCTACTCGCTGTTTATTATCTATGCATAGTGACTTTACCCCTATCTATATGTACATATTACCTCAATTACCTCGACTAACCTGTACCCTCGCACATTGACTCGGTACCGGGAATCCCTGTAAATAGCCTCGTTATTGTTATTTTATTGTCACACTTAAAAAAATGTAACTTAATTTTTTTAACTTTTTTTTTTTTAACTGCACTGTTGGTTAAGGGCTTGCAAGTAAGCATTTCACAATAAGGTCTACACCTGTTGTATTCGGCACATGTGACAAATACAATTTGATTTGAAGTCACTAAGGTAATACTGCAAAAAAGGTGGCAATGAAATGAACTATGTGTCCTGAATACAAAGTGTTATGTTTGGGCCAAATCCAATACAACATATTACTGAGTACCACTCTCATACTCTCATATTTTCAAGCATAGTGTTGGCTGCATCATGTTATGGGTATGCTTGTAATCATTAAGGAATGGGGAGTTTTTTCACTTCCTGACCACATGGAAACCAGAGCTGCGCTACAATCTCAAATCGAACCACCTCCCAAAATTATGCAACACTGTTATAGGATGTGGGGGCACCGCCACCGTCTCAGCAACAGTATCCCCGTAGCCCTGACCTCGCTCTGAGGTCGCTTCCTGTTATTCTCTACTCGGGTCTCTTGAGCAGTGAAGTAAGCGCCTCATGACTAGACAGTATTTTGTTAATCCGAGTACCAGTTGTCATCTGATCCAGGGTTACGCAAGGTTACATATTTTGAAATGTATTGTCTAGTGTTAACTGCATACGTTTTCAAGTCATGTCTACATTTCTTTGACATTTAAAGACAGTTTATCTTGTCGGTGGCCCACTCTTTGATGGTAGGCACATGTTACAGAGTGTGGCTTTAACCTTTGGTGTGAGAAACAATTGAGAAACAGGGTGTGTCCGAAATAGAACCCTATTTGCTATATATTGCACTACTTTTGCACAATAAGGTGCCATTTCAGACGGAATCATAGTCTTGAAATAGATCAATCAGCTTCCTTTCCCTATTCTCCTCTCTCCCATCAAACGCAACTTCTTCTTTCCCAAGGAAATGATCCAAACATCCATGTAACAGTGGCTGCATCTGTGTCTTGATGTTTGCTCTCGTTATATGTACTAATTATGGATCAACTGTACTAATTTCTGCTTTATTAATCAATATGTATGTGTGAATCAGTCTTGAATCAATGTTTTGTTTGTTGTGAGAAGTGTTCCTTTTTGGTTTGTCTTGGTGGTTTAATCACACACCCTTCTGCAGTACTAACCGGGAGATTCTGTTGATTAGCATCTGTCTGTCTCAGTGTTAGGTGTGTGTGTGTGTATACTACTATCTGTGTGTGGGTGTTTGTTTACGTGCCTTTGTATTTTTGACATGCCCTCTTCTCTTTCTCTCTCTCGCTCCCTCTCCCTCCTTTTCCCTCTCTTGCTCTCTCTCCCCTCTTCTCTCTCTCTCTCAACCCCCCCGCCTCCCTCTTTATCCTTTTCCCTTGCCCATCAGTAATGGGGAGGGCAGGAAGAGGACCCTATCTGGATGCAGCAGTGACAGTGTGAGTGCACCCCTCAACCTCCGCAAAGTGTCCTGGAGACAGAAGATCTTCCTGCGGGTTGCCTCGCCCATGAACAAGCCCACATCCATGCAGCACCCAGGTGTGTGTGTGTAACAGGCCTGCTACACTGGACAAGTAATTTTTGCAGTGTGAGACGCTGCTATATTATTTCAATGAAACCTAGGCACAAGCAGCACGGCTCCGCGAGAGGCTGGCGCTGCTCAGTGTAAAATTTAGTTAAATTCTATTTTCACGCCCGAGAACACTTAATAAAGTTTCTCACGCTGGCAAAAGTGTATCGTAAAAATAGACTGTTTTTCCGAAGCCCCAGTGTAGCTCCCCATCTCAAGCACAGATGGTTTGTAATTACAAACCATCCATAAGACACTGGTACAATTCAATAAAACTCAATTCAGTCCAAATGTATTTTTCCCATCGGGCAATTAAGAACGGCATAATCAGATTACAATACCCAATACAATGCATTCCCGCTTACAGTACTTTTAGTACAGAATTACAATAGGCTTGCAATATAGTCAGCAAAGTTGTAATGTATAATGAATTTGTGATGAAACATTGTGATGATTAGCATATATATCCTTGAACTCTTGTGTCCTCTCAAACACTAAAACACCATGCCTGCAAGAGACCAACTTACAACTAGGGCTGTTGCGGTGACCGTATTACCGCCACTAGGGTGGTCACGAGTCATGAAGGCAGTCAAATTCCACGTGACCATTTAGTCACGGTTATTAGGCGATTCTCCAAGCTCTGATGCTGGTGGTCATTAGTAGCCTACCAGACTTGCTAACTGCCTGGTAATCCGCACGCTATTGTCCCTCAAATCACTCTGACATCAATGAAAATGTAATCGAAAATCTAATCAAACACGTCATGAGAGCCCACGAGCTCATGTTGCGCAACATTTCTATAGGCTTTGAAATTGCGCGAGAAAACAGTGATGGCCTCTACTAAAAAGAGGAGGATCCCATCAGCTTTCTATAGGCTAGGCCTACTAAATGTATTTCCTAACTTTCCTAATATTAAGCACATTGCTTATATTTACAACAGGAGTATAGCCTACCTGGCTGGCATGAAAATGAACCACGGGAAAAGCATCCTCCATTTAAGTGCATAGATGACATGTATTTTTTCCTGCATGCCCCTGTTTCAATACAGGTGCATGATAATGGTGCATTCTAAAAATCAAAACAAATTTCACACATATATTAGTTAGTATATGTAAAGATAAGATTAAATCAAGAATAGTCTGATGGGTGACAATATTAGCCTATCACTTGTGAATTATATATCAACACTTATGAATGATGCCCAGCATAAGAAACAAAGCTTATTTTTTTGTCATAGTCGCACACCTCATGTAGCCTAACCCATAGGCCTATAGGTTTGTATCACAACTAAAGTGGCCAAATAACTTCTTAAAATTAAGCAAATTAATCTGCTTTACAAGGAGTGTAGAACCTAACTGGAATACATAAGCAGCGTGTGAGTTTCACATTTCGTAAGATAATTTTCACCATAAAAATGCATCTTTTATAATAAAACCATTACATGCATAATCACATTTGCGGTCACTTTTGATAATAGTGTTTTCCTGCTATTGGAACATACGTGCTTATAGCCTACTACCACGTGTGCATTGCTGCACTTATAATGTGAAGAAAATCCTAATAGTTCATTTTAAGCCAAACGTTCTGATCTGTTGCATCAGCCACATTGCATAAAAAAGTGTTTTTGAAGCTAGTGGTCGTATAAATTTGGGATCTATCGCATCCCACAACTGGCCCAGACTATGTTTGGAATATTTATTTCTCGCCGAGAATAGAATAGATTGACTTTTGTACTAATGGAGATAGTAGATTGACATAGGCTAGTGCTTTTGCTTTTCTTTAGGTCTACTCATCTTGTTGGCTGATGAAAAGTAAACGTGGACAGTTCTTCCAATATCTTCTATATGCACCTCGGAAATAAGGACGCACGCAGTTGCATCCCAGATGTGTTCTGTCTTCACTTGTAGCCTGTGAGAAAGACCCAATCACGTGATTGTGATGTGATTTGGAGCAGGCAGCACTCAGGGAGAAGGGCACAACGGCTACTGGCTGCAAAAGCATGACATTTTTATGGTGCACTACGGCCACACAAAGGGGATGCCGCTGTGAAATTCTAGCCATTATCAAGTGCTTTTCAAATTGTGAATGAGTGACTGATGTAGTGTGTACAGCCTGGGCAAAAAACAAAGCAGAGCTCATGCAACTTTTTTAGTCGTCATTAGTCGCATCATGCGCCTTTACAAAGTATTAAAAATCCAAACATATAGCCCAATGTTTGTAGAACAACTAAAGTTACATGAATAACTCTAAATTAAGCATATAGGAATAGCTATTTCTTTGTTAACCGCTCAACACAGAATAACCGCGTGTGCACACTCCCTCAAATATCCTTTCTATTTTATTCAGCTTTATTCAATTGTATTCTTCATACTATAAAATAATGCCACGGTATTCTAAGCAAGTCTTGTCTACTAAATGAACTAGTGTAGCCCACAGCCATATGGCATAGCCAGATCACGGCCTAACACCAGGACAACTCAGAGTATGATGTTCTGTTCTTCAGAAATGGACTACATTTTCTTCATATCATGTTTCTTTAGACCTGTCTAAAATGAATAATGTATTTATTGTGATGCCGTAGGCTATATTACATGGATTTATTAGACTTTTTAAAATGTAGATGTTCCAAAGGTATGCATCAGTGGCTTGTAGGCTATGTGTGGAAGCAAGGAGATAAAAAAAAAAAAAAGTATGTTAATTAACGGTCAATTACCGTGAGACCGACAGTTATTTGCTTGACAATCACCAGCTGATTACATTTCGTGACTGCCACAGCCCTACTTACAACCCCCTAAAAATTATTTGGATGTGTTGTCTCTCAGACCACTGTGATGTGATGGACCTGCTGCCCCTCTCCCCCCGCACCTTCGACCCAAGTCTGGACCCCCTGGCCAGCCTACTGCCCACCTCGGGCGACCCCTTCACTGGGAAGAGGCCCAAGAGGACGGCGGTGCACTACCGGGCCCTATGGAAGACGGCGATCCACCAGCAGATACTGCTGCTACGCATGGAGAAGGAGAACCAGAGACTGGAGGGTGAGTGAGAATAGAATGGAGCTTTAGTCATCTATTATGCAGAGACAAAGGAAACTTGTCTCTTTGCTTACACATGTACCCAACCCCCTGTCACACACACACATTTATTCCCATTCAAAATCCTATTTTTCCTAACCCTTAACCCAAACCCTGAATCTAATCTTTAAGCCTAAAATAGCATTTGAACAATTTCAGGACATGAAAAAAGTTGGTATTGGCATTAGCCAGAATTAGATATGAGAGAACATAGTTATCGTAAGCCAGAGTATGATATCTGAGAGGATAATAGCTAGAGTTACATTAGATATCTGAAAGGATATACAGTTGAAGTCGGAAGTTTATATACACTTAGGTTGGAGTCATTAAAACTCGTTCAACCAATCCACAAATTACTTGTTAACAAAATATAGTTTTGTAAAGTCGGTTAGGACATCTACTTTGTGCATGACACAAGTCATTTTTCCAACAATTGTTTACAGACAGATTATTTCACTTATAATTCACTGTATCACAATTCCAGTGGGTCAGAAGTTTACATACACAGTTGACTGTGCCTTTAAACAGCTTGGAAAATCCCAGAAATGTATCTCATGGCTTTAGAAGCTTCTGATAGCCTAATTGACATCATTTGAGTCAATTGGAGGTGTACCTGTGGATGTATTTCAATGCCTAACTTGAAACGCAGTGCCTCTTTGCTTGACATCATATGAAAATCAAAAGAAATCAGCCAAGACCTCGGAAAATAAATTGTAGACCTCCACAAGTCTGGTTCATCCTTGGGAGCAATTTCCAAACGCCTGAAGGTACCACGTTCATCTGTACAAACAATAGTAAGCAAGTATAAACACCATGGGACCACGCAGCCGTCATACCTCTCAGGAAGGAGACGCGTTCTGTCTCCTAGAGATGAACAAACTTCGGTGCGAAAAGTGCAAATCAATCCCAGAACAACAGCAAAGGACCTTGTGAAGATGCTGGAGGAAACAGGTACAAAAGTATCTATATCCACAGTAAAACAAGTCCTATATTGACATAACCTGAAAGGCCGTTCAGCAAGGCAGAAGCCACTGCTCCAAAACTGCCATAAAAAAGCCAGACTATGGTTTGCAACAAAGATTGTACTTTTTGGAGAAATGTCCTCTGGTCTGATGAAACAAAAATAGAACTGTTTGGTCATAATGACCATCGTTATGTTTGGAGGAAAAAGGGGGAGGCTTGCAAGCCGAAGGACACCATCTCAACCGTGAAGCACGGGGGTGGCAGCATCATGTTGTGGGGGTGCTTTCCTACAGAAGGGACTGGTGCACTTCACAAAATAGATGACATTATGAGGAAGGGAAATTATGTGGATATATTGAAGCAACATCTCAAGACATCAGTCAGGAGGTTAAAGCAAATGGGTCTTCCAAATGGACAATGACCCTAAACATACTGGCAAAATGGCTTAAGTACTACAAAGTCAAGGTATTGGAGTGGCCGTCACAAAGCCCTGACCTCAATCCTATAGAAAATTTGTGGGCAGAACTGAAAAAGTGTATGCGAGCGAGGAGCCCTACAAACCTGGCTCAGTTACACCAGCTCTGTCAGGAGGAATGGGCCAAAATTCACCCAACTTACTGTGGGAAGATTGTGGAAGGCTACTTGAAACCTTTGACCCATGTTAAACAATGTAAAGGCAATGCTACCAAATACTAATTGAGTGTATGTAAACTTCTGACCCACTGGGAATGAAATGAAATAAATAAAAGCTGAATTAAATTATTCTCTCTACTATTATTCTGACATTTCACATTCTTAAAATAAAGTGGTTGTCCTTACTGACCTAAGACAGGGAATTTTTACTAGGATTAAATGTCAGAAATTGTGAAAAACTGAGTTTAAATGTATTTGGCTACGGTGTATGCAACCTTCCTACTTCAACTGTATATATATTTAAAAATTGGCCGATTTAATCGGTATCGGCTTTTTTGGTCCTCCAATAATCGGTATCGGCGTTGAAAAATTGTAATCGGTCGACCTCTAGTTGGGTCATTGTCCTGTTGAAAAACAAATGATATTCCCACTAAGCCCAAACCAGATGGGATGGTGTATCGCTGCAGAATGCTGTGGTAGCCATGCTTGTTAAATGTGCCTTGAAATCGAAATAAATCACAGACAGTGTCACCAGCAAAGCACACCATAACATGCGGAGATCATCCATTCACCCACACCGCGTTTCACAAAGACACAGGGGTTGGAACCAAAAATCTCCAGACCAAAGTACAAATTTCCACCAGGCTAATGTCCATTGCTCGTGTTTCTTGGACCAAGCAAGTGTCTTCTTCTTATTGGTGTCCTTTAGTAGTGGTTTCTTTGCAGAAATTCGATCATGATGGCCTGATTCACACAGTCTCCTCTGAACAGTTGATGTTGAGATGTGTCTGTTACTTGATCTCTGTGAAGCATTTATTTGGGCTGCAATTTCTGAGGCTGGTAACTAATGAACTTATCCTCTGCAGAAGAGGTAACTCTGGGTCTTCCATTCCTGTGGTTGTCCTTATGATAGCCAGTTTCATCATAACACTTGGTGGTTTTTGCGACTGTTCTTGAAGAAACTTTCAAAGTTCTTACATTTTCCGTATCGACTGTCGTTTCTCTTTGCTTATTTGAGCTGTTCTTGCCATAATATAGACTTGGTCTTTTACCAAATAGGGCTATCTTCTGTATACCACCCTTACCTTGTCACAACACAACTGATTGGCTGAAACGCATTAAGAAGGAAAGAAATTCTACATCATAACTTTTAAGAAGGCACATCTGTTAATTGAAACGCATTCCAGATGACTACCTCATGAAGCTGTTTGAGAGAATGCCAAGAGTGTGCAAAGCTGTCATCAAGGCAAATGGTGGCTATTTGAAAAATCTCAAATGTAAAATATATTTTTATTTGTTTAACACTATTTTTGGGTTACTACATGATTCCATATGTGTTATTTCATAGTTTAGATGTATTCACTATTATTATACAATATTTTTCCATTTTTTGAAAGTACTTTTGTGCAAAAGAAAAAATCCACCACCTGTCACTCTTTATATTTTTTAATTTTCAATTGGCCCAAATATTTTTCCGTAGTATTGTATGTAGATGAGTGACATTTTTTGGAATAAATCGAGGGGTATTTTCTGAAGACACTGTTGTTAGCATTAGCTAAAGTTAGATATCTAAAGGTACAGTGCATTCGGAAAGTATTCAGACCCCTTGACCTTTTCCACATTTTGTTACGGTACAGCCTTATTCTAAAATGGATTAAATAAAATATTTTCCTCATCCATCTACACACAATACTCAATAATGAAAAAGCGAGAAAAAAAAGTGTTTTTGAATTTTTTGCAAATGTATTAAAAATAAAAACAGATTGATCATCCTTGAGATGTTTGTACAACTTGATTGGAATCCATATGTGGTAAATTGAATTTATTGGACATGATTTGGAAAGGCACACACCTGTCTGTATAAGGTCCCACCATTGACAGTACATGTCAGAGAAAAAACCAAGCCATTAGGTCGAAGGAATTGTCCATAGAGCTTTGAGGCAGGATTGTGACGAGGCACAGATCTGCGTACGGGTAACAACACATTTCTTCAGCTTTGAAGGTCCCCAAGAACATGGTGGCCTCCATCATTCTTAAATGGAAGAAGTTTGGAACCACCAAGACTCTTCCTAGAGCTGGCCGCCCAGCCAAACTGAGCAATCAGGGGAGAGAAGGGCCTTGGTCAGGGAGGTGCACAAGAACCCAATGGTCACTCTGACAGAGTTCCAGAGTTCTTCTGTGGAGATGGAAGAACCTTTTAAAAAGGACAACCATATCTGCAGCACTCTACCAATCAGGCCTTTATGGTAGGATGGCCAGATTCTCTGGTCTGATGAAACGAAGATTGAACTCTTTGGCCTGAATGCCAAGCGTCACGTCTGGAGGAAACCTGGCACAATCCCTACAGTGAAGCATGGTGGTGGCAGCATCATGCTGTCAGGACGTTTTTCAGCGGCAGGGACTGGGAGACTAGTTAGGATCGAGGGAAAGATGAATGGAGCAAAGTACAGAGAGATCCTTGATGAAAACCTGCTCCAGAACACTCAGGACCTCAGACTGAGGCGAAGGTTCACCTTCCAACAGGACAACGACCCTAAGCACACAGCCAACACAACGCAGGAGTGGCTTCGGGAAAAGTCTCTAAATGTCCCTGAGTTGACCTGAAAATATCTGTGCAGCACAGCCCCCCATCCAACTTGACAGAGTTCGAGAGGATCTGAAGAAATGGGAGAAACTCCCCAAATGCAGGTGTGCCAAGCTTGTGGCGTCATACCCAATATGACTTGAGGCTGTAATCGCTGCCAAAGGTGCTTCAACAAAGTACTGAATACTTATTTTTTTAAATAAAGGTAAAAAAAAATGTCTACAAACATGTTTTTGCTTTCTCATTATTATCTATTGTGTGTAGATTGATGAGAAAAAAATATTTGTTTTGGAATAAGGCTATAACATAACAAAATGTGAAAAAGTCAAGGGGTCTGAATACTTTCTGAATGCACTGTATATGTGACCTACCATCTGTATTCGGTCCTACGTAGCAAAATTTGAAATTGGGTTTTGGATAAAAGTAGAGACTCATGTGAGGTCATGTGCTAAACAGTGAGTAGTGTAGTAAAGATTAAGACTAAAATTGGTAGGTCTCTACAGAAGGTGTAAACGGTACAGCCAAATGGTTACTTGCATAGTAGCAATATCAGAAATAGATACTGTCAAAATACAATAATATACAGTATATACAGAACAATATAAATAACGATATCAGCGATAGACAAGGTAGTTATAATACAATCAGGGGTAAAGTGGGTGAGCAGCAGGATAAAAAAAATAGTAGCAGCAACGTGTGTTAGGAGAGAGTCATTTGAATAGAGGCACTGCAGACAGTGCTGATGACTGGTCCATCTGAACCACGGATGAACAAGGGAATCTATATTCGGAGTGCCTGTTTTTATCCTACCCTTGACTTTGTTGCAGGGCATATGATGTCCATAGCCTCTTCGTCGCAAAACTCCCTGATCTTCTCAAAAAGATACGTTTGTCTAGCTGTGTCCAGTCCAGGTGGTGCTTTTACAGGCAGACCTTCTGGGAGGAAGGATGTCAGCGTTGCGCAGAAGCTGAAACCTGGTCCTGACTGAGTCTGAACGCTCCTTAGCGACAACAACACCAGGCTCCAGAGCATCGAAGCTGTAGAACAGGGAATAACAACAAAAAATCAGAAGACATTACAACCCTGCACAACATCAATTCACCTCCCAAGTTTAGATAAGAAGAATAACCTCATGCAATGAAAATGATTTTCACCTGAAGTGCTGGTACTGCTTGATCTGTGGCAGCCCTGAAGTACGGCCTCAGGTGTTGTTGCCAGCTATAGCTTTCCACCAGCACCGTACCATCCTCCAGTCCAACCAGCTGTGGGATGTTGACCCCTGTCACAGTGCTGTCCTTCACAGCACTAGCAATCTCAGACAAAGTGTTCACTCTGGTCATTCTGAAGCGCTGTTTTAGCCACTGCAGTTATCACAATTCAGGTCCACACGTGTTTCCCCAACTCCGTAGTTGGTGAAGAAATGGTACATGTAGTTGATGACTGCGCTGCTGCCTTTGCTTGCTTGGACCGGCTCTCTTTTTGATGGGAGGCGTTAGACCATTCTCCTTGTATGACTGGTGGAGGAGAGTCAGGCGTGTTTTACTCATGCTGAAAGACAGATACAAGTATTTTAGCATTATTATACAATAGATGTGAAATGGCATTCTGAGATAACATCAGTACACACACTTAATACACATAATCTATGCCATCTAACGTCAGCTGGCTAGCTAACAGCAAGCTTTAACTAGCAATACAAACCGATAGCTAACATTAGGCTATAACTAGCCATTCGAAATGGCATTCTGAGAAACATCACTAACGTTACACACAATTCATACACCTAAATTAATGTTAGCTAGCAAGCCAGCCATCTAACCTCAGCTAACGTTAGCTAGCTAACAGCAAGCTTTAACTTGGGGTGTTTTGTTTAGACATGTCACGTTAACGTTAGCTTGCTAAAAAATGAACTATAATCCCAATCCATAGAGTAATGTTACTAGCAATACAAACCGATTGTCATAGCTAAAGTTAACCAAATAAGTTAGGTTCAATGTTAACGTTAGCTAGCAAGCCAGCCATCTAACCTCAGCTGGCTAGCTAACAGCAAGCCAGCCATCTAACCTCAGCTGGCTAGCTAACAGCAAGCCAGCCATCTAACCTCAGCTGGCTAGCTAACAGCAAGCCAGCCATCTAACCTCAGGTGGCTAGCTAACAGCAAGCCAGCCATCTAACCTCAGGTGGCTAGCTAACAGCAAGCCAGCCATCTAACCTCAGGTGGCTAGCTAACAGCAAGCCAGCCATCTAACCTCAGCTGGCTAGCTAACAGCAAGCCAGCCATCTAACCTCAGGTGGCTAGCTAACAGCAAGCCAGCCATCTAACCTCAGGTGGCTAGCTAACAGCAAGCCAGCCATCTAACCTCAGGTGGCTAGCTAACAGCAAGCCAGCCATCTAACCTCAGGTGGCTAGCTAACAGCAAGCCAGCCATCTAACCTCAGGTGGCTAGCTAACAGCAAGCCAGCCATCTAACCTCAGGTGGCTAGCTAACAGCAAGCCAGCCATCTAACCTCAGGTGGCTAGTTAACAGCAAGCCAGCCATCTAACCTCAGCTGGCTAGCTAACAGCAAGCCAGCCATCTAACCTCAGCTGGCTAGCTAACAGCAAACCTTAACTTGCAATGAAAACAACTTTCTGACAAAATTAGAAACGTATAATATCTGAAACTGTAGCTAGATTCTTATCCGTATACGTGGATGAACGCTTCACGGCAGACTGCAACCCCTTTCATTAAATAAGACATCCTGTTTCTTTTCCGTTTTGTTTGTACAGCTTGTTTGGCCCGTTGTGTTCCACTGATTTCAAAACTCGGTTAACTTCTTCCGTGACAACAACACTGTTGATCGCCGTTTCTTCCCCATCACCGTCATCAGAAGACTCAACAATGTCTTCTTCAATGAAAATGGTTTTACCTAAATCATGGATTTTCTCATCGTCTGATTCAGTTTGAGTCAGAGAGGCAATATCGTCCTCCAGAAAGTAGTCCATCACAACTTTTTCCCACTGACCTTTGTCGATATCACCTGATATATTCAGGGCAGCAATGTTATTGAGAGCAGTAGCAACATATTTGCAGTTCTCCATGGCTAACACTATATCTTCAGAAAAAACTGCAGTAGAAAGGATTATCTACGCATAACGAGCAGCTCATGTTATAGACACAAGAGGCTACACCGCAGAACAATCTGAAAATCATCTCTCAGCATGTCCAGCCCACTCATTATCTCAGCCAATCATGGCTAGCGGGAAGGTTCCTGTCTTATTCTTAGCCTCTTCATTTAACATCTTTATTCATGTTTACAGATGGCATAAAAGTTTGTTAATAAGGCGCATGAGAGTTCACATGTTCGAGAAGGCATATGAAAGATGAGGAGAGGAAGGCTGCTGTTTTATTGGCTCTTAACCAACTGTGCTATTTTGTTTGTTTTTTGCATTGTTTGTAACTTATTTTGTACATAATGTTGCTGCTACCGTCTCATATGACCGAAAAGAGCTTCTGGACATCAGAACAGCGATTCCTCACCTCGAATTGAACGCATCATTTTCTTTAATGAGTCGGACGGGAAGTATATACTCCAAACACCCGAACAGGCCCTCATCCCCGTCATTCGCTGGAGAAAGAAACAGAGATTTCGCAGAAAGAGATCAGGGTGCCTGGTGAGGATCAGGAGTGGCTAATCTGCCTTTGCCATTCGTACTGTTAGCCAACATTCAATCGCTGGAAAATAAATGGGATAAACTGAAAGCACGCTTTTCCTACCAACAGGACATTAAAAACTATAATATCTTCTGTTTCACCAAGTCGTGGCTGAACAACGACATTAATAACATACAGCTGGTGGGAGATACACTCTATCGGCAGGATAGAACAGCAGCCTCTGGTAAGACATGGGGTGGCGGCCTATGTATATTTGTAAACAACAGCTGGCACACGATATCTAAGGAAGTCTCAAAGTATTGCTCGCCTGAGGTATAGTATCTCATGATAAGCTGTAGACCACACTATCTATCCAGAGAGTTATCATCTATATTTTTCATAGCTGTCTACATACCACCACAGACCGATGCTGGCACTAAAACCGCACTCAATGAGCTGTATACCGCCATAAGCAAACAGGGAAACGCTAATCCAGAGGCGGAGCTCGTAGTGGCCGGGGATTTTAATGCAGGGAGACTTAAATCAGTTTTACCTAATTTCTATCAGCATGTTAAATGTGCAACCAGAGGGAAAAAAACTCGAGACCACCTTTACTCCACACACAGAGACGTGTACAAAGCTCTCCCTCGCCCTCCTATTTGACAAATCTGACCATAAAAATATCCTCCTGATTCCTGCCTCCAAGAAAGAATTTAAGCAGAAAGCACCAGTGACTCAGTCTATAAAAAAGTGGTCAGATGAAGCAGATGCTAAACTACAGGACTGTTTTGCTAGCACAGACTGGAATATGTTCCGGGATTCTTCCGATGGCATTGAGGTATACACCACATCGTTCACTGGCTTCATCAATAAGTGCATCGATGACATCGTCCCCAACCAGAAGCCATGGATTGCAGGCAACATCCGCACTGAGCTAAAAGGTAGAGCTGCCGCTTTCAAGGAGCGGGATTCTAACCCGGAAGCTTATAAAAAATCCCGCTATGCCCTCCGACGAACTATCAAACAGGCAAAGCGTCAATACAGGACTAAGAATGAATCATCTACACCGGCTCCGACGCTCGTCGGATGTGACAGGCTAAATGCCTTTTTATGCTCGCTTCGAGGCAAGCAACACTGAAGCATGCATGAGAGCACCAGCTGTTCCGGACAACTGTGTGATCACGCTCTCCGTAGCCGATGTGAGCAAGACCTTTAAACAGATCAACAGATGGATTACCAGGACGTGTACTCCGAGCATGCGCTGACCAACTGGCAAGTGTCTTCACTGATATTTTCAACCTCTCCCTGTCTGAGTGTGGAATACCAACATGTTTCAAGCAGACCACCATAGTCCCTGTGCCCAAGAACACCAATGTAACCTTCCTAAATGACTACCGACCCGTAGTACTCACATCTGTAGCAATGAAATGCTTTAAAAGGCTAGTCATGGCTCACATCAACACCATTATCCCAGAAACCCTAGACCCACTCCAATTAGCATACTGCCCCAACAGATCCACAGATGATGCAATCTCTATTGCACTCCACACTGCCCTTTCACACCTGGACAAAAGGAACACCTATGTGAGAATGCTATTCATTGACTACAGCTCAGTGTTCAACACCATAGTGCCATGGGACTAAACACCTCCCTCTGCAACTGGATCCTGGACTTCCTGACGGGCCGCCCCCAGGTGGTAAGGGTAGGTAGCAACACATCCGTCACGCTGATCCTCAACACGTGGGCCCCTCGGGTGCAAGCTCAGTCCCGTCCTATACTCCCTGTTCAGTCATGACTGCACAGCCAGGCACGACTCCAACACCATCATTAAGTTTGCCGATGACACAACAGTGGTAGGCCTGATCACAGACAACGATGAAACAGCCTATAGGGAGGAGGTCGGAGACCTGACCGTGTGGTGCAAGGACAACAACTTCTCCCTCAACGTGATCAAGACAAAAGGAGATGTTTGTGAACTACAGGAAAAGGAGGACCAAGCACGCCCCCATTCTCATCGACGGGGCTGTAGTGGAGCAGGTTGAGAGCTAAGTTCCTTAGCGTCCACATCACCAACAAACTATCATGGTCCAAGCACACCAAGACAGTCGTGAAGAGGGCACAACAAAACCTATTCCCCCTCAGGAGTCTGAAAAGATTTGGCATGGGTCCTCAGGTTTTACATCTGCATCATCGATAAACTTTTCAAGTGGCTCTGCTGTGAAGTCATGACTTGCGACATACGCCTAGTTTCTTGAATCGGGTCACATATAGGGTAGTAAGCATAGTTAGTTTTAGCTGGAGTTGGATATCCAAGGCGATAGCTAGAGTGATGTCTGATGGGATATAGTTAGCATTAGTTTGATATCTGAGATAGATAGGCTATGTATAAAAACACCAAAGCTCCTGTCAAGCTGTTGTTTCTGTCTCCTGTTTATTTTGGGAGGGTCACAAATCTCTCGCTTGCGTCTCACTTCTGTTTGTGATTCTGGAACACAACTATTTGTAGAATGTCTGGATGGAATACACACATTTAACTGTGAATTAACACTTTTACACCATCCAGAAACAAAACAATCGCTCGGCCCCTAGGCACTTCATACCATATACATTCAAAATAATGACCTTCTGATGTGCTAGAAGCAGTCCCTCAAGAATTTTTTGATTCTGCGATCGCCCAAAATTTGGCAAAATCAACAATGTCCTGCATTTCAAGAGAGGGCTTGCAAATTTGACCAATCACCGCACTATTACCACATAAAACTGCCAAATGACTCTCTAGTTATTGTCAAAATGATTAAAACAGTGTGCCATTTTAGTCACAGAACATTTGTATTGCCTCATTAACCTGTAGTAAACATAAATCACTGACTTCCATAAGCACAAACATACATGTAGCCTTGTCCTACCAACATAATGTTCGGCATAACATCCGTCCGCATGATTTTTTTCCCAACAGCCAAATTGGCAGAATAACACAGCAGATACAAAATACATATATTTTTTCCCACGCAATAGAAAAAACCACGAATCACCCTATAAAATCATTTACAGTGCTTTAAACTGTGTAAGACTATTGAGGTGGTAGACTATTTAAGAAATATGTTGTTTCATCTAGATTCTAACATGTCCAAGCAGGAATGCATGATTCAAGATATTTTGATAGGCAACTTAATCCAGTGATTGTCATGAATTGTGCGTTGACAATAGGGTATTATTGTTATATTTTACTGTTAAAATAGGGCTCCAGCATTTTTCAAATTTTGTTGTTCAAAAGAGATATGTGTTTACATCTTTATGTGCACTAATATCAAGGCATAATTTATTTTGGGGCTAATTCACCAATTGAGGAAGTGGAAATCTCCAAACACATTAGCTAGATCGCTAACACTAAATACACTGCTCAAAAATAAAGGGAACACTTAAACAACACAATGTAACTCCAAGTCAATCACACTTCTGTGAAATCAAACTGTCCACTTAGGAAGCAACACTGATTGACAATAAATTTCACATGCTGTTGTGCAAATGGAATAGACAACAGGTGGAAATTATAGGCAATTAGCAAGACACCCCCAATAAAGGAGTGGTTCTGCAGGTGGTGACCACAGACCACTTCTCAGTTCCTATGCTTCCTGGCTGATGTTTTGGTCACTTTTGAATGCTGGCGGTGCTTTCACTCTAGTGGTAGCATGAGACGGAGTCTACAACTCACACAAGGTAGTGCAGCTCATCCAGGATGGCACATCAATGCGAGCTGTGACAAGAAGGTTTGCTGTGTCTGTCAGCGTAGTGTCCAGAGCATGGAGGCGCTACCAGGAGACAGGCCAGTACATCAGGAGACGTGGAGGAGGCCGTAGGAGGGCAACAACCCAGCAGCAGGACCGCTATCTCCGCCTTTGTGCAAGGAGGAGCAGGAGGAGCATTGCCAGAGCCCTGCAAAATTACCTCCAGCAGGCCACAAATGTGCATGTGTCTGCTCAAACGGTCAGAAACAGACTCCATGAGGGTGGTATGAGGGCCCGACGTCCACAGGTGGGGGTTGTGCTTACAGCCCAACACCGTGCAGGACGTTTGGCATTTGCCAGAGAACACCAAGATTGGCAAATTCGCCACTGGCGCCCTGTGCTCTTCACAGATGAAAGCAGGTTCACACTGAGCACATGTGACAGACGTGACAGAGTCTGGAGATGCCGTGGAGAACGTTCTGCTGCCTGCAACATCCTCCAGCATGACCGGTTTGGCGGTGGGTCAGTCATGGTGTGGGGTGGCATTTCTTTGGGGGGCCGCACAGCCCTCCATGTGCTCGCCAGAGGTAGCCTGACTGCCATTAGGTACCGAGATGAGATCCTCAGACCCCTTGTGAGACCATATGCTGGTGCGGTTGGCCCTGGGTTCCTCATAATGCAAGACAATGCTAGACCTCATGAGGCTGGAGTGTGTCAGCAGTTCCTGCAAGAGGAAGGCATTGATGCTATGGACTGGCCCGCCCGTTCCCCAGACCTGAATCCAATTGAGCACATCTGGGACATCATGTCTCGCTCCATCCACCAACGCCACGTTGCACCACAGACTGTCCAGGAGTTGGCGGATGCTTTAGTCCAGGTCTGGGAGGAGATCCCTCAGGAGACCATCCGCCACCTCATCAGGAGCATGCCCAGGCGTTGTAGGGAGGTCATACAGGCACGTGGAGGCCACACACACTACTGAGCCTCATTTTGACTTGTTTTAAGGACATTACATCAAAGTTGGATCAGCCTGTAGTGTGGTTTTCCACTTTAATTTTGAGTGTGACTCCAAATCCAGACCTCCATGGGTTGATAAATATGATTTCCATTGATAATTTTTGTGTGATTTTGTTGTCAGCACATTCAACTATGTAAAGAAAAAAGTATTTAATAAGAATATTTCATTCATTCAGATCTAGGATGTGTTATTTTAGTGTTCCCTTTATTTTGTTGAGCAGTGTATAATACCCACTGCCAGTGGTGTAAAGTACTTAAGTAAAAAATACTTGAAAGTACTACTTAAGTAGCTTATTGGGGTATCTGTACTTTACGATTTATATTTTTGACAACTTTTACTTTTATTCCACTACATTCCTAAAGAAAAGAATGTACTTTTTACTCCATACATTTTCCCTGACATCCAAAAGTACTCGTTACATTTTGAATGCTTAGCGGGACAGGAAAATTGTCCAATTATCAAGAGAACATCACTGGTCATCCCTACTGCCTCTGATCTGGCGGACTCACTAAACACAAATGCTTCGTTTGTAAATTATTGTTTAGTGTTAGTGTTTGAGTGTGCTGCTGGCTAACCGTAAATTAAAAATCATGCCATCTGGTTTGTTTAATATAAGGAATGAGAAATTATTTGTACTTTTGATACTTAAGTATATTTAAAACCAAATACTTTAACTTTTACTCAAGTAGTATTTTACTGGGTGACTTTCACTTTTTCTTGAGTCATTTTCTATTAAGGTATATTTTCTTTTTCTCAAGTATGGATATTGGGTACTTTTTCCACCACTGCACATACTGTAGTCATGTATTAATCTAACATTAAATGTAATGTCCTATTTTTTTTGTTGCAGTTATAGCCTACTACCCTATGCACTCGCAATTGCATGTTTCAGATCTTAAAGCCATCTCAAATATCTTGGTTGTAAAATAGTTCCTATAGAACTCGTTATTAAGAGATTTGACCCACAGAAAGCTGAGAACAACAGTAGTTGCTTCCAAAGCTATGTATTTCCCGCAATTAGATTTTGAAATGTCATACAATCAGTAGCCTTTTTTCTTTCTCCCGGAGCCCACATCATGTGGCTCGCTCACCACAGCAGCAGATCTCAGCAAAACAGGCCCCAGCGACAAAAACACGCAAAATGCGACAGTGGTAGCAGTCTGGAGCCCCGCAACTTGACATACTGTAGCTATATTGTAATCAGAGTTCTGTCGTAAGTAGTGGTCTGATAGGTTGAAGCAACCTAACTAGCTAGCATTATCACTCTGTTATTACATAAGCGTATATATTGGAATGATGCACTTCCAGATGTCTCTTGAGGTTTGTAGTATTTTTCCCTGTCAACTTGTTGGTGCAAATGCTGTCTTCTCCTGTGGAAACGTTGCGTTTGGTCTTGTTTGAATCAACATGATAAGTAAAGTGGCTCCAAACGTTGCCCCTTTTTTTAGTCAATGATTCGTTGCAACCAAATTGGTGACCAGTTGCCGGGCAGAGACGTGACTCGTGAATGACCTGGGCATGGTATTTATTTTATACTGCATTGCAACATTGCAATGAGAAAGCCTTACAATTCTGCTAACCTAACTAGCGTAGTAGGCGTTAAGTAAACACCTGAAACTAGATCCCCCTACCTACTGGTCTTGACGAGAAGAAAAAACACTGTCTAGGGAGGTTCTCTTCTGCACTGTTCAACCAATCTAGTAAACATGGAGGAGTTAAGATGGAGTGTCAGCTTGTTAACATTCAAAAGCGGAAGTCACAAGCTCTCTTTCCATTTTCCCTGAAAACTGGAACATCCGGTTGTTGGGGACTCGGCAGAGGCTACAATTCTGCTAATGTCATTCATGCTTTTCATTGGACCAAACAAATAACACTGAAAAGCTCTTAATGTCTCCAAAAACTCTTGTCCAGTCCACTTACTTGTCAGATTTGAGTCACAGAGATAATTGTCTCGTTTTCGTCAACTGAAATGAAACATCTTTTTTGTTTAGTTATAGTTTTTTCTGGGTCTATATAGCCAGTTATCATCTCGTCACTTGCCACTGAAAAATGTAACATTTTCATCGGCGAAATTAACACTGCTTTGATCTCTCTCTGACCTCTTGACCTCTCTGTGTGACCTCTCCACTAGCAAGTCGAGACGAGCTGCACATCCGGAAGATGAAGCTGGACTACCAGGAAGTGGGGACGTGCATTAAAGACGTGCTAGCCTTCTGGGACAGGAAGCTGAGCGTTCCGGGCAGAGCCAAGGTCGTCCCGCTGGACAAAGAGGAGGTCCACAATGCAATTTCTAAGGGTGAGCGAGAGAGATAGAGAGATAAGGGTTGATGTGTGTGTGTGTTGGGTGGGGGTGTGTGTGCTGAAGTCCCCCCTCTTTCTGCAGCTGCCCCAGACATCTGTTGTCTGTACGTGTGTGTGTGTGTGTGTGTGTGTGTGTGTGTGTGTGTGTGTGTGTGTGTGTGTGTGTGTGTGTGTGTGTGTGTGTGTGTGTGTGTGTGTGTGCATTGTATGTCTGTATTAGTATGGTTGCCTGTCTTTACTAATCTATGTATTGCATGTGTAATGTGTTTATCTTCCTACACTTTCTCCATACTCCCGACACATCCAACGCTCTGTACTCCAAAACATCTTCATCTCTGTCCCCAGGTGTCCCTAAGGGCAGGCGTGGGGAGGTGTGGCTCCTCTTCTCCCAGCAGCACCGCCTAAGACACCGTCTGCCCCCCGGCCGCCACGCCCCAGACACCCCCTACCAAGACCTGCTGAAGCAGCTCACGGCCCAGCAGCACTCCATACTAGTTGACCTGGGTATGTGCACGTGCATGCATCCACACACACACACAAACAAAGACAAACATGCACGCTGGCACGCATGCATACACACACACTTGCACACACACTCCACCAGGACCTGCTGAAGCAGCACACTGCCCAGTAATACTCCATGTGTGCGCATGCTTGTGTATGTACTAGAGGAGGCTGGTGTGAGGAGCTATAAGAGGACAGGCTCGTTGTAATGGCTGGAATGGAATAAATGGAATCAAACACATGGAATCCGTTCCATTTATTCCATTCAAGCCATTACAATGAGACCATCCTCCTATAGCTTCTTCCACCAGCCTCCTCTGGTACATACACAAGCATACATACACACACAAAAACAAACACACACCAGTTGATTGATTGGTGTATTTATTTCTTATTTGAATGAATTCAATAGGTCGGACGTTCCCCACCCACCAGTACTTCTCAGCCCAGCTGGGTGCAGGGCAGCTGTCCCTCTACAATCTGCTCAAGGCCTACTCTCTGTTAGACACTGAGGTGGGCTACTGCCAGGGCATCAGCTTTGTGGCAGGTATCCTGCTGTTGCACATGAGTGAGGACCAGGCCTTTGACATGCTCAAGTTCCTGATGTACGACCTGGGCTTCCGCAGACAATACAGGCCTGACATGACTTCTCTACAGGTAGGGGGATGGATGAATGAATGGGAGGGAGGGTGATGTTTGCCGGACCTCTAAGAGGACATTTCGGTAATGCTTTATTTAAAAGCCCAGTTTAAAAAAAATAATAATAATAATTCTGGTACTTTAATCTAGTATTCACCTGGTGTTTATATGGTATTACCTAAGAAAGTACAGGTAACTGCCAACATAATGGAAACACTTTAATAAATAAGGGATAAAATGATATCTCTCTTACGCACCTGCTGTCTTGACCTCTGAATGCTCGGCTATGAAAAGCCAACTGACATTTTCTACTGAGGTGCTGACCTGTTGCACCCTCTACAACCACTGATATTATTATTTGACCCTGCTGGTCATCTATTAACGTTTGAACATCTTCAAGAACTCTGTAATCTCCACCAGCACAGCCAGAAGAGGACTGGCCACCCCTCGGAGCCTGGTTCATCTCTAGGTTTCTTCCTAGCTTCCTAGGGAGTTTTTCCTAGCCACCGTGCTTCTACATCTGCATTGCTTGTTCTTGGGGTTTTAGGCTCAGTTTCTGTATAAGCACTTAGTGGCATCTGCTGATGTAAAAAGGACTTTATAAAATATATTTGATTGAGTGATTGGTTTCCTTTATTTAGGCAGTTACCTGTATGTGATAACAATGACAACTTGCTAGCACTTTCACCACAAATAATTCAACACAATAACATCCTGGCACAAATGGTACATAGTGACGCTTGTGTCAATTAATCATTGGCCACTCATGTCGGGGCTCGTTCCACTTTTGCGAGGTCTGTTCAGTTATTTTTTTCCTTTTTGAAATACAGAAGCTAGGGCAACAGTGGGTAGGAGTAGGGTTCCATTCCTCTTGAAAATAAAACAATCTCACAAGGGGTTCTCACCTGTGAAGTAGGACGATGATGGACTTATTTGTTTTTGTTAAAGATCCCCAGCTACTCTTTCTGCGGTCCAGCAACATTAAAGCCGTTAAATACAATTCAAAATATTACGTAACATTTCAGTTCATAACACTTCTCCCAACACATTAGGTGTGTTCCCTCAGGCCACCGCTCTACTATCACATACAGCAAACAATAACCAAACCTTCCAAACTGTACTGTTCGTTCTGTTAGTCTTGGCTATACAACTTTACTAGCTTAGCCATGTAACCTGTTCTGACTGGTAAATGCACAAGCAGGCGTGGTAATGTTTAATCTATCTGGCAACTCAGGGCTGGTTTATGACCAACCACTGCCCTCTCAGGCCTTTAACTGTGTTCTTATTGGGCTCTGCTAAGGCCAACCCAAAGTTCACACAGGTCGAACGTTTGTCTCCATTGTTTCTTTATTTGTTCTCTATTGGCTAGCAGTGTTGACAAACCTTCCGCTGTTAGTAACTGGGTGGGTTTAACATTTGATTTGTGATTCTTTTTAAGCGCTCGCTAGGTTCAACTATCGGGACTATTCTGTCAGGGCTGGAGCATGCTTGCTTCAGTTTAGGGTCATTTTCGGGTCTTCATCTGTTGTTGTTCTCTTCTCTAAGGAGCCGTGTCGGGGTGAGGAAAGTAAGGTATCTGATCGTCTGTCTACTTTTAGGAGACGGCGTGGTTGGTAGCTGTTTATCTTGTTAGCTACCCTTTCTGACTGTTTTGTGTGGAGTAGGAGTAAGCTAACATCAAATCAGCGGTAGGCCTATGCAGTCAGGTGTTCAGGAGTAATAACTATGTAAAAACATCTAGCCAGATGCTGCATGTATGTATCCTATATGTGTACTGTGTTGTAAGTGTGTTTCAAGGCTGATGTCTGACTATGGCCATGTCCAAATAACTGTACTTGTGTTCATAGTACTCTGGGAATGAGAAAATATAAATGTTTAAGTATGCTTTAAATTCCAGGTTGTTACACTCATTTTGGTTCTTTATCTCGTACGAATTCGCAAAATGAACGAATGCCGGGGAACAAGCACAATTGCACATTGGAAGATGCCTTTTCAGTAAGGATGAGCCTAGTATGTTGGTATTTTTGGAATAAACCAAACATTCCTATTTTGCCCATGGGCGGCAGAAATATTTTTTAAGCATAATTTAGATATTTTTCTAATTAGCATTTTCGACATTGGGTAGGCTATTTGTTAGTTATAGATGTACTATGCAGAAATCGCTTCGCCATTTCCTGGTTGCTAAAATTCGAATAGTTCGCCTAAAGTCAGTTTAGGTGGCAAAACAAGCAAGTGTAGTGTAGAGAATGATTGTACCATCTAAACCACTGTGAAATATGTTTTCCATAACCAAAAATATTGTATTTTCAGCTGTTTGAAGCTGGTATTCAAAACCAAACATGAAAGATGCAAAAATGTAACTTAAGAACGGGAAGAAGCTAAAATTAGCACACATAGAACAGATCTACCGCTTCTTAGACTTGCTTTGAATTAGAATGGCAGATCTACTGTATAACTCACATTTCTATGTGAATTTGGTCGGGTCGCCCAAAAAGTTACTCATTGCAGCTTTAACTTGTCTATAATTAGATACAGTACATGCAGCTTCTCTTCTGTCATTACTTGATGCTGTATAATACTAAATAAAGCCTTGCTCATCAGAATGTCATAAATCGATAGAATCACCGCATCATCAACAATCTACTTGCCATCAGTAAAGCTTTCTCTTGCATTTCTGCTTCTCTCATGGAGCAAAGACGTTTAGGGACCGGGGATAATTTCCGTGCAATATTTCCAAATTACAGAACATCATTTTTGTTGAAAAGCTCTGAAAATTGATCAAACATGTTTCTGATAGAATATGCATCCAAGATTAACTGAAATACTATGTGGTTGAAAGTGAAATACTGTCAGCTTTTATGTTGCGGGGGGGGGGGGGGGGGGGGGGGGGGAAGCCAGTTTAGGCGACACAACATGGTCACTATGCATGAATATTCTCAAGATGAAATAAATAAATAATATTTCTCCACTCTTCTTCCAGAGACAAAATGTACATTTGTTCTATAATTTTACTGCAATAATCACTTGCTTCTGCAGGAGTTAATATTATAATAGGCTAGATGTAAGGCCTACAGTCAGTGTCCAGACTTGAATAACTATTCCAACTATTTTCTGTTCCCATCTGAATTTCAAAGGTGATACTATGCAATCTGAGCCTGTGCAGACTGCAAAAAAAAAAACAACAGTAAATGGGATAAGATGTTAACATGCCACATTATCCAGATCAGCATACCCCAAGCATCTTATTCAGGTTTCTCAAAACCAGGATACGAGCTTATTGTAAACGGGATATGACGTTCAATTGACAAAGGTCAAATAGGGGGTGTGTGGTGTGAAATGGAAATGTGTTTTTTTGCATATCCCACTCCCCCTGAGACAGAACGGGGTCACAGCCAGGGATCAACTATTATTGATGGCAACTCTGGAGCAATTAGGGTTTAAGTGCCTATCAACAGATTTTTCACCTAGTGGGCACGAGGATTCAATCTAGCAACCTTCCAGTTACTGGCCCAACACTCTAACCGCTAGACTACCTTCTTCCCCAACTCAAACAGAATACTTGAGTATTCCAAATAATAACGGGATATGGATGTGCATGTAATCCTGGTCAGTATGGCCGTGTACAAACACCCGTATTCTAAATAGTAGGCATTTTTGGTGTGCGAAAATAGAAAGTTGTGTAGTATATGACATTTTGGAAATTGAGCAGGGTTTAAATGCCAGGGTTTCATACTCATTTCAGCTTTTTATCTAGTTGTATTTTCTGCACACTATTGAGGAGGAGTAGAGTTTTTCTAGACCCATGTGTGTTTGACAACAGCTAATAATCACATAAGGTGACGTGCTGTACCAAAATGGATGAATGGCAGGAAAATAATGTAATTGTGCATTCTCAGTATGGATGAGCCTGGTACGTTGATGTTTGTTGCTTACTGCATTCATTTTTACTAAACGGTGTGTAGTGTGATTAGTACACAGTATGTGGTTTTAGTAAGTAGTAGGCAAGACAGATTTCGTACACAGCCTCTGGCTCTCTTCGGTACATGTTGAATGAAAATGTTGATAGTCTGATCTGATTGTGGCCCCTGCATAGCCAGATGTGCCTGTTTTACAGCTGTATCTGCTGCATGTCTACCACAGATATGTACTGATCTGTGTGTGTGTATATTTCAGATTCAGATGTACCAGTTGTCCAGGCTGCTGCACGACTACCACAGGGAGCTGTACAACCACCTGGAGGAACACGAGATCTGCCCCAGCCTCTACGCAGCCCCATGGTTCCTCACACTCTTTGCCTCCCAGTTCCCACTCGGATTCGTCGCACGGATATTTGGTAAGCAATTGATTATACAGTAGGAAGTATGTGCGGATTCATTGATGTTTTTATCGACAGACCTTGTCACACATAGCCACTGAACATTTGTATGTGGATATTTTTGAATGTCCCAGGTGTGCCTAGGGCTGTTACGGTTGTTACTAGGGCTGTTACTGCCACACCGGCGGTCACGAGTCATGACGGCAGTCAAATTCCACGTGACCGCTTAATCACGGTAATTAGGCTTCTCCAAGCTCTGATGCTGCTGATGGCCTACCAAACTTGCTAACTGCCTGGTACTCAGCACTCTATTGTCCCTCTAATCACTCTGACATCAATGCAAATGTGATCGAAAATCTAATCAAACACTTCATGAGAGCCCATGAGCTCATGTTGCGCAACATTTCTATAGGCTATGCAATTGCGTGAGAAAACAAGAGTTTCGTCCTCTATTAAAAATTGGAGGATCCCATCAACTTTCTATAGGCTAGGTCTTCTATATTTATTTCTCAACGTTCCTAATATTAAGAACGTTACTTATATTTACAACAGGAGTATAGCCTACCTGGCTGGCATAGAAATGAATCACGGAAAAAGCGTCCTCCATTCGCTGTTTACATTGCATTCGGAAAGTATTCAGACCCCATGACTTCTTCCACGTTTTGTTAGGTTACAGCCTTATTCTAAAATGTATTCAATCTTATTTTTTTTCATCAATCTACACACAATACACCATAATGACAGTTTTTTAAATTTGTGCAAATGTATGAAATATCACATTTACGTAAGTATTCAGAGCCTTTACGCAGTACTTGGTTGAAGCACCTTTGTCAGCGATCACAGCCTCAAGTCTTCTTGGGTATGACTCTACAAGCTTGGCATTCCTGTATTTGGGGAGTTTCTCCTATTCTCTGCAGATCCTCTCAAGCTCTGTCAGGTTGGATGGAGAACGTCTCTGCACAGCTATTTTCAGGTCTCTCCAAAGATGTTAGATCAGGTTCAAGTATGGGCTCTGGCTGGGCCACTCAATGGCATTCAGTCACTCCTGCATTGTCTTGGCTGTGTGCTTAGGGTCGTTGTCCTGTTGGAAGGTGAAACTTCGCCCCAGTCTGAGGTCCTGAGCTCTCTGGAGCAGGTTTTCATCAAGGATCTCTCTGTAGTTTGCTCCGTTCATCTTTCCCTCAATCCTGACTAGTCTCCCAGTCCCTGCACCTGAAAAACATCCCCACAGCATGATGTTGCCATCACCATGCTTCACTGTAGGGATGGTGCCAGGTTTCCTCCAGATGTGATGCTTGGCATTCAGGCCAAAGAGTTCAATCATGGTTTCATCAAACCAGAAAATCTTGTTTCTCACGGTCTGAGAGTCCTTTAGGTGCCTTTTGGCAAATTCAAGTGGGCTGTCTTAATGTGCCTTTACTGATGAGTGGTTTCCGTCTGGCCATACCATAAAGGCCTGATTGGTTGAGTGCTACAGAGATGGTTGTCTTTCTCCACAGAGGAACTCTTTAAAAAAAAAAATGTTTTTAAATCGAATCAAATTTTATTTGTCACATACACATGGTTAGCAGATGTTAATGCGAGTGTAGCAAAATGCTTGTGCTTCTAGTTCCGACAAATCAGTAATATCCAACGAGTAATCTAACCTAACAATTTCACAACAATTACCTTATACACACAAGTGTAAAGGAATGAATAAGAATATGTACATACAAAAATATATGAATGAGTGATGGTATAGAACAGCATAGGCAAGATGCAGTAGATGGTATAGAGTACAGTATATACATATGAGATGAGTAATGTAGGGTATGTAAACATATAAAAGTGGCATTGTTTAAAGTGGCTAGTGATACATTACATCAATATGGCAAGATGCAGTAGATAGTATAGAGTACAGTATATACATATGAGATGAGTAATGTAGGGTATGTAAACATTATATTAAGTGGCATTGTTTAAAGTGGCTAGTGATACATTTATTACATCAATTTTTCCATTATTAAAGTGGCTGGAGTTGTGTCAGTATGTTGGCAGCAGCCACTCAATGTTAGTGATGGCTGTTTAACAGTCTGATGGCCTTGAGATAGAAGCTGTTTTTCAGTCTGTCGGTCCCTGCTTTGATGCACCTGTACTGACCTCGCCTTCTGGATGATAACGGGGTGAACAGGCAGTGGCTCGGGTGGTTGTTGTCCTTGATGATCTTTTTGGCCTTCCTGTGACATCGGGTGGTGTTGGTGTCCTGGAGGGCAGGTAGTTTGCCCCCGGTGATGCGTTGTGCAGACCTCACTACCCTCTGGAGAGCCTTACGGTTGTGGGCAGAGCAGTTGCCATACCAGGCAGTGATACAGCCTGACAAGATGCTCTCGATTGTGCATCTGTAAAAATTTGTGAGTGTTTTTGGTGACAAGCCGAATTTCTTCAGCCTCCTGAGGTTGAAGAGGCGCTGCTGCGCCTTCTTCACCACGCTGTCTGTGTGGTTGGACCATTCCAGTTTGTCCGTGATGTGTACGCTGAGGAACTTAAAACTTTCTACCCTCCACTACTGTCCCGTCGATGTGGATAGGGTGGGTGCTCCCTCTGCTGTTTCCTGAAGTCCACGATCATCTCCTTTGGAGCTCTGTCAAAGTGACTATCTGGTTCTTGGACACCTTCCTGACCAAGGCCCTTCTCCCCCAATTGCTCAGTTCGGCCAGGCGGCCAGCTCTAGGAAGAGTCTTGGCGGTTCCAAACTTTTTCCATTTAATAATGATGGAGGCCACTGTGTTCTTGGGGACCTTCAATGCTGCAGAAATTTGTTGGTACCCTTCCCAAGATCTGTGCCTTGACACAATCCTGTCTCAAAGCTCTACGTACAATTCCTTCGACCTCATGGCTTGGTTGTTCTGTCAACTGTGGGACCTTATATAAACAGGTGTGTGCCTTACCAATCAATTGAATTTACCACAGGATGATTCCAATCAAGTTGTACAAACATCTCAAGGATGATCAATGGAAACAGGATGCAACTGAGCTCAATTTTGAGTCTCATAGCAAAGCGTCTGAATACTCAAATAACTAAGGTATTTCTGTTTTTTATTTGTAATAAACTTGCAAACATAAAAAAAAAAAAAACTGTTTTCGTTGTGTCATTAAGGGGTATTGTGTGTAGATTGAGGCTGTAACGTAACAAATATGGAAAAGTCAAGGGGTCTGAATACTTTCCGAATGCGCTTTCTAGACAGGTGGATGATAATGGTCCATTCTAAATCAAAACAAATTTCACACACACATTATTAAGTACATGTAAAGAACAGATTAAATCAAGAATAGTCTAATGGGTGACCATATTAGCCTGTCACTTGTGAATTATATATTATCCCCGAATGAAGCACAGCTAGTAAGGCAAGAAACAGCATATGCCTCTTTTGTTTTTGACTTCATATCATAGTCGCACACCTCATGTAGCCTAGCCTAAATGTTTTGATAAGGTTTGTATCACAACTAAAGTGGCCAAATAACTTCATAAAATGAAGCAAATTAATCCACTTTACAACCGGTAATAGAGCCTAATTGGCATATGCAGCGTGTGAGTTTTAAGTTTGTGGAAGATTATTTTCACCATAAAAATACACCTTTATAATTAAAGCATTACATGCATTATCGCATTTGTGGTCACTTTTGAGAAGGGTGTTTTCCTGATTAATTGGTTGCATTTTGGAACATTCGCACTTATAGCTTACTGCAGTGTGCGCATTGCTGGGCTTATAATGTGAAAAAAATGGCCTAATAGTTTATTAACATTTTAAGCTTAAACGTTCTGATCTGTTGAGTCAGTCACATTGCTATAAAAAAAAAAGTAGTGGTTGTATTCATTTGGGATCTATCGCATCCCAGAACTGTCCCAGACTATTTTTGGAATATTTCTATCTCGCATAGAATAGGTCAACTTTTGTACTAATGGGGATACAGGAGTGATTTTATCATGTAAAGTCTTGGTGGGGCAAACAAAAAAAATCTATTTATGATGCATGCCAGCAAAGCCATTACATAGCACAACACTAAACGATACATTCATTGCGCTATAACGTTAACAAACGGTGCCCACAAACTGGTAGGGCCTACATAAAGCTGTCCCAACAGCAGAGCTTTCTTTTCAGCACCATGGAGTGAATCCTTACCACTGCTACACCTGGCTATCAGCGGAGCCTTGTCTGGCAGCGAAACAGTTCATTCAGCCTCATTTACTGCCATTTAAAAAAAAAAACATAGCTGATATGGCTGACTTGCTTAAAACCTCTTCTGGCTGCAAGCCCGAAGCCGGGCACAATATGACAACAGCCACTTCAAGTGCAGGGCGCGAAATTCAAAATATATTTTTTTTAAATATTTAACTTTCACACATTAACAAGTCCAATACAGCATTTGAAAGATAAACATCTTGTCAATCCGGCCAACATGTCCGATTTTTTAAATGTTTTACAGAGAAAACACCACATATATTTATGTTAGCTCACCACCAAATAAAAAAGAGGACAGACATTTTTCACAGCACAAGTAGGATGCAAGTAGCATGCACAAGCCAACCTAACTAACCTAGAACCAACCTAAATAACCTAGAAAAAACTACCTCAGATGACAGTCCTATAACATGTTACACAATAAATCTATGTTTTGTTCAAAAAATGTGCATATTTTAGTTATAAATCAGTTTTACATTACTGCTCCCATCATAGCTACAGTCTGAAATCGCACGGGAGTAGCCAGAGAAAATACAGACACCAACGTCAACAACTAATTATACATCATAAAACATTTCAGAAAAATATATGGTGGATAGCTAATGAAAGACAAAGATCGTGTGAATAGAGCCAATATTTCCGATTTTTGAAGTGTTTTACAGCGAAAACACAATATATCGTTATATTAGCTTACTACATTAGCTAGCACACGGCAGCATTGATTCTAGTCAAAAGGTAGCATAGCACAGTTCGACAGATATATGAAAAAGCATCCCAAATTGGGTCCTTATCTTTGTTGATATTCCATCAGAATGTTGTAAAGGGGTCCATTGTCCAGTACAGTCTTTGTTTGGGATCCAGAACGAACTATTTCCCTCTTGAATTAGCAAGCACACTGGCCGTGCGGCGCTAACCTCTCTTTCTTCAAACAATTCTTGCGTCGCATCACGTCTAAAGTCCAGAATAAATTTCAATAATATAATTAAACTATATTGAAAAAACATACTTTAGGATGATTTTGTGACATGTATCAAATAATATCGAAGCCAGAGATCATATTCACCTTTAACGAGCGTCGTGCAGGAGCCGAGTCCATGTTCTACTTCGTGACCAGAAAAAAAAAATAAGTGCGCAGGTCTCACTCCAAGATGTTGTGTTCAGTCCCTGGACGAGATATTCAACTCCTTTCTGCTCTCACTTCCGCATGACACCCAGAGGAAGGCGTATGACGTGTTTCTACAGTCCTAAGTGACATGACCTTTTATAGACAAGCTCTTAAAGAGAGACCTCGCATTTGGAAATCTCAATTCCGGATAGGAAATGGGCTGTAAAAATAGTTCTGTTCCACTTAGAGAAATAATTCAAACGTTTTTAGAAACTAGAGACTGTTTTCTATCCAATAGTAGTAAATATATGCATATTGTAAGAGCAAAAATTGATTAAGAGGCCGTTTGAAAATGTGCACATATTTTCCAGTTTTTCAATACGCCCCCTGCAGCCATAAGAAGTTTTAAACAAATGTGGTTTCTACTGACAATTGAGATGTACAAACTATGGCATAAGGGAACGACGAGCGGATAAGAGGCAATCCGTAATTTTGGTTAAGACAATGAGCGAGCTAGGATGGACGTACTCAATATAACTATTTGTTCAGACAGAATTCAGAACATGGGCTGTTCTTACAGTATTCTCCCTGTACACCAAGTCAGAACCATAGGATAAATAAAGGGGGCACATAAGCAGACATTGAAAGCTCTTACAATATTCAATGATTACATTTCTCTAAAACAGGCTATAGGCTACATGTGGACCATCAAGTCAGAACAGTCAGAACAAACTATGAAATAACACATATGGAATCATGCAAAGCTGTCGTCAAAGCAAAGGGTGGATACTTTGAAGAATCTCAAATATATAAAATATATTATGATTTGTCTAACACTTTTTTGGCTACTACATGATTCCATATGTGTTATTTCATAGTTTTGATGTCTTCACTATTATTCTACAATGTAGAAAATAGTAAAAATAAACAAAAACCCTGGAATAAGTAGGTGTGTCCAAACTTTTGTCTGCTACTCTATATATTTGTTTTTGCTAAACAGGTGGGGCTCTGCTGTTCGTTAGGCCTACTCATCTTGTTGGCTGACGAATAGTAAATGTGGACAGTTCTTCCAACATCTTCAATATGCGCCTCGGAATTCGATAACGTCGCGAACAGTTGCATCCCGATGTTTCTGTCTTCACTTGTAGCCTGTGAGAAGGACCCGATCACGTGAAGGGCATTGGCTAATAAGAATTGAGATATCTGAGCAAATTATAAATATTATCAGCCCAAGGGCACAACGACCATTGGCCGCAAATGGCATACCTTTTTTAGGGGGCATTACGACCACAAAAGGGATGCCACTGGGAAATTTGAGGCATTATCAAATGCTTGTCAAATTGTGAATGAGAGACTGATGAAGTGTGTGCAGCCTGCTCAAAAAAACAAAGCAGAGTTTATGCCTTTCATGCAACTTTTTTCAAATCATGCAGCCTTAGAATGTATAAAAAATCTAAACATATAGCCCAACGTTTGTATCACAACTAAAGTTGCATAAATAACTCTAATTAAGCATATAGGAGGACCTGTTTCTTTGTTAACTGCTCAACACAGAATAGCCGCATGTGCGCACTCCCTCAAATTGTTTGGAGAAAATATCCTTTCTATTTTATTCAGCTTTGTTCAATTGTGTTCTTCATACTATAAAATAATGCCACGGTATTCTAAGCAAATCTTGTCTGCTAAATTAACTAGTGCAGCCCACAGCGATATGGCATAGCCAGATCAGGTGTAGGCTATATTGCATGGATTTATTAGACTTTTTAAAATGTAGATGTTCCAAAGGTCTGCATCAGTGGCTTGTAGGCTATGTGTGGAAGCCAGGAGATGCTAAATGTGTTTATGTTAATTAACGGTCATTTACCGTGAGACCGGCAGTTCTTTGTTTGACAATCACTGGCTGACAAAATGTCATGACCGCCACAGTCCTAGGTGTGCCACTGTACTTCCTCAATCGTGTGTAAACCTGTGGCTTACAGTCAGTTTCACACCCTTATCTTCACACCATTTCACTCACATTGAATCAGAATTACATTGAAGAAGAGAAGCTGTTTGCTGTTTTTCCTACCTTCTCTGTTCTCTCTCTCTCTCACACACACACACACACACACACACACACACACACATTCAGCCCTTGTCTCTGTGTTCTGTCATAGATATCCTATTCGCCCAGGGGAGTGAAGTGATCTTTAAGGTGGCTCTGTGTCTACTGAGCAGTCACGAAGGGGAGATAGTGGAGTGTGATAGCTTCGAGACCATCGTGGACTACCTGAAAACTACAATTCCCAACCTCACCCACACCCAGATGGAGGAAACCATCTCAAAGGTACAGATGGGGGGGGGACATTTAAAGTGAGCATTCACTGTTGGTGGTATATAGTGAATAGGGTGCCATTTGGGACGCACACGTGTAATCTTGGGATGCACAAAATTGAGATTCTCCATTGAAGCGCCCCGGAGTCCAAGACTAGGTTTAATCTGGGTATGGGAAACTGGCCCTACATTTACATTATATAGGGCCCTTGAGTAAGGCACTTAACTCTGAACTCCATAGATGCTGTGTGTGTGTGTGTGTGTGTGTGTGTGTGTGTGTGTGTGTGTGTGTGTGTGTGTGTGTGTGTGTGTGTGTGTGTGTGTGTGTGTGTGTGTGTGTGTGTGTGTGTGTGTGTTGTCTCGGGGTTGGGCAGAGCAAAGAGACACATTTTCATTTCAACAATGAACAGTAAAGGACTATTCTATTTGATTATGTAGCCCTATTGTGTAGCTCAAACCCATGAGTGCTCATGATGAGTGCAGTGCTTGTGGACATAAGCGCTAAAAAATGACTTTGGCCATAAATATAGAGAGAGGTTGTGGAAGAGGCAAGCCACTAGGGCCTGCTCTGTTTTATGACGACAATCCATAACAGAGCACATGACACACACCCTGCCCAAGGGGGACTGTAAAGGCCTTTTTGTGGCTCTTGGTTTGCTTTTTTAATAGTACACACAGACTGTGCTTATGTCTTATGAGTAGCAGATCTGGGTTCAAATGTTTATTAAAGGTCGTGAGTAAACTCCAGCACTGATTTTATTTGTATTTTTCTTGTTTTTTCTACTTATTACCTGACTGGGGGATTTTGACTTTCTCTTCGGGGTTGCCAGGTGTTTGACACAGAAGTTGATGTTTTTCAACTCTGGGTTGCCAGGTATATATACTTTGTAATTATGTGGGTTGCCAGGTGTTGGACATGGACATCTCGAAGCAGCTACATGCGTATGAGGTGGAGTACCACGTGCTGCAGGACGAGACGGTGGATGCTGTGCTCCAGTCAAACAACTCAGACCGCCTGGATAAACTGGAGAAGACCAACAACCAGCTGAAGAAACAGAACATGGATCTGCTGGAGAAACTACAGGTGGGAAACAGGCTCAATTCAATTCAAACTTTATTGTTTCCTCAGGGCAATTCACTTTGCAGTCCAGGAGTACATAAGACACAATATAGTCCAAAAAGCCATCTTACCCCAGATTCTATTCTATTCTACTCTTTACGTTATGAATATCCCAGAAAAAGAAAGAGGAGCACCCAAAATGTCAGCAATGATCTTTGAGGTTCAATGTAGGGGCAAACAGACAGGCTTACATTTCGCTGTGTCAGATGCCTTCCTCAGAGATGCTTATCTTGTCAAGTGTTATGGGTTAAGATGTCCCTCCGTTGTCCCTCTGTTTCCCTTTGTATGCAAGCTGTCTGGTACTACGCTCACAGTATATACAGTACACACAGAAATGAACATGTTTTGTAGTCGATATGCACTGCTTCAGTCTGCCAGTAGATGTCACCAGAGCACAACCCCAAACACAGTATAAGAAAGATAAAGGAATGAGTCTCAATTCTCCGTCCAAGAAATTCTCCCTTTTTAATCCATACTCTAGACCATTAAAAGTCTGTCTGTCTGCAGATGAGGTCACAGCTGAGGAATCGCAGGGATTAAGGATTGACACAGATTTGGAGAGTGAAACCCCTTAGTAAATGTTAACAGGAAACAGAGAACGTACTAGTCTTAATGTTTCTACTGTGTTTTTAAGCAGGCACACACACCCAAACGACACAGCCACTCAGTCAATCATTTACCTACTACATTGTCCCATATCATTATTCTTCTAAAAACATGGTGTAAATCAAGGGCGTCAAACTCATTCCACGGAGGGCCGAGTGTCTACAGGTTTTTTTTTTCCTTCTTTTCAATTAAGACCGAGACAACCATGTGAGGGGAGTTCCTTAGTAATTAGTGACCTTAATTCATCAATCGAGTACAAGGGTGGAGCGAAACCCCGCAGACACTCCGCCCTCCATGCAATGAGTTCGACACGAGTTTGACACACCCTGTATTAGGGCTGTGAATATCCAGGGACCTCACAGTACAATATTATCACGGAACATAGGTGCCAATACGATATGTATTGCGGTTCTCACGATTATATATGTTACATATATGTATATACATACACTTAGGTTGGAGTCATTAAAACTACATTTTCAACCACTCCACAAATTTCTTGTTAACAAACTATAGTTTTGGCAAGTCGGTGAGGACATCTACTTTGTGCATGACACAAGTCATTTTTCCAAAAATTGTTTACAGACAGATTATTTCACTTATAATTCACTGTATCACAATTCCAGTGGGTCAGAAGTTTACATAAACTAAGTTGACTGTGCCTTTAAACAGCTTGGAAAATTCCAGAAAATGATGTCATGGCTTTAGAAGCTTCTGATAGGCTAATTGACATCATTTGAGTCAATTGGAGGTGTACCTGTGGATGTATTTCAAGGCCTACCTTCAAACTCAGTGCCTCTTTGCTTGACATCATGGGAAAATCAAAAGAAATCAGACAAGATCTCAGAAATATAATTGTAGACCCCCACAAATCTGGTTCATCTTTGGGAGCAATTTCAAAATGTCGAAGGTCCCATGTTCATCTGTACAAACAATAGTATGCAAGTATAAACACCATGGGACCACACAGCCATCATACCGCTCAGGAAGGAGACGCCTTCTGTCTCCTAGAGATGAACTTACTTTGGTGCGAAAAGTGCAAATCAATCCCAGAACAACAGCAAAGGACCTTGTGAAGATGCTGGAGGAAACCGGTACAAAAGTATCGATATCAATCTATATTGATATCTATATTGATATATCCTATATCGACATAACCTGAAAGGCCGCTCAGCAAGGAAGAAGCCACTGCTCCAAAACCGCCATAAAAAGCCAGACTATGGTTTGCAACTGCACATGGGGAAAAATAACTTACTTTTTGGAGAAATGTCCTCTGGTCTGATGAAACAAAAATAGAACTGTTTGGCCATAATGACCATCGTTACGTTTGGTGGAAAAAGGGGGAAGCTTGCAAGCCGAAGAACACCATCCCAACCGTGAAGCACGGGGGTGGCAGAAACATGTTGTGGGGGTGCTTTGCTGCAGGAGGGCATGGTGCACTTCACAAAAAAGATGGCATCATGAGGCAGGAAAATGATGTGGATATATTGAAGCAACATCTCAAGACATCAGTCAGGAAGTTAAAGCTTGGTCGCAAATGGGTCTTCCAAATGGACAATGAACCCAAGCATACTTCCAAAGTTGTGGTAAAATGGCTTAAGGACAACAAAGTCAAGGTATTGGAGTGGCCATCACAAAACAGTGACCTCAATCCTATAGAAAATGTGTGCAGAACTGAAAAAGCGTTTGTGAGCAAGGAGGCCTACAAACCTGACTCAGTTATACCAGCTCTGTCAGGAGGAATGGGCCAAAATTCACCCAACTTATTGTGGGAAGCTTGTGGAAGGCTACCCGAAACGTTTGACCAAAGTTAAACAATTTGAAGGCAATGCTAACAAATACGAATTGAGTGTATGTAAACTTCTGACTCACTGGGAATGTGATGAAAGAATTAAAAGCTGAAATAAATCATTCTCTCTACTATTATTCTGACATTTCACATTCTTAAAATAAAGTGGTGATCCTAACTGACCTAAAACAGGGATATTTTACTAGGATTAAATGTCAGGAATTGTGAAAAACTGAGTTTAAATGTATTTGGCCAAGGTGTATGTAAACTTCCGACTTCAACTGTACATGGCCAAGATGTTCATTTACATTTAAGTCATTTAGCAGACGCTCTTATCCAGAGCGACTTACAAATTGGACAAGTCAGTTAAGAACAAATTCTTATTTACAATGACGGCCTAGGAACAGTGGGTTAACTGCCTTGTTCAGGGGCAGAACGACAGATTTGTACCTTGTCAGCTCGGGGATTTGAACTTGCAACCTTTCAGTTACTAGACCAACGCTCTAACCACTAGGCTACCCTGCCGCCCCTCTCTGAAATGTTCAAACGTTCATAGATGACCAGCAGGGTCAGATAATAATAATCATAGTGGTTGTAGAGGGTGCAACAGGTCAGCACCTCAGAAGTAATGTCAGTTGGCTTTTCATAGCCAATCTTTCAGAGTTAGACAGCAGGTGCAGTAGAGAGAGAGTCGAAAACAGCAGGTCCGGGACAAGGTAGCACATCCGGTGAACAGGTCAGGGTTTCATAGCCGCAGGCAGAACAGTTGAAACTGGACCAGCAGCACGACCAGGTGGACTGGGGACAGCAAGAAGTCATCAAGGCCAGGTAGTCCTGAGTTATGGTCCTAGGGCTCAGGTCCTCTGAGAGAAAGTGAGAAAGAGAGAGATGGAGAGAGAGAATTAGAGGGAGCATACTTAAATTCACACAGGACACTGGATAAGACAGGAGAAATACTCCAGATATAACAGACTAATCCTAGCCCCCCGACACAAACTATTGCAGCATAAATACTGGGAGCTGAGAAAGGAGGGGTCGGGAGACACTGTGGTCCCGTCCTACGATATCCCCGGACAGGACCAAACAGGCAGGATATGACCCCACCCACTTTGCCAAAGCACAGCCCCCACACCACTAGAGGGATATCTTTAACCACCAACTTACCATCCTGAGACAAGGCAGAGTATAGCCCACAAAGATCTCCGCCACGGCACAACCCAGACAGGAAGACCACGTCAGTGACTCAACCCACTCAAGTGACGCTCCCCTCCTAGGGACGGCTTGGAAGAGCACCAGTAAGCCAGTGACTCAGCCCCTGTAATAGGGTTATAGGCAGAGAATCCCAATGGAGAGAGGGGAACCGGCCAGGCAGAGACAGCAAGGGCGGTTCGTCGCTCCAGTGCCTTTCCGTTCACCATCACACTTTAGCACGGACAACTTCTGCCAGTCTGCACAGCGCAATTCAACCCAGAGCTTATCGGACTTCTTTTTCTCCATATCCCCGGATTCCTACCGCAAGCTCTGAACCTCTTCACCTGGATCATCGCAGCTATCTAGCTGCTATCCAAATGGCTTCTCCTGGATAACGTCTCTGTCCTGAAGCAAGCACCAATTAGCCTGGAGCTAGCCTATGCTAGGCCCATCTCCCGGCTAGCTGAAGAGGTCCATCAGTCACTCCTTGGGCTACAATACCTATTTTGCCAATTGTCCTTTATTGTTAAATAAAGGTGAAATAAAAAAAACACTCAATCATAGGACCTACTGAAGAGATGAGTCTTCAATAAAGACTTAAAGGTCGAGACCGAGTCTGCGTCTCTCACATGGATTGGCAGACCATTCCATAAAAATGGAGCTCTATAGGAGAAAGCCCTGCCTCCAGCTATTTGCTTAGAAATTCTAGGGACAGTAAGGAGGCCTGCGTCTTGTGACCATGGCGTATGTGTAGGTATGTACGGCAGGACCAAATCGGAAAGATAGGTAGGAACGTGTAATGCTTTGTAGGTTAGCAGTAAAACCTTGAAATCAGCCCTCGCCTTAACAGGAAGCCAGTGAAGAGAGGCTAGCACTGATGTAATATGATCAAATATTTTGGTTCTAGTCAAGATTCTAGCAGCTGTGTTCAGCACTAAGTGAAGTTTATTCAGTGTTTTATCCGGGTTGCCTGAAAGTAGAGCATTGCAGTAGTCTAATCTAGAAGTGACAAAAGCATGTATTAATTTTTTTGCATAATTTTTGTACAGAAAGTTTCTGATTTTTGCAATGTTACGTAGATGGAAAAAAGCTGTCCTTTGAGACGACTGTACAACCATCAAGATTAAGATCCAACAGAAGATCCCTTTGTTTCTTGGGACCTAGAACTAGCATCTCTGTTTTGTCCGAGTTTAAAAGTAAAACATTTGCCACCATCCACTTCCTTATGTCTGAAACACAGGCTTCCAGGGAAGGGCTTCACCATGTTTCATCGAAATGTACAGCTGTGTATCGTCCGCATAGCAGTGAAAGTTAACATTATGTTTCCAAATGACATCACCAAGAGGTAAAATATATAGTGAAACAATAGTGGTCCTAAAACAGAACCTTGAGGAACACCGACATTTACAGGGTTTTAGAGACAAACTGATATCTTTCCGACAGATAAGATCTAAACCAGGCCAGAACCTGTCCGTGTAGACCAATTTGGGTTTCCAATCTCTCCAAAAGAATGTGGTAATCGATGGTATCAAAAGCAGCACTAATGTCTAGGAGCATGAGGACAGATGCAGAGCCTTGGTCTGACGCCATTAAAAGGTAATTTACCACCTTCACGAGTGCAGTCTGCTATGATGGGGTCTAAAACCAGACTGAAGCGTATACATTGTTTGTCTTCAGGAAGGCAGTGAGTTTCTGTGCTACCGCCAGCTAGCGGCAGCTCATATATTTACCATTGCGCTAGGTTTGTTAAAATAGAGCCCAAAGTATCAATATAATGTAATCCAAAGTAATTTCGCAATATGTAACTATTGATTTATTCCCCCATCACTACCCTCTATGCACCCATCCCATGTTTTAATTGTCTAAAATCATCCATTCTCCTCTTCTTTCTCCTAGGCGGCACGTCAGAAGATCCAGAGCCTGGAGGCCACTGTGGGGAATTTCCTGTCACGCGAGTCAAAGATGAAGCACATGATCCGCTCGCTGGAGCAGGAGCGCCAGTCCTACCAGAAGACTATTGAGCGCATGCGCTCCTGCCTGCCCCAGGACGCCCTGGCTGACGTGGAGATGACCCACATGGTCAAGCCTGCCCAGGGGCCAAACGGCAAGGCCAAGCCCACCGCCAAGAAGCCCTAATGGGGGAAGAGTGGAAGGCAAAGGTGAGGGAGAGACTCTGGAGAATGGACAGGTAGATGGATAAAACTGACATAGAGAGAGGACTCTGACGATGGATGAATAGATTTTCTGAATTTGAAAACCAAACTTTATTGGGACTATTTACATTTGTGAAACTGTTTAGCCATACATGTTTAGGCCCTGTAATTGTGTCTGTATGTGTTGTCGTTTTAAGACAGGTGGTGTATTTCCTATGTGATGTGTCGCCATTTCGACAGACAGACACTGACAGTATGGCAATGTGGTCTGTTTTGAATGTGCTGTGTGCGCCTGCGTGCGTGTGTCTGTGTGCGCTCACACAGGACACAAGAAGAGTATAAAGAAGGTTCACACTCTCTGTTAGGCTGGAGAGCAGACTGAGTTGAATGTCACTGCTCACACACCACAAACAGCTGACATCATGGGACAGACACTTTTTCATTATGTTCCAGGACAGTACACACACACACACTGTCTCCAGGACTTTCTCTCTTCCTTCGTACTGTTTTATCCCACATTCACATCTGAGTCATGTTCTCCAATGATTCTGATTGAGAAGAGAGAACAAGTAAAAAGAATGATAAAAAAATGAAATAAGCTCTCGTCTGATATCGACTGTTAAACGCTGACCTGCCTGCAGCTTTAAAAAAATATGTTTATCTTAAAAAGTTGAATGTTGAATAATGTTGCAAACGGTGTTACACTGTTCATTTTTTTGTATTGTGAACCGAAAGCAATTACTGAAAGTTGACCAAGTGGACATGTAGCATATGTGGGTCTTTGTAATATGGATGATTTCTATTATTTGCTTTCTGAAATGTTGAAACAATGTTTATTTTTGATTGTCAATCTGTCAATCGTGTGTGCACAATGTAGGAACTGTTATGTTTCACAGAGTTGATACAAATATGAACGGCACTCCATGTGGAAATTCTTTGAATTAGGCTACTGCAGCCGATCCACACACGTTAAAGGTTGACGAAGCCTATCCGACATGGTCCCTCGTCATCAACTAGCCCGTAACCATCGAGTTGATGGTTTTACCACAACCCTTTCACAACCAGTCACACACAGAACTGAATGGTGATGTTCTTCTATAGCTACTTCAAATTAAGCAGCATATCCCACATTTCACCAAAAAATATAAATAAATTGATACGTTTTTAGTTAGGATAAATCAAGTCTAATCAATTTAAGAAACCTTTTTAAAACTGAAACACAATTACAATTCGCATTTCCTGATGTGCAGGAAAATCCTTGCGACAACAGAGTGGTCAAATTAAGATATTACATCTGTATGACACAGGCTTCACTTATTCGACGGTTCTTAGTCGTCGTCGTGGAAATTGCTTATGTAATGCTTATTTCTTTTTCATATCAGTGCTTTTCTTAGGGTGGGTGTTGGTTGTGGTTTCATTGTTATTTGCCTTAATGTACTCTCCTGTACTGCCTTTGGAACCAAAGAGGTTTTAATGCTTTCGTTGCTAAATGGTTAGCAACCAGAAGTGTATTATAATTCACGCAAGTGTTTTTTTTCTTCTATTTAATCAAATGATCACTGTTACTATTTCAGCGCTGTTTTTCAACACTGTCAGTGTTTAGTTGTTTCAAAATGTTCTGTGTTTTCATGTTAAACAAGCTAAAAAGAGATCTAGTTCTGGGTCATACAAAGACAACCGTCCTTTTGCTATCTTGAGATTCATGTCTTACAAAGATGCTCCATTGGAAATGTAGGCTGGCCAATCGTCATTGATCATCAGAGAATGAACTAGATTAAAGTCATGTTCTTGTGTTAACTCATAAGTGCCAAATAAAAGCATGAATGCAGTCTTCCTTATCTACCCTGAATCGGAGATAAGCTTATGACCGTGATTGAGGGTGATATATGGGAAGCCCTAATGGCTGGCTTGAGTGTTTGCAATGTTCATTATCTTACTGTTGCGTCTGTGTAGGTAGCCTACATCATCGCATAGTTCAATCACTACTACGGAATAACGCCGATTGTGTTTTAATTCATGTCGATTGCCTGTTTTTGTTGAAATGAGGCCTCACAAAGAAAAATGTCACGTGTACTTCAATAAATCACACCTTGACTGCCTTTTTTCTATTCACCTGTGTCTCGAGTGGTTGCTTTCACTTAAAATAATTGTAAATCATTTTTTTTAACTGCATTGTAATTTCAGAAAATGTCCATAATATATCTGCATGAATCAAATCTAATATTATTTGTCACATGCGCCGAATACAACAGGTGTGGACCTTACCGTGAAATGCTTACTTCCGAGCCCTTAACCAACAATGGGGTTCAAAAATTGTTTAAAAAATATTTACTAAATAAAGTTAAAAATAATAAAAAAAAGTAGCACAATTAAATAACAATAACGAGGATATATACAGGGGGTACTGGTACCGAGTCGATGTGCGGTGCTACAGGTTAGTCGAGGTAATTTGTACATGCAGGTCGGGGTAAAGTGACTGCATAGATAATAAACAGCAGTAGCAGCAGTGTAAAAACAAAGGGGGGTCAATGTAAATAGTCCAGGTGTCCATTTGATTATTTGTTCAGCAGTCTTATGGCTTGGGGTTAGAAGCTGTTAAGGAGCCTTTTGGACCTAGACTTGGCGCACCGGTACCGCTTGCCGTGCGGTAGCAGAGAGAACAGTCTATGACTAGGGTGGCTGGAGTCTTTGACAATTTGGGCCTTCCTCTGACACCTCCTAGTGTATAGGTCCTGGATGTCAGGAAGCGTGACCTCAGTGATGTACTGTGCCGTACGCACTACCCTTTGTAGCGCCTTACGGTCGGATGCAGAGCAGTTGCCATACCAGGGTGTGATGACACCGGTCAGGAGGCTCTCGATGGTGCACCTGTAGAACTTTTTGAGAATCTGGGAACCCATGCCAAATCTTTTCAGTCTCCTGAGGGGGAAAGGTGTTGTGCCCTCTTCACGACTGTCTTGGTGTGTTTGGACCATGATAGTTTGTTGGTGATGTGGACACCATGAAACGTGAAACTACTGACCCGCTCCACTACAGCCCCGTCGATTGGAATGGGGACATGTTCGGCCCTCCTTTTCCTGTAGTCAACGATCAGCTCCCTTGTCTTGCTCACGTTAAGGGAGAGGTTGTTGTCCTGTCACCACACTGCCAGGTCTCTGACCTCCTTCCTATAGAGTCGTGCTTAGCCACGCAGTAGTGGGTGAACAGGGAGTGCAAGAGGGGTCTAAGCACGCACCCCTGAAGGGCCCCCGTGTTGAGGATCAGCAGGACCATTGTGTTGTTACCTACCCTTACCACCTGGGGGCGGCCCGTCAGGAAGTCCTGGATCCAGTTGTAGAGGGAGGTGTTTAGTCCCATGGTCCTTAGCTTATTGATGAGTTTTGTGGGCACTATGGTGTTTAACGCTGACCTGTAGTCAATGAACAGTATTCTCACATAGGTGTTCTTTTTGTCCAGGTGGAAAAGGGCAGTGTTGAGTGAGATTGAGATTGAGTCATCTGTGGATATGTTGGGGCGGTATGCGAGTTGGAGTGGGTATAGGGTTTCCGGGAGGATGGTGTTGATGTGAGCCATGACCAGCCATGAAAGCACTTCATGTCTATCGACGTGGGGGCGATAGTCATTGAGGCAGGTTACCTTTGCTTTCTTTTGCACAGGGACTATGGTGGTCTGCTTGAAATGTAGGTATTACAGACTCGGTCAGGGAAAGGTTGAAAATGTAAGTGAAGACACTTCCCAGTTGGTCCGAGCATGCTCTTGAGTGCAGTCGTCCGGAACAGCTGGTGCTCTCATGCATGCTTCAATGTTGCTTGACTCGAAGCGAGCATAAAAGTCATTTAGTTCGTCTGGTAGGCTCGCGTCACTGGGCAGCTCGCGGCTGGGTTTCCCTTTGTAGTCCGTAGTAGTTTGCAAGCCATACCACATTTGACGAGTATCAGAACTGGTGTAGTAGGATTCAATCTTAGTCTTGTATTGATGCTTTGCCTGTTTGATGGTTCACCTGAAGAAATTGTGGGATTTCTTATAAGTGTCCGGATTAGTGTCCCACTCCTTTAAAGCGGCAGCTCTAGCCTTTAGCTCGGTGTGGATGTTGCCTGTAATCCATGACATCTAGTTGGGATATGTGCGTACAGTGTAGGGACGACGTCGTCGATGCACTTATTGATGAAGCCGGTGACTGAGGTTGTATACTCCTCAATTCCATTGGATGAATCCCAGAACATATTCCAGTCTGCAAAACAGTCCTGTAGCATAGCATCCGCGTCTTCTGACCACTTCTGAATTGAGCTAGTGACTGTTACTTCCTGCTTTAGGATTTGTGGGTAAGCAGGAATTAGGAGGATAGAATTATGGTCAGATTTGCCAAATGAAGGGCGAGGGATAGCGTTTCTCTCCTCTATTTATACATGTGACATGCTGGTAGAAATCAGGTAAAACAGATTTAAGTTTTGCCAACTCTCTTGGTAGATAGTGTGGTCTACAGCTTATCATGAGGTACCTCAGGCGAGCAATACCTCGAGACTTCCTTAATATTAGACATCGCGCACCAGATGTTATTGACAAATAGACACACACCCCCACCCCTAGTCTTACCAGACGTAGCTGTTCTGTCCTGCCGATGCACGGAAAAACCAGCCAAATGTATATTATCCATGTCGTCGTTCAGCCACAACTTCAAATACTGCGTTATAGTGTATGCTGCCAAAAATTGGGAAATTATGTTATATTCTTCCTGTGTAGATTAAGATAACGAGGAGCCAATGCAAGATATGTCTCAGAAAATGTACCTCAATCCAGGGATGAGAAATGCGTTGTACTCCGAATTGTCCCATTATGTGTGTGCTCCTACACATGAAGACCGGATGTGGGAGTATTGTATTTAGGGCCTTTGTGGCTATCCGCCCAACTGCAAACAACTAAATGACCAAACAATGCTGGAGCTAGCAGTCCCAGATGGTCAATGCTGCCGGTCAGAGGTTAGAAGCTAGATAATGTAAGCTGCCTCTGCCTCAAGGTGGGTAACACAGACAACACCTGTGTGCTTACTCTTACTTAGACTTCTTGGGCACATATTTCTATCAGGTCATGGACATGTTAGCCAGGCCTATGAACCTAGTGTAGCCTACAGTGGGTCCTCCTTTAAAAGTTGCCGCGTACTGCGGCGCAGAATTCTATGGCACGTTATTTGAGTGTGAACCACTGATACCATTAATGCTAGTTACTGCTAGTTTGACCACTAGAGGGCATCTTTGAGAAGCATTTGATAGCCTTCAATAATGGCTGTACTAGAGAATGCGGACACGCGGGAGACCGGGGTTCAATTCCCTGACGGGGAGGAAGGAGTAGGCTGTCCTTGTAAATAAGAATTTGCTCTTAACTGATTCCATATGTGTTATTTCATAGTTGTGATGACTTCACTATTATTCTGCAATGTAGAAAATAGTAAAAATAAAGAAAAAGCCTGGAATGAATAGGTGTGTCAACTTTTAACTGGTACTTGCTTAATTAATTTGATTGATATTATGGTGTTTCTATTCCATGAAAAACGAAAAACCCTCTGGGCCCCCTGCCCTCGTGCCTTCGTGCCTTGAACCTCGCACGCTTTCAGTGGATACAGCTGGAGAACTGCAAGGCAGTCCCATTGTGCGCCACTCCGGAGCCATGACCAATATGACCAAGATATATTGTCCTGCTAATAACAGGGTTAATAATATATATGTGAGAATATCCAACGGGCTTTTATATAATTCAAAATTAATAATAATCGCTTTGTTTAAAAAATCTTATTTTGGAGATGATTTAGTTTTCAAATAACCCAGAGTGAGTGAGAAAAAGGCCATTCCTGAACATGGGGTGAGACAATCTTACTAATTTGTAAATAAAGCCAGTTATTTATTTCTGCTTTTAGAGGAGAGAAACCAAAAACCTACAGTCATCTCATGGGTCTCCCAGTCGAGGCCAGAGACCAGCATCTGTAGCATACAGAATATTCAGAGTGTGTGTGTGTGTGTGTGTGTGTGTGTGTGTGTGTGTGTGTGTGTGTGTGTGTGTGTGTGTGTGTGTGTGTGTGTGTATATATAACAGTTACCCACCTTGTCGGAGAGTAGCTCTGTGGACAGTGCTGATTAGAAAATCATTGTTTACTACCCCCCTCCAAATCAAAACCAAACATGGATTCCATGTTGTGGAATCACTTGGCATGCACAACTGTCTGTGTTTCACACCTGTTTGTCCTAGCTAATCAGCTTTGCAAATAGGCCACTGTGTTTATCCAGACAGGAAGTAGGGGAAATGTGTGTGCACACAGCGAGAACAAAACATTGGCATCCATATTAGATTTTGATTTGGGTGGGGTTGTCCAAACTGGATTTAATACTTTTCGTTCCAGAAAAATTCAGGCTGTTCTGAGGGCAAAAGGGGGTGCAACTCAATATTAGGAAAGTGTTCCGAATGTTTTGTACACTCAGTATATGTTATATATTGTAGGAAATGGGCTAGGTTAGCTGGTGTCTTAAAATCAGCTTGAATGGATTTCTGACCAACCTGCTCAATCAATCATTCTTATTAACAGTAGGTGCTTTGCTTTACAAGAAGAGCAAGACCGTTTCTCACATGATTTGAAATGTAAAATACAGATTCGATTCATTCAAATCAAACCACGTCCTTCTACACAACTTTCTATGTCACAGAGTTAAAACTTCTTATGGCTGAAGGGGCAGTATTGAGTAGCTTCGATGAAAGGTGCCCATATCAAACGGCCTGCTCCTCAGTCATAGTTGCTAATATTTGCATATTATTATTAGTATTGGATGGGAAACACTCTAAAGTTTCTAAAACTGTTTGAATTATGTCTGTGAGATTAACAGAACTCATATTGGCAGGCAAAATCCTGAGTTGAAATCAAAACAGGAAGTCAGAAATCTGAGCTTATATGTATTCACCAGAGTCCCCAATGAAATCCCCTTGAGTTATGAATGATTGTGCACTGCCTAGGGGTTCCACTAGATGTCAACCATCAATAGAAATTATAATGAGACTTCTATGATGTTGTGGGAGAGAATGATAGCAGAATCAGTCAGGTGTTCATCAAGCAGCCATTTTCTGATCATGCTTTTTCCTCATGGAAGTCACTTTACGTTCCATTGCTCACGAAGACAAGAAAGAATACTCCGGTTGGAACTTTATTGAAGCTATATTTTAAAAACATCCTAATGATTGATTCTGTACTTAGTTTGAAATGTTTCTTCGATCGGTAATATCACTTTTTGAAGTTTTTGTCCGATATAACGCTGACCAGAATTAGCGTTTGGATATGTAAACCAGACACGCTAACAAAAGAAGGTATTTGGACATAAATAACAGATTTTTTCGAACAAAACAAACATTTATTGTGGACCTGGGATTCCTGGTGTGCTTTCTGATGTAGATCATCAAAGGTAAGGGAATATTTATCATATATTTTCTTGTTTATGTTGACGCCATCTTTGCGGCTGTGGTGTTTTACTTTTGAGCGCTGTCTCAGATTATAGCGTGGGTTTCTTTTTCCGTAATTTTTTTTTGTAATCTGACACAGCGGTTGCATTAAGGAGAGGTATATCTATAATTCCATGTGTATAACTTGTATTATCATCTATATTTATGAGTTTTTCTGTTGAAACGATGTGGCTATGCAAAGTCACTTGATGTTTTTGCCACTAGTGAATCTAGTCGCCTCAATGTAAACTCAGATTTATTGATATAAATATGAATTTAATCAAACAAAACATGCATGTATTGTGTAACATGAAGTCCTATGAGTGTCATCTGATGAAAATAATCGAAGGTTAGTGATTAATTTTATCTCTATTCTGGTTTTTGTGAAGCTATCTTTAGCTGGAAAAAATGGCTGTGATTATTGTGGTTTTGTGGTGACCTAACATAATCGTTTGTAGTGCTTTCGCTGAAAAGCCTATTTGAAATCGGACACTTTGGTGGGATTAACAACAAGATTACCTTTAAAATGATATAAGACACATGAATGTCTGAGGAATTTTAATTATGAGATTTCTGTTTTTTGAATTTGGCGCCCTGCACTTCGACTGGCTGTTGTCATATCGATCCCGTTAACGGGACTTCAGCCATAAGAAGTTTTTAAGAATGCACCGTAAGCTCACAATTATATATTTTTCGATAGCTCAAACAGGTCAGTCACGTGCTCTAGCAAGGTTCTAGCCTCGGTGTGAGCCGAAGCAGGAGGAAGCGGTACTCGCTAAGCAAGCAGCGTGACGTCCTTAACATTGGTTCCTAGTGACTCCGATGCATAGTTGGGCAGCTCACGGGCCGGGGTCACTCGATGTGTAGCGAGTTTAGAAGGGGTGAGTGTGATGGAGTTGAGAACGTATCGTAAGCTCACTCCACAGCTAGCTTAAAATGTTGTTGATAGCTCAAATGGCGGTCATGTGTGTTTCCAATCAGAGGATCACTGGTTTGAGCCTGGTATGGCAACATGGACAGTGGAGGAAGCTATACTGTTAGCACATCCATTTCATCTAGTTTCAATGAAGCAGTAAAGGTGTTGTAAAGTAAACTTCCTAGACATTTTTGTCTGGCCAAACTCATTAGTAAGTATTTTATTCCCAGGGTCTTGTTCAGTAGGGAGAAAAGTTTCTGAAACGGGGAGGTACTACCTTGCTGTCTCCAATAAAAACACAGATTTGCATTTCCATTGGAAAACATTTCGCTACAATGTGCCTTACTGAACTCGACCCAGGTCATGAGTCATCACAGGAACCCAATGTGAGGTAAACTAACCAGTTTCAAAGATGGCCGCCGGTTGCCCACTCTATAGAGAAAAATTAAGATAAAAGGATCTCTATGGAGCACTCTTTGTTTTCATAGGATGGTCTCACATGCAGGGGGCTGCAGTGTCGCAGAGCCTAATCCACACACAGATGGCTGTCATGCCAGAGCCTATAACACACACACCAAAGGGGGCCACATTTGTGTGATATTCCTAACTTATTCCCACACGCGGACACTTCCTGCAGCAGAGAAAAGCTGAGACTCCGGGACCCCTCTGGGGATAGCAGGCAATAATGCCTTATCAGTACTTTTTGTGTTTTTACCCTGGTCTTCCTCCATCTCTGTCATTCCCTCCCTCACTCACTCCCTCTATTCCTCCCTCCCTCCATCTACCCATACCTCCATCTATCCTTCCATCTGTTATGTCCTTCCCTCTATCTATCCCTCTTTCCCTCCTATCCTTTCCTCTCTCTATTCCTCCATCCCTCTGTCCTTCCCTCCCTCCATCTATTCCTCCCTCTATCCATCCCTCTGTCCTTCCCTCCCTCTATCCATCCCTCTGTCCTTCCCTCGCTCTATCTATCCCTCCTTCCATCTATCCCTCCCTCTCTCTGTCCATCCCTCCCTTCATCTATTCCCTCCCTTTCTCCTTTCCTCATATATGTCCGCCTCCCTCTGTGCCTCCCTTACTTCCTCCATTTATTCCTCCCTCGCTCCATCCCCCTCCAAGTCCTTCCCTCTCTTGTGTTCCCCTCTTGATCTGGTCCATCAGTACACATTGGAATTGTAGCATGTTATCCAATCCCTTACTCACTCACACATTCTTGACAAAAATCAGTGTCTGAGTGCAAGGTTGCAAAATGTTGTTCACAGATTTTTCCAACTAGCATTTCTCAGAAACCCTGTACTGTAAGTCAGGTAAGAATGTTGTTCACAGATATTTCCAACTAGCATTTCTCAAAAAAACCCTGTACTGTAAGTCAGGTAAGAATGTTGATTCTGTGCAGCAGTAAGGCTGTGTGTGTGTGTGCACGTGCGCACGGAACCCTAGCGGAACCCCTCGCCAACAGCCAATGAAATTGCAGGGCGCCAAATTCACTCAACAGAAATCTCATAATTCAATTTTCTCAAACATACAAGTATTAGACACCATTTTAACGATAAAATGTCTCGTTAATCCAACCACAGTGTCCGATTTCAAAAAAGCTTTTAGGCGAAAAGGGAGCAAGAGGGGACTTATCTGTAAATACAAATAGCAGATGCATTCCATTACAGCAGCGCCATCATAGGTTTGGGCAATACGTTTCTCCATGAAGTTAAACGACATTTCAGAATTCACAAAGTCAAACAGAGACTGCGCATCTCACCCACATAGCCCAAGAAACGTTCCTGAAATAAACCCCGATCATCCACATGCCTGAAGATAACTGAGAATTGTGAACAGACTGGTGGCACCACAGGTCCCAGAGTGGTGGGGCAATTCTCCCCCCCGGGGCCCAGAGTTCTTCCTTATCTGGTAATCTAACCAAGTAAAAGCCTGGACCTTATAGGGTATGACAGTGATTAATCAGTTGTAAAAAGCTTTTATATGGGCTATGATGGGACCAGTTTTCTAATCAGGTCACATGTTTGTTTTTTTAACTTGGGGAAAAACTCCTGTCCCTGAGGAGGATAAAAACCCTGTCAAACTGTAGCAACCTTGTACCTGCTCATATTAATTATATTTAGACTAGACCAACAGGGGGGTTTCCTCTACACAGAGACAACAACTGATGGACAATACTATAGAACTCACAGGGCTGAACGTTTGCATCGTATAGGCCTTTACAACTGTAGGCCTAATAAAATATTTACCCAGTCTGTCTTCAGTATTGTGTTGATTGATTCATTCCAGTTAGTCATTTTGGATTGAAAATATCTAGGCAGCCTAGCCAGTTTGAATATAAACCAAATTTGATCATTCAGATTTTCTACTGACATAAACAAATGGACTGGGGGGGCGAAATATACTTCTCCCAAGGGGAAAGAAATATTTGAATCGAATGTATAAATTGTTCAAGCAAATCCGCAAGGTAGATGGATTCTTTTAAATCTTGGACAATAAACAGATTTGGCTCATTATTCTATACGGTCCAAATAATGATGATCCACACTTCTTTAAAAATATATATACTATAATAATTTATCAAGCCTACAAGCACTACAAGACTCTACTATTATGGTGGGCGATTATAATACGGTTTTAAATACCTCAATGGACTGTAAAGGAAATCACACTATTACCCTTATGCACTTAAGGAAATCACGAATAGCTTGGAAATAATGGAACAAGTGGATATATGGAGGCTTAAATATCCTAACCTAGTGAGATATACTGTACATGACGGAGGCTGAGTCAAGCTAGTCGTCTAGACTACTTTCTTATGTCATTCTCGCTGGCACAAAAGTGTTGATAGGGGACAGAATGTGGTCGGACCATCAAATAATTGGCATATACAGTACATTACTCTTACAGAATTTCCACATGGGTGAGGATATTGGAAATTTAATCAAAGCCTATTGGATAACAACTTGTCTTTAACCAGGACAGAAGAATTTATAACTGACTTTTGCCGACATAATATACAGTGCATTCGGAAATTATTCAAACCCCTTGACTTGTTCAACATGTTGTTACATTTCAGCCTTATTCTGAAATATTTTTTCCCCCTCATAAATCTACACACGATACACCATAATGAAAAAACAAAAAGAGGTTTTTAGAAATTTTAGGAAAGTTATTAAAAATAACGCAATCCTGTCTCAGAGCTCTAAGGACAATTTCTTCGACCTCATGGCTTGGTTTTTGCTCTGACATGCACTATCAACTGTGGGATCTTATATAGACAGGTGTGGGCCTTTCCAAATCATGTTCAATCAATTGAATTTACCACAGGTGGACTCTAATCAAGTTGTAGAAACATCTCAAGGATGATCAATGGAAACAGGATGTAACTGAGCTCAATTTTGAGTCTCGTAACAAAGGGTCTGAATACTTATGTAAATGTGGTATTTCTGTTTTTAATTTTGTATAAATTTGCATTAATTTCTAAAAACCTGTTTTCGCTTTGTTATTATGGGGTGTGGTGTGTACAGTCGTGGCCAAAAGTTTTGAGAATGACACAAGTATTAATTTTCACAGTCTGCTGCCTCAGTTTGGATGATGGCAATTTGCATATACTCCAGAATGTTATGAAGAGTGTTCAGATGATTTGCAATTAATTGAAAAGTCCCACTTTCCATGCAAATGAACTGAATCCCCCCCCCCAAAAAATCCACTGCATTTCAGCCCTGCCACAAAAGGATCAGCTGACATCATGTCAGTGATTCTCTCATTTACACAGGTGTGAGTGTTGACGAGGACAAGGCTGGAGATCACTCTGTCATGCTGATTGACTTCGAATAACAGACTGGAAGCTTCAAAAGCTCTGTCAACCATGGTTACCTGCAAGGAAACACGTGCCGTCATCATTGCTTTGCACAAAAAGGGCTTCACAGGCAAGGATATTGCTGCCAGTAAGATTGCACCTAAGTCAACCATTTATCGGATCATCAAGAACTTCAAGGAGAGCGGTTCAATTGTTGTGAAGAAGGCTTCAGGGCGCCCAAGAAAGTCCAGCAAGCGCCAGGACCATCTCCTAAAGTTGATTCAGCTGCGGGATTGGGGTACCACCAGTACAGAGCTTGCTCAGGAATGGCAGCAGGCAGGTGTGAGTGCATCTGCACGCACAGTGAGGCGAAGACCTTTGGAGGATGGCCTGGTGTCAAGAAGGGCAGCAAAGAATCCACTTCTCTCCAGGAAAAACATCAGGGACAGACTGATATTCTGCAAAAGGTACAGGGATTGGACTGAGGACTGGGGTAAAGTAATTTTGTCTGATATGAATCCCCTTTCCGATTGTTTCTGGCATCCCGAAAAAAGCTTGTCCGGAGAAGACAAGGTGAGCGCTACCATCAGTCCTGTGTCATGCCAACAGTAAAGCATCCTGAGACCATTCATGTGTGGGGTTGCTTCTCAGCCAAGGGAGTGGGCTCACTCACAATTTTGCCTAAGAACACAGCCATGAATAAAGAATGGTACCAACACATCCTGCGAGAGCTACTTCTCCCAACCATCCAGGAACAGTTTGGTGACGAACAATGCCTTTTCCAGCATGATGGAGCACCGTGCCATAAGGCAAAAGTGATAACTAAGTGGCTCGGGGAACAAAACATCGACATTTTGGGTCCATGGCCAGGAAACTCCCCAGACCTTAATCCCATTGAGAACTTGTGGTCAGTCCTTAAGAGGTGGGTGGACAAACTAAAACCCACAAATTCTGACAAACTCCAAGCATTGATAATGCAAGAATGGGCTGCCATCAGTCAGGATGTGGCCAGAAGTCTTGAAAAAGAAGGATCAACACTGCAAATATTGACTCGTTGCATTAACTTCATGTAATTGTCAATAAAATCCTTTGACACTTATGAAATGCTTGTAATTATACTTCTGTATTCCATAGTAACATCTGACAAAAATATCTAAAGACACTGAAGCAGCAAACTTTGTGGAAATTAATATTTGTGTCATTCTCAAAACTTTTGGCCACGACTGTAGATTGAGGAGGAAAACATTTATTTAATCATTTTCAGAATAAGGGTGTAATGTAACAAAATGTGGAAAAAGTAAAGGGGTCTGAATGCTTTGCACTGTATGTACAGCAGATCCCCTTATTGTATGGGACACTTTTAAATGTGCCTTTAGTTCCTCATCACCGCTGGGGAACCGTCGACACGGCTGTCTAACCCTCACCCTAGGAGCATCGTCCAGAGTGAAAAGACGTAAGAAGACGGAAAAGGGGGGACCCCTCCTTTTTTGGACACCAAGGCCAAACCAACATTCTTCCGAAGGAGGGCTTGTTCCGACAGAGAAACGGCAAACGGCATTAACATAAACACATTCATGATTTCTGATTCCAAACCAGCGGCGGTTCATGTGCAAGGTATCTGATTAATGTGAGGACAGTCCTACAATGTATCGACGATAAGTGTCCTTTGTCTGTCTCTCTCTCTCTCTCTTCCCCACCCCTCTTCATTTGTTGTGTATAAGCTGCCATATTTTGTCAATCCACTAGGGACCTTTCTTCTCATGTATTATGTGTGTATGTTATCCTGTTTTCGCATTTTAATTAGCTAGTAAATAAAAAATTGGTGAGGTAAAAATATAAATGCAACATGTAGAGTATTGGTCCCAAGTTTCATATGCTGAAATAAAAGATCCCAGAAATGTTCCATACACACAAAAAGCTTATTTAACTGTTTACATCCTTGTTAGTGAGCATTTCTCCTTTGCCAAGATAATCCATCCACCTGACAAGTGTGGCATATCAAGAAGCTGATTAAACAGCAGGATCATTACACAGGTAAATGTCTGCTCATTGTTGGACTCCAGGTGAGCGTAAATGGCTGATCATTGTTGGACTCCAGGTGAGCGTTAATGGCTGCTCAATGTTTGACTACAGGTGAACATAAATGTCTGCTCATTGTTGGACTCCAGGTGAGCGTAAATGTCTGCTCATTGTTTGACTCCAGGTGAGTTTAAATGTCTGCTCATTGTTGGACTACAGGTGAACGTAAATGTCTGCTCATTGTTGGACTCCAGGTGAGCGTAAATGGCTGATCATTGTTGGACTCCAGGTGAGCGTAAATGGCTGCTCATTGTTGGACTCCAGGTGAATGTAAATGTCTGCTCATTGTCGGACTCCATGTGAGCTTAAATGTCTGCTCATTGTTGGACTCCAGGTGAGCGTAAATGTCTGCTCATTGTTTGACTCCAGGTGAGCGTAAATGGATGCTCATTGTTGGACTCCAGGTGAGCGTAAATGTCTGCTCATTGTTGGACTCCAGGTGAGCGTAAATGTCTGCTCATTGTCGGACTCCAGGTGAGCGTAAATGGATGCTCATTGTTTGACTCCAGGTGAGAGTAAATGGATGCTCTTTGTTTGACCCCAGGTGAGCGTAAATTGCTGCTCATTGTCCGACTCCAGGTTCTCAGTGCGCCTGCCTTCTTCCCCCGCGTCCGGACTTAAGACTCTCTAATCACTTCTGTACAGGCTGTCTTCTGCCGGGGCTTGGCTTTTCCCACCATGTCTGTCGATGTCCCTCAAGCTACTTCTCCCTGTCTTAGTCAATCATCTGCCTGTGCACAGCCTAGACCACCGTGGCCCCCTCCGCAGGGCCATGCTCTCTGGATCAGAGCTCTGTCCCTTTGGCTGTTGTGTCCTGCACACAGCCTGAACCAAAACTCTCTGGATCAGAGCTCTGTCCCTTTGGCTGTTGTGTCCTGCACACAGCCTGAACCACCACTCTCTGGATCAGAGCTCTGTCCCTTTGGCTGTTGTGTCCTGCACACAGCCTGAACCACAACTCTCTGGATCAGAGCTCTGTCCCTTTGGCTGTTGTGCCCGGCACACAGCCGGCGTCTCAGCAGCCCTCTTCTCAGGTGAGTTCAGTGGCTCTGGCCTCGCAATCTGCTTCGAGACATGGCAGAGGCCAGATCATTCCGGTGATTGTGATAGAGAGTTCGATGGTGAGGCATATATCTGTACCTGGGGCAAAAGTTCAGGATATCACCAGGTTGCTTCCCGAGGCTGTGCGTCAGTCACTGGGGGCTGATACTGTCATGGTTCGTGTGGGGTCGAATGACATTATGAAGGGCAGCTCAGAACAGCTGAAGATGGATTTTAAAGAACTGATTGGGTCACTACTTGACACCAACAGACGGCCCATAATTACTGGCCCTCTGCCCTCCCTAAATCGCGGCATTGAGCGGTTCAGCAGACTTGTAGCCCTCCATAACTGGCTACGGGACTATTGCAGCTCTGTGGGTGTAACATTTATTGACAATTTTGATACCTTCTGGAAACAAAGCTCGTATTATAAGGAGGATGGGATCCACCCAAATCATTTGGGTTCCTTGATCCTTTCACAGCATTATACGGTTGTGCTGAGACAATGACTTATCAATGACCCAAGCCCAGCTCATTTAATCCCTACCATTGTGTCACTGAGTTGTCATAATGCTTAAGCAAATGTACATTATCCCAGTGGCGTTGGAAGACACAATGTCAGTAACCTAATTTATGTCCCTCTTACTGCCCTGAATTTCTCTGATGATCCTACAGCTATTGTATGCAGTAATCATATGCCTATGAACCGGAGTTATACTGTTAGTCCACTGTGTGCAGCTCACCCTCCACTAACACGAGCATGTATACCTCTGCTAAGCTTCCCAGTAAAGCAAGAAAGCAAGAACAACATTCAAGCATCCCAGAAAAGTGTTAAAAATAGCCCATGTTAACATACTATGTAGCTTAAGAAACAAGGTTCATGAAATCAATCATTTCCCATAACAGATGACGTTCATATTCTGACAATCTCTCACTTAGATAATTCCTTTGATGATACATTGGTAGCAATACATGGTTAAAAGATCTACATAAAATACAGAAATGCCAAAGGTGGAGGTGTTGCTGTTTATATTCAGAACCACATTCCTGTAAAGATTAGAGAGGGTCTCATGTTAAATACTGTTGAAGTAATATGGCTGCAGGTTTATCTGCCTCACCTAAAGCCCATTCTGGTGGGAAGCTGCTGTAGACCACCAAGTGCTAACAGTCAGTATCTGGATAACATATCTGAAATACTTGATAATGTACGTGTTATCAATTGAGAGGTATATTTTCTGGGTGATTTTAAATATTGGCTGGCTTTCATCAAGCTGCCCACTCAAGAGAAAGCTTCAAACTGTAACTAGTACCTGCAACCTGGTTCAGGTTATCAGTCAACCTACCAGGGTAGTTACAAACAGCACAGGAATGAAATCATCAACATGTATCGATCACATCTTTGCTAGTGCTGCAAACATTTGTTTCAAAGCAGAATCCAAATCCATTGGATGTTGTGGTCACAATATAGTAGACATATCTAGGAAAACCAGAGTTCCAAAGGCTGGGCCTAATATAGTGTTTAAGATGTCATACAATAAGTTATGTAGTGATTCCTATGTTGTTGAAATAAAGAATATGTTTTGGGTCCATGGTGTGTATTGAGGAGCATCCAGATGCTGCACTTGACACATTTATGAAATTGCTTGTCCCAGTTACTAATAACCCATTGAGAAAATGACTGTAAAATTTGTTAAATCCCCTTGGATTGATGAGGAATTTAAAAATGTTATTCTCTAAAACGAGGTTGGAGGCAGCTTATGGTAGAGAAATAAACATAAAATTATCTTGCAAAAGCTCTAGTGGACATTCCTGCAGTCAGCATGCCATTTGCATGCTCCCTCAAAACTTGAGACAACTGCACATTTTAGAGTGGCCTTTTATTGTCCCCAGCACAAGGTGCACCTGTGTAATTATCATGCTGTTTAATTAGCTTCTTGATATGCCACACTTGTCAGGTGGATGGATTATCTTGGCAAAGGAGAAATGCTCACTAACAGGGATGTAAACAAATGGCAAATAGGTCTGGCTGTACAACCGATTGGCAAACGTACTGCAAATTGAGAAATCATGTGACTAAACTGAATAAAAAGAAGAAACTACATAATGAAAGAAAGATAAATGACATAAAGAATGATAGTAAAACGCTTTGGAGCGTCTTAAATGAAATTTTGGGGAAAAAAGGCAAATTACGCTCCATCATTCATTGAATCAGATAGCTCCTTCATCACAAAACCCACTGATTTTCCACATCAAGTAACTCATGCAAGGAGTAAAATCTGATAATAAAACAGATAAAAATACACCACAAACATAGGCACAGACACATGCATACAAACACACAATAACATATGCACGCGTACATATGGATTCTGTGTTGTAGATATGTGCTAGTAGAGTAGGGGCCTGAAGGCATTATGTTGTGAAATCTGTTGGTAATGTATTGTAATATTTAAAAAAATGTATAACTGCCTTAATTTTGTTAGACCCCAGGAAGAGTAGCTGCTGCATTGGCAGCAGCTAATGGGGCTCTATAATAAATACAAATACATCGACGGGCCCGCAGTGCAGAGGGTGAAAAGCTCCAACTTCCTCGGTGTGTACATAACTGACAACCAGAAATGGTCCATTCACACAGACGCACAACCTCAGGAGGCTGAAGAAATTTGTCTTGGCCCCTAAGACCCTCACAAACTTCTACTGCCCTGTTCACTCCACTACCATCTAGAAGGAGGCGACAGTATAGGTGCATCAACGCTGGGGCCCAGAGACTGAAAAACAGCTTCTTTCTCCAGGCCAGTACACTTCCCTGGACTTCCATCACTGTTACTAGCTGGCTACCACCAAGTCCTCAACCCTGCACCTTCGACACTGCTGTACAAAGTCATTGAACACTGGTCACTTTAATAATGTTTACTTCTTGTTTTACCCACTTCATATGTACAGTATATACTGTATTATAGTCAATGCTCATTCTATATAACTACTGCTGTACACCTTTTTTTATTCATATACTTTCATAATGTCTATACACACCATTATAACAATGTGCGCTGAGAGTCGGGAAGCAAGTTCAGTGAGTGAGTGTTTTAATATATTACCACAAAATAATACAAAAATAAGAAACACAGACAACACATAGAACTGACACAGGAACAGAAACAATGACGCCTGGGGAAGGAACCAAAGGGAGTGACATATATAGGGAAGGTAATCAGGGAAGTGATGGAGTCCAGGTGAGTGATGACGCGCAGGTGCGTGTAACGATGGTGACAGGTGTGCACCATAACGAGCAGCCTGGTGACCTAGAGGCCGTAGAGGGAGCACACGTGACAACCATCATATACAGTGCCTTCAGAAAGTATTCACACCCCTTGACTTTTTCCACATATTGTTGTGTTACAAAGTGGGATTAAAATTGAGTTAATTGTTATGTTTTTTATCAACGATCTACACAACATACTCAAGAAAAAAAAATGTAATGGAAAATAAAACACTAAGTCAAAACATTAACTAGGCCACTCAGGAACATTTAATGTCATCTTGGTGAACAAATCCAGTGTATATTTTGCCTTGTGTTTTAGCTAATTGTCCTGATGAAAGTTAAATATTTCTCCCAGTGTCTATTGGAAAGCAGACTGAACCAGATTTCCTCTAGGCTTTTGCCTGTGCTTAGTTCTATTACATTTGTTTTTATCCTAAAAAACTCCCTAGTCTTTGCCGATGAGAAGCATACACATAACAGTATGCAGCCACCACCATGCTTCAAATTATGAAGAGTGGTACTTAGTGATGTGTTGTGTTGGATTTGCCCAAAATATAACAGGACATGTATCAGGACAAAATTATTATTTCTTTGCCACATTTTTTGCAGTATTACTTTAGTGCCTTGTTGCAAACAGGATGCATGTGTTGGCATATTTTTTATTCTGTACAGACTTCCTTCTTTTCACTCTGTCATTTATGTTAGTATTGTGGAGTAACTGAAATGTTGTTGATCCATCCTCAGTTGTCTCCTATCACAGCCATTAAAACCAACTCTTTTAAAATCCCCATTGGCCTCATTGCGAAATCCCTGAACGGTTTCCTTCTTCTCCGGCAACTAAGTTAGGAAGGGAACCTGTATCTTTGTAGTGACTGGGTGTATTGATACACCATCCAAAGTGTAATTAATAGTTGCACCATGCTCAAAGGGATCTTCAATGCATAATTATTTTTCTACCAATAGGGGCCCTTCTTTGCGAACAATTGGAAAACATCCCTGGTCTTTGTGATTGAATCTGTACTTGAAATTCACTGCTCAACTGAGGGACTGTACATATAACTGTATGTGTGGTGTACAGAGATGGGGATGTAAAAATAATGTTAAACACTACTATTGCACATAAAGTGAGTCCATGCAACTTATTATGTGACTTGTTAAGCACATTTTTACTTTAGGCTTGCCACAACAAAAGGGTTGAATACCTACTGACTCAAGACATTTCAGCTTCTCATTTTCTATTAATCTGTAAACATTTCTAAAAACATAATTCAAATTTGACATTATGGGGTATTGTGTGTATATCAGTGACACAAAATCTCAGTATATTCCGTTTTAAATTCAGGCAAAATGTTGAAAAAGTCAAGGGGTGTGAATACACTGTACATACTGTATATATTTACAGTATATTCCGGACTCTGACATTGCTAAATTAGTTACTAGATGCACATGAGTTACTATATCCACATGAATAATCATCTGTGCATATGAGGTGACTAAATAGAGTGAAACAATCTAACGTCTAATCAGCAAGGTATGCATGGTTGTTTTTGTGTGTGTATGTGTGTGTAATGTGAGGTGTGTGTAATACAAGATATGTGTACAATACAATGTTCCTGTGTGTGCAATGCGTAAAAGTGTGTGTGTCCATGTAATATGAGTTCTGTGTTTGCTCTCCCTAACAAGCTCACACTTACAGCCCAGACCATTGGAGGCAATGTGAGGTGGACTGGGAGACTGGGCTGTGCTGTGTGTGTTTGTGTGTGTGTAATGCATGGGTCTGAGCTCATGTATGTGTGTTGTGAGGTTCCCGCATTCGTGTGTAAGTTTGTGCGTGTGTGTGTGTGTGTGTGTGTGTGTGTGTGTGTGTGTGTGTGTGCGTGTGTGTGTGTGTGTGTGTGTGTGTGTGTGGCGGTTATGGAAATTGAATGGAGCCTTTCACTTCTACTGCTCGTCTCCCTTGGGGTAAAAGACTGGTTGCCATGGTTATGTTGGATTTCTGCCACTAATGGGTGGGAGTTGTGTAGCTCTGGCAACCTGGCCTGTCTAGGGCGGAATACTTACTGTATGTGTTTGTGTGTGTGTGCATGTGTGCGCTGGTGTGGTGGAGTGGAGGCGGCATTCTGGGACATGGGAGGTCACATATGGGAAAGCACACGCGTCAGTTAGGGTGTGCACACATTCACGCACGCAGTGACACACACATTGTCACGCCCTGGCCTTAGTATTCTTTGTTTTCTTTATTATTTTAGTTAGGTCAGGGTGTGACATGGGGAATGTATGTGTTTTTGGGATTGTCTAGGTGTTTGTATGTCTATGGCTGCCTAGATTGGTTCTCAATTAGAGGCAGCTGTGGTTCATTGTCTCTGATTGAGAGCCATATTTAAGGCAGCCATAGGCATTGGGTTTTGTGGGTAACTGTCTATGTAGAACGTTTGTAGCGTTTGTATTGCACTTACGTTTGTAGCTTCACGGTCGTTTGTTGTTTTGTTTTGTTATAAGTGTTCGTTTTGTGTTTCACTCGTCTCAAATAAAAGAGATGTATTTTCCACACGCTACGCCTTGGTCCACTCATTATCCTCAAGACGATCGTGACACACATACACACACATAAACTGTAAGTATTTTATCCCTAGACAGGCCATACACCCATATACTCAAATACAGACCCACCTAGTGTATACATTTACCGACATACTGTACATACATTGTGTGCCTACTAAACTACAGTGAAACAGTGCACCACCCCCTGTACACTAACCACAGACAGTTCTATACAGAACATTTGTTTCTCCAAACAATGGCAGAAACACCAGTAACACGTTTGACCAAGTTTAGTTAGCTTCGATGTCAATCCAAATGACCCTACAATGTGTTACCCAATACAGAATTAATGTGTAATATGGTCACATTAGGATATGCCAAATCCCCCATATATTTTTGGCTAAATATATATATCCATATACATACATACATACACATAAATATATATACATATATATACAGTTGATGTCGGAAGTTTACATACACCTTAGCCAAATAATCCTAGTCAAAATTCCCTGTCTTAGGTCAGTTAGGATCACCACTTTATTTTAAGAATGTGAAATGTCAGAATAATAGTAGAGAGAATGACTTATTTCAGATTTTATTTCTTTCATCACATTCCCAGTGGGTCAGAAGTTTACATACACTCAATTAGTATTTGGTAGCATTGCCTTCAAATTGTTTAACTTGGGTCAAACGTTTCGGGTAGCCTTCCACAAGCTTCCCACAATAAGTTGGGTGAATGTTGGCCCATTCTTCCTGACAGAGCTGGTGTAACTGAGTCAGGTTTGTAGGCCTCCTTGCTAGCACACACTTTTTCAGTTCTGCCCACAAATGTTCTATAGGATTGAGGTCAGGGCTTTGTGATGGCCACTCCAATACCTTGACTTTGTATTCCTCAAGCCATTTTGCCACAACTTTGGAAGTATGCTTGGGGTCATTGTGCATTTGGAAGACCCATTTGCGACCAAGCTTTAACTTCCTGACTGATGTCTTGAGATGTTGCTTCAATATATCCACATCATTTCCCTTCATCATCATGCCATCTATTTTGTGAAGTGCACCAGTCCCTTCCGCAGCAAAGCACCCCCACAACATGATGCTGCCACCTCCGTGCTTCACGGTTGGGATGGTGTTCTTCGGCTTGCAAGAATCCCCCTTTTTCCTCCAAACATAACGATGGTCATTATGGCCCAACAGTTCTATTTTTGTTTCATCAGACCAGAGGACATTTCTCCAAAAAGTACGATCTTTGTCCCCATGTGCAGTTGCAAACCGTAGTCTGGCTTTTTTAAGGAGGTTTTGGAGTAGTGGCTTCTTCCTTGCTGAGCGGCCTTTCAGGTTATGCCAATATAGGACTCATTTTACTGTGGATATAGATACCTTTATACCTGTTTCCTCCAGCATCTTCACAGGGTCCTTTGCTGTTGTTCTGGGATTGATTTGCACTTTTCGCACCAAAGCACGTTCATCTCTAGGAGACAGAACGCGTCTCCTTCCTGAGCGGTATGACAGCTGCGTGGTCCCATGGTGTTTATACTTGCGTACTATTGTTTGTACAGATGAACGTTGTACCTTCAGGCGTTTGGAAATTGCTCCCAAGGATGAATCAGACTTGTGGAGGTCTACAATCTTTTTCTGAGGTCTTGGCTGATTTCTATTGATTTTCCCATGATTTAAGCAAAGAGGCACTGAGTTTGAAGGTAGGCCTTGAAATACATCCACAGGTACACCTCCAATTCACTCAAATTATGTCAATTAGCCTATCAGTAGCTTCTAAAGCCATGACATCATTTTCTGGAATTTTCCAAGCTGTTTAAAGGCAGTCAACTTAGTGTATGTAAACTTCTGATCCGCTGGAATTGTGATACAATTCACTGTAAGTTAAATAATCTGTCTGTAATCAATCGTTGGAAAAATTACTTGTGTCATGCAACGTCCTAACCGACCTGCCAAAACTATAGTTTGTTAACAAGAAATTTGTGGATTGGTTGAAAAACGAGCTTTAATGACTCCAAGCTAAGTGTATGTAAACTTCCGACTTCAACTGTATATTATTGATATAGGAAACACTATTAACATTCATCTCTATGCAGATGACACAGTTTTGTATTCCTGCGACACCTCGGTGCTGCAGGCCTGTCACGTCTACTCCTGGCATCAACGATTATGCACACCTGCACGTCATCATCAGGCACTCCTGGACTCCTGGATATACCTCTCCTATATCTGGCACTCCGTTAGGTTCTTTCCCCAGTCAGAATCGTGTATGTGTTTCATGTCTATACGCTACTCGTGTTTGTTGTATTGTTTGATGTTCTGTTTATTTATTAAACTCACCACCTGCTCTTGCTTTCAGACTCCCAGCGTACATCACTTCAGCATGACTTTGATTCAGTTCAGAAACCACTTACAGATCTTACATTAGTGTTAAATATAAGTGTATCAAAAAAACAAGCTCATTCTGTTGTCTAGGTCATGAAATGTTGACCCTGAGAACCTGCATATTTGCGCTACAAATGGAGCCCAAATTGAGCTGGTTTCTCAGTGTACTGTAAGTACCTGTGTGTCTGGCTTGATGACAAGTTATAGAACATCTATAAGAAGCTAAGATCCAAGATAGTTTTTTTTTTATATCGAAAAAAATCATGCCACAGTATTGAAAATAGGAGAAAGATTGTTCAAACAACACTTCTCCCTGTATTGGATTTTGGTGATATTGTTTACAGGCATGCGGCAACCTCTGTTTTGAAACCCTTGGAAGTAGTCTACCATTCCACAATACGTTTTATCACAGGGGACAATTTTAGGACTCATTGTAATCTGTATACAAATGTCAGATGGACCTGTCTGTAAGAAGAGAGCTGCATTCTCTTTTTTTTTTTACGAAGCAATCTTACAGAAACTCTCTTCATATGTGACTTCATTAATTAAGTTAGGAATAATAAGTTACTAAACCCATTCTCAAGAATGGTCTCCCGAGTGTGCGCAGTGGTCTAAGGCCCTGCGTCTCAGTGCTAGAGGCGTCACTGGTTTGAATCCAGGCTGTATCGCAACTGGCCGTGACTGGATGTCCCATTGGGTGGAGCACAACTGGCCCAGCTTCGTTAGGGTTTGGCCAGGGTAGACTGTCATAGTAAATAAGAATTTGTTCTTAACTAACTACCTAGTTAAAGGTTACATTTAAAAAATAACACTAGAAATCCCTTTAGTCTCCACAGATTTTGGAAAATGTATATATATTTTTTACCCCTAATTTGTGGAACAATTTGCAGTTGAAATTATTGATTGAGGACCTCTATGTAGTTGAATGTGATTGCTTTATTAAATATGTGTATTGTTATTGTGTGCTGAATTATATTGTTTTATACACATGCGTATGTTTTATTATTCTATTTTTATTGTAACGTTGTAACGATCGTCTAATGGAGGAGACCAAAACACAGCGTGGTAAGTGTTCATATTATAATTTAATTCAAAACTGAACACTAAACAAAATAACAACGAGAGTGAACGAAAACGAAACAGTTCTGTTAGGTGAAGACACACAAAACAGAAAACAACTACCCACAAACACAGGTGGGAACAGGCTACCTAAGTATGGTTCTCAATCAGAGACAACGATAGACAGCTGCCTCTGATTGAGAACCACACCCGGCCAAACACATAGAAAAGGACAACAACGTGCCCACCCCAACTCACGCCCTGACCAACCAAAAATAGAGACATAAAAAGGATCTCTAAGGTCAGGGCGTGACAGTACCCCCCCCCCCCCCCCCCCCAAAGGTGCGGACTCCGGCCGCAAAACCTAAACCTACAGTGGGCATCTATCCGCGGAGGCGGCTCCGGTGCGGGATGACCCCGCTCCACCTTAGTCTTGGCCCACTTAGGTGGCGCCTCTGGAGCGGGGACCCTTGCTGCCGACCCCGGACTGGGGACCCTTGCAGTGGGCCCCGGACAAATCAAATCAAGTTTATTTTATATAGCCCTTCGTACATCAGCTAATATCTCGAAGTGCTGTACAGAAACCCACCCTAAAACCCCAAACAGCAAGCAATGCAGGTGTAGAAGCACGGCGGCTAGGAAAAACTCCCTAGAAAGGCCAAAACCTAGGAAGAAACCTAGAGAGGAACCAGGCCATGAGGGGTGGCCAGTCCTCTTCTGGCTGTGCCGGGTGGAGATTATAACAGAACATGGCCAAGATGTTCAAATGTTCATAAATTACCAGCATGGTCAAATAATAATCAGGAGTAAATGTCAGTTGGCTTTTCATAGGACAGGAGGGAGACTCTGGCTGCTCCGGACAGGAGGGAGACTCTGGCTGCTCCGGACAGGAGGGAGACTCTGGCTGCTCCGGACAGGAGGGAGACTCTGGCTGCTCCGGACAGGAGGGAAACTCTGGCTGCTCCGGACAGGAGGGAAACTCTGGCTGCTCCGGACTGAAGCCTGTCGCTGGGGGCTCCGGACTAGAGGGTGTCGCTGGAGGCTCCGGACTAGAGGGCGTCGCTGGAGGTTCCGGACTAAAGGGCGTCGCTGGAGGCTCCGGACTAGAGGGCGTCTTGAGAACCACACCCGGCCAAACACATAGAAAAGGACAACATAGAACAAAACATAGAATGCCCACCCCAACTCACGCCCTGACCAAACCAAAAATAGAGAAATAAAAAGGATCTCTAAGGTCAGGGCGTGACAAACGTATACAGGGCTCTCTCGTAAAATAGATGTTTAATCTCAATGTGACTCCCTGTTTAAATAAAGGTTCAATAAAATGTGTGTGTGGTGTCGGTATGCGTATGTCAGTGGCGGTCGGTGCCGTTTTAATGGTTCAAAATGGGAATACATTGCCTACCTACCTGGCTTCTGAATCAAGTGTACCTAACGCCAATAGAGCAACCACTGTGATTATTGTTATTTGACCCTGCTGGTCATCTATGAACGTTTGAACATCTTGGCCATGTACTGTTATAATCTCCACCCGGCACAGCCAGAAGAGGACTGGCCACCCCTCATAGCCTAATTCCTCTTTAGGTTTCTTCCTAGGTTTCTGCCATTCTAGTGAGTTTTTCCTAGCCACCGTGCTTCTATATCTGCATTGCTTGCTGTTTGGGGTTTTAGGCTGGGTTTCTGTATAGCACTTTGTGACATCAGCTGATGTAAAAAGGGCTTTATAAATACATTTGATTGATTGATTGATACTAATTGCAACAATTTGAGGATTTTCTGTACAGTATATTATTCTGTTTTAATGTTCCTTCTGAATCCCTATGATAAATATAATAATATTCTTGAGTGTATTTTTTTAACAAAGCTGAGATTTACATTGAAGTGCAAAGCGTAGGAATACAGGTGACATCAGTCATTGACACAGACATGGTAGTCTGGCAGGAAAATTGGTATGCCGTGAAACAAGAGGTTGTGAGTTCAAATCCCAGGTTAGGACATGTGAAAAAATAATGACTGTATAAATAAACATACACAATGTTATCATGTATGTCAAATATGTAAGATGAAAAGACTATGTTAAAAGCACTGTTTGTGTGTTGGCCAACAGACAAAGACCTTAGAATGGAGCAGTGGTTCACCAATCAGGGCCTTGATGGGCTTGGCAACAGTAACAAGGGGTGATGTGTAAAGAAACTAGGGTTCTGTGGATTTAACATTTTTTGGGGGTGAGATGGTTTCTTTGCGACCGTCAGGTGATATGCTAGGAACAAGACAGGAACAAGACGGGAACTAGACCAAAACCTCCAGTGGACCATGACACAATATCCAAAGAATCTCCTAAAAACATCCACGGAATGTGCAGGGCCGGTGTTATATTTAAAAATGTATACTTTATTTGATCGAGATACGCGCCGACAGAAAGATTAGCCAATCTCAGATAAAGAATCCAACGAGCGAAACAGCCACCCTCTGTCTCAGGAGCTGTCTGGACTAAAAGAGTCTGTCTGGACTAAAAGAGTATGGCATTCCATATAGTATGACAGAGGGGCGCTGTTTCGCTCACTCGGATGCTATTTTGGATGAACGCGCGGCGGTAACCTACTTTTTGAAGTGATTTGTTTGACGATCAGATGGAAACATCATGACTGGTTGTCTTCATGCCACATTTAAAGGTCATACATTTTTACAATTAAATGACATGTCTTTACCATAAAACCCACACTAGAACCGCAAAAAAGCAGTCATTTGGACTGCTCATTAAATTACATTTTGGGCAAAAAGACAAACTCGGCTCCATCATTCATTGAATTAGATGGCTAATTCATCACAAAACCCACTGATATTGCCAACTACTTTAAAACTTAGGCATGACACGCCAACAACAAATTCTGAACCTACACATCCATGCATAACTGACCAAATTATGAAAGACAAGCATTGTAATTTTGAATTCTGTAAAGTGAGTGTGGAAGACGTGAACATGTGTTGTCTATCAACAATGACAAGCCACCTGGGTCTGACAACTTGGATGGAAAATTACTGAGGATGATAGCGGAAGATACAGTTGAAGTCGGAAGTTTATATACACTTAGGTTGGAGTCATTAAAACTAGTTTTTCAACCACCACTAATTTCTTGTTAACAAACTATAGTTCTGGTAAGTTGGTTAGGACATCTACTTTGTGCATAACACAAGTAATTTTTCCAACAATTGTTTACAGACAGATTATTTCACTTATAATTCACTGTATCACAATTCCAGTGGGTCAGAAGTTTACAATCACTAAGCTGACTGTGACTTTAAACAGCTTGGAAAATTCCAGAAAATTATGTCATGGCTTTAGAAGCTTCTGATAGGCTAATTGACATCATTTGAGTCAATTGGAGGTGTACCTGTGGATGTATTTCAAGGCCTACCTTCAAACTCAGTGCCTCTTTGCTTAAATCATGGGAAAATCAAGAGAAATCAGCCAAGACCTCTGAAATCAGCCAAATTGTAGACCTTGTCAAGTCTGGTTCATCCTTGGGAGAAATTTCCAAACGCCTAAAGGTACCACGTTCATCTGTACAAACAATAGTATGCAAGTATAAACACCATGGGACCACGCAGCAGCTAATGGGGATCCCTAATAAATACAAATACTACAGCTTCCACGACCCCGGCCACAGCAAAGTTTGATAAGAGCCTATGCAAGATTTTTTCACTTTTAAGACAATGACCAGAGAGAGACTGTCAAGGAATACAGCAAAGAGCTGCTGTCTTTATGAGTGAGTTTATGTTTAAGTCTTTATTCTGGACTGTTAACTGTTTTTATTCGACACTATTACAAAACATGAAATGCTCTTTTCCTTACTTCCACTGGTGTTTTTATTATTATTAGCAGCTCCTCGTGTCTATTTTAATATCAAGGAATATTTCACTTTCTCTGGTCATACACACCATGAATTTGTGCATGATGCGGATGCGGTGCGAATCGAGTTTTGCCATCAGGTGGAAGACGGTGTCCCCTCTCTCTGGTCAATCTTACTGGAAGAAAGGAAGGAGAGCGCAGGGACCTTCTGCTGCTCTCTCCCTCACTCCACTGAGACTAATGTCGTGTTCAAAACAACTGGGAACTGGGAAATTTCCGACTTCCGACTTCAGTGTTTCTCAGACTTCTGTCTTACCTGAAATCTGTTTTACCTAATCTCAGACTTCTGACTTCACAACAGGGAACTCTGGGGGGAAAAAAACTAGATCCAACTGGGAAAAATCGCTTTGAACGGTCATCCAAGTCGGAAACTATTGCATCTTTCTACAGCTCCGATCTGAAGATGACCTCGTTTTTTCCCCGAGTCCCGAGTTGTCTTGAAAGCACCGTGACAGATGCAGATACCATCAGTCCAGTCAAATAAAAAAGCAAATTATTTGCAAATTATTTCAATGTATGCTCAGCTGTGCCTCCCAAGTGCTACAACAACGGATCTATTTTGTTATCAATGGTCAAGTTTTGAAGTATAATATAGTCTGAAAATAACAATATTGGCAAACCAGCCATATAGAAATATGCTGTGATGATGTAGGACTACTACATAAACCCCATTCATACAGAGTTAGTTAAATTAGTGTAAATATTTTTAAGTCATAGAGTGGTAGACATCAGCTTGCTTTTTGACTGAGAAAGTGATCTTGACTCAAAGGTTGGTGACCACTGCAGTAGGTAATTCATGTGTAAGGGACTTCTGAGAAGGCTACGAACTTTGTGGCTCAACGTAAAAAGATCAGTTAAACCCAAATTCAGAGTTTGTGCGTTCAAATCGCAGGTGGGCTCATATTGAAAAGTCATCAGTAAGTGATCATTTCAAATGTAATCATATTGGCAACGATTAAAGGTTTTACATTATTTTAGCTGAACAGCCAACCTTAAGAACCCCATTCCATTTCATTACTTTACTTATAATGGTTTTGGGATACCTGGGACCATTACGTGACATCCTGATGACTGGTAAAGCAAATGTCTTGGTCCTTAATGACCTCCTGGTAACTTACAGGGAACTATACAAAGGTCCCCCAGAGAACTTTCCCTTGGGATCATCATGAAACGTCCCCTTGTGGTCATTGAATGTACCATGCATAACGTCCTATCAGAATCCAAATAGGAACCTTTTCGTAACGTTTCCGAATAGACATCAAAATATCTTTTTTTTTAACATTGTACTGTGACCAAATCGGGACCTGTGCGTTCAGTCCTCTTATGGTCATGAGGTTAACGTCATGTTTTAATGTTCCTAGAATGTTCTCAGAACGTCAGTGGGATAATGTCTGGCCAAAAACCCTTCAAGATACCTAATGGTAATGTCGCCTAATGTCCTTAGGACATCCCCTGTTTGCTACGTATGCACAACCACTACACAGCTACATTATATACAGGGATGCAAACTGGTGAGAGCCCAAAAAGGTGACACTTCTTTTTTGCACTGAAACATGCAAAAAATCCCTGCTAAGGGGAAATGCAGGTTTAACTTCTTATGGCTGCAAGCCCGAGGTCGGTACACCTATGACAACATCCAGCTCAAAGTGCAGGGCGCGAAATTCAAAAAAATATATTTTTTAAATATTTAACTTTCACACATTAACAAGTCCAATACAGCATATGAAAGGTACACATCTTGTGAATCAAGCCAACATGTCCGATTTTTAAAATGTTTTACAGGGAAGACAAAATATGTAAATCTATTAGCTAACCACGTTAGCAAAAGACACCACTTTTCTAACTCCATCAGTTTCTTACTCCATCAGGTGCTATCACAAATTCGACCAAATAAAGATATAAATAGCCACTAACCAAGAAAAAACTTCATCAGATGCCAGTCTGATAACATATTTATTGTATAGCATAGGTTTTGTTAGAAAAATGTGCATATTTCAGGTATAAATCATAGTTTGCCATTGCAGCCACCATCACAAATCTCACCAAAGCGACTAGAATTACTACAGAGAGCAACGTGTATTACCAATTTACTCATCATAAAACATTTCTTAAAAATACACAGCTCATAGCAATGGAAAGACACAGATCTTGTGAATTCAGACAACATTTCAGATTTTCTAAGTGTTTTACAGCGAAAACACAATACATCGTTATATTAGCATACCACATGTGCAAACGTTACCCGAGCATTGATTCAAGCCAAAGAGAGCGATAACGTTATCATCGCCAAAATATATTAATTTTTTCACTAACCTTCTCAGAATTCTTCCGATGACACTCCTGTAACATCATATTACAACATACATATAGAGTTTGTTCGAAAATGTGCATATTTAGCCACAAAAAAACGTGGTTATACAATGAGAATATTAGCAAAACTGGCCTGAAAATGTCGGGCGCCATCTTTGACAGTGATCTTGTCTAATTAATAACTATTCATAAACTTGACTAAAAAAATATAAGTTGGACAGCTATCGAAAGACAAATTAGTTCTTAATGCAATCGCTGAATTACATTTCTAAAATTATCCTTACTGTGCAATACAGGGTTCGCCAAGCGAAGCTATACCAAAAAAAATGGCGGAATATGCGTTTAACATTTTTCTACAGAACAACGATTTATCATCTTAAATATTTCTTACTATGAGCTGATCTTCCATCAGAATCTTGGGCAATGTATCCTTTCTCCGGTCTAATCGTCTTTTGGTCGAAAGATGTCCTCTTGTCCGTCGAAATGGCCACTAACGTTCGACCGGTACTGGAAACGTGCCCGGCGCTTCAAAGTGCATCACAAAGAAATGCCTCAAAATCGCACTAAACGGATATAAATTGCTATAAAACGGTTTAAATTAACTACCTTATGATGTTTTTAACACCTATAACGAGTAAAAACATGACCGGCGATATATAAGTGGCTAAACCAAAGCTTGGAAAGAGAGCCAGTCCGACGTCCATCGTGCGTCAGGCGCAGCAGGAAAAGAAAGCCACTTCCGCCTTGTGCTCTTTTATACAGGCCCTGATTGCGCAATCGACTCCATTCAAATTGTCACCTCTTACTGACATCTAGAGGAAGGCGTGGGCAGTGTTTGTATCCTCATAGCATTTACAGGGACCTTAAAACTGACCTGGGACCAGGGGCCAAGATTTCTGAAATCTCACTCCCTGTCAGGAAAAGTGCTGCAGAATGAGTTCTGTTTCACTCAGAGACATAATTCCAACGGTTATAGAAACTAGAGAGTGTTTTCTATCCAATAATAATAATAATATGCATATTGTACGAGCAAGAATTGAGTACGAGGCCGTTTGAAATGGGCACCTTTAATCAGAGCTACTCAATACTGCCCCTGCAGCCATAAAAAGTTAAACTAATTAAACAACAAAGAATATGATCTACATGATCGGTCTCTGTGTGTAAAATGAAAAGTGGTTAATGTGAACCGAACTCACAGCTAAAAAATGTCAAGAAATCCAATGTTACTTGTTGCCTAGACTTTACTACAAATGAGAAAGAACAACACACTAATATTGCAGTTAGCCATGACAGCCTTTATAATAGAACGCTTGTGACCACACACATCTAAATATTGCACTTGGGGAAAAAAACATCTTCAAGTAGAAATAGAAATAGAAACAAACAGGCGTTCTATTTTTGCTCTATTCTAGTGGCCACTATAGACATCGATCAAGTGCACAAGACTACATGTGTGCAAAAATAACGTTCACCGGTTGAAAAATGTAATAATCCCCCCTCACTCACACACATGTTACTGTGAAATTCAACACAACAAAAACAATATATTTGGGCTACACTGCACATTATTACATTATACACTTTCTTCCTGTGGACATCTGTTCTACAATGTGCCAGCAGAGCATGATACCCTTTGTTGGCATAATTGATCTCTTTCAGGCAGAGGGTACACCTGGCTTACCCCTTTTTATCCACTGTATTGAAAAAGTGAGAAAGAGGGAAAGTGTGTGGTGTTCCTTTCACCTCTATAGTGGCATCCAGCTTAAGCCAGGCCCAGCTCCAGCCACACTTGTTTAGTAACAAGCAACGCCTCATTTTCACCTAATTCTCTCATTCTGAAAATTAACCACATACTGTAGTGGGAAAACATTAGCTCACAGATAGTAGTTTGTTCGTTAGCTAACCATAACTAGTTAACATTTCACACAGATTGCCAGGGTCCAGTAAGCATCTAACGTGTTATAACTTGAGGAACGTCTAGGAGTCGTAGCGAATTGGTTAGATTACTAACGTTAGCTCATCTGACGTTGTAACGTTAGCTGCATGACTTTATTAGCCAGCCAATTTTCACCCCATAAACCTATTTATTTGATCAATTAAGTTGGCTAATGCTCATAATTTCTCTGGCTGACAGATAATTCGAACCAGCTAGCAGGATACGTAACAATGCTAACAATACTTGGTCCACCACACTTTCTCCCTCACCTCAAACTTTCCAAATGGCAGTTGTTATTCGGTTACAGCTTGTGAAGTGCGCTTCATCACCTTCTCACCCACGTCTCCATGGTCAGGCTTCTCACCTACCACTTCGTTATCGTTCATGGGACGCGCTGCTGTGAGTTAAATGACAAACTGCCATTCCACTCACCCACTGTCTTTCCAGAGTACAGGATGATGCTCTAAAACGATTGGCTGAGCCTTGGATACAGCCAGTATTGCCCCAAACGCGTATCACTTGTTCGCATAAAGCCAGTAGTCATCCAACCCCCCGCCACCCCCGCCCAAACTTTTCTCATTGGATCTACACGAATCACGTAGGTCACCTATTTTGGATTCAAAATGGCGATTCAAAAGGTGACTAGTTTGCGTCCCTGTATATAGAAGCACTCCAATTGTACAACAGTGTGGCGCAGTGGTAGTGCTCCAGTCTCCCAAGCACATAGCCGATATGAGCATAGGGTAGAATCTCACCTAACCCACCTCATTTCTCCCCTTTATAGTCTATGTCCCACTCTGCATTTCAGCGATATTAAGAACATCTACACTCTACAAATATTTGCTTTTAAACCTGTTATATAATGCACTCAATAAAAAATGCTGTATTTATTATTGATATTCAGAATAATAGAATAATATGCCCCACCGACATTAGACACTTATGCAGAAGATCCTCAAATTGCTGAAAGAAGTCAATCAAATCAATGGTGAGAGAATAGTCTGATTAACTGATAATACAAATAGCAGTGCCAATGGCACTTTGTATTGTAGGTAATACGTGTGGGGGACTTCGAACACTGCCACAAATCTTGTGGCACTGCCGAAATGTCAATGAACTCCAAATCCCAGGTGAGTACACATTGAACGTTTAGTACTATAAAAGTATAAAGTAATGTCAAATGTTAGCATATTTCATTTGTTTAAAGATGTAATGAAATATTTTAGCTAAACGGTGTCCACTTACCTCAAAACCCCAATCCCATTTAATCACTTCACCTAAAATCACTTGGGACCACCACACGGCGTCCAAATGCCTGGTAAAAGTTCTGAGAATGTTCTAAAAAGGTCCTAACATGGTCCTCAGTGACATCCTGGTAACTTACAGGGAACTACACAAAGGTCCCCCAGAGAACGTTTCCTTGCGACCATCAGGCGACGTCCCAATGGCTAGCATCATGAAACGTCTCCTTGTGGTCATTGATATTCCCATGGATAATGTTGTATTAGAACCAAATAGGAACCTTTTTGTAATGTTGGACATCAACATACCTGTACTGGATGTCCTCTTATGGTTCTGAGGTTAGCTTCATGTTTTAATGTTTTAGAACGTTCTCAGAAGGTCAGTGGGATAATGTCTCACGGAAACCCTTTAACGGACCTAATGGGAACGTTGCAGAATATCCTTAGGATGTCCTCCTTAGGATGTCCCTGTTGGGATGTATAGAGCATTGTGTAAAATAATCATAAAGTTATTTTGAGCAACATATTAAGTTGGATTTAATCTTACATTTTTGTGTAAAATGAAATAAACAAATAATTTAAACAACTTGCCCAAGATCCAGTGTATTATACTACAGTGCCTTGCAAAAGTATTTACCCCCCTTGGTGTTTTTCCTGTTTTATTGCATTACAACATGTCATTTAAATGTATTTTATTTGGATTTCATGTAATGGACGTACACAAAATAGTCCAAATTGGTGAAGTGAAAAAAAAAAAATCAAAAAAATGTAAAACGGAAAAGTGGTGCGTGCTATGAAGGCCCTAAATAAGATCTGGTGCAACCAATTACCTTCAGAAGTCACATAAATGCTTAAATAAAGTCCACCTGTGTGCAAACTAAGTGTCACATAATCTGTCACATAATCTCAGTATATACACACCTGTTCTGAAAGGCCCCAGAGTCTGCAACACCACCAAGCAAGGGGCACCACCAAGGAGCTATCCAAACAGGTCAGGGACAAAGTTGTGGAGAAGTACAGATCAGAGTTGGGTTTATAAAAATATCTGAATTTTTGAACATCCCACGAAGCACCATTAAATTCATTATTAAAAAGATTGAAAGAATATGGCACCACAACAAACCTGCCAAGAGAGGTTAGGCAAGGACCAGGCAAGGAGGGCATCAATCAGAGAGGCAACAAAGAGACCAAAGATAACCCTGAAGGAGCTGCAAAGCCCCATAGCGGAGATTGGAGTATCTGTCCATAGGACCACTTCAAGCCGTACACTCCACAGAGTTGGGCTTTACGGAAGAGTGGCCAGAAAAAAGCCTTTGCTTAATGAAAAAAATAAGCGAACACGTTTGGTGTTCACCAAAAGGCATGTGGGAGACTCCCCAAACATATGGAAGAAGGTACTCTGGTCAGAGGAGACCAAAATGTTGCTTTTTGGCCATCAAGGAAAACACTACGTCTGGCGCAAACCTAACACCTCTCATCATCCTGAGAACACCATCCCCACAGTGAAGCATGGTGGTGGCAGCATCGTGCTGTGGGGATGTTTTTCATCAGCAGGGACTGGGAAACTGGTCAAAATTGAAGGAATGATGGATGGTGCTAAATGCAGGGAAATTCTTGAGGGAAACCTGTTTCAGTCTTCCAGAAATGTGAGATTGGGATGGAGGTTCACCTTCCAGCAGGACAATGACCCTAAGCATACTGCTAAAGCAACACTCGAGTGGTTTAAGGGGAAACATTTACATGTCTTGGAATGGCCTACTCAAAGCCCAGAACTCACTCCATTTGAGAATCTGTGGTATGACTTAAAGATTGCTGCACACCAGTGGAACCCATCCGACTTGAAGGAGCTGGAGCAGTTTTGCCTTGAAGAATGGGCAGAAATCCAAGTGGCTAGATGTGCCGAGCTTATAGAGACATACCCCAAGAGACTTGCAGCTCTAATTGCTGCAAAAGGTGGCTCTACATAGTATTGGGGGGGGGGGTGAATAGTTATGCACGCTCAAGTTCAGTTTTTTTTGTCTTACTACTTGTTTGTTTCACAATAAAAAATATTATGCATCTTCAAATTGGTAGGCATGTTGTGTAAATCAAATGATACAAACCCCCCATAAATCCATTTTTATTCCAGGTTGTAAGGCAACAAAATAGGAAAAATACCAAGGGGGTTAATACTTTCGCAAGCCAACGTATATCCACACGTTTCTACAATGGTGAAATGACATGACGGCAAGTCGATGTATTTACACTGAACAAAAATATAACCGCAACATGTACAGTAGTGTTGGTCCCATGTTCCATGAGCTGAAATAAAAGACCCCAGAAATATTCCATATGCACAAAAAGCTTATTTCTCTCATGTTGTGCACAAATTTGTTTACATCCCTGTTAGTGAGTGTTTCTCCTTTGCCAAGATAATCCATCTACCTGACAGGTGTGGCATATCAAGAAGCTGATTAAATAGCATGATCATTATGTAACCGATGTGAAATGGCTAGCTAGTTAGCGGTGGTGCAGTCTAATAGTGTTTCAATCGGTGACGTCACTCGCTCTGAGACCTAGAAGTAGTTGTTCCTCTTGCTCTGTAAGGGCCGCGGTTTTTGTGGCGCGATAGGTAACGAAGCTTCGTGGGTGTCAGTTGTTGATGTGTGCAGAGGGTCCCTGGTTCGAGCCCAGGTTGGGGCGAGGAGAGGGACGGAAGCTATACTGTTACAATTACATAGGTGCACCCTGTGCTGGGGACAATAAAAGGCAACTCTAAAATGTGCGGTTTTGTCGCACAACACAATGCCACAGATGTCTCAAGTTTTGAGGGTGCGTGCAATTGGTATGCTGACTGCAAGAATGTCCACCGGAGCTGCCAGAGAATTAAATGTTATTTTCTCTACCATAAGCCGCCTCCATCACTTTAGACCTCCAACCGGCCTCACATACGCAGCGCATCTTGCACATTTAACATGCTGATAGAAATTTGGTAAAACAGATTTAAGTTTCCCTGCATTAAAGGCTACTGGAGCGCCGCCTCTGAGTGAGCGTTTTCTTGTTTGCTTATGGCGGAATACATCTCATTCAGTGCTGTCTTAGTGCTAGCCTCTGACTGTGGTGGTATGTAGACAGCTACGAAAAATACAGATGAAAACTTTCTACGTAGATAGTGTGGTCTACAGCTTATCATGAGATACTCTACCGCAGGCGAGCAATAGCTCAAGACTTCCTTTGATTTGATTTGTGTTCTAAAACTTTTGCCCGGTAATGTATGTGTTATGGCTTTACACCCCTGCTATATTGTGGATAAAGAGTTACCTGTCTAACAGAACACAGAGGGTGTTCTTTAATGGAAGCCTCTCCAACATAATCCAGGTAGAATCAGGAATTCTCCAGGGCAGCTGTTGTGAACAGAGTGCCCCATAGTTGCGGTGGGGTTATGGTATGGGTAGGCATAAGGTACAGACAACAAACACAACTGCATTAGTTCGATGGCAATTTGAATGCACAAAGATACCATAACAAGGCCCTGAAGCCCATTTTTTAAGGTATCTGTGACCAACAAATGCCTATCTGTGTTTCCAGTCATGTGAAACCTATAGATGAGGGCCGAATGAATTTATTTCAATTGACTGATTTCCTCATATGAACTGTAACTCAGTAAAATCTTTGAAATTGTTCTATGCTACATTTATATTTTTGTTCAGTATATATGGCAATTACTTGTCCGCTAAGGGCAATGCGATTACCTGTTTACATCTAATAGCCTCGTGACGATCTAATAGCCTTGCTACTAGGAAGGGTTTTGTGGATAGATTTGAGGATGGGCTAAACAGTTTTTTCATTTGGGTTTTTCTGTTTTAACCTCTTTGGGCTCAAGGGGCAGTATTGAGTAGCCAGATAAAAGGTGCCCATTTCAAAAAGGCCTCGTACTCAATTCTTGCTCGTACAATATGCATATTATTATTACTATTGGATAGAAAACACTCTCTAGTTTCTAAAACCGTTTGAATTATATCTGTGGGTGAAACAGAACTCGACTTAGAGCAATTTTCCTATGTGTATGTCAGAATGCAGAATTTTGCTGGCTGTTCTGAGACCTGTGTATTAATTTGCCTGTCCTCTATTGGTTGAGATGCACTGCATACGCCTTCCCCTGGGTGTCAGCGAATAGGGAGACTTGAAATGGAGTTTCTACGTAGTTCCCAAAGGTTATAAATTGCTTGGAACCGAAATGTCCCATCTTTCCACTCTTCGCTCTGACGCAGGGAGGGTCTTGGCATGTCATGTTAGAAGCTCTTGTTTTAGCTCCTAGTTATATCCGGCTCTGTTTTTATTCGATATAGGTGTTAAAGACATCGTAATGTTGTTATTTTAAACCGAATTATATCAGTTTATGTCAGTATATTGCGATTTTCGGGTATTTATTTTCGTGACGTTGTAGGAAGTTGGGTATCTCTGGCCCACATGGCTATTGTTTACTGCTAATTGCAACGTTGAAGACGACGTTCTCCAACCTAGCAACGATTCTTTTGGACAAAGGACACCTTTCCCAAGATTCTGATGGGAGTTCATCCAAAAGTAAGAACTATTTATGCTGATAATTCATTGTTCTGTTGGAAAAAGTAAAATGCATAAGACGCCATTACTTGCAGTGTAGCCTTGCTTTATCGCACCCTGCATTGCGCAGTAACGTTAATTTTAAAAATGTAATTCAGCGATTGCATTAAGAACTAATTTGTCTTTCAATTGCTGTCCAACCTGTATTTTTTAGTCAAGTTTTGGAATAGTTACTGATTAGATTAGGTGCCTCTTCAAAGATTTCTCCTGCCATTTTCTGGGCAGCTTTGCTACTTTTCTCATTGTATAACCACGATTTGTGCCGCTAAATATGCACATTTTCGAACAAACTCTATATGCATTGTGTAATATGATGTTATAGGACTGTCATCTGAAGAATTCTGAGAAGGTTAGTGAAAAAATTAATATCCTTTGGTAGTTTATACGTTATCTCTCTTTTTGCCTTGAATCAATGCTGGGGTGATGTTTGCACATGTGCTAAGCTAATATAACGCTATATTGTGTTTTCGCTGTAAAACACTTGATAAATCGGAAATATTGTCTGGAATCACAAGATGCCTGTCTTTCAATTGCTGTACACTATGTATTTTTCAGAAATGTTTTATGATGAGTATTTAGTATTTGGCGTTGGTGTCTGTAATTTTTCTGTCTGCTTTCGGTGCAATTTCTGACTGTAGCTGCAATGTAAACTATGATTTATACCTGAAATATGCACATTTTTCTAACAAAACATATGCTATACAATAAATACACTGCTCAAAAAAATAAAGGGAACACTTAAACAACACAATGTAACTCCAAGTCAATCACACTTCTGTGAAATCAAACTGTCCACTTAGGAAGCAACACTGATTGACAATAAATTTCACATGCTGTTGTGCAAATGGAATAGACAAAAGGTGGAAATTATATGCAATTAGCAAGACACCCCCAATAAAGGAATGGTTCTGCAGGTGGTGACCACAGACCACTTCTCAGTTCCTATGCTTCCTGGCTGATGTTTTGGTCACTTTTGAATGCTGGCGGTGCTTTCACTCTAGTGGTAGCATGAGACGGAGTCTACAACCCACACAAGTGGCTCAGGTAGTGCAGTTCATCCAGGATGGCACATCAATGCGAGCTGTGGCAAAAAGGTTTGCTGTGTCTGTCAGCGTAGTGTCCAGAGCATGGAGGCGCTACCAGGAGACATGCCAGTACATCAGGAGACGTGGAGGAGGCCGTAGGAGGGCAAAACCCAGCAGCAGGACCGCTACCTCCGCCTTTGTGCAAGGAGATGCACTGCCAGAGCCCTGCAAAATGACCTCCAGCAGGCCACAAATGTGCATGTGTCTGCTCAAACGGTCAGAAACAGACTCCATGAGGGTGGTATGAGGGCCCGACGTCCACAGGTGGGGGTTGTGCTTACAGCCCAACACCGTGCAGGACGTTTGGCATTTGCCAGAGAACACCAAGATTGGCAAATTCGCCACTGGCGCCCTGTGCTCTTCACAGATGAAAGCAGGTTCACACTGAGCACATGAGCACATCTGACAGACGTGACAGAGTCTGGAGACGCCGTGGAGAACGTTCTGCTGCCTGCAACATCCTCCAGCATGACCGGTTTGGCGGTGGGTCAGTCATGGTGTGGGGTGGCATTTCTTTGTGGGGCCGCACAGCCCTCCATGTGCTCGCCAGAGGTAGCCTGACTGCCATTAGGTACCGAGATGAGATCCTCAGAGCCCTTGTGAGACCATATGCTGAGACATGCACATTTGTGGCCTGCTGGAGGTCATTTTGCAGGATTCTGGCAGTGCACCTCCTTGCACAAAGGCGGAGGTAGCGGTCCTGCTGCTGGGTTGTTGCCCTCCTACGGCCTCCTCCACGTCTCCTGATGTACTGGCCTGTCTCCTGGTAGCGCCTCCATGCTCTGGACACTACGCTGACAGACACAGCAAACCTTTTTGCCACAGCTCGCATTGATGTGCCATCCTGGATGAACTGCACTACCTGAGCCACTTGTGTGGGTTGTAGACTCCGTCTCATGCTACCACTAGAGTGAAAGCACCGCCAGCATTCAAAAGTGACCAAAACATCAGCCAGGAAGCATAGGAACTGAGAAGTGGTCTGTGGTCACCACCTGCAGAACCATTCCTTTATTGGGGGTGTCTTACTAATTGCCTATAATTTCCACCTTTTGTCTATTCCATTTGCACAACAGCATGTGAAATGTATTGTCAATCAGTGTTGCTTCCTACGTGGACAGTTTGATTTCACAGAAGTGTGATTGACTTGGAGTTACATTGTGTTGTTTAAGTGTTCCCTTTATTTTTTTGAGCAGTGTATGTTATCAGACTGTCATCTGATGAAGTTGTTTCTTGGTTAGTGGCTATTTATATCTTTATTTGGTTCGAATTTGTGATAGCTACTGATGGAGTAAAAAACTGATGGAGTAAGACAAGTGGTGTCTTTTGCTAACGTGGTTAGCTAATAGATTTACATATTGTGTCTTCCCTGTAAAACATTTTAAAAATCGGACATGTTGGCTTGATTCACAAGATGTGTACCTTTCATATGCTGTATTGGACTTGTTAATGTGTGAAAGTTAAATATTTAAAAAATATATATTTTGAATTTCGCACCCTGCACTTTGAGCTGGCTGTTGTCATAAGTGTACCGACGTCGGGCTTGCACGCCAAACAGGTTAACTCAAAAAAAATATTTGAACTTAGGGTTACTCACGTGACCCTGGTTCTATGATAATATGAGTGATATATCTTCTTATGGTGATACGCCTAGGCGGCTACTCTAACGGAAGAACCAATCACAGCATTTGTTGGAGACAGACAGGTCGAGTAGCGAATGAGGTAAGCCCCTCCCCTCTTCATAAGATGGCACTCACCCTCCTCTGGTCTTTTCCAATCATGCCTCTCTTCCTTGCGCTCTTGCGAGCAGGGAGAAGTGTTAAGACAAGTGTCACTCATATTATCATAGAACCCGGGGTTATGCAAGTAACCCTAAGTTCTATTTCAAATATATAGTTTCGATAGTAGTATGTAGTGATATCTAATAGGTAGGTAAATGGGTCAGGCTACAGCTAGTCAGCACACTACCATGATACACACTCCATTTCCCCACACACAACCAACACGGACCGCATAGTCATACTTTCACGTTAATGCACGCATGTAGTCATGTACAGAACCATTAGGCAGACCTAGGTTCTCCAGACCTAGCGAGTATAGCGTAACAGTAGGTGTGTCTAATCAGTTTCATAACAGTACGCCTATTTGTACTGGGCTGGTGTCTCCCGGTTCTTTTCCCGCTGGCCCAAGCGGTTCCACATTTTTGTTTCTGCCCTAGCACGACACACTTGAGTCAACCAATCAAAGGGGATGGGGGTGTATGTCCTTCTGGGCCCCTGGGGCCAGGATTGGGAGACACTGTCGGGCATAAGCAATCATTAAATTAATGATGGTTAAAATTAGTGAATTATTCTTTGGCCGAGGCTATGGATCCAACTTTTCTGGACCACTCTTCGGGACCTTGAGCTGCACCCATTTTATTTTATTTTCTTAACCTCACAACCTAGTTGGTGTTTCTGTTGTCCTGTACTGTATTGTCAGTGTGGTTTTGTCCCGTATTGTATGAATTAGTTGTTTACTCTGAGATGCTTTGTGGATACCCTGGTGTGTGTTCTCTCCTGTGTATGTGTGTGTGTATGTATGTGTGTGTGTGTGTGTGTGTATTCCTTAGGATACAATACAAGTAGATCAACCCATAGAACATAGTCACTAGCTAAAACAAATTTGTAGTCTTTTGTATTGTCTTGTTGTCTGACCAGCTTATCTACTGAGTGGATCTATTCCTTAGGATACGATACCAGTAGATACTTACAGGATGGTAGTATGAGGAAAGGGGCCTGTGAAAGATGACTCTTTGCAAAACTTGAATGCCAGGTTATAAAACATAACTTTAGTCATTTAATTTGATATGCATTCTAATATTTAGATTTGTTGCTCTCCCCAACCCAAAACAAAGGCTCTTTTAACCCCCTTGAGTCGATGTCCGTGCCCACGCGGAAATCAAATTAGCATAATAAAAACATTCCCATTATAAATCTGTCTGTTTAAGCTTCAGATATCAGTTTGAATCATTAAAGGTTTAACATCACATTACATAATAGTTTAATCTTTACTCATTCATTTTATACAAGAATTAGATGCAAACCCCATAATTGCGAAATTTACACATTCAGAGATATAGTTATGTGTGTTTCCTGTCCTCTCTGAGGTCACCAAATGAAACATACTCGGCATACCCGTCCCTTAAGTGTTCACGGACCATTCCCACCTACTCACAAGTGGACATTTTGTTTCAAATTCCCATTTTGAGGATTTAGGAGTTCGCCATGTGAAATCCTTTGTTCTCTCTGTATCTCTCTTTCTGCATGGCCAGGGGGAGAGAGTCTCCGCCAGGAATTTACGACCAGAGATAACAGAACCTGGGTGTAGGAGAGAGTGGGAGAGAGGGGGAAGCCACTATGTAAACCCAGAAAGGGCCACGTCATGACAGATGATACTTAGGTCAAGGCCAGGAACACAGGCTTAGGCCTGGACTGGCAAGTTTGTGAGCAACTGAGGAATCATTGTGCAAGACAAATCAGAATGGCTAAATCTGATTATTATGTAACTGCTCTTTCGGATTGTAATGGGAACCCGGCTAAATTCGGAAAAACTGTCAAATCCCTGAAGGGTTCTACTTCCTCCTCTCTTCCACCACATTTTAATTCAGACACTGGCCTCATTACCAAAAGAAATGCCATCACTCATGCATTGAATCATCATTTTATTTCAGCGGGTTATCTCTTTGAAAGAACTTCTAAGCCTATTCACAAAATGTGCAGCTCCTCGACCATGAAGGCTTGATTCACGCAGTCTCCTTTGAACAGTTGATGTTGAGATGTGTCTGTTACTTGAACCCTGTGAAGCATTTATTTGGGCTGCAAGTTCTGAGGCTGGTAACTATTGAACTTATGTTTTGCAGCAGAGGTAACTCTGGGTCTTCCTTTCCTGTGGCAATCCTCATGAGAGCCAGTTTCATCATAGTGCTTGATGGTTTTTGTGACTGCACTTGAAGAAACTTTCAAAGTTCTTTACATTTTCCGTATTGACTGACCTTGATGTCTTAAAGTAATGATGGGCTGTCGTTTCTATTTGCTTATTAGAACTGTTCTTGCCATAATATGGACTTGGTCTTTTAACAAATAGGACTATCTTCTGTATACCACCCCTACCTTGTCACAACAAAATTGATTGACTCAAACGCATTAAAAAGAAAGAAATTCCACAAATTAACTTTTATCAAGGCACACCTGCTAATTGAAATGCATTCCAGGTGACTACCTCATGATGCTGGTTGAGAGAATGCCAGGAGTGTGCAAAGCTGTCATCAAGGCAGAGGGTGGCTACTTTGAAGAATCTCAAATCCAAAATATACACTACCGTTCAAAAGTTTGGGGTCACTTAGAAATGTCCTTGTTTTCCATGAAAACATACATGAAATGAGTTGCAAGATGAATAGGAAATATAGTCAAGACGTTGACAATGGGTGGGCATTCTATGTTCTTTATTTCTATGATTTATATTTCTATGTTTTGGTTCTCAATCAGGGACAGCTGTCTATCGTTGTCTCTGATTGGGAATCATACTTAGGCAGCCCTTTTTCCCACCGGTGTTTTTGGGTAGTTATCTTTGTTAGTGGCACTAAAGCCCTGTTCAGCTTCAAGGTCGGTTCTTTGTTTTCTTGTTTTGTTGGCAACATTCTAAATAATAAAATAAAATGTACGTTCATCACGCTGCACCTTGGTCTCCTTCCGACGACGGCCGTGACAACAAGGTTATAAATAATGCTTTTTAATTGAAATAATAATTGTGTCCTTCAAACTTTGCTTTTGTCATAGAATCCTCCATTTGCAGGAATTACAGCCTTGCAGACCTTTGGCATTCTAGTTGTCAATTTGTTGAGGTAATCTGAAGAGATTTCACCCCATGCTTCCTGAAGCATCTCCCACAAATTGGATTGGCTTGATGGGCCCTTACGTACCATACGGTCAAGCTGCTCACACAACAGCTCAATAGGGTTGAGATCTGGTGACTGTGCTGGCCACTCCACTACAGACAGAATACCAGCTGACTGCTTCTTCCCTAAATAGTTCTTGCATAGTTTGGAGCTGTATTTTTGGGCCATTGTCCTGTTGTAGGAGGAAATTGGCTCCAATTAAGTGCTGTCCGCAGGGTATGGTATGGCGTTGCAAAATGGAGTGATAGCCTTCCTTCTTCAAGATCCCTTGTACCCTGTACAGATCTCCCACTTTACCACCACCAAAGAACCCCCAGACTTGCTTGACAGATGGCGTAAAGCACTCCTCCAGCATCTTTTCATTTTTTCTGCCTCTCACGAATGGTCTTCTTTGTGACCCGAACTCCTCAAACTTAGATTCGTCTGTCCATAACACCTTTTTCCAATCTTCCTCTGTCCAGTGTCTGTGTTCTTTTGCCAATCTTAATATTTTCTTTTTATTGGCCAATCTGAGATATGGCTTATCTTTGCAACTCTGCCTAGAAGGCCAGCATCTCGGAGTCGCCTCTTCACTGTAGACGTTGAGACTGGTGTTTTGCGGGTACTATTTAATTAAGCTGCCAGTTGAGGACTTGTGAGGCGTCTATTTCTCAAACTAGACACTCTAATGTACTTGTCCTCTTGCTCAGTTGTGCACCGGGGCCTCCCACTCCTCTTTCTATTCTGGTTAGAGACAGTTTGCTCTGTTCTGTGAAGGGAGTAGTACACAGTGTTGTACGAGATCTTCAATTTCTTGGCAATTTCTCGCATGGAATAGCCTTCATTTCTCAGAACAAGAATAGACTGATTCGTTTCAGAAGAAAAGTCTTTGTTTCTGGCCAATTTGAGCCTGTAATCGAACCCATAGATGCTGATGCTCCAGATACTCAACTAGTCTAAAGAAGGCCAGTTGTATTGCTTCTTTAATCAGAACAAAAGTTTTCAATTGGGCTAACATAACTGAAAAAGGCTTTTCTAATGATCAATTAGCCTTTTAAAATTATAATCTTGGATTAGCTAATAAAACGTGCCATTGGAACACAGGAGTGATGGTTTCTGATAATGGGCCTCTGTGCGCCTATGTAGATATTACATAAAGAATCTGCCGTTTCCAGCTACAATGGTCATTTACAACATTAACAATGTCTACACTGTATTTCTGATCAATTTGATGTTATTTTAATGGACAAAAAAAATAGTTTTTCTTTCAAAAACAAGGACATTTCTAAGTGACCCCAAACTTTTTAATGGTAGTGTATATTTATTTGTTTAACACTTTTGGTTACTACATTATTCTATATGTTATTTCATAGTTTTGATATCTGCACTATTATTCTATAATGTAGAAAGTAAAGAAACCCTGGAATGAGTAGGTGTGTCCAAACTTATGACTGGTACAGTATGTAAATATATATAAATACATAAAAGTAGTGAGTGACTATTTTAGAAATTCATGGAATTTATAGTCTTTGGTTGCATGCTATTTTATGTCAATCATATTGCTGCTCGTAACCTATAACTGGAAGCTAGTCCCTCTTTTTACGCTGCTGCTACTCTCTGTTTATCATATATGCATAGTCACTAACTATACATTCATGGGCATACTAACTCAATTGGGCCGACCAACCGGTGCTCCCGCACATTGGCTTACCGGGCTATCTGCATTGTGTCCCGCCACCCACCACCCGCCAATCCCTCTTTTATGCTACTGCTACTCTCTGTTCATCATATATGCATAGTCACTTTAACACTGTCTACATGTACATACTACCTCAATCAGTCTGACTAACCTGTGTCTGTATGTAGCCTCACTTATTTTATAGCCTCGCTACTGTATATAGCCTGTCTTTTACTGTTTTATTTCTTTACTTACCTATTGTTCACCTAATACCTTTTTTGCACTATTGGTTAGAGCCTGTAAGTAAGCATTTCACTGTAAGGTCTACACCTGTTGTATTCTGTGCACATGACAAATAAACTTTGATTTGATTAGTCTTGTGAATTTGTTATTACGCTTCTTGATCTTATGCTGCCATCTATTGAAAATATTTAGTAATTGCAGTACCTTTTTAAACAATGTGTTGGTCAGACCATCAAATCGTTTCTATACCTAAGGTCACTGAATAAGTGTATAGTAGTAATTAATTGTATCACTTAAAACCATAAAATAACAATTTATAGCATAACAAACTGACCACACTGGCCGTTTGGGTAAACCGAAAACACTATGTCTTTACATAGGTAACATTATCTTCCAAGCTACAACCCCTTAAAGCTAGAATCTGTTATTGGAACAATAACAAAGCAGGCACACCGCCTGTGTTTTGGTAAATAGCTGAGGGATGGGGGTAATTTAACCACTCTCAAATTGGTTACATTACCCCAGTAGTGAGAATCCATGATATAAACATTATAGTAATCATACATAGTTAAACATGTTTTTGAGGTTAAACAGTGTGTTTCACATGTCTTTGAGCTTGTCTCCATCCCCTCCATCCCCATCTCCCCCATTATCCCCTGTGTATTTATACCTGCGTTTTCTTTTTGTCCGATGCCAGTTCGTCAAGTCCTGTAAAGTCCTTCCAGCGTGGTCCTGTGTGTCCTGTGCTCTAGTTTTTGTTTTCCCCAGTTCTGACCTGTCTGTCCTGACCCTGGTTGTCATCCTGTACCTGCCTGACTCTGATTTGGATTACGACTCTTTGCCCGCCTTGACTTACATTTTACCTGCCCCTTGTACTATAATGAACTCTGAGACTCGTACTATCCGCCTCTTGTGTCCGCATCTGGTTCTTAGCCTGAGCCTTGATAGTACGAACTGGCCAAGACTGACCCAGCAGACTTGAACCAGCTCCACAACGCTGTCTCCTCCCAAGGAGCCACCATTGGAAGATACAAGGAGTAAATTCAAAACCTTATGGACTCCAGAACTTTGCAGAATGCCACAACCGCACTATGAATGCATTTCTGGGGCTCTCGCCTGGGGGACAGCGGTGTGGGAGCAACAATCCACCGTTTGCCTCAGTCTGGAAGAGTTTGATGCTACTTTGGAATCTCCACTCAACCTCTCTCCATTCCCATGGATGTCAGAGCGCTGGATGGGCGCTCTATTGGCAGCTCTATTGGCAGAGTCACCCACAATCCATTTCATATCAACCTACGAGTATCATGCAGTTCCTGCTCATAGAATCTCCCCATGTACCTGTGGTTTTGGGGTATTAATGGCTCCAGAAGCACAATCCCCTGGTCGACTGGGCTACTGGTTCTATCGTGGGTTGGAGTCCGTTCTGCCATGCGCATTGCCTTTAAGTCGGCACAGCCTGCCACGGGACGTCTTCCTGCAGGCTTGGGAAAAGCCTCGGATCTCTCCGCCATTCCTGCGGAGTACCTGGACCTCCGGGAGGTATTCAAGGCCTGCACTACATTTCTCCCACCGCATCGACCGTACAACTGCACCATTGACCTGCACCCGGGCACTATACCACCTTGGGGGCGGCTTTACTCCCTGTCGGGTGCGGAGTACATTGAGGACTCTCTCACTGCAGGGAGTATTCGTCCATCTGAGTCCCCCTCCGGTGCAGGGTTTGTCTTTGTGGAGAAGGACAAAATCTTGCACCCGTGTATCGACTACCAGGGCCTTAATGACATCACGGTTAAAAAACATTACCCTCTACCACTCATCTCCTTGGCTTTTGAACCTCTTCAGGGACGACCGTCTTCTCAAAGTTGGGCCTTCGGAACGCCTACCATCTAGTTCGGATACGGGAAGGAGACGAGTGGAAGACAGCCTTAAACACTGCTAGCGGGCACTATGCGTACTTGGTCATGGTATTTGGACTGACCAACTCTCCCGACGTGTTCCAGGTCCTGGTCAATGATGTGCTCCGGGACATGCTGAACCGGGTTCGTGTTTGTCTATCTCGTCAACATCTTTGTCTTTTCCCGTTCAGCTCGAGCACGTCCGACAGGTCCTTCAGCGTCTCCTGGAAAACCAGCTTTTCGTTAAAGTTTACGTCATCGCTGCTGGACATGTACAGGTGGATGCAGACAAGGTGAGAGCGGTGGTGGATTGGCCTCAACCCACATCCAGAGTGTAGCAGCCACGTTTCCTGGGATTTGCTAACTTCCACTGCCGCTTCATCCGGGGTTACAGCACCCTGGCTTCCCCCCTCTCAGCACTCACCTCTCCCAAGGTTCCATTCACGTGGTCTCCAGGAACTGACCGGGCGTTCTCGGACCTCAAACATTGATTCACTACGGCCCCAGCTTTATCCATCTGGACCCATCCCGTCAGTTTGTGGTGGAGGTCGACGCCTCGGATGTCGGAGTGGGAGCCGACCTGTCCCAACATTCTCCCCAGGACCAAAAGCTGCACCCCTGTGCTTCTCTCTTCCATCTTCTTACCCCTGCTGAGAGATATATGTCCCGGACTCTGCCCATTCCCCGGTCCTGGAATGGGCACATTCCTCGAGACTGACATGCCATCCAGGCTCCCATCAGGCCCTGGCTTTCATCCAATGACGCTTTTGGTGGCCTTCCATGGTTCCTGATGTCTCCGCATTCGTCGCCACCTGCACTGTGTGTGCACAAAAAAAAACTCTGTGGCAAGCTCCGGCTGGCCTTCTTCAACCACTCCCTGTTCTTCACTGCCCCTGGTCCCATATATCCCTATACTTTGTTACTGGTCTTCCTCCGTCAGATGGCAACGCCACGATCCTGACGGTGGTGGATACGTTTTCTAAAGCCACCCATTCTATTCTCCTTCCCAAGTTACCCTCAGCCAAGGAGACGGCTCAGCGAATGGTGCGGCATGTCTTCCGGATCCATGGACTCCTGGTCGACATGGTCTCCGACCATGGTCCTCAGTTCTCATCCCGGATCTGGAAGGTGTTCTGTACCCTCATTGGGTGGTCGGCCAGCCTGTCCTCTGGTTTTCACCCCCAATCTAACTACCAGTCAGAGCGAGCCAATCAGGACCTGGAGATGGCTCTTCATTGCTTCTTCTCCACCAACCCCATCACTTGGAGCCAGCTACTCGTGTGGGTGGAATACGCCCCTAACACCCCTCCCTGCTCGGCCACTGGTCTCTCGCCCTTCGAGTGTTCCTTGGGATATCAGCCCCCGCCCTTTCCAGAGCAAGAGGAAGAAGTCAGCATACCCTTTGCCCAGATGTTCGTCCGCTGCTCTCGCCGTACCTGGAAGAGAGCCCGGGCCGCTCTTCTGAATACCTCATTCAGGTATCGGCGACAGGCGTATCGCCACCGGACCCCTGCTCCCTGCTATTGGCTCCTGCAGAGGGTATGGCTTTCCACTCGGGATCTGCCCTCTGGATAGAGTCCCGTAAACTTTCCCCCCCGCTTCATCAGCCCTTTCCCCATCTCTAAAATCCTTAGCCCCTCTGCTGTTCGTCTTCTGTTGCCCCGCACCCTCCGTATACATCCCACTTTTCATGTGTCTAGGATTAAACCTCTGTCTCACTGCCCTTTGTTTCCTGTTTCCATCCTGTACCTGCCTGACTCTGATTTGGATTACGATTCTTTGCCTGCCTTGATTTACCTTTTGCCTGCCCCTAGTACGAGTCTCAGAGTGTATTATAGTACAATCTGCCTCCTGTGTCTGCATCTGAGTCTTAGTCTAGAGCCTTGATAGTTTGTTTACATTTACATTGTTTATAGACTTTGGAGTAAAACAAGCTTGCATTTTGGGTTCTTATGGGGTACAAGTTATATTCTTCAAGAATCAATGTGGTCAATGAGTATTTAGCATTCATTTTTAAGTCCAAAAATAAATGTAGCAACAAAGTATTCTAGCTATAACATATAAACACACTGACACGGTGGATCAAAAAGAGCCTTTCCTTCTACTTCTGCTGAGCTGTTTGCTGCCTGCCTTTCAACAGAGTAGTGGACCTGTGAATATTTAAGTTATTAATTCACAGTAGAATATAAAGACATTGGAGAGACATCTAAATAAACTTTTTTCTTATTAATCTGAGAGATTAATGTAGCAACAAAGTATTCTAGCTATAACATATAAACACACTGACACGGTGGATCAAAAAGAGCCTTTCCTTCTACTTCTGCTGAGCTGTTTGCTGCCTGCCTTTCAACAGAGTAGTGGACCTGTGAATATTTAAGTTATTAATTCACAGTAGAATATAAAGACATTGGAGAGACATCTAAATAAACTTTTTTCTTATTAATCTGAGAGATTAATCTATAAAACAACGTGGCTCATTTAATAGTAGTGTTCTGCTTGCATGAATAAATACCCTAAAATAAACTATATTGTAAAAACCAGCAAATACTTACATACATAGGTTTTGATAAATAACAATGAAAATGGTATATAGTAACATAACATTTTTACTAAAATAGTTTCTAAAAGTGTTGTAGGCTACTCTACCCTAGAATTAGGGTTAGCGTTAGAATAGATACCCTAGAGATACATATAGTGGTGAGAGGAAATTGTTCTTTATCTCTCGTCTTCAGCTGAGTTTCCTAGGCTAACAGTGCATAAACAGCTGCAGACTGAATGCTCCTGTGTAGTCTTCTTCTTCTTAGAGAGTTTCAGAGGGTCTTACCATTTTCTGGTATTGTAGTCTTTAAACCATTTCGTAACGTATTCAGCTCGCGCTGCACGTATACTGGTCTTTAATTTTAAACCATTTCTCAGCCGTGTAGCCACCGCTCCACTCTGTCTGGTCTATAGAGATTTTCTTCTTTGTTGAAAGATTCAGAGTTTCTAACCATTTCGTGTCTTTCAGCTCACTGTCAGTTCCGCTGGTCTAATGTAAATTTCGTTAGGTGTCCTTTATAAGCACTCGCCTTGGAGGGCGGTTCTATCCCATTGCCACAATGTCTGTGCTCAAGTGGTCGTGGTTAATGACTTGGTAAAACTTTACATGAAAAACAATTCTCACTTAGAAGGCTAAAATCACATTTCACCTTCTCACAAATAGTTTCATATTTAATCATACAAGTTTTACAACATTTAGATGTAAACCTGACAACTGGGACGTATACATTTGTAGAGTTACTGTTAGAGTTAGTCTTAACAAAAATACTTTCATAATTTTTCATATTTCATTCACAACGCATCGGATGAACACTTCACACATATTGTATAGTGGGTATACTTCCCAAGTTACAGTATTTCCCTTATCACATTTTTACTGACATCACAAAATAACAACCAAACCGACATCAGTGTACTTTTAGGTCGCCTCTGACCATTCCCCATGTTATATGTTAGAAATATTGTTTCCGCTTTAGAACTTGTTAAAGTTTTGGAAGGAAGAATCTTCTTAAGACAAAGGCACATTCCTTGGGTGAATTTGGAGAACGAGACGCTGAATGTTCTGTCCTTAATTTACAACAGGGTGTGAGCTGTCAACCCCCACCAGTTCCACCCCCCCCCCCCCCCCCCCCCCCTGTGGGTGAGAGGGGGTCTGGTTGAAGTTATTTATTGCAAAGCTGATCTGACCTATTTGGATCCTCACAGGACAATCATGATAGCAATGAGCTACACCCATTTATGTGGTTTGCAACTCAGTGAACCTGTGCAGCATACGCTGAATTCGATGCCAATGAATGAACAGATGACGGATATCAAATTACCCAGCAGCCATTTAGAAACAACAAAATTGTAAAAAAAAAAAAAAAAAAAGGTTATTTCTAAGCTAAAAAAATTGGCCATATCTTGAAGAAGAAGACAGGGACACACGTTTTGATCAGATTTTACACCTTTTTCTGAAAAAAATATTGTTAATTATGACCAGAAAATGTTTTACTTTCGATGGGTAGGCACCAAGGAACTCAATAACTGTGGGTCACCACAACGCGGACCCAGTCGAACACTGCTATTGGTCACCAAATAGCTGTAATCTTGTTAATAGTATCACGCAAGAGTTCGGGGATGCGTGGGAGTCTACAGGAGCCTGCACACTAGCATGGGAAATTCCCACCCATGACCGTGTACCTAAAATTTCACGAGAATTTAGAAGATCCAATTTTACCCAGAAACTCTGCTTTTCATGCAGTGAAAGCAACTTCAGAGCTTCAAACTTCAAGACTCTATTTAGGGTATTCCCTGGAACTGTTACCCAATCATATTTTAAGAAAATGCAGTTTCAATAAATCTATCGATCGATTGTCCCTATTTTGGTTTTCCAGGTTTTCCTATCCAGGTTTCCAGTTCATGTTGAGTAACTCTCCCCGCTAACCGTGCAGATGTCTTGGCTCGTGTTTTTCCTGGAATACGTATCCCCGCTGTTGCCTTGCCCCCCCATGGACTTTAAGAAGCTTGGCTATGAAAATCTACATTCTCAATTCCCAGCGTGTACGTACAGACAGCTGTAGCTTAGAAATATGAGGGACAGTGTTTCTCTTGTAGAGCTTCCAAATTATGTGCACTCCAAAACCAAAGGCAGTATTGAGAATATATTAACTACAAAATGGCTGAATATATAAATAACTGGCCTGATGGAGAAAACACATGATAAGGTTTAGTCTAATGGCAAAAGATTAAATCATTTGTGAGGGAAATTCACCAGTGATAAATGTGTTGTAGTGGTTTTTTATTCATGTTGTAATGAGGAACAAGACCCTTTAAGCACGAGCGCACACACACACACACACACACACACACACGCACACACCACACCTTTTCCTAGATCTAGCCCTGAAAAACACAAGCCCCCTTAGAAAGAGAATGAGCAGAGGCTTAAGGATGTGGGTGGGCTTTGTGGCGAGGGTCAGCGAATCACGGAGGGTAGAGCCATGGTAGAGCCCCACCTCTTGCTCCTTAAACCAGATCCCTGACAGTATGGTTATGTCATTCAATAAACAACTTTGTTACTGAGGCTTTACAGGACGTACCATACTCACCGCTTTCATATGGATCATTACCAGACAATTATACGTGTATGATAGATTGAGAAATTCAAGTAAACTCAATATTTGGTTGTGTTTTTTAATTAATTTGGGTTGGATGTGTTCATCAGTCCATATCTGTATGTGTCCATGTGCTGTTAGGCTAGTAGTTGACAAGGAGGTTTCACATCTGGAACCAGACATCCCAATGTAAATATGATCCAAACAATGGTCCTTCCAGACACACCGTGAACCCTTCCGGATTGGCAAATTAACGCAATCAATCAAATGGTCATGATCGTGTAGAGTTGAATCTATCACAGATCCCCCAGTAAATATCCTTCCCCACAAAAGTCCAGGGCCCGGTTTCCTGATTGCAATGGAACTTAGGCTTACAAGTGTTTTAACAATGCATCTCTCCTACTGTCAAGACCTGACCTTAGTATTATTTGTTTTCTTTATTATTTTGGTTAGGTCAGGGTGTGACAAGGGGTGGTTTGTTTAGTTTTGAATTGTCTAGGGGTTTTTGTATGTCTATGGGTTTTTGACTAGTCTAGGTAGTTATATGTCTATGGTTGCCTAGATTGGTTCCCAATTAGAGGCAGCTGTTTATTGTTGTCTCTGATTGGGAACCATATTTAGGCAGCCATATTCCTTGAGCATTTCGTGGGTGATTGTCTATGTGTTAGTTGCCTGTGTCTGCACTTTTCATATATAGCTTCACGTTCGTTTTGTAAGTTTGTTTAAGTGTTCTTCGTTTCATTAAATGAGAAGATGTATTCATCTCACGCTGCGCCTTGGTCTCATCCATACAACGAACGTGAAACCTACAACGGCCGAACATGCTTTTCCCAAAAGCAGAGAGAGCAGTCGCTAAGCATTCAAATCTTACCTTAACATTATCATTATTTCACAATACTGAAATCAGCTCGTCAAGAGAATACCACCTATGCAAATATTCAGGCGGTTTATTCTGGGCAAACGCTTATCCAATAAAAATGCACTGAATCACCGATTTGTCACATCATTGCGCACATTAGGCTACACATCATGAAATACACTGCTCAAAAAAATAAAGGGAACACTAAAATAACACATCCTAGATCTGAATGAATGAACTATTCTTATTAAATACTTTTTTCTTTACATAGTTGAATGTGCTGACAACAATCACACAAAAATGATCAATGGAAATCAAATTTATCAACCCATGGAGGTCTGGATTTGGAGTCACACTCAAAATTAAAGTGGAAAACCACACTACAGGTTGATCCAACTTTGATGTAATGTCCTTAAAACAAGTCAAAATGAGGCTCAGTAGTGTGTGTGGCCTCCACGTGCCTGTATGACCTCCCTACAACGCCTGGGCATGCTCCTGATGAGGTGGCGGATGGTCTCCTGAGGGATCTCCTCCCAGACCTGGACTAAAGCATCCGCCAACTCCTGGACAGTCTGTGGTGCAACGTGGCGTTGGTGGATGGAGCGAGACATGGTGTCCCAGATGTGCTCAATTGGATTCAGGTCTGGGGAACGGGCGGGCCAGTCCATAGCATTAATGCCTTCCTCTTGCAGGAACTGCTGACACACTCCAGCCACATGAGGTCTAGCATTGTCTTGCATTAGGAGGAACCCAGGGCCAACCGCACCAGCATATGGTCTCACAAGGGGTCTGATGATCTCATCTCGGTACCTAATGGCAGTCAGGCTACCTCTGGCGAGCCCATGGAGGGCTGTGCGGCCCCCCAAAGAAATGCCACCCCACACCATGACTGACCCACCGCCAAACCGGTCATGCTGGAGGATGTTACAGGCAGCAGAACGTTCTACACGGCATCTCCAGACTGTCACGTCTGTCACATGTGCTCAGTGTGAACCTGCTTTCATCTGTGAAGAGCACAGGGCGCCAGTGGCGAATTTGCCAATCTTGGTGTTCTCTGGCAAATGCCAAACGTCCTGCACGGTGTTGGGCTGTAAGCACAACCCCCACATGTGGACGTCGGGCCCTCATACCACCCTCATGGAGTCTGTTTCTGACCGTTTGAGCAGACACATGCACATTTGTGGCCTGCTGGAGGTCATTTTGCAGGGCTCTGGCAGTGCTCCTCCTGCTCCTTCTTGCACAAAGGCGGAGGTAGCGGTCCTGCTGCTGGGTTGTTGCCCTCCTACGGCCTCCTCCACGTCTCCTGATGTACTGGCCTGTCTCCTGGTAACGCCTCCATGCTCTGGACACTACGCTGACAGACACAGCAAACCTTCTTGCCACAGCTCGCATTGATGTGCCATCCTGGATGAGCTGCACTACCTGAGCCACTTGTGTGGGTTGTAGACTCCGTCTCATGCTACCACTAGAGTGAAAGCACCGCCAGCATTCAAAAGTGACCAAAACATCAGCCAGGAAGTATAGGAACTGAGAAGTGGTCTGTGGTCACCACCTGCAGAACCACTCCTTTATTGGGGTGTCTTGCTAATTGCCTATAATTTCCACCTGTTGTCTATTCCATTTGCACAACAGCATGTGAAATTTTATTGTCAATCAGTGTTGCTTCCTAAGTGGACAGTTTGATTTCACAGAAGTGTGATTGACTTGGAGTTACATTGTGTTGTTTAAGTGTTCCCTTTAATTTTTTGAGCAGTGTATATTGAGACAAATTACATAGTATCCTACAAGTTGCAAAATAGAACTACATTTATTGAACAAGAAATGCATTTCAATATGATTGAAATAGACCTATAGCCTACTGTATTTATATTTGAATGCAGTAATCACTGTTGAAATTTGAAGCCTATTTTTATACATAGCTTGTTTGTATCAATTGCAAAGACATTGGCAACTTTGTACTTGTTGTAGTCAACTTGTTCTGTAGTTATCGGCGGTCACAGACAGATGGATAAGCCATGTGATTCTTTGTTTAGATGAGATCTGTGTATAAAGTGACTTGGGAGGGCAAAAAAATAATCTAACTAACTACACTTAGCTGTGCTAAGGCAGGCATTAGGAGCATTTTAAGTGCGATGTTAATAACGATGGTTTTGGGAAACAGCTCAAAGTTTTAACGATGCTGATGCTCCTACGAAGGTTCTAACGATCAACTTAGCTTTAAGATGCTTTTGGGAAACAGCTCCAAACTTTTTTTGTTTACGTCAAAGCAAAATGGGGTGTCTGTGTATGTTGAATAATCTTATGTAATGTTATACAGGTTCCAATTCTCAACTACTACTGCGGGGTGGCTTTCTGACACAAATATGACTAGAATATCATCACGACACATCAACCCCTAGCAACAAGAGTCTACAATCTCCACCAAAGACCCTTAAACTCAATCCAGATCACAGTGAGCTTCCGCTAATCCATTTAAGAAGATACTGTATATATCGGTACAATGAGATTATGCAGTGGATACGTGTAACAACATTGAATAGGCACAAGGAGATACAATAAGATCATCTATGGTATTATTGGGTGTGTGTTGTGTTTTTGTGTGTTGGCGTGCACACATGCAGCACACACACACACTGACTTGTGCACATGAATTTGTATTCGGTGTGTGTGTGTGTGTGCATATAGTGTGTGAATAAGTGTATCAGTGTAATACATGTTATTTGATGTATTATTTCATGTGTATTTAGAGTACATGAGGTGGCAGCTTCATTAAATAGTACCCGCAAAACACCAGTCTCAACGTCAACAGTGAATAGGCGACTCCGGGAGTTCTTCTGTCCAGTGTCTGTGTTCTTTTGCCCATCTTAATCTTTTCTTTTTATTGGCCAGTCTGAGATATGGCTTTTTCTTTGCAACGGAAGCTGCCAGTCGAGGACTTGTGAGGCGTCTCTCAAACTAGACACACTAATGTACTGGTCCTCTTGCTCAGTTGTGCACCGTGGCCTCTTTCTATTCTGGTTAGAGACAGTTTGCTCTGTTCTGTGAAGGGAGTAGTACACAGCGTTGTACGAGATCTTCAGTTTCTTGGCAATTTCTCACATGGAATAGCCTTCATTTCTCAGAACAAGAATAGACTGACAAGTTTCAGAAGAAAGGTCTTTGTTTCTGGCCATTTTGAGCCTGTAATCGAACCCACAAATGCTGACGCTCCAGATACTCAACTAGTCTAAAGAAGGCCAGAATTATGGCTTCTTTAATCAGAACAAAGGTTTTCAGCTAACAAAATTGAATTGACTAATAGACTGGAAAAGACTAATAATTGCAAAAGGGTTTTCTAATTAGCCTTTTAAAATGATAACTTGGATGAACTAACACAACGTGCCATTGGAACACAGGAGTGATGGTTGCTGATAATGGGCCTCTGTGCGCCTATGTTGATATTCCATAAAAAATCTGCCATTTCCAGCTACAATAGTCATTTACAACATTAACAATGTCTACGCTGTATTTCTGATCAATTTGATGTTATTTTAACGTACAAAAAAATTAGCTTTTCTTTCAAAAACATGGACATGTCTAAGTGACCCCAAACTTTTGAACGGTAGTGTATGCACAGAAATTTAATTTACTCTGTTTCTCCCTGTCTTCTCTGCACTCTCTCTCCCTTTCTCTCTCTCCAACCCCTCCCCACATTCTTCCAGTTTCCACTCACTGGCCCAGACAGTCTTAGCCTTGACTCCAGGCCACCCAATGTTCTCACTGTCCAACTATTTATCTAACCGCATTGAAACAGCTTCAATTTCACCTCACTGCTCAGCCCCAGCCAAGCAGCTTCAACCTCAGCACAGTTCCGCTCATGGGTCTTTTAGAGACCTTGGGTGTGGGGCGAGAGCCCAAAACATCTAGCCAAGCAGTAGTGCTAATTACATCACCTATTTTAGATTTAGTTTTAGTCTTAGTCTTAATGACTAAAATACCTTTTAGTCTTCGTCTCATTTGAATAATTGCATCCTTCTTCGTTTTAGTTCTTATCTGTCGACCAAAACTGTCATGCACATAATAGCTTGCACTAGCTAAGTCACAGCTATTTTAGTCTCATAATAGTCCGTGCTTTTTTTCGACTAAATAATGAATATTTAGGCTGCCTCTAACTTCCATCATGTGCACATTCAGATAGCACTTAGCTTGTAATATTATTATTGTGGCAGATTGTAACCAATGCCAGCCATAATTAACCATATACTATAAAGCCTTGGCTACAGGTTAATTAAACAATTTACAGCTCTGATTTTCTCCCCATCATAACCTTCAGGGGTAAATAAGGGATTTCCTTGAAAAGGGGAGACAGTGAGCTTTCCAGAAATAACAGAAGTGTCATGGTTCCATCTGTCACCAGAGGGCGGCAGAGACCGTCCTAGAGACATTAACGACACTCAGGTGTGTCCTATTTACTCGTTATGATTTCCCAGTGAAAAGAGGTGTGTTTTCTGTTGTTCTTTGCGGAAGCTTGAATTGTGTGCCATGTGTGTTTGTCTCCTGAGTGAGTTTGAGACTCAGTGTTTGTTGTTTTCCCAGTGTTACTGTGATCCTTCTGTTACCATTTCTCAGTAAAGTATTATGTTTATCCTTAACCGCTGATTCCTCATCTGGTCTCTTCTCTGCACCTGGGTCCAACCTCACCATGTCACAAGAAGTATTACTGTACTCACATTTGTCAACTAAAATGAAAAGCAATTTGTAATATATTTTTTTTTACATGGCATCTTGTCTCATTGTCTTCATAGTTTTAACTGGGAAAAATAGGTAGTTGATGAGCAATGTTCCTTCTAAGCTGTGTACATGTGCGTGTGCACAGTAGCACAAGATTGAACTTCATTCTACTTTCTGGAATTTTTCCTGTTAGTTACCACTTTCAACGTTTCCCTTTATTGTGATCAAATCAACACAACATTAGCCACTTTCAATGCAACATACCGAAACAAAAGTAACTATGCAAGATATTTTGTTGTAGGCAGAACACAGTAGTCAGCAATAGGGGAGTGATTGCGTCATACAAGATGTCATTTCTCGACATCCTTTGAAAAGTGAGTCAGGTAAAGAGCTTTTTTTGTCATAAAGGAGCAGTGTTGTATTTTGAGACAGGGTTGAATAAGCTAAGTAGCCAATAAGCAGAGGGTAGAATAATTTGTCTGAATCTGTAACATGTAGGCAGGTGATGGAGTCCAGGTGAGTCTGAGGCGCTGGTGCGCTTAACGATGGTGACAGGTGTGCGTAATAATGAGCAGCCTGGTGACCTCAAGCGCTGGAGAGGGAGTTTACATGACAGTACCCCCTCCCTGATGCGCGGCTGCAGCCGCAGGACACCAATCAGGGGGATGGTTCAGGACCAGGAGCGGGCCGGTCGCTTCCACTGAGGCGCGGGAACCTGTCGCTTCTGCTGAGGCGCGGGAGCCTGACGAGCTAGTTGAGGCATCCTCGGTAGACTCGGCAACGGACGCTTGACGGGCCAACCGGGTCTTGTAAACCTGACGTGCCGGCTGAGGCATGGAAGCCTGGCGAGCCAACAGAGGCATCAAGGGTTGCTCCGGTAGCGACACCCGGACCTTACGTCACCCACACTAACAAACAAAAAAACACTTCCTGATGCTTCCCTTTGAGGTGTTATTCTCTGTTATAATGTTATGGGTATAATAATGCATTTTATTTTGTAAAGTGGTTTCTTGCTTCAAACACACAAACAAATTCAGTCACCTCCTTGTCTGAAGGACAAGTGGATAAACAGGTTAACCTCTTGAGAGTATAGGGGGTGCTGTTTCAACTTTGTGAAAATTGGTCCCCAAATTAAACTGCCTCGTACTCAATTCTTGCTCGTACAATATGCATATTATTATTACTATTGGATAGAAAACACTCTCTAGTTTCTAAAACCGTTTGAATTATGTCTGTAAGTGAAACAGAACTGGACTTAGAGCAATTCTCCTATGAGGATTTGAAAATGCTGAAATCTGCTCGCTGTTCCCAGACCTGTGTATAACTCTGACTGTCTTCTATTGGTTGAGATGCACTGCATACGCCTTCCCCTGGTTGTTTGCGAATAGGGAGACTTGAAATGAACTCTCTACGTAGTTCCCAAAGGTTATAAATTGCTTGGGAACGAGGTGGCTCATTCCTTTCACCTTCGCTCTGGCGCATTGAGGACCTTGGGACGTTCTTTTGGAAACATCGGTTATAGATCTCAGACATTTCCGGCTGTGTTTTTATTCGATATAGGCTTTAAAGACATCATAATCTTGTTATTTTGAACCGAATTATATCAGTTTATGTCAGTATATTGCGATTTTCGGGTATTTATTTCCTTGGCGCTGTAGGAATTTGGGTATCTCTCTCTTTCGTGCTAATGTTTACTGCTAATTGCAACTCTGAAGACGACTTTCTCCAACCTAGCAACGATTCTTTTGGACAAAGGACACCTATCCCAAGATTCTGATGAGAGTTCATCGAAAAGTAAGAACTATTTATGCTGATAATTCATTGTTCTGTTGAAAAAAGTAAAATGCATGAGACGCCATTTCTTGCAGTGTAGCCTTGCGTTATCGCAGCCTGTATTGCGCAGTAAGGTTAATTTTAAAAATGTAATTCAGCGATTGCATTAAGAACTAATTTGTCTTTCAATTGCTGTCCAACCTGTATTTTTTTAGTCAAGTTTATGAATAGTTTTCGATAAGAATAGGTGCCGTTCCAAGATGGCGCCGGACAGATTGCTTGAGATTTTGGACACTATTCTCAATGTATAAGCACGATTTGTGCCGCTAAATATGCACATTTTCGAACAAACTCTATATGAATTGTGTAATATGATGTTACAGGACTGTCATCTGAAGAATTCTGAGAAGGTTAGTGAAAAAATTAATATATTTTGGTGGTTTATACGTTATAGCTATTTTTGCCTTGAATCAATGCTGGTGTGATGTTCGCTATTGTGCTAAGCTAATATAACGCTATATTGTGTTTTCGCTGTAAAACACTTAGAAAATCTGAAATATTGTCTTGATTCACAAGATCTGTGTCTTTCATCTGCTGCACGCTGTGTATTTTTAAGAAATGTTTTATGATGAGTAATTAGCTAATACACGATGGTCTCTGTAGTTATTCTAGTCGTTTTAGTGAGAGTTGTGATGGGGGCTGCAATGGTAAACTATGATTTATACCTGAAATATGCACATTTTTCTAACAAAACCTATGCTATACAATAAATATGTTATCAGACTGTCATCTGATGAGGTTGTTTCTTGGTTAGTGGCTATTTATATCTTTATTTGGTCGAATTTGTGATAGCTGCTGATGGAGTAAAAAAAATGGTGGAGTATGGAAGTGGTGTCTTTTGCTAACGTGGTTAGCTAATAGATTTACATATTGTGTCTTCCCTGTAAAACATTTTAAAAATCAGAAATGATGGCTTTATTCACAAGATGTGTATCTTTCATTTGGTGTCTTGGACTTGTGATTTCATGAACATTTTATTATATGATATCCCTGTGGCTTTAGGCTAGGCTATGCTAGTCAGCTTTTGTGATGGGGGGGATCCCGGATCCGGGTTTGGTAGGCGTTAGAGGTTAATGTCAAGCCCTACATGTTTTTTTCTCATGGAATGTAGGCCTACATTGAACATAGTAGGCTGCTACTGTAGACTGAATGATATAACAGCTATTTCCATGTTAAAGGGTTATGGGATGCATTTTCTCCATTGTTTTTGATGGTAAGCAACTCTGGTAGGCCTACATAATGATCAAATAGCCACAGTAGCCTACTTGGCCACTGTTAAAACTGTAACCTAAAGTGTGTACAGCCTCAGTGTTCACAACAAACACACGCTGAAAGTTGAACACAAAAATTTGCTCAGTGCCCAACATTTTTTGAGGGAACATTGTTGATGAGTATTTTTCATCATAGTTATTGTTGATGAAATGAACACTGCCAAGAACACACACAAGCACATCCACATACTGTAAGCACACATATACATGAACACCCACACGTCTGAAAGTGTGAACGTATTACTAGAAAACGCATGTCTTGCATGCCACTTGTGGAACGTCTAACTAACATGTCATGCTACAAATGCCTGATTAACGTCTTACAAAATTGGGTATACTCAAGGAACAGTCAGATGCTTCATAATATCTCCTGTGGTGTCTTGGACTATCATTCATGTGAAGACTGTTGTATTATCAAATCAATTCTCTGTGTAATTATTACATGATTAAGCAATGTAAACATTAATTAACTAGGAAGTAGGGGCACCATGGGAAAATGTTGTTAAGAGTTACTATTTCCCAAATTTAACTCTCTTCAGATATTTTCATATCTTATCGATTACAGTCACTTATTAATGTATTATTACCTCATCAGTCATATTCTGAATGTCGCAAACTCTTGGATATCTGCACCAAACCTAGCATAAATGATGAATCAACGATATACAAATTGGCTTAATTATTTACTCACTAACTACATAATCTCACAGAATTACATAAACACACACATAGAATAGTTTACACATTGAGTCCTACTTAATAAAGGAGAAATCCCTAGTGGACTAAGCCTGATATGACGGCTTGGTAGACAATGGAAAAGGGTGATGACAGAAAGAGCGGGAAAGACAGAATGGACCCACTACACACAGTTGACAACTACAGTTGAAGTTGGAAGTTTACATCCACTTAGGTTGGAGTCATTTAAACTCGTTTTTCAACCACTCCACAAATTTCTTGTTAACAAACTATAGTTTTGGCAAGTCGGTTAGGACATCTACTTTGTGCATGACACAAGTAATTTTTCCAACAATTGTTTACAGACAGATTATATAATTTATAACTCACTGTATCACAATTCCAGTGGGTCAGAAGTTACATACACTAAGTTGACTGTGCCTTTAAACAGCTTGGAAAATTCCAGAAAATTATGTCATGGCTTTAGAAGCTTCTGATAGGCAAATTGACATCATTTGAGTCAATTGGAGGTGTACCTGTGGATGTATTTCAAGGCCAACCTTCAAACTCATTGCCTCTGCTTGACATCATGGGAAAATCAAAAGAAATCAGCCAAGACCTCCGAAAAAGAATAGTAGACCTCCACAAGTCTGGTTCATCCTTGGGAGCAATTTCCAAATGCCTGAAGGTACCACTTTCATCTGTACAAACAATAGTACGCAAGTATAAACACCATGGGACCAAGCAGCCATCATACCGCTCAGGAAGAAGACGTGTTCTGTCTCCTAGAGATGAACGTACTTTGGTGTGAAAAGTGCAAATCAATCCCAGAACAACAGCAAAGGACCTTGTGAAGATGCTGGAGGAAACCGGTACAAAAGTATCTATATCCACAGTAAAACGAGTCCTATATCAACATAACCTGAAAGGCCACTCAGCAAGGAAGAAGCCACTGCTCCAAAACCGCCATAAAAAGCCAGACTACGGTTTGCAACTGCACATGGGGACAAAGATTGTAGTTTTTGGAGAAGTGTCCTCTGGTCTGATGAAACAAAAATAGAACTGTTTGGCCATAATGACCATTGTTATGTTTGGAGGAAAAAGGGGGAGGCTTGCAAGCCGAAGAACACCATCCCAACCGTGAAGCATGGGGGTGGCAGCATCATCATCTTCATATGGTTGCACTCAGCAGACATTCATTTACTCAATAAATGTTCCTTTTGTTCGATAAAGTCTCTTTATACCCAAAAACCTCAGTTTTGTTCGTGCGTTTTCTTCAGTAATCCACAGGCTCAAACGCAGTCAAAACAGGCAGACAAAAAATCTAAATTGTTTCCTTAAAGTTCATAGAAACATGTCAAACGATGTTTATATTCAGTCCTCAGGTTGTTTTTAGCCTAAATAATCGATAATATTTCAACCAGATAATAACGTCATCAATATAAAAGGTAAACAAGAAAGGCACTCTCTCGGTCGAGCGCATGAAAAAGCTCTGTGACACTTTAGGGTCCACTCATTCAGACTGCTCTTACTTCCTAATTTTTCAGAATACAAGCCTGAAACAATTTCTAAAGACTGTTGACATCTAGTGGAAGGCATAGGAACTACAATTTGAGTCCTAAGTCAATGGGTACTGTAATGGCATTGAATAGAAAACTACAAACCCCCCCCAAAAAACTACTTCCCGAATGGATTCTTCTCAGGTTTTCGCCTGCCAAATCAGTTCTGTTATACTCACAGACACTATTTTAACAGTTTTGGAAACTTTAGTCTTTTCTATCCAAATCTACCAGTTATATGCATATCATATCTTCTGGGCTCGAGAAGCAGGCAGTTTAATTTGGGCATGCATTTCATCCAAAATTCCGAATGCTGCCCCCTACCCTAGAGAAATGAACCAGATTTCACAGTTTGAAGGAACTTCCTTTTCCACTGCAAGCAAAAGCCGTGCTGAAAAAACATGTAAACAATAACAGCCACGGAAACACATTGGACTGTGTTAATACTATCAAGGTAAATTAACTTACATACTAGCAAGATTGTTGCTTGAATGCAGGGCCAGGCATACATAGATTAGACAACGGAGATGCTCAAAATCCTGTTAGTTCTCGGTTCTTGGACTAACGTTATTGTCTTTATTTTGCTTTATCATTGACTTAAGGAAGACAAGCTACCTAAATGTGACTTATTGGCTAGTACTGAAGCAGGACATGTTTTTGAGTTACGGTTTTAACCCAAAGCCTTGTATTTAAGCAAAACAACTTCAGCCTGACTGGCTTTCATTTAAATGCTAGCGTTAGCTCGCGATTAGCATGAAGACACAGAAAAGCGCACATAAAGCAAATTTGGCTAATGACAACCTTGTAAACCCGTTGCTAACGTCTAACGTTACATGTCAGCTTTCGAACAGAGTAGACTTTAATGTGCACGTTCACTTTTTGAATATATTCCATCGAAGCTTATTAGGGTAAAATAACCTCAGGGATATACCCAGTACTGCTTCAAAGGAATAGGGTTCCCATTCCTGCTTTATTTTCACACAATTTTGTCTTGCAGAAGGGAACCATGAAGAGAAGCTTGGAGTTGGCAAGGGGGAGGCTGATAAAGCAGCAGAGAAGACCTGATTCATCAAGTATCAATTAATTTTGGTGAGTCTCACCTGGTTGGCATGCATGCACAACACGACAAGGTATTCAACATTAAGCCCAATAAAATATTCAATGTTATTAAAACATGTATCCCAATTTACAGTCAAGCAACGTTTGTCAGTTGTGTTAATGTTATGAACTACAAACAATCTATGGTTCTTGGAGTCAATGAATCAACTGAAAGTGACTACAATTAGACTGTTAAAACTGTGTCAGTAAAGATTACAAAAGAAATCTGCTCTTATTCGGTTTAAAATTTTTACAGACACTTCAATCACACTCTTGTTAATCGACACTCTTGTTAATGTTTGACGTCAGGCAAAATGTCTTCAGCCAGTGTAGGACGGAGAGCCGCTGGTTGGTATTTGACTGCAGTGTGGGTGTACCAGGAAAGGACGTTAGAAGTTAGGACCCCATGATATCGAAGCTTCTCACCGTCTCCACTGCAGCCCAGTCGATATCGATTTAAAAAAACTGGAACAATAGGTAGTGTAGCACAATGTACAACTCCAGTTTGCCTATTGTCCCAACAAATGTCAATTATGCATTTTCTTTTATAGCTCTGCTTTCAACGCCATCCTGACCCACAAACTGGTTAGCAGGCTCTGGGAGTAAATCCTGTAATAAATTAAATTTTTAACATTACCATAAGAATGTGTATACCCAGAATGGACCCGACACTACCATGGTACACATGAGTACATGAAGGAGCTGTGGGACCTGACATAATGGTGATAGGACAACAGTCTCAGGGTAAACAAAACAAAGTAGATACTTGACCATTCTCCCATCTATTGTATGTTGACATGGAGATGATCAGCAGCTTCAAGTTCCTGGGCACCCCGATATCCTTTTCTGCCCTCAGTTACTTCACTCAAAGTCCCACCAGTGCTTCTCCACTTTCCTCATCGACCTGCTGCACCACGACCTATGTACCAACTACAGTGTCGTTTATTGCCATAACACATGTAAAGAAAATGTTGTCCATATTTACTGTTATATTTATTTTTGATAACATTGCTGTCACGGCCTTTGCTGGAAGAAGACCAAGGTGAGGCGTGGTGAGCGTACATTTTCCTTTTATTTCAAAATGTCGCCAACAAAAACCGACCGTGAAGCTTACAGGGCATTAGTGCCACAAACAAAGTTACTACCCACCACGAAAGGAGGGAAAAAGGGCTACCTAAGTATGGTTCCCAATCAGAGACAACGATAGACAGCTGTCCCTGATTGAGAACCATACCCGGCCAAAACATAGAAACACAAAAACATAGAAAATAGAACATAGAATGCCCACCCCAAATCACACCCTGACCAAACCAAATAGAGACATAAAAAGGCTCTCCAAGGTCAGGGCGTCACAATTGCACATATTGTAACATAGTCCCTTGACATACATGACTTACCCACTCTACTAATAAATCATACATTTATTCAAATATTAAAGCTGCATTATGTATTACTGTGTCCAATTGATTTTGGTTGGTTGTAATGTTTTTGAAAACTTTCAGTACAACTTTCTTTTTGCTGATGGCCGAACCTGTCAAACTTTCAGAATATCTAAATCCTTTTGGGACTCATCACCAATTAACGTTGCAGTATTCTCAACTTTACTAGGTAGTCATGCAATAAACCTTTTGGATAATTCCCCTTAAATTAATTCCCTTTAAATGACACCAAATGTTGGTGACTGTAGAATTCCACTCTCCATTTTCTACCTGAAGGCTGCGTAAGTTGGGTGTATTGGCAGCCTTAAAACAATGCTGCATGTATTTGCTTCCGGGAAGATCCTGGCAGCCTCATTCTCTTGTTTGTGTAATGATTGTAGCTGTGGCTCCACTGGGAATCCCAGCCTAGGATTGGCCGAAGCCCCCAAAGTGAAAATGAGAACCTTCTCCAGGGTTAAATGGTATGCATTCCCCTCTGAAAAGAGAAGGGGGGAACATTACAATCCATAAGTAACAGTTAATGGAGAACACGATACTCTAAGTGAAAGTAGTTTGGGATTTAATTTATATGTTACGTTCTTAGGGGGCCCATGGAAGAATAAGGCTATAAAATGCTGTCCCACAGTTGTGAGAGTGATTAGGTGATATTTTACTGATGTGGGCCGTGTTACTTCAATGATCATGGTTTTGCATCTAACTTTCCACCTCCAGCAGCCAGTCCCTCCAGAAACACTGTTCTCTATTGCTCTTTGATTGGTACCAGGTGGGGAGAGCTCTGCTTTGAAGAGAGAAGTTATGTCTTTGGCCAAAAGAGGCTTCTCAGCGTAGATGAAAACCTCTCTGAAGAGGCTTGAGTGTCTATTCATGTAAGGCAGGAGACCTAGACACTCCAGACCCTCTTTGAATCTATAAAGTAAAAAAAGTCACATAATGAATTTGCCCTGAAGAATTTAAGTCAGCTTATGAGATTCCTTAGATATATGGAAACTCACTCCTCAATAGCATCCCGAAACCTGCTTTCTAAGTAGAACTTTGTGGCTGACTCCACCAGGGCATCCCTCTCCTCCATTGTACGAATGTATCGCACTGAACCCAACATGAGCAGTTGTTCAGAAGCCTCCATGACCGCTTCCTGTGCCTCGTCAACAGTTTGTGCTAACTGGATCTTAGATAGTTCAATAACATTGTTTTAGAACAAATTAGCAAAACACGAAACTGATTATCACTACCATTAAAAAGATTGACTGTCAACAAAAGGAAACCAAATCCATGTGGAATAGTATTCATGAACAACTACAACCATAATATATTTTTTTAACTTAGTGCAAATTAACAGTAGCATAACATCCATCATAGTATAAAGTTACTTACCTTCTCCAACTTCTCTCTGAAGTCGTATTCCACAATTTCTTTCAGTTCTGGCACAGGAGGTTGTAGGCCACACACTTGCCTGTATAGCCTCTCTGAAAATAATTGTGGCTCTACACCCCCATGTACCAGACAGACAGCAATCATGTGGCCCACCTGCTTGTATACGCCATCATAGAGTGCTGTCACACAGAAGACAAAGAGTAAATAAAGGACACATTACATAATACAAAAATCACGTCTTGCTCAAGTCATACATATTGCCATAAACAAACGTGTCTTTGTTGGTGTAAAAGTTTAACTCACCTTGAGAGTTGCAAGAAAGACATTTTTGCCAATCAGGTCCCTCAAATATAGCAGAGGAATGGATGGCACTCATTAGCAGCCGGATAAATTCTCTTGAGGGACCACCCTCATCAGCTGCCCCTTCGCCAATTCCGTCAGCATCCCTAAAAACCACGTCTATTTTTGCCTCCGGATTAAAGCGGGCTCTCTTAAAACTTCATAGGGACAGGGGTCAGCATTTCCACTTTGAACAAATTGCGTGCCCAAACGGAATTTACTCCTACTCTGTCCCAGAAGGTAATACATGCATATTATTATTACTATTGTATAGAAAACACTCTGAGGTTTCTAAAACTGTTTGAATTATGTCTAAGTAGAACAGAACTCATTTGGCAGACAAAAACCTGAGAAGACTTCCAAACAGGAAGTGAGAACTCGATTTTCAAAACAGTGCCAAATGATACCCCATATAGTTATGGATAAGCAAACACTTCCTAGGGCTTCCACTAGATGTCACCGTCTTTAGATTTTGGTTATATGATTCTACTATAAAGGAGGGGCTCATAGGAGCTATTTTAGTGGTCTTCAGAAATTCTCAGTCTCATTTTGCGCGCGAGCGAGAGAGAGTGCTCTCGTTCCAATGCTCTTTCTTCAGACAATGAAATTCTCCGGTTGGATCCTTATTGATGATTAATGTTAAACACATCCTAAATATGGATTGCATACATCATTTGACTTGTTTCTACGACCTGTAACGGAACTTTTTGAGTTTTTGTCTGGAGGGATTGCTCGTGCGTCATGAAAATGGATTCGTGGGCTGAACATGCTAACAACAAGTGGCTAAATGATGGGCTTTATGGAACTTTTCAGTCATTTATTGTTGAACTGGGAATCCTGGGAGTGCCTTCTAATGAAGTTATTCGAAAGGTAAGTGCATATTATAGTGTTTTTGTAGCTTCTGTTGACGCCAAAATGGCGACTATTTCTTTGGCTGGATTGTGCTCTGAGCGCCGTTCTCAGATTATTCTTTTTCCGTAAAGTTTATTTTGAAATCTGACACAGCGGTTGCATAGAGGATAAGTTTATCTTTAATTTTGTGAATAACACTTGCATCTTTTATCAATGTTTATTATGAGTATTTCTGCAAAATCACTGGATGTTTTGGAATCAAAACATTACTGCACGTAACGCGCCATTGTAAACTGAGATTTTTTTTATATATATATATGCACATTATCGAACAAAACATAAATGTATTGTGTAACATGATGTCATATGACTCATCTGATGAAGATGTTCAAAGGTTAGTGATTAATTTTATCTCTATTTGTGGGTTTTGTGAAAGCTATCTTTGCTGTGAAAAAATGTCTGTGCTTTTTTGGATTTGGTGGTGAGCTAACATAAATATATGTTGTGTTTTCGCTGTAAAACATTTTAAAAAGCGGACACGTTGGCTGGATTCACAAGATGTTTATCTTTCATTTGCTGTATTGGACTTGTTAATGTGTGAAAGTTAAATATATAAATATATTTTGCGTGCTGCCTTTTCAGCGGAATGTTGTGGGTGTTCCGCTAGCGGAACCCCTGGGCGAGAAAGGTTAAAGCCTCTCATTGCACAATCATAAACGTTGTCCCTTATCACGTTCATTTGGTTGGCATCAGGGACAAAAGCAGAGTCAACCTTGCTGCTCATTAACTTCAGCAGTGTTTGCTTGGCATCAGGGGCAAAAGCAGAGTCAACCTTGCTGCTCATTAACTTCAGCAGTGTTTGGAGGTCAACACTAAAAAAGAGACATTGATAATAACAAAGCTCAGATACTTCCCACAATTAATCTGTAATAACAAGACATGGGATTATTTACAGGGATGACAGCCTATAGGGAGGAAGTCAGAGACCTGGCCGTGTGGTGCCAGAATAACAACCTATTCCTCAACGTAACCAAGACTAAGGAGATGATTGTGGACTACAGGAAAAGGAGGACCGAGCATGCCACCATTCTCATCGACGGGGCTGTAGTGGAGCAGGTTGAGAGCTTCAAGTTCCTTGGTGTCCACATCAACAACAAACTAGAATGGTCCAAACACACCAAGACAGTCGTAAGAAGGGCACGACAAAGCCTATTCCCCCTCAAGAAACTAAAAAGATTTGGCATGGGTCCTGAGATCCTCAAAAGGTTCTACAGCTGCAACATCGAGAGCATCCTGTCTGGTTGCATCACTGCCTGGTACGGCAATTGCTCGGCCTCCGACCGCAAGGCAGTACAGAGGGTAGTGCGTACGGCACAGTACATCACTGGGGCTAAGCTGCCTGCCATCCAGGAAGTCTACACCAGGTGGTGTCAGAGGAAGGACCTTAAAATTGTCAAAGACCCCAGCCACCCCAGTCATAGACTGTTCTCTCTACTACCGCATGGCAAGCGTTACCAAGCGTGCCAAGTCTAGGACAAAAAGGCTTCTCAACAGTTTTTACCCCCAAGCTATAAGACTCCTGAACAGTTAATCAAATGGCTACCTGGACTATTTGCATTGTGTGCCCTCCCCCAACCCCTCTTTTACGCTGCTGCTACTCTGTTTATCTTATATGCATAGTCACTTTAACCATACATCCATGTACATAGTACCTCAATTAGCCCGACCAACCAGTGCTTCCGCACATTGACTAACTGGGCTATCTACATTGTGTCCCACCTCCCGCCAACCCATCCTTTTACGCTACTGCTACTCTCTGTTCATCATATATGCATAGTCACTTTAACCATACCTACATCTACATACTACCTCAATAAGCCTGACTAACCGGTGTCTGTATATCACCTTGCTACTCTTATTTTCAAATGTATTTTTACTGTTGTTTTATTTCTTTACTTACCTACACACACACACACACACACACACACACACACATACTTTTTTTCTCATTATTGGTTAGAGCCTGTAAGCATTTCACTGTAAGGTCTACACCTGCTGTATTCGGCGCACGTGACAAATAAACTTTGATTTGATTCGTTCTTATGTAGCAACATTTGAAATTGTGTTCTTTACATTGGATAAAAGTAGTAACTCAGAGCTAGAAAATGGTTTACCATACACTACAGTCGAGGAACAATGGGAAAGTAATTCTGCCTTGAAAGTTGATAAACTTGTAACCTCACTTGACAAAATTGTCCTTGAATGTTTTGGTACCTACTGGAGACCTCTTTGTCCACACCCATTCAGCATCGTTCACACCCTTTTAAGCTTTAGCCCCACCCATCTCTTTAAGGATTCACATGTGAGGCTATGTACTAAACAACCAAAGATTTCAAGACTAAAGGCTGGTTTATACTACAGCTGTGTTCGTAAATTTAATCTGGAGTGCCAGAGTGTGCTCTAGGTGTTCGTAAACTCAGACCATTGTCAAATTGGCCATTCGTTAATTCAGAGCAATTCGCTCTCGGCGAGCACACTGGACGCTCTGGCCAAAAAGTAGGGTTGATCTGAGCGTTTTGCCCTAACAACAGCAGTCAAGCACCCAAGCGAAATGGCTAACGTTGGCTAGCTTGCTAGCTACTTCCAGACACAAATGACAGAACAGCTCACTCTGACCATTTTACTCACCCTAGCAGAGCTGGTTAAGCTGTTTTTATGTTATCCAGAGTGTTGGTGACTGCAACTGTGCTGCTGGCAACAACTTATTTATGCTTTTTTTGACAACATTTACTGACACCGGCCATATTCAACAGGTGTTGAGCATTTGTAAATTCGTCAGTTATTCTGTGCTCTGGCACACAGATGAGAGTGCTCTGAAATCGGAGTAGATAGCCAGAGTGAATTTTCCAGCTACGTCTATCGACAGTTGTCGCAGTGACATCATAAACATTCTACTGAAATAGATACTTGCATAGTGGAGTCTTTTTTGTTTAGACATGTTGCTAGCTAGCTAAACAATTAACCATAATCCTAACTCATAACGTTACTACCCTGCATGAATCTGCAGGTAGCTAACCAACCAGGTTCAATGTTACCTCGCTAACAATAGACTACAACTAGCAATGCAAAAGGCTCTTAGATACAGATCATACACGTAACATTAATTAGCGGTACACTTTAACTTGAAATTAAAATGACTTTCTGACAAAATTAGAAACATAATATCTGATGATGTAGCTAGCTGAGACTTTCTTACCTGTCTTCATGGATGGACGCTTCTCCCTCTCTGTCACGGATGGCATAGTTGCCCATAGTTTGAAGATGTATTCCGGAGCCTTCTCATATCAAGTGTTATGGTTGCAGGTTCACCTGCCTCTTCTGAAGCCTATTCTTTTAGGGTGTTGCTATAAACCAACAAGTGACAACAGTCAGTATCTAGATAATGTTTGTGAAATGCTTGATAGTGTATTTTATGTAAACAGAGAGGTCTACTTTCTTGGGGACCCGAATATTGACTGTTTTTCATCAAGCTGTCCACTCAAGAGGAAGCTTCTCACTGTAACCAGTGCCTGTAATCTGGTTCAGGTTATTAATCAACCTACCAGGGTGTTTACAAACACTACAGGAACTATAGCATCCACATCTATTGATCACATTTTTATTAAAACTGTAGAACTTTGTTCTAAAGCTGTATTCAGGGCCTCCCGAGTGGCGCAGAGGTCTAAGGCACTCCATCGCAGTGCTTGAGGCGTCACTACAGACCCGGGTTTGATTCCAGGCTGTGTCACAACTGGCCGTGACTCCCATAGGGTGGCACACAATTGGCACAGCGTTGTGTGGGTTAGGGGAGGGTTTGGCTGCAGGGCTTTGCTTGGCTCATCGCATTCTAGAAACTCCTTGTTGCGGACCGGGTGACTGCAGGCTGACTTCCGGTCATCCATTGAACAGTGTTTCTCTCTGACACATTGATGCAGCTGGCTTCCAGGTTAAGCGGGTGTGGTTTGGTGGGTCATGTTTCAGAGGATGCATGACTCGGCCTCCTACTCTCCAGAGCCTGTTGGGGAGTTGCAGTGATGAGACATTGGGTAGAAAAAGAGAGGTAAAGTACACAGATTAATATTATTTTTTAAATATATACAAAAAACTGCAAACCTCCAAAAAATGCAACCACTGCAACCTCCATTGGATGCAGTGATCGCAATGTAGTGGCTAAATACAGGAAAGCCAAAGTTCCAAACGCTGTGCCTAAAATAGTGTATAAGAGATCATACCATTTTTTTTGCTGTGACTCTTATGTGATGATGTTAAAAAATATTTGTTGGTCAGATATGCTTAACAAGTAGAATCCAGATGCTGCACTTGATACATTTATGAAATTGCTCTTTTCAATTATTGATTAACATGCTCCTGTTAAGAAACTGACTGTTAGAACATGAATTGATGAGGAATTGAAAAACTGTAAGGTGGAAAGAGATGGGGCAAAAGGAGTGGCTAATATGTTTGACTGCACATCTGACTAAACTCAACAAAAGAAGAAACTGTATTATGAAGCCAAGATCAATGATATAAAGTATGATGGAAAAAAACTGGAGTTTTTCAAATGAAAGTATGGGCAGAAAGACAAATTCAATCAGATGGCTTATTTATAGGAAAACCATTTGATGTTGCCAAACTTGGGCATGAAATGCCAACAACGAACAGTGAGCCATCATATTCATGCATAAACAAATTATGAACGAAAAGTTTGAATTTGTAAAGTTAGTACAGTGAACAAGGTATTGTTATCGATCAAGAATGACAAACCTCCTGGCATTGACAACTTAGATGAAGATTGTTGCTGACTCTGTAGCCACTCCTATCTGTCATATCTTGAATCTAAGCCTAGAAGAACGTTTGTCCTCAGGCCTGGAGGAAGCCAAAGTCATTAATGGCAAAGAGGCATTTACTGATTCTAACAGACAACATATGAGCTCGCTGCCTGCTCCTAGCAAACTGTTGGAAAAAATTGTCTGTAAACAAATGAACAACAGACTTCCAGTATACTTATAGAGAAGGGCATGACACAAATGACTAATGATTGGTTGAAAGAAATTAATCTAAGTAGATCCTGGGAACTGTACTGTTAGATTTCAGTGCAGCCTTTGATATTATTGACCATCAAATCAAAATCAAATCAAATGTATTTATATAACCCTTCTTACATCAGCTGATATCTCAAAGTGCTGTACAGAAACCCAGCCTAAAACCCCAAACAGCAAGCAATGCAGGTGTAGAAGCACGGTGGCTAGGAAGAACTCCCTAGAAAGGCCAAAACCTAGGAAGAAACCTAGAGAGGAACCAGGCTATGAGGGGTGGCCAGTCCTCATCTGGCTGTGCCGGGTGGAGATTATAACAGAACATGGCCAAGATGTTCAAATGTTCATACATGACCAGGATGGTCAAATAATAATAATCACAGTGGTTGTCGAGGGTGCAACAAGTCAGCACCTCAGGAGTAAATGTCAGTTGGATTTTCATAGCCGATCATTAAGAGTATCTCTACCGCTCCTGCTGTCTCTAGAGAGTTGAACCGAGGTTAAAAAAATATATGTGTTATGGCTTTTCAACTTCTGCCATACTTAGAGCTATTTATCGAATAGAACACAGAGGGTTTTCTCAAATGGAAGATTCTCTAATGTTAAACATGTAAAGTGTTGTATCACAGGGCAGCTCTCTTGGCCCTCTACTCTTTTATATTTTTACCACCAGCCTGCCACTGGCAATAAACAAAGCCTGTGTGTCCGTTTATGCTGAAGATGAACACACAGGCTTTTCAACCCTATACATGTCAGTAACCACAGCTAGTGAAATCACTGCAACCCTAAACAAAGTGTTGCAGTCACTTTTAGAATGTGTGGCCAGTAATAAACTGGTCCTGAACATTTTTTAAACTAAGAGCATTGTATTTGGTACAAATCATTCCCTAAGTTCTAGACCTCAGAAGAATCTGGTATGCATGGTGTGGCTGTTGAGCAAGTTGAGCAGACGAAATTACTTGGTGTTAACTTAGATTGTAAACTGTCATTGTCAAAACATATTGATTCAATGGTTTTAAAGATGGGCAGTGGTCTTTCCATGATAAAGATATGCCCTACATTTGTCACCACACTCCACAAAGCAAGTCCTCCAGGATCTAGGTCTATCTTATCTTAATTATTGTCCAGTCCAATGGTCTAGTGCTGCAAAAAAAAGATCTAGTTAAGCTGCAGCTGGCCCAGAACAGAGTGGCAAGTTTTGCTCTTCATTGTAATCAGAGGGCTAATGTCAATACCATGCATGCTAGTCTCTCTTGGCTAAAGACTGACTGCATCACTTCTTGTTTTTATAAGAAACCTTAATGTGTTGGAAATTTCAAATTGTTTGCAGAGTCAACTTAGAAAGATATGCTCCTTATGGTTCCAAAACCGTACCGCAAGCGATGCGTTTTAACGTTCAGAACGAGCATCCGGCTCTTAACAAAGCTCCATATACATGTCGGATCAGCGTGGCGGATGTGTTGTTCCCACCCCTTACCACCAGGATCCAGTTGAAGAGGCGTCATCTGTGGATCTGTTGGTGCGGTATGCAAATTGGAGTGGGTCTAGGGTTTCTGGGATAATGGTGTTGATGTGAGTCATGACCAGCCTTTCAAAGCACTTCATGGTAGTCATTTAGGCAGGTTACCTTAGTTTTGTTGGGCACAGGGACTATGGTGGTTTGCTTGAAACATGTTGGTTTTACAGACTCAGTCAGGTACTGGTTGAAAATGTCAGTGAAGACACTTGCCAGTTGGTCAGTGCATGCTCGGGGGTACACATCCTGGTAATCTGTCTAGCCCTGCGGCCTTGTGAATGTTGACCTATTTAAAGGTCTTATTCACATCGGCTATGGAGAGCGTGATCAGAGAGTCGTCCGGAACAGCTGGTGCTCTGATGCATGTTTCAGTGTTACTTGCCTTGAAGCGAGTATAAAAGTAATTTAGCTCATCTGGTAGGTTCGTGTCACTGGGCAGCTCGCGACTGTGCATCCCATTGTAGTCTGTAATAGTTTGCAAGCCCTGCCACATCCGACGAGCGTTGGAGCCTGTGTAGTACGATTCAATCTTAGTCCTGTATTGATGCTTTGCCTGTTTGATGGTTCGTTGGAGGGTATAGCGGGATTTGTTATAAGCTTCCGGGTCAGAGTCCCGCTCCTTGAAAGCGGCAGCTCTACCCTTTAGCTCAGTGCGGATGTTGCCTGTAATCCATGGCTTCTGGTTGGGGTATGTACGTACAGTCACTGTGGGGACGACGTCATCGCTGCACTTATTGATGAAGCCAGTGACTGATGTGGCGTACTCCTCAATGCCATCGGAAGAATCTCGGAACATATTCCAGTCTGTGCTAGCAAAACAGTCCTGCATCTGCTTCATCTGACCACTTTGTTATTAATCGAGTCACTGGTGCTTTCTGCTTTAATTTTTGCTTGTAAGCAGGAATCAGGAGGATAAAATTATTGTCAGATTTGCCAAATGGAGGGAGAGGGAGAGCTTTGTACACGTCTCTGTGTGTGGAGTAAAGGTGGTCTAGTGTTTTTTCCGCCTGGTTGCACATTTAACATGCTGGTAGAGATTAGGTGAAACGGATTTGAGTTTCCCTACATCAAAGTCCCTGGCCACTCGGAGCGCCACCTCTGGATGAACGTTGTCCTGTTAACTTATGGCCGTATATAGCTCATTGAGTGCGGTCTTAGTGCCAGCATCGGTCTGTGGTGGTATATAGACAGCTTCGAAGAATATAGATGTAAACTCTCTTGGTAAATAGTGTGGTCCACAGCTTGTTATGAGATACTCTAACTAAGGCGAGCAAAACCTTGAGACTTCCTTAGATTTCGTGCACCAGTTGTTGTTTAGAAATATAGATAGGCTCACGCCCCTTGTCTTACTGTTCTTTCCTGCCGAAAGAGCTTAAAACCCGCCAGCTGTATGTTAATCATGTCGTCGTTCAGCCACGACTAGGCCTATACACTTTATTTTTAAACAAACCATCAGAAAATACAGTGCGAAACTTGAAATAACTTACCGTTCTCACTGTCAAGAGGAATTATGCAATGTATCACACCAGTGCGCTTGAAGAACAAAACAATTATACAATGTACATTTCTCGCAATGGTCTGCTCTGCCATTCCTCTCCACACCAGGGCTGCCAAACATATAGGTTTGCTATTAGATTGAAAAGGGAAAACTACTGTATGTTTGTTGGCCTACTCGTGGAAAAACGATGAAATACTGTAGCTCCTCAATACAGTCTAATGTATATATTTAATGTATTACATGAATGGTGACCACATCCCTTCCAAAAATACATTTAAATCGTGTGTTAAAGATTTTTTTTTCTACCTCCTCCATTGTTTTCTGTGTAATTCTAATTCAAATTTGGCTCCCAGCTCTGGAGTGTCATGACTCCTGTGAGGATCCAAAGGATCAGGTTACAGTGGGTCCGCTCTACAGCGCCCTCTCTTCCCCACAGAGAGGGAGAGTGGTGAAGTTGGCAGCTTTATGAAGGTCGTAAATACCTTACAGAAACTTTCTCTTCCTTGTCATGCAATATTGAGGGAGAGAACCTCTGTGGAGAAAAGGGAGTCATCCCGCCAAAACTCCAATATCTCTTTGTCCAAACAGTTGGAGTGATCCGTGGGCATTTAAAGAACAATAATGTCGAATTCATTACTAATTGGTAATCTAACAAAAGGACAGGAGAATAACATAACTGAATAACATAACCGTATCGCTAGCGGAACCCCTCGCCAACTGCCAAATTGCAGGGCGCCAAATTCAATCAACAGAAATCTCATAATAATCATTTCGGAAGCATACAAGTATTAGACACCATTTTAAAGATAAACTTCTCGTTAATCCAACCACAGTGTCTGATTTCAAAAAGGCTTTTCGGCGAAAGCACAACATATCATTATGTTAGGTCAGCAACTAGTCACAGAAAGCATACAGCCATTTTCCAACCAAAGAGAGGAGTCACAAAAAGCAGAAATAGAGATCAAATGAATCACTAACCTTTGATTTTCTTCATCCGATGACACTCCCGGGACAACATGTTACACAATACATGTATGTTTTGTTCGATCAAGTTTATATTTATATCCAAAACATTTGGCTTTGCCTCCAAAACATCCCGTGAATTTGCACAGAGTACACATCAATTTACAGAAATACTCATAATAAACTTTGATAAAAGATACAAGTATTATGCACAGAATTATAGATATACTTCTCCTTAACTTCTTCTGGCTGCAAGCCCGAGGCCGGCCACAATATGACAACAGCCACTTCAAGTGCAGGGCGCGAAATTCAAAATATATTTTTTAGAAATATTTAACTTTCACACATTAACAAGTCCAATACAGCATATGAAAGATAAACATCTTGTGAATCCAGCCAACATGTCCGATTTTTAAAATGTTTTACAGCGAAAACACCACGTATATTTATGTTAGCTCACCACCAAATACAAATAAGGACAGACATTTTTCACAGCACAGGTAGCATGCACAAAGCCAACCTAACTAACCAAGAACCAACCAAACTAACCAAGAAACAACTTCATCAGATGACAGTCTTATAACATGTTATTCAATAAATCTATGTTTTGTTCGAAAAATGTGCATATTTGAGCTATAAATCAGTTTTACATTGCAGCTACCATCACAGCTACCGTCAGAAATGGCACCGAAGCAGCCAGAGTAATTACAGACACCAACGTCAAATACCTAAATACTCATCATAAAACATTTCTGAAAAATACATGGTGTACAGCAAATGAAAGACAGGCATCTTGTGATTCCAGCCAATATTTCCGATTTCTTAAGTGTTTTACAGCAAACACAATATAGCATTATATTAGCTTACCACAATAGCCAGAAACACAAGCCATTTACCAGCAGCAAATGTTAGCGATCGTAACAAACCAGCAAAAGATATATAATTTTTGACTAACCTTGATAAGCTTCATCAGATGACAGTCCTATAACATCAGGTTATACATACACTTATGTTTTGTTTGAAAATGTGCATATTTAGAGCTGAAGTCAGTGGTTATACATTGTGCTAACGTAGCATCTTTTTCCCACAACGTCCGGATATTTTTCTGACACTTTTTCTGACACACATATTCTGACCAAATAACTATTCATAAACATAACAAAAAAATACATGTTGTATAGGAAATGATAGATACACTAGTTCTTAATGCAATCGCCGTGTTAGAATTCTAAAAATAACTTCATTACGATATGCAGTTTACGTTATGGCGAGAGCGTGCCCAAAACCTGGCCGCAAACTACTAGTTCACATGTACGACAGATATATGAAATAACATCATATAATGGTTCCTACTTTTGCTGATCTTCCATCAGAATGTTGTACAAGGGGTCCTTTGTCGGGAACAATCGTTGTTTGGATTTAGAATGTCCTCTTCTCCAGTCAATTAGCACGGAAAGCTAGCAAAGTGGCGCTAAGCTCTCCTTCCTGAACAAAGGCACACAACGAACACGCCTAACGTCTCGAAAAAAATTCAATAATCTAATGAAACTATATTGAAAAAACATACTTTACGATGATATTGTCACATGTATCAAATAAAATCAAAGCCGGAGATATTAGTCGTCTATAACGACAGCTGTACAGAAGGCAAATCCAGGTCCCTTCGCGCGCTCTCCAGAAAACAGGAAACTGGTGACACGTCATGCCAAGAGCTATTATGCGACCCCAGATCAAGTTACACACTCAATTTCTTCTCTCACTGCTTGTCGACATCTAGTGGAAGACGTATGAAGTGCATCTAAACTAATAAATATCAAGGACTTTAATAGGCAGCCCCTAGAAGAGAGCATCGATTTCAGATTTTCCACTTCCTGTCAGGAAGTTTGCTGCAAAATGAGTTCTGTTTTACCTACAGATATAATTCAAACGGTTTTAGAAACTAGAGAGTGTTTTCTATCCAATAGTAATAATAATATGCATATTGTATGAGCAAGAATTGAGTACGAGGCCGTTTGAAATGGGCACCTTTTATCTGGCTACTCAATACTGCCCCTGCAGCCCAAACAGGTTAATGCAACCGCTTTGTCAGATTTCAAAAAAGCTTTACGGAAAAAGCAAACCATGCAATAATCTGAGTACGGCGCTCAGAGACCAATCAAGCCAAACATATACCCGCCATGTTGCGGAACCAACAGAAGTCAGAAATAGCATTATAAATATTCACTTACATTTGACTATCTTCATCAGAATGCACTCCCAGGAATCCCAGTTCCACAATAAATGTTTGTTAAGGATCATATCACCTCCACCTTACCTGACACCCTAGACCCACTTCAATTTGCATACCGCCCCAATAGATCCACAGATGATGCAATCACCATTGCACTGCACACTGCCCTATCCCTTCTGGACAAGAGGGCCGCCCCAGGGGGTGAAGGTAGGAAACAACACCTCCACTATGCTGATCCTCAACACAGAGGCCCCTCTCCTGTACTCCCTGTTCACCCTTGACTGCGTGGCCACGCACTCCTCCAACTCAATCATCGAGTTTGCAGACGACAACAGTAGTAGGCCTGATTACCAACAATGACGAGACAGCCTACAGGGGGGGGAGGTGAGGGTCCTTGTGGGTGGTGCCAGGAAAATAACCTCTCCCTCAGCGTCAACAAAACGAAGGAGCTGATTGTGGACTTCAGGACACAACGGAGAGAGCACTCTCCTATTCACATTGACAGGACCACAGTGGAGAAGGTGAAAAGCTTCAAGTTCCTTGGCGTACACATCACTGACAATCTGAAATGGTCCACCCAAACAGACAGTGTGGTGAAGGCCTGTTCAACCTCAGAAGGCTAAAGAAATTTGGCTTGGCCTGTAAGACTCTCACAAACTTTTACAGATCTACAATTGAGAGCATTCTGTTGGACTGTATCACTGCCTGGCACGGCAACTGCACTGCCCAAAACCACAGAGCTCTCCAGATGGTGGTGTCCAACACATCACCAAAGGGACGCTGCCTGCCCTCCAGGACACCTACAGCACCCAATATCACAGGAAGGCCAAAAAGATCAAGATCAACCGTGAGCATATCGGACTGCTTTTCTCCACTACAACACCGGATTCCTGTCATAAGCCCTGGACCATTACTCCTGATCATCGCAGCTAGCTAGCTGCCACCGAGTGGCCCAGCCCCGAAGCTAGCCTTCCGAAATAAGTCTCTCACTGTTGCCGCCTGTTACAGAACCCCCTCAGATCCTAGCTGTGCCCTGGACACCATATGTGAATTGATTGCCCCCCATCTATCTTCAGAGTTCGTTCTGCTAGGTGACCTAAACTGGGATATGCTTAACACCCCGGCAGTCCTACAATCTAAGCTAGATGCCCTCAATCTCACACAAATCATCAAGGAACCCACCAGGTACAACCCTAAATCCATAAACATGGGCACCCTCATAGATATTATTCTGACCAACTTGCCCTCCAAATACACCTCAGCTCAGGGATTCAATCCAGAAACCTTTCGGTTACTAGCCATACGCTCTAACCACTAGGCTACCTGCCGCCCCAAATATCTGACATTGTATTTCCATTTGAACTGTGTTGTGCTTTTAAATGGTTGAAAACTTAGTGGTAACACATTTAGATGACAGTTTGATCACAGTTTGTCACGCCCTGACCTTAGAGATCCTTTTATTCTCTATTTGGTTAGGTCAGGGTGTGACTAGGGTGGGCAATCTAGGTTTTCAATTTCTTTGTTGGCCGGGTATGGTTCCCAATCAGAGGCAGCTGTCTATCGTTGTCTCTGATTGGGCATCATACTTAGGCAGCTTTTTCCCACCTGTAGTTTGTGGGATCTTGTTTTGGTACTGTGCTGTTTAGCCCTACTAAACTTTACGTTTCGTTTGTATTTTTATTTTTTTCCGGTATTCATTGAATAAAGTAAGATGTACGCCTACCACGGTGCACCTTGGTCCACTCATTCCAACAACGAGAGTAACACAGTTAAATAAAAGGTTAAATAAACATTTTTAAAATAACCGAACCAAAAATCAGACATTGTTTCGATTGGAATTTGTTTGTGCTTTTAGTTGGTTGAAAGTATATTGATAACACGTTGGTAACTTCTGGCTGTCTTTTTGAGTGAGTGAATAAAGGTTAAAATCTCATTGATCAACGTCTCAACCAAAAATGACCCAACTGTCCACTTTGAAATGATGTGGTGTGCCTAGTGGGAAGAAACACGAGGCAGTAAAAGTCAGGCCTGGAAATGTTAGTGACTCTCCACTTGCCAACATTCCCAACCTGCAGTCAGCTCACTAATGTGTAAGGATAATCTACTGTTCACATCAATCACACTGTATATCTGTACAATAAAAGAGAGAATTTAAGTAAAAGTGTGAGACCCACATTTTTTTGGGGGTCTCACACATATAGACTGACGTTGTGTGACCATTAGAGTTTGAATGGTGTTGTGTGTGTGCGCGTCTCCTGGAATTTACAGGATGCTAAACGCCTGACATGAACGAGAGAGGGACAATAGCAGTTTAATCTAGGGTATTACTTTCATGTACAATGTGACATTTAGTGAGTTAAAAAGTGCACTACACAGTGAGTAGTTTTTTTTATTCACGTCAGGGCAAGGGATACTGCGGGAGAATTGTTGTGATGTGTGTGTGTGTTTCTGTGTGTATGTACTTTCGGAAAGCTTACACCTCTGGAATGCCCCCTGCTGGGACTTCAGTGTTGGACGTGTGTTTATTGGACCGTTTTGGCTGGAAGACCGGCCAGAATAACGGAACAACACTGGAATGTGGTACAGCAGGGAATATCCTGAGTCCTGAGTCAAAGACAAGGCCGTTTGGGGAGGGAAGAGGGAAGCTTTAGGACAGAAGTATTTCAGATGTGTAATACAAGTGTCAACTGTACTTTGTCTTAAGGTACCTAGACCCGTATTGCCACACTTCCAAGATTCCAGCGGATAGGAGCCACAAAATGGTACAAACCCTTTATGGTACAACCGTGAAACTTGGTACACTAATTGTAGACATCATCATCATCGCTTATTGAAGATTGGAGGCAGTCTCGTTTTCACTCAGAGAACGCCGGAAATCAAGGTTCTTATTTGCCACAGTCACAGTTCTGTAGTTTTCTACAACAAGCTTTTCAAAGACATGCTTCTGTGCTTCAAAAGGCTAAATATTTGTGAAAATGAATTACTGGTCTTCTGCTTATTGGCTATCAACTCCTTAACCAAAGGAGTGGAAACATTCCACAAAAGCTCTCCCAACCAATGTGGTGTTGGTGGTATTGTTTGTGTGGGCCTGTGTGTGTTTGAGTCTCTCTCTCTCTGTGTTTGTGCGCGTGTGCGTGAGAACATGAAGTGTTGGTTTCTTTCTCTCCAGGCGGTGTGAATTAGGCCGGATGCCACGCACCTTCGCCCACCACTCTCCTCCCACACCATAGCGCAAGTACACAGAGGGCACAAAACGAGCCCAAGCTGCACCCAGTCTGATAAAGGCAAATCTCATTGATGTTGGAGCTAGCTAGCTGTAGAGAGGATTGACACATCTCCGGCAATGCCTCTGTGTTTACTGTCTTAGCCTTGGTCTTAGCATTGGGTGTGAGTTGGCTTGACTACGGTAGTGTTGAACATAGCTATCTTATTCATGTTTTAGTGTTCACACTGAAACATGGCTTAGTGGTTCTTCTAGTATTCTGTGTGTGTGTGTTTATTCTCAAACATCCTTATTTTCATAACTTACTGTTTACTGTCAAAAGAATAGTTGTCTGACTTAAAACAATTCTCTGTTGTTCAAGTACCTTCAACCGAAAAAAAAGTCAGTGACCCCTTTTGGTTTTGGAAGCCACTTATATTGCTTGTTCCAAAATGTGTATAGAATGTGTACCTTTATCATTCAACTTCTTATACATCTCCCCCTTCCCCCAAATTATACACTGTTGATCTTGTTTTTGTGTTACACCATAATATTTTATCTGAATACAAATTTGATTAAATATCAGAAAATAGCCTGTATCCACCTCAGCCCACAGCACTACACATTGCTTTACACCACAGGCATAACATTAAACAAATTCCATTAACATTCCTGAGTGGTAGCCTATCACTTATACTGTAATATGGTACCTGCCTTCCAGGAACATTCCAGTGGCTTTGTCTGACTTTTTTGTAATCGTGAACAAGCTGTTGAACAGTACAGTGGTGTGTGTGTGTGTGTGTGTGTGTGTGTGTGTGTGTGTGTGTGTGTGTGTGTGTGTGTGTGTGTGTGTGTGTGTGTGTGTGTGTGTGTGTGTGTGTGTGTGTGTGTGTGTGTGTGTGTGTGTGTGTGTGTGTGTGTGTGTGTGTATGTACATTACTATCCGGATCAAGTGGCATTGTGCTGTGCTAGGGTTGTCCTCCCGACTCTCTCTCTGCCACACACTCTCTCTGTCCCTTTCTCTATCACTCACTCCCCCTCTTTCTCGTTCACTCTCTTTCTCTCTCTCTCCCTTTCTGTTTCTGTCTCTCTCTTTAAGTGTGTCCCTCTCTCTTTCTTTTTCATCCCCCCACCTATCTCTCCATATGCTCAGCCCCGGCCCTCTCCCTCTCTGAAATGCACTCCTAGGCAACCTAAGTGGCCGTGTCTCACAGACAGGTACACAGACACTCTCTGGTACCACGGCAACCACACAACATTAGACAGAGTGCCAAACTATATTATTAACCAGAGAGAGAACGGGAGAGGAGAGAGAGAAAGGGGAAGCGAGACAGGGAAGAGAGGTACACAGTGATGCAGAGGGAAAGGGGGTAGACGGGCAGAGCGAGAGAAAGTGAGGATAGAGAGAAGTTTGTCAGCCCTACTGCTGGCCAAGGCAACCCAGAACTACTCTATGAGTACTTTGAAACTCTGAAACAGTATAAACATATCCTGAAACGCAATTAATTGAACTATACCAATACGACACTCGATGAAATTGACAACACAATTCACCAAAATCATTTCTGGGACGTGTGGAACAATTTAAGCAAGGCAAAGCCACAAGAATTAGCCATACAAAAGAAGAATCTATAAATTTTGAATCTATACAAAAATATTCCATAAAAATACTTAATCAATTAGACATTAAAGAACATTTTTTTACATCCACGAGTCGGTCATTAAAAACAACAAAAATCCATTAGATTACCCAGTAACCCAACAATAACTAAATGAAAAGCTCAAATCTATAAAACCAAAGAAGGTTTGTGGTCTTGACAACATCAGAAACTAGATGCTGAAAAACAGCACACCTGAGTTGTAAAACGCTGTGCTTAAATTCTTCAACGTGGTACTAACTTCTTGCTGCTTTCCTTATGTCTGGAACCAGTTATCTCCTCCATCCATGAAAGTGGAGACAAAACAGACCCCAATAATTACAGGGGGATCTGCGTAAAGAGCAACTGTAATCCCGACATGTTTCAAGCTGACCACCATCATTCCTGTTCCCAAGAACTCTAAGGCTACCTGACACAATGACTAGCGCCCTGTAGCACTCACATCTGTAATCATGAAGTGCTTTCAAAAAGTAGTCATGGCACACATTAACTCCATCATCCCAGACACCCTATAACCACTCCAATTTGCATACTGCCCCAACAGACATATAGATGATGTCATCTCAATTGCACTCCACACTGCCTTTTCCCACCTGGACAAGAGGAATACCTACAGTATGTGAGAATGCTGTTCATCAACTACAGCTCAGCGTTTAACACCGATGTGCCCTCCAAGCTCGTCACCGAGCTCGGGAGCCTGGAACTGACAACTCACTCTGCAACTGGACCCTAGACTTCCTGACGGGCCGTCCCCATGTGGTAAGGATAGGCAACAACATCTTCACCACGCTGACCCTCAACACGGGGTATGTGTTTACCCCCCTCCTGTACTCCCTGTTCACCTATGACTGTGTGGCGAACTCCATCATCAAGCTTGCTGACAAAACGACGGGGGTAGGCATGATCACCAACGGCGATGAGACAGCCTACAGGGAGGAAGTCAGAGACCTGGCAGAGTGGTGCCAGGACAACAACCTCTCCCTCAACTTCAGCCCTCGACCGGAAGGCCCTATAGAGAGTGGTACACATCACAGGGGGTGAGCTCCAAGCCATCCAGGACGTACATGCCAGGCAGTGTCTGAGAAAGGCCAGAGACTCCAAAGACTCAGAGCATGGACATTACAAGGTGTTGAAAGTGTTCCACAGGGATGCTGGCCCATGTTGACTCCAATTCTTCCCACAGTTGTGTCAAGTATGTATTTGTATTTATTAGGGATCCAAGGCAGCAGCAGCTCTGCCTGGGGTCCAAACACGTTACGGCCCTTATGTCACACATAAAACAAAAGATAAAACAATACATCATATAACATTATTGCACCACTACATATTTACAAAACAAAATGTATAATACCAACACACAACAATATTACAATGTACTTGTCTCTAGAGTGCGTGTTCTAGCGAGTGTGTGCGTATGTGTGTCTCTCTTCACAGTCCCCGCTGTTCCATAAGGTGTATTTTTATCTGTTTAAAAAAAAATCTGATTCAACGGCTTACTTCAGTTTTCCTGATTTGGAATAGAGTTCCATGTAGTCATGGCTCTATGTAACACTGTGCACCTCCCATAGTCTGTTCTTGACTTGGGGATTGTGAAGAGACCTCTGGTGGCATGTCCTGTGGTGTATGCATGCTGTGTGCTTGTAGTTTAAACAGATACCTTGGTGCATTCAGCATGTCAACACCTCTTACAAAAACAAGTAGTGATAAAGTCAATATCTCCTCCACCTTGAGCCATGAGAGATTTACCTACATATTATTAATGTTAGCTCTCTGTGTTCATTTAAGGGCCAGCTGTGCTGCCCTGTCCCTCTTGTTGGCACCTGACCACACGACTGAACAGTAGTCCAGGTGTGACAAATGTAGGACCTGCCTTGTTGATAGTGATAGGCCCCGTGTGGCTCAGTTGGTAGAGCATGGCGCTTGCAACGCCAGGGTTGTGGGTTCGTTTCCCACGGGGGGCCAGTACAAAAAAAGTATGAATGTATGTACTTGTAAGTCGCTCTGGATAAGAGCGTCTGCTAAATGACTTAAATGTAAATGTTAAATGTTGTCAAGAAGGTAGAGCAGCTTTATTATGGACAGACTTCTCTCAATCTTAGCTACTGTTGTATCAATATGTTTTGACCATGACAGTTTACAATCCAGGGTTACTCCAAGCAGTTTAGTCACCCCAACTTGCTCAATTTCCACATTATTCATTACAAGATTTAGTTGAGGTTTAGAGGCTTAGTGAATGATTTGTCCCAAATACAATGCTTTTAGTTTAGAAATATTTAGGACTAACTTATTCCTTGCCAACCATTCTAAAACTAACTGCAACTCTTTGTTAAGTGTTGCAGTGATTTCACTCACTATAGTAGGTGACGTGTATAGTGTTGAGTCATCCACAAAGATAGACACACTGACTTTACTCAAAGCCAGTGGCAAGTCATTAGTAAAGATTGAAAAAAGTAAGGGGCCTAGACAGCTACCCTGGGGAATTCCTGATTCAACCTGGATTATGTTGGAGAGGGTTCCATTAAAAGAACACCCTCTGTGTTCTGTTAGACAAGCAACTCTTTATCCACAATATGGCAGGGGGTGTAAAGCCATAACACATGCATTTTTCCAGCAGCAGACTACGATCGACAATGCCAAAAGCCGTACTGAAGTCTAACCAAAGAGCTACCACAATATTTTTATCATCAATTTCTCTCAGCCAGTCAGTCATTTGTGTAAGTGCCGTGCTCGTAGAATGTCTTTCCCTATAAGCATGGTGAAAGTTGGCGGACCATTCTTGATATGCACGGCAAACTGTTGAGTGCGAATAACCCAGCAGCTTTGCAGTTCTTGACACACTCAAGCCTATGCGCCTGGCATCTACTACCATAACCCGCACTTAAATGTTTTGTCTTGCCCATTCACCTTCAATGCTCCCAGCTGTGCCCTGGACACCATATGTGAATTTATTGCCCCTCATCTATCTTCAGAGTTCGTTCTGTTAGGTGACCTAAACTGGGATATGCTTAAGTCGTTCTTTAAAAGTAATTTCCTCACCATCTTAAATAAGCATGCCCCTTTCAAAAAATGTAGAACTAAGAACAGATATAGCCCTTGGTTCACTCCAGACCTGACTGCCCTTGAGCAGCACAAAAACATCATTTGGCGGACTGCAATAGCATCGAAAAGTCCCCACGATATGCAACTATTCAGCGAAGTCAGGAACCAATACATGCCAATACATGTCAGTCAGGAAAGCAAAGGCTAGCTTTTTCAAACAGAAATTTGCATTCTGTAGCTCTAACTCCCAAAACTTTTGGGACACTGTAAAGTCCATGGAGAACAAGAGCACCTCCTCCCAGCTGCCCACTGCACTGAGGCTAGGTAACACGGTCACCACCGATAAATCCATGATAATCGAACATTTCAATAAGCATTTCTCTATGGCTGGCCATGCTTTCCTCCTGGCTACCCCAACCCTGGCCAACAGCTCCGACCCCCCGCAGCTACTTGCCCGAGCCTCCCCAGCTTCTCCTTCGCCCAAATCCAGATAGCAGATGTTCTGAAAAAGCTGCAAAACCTGGACCCGTACAAATCAACTGGGCTAGAAAATCTGGACCCTCTCTTTCTAAAACTATCAGCCACCATTGTTGCAACCCCTATTACCAGTCTGTTCAACCTCTCTTTTGTATGGTCCGAGATCCCTAAAGATTGGAAAGCTGCCGCGGTCATCCTCCTCTTCAAAGGGGGTGACACTCTAGACCAAAACTGTTATAGACCTATATTCATCATGCCCTTCCTCTCTAAAGTCTTTCGAAAGCCAAGTTAACCTGTTTGGGCTGCAGGGGCAGTATTGAGTAGCCGGATAAAAGGTGCCCATTTCAAACGGCCTCGTACTCAATTCTTGCTCGTACAATATGCATATTATTATTACTATTGGATAGAAAACACTCTCTAGTTTCTAAAACCGTTTGAATTATATCTGTGAGTAAAACAGAACTCCTTTTGCAGCAAACTTCCTGACAGGAAGTGGAAGATCTGAAATCGATGCACTGTTCTAGGGGCTGCCTATTAAAGTCCTTGATATTTATTAGTTTAGATGCACTTCATACGTCTTCCACTAGATGTCGACAAGCAGTGAGAGAAGAAATTGAGTGTGTAACTTGATCTGGGCTCGAATAATAGCTCTTGGCATGACGTGTCACCAGTTTCCTGTTTTCTGGAGAGCGCGAGAAGGGACCTGGATTTGCCTTCTGATAAGCTGTCGTTATGGACGACTAATATCTCCGGCTTTGATTTTATTTGATACATGTGACAATATCATCGTAAAGTATGTTTTTTCAATATAGTTTAATCAGATTATTGACATTTTTTCGGGAGTTTTGCCGTGTTCCGTTCTCTGAGTTTGTTGACGATGGAGAGATTCGCGCCACTTGGCAAGTGTGCTTGCTAAATCGAGAGGGAAAAAGGCCGTTCTAAAACCAAACAACGATTGTTCCCGACAAAGGACCCCTTGTACAACATTCTGATGAAAGATCATCAAAAGTAGGACCCATTTTATGATGTTATTTCATATATCTGTCGTACATGTGAACTAGTCGTTTGCGGCCAGGTTTTGGGTACTCTCTCGCCATAACGTAAACTGCATATCGTAATGAAGTTATTTTTAGAATTCTAACATGGCGATTGCATTAAGAACTAGTGTATCTATCATTTCCTATACAACATGTATTTTTTTGTTATGTTTATGAATAGTTATTTGGTCAGAATATGTGTGTCAGAAAAAGTGTCAGAAAAATATCCGGACGTTGTGGGAAAAAGATGCTACGTTAGCACAATGTATAACCACTGACTTCAGCTCTAAATATGCACATTTTCGAACAAAACATAAGTGTATGTATAACCTGATGTTATAGGACTGTCATCTGATGAAGCTTATCAAGGTTAGTCAAAAATTATATATCTTGCTGGTTTATTCGCTATCGCTAACGTGCCTATTGCTATCGCTAACGTGCCTTGATGAATGAATGCGGTAGTGTGGTAGGCTAAGCTAATATAATGCTATATTGTGTTTTCGCTGTAAAACACTTAAGAAATCGGAAATATTTGCTGGATTCACAAGATGCTTGTCTTTCATTTGCTGTACACTATGTATTTTTCAGAAATGTTTTATGATGAGTATTTAGGTATTTGACGTTGGTGTCTGTAATTATTCTGGCTGCTTTCAGTGCAATTTCTGATTGTAGCTGCAATGTAAACTATGATTTATACCTGAAATATGCACATTTTTCGAACAAAACATAGATTTATTGAATAACATGTTATAAGACTGTCATCTGATGAAGTTGTTTCTTGGTTAGTTTGGTTGGTTCTTGGTTAGTTAGGTTGGCTTTGTGCATGCTACCTGTGCTGTGAAAAATGTTAGTGCTTTTTTGTATTTGGTGGTGAGCTAACATAAATATACGTGCTGTTTTCGCTGTAAAACATTTTAAAAATCGGACATGTTGGCTGGATTCACAAGATGTGTACCTTTCATTTGCTGTATTGGACTTGTTAATGTGTGAATGTTAAATATTTCAAAAAAATATATTTAGAATTTCGTGCCCTGCACTTGGACTGGCTGTTGTCATAAGTGTACCGGCACCGCCCTGCAGCCATAAGAAGTTAATAAACAGATCACAGACCATTTCGAATCCCACCGTACCTTCTCCGCTGTGCAATCCCGTTTCCGAGCTGGTCACGGGTGCACGTCAGCCATGCTCAAGGTACTAAACGATATCATAACCGCCATCGATAATAGACAGTACTGTGCAACCGTCTTCATCGACCTGGCCTTTCGACTCTGTCAATCACCATATTCTTATCGGCAGACTCAACAGCCGTGGTTTCTCAAATGACTGCCTCGCCAGGTCCACCAACTACTTCGCAGACGGAGTTCAGTGTGTCAAATCGGAGGGCCTGTTGCCCGGACCTCTGGAAGTCTCTATGGGGGTACCACAGGGTTCAATTCTCGGGCCGACTCTTTTCTCTGTATATATCAATGATGTCGCTCTTGCTGCGGGTGATTCCCTGATCCACCTCTATGCAGATGACACCATTCTGTATACTCTGGCCCTTCTTTGGACACTGTGTTAACTAACCTCCAAACGAGCTTCAATGCCATACAACACTCCTTCCATGGCCTCCAACTGCTCTTAAACGCTAGCAAAACCAAATGCATGTTTTTCAACCATTCGCTGCCCGCACCCGCCTGCCCGACACGCATCACTACTCTGGACGGTTCTGACCTAGAATATGTAGACAACTACACTGTAACTCTCCTTCCAGACTCATATTAAACATCTCCAATCCAAAATCAGATCTAGAATCGGCTTTCTATTTCACAACAAAGCCTCCTTCACTCACGCCGCCAAACATACCCTCGTTAAACTGACTGTCCTACCGATCCTCGACTTCGGCGATGTCATCTACAAAATAGCTTCCAATACTCTACTCAGCAAACTGGATGCAGCTTTCGCTGTAAAGCTTTTTTGAAATCGGATACGGTGGTGGGATTAACAAGAAGTTTATCTTTAAAATGGTGTAAAATACTTGTATGGTTGAGGAATTTTAATTATGAGATTTCTGTTGTTTGAATTTGGCGCCCTGCACTTTCACTGGCTGTTGTCATATCGATCCTGTTAACGGGATTTCAGCCCTAAGAAGTTAACCTGTTTGGGATATGGGGCAGCATTTTCACTTTTGTATGAAATGCGTGCCCAGAGTAAACTGCCTGCTACTCTGTCCCAGATGCTAATATATGAATATTGGTAGTAGTATTGAATAAAAACACTCTGAAGTTTCTAAAACTGTTTGAATGATGTCTGTGAGTATAACAGAACTCATATGACAGGCAAAGACCTAAGAAAAATCCAACCAGGAAGTGGGAAATTTGAGGTTTGTAGTTTTTCAAAGCTTGGCCTACTGAATACACAGTGTCTATGGGGTTAAGTTGCACTTCCTAAGGCTTCCACTAGATAACAACCGTCTTTAGATCAGGCTTCTTCTTTAAAGGAGGGGGGAATGGGAGCTGAATGAGTCATGGGTCTGCCAGAGTGTCTCAGGCTCGTGACACGTGCTCCCGACAGAGTTAGCTCTCGTTCCAGTGCTTTGCTACAGACAATAGAATTCTCCGGTTGGAACATTATTGATGGTTTATGTTAAAAACATCCTAAAGATAGATTCCATACATCGTTTGATATGTTTCTACGACCTGTAACGGAACTTTTCGAGTTTTTGTCTGGACGTAGTGGTCATGAAGATGGATTACTGGGCTGAACACGCTAACAACTAGTGGCTATTTGGACATAAATGATGGACTTCATGGAACTTTATGGAACAAATCAGTCATTTATTGTCGAACTGGGATTCCTGAGAGTGCATTCTGATGAAGATCATCAAAGGTAAGTGAATATTTATCATGTTATTTCTAACTTCTGTTGACTCCAACATGGCGGATATATTTGTGTCTTGATTGGGCTCTGAGCGTTGTACTCAGATTATTGCATGGTGTGCTTTTTCCGTAAAGTTTTTTTGAAATCTGACACAGCGGTTGCATTAAGGAGAAGTGGATCTAAAATTCCATCTATATTATCTTTTCGCAATGTTTATTATGAGTATTTCTGTAAATTGATGTGGCTCTCTGCAAAATCACCAGATGTTTTGGAACTACTGAACATAATGCGTCAAAGTAAACTGAGATTTTTGGATATAAATATGAACTTTATCGAACAAAACATACATGTATTGTGTAACATGAAGTCCTATGAGTGTCATCTGATGAAGATCATCAAAGGTTAGTGATTAATTTTATCTCTGCTTTTTGTGAATCCTCTCTTTGGCTGGAAAAATTTCTGTGTTTTTCTGTGACTAGGTACTGACCTAACATAATCGTTTGGTGTGCTTTCGTCGTAAAGCCTTTTTGAAATCGGACACTGTGGCTGGATTTACAACAAGTGTATCTTTAAAATGGTGTAAAATACTTGTATATTTGAGGAATTTTAATTATGGGATTTCTGTTGTTTTGAATTTGGCGCCCTGCAATTTCACTGGCTGTTGGCGAGGTGGGACGCTACCGTCCCGAATATCCCAGAGAGTTTAAACATGAACTGTTGCCACAAAGTTGGAAGCACAGAATCGTCTAGAATGTCATTGTATGCTGTAGCGTCAGGATTTCCCTTCACTGGAACTAAGGGGCCTAGCCCAAACCATGAAAAAATCCCCAGACCATTATTCCTCCGCCAACAAACTTTACAGTTGGCACTATGCATTCGGGTAGGTAGCGTTATCCTGGCATTTGCCAAACCCAGTTTCAACCGTCGGACTGCCATATGGTGAGATGTACTGCCATACGGACTCCGTCGGACTGCCATACGGACTCCGACCGCACAACCTAAACCTATAGGGGAGGTTCTGAGTGGGCATCTGTCCGCGGTGGCGGCTCTGGCGCTGTACGTGGACCCCACTCCACCATTGTCTTTGTCCACCTCCTTTGCGTCCTTTGAGTGGCGACCCTCGCCACCGACCTTGGCCTAGGAACCCTAACCAAGGGCCCCACTGGACTAAGGAGCGCCTCTGGACTGAGGGGCACCTCATGACTGAGGAAACTCCTCCGGACTGAAGGGCAGCTCATGACAGAGGTAGCTCATGGCTGAGGGGTAGCTCATGGCTGAGGGGTAGCTCATGGCTGAGGGGTAGCTCATGACTGAGGGGTAGCTCATGACTGAGGGGTAGCTCAGGACTGAGAGGTAGCTCAGGACTGAATGGCAGCTCATGACTGGAGGGCAGCTCATGACTGGAGGGCAGCTCATGACTGGAGGGCAGCTCATGACTGGAGGGCAGCTCATGACTGGAGGGCAGCTCATGACTGGAGGGCAGCTCATGACTGGAGGGCGGCTCTGGCGGCTCCTGACTGGCGGGCGGCTCTGGCGGCTCCTGACTGGCGGGCGGCTCCTGACTGGCGGGCGGCTCTGGCGGTTCCTGGCAGACGGGCGGCTCTGGCGGTTCCTGGCAGACGGGCGGCTCTGGCGGCTCAGGGCAGACGGGCGGCTCTGGCGGTTCCTGGCAGACGGGCGGCTCTGGCGGCTCAGGGCAGACGGGCGGCTCAGACGGCGCTGGGCAGACGGGCGGCTCAGATGGCGCTGGGCAGACGGGCGGCTCAGACGGCAGACTCTAGCCTGCTGAGGCGCACAGTATGCCTGGTGCGTGGCGCCGGAACTGGTGGTACCGGGCTAAGGACACGCACCTCAAGGCTAGTGCGGGGAGCAGGAACAGGGCACACTGGACTTTCGAGGCGCACTATTAGCCTAGTGCGTGGTACCGGCACTGGTGGTACCGGGCTGAGGGCACGCACCTCAGGGCGAGTGCGGGGAGAAGGAACAGTGCGTACAGGGCTCTGGAGACGCACAGTAGGCCTGGTGCGTGGTGCCGGAACTGGTGGTACCGGGCTGGGAACACACATCACTGGGCGAGTGTGGAGAGGAGGAACAGGGCGTACTGGACTCTGGAGACGCACAGGAAGCCTGGTGCGTGGTGTTGGCACTGGTGGTACTGGGCTGGTCCGAGGAGGTGGCACCGGATAGACCGGACCGTGAAGGCGTACTGGAGCACTTGAGCACCGAGCCTGCCCAACCCTACCTGGTTGAATGCTCCCCGTAGCCAGGCCAGTGCGGGGAGGTGGAATAGCCCGCACTGCGCTGTGCTGGCGAACCGGGGACACCATGCGTAAGGCTGGTGCCATGTACACCGGCCCGAGGAGACGCACTGGAGACCAGATGCGTTGAGCCGGCTTCATGGCACCTGGCTCAATGCCCACTCTAGCCCGGCCGATACGTGGAGCTGGGATGTACCACACCGGGCTATGCACACGTACAGGAGACACCGTGCGCTCTTCCGCATAACACGGTGCCTGCCCGTACTCTCGCTCTCCACGGTAAGCACGGGAAGTTGGCGCAGGTCTCCTACCTGACTTCGCCACACTCCCCTCCCCCCCCCACCCCCCCCACCCCCCAAGAATTTTTTGGGGTTTCCACTCGGGCTTCCTACCGCGCCGTCGTGCTAACCTCATTCGCCGATATCCCTCCTCGCACTGCTCCAGCGAATCCCAGGCGGGCTCCGGCACTCTCCCTGGGTCGACCAACCACCTGTCTATTTCCTCCCAAGTAGTATAACCCAGATCCTGCTCACGCTGCCGAGCTAGCTCCTCATAACGCCGCCTCTCCGCTTTCGCTGCCTCCAGCTCAGCTTTGGGGCGGCGATATTCCCCTGGCTCTGCCCAGGGTCCTTTTCCGTCCAACTCGTCCTCCCAAGTCCAAGAATCCTGACATCGCTGCTGCCCGTTACCACGCTGCTTGGTCCGGTTTTGGTGGGTGGTTCTGTAACGGCAGCCTTCCTCCTCTTCGTCTGAGGTGTAGCAGGGATCGGACCAATTCGCAGCGTAGTTAGTGTCCATGTTTTAATAATAAACAACTGAACATGAACACAATACAAAATAACAAATGTGGCAAAACCGAAACAGTCCTATCTGGTGCAATGAACACAAAGACAGAAGACAACCACCCACAAACCCCAACACAAAACAAGCTACCTAAATATGGTTCCCAATCAGAGACAATGACTACACCTGCCTCTGATTGAGAACCATATCAGGCCATACATAGAAATGGACAAACTAGACACACAACATAGAATGCCCACCCAGCTCACGTCCTGACCAACACTAAAACAAGGAAAACACAAAATAACTATGGTCAGAACGTGACACATAGGTATAATAGAAAATCATCATTACACTATTGTTGTTCTAAATTAAATCCACCTCCTCACCCTCATTCAGTTAGGACTAATTTAAATTTGATTATGATGTAACTTGCACAATTATTGTCCATTCCATCCATTGTTATTCATTCAGTGGGCTGGCATTGTTTTCTTCGCTGGATAGAGTCAAGGATATGTTTTGCATTATTCTAAAGGCCTACTGCAACATGTAGCATGTTCTGGTTTCCTTGACAATAAATGTGATTAGTAATAGAGTTATAGTAAATAAAACAGTCCCATTACAACTTATTTTTACAAAGTAAAAGGTAAAAGACAATGGTATCAACCCGCAAGGTACATGGTCAAATTACTGGCTGCTGACACAGTAAATAGGCATAACACAAATCATCATTACACTATTGTCTTTCTAAATTACATCAACCTCTTCACCCTCCTTATCATTCAGTTAGTCTTAATTTAAATTAAATTGTGAAGTAAGGTGCACAATTATCACCCATTCATCCATTTATCATTCATTAAAGTGAGGAGAGAGAGACACATTAGCGCCTGGCTGGGTACCAACGTTCTTCAGCACATTGTCTTGGCAGTATAAGTTGGGAACAGGTGTGAAAAGAAAACACGTAAAAAGGCTTTAAATACGCTTTTTGTTTGTGATTTTCACAATTCTGACATGAGCAGTGTAAAATACAAACATTAAGGAAAAGTTAGGGAAGGAGCAGGACTTATTTGGGGGATTTTGTTAGCTTTTTTTACAAACTCAAATGTCAGTGCCTAAGTATTTTATTTGCGGAACCACGTTGAATTGGAGAACCATCTAATGAGTAAACATGTAGTTCATCTGTAACATTCTTACAAAAGTTTAAAAAACAACAAGTATTTTGTTTTGCCCGTGTTAAGCACAAGTTTTAAATCAGCATGAGATTCCTGCACAGCTATAAAATATGACTGTAGTTTTGACAGATCAACAGTCGAGGCAATAGCATACATAATAGTTTAATCTGAATATAGATTAAGTTTAAGATTTTTAACAGATTGACCAATGGTGTTTATATAAATAGTGAAGAGAACAGATCCCAAAATTGACCCGTGGTACACCTTTATGCACTTCAAGAAATTCAGTCTTAACCCTATGGCCTGAGTTACTGTATTTCTCTGGCGTATTCATAAGAATAAGATCACTCAGAGTTGACTTTGAAGGATCTTTAGTGTTGGGCAATGTAGGCTTAGTCACCAGTTGGGTTAGGTTTAGATCATAACACATGTCTTTTAGATTGTCTGAAGCCTGCATTTCCCAATCATAATTGAGGTCACCCAGGATAATAACTTCTAATTTAGTAAAAGAAGACAACAAACTAGTTAACTCCTCAAGTGCACAAACAATAGCCGAGGGAGGACCCCTATAACAATTATGGATACATTTTTCCCCAGACAAAGGCTTAAGTTTTACTATGCGAATTATATATATTTTTTTATCCGCGTTGTACAGGATAACACATACTGACCAGCTCAAATAGACAGAAGCGTGACATATGGCAGATCAATCCAAACTCATCTCTAAATAAGATCTGGTGCAACCAATTACCTTAAGAAGTCACATAATTACTTAAAAAAAGTCCACCTGTGTGCAATCTAAGTGTCACGTGATCTCAGTATATATACACCTGTTCTGAAAGGCCCCAGAGTGTGTAACACCACTAAGCAAGGGGCACCACCAAGCAAGCGACACCATGAAGACCAAGAAGCTCTCCAAACAGGTCAGGGACAAAGTTGTGGAGAAGTACAGATCAGGGTTGGGTTATAATAAAATATCTGAAACTTTGAACATCTCACGGAGCACCATTTAAATCCATTATTAAATATTGGAAAGAATATGGCACCACAACAAACCTGACAAGAGAGGGCCGCCCACCAAAGCTCACGGACCAGGCAAGGAGGGCATTAATCAGAAAGGCAACAAAGAGACCAAAGATAACCCTGAAAGAGCTGCAAAGCTCCACAGCGGAGATTGGGGTATCTGTCCATAGGACCACTTTAAGCCGTACACTCCACAGAGCTGGGCTTTATGGAAAAGTGGCCAGAAAAAAGCCATTCCATTAAATACCAAAATAAGCAAACATTTGGGAGACTCCCCAAACATATGGAAGAAGGTACTCTGGTCAGATGAGACTAAAATGTTGCTTTTTGGCCATCAAGGAAAATTCTGTGTCTGGCGCAAACCCAACACCTCTCATCACCTGAGAACACCATCCCCATAGTGAAGCATGGTGGTGGCAGCATCATGCTGTGGGGATGTTTTTCATCGGCAAGGACTGGGAAACTGGTCAGAACTGAAGGAATGATGGATGGCGCTAAATAAAGGGGAATTCTTGAGGGAACCCTTTTTCAGTCATCCAGAGATTTGAGACTGGAATGGAGGTTCTGGTTTGCGCCAGACATAACGTTTTCCTTGATGGCCAAAAAGCATCAGCTGTTCCTGACGAGTGTGTGATTACGCTCTCCGTAGCTGACGTGAGTAAGACCTTTAAACAGGTCAACATACACAAGGCTGTGGGGCCAGACAGATTACCAGGACGTGTGCTCCAGGCATGTGCTGACCAACTAGTAGGTGTCTTCACTGACATTTGCAACATGTCCCTGATTGAGTCTGTAATACCAACATGTTTCAAGCCATAGTCCCTGTGCCCAAGAACACAAAGGCAACCTGCATAAATGACTACAGACCCGTAGCACTCACGTCCGTAGCCATGAAGTGCTTTGAAAGGTTGGTAATGGCTCACATCAACAGCATTATCCCAGAAACCATAGACCCACTCCAATTTGCATACCGCCCACACAAACATCCACAGATGATGCAATCTCTATTGCACTCCACACTGCCCTTTCCCACCTGGAGAAAAGGAACACTTATGTGAGAATGCTATTAATTTACTACAGCTCAGCGTTCAACACCATAGTACCCTCAAAGCTCATCACTAAGCTAAGGATCCTGCGACTAAACACCTCCCTCTGCAACTGGATCCTGGACTTCCTTACGGGCCGCCCCCAGGTGGTGAGGGTAGGTAGCAACACATCTGCCACGCTGATCCTCAACACTGGAGCTCCCCAGGGGTACGTGCTCAATCCCCTCCTGTACATCCTGTTCACCCACGACTGCATGGCCAGGTACGACTCCAACACCATCATTAAGTTTGCAGACGACACAACAGTGGTAGGCCTGATCACCGACAACGACTAGACAGCCTATAGGGAGGAGGTCAGAAATCTGGCCGGGTGGTGCCAGAATAACAACCTATCCCTCAACGTAACTAAGACTAAGGAGATGATTGTGAACTACAGGAAAATGAGGACCGAGCACGCCCACATTCTCATCGAAGGGGTTGTAGTGGAGCAGGTTGAGAGCTTCAAGTTCCTTGGTGTCCACATCAACAACAAACTAGAATGGTCCAAACACACCAAGACATTCGTGAAGAGGGCATGACAAAGCCTATTGCCCCTCAGGAAACTAAAAAGATTTGGCATGGGACATGAGATCCTCAAAAGGTTCTAGAGCTGCAACATCAAGAGCATCCTGACTGGTTGCATCACTGCCTTGTACGGCAATTGCTCGGCAGAGGGTAGTGCGTTCAGCCCAGTACTTCACTGGGGCTAAGTTGCCTGCCATCTAGGACCTCTACACCAGGCGGTGTCAGAGGAAGGCCCTAAAAAATTGTCAAAGACCCCAGCCACCCCAGTCATAGACTGTTCTCTCTACTACCGCATGGCAAGCGGTACCGGAGTTGCAAGTCTAGGACAAAAAGGCTTCTCAACAGTTTTTACCCCCAAGCCATAAGACTACTGAACAGGTAATCAAATGGCTACCCGGACTATTTACATACAAACCCTCTTCTTTACGCTGCTGCTACTCTCTATTTATCGTATATGCACAGTCACTTTAACTACACATTCATGTACATAGTACCTCAATTGGGCCGACCAACCGGTGCTCCCGCACATTGGCTTACCGGGCTATCTGCATTGTGTCCCACCACCTGCCAACCTCCTCTTTTATGCTACTGATACTCTCTGTTCATCATATATGCATAGTTACTTTCAGCCTGACTAACCGGTGTCTGTATGTACCCTCGCTACTGTATATAGCCTCGCTACTGTATATAGCCTGTCTTTTTACTGTTTTTGCACTATTGGTTAGAGCCTGTAAGTAAGCATTTCACTGTAAGGTCTACACCTGTTGTATTCGGCGCACATGACAAATAAACTTTGATTTGATTTACCTTCCAGCAGGACATTGACTTTAAGCATACTGCTAAAGCAACACTTGGGTGGTTTAAGGAGAAACATTTAAATATCTTGGAATAGCCTAGTCAAAGCCCAGACCTCAATCCAAATGAGAATCTGTGGTGTGAATTAAAGATTGCTGTACACCAGCGGAACCCATCCAACTTGAAAGAGCTGGAGCAGTTTTGCCTTGAAGAATGGGCAAAAATCCCAGTGGCTAGATGTGCCAATCTTATAGAGACATACCCCAAGATACTTGCAGCTGTAATTGCTGCAAAAGGTGGCTCTACAAAGTATTAACTTTGGGGGGGGGGTGAATAGTAATGCACGCTCAAGGTCTGTTTTTTGTTGTTGTCTTATTCCTTGTTTGTTTCATAAATATGTTCCATTTTCAAAGTGGTAGTCAGGTTGTGTTAATCAAATGATACAAACCCACCCCAAAAAATCTGTTTTAATTCCATGTTGTAAGGCAAAAAAATTGGAAAAATGCCAAGGGGGGTGAATTCTTTCGCAAGCCACTGTATACGGGTAAGAGTCTAGCTACAGTTTCAGATATTAACATTTCTAAATTCATCAGAAAGTTGTTTTCATTGCAAGTTAAAGTTAGCTAGCTGACATTAGATGGCTGGTTCGCTAGCTAACATTGTGTTTATGATCTGTGTGTAGTAATGTTCTCAGAATGCCATTTCACATTGCTAGCTATAGCCTAATGTTAACTAGCTAACATTGTACCTGTTTGGTTAACTTTAGCTAGTTATGACAATCGGATTGTATTGCTAGTACTCTATGAATTGTTTAGCTAGCTAGCTACATGTCTAAACAAAAGACCCAAAGTTAAAGCTTACTGTTAGCTAGCTGATGTTAGATTGGCTGGCTTGCTGGCTAACATTTCGTGTATGATCTGTGTGTGGTAGATCTCAGAATGCCATTTCACATAGCTAGTTAACATTAGGCTATAACTAGTAAATATTGAACCTGTTTGGTTAACTTTAGCTAGCTATGACAATCGGTATGGATTGGGATTATGGTTCATTGTTTAGCTAGCTAGCTACATGTCTAAACAAAATATCAAGTTAAAGCTTACTGTTAGCTAGCTTACGACCCATCAAGTTGATTATTATTATAATGTGAATATATTTGAATCTGGAATTTGTCTTTTAGCATCAGTAGAACACGCCTGACTCTCAACCTCCAGTCATACAAGAAGAATGGTCTAATGCCTCCCACCAAAAAGAGAGCTGGCCCAAGCAAGCACAGGTTACACCTGAAGCATGAGGACTTGCAGCGAGTGGTGAACTTCAACAACTATGCAGGAAATAAACACTTTGGTGAAAAGCTGCTGCCATCCCATGTGACTAAAGCAGCAGTTTGGCAAGGAATTGATGACAACACTTGGCATGTAAAACATAAAGAACACATTTTGTTTATTTAATTGACCTCCAACATGATTGACACTACTTTTATTGATCTCACAATATGTCTGTGTTTTTTCCTGAGGTACGTGTAGACGGGCTGTCTTCCTTCAGGAATCTGTGGAGAAATTTGCTGCCCCACATCTCAAGCACTCAGCCCAGGACAGACCTGTGCTGGCAGTGCAAGAGGAACAACAATCTGCCAGAAGCTGTGAAGTCAGCAAAGCTGAAGAAGCAAGAGCAGCATCTCCCGCTGGTTCAGAGTGAGCGGTCTGCCTACCAGAAGATGGTTGCTGACTGCTAGACCACCAGTCAAGACCTGCAGTTGTCTCTGGGGGGCCCTACTGAATCAGCAAGCAAAGACATCAAGATGCATTACAGCTTTGATTTTGCTCAACAAGTAAGCATAATTTTCCTCCTTTATCCTGAATAAGGACATAGATAGATATACACACACTCCATATGTTGCTGCTACAATTTTTTTTAAATTATCCCGCTGCTCAGCCACTTCACCCCTTTTTTTATTTTACTAGGAAAGTCAGTTAAGAACAAATTCTTATTTTCAATGACGGCCTAGGAACAGTGGGTTAACTGCCTTGTTCAGGGGCAGAACGAGAGATTTTTGCCTTGTGAGCTCTAGGATTTGATCTTGCAACCTTCCAGTTACTAGTCCAATGCTCTAACCACTAGGCTACCTGTTGCCCCATTTTATGCATATAACTACCCCATCTATCATTGATATTGATAATGATAATTAAATCTAGAATCAGCTTCCTATTTCGCAACAAAGCATCCTTCACCCATGCTGCCAAATATACCCTCGTAAAACTGACCGATCCTACCGATCCTCGACTTCTGCGATGACATTTACAAAATAGCCTCTAACAATCTACTCAACAAATTGGATGCAGTCTATCACAGTGCCATCCGTTTTGTCACCAAAGCCCCATATACTACCCACCACTGTGACCTGTACACTCTCGTTGGCTGGCCCTTGCTTCATACTCATCGCCAAACCCACTGGCTCCAGGTCATCTACAAGTCTCTGCTAGGTAAAGCCCCGCCTTATCTCAGCTCACTGGTCACCATAGCAGCACCCACCCGTAGCACGCGCTCCAGCAGGTATATCTCACTGGTCACCCCCATAGCCAATTCTTCCTTTGGCCGCCTCCCCTTCCAGTTCTCTGCTGCCAATGACTGGAAGGAACTGCAAAAATCACTAAAGCTCTTACCTCCCTTACTAACTTTAAGCACCAGCTGTCAGAGTAGCTCACAGATCACTGCACCTGTACATAGCTCATCTGTAAATAGCCCATCCAATCTACCTCATCCCCATACTGTATTTATTTATTTATCTTGCTCCTTTGCACCCTAGTATCTCTACTCGCACATTCTACCATTCCAGTGTTTAATTGCTATATTGTAATTACTTCGCCACCATGGCCTATTTATTGCCTTTACCTCTCTTATCCTACCTCATTTGAACATGCTGTATATAGATTTTTCTACTGTATTATTGATTGTGTGTTTTGTTTTATTCCATGTGTAACTCTGTTGTTGTATGTGTCGAACTGCTTTGCTTTATCTTGGTCAGGTCGCAGTTGCAAATGAGAACTTGTTCTCAACTAGCCTACCTGGTTAAATAAAGGATAAATAAAAAATATTGTTCTTGTACATTCTGTATATTTTAATTATATTGACTATTTCTGATATTGCTACTATGCAAGTAACCATTTGGCTGTACCGTTTACACCTTCTGTAAAGACACTTAGCAAGATGTGGCTGGGGGTTATAGCATTTCTTTCACATGACCCACGAATTTAGACAAGTGTGTCAGCGTCATCTAATATTTATAAAATATTTTTTATCTGGACATTTTGACCTCACATGTGAATCCTTAAATAGATAGGTGGGGCTAAGGCTTAAGAGGGTGTGAACAATGCTGAATGGGTGTAGACAAAGGAAAGCTCTCCACTAGGTACCAAAATATTCAACGGGAATTCCCTCAACATTTTGGTTACACGTTTATCAACTTTCAAAGCAGAATTACTTTCCCATTGTTTCTCAAATGCAGTGTATGATACACCATTTTGTAGCTCTGTGTCTCTGCTTTTATCCAATGTGAAAAAACACCATTTCTAATTTTGCTACATAAGAGAGAATCAAGGTGGTCAGTCACATATGTTTTTTCGGATCAAATAAACATTGACACCAGATGGCCCTTCCCATTATGGCCGACACAGAGGCATTCAGCTGGCGGGGTCTCCTCCTGCATGTGCTCCTTTTCCCCACATTGACCTATTTTTTTTCCTTTCTGGGCAGAGCAGATGACGCTCCCGTCCGGGTGCCCTGCTCCCCTCTCTCCACACGGGAGTACATCTGTGGGGCTACACTTGGCATATAGGGCCAGACCCTCCAGTGGAGCTCATCCACACACCACCTCAACAGCTCACAGAGAGCAAGTCTGTGAAGGGGGTAGGGTTGTGCCTATTCATGAATTCTTCACTTTCATTGAACAAATGATGCTGAAAATGTACTGTACAATACCTTTATAAGCCACCAGTCTCTTTATCTTTCTCTTCAGTGGCAAGATGAACATATAGATGAAGAGTTGTGTTAAAAGGAGGTGGGAGTCACAGAGCTCTCCATCTAGTCTCTGATTAGTCAGAGTACCTCTCCTATCTCTGTAAGTTAAAAACTTCTTGTCAATAGGGGGGCGCTGTTTTCACTTTGGAAAAAATCGTGCCCAAATGAAACGGCCTCGTACTCTTTTCTAGATCATACAATATGCATATTATTATTGCTATTGGATAGAAAACACTCAAGTTTCTAAAACTGTTTGAATTATATCTGTGAGTAAAACAGAACTAATTTTGCAGCAAACTTCCATACAGGAAGTGAAAAATCTGAAAACGAGGCTCTGTTTCAGGGCCTGCCTATTCAACTGGCTTTTATTTATCGATATGCATGCACTTCATACGCCTTCCACTAGATGTCAACAGGCAGTGGAAGGTGGAATGGCGTGTCTAGCTTGATCTGAGGCCGAACAAGAGCTTTTGGAGTGACAGGTCCGGAATTTTCTTTGTCTTCCAAGGCGCACGGCGGAGCTCGACATTGGCTTCTGAAAAGCGTTCGGTTTACACGGCGAATATCTCCGGCTCTGATTTTATTTGATACATATGATAATAACATCATAAAGTAGTTTTTTTCAACCGAGTTTTATTAGTTTATTCAACGTTTATTGGGACTTTTGGAGTTTTCCGTTCTTTGCGTCAAGAGAGGATGGGAATGTTAGCAACCTTGGCTAGCATTGTGGCGCGAATTCGACAGAAAAAATGGACATTCTAAAACCAAACAACGATTTATTCTGGACCAAGGACTCCTTGTACAACATTCTGATGGAAGCTCAGCAAAAGTAAGAAAAAATGTATGATGTTATTTCGTATTTCTATGTAAAATGTTGAGTCCTATTCTCCGCCGTTTTGGTGAGCACTGTCTTGCAATAACGCAAGCTGTATGTTATGGTAAAGTTATTTTTAAAAATCTAACACAGCGGTTGCATTAAGAACCAGTGTATCTTTCATTTGCAATACAACAAGTATTTTTATGTAAAGTTTATGATGAGTTCTTTGGTCAGATTAGGTGAGTGTCCAAAATATCTCGTATTCACAATGTATTCACAATGTATAATCAGGATTTGTAGCTCTAAATATGCACATTTTCGAACAAAACATAATTGTATTGTATAACATGATGTTATAAGACTGTCATCTGATGAATTTGTTCAAGGTTAGCTCTCCTATCTCTGTAAGTGAGACTACTGTGTGGTCAGCCTCTCTCACTCTGAGTGTGTGTGTGAGAGAGAGTCCGTGGTTGGGGCAGCATGCAGTGCTTAGGAGGTTCGTTTAAAACCACTCAGGCATTTCTGATAGACCCCCAGTTTTCACCCCCTATCCATTTTCATCCCCTTCTCCATCCATGATTTGCAGCCACACACACTTTCTCTCAAATGTGCAGGCTCGCTCGCTCGGACACACACACACACACGGCCATAGAGGAATGCAGAGCAGGGTAATCACAGCATCATCAGCTCTGTCCTCTGAAGGAAAGACCAATAATGCCTCCCTAATTGAATAACTTATCCACAGCTATTACCCAAGGGACCAGGCAAGCAATGAGGCAGGATGTGGGTGTGTGTGTGCTTCTTTTTCTTGGTCTTGTCCTGCCATAGTTATTCAGCACTGTTGAAGTTCTCCCCCTCCAGATCAGAGCAGGGCTGCTTGTCTCATGTACGGCTGAAAAGCGTGCTCTATCTCTGTGCCCGGGAGAGGGATAATTCCCCCTAAGACCCCTTCCTCTGGCTCCCCCGCTCAACCACCCATGGCCTCGTCACAGGGGACAACCATACATTCCGGCTTCCTTTTCCTCCATCGGAGAGCATGCCACCCTGTTAGAGAGCTCTCTCACACACACACAAACACAGGGATACAAGGACAGAAAGGCGAGCAGACACATGCACACAGGGACACAAAAGCCCTTTCATACCTGGTGCTAATATGGGTCCTTTGTCCTGATCATATTTTTAGACAGGTGTAGATGATTCAAATCTGCATTTTCATCTGGATATTGTACAAGTGGGATCTGGACAGTGAAACCATTTAAATCATCAACATTATCCAGTCCTCTAAAATCATTGACAGGTAGAACCATAGGGTTATGGCATCAATGTGTCTTAAAAATAAATAAATATTATTAGCAAAGTATTATACAGTGGCTTGTGAAAGTATTCACCCCCCTTGGCATTTTTCCTATTTTGTTGCACAACCAACAAAACTTGGTTACACAATTGTTAATGGCATTCTTTGCAGAAGTTAAAAAGGAAATTATAAACTTTTGCGGGACAAATGTACTTCTGGGTAACCGGGATTACACCCAGAGGCACTGGTTTGATCTTCAGATTCACCACTGACCATTTTATTCTCTGTCTCACACTCACACCCGACTCCCCTCTTATTCATACCTGTGTCTATCCTAAAAATGTCTATATTTTTTGATCACTTATTTTATATTTTCTTCCATGATGGAATCACTTCAAATCATACATTTTCAGTAATTCATGAATCCATATGGTCAAATGTTTATGAAATAACTACTTGGGGAGATCAAGTAGCTTTAATGAGGCATTAATGGCCATGCATATACTATTGACTTCTCATTATAAAATAAGAATGAGTAAAGAAGAGAGGTAACATGAGAGTGTTAGAGAGAGGTGTAGAAAGAGAGGGAGGGAGAGCAGGCAGAGAGAGGGAGAGAGTAAAGGGTGGAGCAAGAGAGGTGTGGAGTGAGAGGTGTAGAGAAAGAGAGAGGAGAGATGTAGAGAGATATAGAAAGGGGGGTAGACAGAGGGAGAGAGCGAAAGACAAAGTGGTGTAGAGAGGTAGTACATTGATTTACTCTTCATAGTTGATTGCACTACATTTACCTGATAGAGTGCTCGGATTAGTGCCCTGCAGCGCTCTCCCAATTAGTTTCCACAGAGACGAGGTGTAAAGCCAGTCACTGGCCCCATTACCTCTCCCTCTCCATCTCGCTAACTCTCTCTCCGACTCTACTGCTCTAACTCTCCATCTTTCTCCCCTATTCTCACTCCCTCTCCATCCATCTCTGCCTCTCTTCATCCATCCATCTACTTTTCCCCTTTCTCCCTCTCTTCCCTACTCATATGGTTAACGTAGGGAGCAGCCCAGTCACATCTCCATGACTATGGACCGCTGATGAGGCTGTGAGACTCAACCAGCTGATTGATAATAATCAAATTTTTCCCTGAAATAGAATCTCTGCTGCCATCTTTGCCACGTCTGTCTTTTGACTATGATGTACACTTAAAAATATATATGTTGGGGCCTCACGATCGGCGCAAGGTACTGCATCGCAGTGCTAGCTGTGCCACTAGAGATCCTGGTTCGAGTCCAGGCTCTGTCGCAGCTGGCCGTGACCGGGAGACACATGGATGCGGGGCACAATTGGCCCAGCGTTGTCTGGGTTAGGGGAGGATTTGGCCGGCAGGGATGTTCTTGTCACGTCGCACACTAGTGACTCCTGTGTTTGGCCATGCACAATGCACGCTGATACGGTCACCAGGCGTACGGTGTTTCCTCTGACACATTGGTGCGGCTGGCTAAGCTGGGTTAAGCTGGTGCTGTGTCAAGAAGCAATCCAGCCAAGTGCGGCTTGGCTGGGTTGAGTTTTGGAGGACGCAGGACTCTCGACCTTCGCCTCTCCCGAGTCCATACGGCAGTTGCAGCGATTGGACAAGACTGTAACTACCAATTGGATACCACAAAATTGAGGAGACAAAGGGGTAAAAAAATATATACACTACCGCTCAAAAGTTTGGGGTCACTTAGAAATGTCCCTGTTTTTGAAAGAAAAGCAAATTTTTGTCCATTAAAATAACATAAAATTGATCGAACCCACAAATGCTGATGCTCCAGATACTCAACTAGTCTAAAGAAGGCCAGTTTTATTGCTTAAAAACCTGTTGATGATAGGGGGCGCTATTTACACTTTGGGGGAAAATCGTTCACAATTTAAACGGCCTCATACTCAATTCTTGCTCGTACAATATGCATATTATTATTACTATTGGATAGAAAACACTCTCTAGTTTCTAAAACCGTTTGAATTATTTCTCTGAGTGAAACAGAACTCATTCTGCAGCACATTTCCTGTCAAGGAGTGAGATTTCAGAAATCGAGGTCCCTGTTCTAAGGTCAGTTTATAAGTCCCAATGTAAGCTATCGGGCTACATGCACTGCATACGTCTTCCTCTAGATGTCAGTAAGCGGGGAGATTTTGAATGGAGTGGATTGCGCAATCTGGGACCTTATATAAGACCGTGGCACGGAGTAGTTCTATATCTCCGGTCATGTTTTTATTCGTTATAGGTGTTAAAGACATCATAAGGTAGTTAATTTAAACCGACTTAGCAGTTTATAGCAGTTTATTGCGATTTTCTGGGATTTCTTTCTCATGCGCTTTCAAGAGTTGGACACCTCTCCAGTTGGTGGCTAACATTAGCAGCTATTTCGACCGGACAAGAGGACATCTTTCAACCCAAAGACGATTGTTCTGGAGAAAGGACACCTTGCCCAAGATTCTGATGGAAGCTCAACTAATAGTAAGCAGTCTTTATGCTGTTAATTCGTACTTATGTTGACAAATGTCAGATAATAATTCCGCCATGAATTATGGTGCGGTCTCGCTTTAGCGCACGCTGTATGCTTGAAGTAACGTTAATTTTAAAAATGTAACCCAGCGATTGCATTAAGAACTAATTTGTCTTTCAATTGCTGTCCAACCTGTATTTTTTAGTCAAGTTTTGGAATAGTTACTGATTAGAATAGGTGCCTTTTCAAAGTATTCTCCTGCCATTTTCTGGGCAGCTTTGCTACTTTTCTCATTGTATAACCACGATTTGTGGCGCTAAATATGCACATTTTCGAACAAACTCTATATGCATTGTGTAATATGATGTTATAGGACTGTCATCTGAAGAATTCTGAGAAGGTTAGTGAAAAAATTAATATATTTTGGTGGTTTATACGTCATGGCTATGTTTGGCTTGAATCAGTGCTGTTGTGATGTTTGCTATTGTGCTAAGCTAATATAACGCTATATTGTGTTTTCGCTGTAAGACACTTAGAACATCTGAAATATTGTCTGGATTCACAAGATCTGTGTCTTTCATTTGCTGTACGCTGTGTATTTTTAAGAAATGTTTTATGATGAGTATTTAGTTATTCCACGTTGGTCTCTATAATTGCTCTGGCTGCTTCGGTGCTATTTTTGACGGTAGCTCTGATGGTAGCTGCAATGTAAAACTGATTTATACCTCAAATATGCACATTTTTCGAACAAAACATAGATTTATTGTGTAACATGTTATAAGACTGTCATCTGATGAAGTTGTTTCTTGGTTAGTTTGGTTGGTTCTTGGTTAGTTAGGTTGGCTTTGTGCATGCTACCTGTGCTGTGAAAAATGTCTGTCCTTCTTTGTATTTGGTGGTGAGCTAACATAAATATACGTGCTGTTTTCGCTGTAAAACATTTTAAAAATCGGACATGTTGACTGGATTCACAAGATGTGTATCTTTCATTTGCCGTATTGGACTTGTTAATGTGTGAAAGTTAAATATTTCTAAAAAATATTTTTTGAATTTCATGCTCTGCCTTTTCAGTGGAATGTGGGAGGAGTTCCGCTAGCGGAACGCAGGGGCTAGACAGGTTAATCAGAACAAAAGTTTTCAGCTGTGCTAACATAATTGCAACAGGGTTTTCGAATGATCAATTAGCCTTTTTAAAATTATAAACTTGGAATAGCTAACACAACGTGCCATTGGAACACAGGAGTGATGGTTGCTGATATTGGGACTCTGTACACCTATGTAGGTATTCCATTAACAATCAGCCGTTTCCAGCAACAATAGTCATTTACAACATTAACAATGTCTACACTGTATTTCTGATCAATTTGATGTTATTTTAGTGGACAAAAAACGTGCTTTTCTTTAAAAAAAAATACATTTCTAAGTGACCCCAAACTCTTGAACGGTAGTGTGTGTGTGTATATATATAAATATATGTTGATTCAACATACAATTGTAAGGCAACCAGCTGCAAGAGATGGCTCGATTTGGTCTTATGTAGCAAAATTGTGTTTTTTACTTTGGATAAAAGCAGACTCAGAGCTAGTATATGGTATATCATACACTGCAGTTGAGGAACAATGGGAAAGTAATTCTTTTTTGAAAGTTGATCAACTTGTAAACTCACTTTTGAGAAAATACTCCATGAATGTTTTGCTACACCTACTGGAGAGCTCTTCTTTGTCAGCATCATTCACACCCTCTTAAGCCCCACCCATCTCTTTAAGGATTCACATGTGAGGCCATGTGGTAAACACATGCTATATCAAATAATATCTATGCTTAATGCTTTTCTGTCACATGCAGACGACACAGAAGGTGTAAACGGTACAATGAAATGGTTACTTGCATTGTAGCAATATCAAGCACACCAAGACAGTCGTGAAGAGAGCACCACAAAACCTATTCTCCCACAGGAGACTGAAAATATTTGGCATCGGTCCTCAGATCCTGAAAAGGTATTACAGCTGCACAATCGAGAGCATCCTGATGGGTTGCATCACTGCCTGGTATGGCAACTGCTTGGCCTCCGACCATAAGGCACTACAGAGGGTAGTGCGTACGGCCCAGTAGATCACTGGGGCCAAGCTTCTTGCCATACAGGACCTCTATACCAGGCGGTGTCAGAGGAAGGCCCTAAAAATTGTCAAAGACTCCAGCCACCCTAGTCGTAAACTTTTCTCTCTGCGACCGCACGGCAAGCGGTACCGGAGTGCCAAGTCTAGGTCCAAAAGGATTCTAAACAGCTTTTACCCCCAAGCCATAAGACTCCTGAACAGCTAATCAAATGGCTACCCGGACTATTTGTATTGCCCCCCCCCCCTTCTACGCTGCAGCTACTCTCTGTTATTATCTATAAATAGTCACTTTAATAACTCTACCGAAATGTACATATTTCCTCAATTACCTCGACACCGGTGCCCCCGCAAATTGACACTGTAAGGTCTACCTGTTGTATTCGGCGCATGTGACAAATACAATTAGATTTGATTTATTTGATTTTCAATATCAAAAACAGAAAGTATCCAGATAAAAACGTTTTATAAATATTAAATGACGCTTACCCGAAATACTAGAACCACCCCCCAGCCACATCTAGCTAAGTGGATGGGTCGCTATTGTCTAGACTAAAGACACCCTTCCAGCTAACTGACCACCAATTTTTATGGCAATTTATGTAAGTTAAGTTGGGTTTAGAGTTTTCAAAAAAGTCATATGTATACACATTTTGTGGGACACGCTGTATAATCGTCGAATTTGACTGCATGACAGACCACACATCATTCATTTTCAACTTTTTACCTCTGAAATATAACTAACGGATTTGCTAATGTTGCTAGCTTAGTTGCTTAGTGTTGATAGAACTGCCAAGTAAGCAAAAACGAAATACATTTTTAAGCGTTAGATAATACATATCACGAAAACAACAATGTTGTCAAGCTTTACCGTATCAACATTGAAGTCCTCTGAAGGGGGCGTTTTGCACAATCTGAAAAAATTCACTTTGAACCATGAACTTTGACACCTATCACTGTTGGCAATGTTTCATCTTACAACAGCTACACAGAGGCAGTATTTAGTCTAATGTATGCATCAATATTAAACTCATTGGGAAACAAATTTTCATTACAGATAACATCAAACAAAAATGTTCATCACCTTTCAATGCCTTAACTTTGCAATGTGAATGTTTATACCTATTCAGATTGAGTTGTCTGTCTAAAATGTGTATATCATGCCAAATTATTTAGCTACATGTATTTACCACCACAGCATGGAGAAAGTCAAGAGGAAGCGGTGGAGTGAGGTGGACATGTTCCATGCCATGGAGGACTGTGGGGCAGGGATGGCTATCAGCCAGGCTTGACATCTTTTGTTGTTTGGAGAATACCACGTGTATGTGAATTTTATCTGCTAGTAACAGTTTTAGTATCTTATTTACCAAGGTGCATGGTGTACCTCCGCAGACCCTGGCGGACAGGCTGAGTGGCCGGGTGTTCCATGGTTGTCGCAGTAGACCACCCACAATGTTTGCAGTACTATATCTACTGCACCAGCCATGGGTTCCCCTTCACCAGACAGAGGCTGATGAAGTACGCCAACAAAATACACAGGTATTTGGTGTTCTATGTGTTTATGTATGTAGAGTGCTGGACTGACTGTTCTCAGCATTTTATTAAGCATGCAGTGAAGGTGCACCCTCTCCTCCTTGATGGGCACAAGAGCCACATGGATCTGGAGGTGCTGGCGGCGGCACTAAGGGAAGGGGTTCTACTTTGTCTTCCACCACACTGCACCCATGTCCTGCAGCCGCTGGACGTGCCATACTATGGTCCTTTAAAGGCTGTTCTCCAAGGTAGCTGGAGACCTCAGCCATTTTGACCACTCCTATATGATGAACAAATCAGAATTTGCCAGAGTATTCCGTTACCCGTACTAGCGCTGCAAGGACATGCGCTATGTGGTGGAAGGGTTTAAGAAGTGTGGCCTCTTCCCTTTTCACCCCTCAGTCATTGAAGGGTCCAGTTTAATGCCGTCTCGGTCCCTGCTTGGTCCCACCACCGCCTCTCCTTGAACCAGCAGCACTGTCCCGTCCACCTCCTCCCCAGCGACCACAGGAGGACCCTCAGCCCCTAATAGAGGGCTGATAGTGAAAGACCTGGGGCACATCCTTACTGTCCTGAAGTATCGGCTAGACCGATACAGAAGACTCCCTGTGGTCGCCACATGCCTCACCGGGGAGGAATACACGCGCCAGTGGGAGGAGAGGGGTGAGAAGCAGAGGGCAGAGGCAGAGGAGAAAGAGCGTCGGGCTGCCCTCAGAACACAGAGGGCACAGGAGAGGGCTGCCATGGATGAGACCATTGACGCCATCGCCTCTGCTGGACCCCCTGCTGGAACCACTCCTGACAGCTGCATCACCACTGCCAGTGTCTTCCAGTGTGCAACACCTGTAGGAGCCGCCGGAGTCTCGAGCTGCAGAAGAGGGGCGGCAGGTAGCCTAGTGGTTAGAGCGCTGGACTAGTATCCGAAAGGTTGCAAGATCGTATCCCTGAGCTGACAAGGTACAAATCTGTCGTTCTGCCCATGAACAAGGCAGTTTGCCCACTGTTCCTAGGCCATCATTGAAAATAAGAATTTGTTCTTAACTGACTTGCCAAGTTAAAAAAGGGGCCTGACGTAAAAAAAAAAAAAAAAAGGCCATGTGCCTGCTCTCCCGGCCACACTATCGTTGGCCCCTCAACTGCACCATTACAAACCACAGATCCTCCAAGCCATTGCTGGAGGTTTCGTCCACCACGATGCACCCCCCCCCATCTGTCACCACCAACGTGGCCTCCTCTGGACCAATTTCCTCCTCCTTCTCCCCTAGTCACACCAACAGAAGCAGCCTCATTTGGTGTTCCTACCCCCTGCAATTCAAATACAGCCACCTCCACAGGTAAATGCATGTTAAATGACAAAAAAGGACTGTTTGTAATGTATTTTTATAAAACTGCAATGTTTAAACTTTTTTTTCTCTCTTTATATATCTACAGTGCATAGCACCAGCCCTCAAGGCATGTTACCTCCTCCAAGACTTCTGCAGCTTCCTCCAGAGGTATTGATGTAAAAAAGTTGAAAAGGGTTTTCATGAAACATGCTCTGTCTAACACCCATGGCACCACTCTCAGGTACTTCATAATCTGTGTTTCTCTCTCTCAGTTGTATCAATTAATATGGTTGCTGTAGTACTTCATACATTTTGCAAAACCATGTTAACCAATTAGATGTGTTTTTTTTCAAATAAAAAACACCACCTGATGTGCTCACTGCGGGGCGCGTGATCCGCCTGCAAGCTCCCCCGCAGGAGTGTAAGTCCGAGGTGCCATGGGTGTGCTGTGACTTCTGCCAGCACTGGTTCCACTGAAGGTGTGTGCTGGGACTTCTGCCAGCACTGGTTCCACTGAAGGTGTGTGCTGGGACTTCTGCCAGCACTGGTTCCACTGAAGGTGTGTGCTGGGACTTCTGCCAGCACTGGTTCCACTGAAGGTGTGTGCTGGGACTTCTGCCAGCACTGGTTCCACTGAAGGTGTGTGCTGGGACTTCTGCCAGCACTGGTTCCACTGAAGGTGTGTGCTGGGACTTCTGCCAGCACTGGTTCCACTGAAGGTGTGTGCTGGGACTTCTGCCAGCACTGGTTCCACTGAAGGTGTGTGCTGTGACTTGTGCCAGCACTGGTACCACTGAAGGTGTGTGCTGTGACTTGTGCCAGCACTGGTTCCACTGAAGGTGTGTGCTGTGACTTGTGCCAGCACTGGTTCCACTGAAGGTGTGTGCTGTGACTTGTGCCAGCACTGGTTCCACTGAAGGTGTGTGCTGTGACTTCTGGCAGCACTGGTTCCACTGAAGGTGTGTGCTGTGACTTCTGCCAGCACTGGTTCCACTGAAGGTGTGTGCTGTGACGTCTGCCAGCACTGGTTCCACTGAAGGTGTGTGCTGTGACTTCTGCCAGCACTGGTTCCACTGAAGGTGTGTGCTGTGACTTCTGCCAGCACTGGTTCCACTGAAGGTGTGTGCTGTGACTTCTGCCAGCACTGGTTCCACTGAAGGTGTGTGCTGTGACTTCTGCCAGCACTGGTTCCACTGAAGGTGTGTGATGTGACTTCTGCCAGCACTGGTTCCACTGAAGGTGTGTGCTGTGACTTCTGCCAGCACTGGTTCCACTGAAGGTGTAGCGATTAGGTAATCCAGATTACTAATTTTTTTCATTATGGGGTAAGGGCCTGAAAAGCGAACCTGCAACGGTGACCCCCAGAATGGGCAACAAAACCAGGACTTGGTCACCCACAGCGAAAGCACGGTTTCGGGCCCGATCGTTTTAGTTCGCGCCATCTCCAGATTCTCACTGGCAAACTCATAGGTGCAGTGCAATATGTATTGAAAAGCGCTAATGTGCTCCAACAGATGTGTTTCTCAGGTGTCGCCCTGCAACAACGTCTCTCTCAGCAAACTCGAAGGACCTCTGACATGATGTCCAAACACGAGGGACCCAAACAGCACAAGAGGGACCCTTTCATCGCAGTCTTTCTCAAACTCAAAGTAGTAAGCTCTCAAAATAGACTTCAAAGTCTGAAATCTCTCAAGAGCACCTTGAGACTCTGGGTGGTAGGCACTAGAGGGGCATTGGGTTACACCCAACTACCTGTGGAAGTCCAAACTTAGAAAATAATTTCACCAGGCCCGTAACAATACTGGGAGACGTGCTTTTCGTCAGTGGAAGGGCCTCAGGGAAATGAGTGGCCGCACACATTATTGTTGAGAGAAACTGGTTACCACTCTTGGCTTTGGGCAAAATACCAACACAGTCCACTAGAAGCCTGCTGAAAGATTAATCAAAAACAGGAATAGGCTGCAAAGGTGCAACCGGTACAGCTGTGTTCGGTTTACCCATCTGCTGGCAAACGCAACAGGATTGATAGTAAACCACAACATCCTGTTTCAGACCAGATCACAAGAAGTTACACAAGATACGGTCATACGTCGTTTTTAGAATAGATAGAATAAAATAAAGCGTTATTGTCCACATCACCTTCATTAAAAGAATCACATAAATATACATTCTCACATCATACACATTTAAACCAGTCAGTCCATCATGTTGCATACACTAACAACATAGAGGACATTAATACATTCACTCATAAACGACCACTGGCCCAACTGCACTAGACAGATAAGTACATATATCGATACAATTTACTTTGCATTTAGTAGTCCTACAGCACAAGGAACAAATTAATGTTTGAACACCTTCTTCTTTGACCCCAAGATGGCGTGCCATACTACCATCGTGAGCCAATCTCAGTATCTCTTGTCAAAGCGTAACTGGAATGACAATTTGAGATATACTTCTTGCCCAGGAGTGGCGCAAGAACGACAGTTCCTCATTAGAACACCATCTCTGTCAAAGTAGCCCACTCAGCAAAAAGAGGGGGGAGGTAGACATCTTTCTTCTGTACAGCAATCAACTGCTTCCTAGACATTGAAGTGTCAACTGTAGGGACCCTCTCTTCCTTCAGCGGTCCTAAAAACTTGCTCACCTATAGGGTTTTCAAAGAAGGTTTTCAAACTCAAGAGGTTTAGCAAAATCAGGATCACCCATAAACGTCTCAGAGAGATTGAGCATTGTGGCATTGCTCTTCCTCAACACTAGACTTGCTACCTGCGACTTTCTTAGACATAGCACATGTAATGGCACACACTGGGAACACTCTAGGGAACTTTTCTGATAACCCATCAGGTTCCTCTACTCTGGGTTCCTTTCAAATGACAGGATTTGGCAAAACCTTCCCTCCACCCAAATAGTTTCCCAATATGAATGAGACCCTCATTACCAGCAGACTAGGCCTAACTCCAATGAAAACGGAACCAAAAGATCAGACGTTCCACATTATACAAAGGAACTTCCACGCCACCTATCTCCACACTTTGACACTTCAATACACTTTTAGTACAAAGTGTCTCGCAGTATCTTCACCAGCTGCCACTCTGAAGAGACACGAACCTGTCTGAAACAAAGGGTTCATACACATCTGATCCAAAACCTTGTTTAGGAGATACACCAGTCCCAACCAGAGACTTAGTGGGCTGGAGTGCTCCCACAAGAAGAAACAATGTTTACTCTCTCTCCCGTTTTTCTGTTTCAACTTAGGACACTGAGAGACAATGTGTCCTTTCTCACGGCAGTAATGACAAACTGGCGTATGAAAAAAATAACAGTTTTCTGCTGATCTTTATCCTTGGGCACTGTAGAAATGCACTGAAACCTTGAAGTAGGAGGTGACTTCTCTGGATTGCTTTTTGCGTAGGGATAACTACTGGGTGCTTTGTTTGTGAAGGTAGATTTTAAACTCATCTGCAAGAACTGCAGCTTTCTCAAGTGAGATCCTTGTGCTCATAAATGTAGGTCTCAACCCTTTTGTGAAGGCAATTCTTGAACTGCTCGAGAAGTATGAGAGTCTTCGAATCCTCAAGGTACTTGACCTCTTCAGAACTACACCACCTATCAAAAAGACATGATATTTCCCTTGCAAACTCAACATGGCTTTGTGATTCTTTCTTTTGTAATTTCAAGAACTGTTGTCTGTATGCCTCTGGGACCAAATTGTAAGCCCAAATGATAGCAGGTTTAACAGAGTCATAATCTGAATACACTTTCTGAGCCTTTACCACAAGAACACTTAGGAGGAGCAGATATCTCACGGCCATTTTAGGGATGTGGCAATCTGCTCAAACAAAGTAAAATATACATCCACTTCCTTTTCGTTGAAAGGCGGTACAGGTCGGCTGTTCTGGCCAAGATCACACTCTGTTAAGGGTGCAAGATGGCCTGACTGGATTCAGTGCTTCCAGATCTATCTCCCCTTGTCGCACTCCCAGCCCCATATATTTGAATCGAATGGAATGCACATGTTCTTCTTGTTCAAGTCTGTCTACACATTTTTGTTCTTGTTTGGCGACACGCCCATCTTGTTTTCCCTGTGCTCCAACTAATTTATGTTGCTCCAATCTCCCCTCACTTTCTCTATCCTTTTCCTCGCGATCAAGCTCTAATTTCTGTTGTTCCCATTTTGCCTGTAGCTTTACTGTAGCGTTTCGCGCAGTTGCACACCCCTTGACTTTTTCCACATTTTGTTAAATTACAGCCTTATTCTAAAAAATATATATAGTGTTTCCCCCTCGTCTACACACAATATCCCATAATGACAAAGCGAACACAGGTTTTGCTAATTTATCAAAACAAAAAAACGGAAATATCACATTTAGATAAGTATTCAGAACATTTACTCAGTACCATGTTGAAGCTCTTTGGCAGTGATTACAGCCTCAAGTTTTTTGGGGGTATGACACTACAAGCTTGGCACACTTGTATTTGGGGAGTTTCTCCTATTACTCTCTGTAGATAATCTCAAGCTCTGTCAGGTTGGATGGGGAGCATTGCTACACACCTATTTTCAGCTCTCTCCAGAGATGTTCGATCGGGTTCAAGTCCGAGCTCTGGCTGGGCCACTCAAGGACATTCAGAGACTTGTCCCGAAGCCACTCCTGCATTATCTTGGCTGTGTGCTTAGGCTCATTGTCCTGTTGGAAGGTGAACCTTCGCTCCCCATTCTGAGGTCCAGAGCGCTCTGGAGCAGGTTTTCATCAATGGTCTCTCTGTACTTTGCTCCATTCATCTTTCCCTCGATCCTGACTAGTCTCCCAGTCCCTGCCGCTGAAAAACATGCTGCCACCACCATGCTTCACTGTAGGGATAGTGCCAGGTTTCCTCCAGACGGGATGGTGCCAGCTTTTCCTCCAGGCCAAATAGTTCAATCTTGGTTTCATCAGACCAGATATTCTTGTTTCACATGGTCTGAGTCATTTTGGTGCTTTTTTGCAAACTCCAAGCGGGCTATTATGTGCCTTTTACTGAGGAGTGGCTTCGGTCTGGCCACTCTACAATAAAGGCCTGATTGGTGGAGTGCTTTAGAGATGGTTGTCCTTCTGGAAGGTTCTCCCATCTCCACAGGGGAACTCTGGAGCTCTGTCAGAGTGACAATCAGGTTCTTGGTCACCTCCCTGACCAAGGCCCTTCTTCCACGATTGCTCAGTTTGACCAGGTGGTCAGCTCTAGGAAGAGTCTTGGTGGTTCCAAACTTCTTCCATTTAAGAATGATGGAGAACGCTGTGTTCTTGGGGACGTTCAATGCTGCAGACATTTTTTGGTACCCTTCCCCAGATCTGTACCTCGACACAATCCTGTCTTGGAGCTCTACGGATAATTTTTTCAACCTCATGGCTTGGTTTTTGCTCTGACATGCACTGTTAACTGTGGGACCTTATATAGACAGATGTGTGCCTTTCCAAATCATGTCCAATTGATTGAATTTACCACAGGTGGACTCCAATCAAGTTGTAGAAACATCTCAAGAATGATCAATGGAAACAGAATGCATCTGAGCTCAATTTCCGAATCTCATAGTTAAGGGTCTGAATGTAAATAAGTTATTTCTGGGTTTTTTTGCTAAAATTTCTAATTTTTGCTTTATCATTATGGGGTATTATGTGTAGATTGTTGAGGAAAAAATATAATTGAACACATTTTAGAATAAGGCTGTAACTTAACACAATGTTTCCGAATGCACTGTATGTTGAAGATGTAAAGAATATTTGCTACTCTGTTGTGTGTAATGAGAAGCAACCAGACGCTGCGCTTGACACATTCATGAAATTGCTTATTTCAGTTACTACTAAGCATGCACCGATTACCAAAATTACTGTAAAAACTGTTAAATCTGAGTTGATTGATGAGAAATTGAAAAATTGTATGGTTGAGAGGGACGAAGCAAAAGGAATGGCAAATAAGTCTGGCTGCACAGATGATCGTCACGTGTACTGTAAATTGAGATATCATGTGACTAAACTAAACAAAAAGAAGAAGAAACTGATACATTTTATAAAGTTTTGGAGCACTTTAAATTACATTTTGGGCAAAAGGCGAAATCAGTGCAATCCTTAAATGAATCGGATGGCTCATTCAGCACAAAACCCACTGATATTGTCAACTACTTTAATGATTTTTTAATTGGAAAGATTAGCAAATTTAGGCCTGACATGCCAACAACAAACTCTGAACCTACAGATGCATTCATCTAAACAAATTATGAAAGATTGTAATTTTGAATTCCTTGAAGTGAGTGTGGAAGAGGTGAAACATTATTGTTGTCTATCAAAAATGACACCTGAGTCCGACAACTTGGATGGTAGTGGATTATTTCCACTCCTATTTGCCATCTCTTCAATCAATGCCTACAGGAGAGTGTGTGCCCTCAGGCTTGGAGGGAAGCAAATGTCATTCCGCTCCCCAAGAATAGCAAAGCACCCTTTACTCGTTCAAACAGCTGAACAATCAGCCTGCTACCAAACCTTTGTAATCTTTTGGGGGAAAAAATGGTGTTTGACCAGATACAATGCTATTCCACAGTAAACAAATTAACAGCGGACTTTTCAGCTTGGTTATTGGGAGGTGCTCTCAACGTGTACAGCACATACACAAATTACTGATGATTGGGTGAAAGAAATTGATAATAAGAAGCTTGTGGGAGCTGTTTTGTTAGACTTCCGTGCAGTTTTTGACGTTATCGATCATTATCGGATGCTGGAAAAACGTATGTGTTATGGCTTTACATCCCCTTCGGTATCGTAGATTGAGAGTTACCGGTCTAACCGAACACAGAGAGTGATATTTAATGGAAGCCTCTCCAACATAATCCAGGTAGAGTTGGGCATTCCCCAGGGCAGTTGTCTAGGCCCCTTACTTTTTTCAATCTTTACTAATGACCTGCCACTGGCACAAAATAAAGCCTGTGTGTATACATATGCTGATGACTAAGCATTAGACACGTCAGCTAACCCAGCAAGTGAAATCACTGTAACACTTAACAAATAGCTGCAGTCAATTTTAGAAAAGATGGCAAGTAATAAGCTGGTACTAAATGTAAAAAAAACTAAAGGCATTGTATTTGGGACAAACCATTTATTAAACCTTAAACCTAAACTAAATCTTGTAATGAATAATATGGACATTGAGCAAGTTGAGGAGATTAAACTGCTTGGTATAATCCTGGATTGTAAACGGTCATGGTCAAAACATATTGATGCAACAGTAGCTAAGATGGGGAGAGGTCTGTCTGTAATAAAGTGTTGTTCTGCCTTCTTCACATTGCTATCAACAAAACAAGTCCTACAGGCCATATCTTTGTTGCATCTGAATTACTGCCCAGTCACATGTTCAAGTACCACAAAGAGGGACACAGGCAAATGACAGTTGGCCCAGAACAGAGCAGCACGAATGGCTCTTAAATCTACACAGAGAGCTAACATGAATGACATGCATATCAATCTCTCCTGGCTCAAAGTAGAGGAGAGATTTAGTGCATCACTACTTGTCTTTGTGAGAGGTATTGACATGTTGAAAGCACCAAGCTGTCCGTTCAAACAAATAGCACACAACTCAGACACCCATGCATACCCCACAAGACCTGCCACCAGGGGTCTTCACAGTCCCCAAAGTCCAGACCAGAAACACACACACACAGGCACACATACTCACACACACTCTAGCGCACTCTACACACACACGTACATTTTAATATTGTTGTATGTTGGTATTATACACTTTGTGTTGTAGATATATAGTGGTGTAATGATGTTATATGATGTACTGTTTTTGTTTGTTTGATTTTTGCCTTAATGGTGTTTGGACCCCAGGAAGAGCAGCAGCTAATGGGGATCCATAATAAATACAGTGGGTACAGTATTCAGTATTCACCCCCTTGGCATTTTTCCTATTTTGTTGCCTTACAACCGGGAATTAAAATAGATTTTTGGGGGGTTTGTTTAATTTGATTTACACAACATGCCTACCACTTTGAAGATGCAAAATATTTTTTTATTGTGAAACAAACAAGAAATAAGACAAAAAAACTGAAAACTTGAGCGTGCATAACTATTCACCCCCCAAAGTCAATATTTTGTGGAGTCACCTTTTGCAGCAATTACAGCTACAAGTCTCTTGGGGTATGTCTCTATAAGCTTGGCACATCTAGCCACTGGGATTTTTGCCCATTCTTCAAGGCAAAACTGCTCCAGCACATTCAAGTTGGATGGGTTCCACTGGTGTACAGCAATCTTTAAGTCATACCACAGATTCTCAGTTGGATTGAGGTCTGGGCTTTGACTAGGCCAATCCAAGACATTTAAATGTTTCGCCTTAAACCACTCGAGTGTTGCTTTAGCAGTATGCTTAAGGTCATTGTCCTGCTGGAAGGTGAACCTCCATCCCAGTCTCAAATCTCTGGAAGACTGAATCAGGTTTCCCTCAAGAATTTCCCTGTATTTAGCGCCATCCATCATTCCTTCAATTCCCAGTCCCTATCGCTGAAAAACATCCCCACAGCATGATGCTGCCACCACCATGCTTCACTGTGGGGATGGTGTTCTCGAGGTGATGAGAGGTGTTGGGTTTGCCCCAGACACAGCGTTTTCCTTGATGGCCAAAAAGCTACATTTTAGTCTCATCTGACCCGAGTACCTTCTTCCATATGTTTGGGGAGTCTCCCACATGCCCTTTTCTGAACACCAAACGAGCTTGCTTCTTTTTTACTTAATGGGGATAGGCGTTCCGCTAGCAGGACACCAGCCGACAACATCCGGTGAAATTGGAGGGTGCACAATTCAAATAAATATTTGTAATATTAAACATTCATGAACATACAAGTATCTTATATCATTTAAAAGATTACATTCATGTTAATCTAACTGCATTGTCCGATTTACAATAGGCTTCACGGCGAAAGCATACCATGAGATTGTCTGAGGACGGTTCCCCACATTAACATATTTTTCAACCAGCACAGGCTTCCTAAAATCACAAAGAGCGATTAAATAAATCACTTACTATTGAAGATCTTCCTCTATTTGCAATCCCAAGGGTCCCAGATACAACATGAATGGTCGTTTTGTTAGATAAAATCCTTCTTTATATCCCAAACAGTCTGTTTAGTTGGCGCCATTGATTTCAGTAATCCACTTGTTCAACTTGCAGACAAAGGGGTCCAAAAAGCTACCACTAAACTTTGTCCAAACAAGTCAAACGATGTTTCTATTTAATCCTCAGGTACTCTAAAATGTAAATAAACTATCATTTGTCATACGGAAAGTAGTATGTTCAATAGGAAAGGAAAATTAGTAAGTGCGCACCCTCTCCCTCTCGTGCCGAAAGACTGATGTTGTTTCCGTGCTCTTCTCATCAAAACTCCAAGTTCTTACTTGTTTTTCAAAAAACAAACCTGAAACCTTGAATAAAGACTGTTGACATCTAATGGAAGCCATAGGAATTGCAATCTGGGAGACGGATTTACATAGCAACAATAGGTTTCCATTATAAGAGCCTGGGACCTAAAACAAAATCTTTGGATTTTTGCCTGCCATATCAATTATTTTATAGTCTCAGACATTATTTTAACAGTTTTAGAAACTTCAAAGTGTTTTCTATCCAATGCTACTAATGATATGCATATCCTGGCTTCTGGGCCTGAGTAACATGCAGTTTACTTTTGGCACGTCAGTCAGGCAGAAATTCAGGAAACTATACCCTATCCCAGAGAGGATTATTAATTAAGCAATGGCTTTTTTCTGGCCACTCTTCCATAAAGCCCAGCTCTGTGGAGTGTACGGTTTAAAGTAGTCCTATGGACAGGTACTCCAATCTCCGATGTGGAGCTTTGCAGCTCCTTCAGGGTTATCTTTGGTGTCTTTGTTGCCACTGATTAATGCCCTCCTTGCCTGGTCCGTGAGTTTTGGTGGGTGGCCCTCTCTTGGCAGGTTTGTTGTGGTGCCATATTCTTTCCATTTTTTAATAATGGATTTAATGGTGCTCTGTGGGATGTTCAAAGTTTTGGATATTTTTTATAACCCAACCATGATCTGTACTTCTCCACAACTTTATCCCTGACTTGTTTAGAGAGCTCCTTGGTCTTCATGGTGCTGCTTGCTTGGTGGTGCCCCTTGCTTAGTGGTGTTGCAGACTCTGGGGCCTTTCAGAATAGGTGTATATATACTGAGATCCTGTGACAGACCTATGCACGAACCAATTTTCCGTAATTTTTGTATTTATTCCTTGGAAACAAGTAATTTTTTTCATTTTACTTCACCAATTTGGACTATTTTGTGTATGTCCATTACATGAAATCCAAATAAAAATAATTTTAAATTACAGGTTGTAATGCAACAAATTAGAAAAAACGCCAAGGGGGATGAATACTTTTGCATGGCACTGTTCAAATACAAACAGCCTTTAATTTGTTTGAAATAAAAAAAAATTGGGGGGGGGGGGGGTGAAATTAATGGACTAACCAACCTGAGAGAGCAAAGCCAAGCATTCCTCTCACGTGAAGTCATTTTTTTTCAACACACTTATGGGATCCTTAAAATGTTCAACTCATGATTCATTTTCTTGCTCCTTCTGTGTCCTCAATATGTCAGAACTTTCCCCCGTTCCTCGAATGTAGAAAATCCCTGCAATTAAAAATATACATTGTTCTGCTTGTGATGTAATCCAATGGCTACATTCACAATGTGTTTTTTTCTGCCTGTGCAGGCTCAACATTTCACTCAAACTGAAAAAACATCAACTCAAAACCATTTATTTTGGACTAATATCAAATCCTTCAACTGATGAAGTTTGTTTTTGACCAGATTAACCTGTTTGGGCTGCAGGGGCAGTATTGAGTAGCCGGATAAAAGGTGCCCATTTCAAACGGCCTCGTACTCAATTCTTGCTCGTACAATATGCATATTATTATTACTATTGGATAGAAAACACTCTCTAGTTTCTAAAACCGTTTGAATTATATCTGTGAGTAAAACAGAACTCCTTTTGCAGCAAACTTCCTGACAGGAAGTGGAAAATCTGAAATCGATGCACTGTTCTAGGGCCTGCCTATTAAAGTCCTTGATATTTATTAGTTTAGATGCACTTCATACGTCTTCCACTAGATGTCGACAGGCAGTGAGAGAAGAAATGGAGTGTGTAACTTGATCTGGGGTCGCATAATAGCTTTCGGCATGACGTGTCACCAGTTTCCTGTTTTCTGGAGAGCGCGTGAAGGGACCTGGTATTGCCTTCTGTAAAGCTGTCGTTATGGACGACTAATATCTCCGGCTTTGATTTTATTTGATACATGTGACAATATCATCGTAAAGTATGTTTTTTCAATATAGTTTAATCAGATTATTGATTTTTTTTCGGGAGTTTTGCCGTGTTCCGTTCTCTGAGTTTGTTGACGATGGAGAGATTCGCGCCACTTGGCAAGTGTGCTTGCTAAATCGAGAGGGAAAAAGGCCGTTCTAAAACCAAACAACGATTGTTCTGGACAAAGGACCCCTTGTACAACATTCTGATGGAAGATCAGCAAAAGTAGGACCCATTTTATGATGTTATTTCATATATCTGTCGTACATGTGAACTAGTAGTTTGCGGCCAGGTTTTGGGCACGCTCTCGCCATAACGTAAACTGCATATCGTAATGAAGTTATTTTTAGAATTCTAACACGGCGATTGCATTAAGAACTAGTGTATCTATCATTTCCTATACAACATGTATTTTTTAGTTATGTTTATGAATAGTTATTTGGTCAGAATATGTGTGTCAGAAAAAGTGTCAGAAAAATATCCGGACGTTGTGGGAAAAAGATGCTACGTTAGCACAATGTATAACCACTGATTTCAGCTCTAAATATGCACATTTTCGAACAAAACATAAGTGTATGTATAACCTGATGTTATAGGACTGTCATCTGATGAAGCTTATCAAGGTTAGTCAAAAATTATATATCTTTTGCTGGTTTGTTACGATCGCTAACTTTTGCTGCTGGGGAATGGCTTGTGTTTCTGGCTATTGTGGTAAGCTAATATAATGCTATATTGTGTTTTCGCTGTAAAACACTTAAGAAATCGGAAATATTGGCTGGAATCACAAGATGCCTGTCTTTCATTTGCTGTACACCATGTATTTTTCAGAAATGTTTTATGATGAGTATTTAGGTATTTGACGTTGGTGTCTGTAATTACTCTGGCTGCTTCGGTGCCATTTCTGACGGTAGCTGTGATGGTAGCTGCAATGTAAAACTGATTTATAGCTCAAATATGCACATTTTTCGGACAAAACATAGATTTATTGAATAACATGTTATAAGACTGTCATCTGATGAAGTTGTTTCTTGGTTAGTTTGGTTGGTTCTTGGTTAGTTAGGTTGGCTTTGTGCATGCTACCTGTGCTGTGAAAAATGTCTGTCCTTATTTGTATTTGGTGGTGAGCTAACATAAATATACGTGGTGTTTTCGCTGTAAAACATTTTAAAAATCGGACATGTTGGCTGGATTCACAAGATGTTTATCTTTCAAATGCTGTATTGGACTTGTTAATGTGTGAAAGTTAAATATTTCTAAAAAATATATTTTGAATTTCGCGCCCTGCACTTGAAGTGGCTGTTGTCATATTGTGCCCGGCTCCGGGCTTGCAGCCAGAAGAAGTTAAATCAAATATAAACTAAGCAGACCTGAATTATTTTCAAAAGCTATATATAGTCCATTTCGCCAGGGCAGGCCACTCAATTCCAACGATGTCTGTGATATAATGTCTTGATTTTTAAAAATCATCCCCTTGCAAAAGACACAAACTGTCCACAATATAGGGAAACTGTATAGATTGGAGTGTGGATACTATAAAGAGAACTACAGATGAAAGGTTATATAAATTGTATTCACGTAAAACACACAAGAAGGAAAAAGAAGCCTACTGCATATCTGAAAGCTTGTAAAATCTTGAAAATGACCTGCTTGTACATGTAAATCCTTCAATGACTAGTCCATCACAAGTTATGGACTAGTTCAGAAAGCACAACCATGTTATAGCTGTTTGTAGAGAGAAATCTAATTAGCATTGAAGTGCTCACAGACAAAAATATAGATATTGTAAGAATCATGTGGTGTACAAATATTCCCTCAAAGATCTTTTTCAGCAGCTGACAAAAAAGTGATGTTTGTAATCCTCAATTCTAATTTCACTTTCCTCTGTAGCATTTGTGGAGTTCTGGTGGAGATGCACAAGTATCTCTTCGGCCTATTTTCCACCCACTACAATCTTCCATTTGAAAAATACATTATTCGATGTGTGGCAATCATCCTCCCTCTCTCTCTCCAGGCTTCTCAGCAACACAACATCCGTCTATGATTATGTAAACGGGTTCCAGAAAATGAATGTGACCCCTTTAATTTGGGCTGTATGAGAGAGAGGGTTGGAGAGAGATGGAGGGTTAGGAGGGGAGAGAGAAATAGAGAGAGGGGTTGAGAGAGAGACATGGAGAGGAAGGAAAAAAGGGAGAGCGATTGAGAGATGGAGAGGGAAAGAATGAGAGATAAAAAGAGAGAGAGTGAGTGAAAGGGGTCCTGCAATTCTCCACACTCCCTCTTTTGCTAGCGATGCCGGGGAAGTGGCGACCAGAGAGAAGCTGTTGCCATGACTACTCTCTGGCAGATTCTCTCCCTGTGTGTTCCGAGAGCACTGGCTGTATCCTCTATCCAACGCCTGGGAGTGACGGAGGGGAGGGGTGGAGCCGCTGAAGAAAACAAGGCTAAGGTCTCTCTTCCACAAAACCTAAGGTTTTCCGGCTGGTAAAAGGGCAACAAGAGAAAAAAAACAAGGGCTCCGATGTCGGATCAGCTCATGGCCCATAGTTGGAAGATTGTTGGTGGTTGCTACTACATATGCAGTGGCAAGAAAAAGTATGTGAACCCTTTGCAATTACCTGGATTTCCGCATAAATTGGTCATAAAATTTGATCTGATCTACATCTAAGTCACAACAATTGGCAAACACGGTATACTTAAACTAATAACACACAAATTATTGTATTTTTCTTGTCTGTATTGAATACATCATTAAAACTTTCACAGTATAGGTTGGAAAAACTTGAACCCCTAGGCTAATGACTTCTCCAAAAGCTAATTGGAGTCAGGGGTCAGCTAACCTGGAGTCCAATCAATGAGACGAGATTGGAGATGTTGGTTAGAGCTGCCCTGCCCTATAGAAAACATTCACAAAATTTGAGTTTGCTATTCACAAGAAGCATTGCCTGATGTGAACCATGCCTCAAACAAAATAGATCTCAGAAGACTTGCATAAAGCTGGAAATGTTTACAACAGTAACTCTTAAAGCCTTGACATTCATCAGTCTAAGGTAAGACAAATTGTCTATAAATGGAAAAAAGTTCAGCACTGTTGCTACTCTCCCTAGGAGTGGCCGTCCTGCAAAGATGACTGCAAGAGCACAGCACAGAATGCTCAATCCTAAATGTCAGCTAAAGACTTACAGAAATCTCTGGAACATGCTAACATCTCTGTTGACGAGTCTACGATACGTAAAACATTAAACAAGGTGTTCATAGAAGGACACCGCGGAAGAAGCCACTGCTGTCCAAAAAAAACATTGCTGCAACGAACCAAATCAACAACAAAATGGATTCAACAGAATAAAATAACCCTTCTGGAGTCCTGACCTCAACCCATTTGAGATGCTGTGGCATGACCTCGAGAGTGGTTCACAGCAGACATCCCAAGAATATTGCTGAACTGAAACAGTTTTGTAAAGTGGACTGGCCCAAAAATACTCCTGACCGTTGTGCAGGTCTGATCTGTAACTCCAGAAAATGTTTGGATGAACTTATTGCTGCCAAATGATGGTCAACCAGTTATTAAATCCAAGGGTTCACATACTTTTTGCACCTTGCACTGTGAATGTTTACACGGTGTGTTCAATAAAGACATAACGACTTGTAATTGTTTGTGTGTTATTAGTTTAAGCAGACTGTGTTTGTCTATTGTTGTGACTTGGATTAAGTTATGATCACATTTTATGACCAATTTATGCAGATATCCAGGTAATTTCAAAGGGTTCACATGCTTTTCTTGCCACTGTATACATCATCTCTATAGTTGCACCATAGTAGAGTTGGCACACTAGTGGTACAATGCCTTTCAGTTTGAGAAGTGCTGTATTAATGCAAATCATTATTATCAGGTATCTCCACGGAGTTTGTTACATTATTAGGTTTTTGAGGTTATGGTTCCACCCACATGACTGAGGAGAATTATGTTCACTCACTGCTTGCTGCTCCCAATAAGTGATGTTCTAATATCGACGATACAGCTACCACGCACCCACAAGACCCTTATCAACAATTCCCCAACTTTGCTACTCCTTTATCAAGCCAGTATCATTTTTCACATTCCAAAGTAACTTGTAATACCTCAATTCCATATGGCTCCTCTGTTCCACATTGGATATCACCTTAACACAATCTGAATTTAAAGCTGCTGTTTTCAATGCGAATGACAGATCTATAACTCACATTTCTATGTAAATTTGATCCGGTTTTCCAAAAAGTTCTATATTGCAATTTTAAAAGTTTTATTTCATTCCCCTGCGGTTCTATCAGTGTGTGTACACAGGTGAATCAGGCATGTCAGAAAGAGGTTTCAGTGTCTATGGCTGCACTCTAGCTCAGAAAAACGGTGTGCGCGTGTGCGTGTATGGGTGTGTGTGTACGTAAGATGATCTAGGTAATGGATACAGGTGGAATGGATATAATACAACAGCCAACAGCTTTAGGACATACAGGTCACCTTGTTACTTTCATAGTCGTCCTTCTCCTCGTCTTAAATAGTCAGGGCTACTTTGTCAGATAATCCACAGTGTTTCGATCACATTGTGATGGACTTTTGTTCTGTCGTATTGTGTGTGTTTGTGTGTGAATTCATGGCAGGTTGACATTTATTGGGCCAGCTGCAAAGTCAAAATTGGCTATCTCATAAAATAATGCTATTTGGTCTTAATTTAAGGTTAGGGTTAGGCATTTTATTTATTTGTATTTCACCTTTATTTAAAACTTGTTTAGGGCTAGGGTCCGTTTTTCTCAATTTCCGCCTGACTGACGTGCCCAAAGTAAACTGCCTGTTGCTCAGGCCCTGAAGTCAGGATATGCATATAATTGGTGCCATTGGAAAGAAGACACTTTGAAATTTGTAGAAATTTTTAAATAATGTAGGAGACTATAACACAATAGATATGGTAGGAGAAAATGAAATCTTTTGAGAGCCCATGCTCTTACAATGGAAAGTAAGTCGCTCTGGATAAGAGCGTCTGCTAAATGACTTAAATGTAAATGTAAGTATAGGGGCATTCTGAAATCTAGCTCTCAGGATGCAATTCCTATGGCTTCCACTGGGTGTCAGCACTCAATGTTCAAGGTTTCAGGCTTGTTTCTTACAAAACGAGGAAGAATAATACGTTTTACTACAGGGACACAGACTTGGAAATTTGTGTATGCGTCGCGAGGAAGAGGACAAGTGCTAATATCGTTTTCCTATTGAACATACTACTTTCCGTATGAAATATTATAGTTTAATAAAATGTTAGGGAGATCCTTTTAATTCTCTATCTTGGTTAGGTCAGTGTGTGACTAGGTGGGCAATTTAGTTTTCCTATTTCTTTGTTTGGCCTGGTATGGTTCCCAGTCAGACGCAGCTGTCTATCGTTGTCTCTGTTTGGGGATCATACTTAGACAGCCTTTTTCCCACCTTAGTTTGTGGGATCTTGTTTTTGTATTGTTGCTGTGTAGCCTGCAGAACTTTACGTTCGTTTTGTTTTTTGTTGTTTTTCGGTGTTCATTTTAACAAAAGTAAAATGTTCGCCTACCACGCTGCACCTTGGTCTCCTCATTCAAACGATGAAGCGTAACAGAGTGGATTACTCAAATCGATGGCGCCAACGAAACTGACTTTTTGGGATATAAAGAAGGATTTTATCTAAAAAAAACGACACTACATGTTATAGCTGGGACCCTTTGGATGAAAAATCAGAGGAAGATTTTCAAAGAGTGAATATTTTATGGCTATTTGTGATTTTATGAAACCTGTCCGGGTGGAAAAATATTTTGATATGGGGCGCCGTCCGCAAAGAATTGCATGGCGTGCTTTCGCTGTAAAGCCTACTGTAAATTGGACAGTGCAGTTAGATTAACAAGAATTTAACCGATATAAGACACTTGTATGTTCCTAAATGTTTAACATCCATAATTTGTATGATTATTTATTTGAATTGCGCGCCCTCCAGTTTTACCGGAAGTTGTCCCGCTACCTGGACGCCTAGCCTTATTAACCATGTAGGCCAGTTGAGAACAAGTTCTCATTTACAATTGCGACCTGGCCAAGATAAAGCATAGCAGTGCGACAAAAACAACAACACGTAGTTACACAAACAAACGTACCCGTCAATAACAAAATAGTAAAATAGATAAATCTATGTACCGTGTGTGCAAATGTAGAAGAGTAGGGAGGTAGGCAATAAATAGGCCATAGAGGTGAAATAATTACAATTTAGCATTAACACTGGAGTGATATATGTGAAGATGATGATGTGCAAGTAGAGATACTGGGGTGCAAAAGAGCAAGAGGGTAAGTAATAATATGGGGATGAGGTAGTGTGCTATTTACAGATTGGCTGTGTACAGGTACAGTGATCAGTAAGCTGCTCTGACAGCTGATGCTTAAAGTTAGAGGGAGATATAAGTCTCCAGCTTCAGAGATTTTTGCAATTCGTTCCAGTCGTTAGCAGCAGAGAACTGGAAGGAAAGGCGGCCAAAGGGAGTGTTGGCTTTGGGGATGACCAGTGCACTATACTGTACCTGCTGGAGCGCGTGCTACGGGTGGGTGTTGCTATGGTGACCAGTGAGCTGAGATAAGACGGGGCTTTACCTAGCAAAGACAGATAACCTGGAACCAGATAATAGATAACCTGGAACCAATGGGTTTGGCGACGGATATGTAGTGAGGGCCAGCCCACGAGAGCATAGAAGTCGCAGTGGTGGGTAGTATATTGGGCTTTGGTGATAAAACAGCATTAGGGTAGGCAGTGTGGTTAAGGTTATGGTTAAAATCGATTTTATGATTTTTGTGGCTGCTAGTGACCACTCTGCAGAGCTGCGTCCAGTATGAGTCATCTCTATAAATGCCCAAAAAATTGTGTGCATTTGTGTGTGAACCTGAATGTGTGTTGTGTATGTGTGCATGCTTATTTGTCAATGAGTGGTCTACTCTTCACTTGCCTCTCTGTATGTCTGAAAGGCTTTGCCTTTCCAGATTCAGTTGCTATTGGACACTGCATGCAGAGGCCATAGTGGTCATGTTGGAGCCTCCACCCCCATCTTCGCACCCACCGTGTCCGCTCTCTTCCCCTCCGGATACCAGCGAGAAGCTGACCTTGGCTGGGCATGACATAGAGCTGGCCTGGAGCTCCACACCAGTCCCTCGAATCAACCCACTCAGCCAGTGCAGATGTACTGATGCCTGGACAAACACACACAGAACAGAAACACAGATGCTCAGACAGGCACACACACACACACACACACACACACACACACACACACACACACACACACACACACACACACACACACACACACACACACACACACACACACACACACACACACACACCCTGGACCACTGGAGGCCCCTCGAGCTAGCAGATGTCCAGTCTCAGTCTCCCTCTGTCTCTGTTCCTCTTTTTCCCTCTCTTTCTGTCTCTTTCAATGCCTCTTCCACTTATAGTAGCTGTGATCTACATCTGTCTTTATTACTTACTACGCTGTTACGAAGCAGTAATGTGTGTGTGTGTGTGTTGTTGGTTTATTCAGAACCCCATTAGCTATTGCTGAAGCCGCAGCTATAGCCTTCAGCCTGCCTGAGTCCCAAACCAGGGTTCTGTACCAACCAACACACTTACTGCCTAGTCCACTCCCTTGGACCACACAGCATAGTGTTGCTTTGTATGATATTGGTTTGTTGGCATTCTTTTTGCATTGTACGGGACACATAATTCCCAAAGCATACATAATATTAGACCTTGATGAAAAAGTACCGTATGTATCTTCTCAGACACCTGTTCGCATACCTTCGGACTAGTTAAGGAGCTCGTCTCGGACAATTCTTTCAAGTCAAACAACTTTGAAATGTTTCTCAAGAACAATGGAGTAAGGCACATCCTGTCACCAACTTACCATCCGGCATCAAACAGAGCAGTGGAGAAAGACGTGCACACCTTTTAAGTAGGCCTGGACTAGACTCGACCCACCCATCAAACGCTTGCCCGTTTCCTGTCCACTTACCAGAACACACCACCCACAATGGAAGGTACACCAGCTGACCTGTTTATGAAATGCCAACCACGTACCCGCCTGACACTGCTATAACAAGACTTGTCAAACACTGTGGCTAAGCACCAGCTACTGCAGGTGAAAGCTCAAGACAGACACCAAGACCATTGTACTTGCCGATGGAGCAGAAATAGGAACTGCCCCTCCCTACCTTCAGGCTATGCTCAAACCCTACACCCCAACCAGGGCTGGTAGGTTACTTTCTAACTGTAATCTGTTACAGCTACTAGTTCTCTGTCCAAAATTGTAATCAGTAACGTAACTTTTGGATTACCCAAAATTAGTAACATAATCTGATTACTTTCAGTTACTTTTAGATTACTTTCCCCTTAAGCGTCATTAGAAGAAGACAAAAATGTATATTACCAATTGAATGACATCTATTGCAGGATAAATCAATGTTAAAGTTTACATAGCTGGGCATATATGGATGTTACATTTTACTTTATGGGTTGGTTATGTAGGCTTCTTCTAACTCATCGCTATCTACTACATATAATAATACAATTTAATTATATCTTTACATTAAAAACCAAAGTCTATCAGAATTCCAGTCATTACAATAAATGTTATACCCCTTGATCTTCAAGAATAGGACTTGGAAATATAGAAGTATAGATTAGCCAAATTGTTTTACCTGAGCATGACCCCTAAGGACTTATTAGTCAGCTCTACTCTGTTGTTTATGATTTTGTTGTCATGGAGGACTGATTGGACTCATTGATTCGAGTTGAAAAATAAATTCTGCGCTCATGGAATGGCATGCTTTGAGCACTACTGAAAAGAGCTATTTACATGTGAAAAATGAATGTGCTGCATTTGCTATAGGCCTATTATTTACCTTCTTGTTCGTGACACTTTCATATCTTGATAATACATAGCTGTTTAAAACCTGTTTGGGACTGGCGTTCCGCTAGCGGAACTCCTCCCACATTCCACTGAAAAGGCAGAGCGCGAAATTCAAAAAATATTTTTGAGAAATATTTAACTTTCAAGTCCAATACAGCAAATGAAAGATACACATCTTGTGAATCCAGTGAACATGTCCGATTTTTTAAATGTATTACAGCAAAAACACCACGTATATTTATGTTAGCTCACCACCAAATACAAAAGAGGACAGACATTTTTCACAGCACCGGTTGCATGCAGGTAGCATGCACAAAGCCAACCTAACTAACCTAGAACCAACCTAACTAACCTAGAAACAACTCCCTCAGATGACAGTCCTATAACATGTTACACAATAAATCTATGTTTTGTTCAAAAAATGTGCATATTTGAGCTATAAATCAGTTTTACATTACTGCTACCATCATAGCTACAGTCAGAAATAGCACGGGAGTAGCCAGAGTAAATACAGACACCAACGTCAACTACCTAATTACACATCATAAAACATTTCAGAAAAATATATGGTGGATAGCAAATGAAAGACAAAGATCTTGTGAATCCAGTGAACATGTCCGATTTTTAAAATGTTTTACAGCGAAAACACCACGTATATTTATGTTAGCTCACCACCAAATACAAAAGACAGACAGACATTTTTCACAGCACCGGTAGCATGCAGGTAGCATGCACAAAGCCAACCTAACTAACCTAGAACCAACCTAACTAACCTAGAAACAACTCCCTCAGATGACAGTCCTATAACATGTTACACAATAAATCTATGTTTTGTTCAAAAAATTTGCATATTTGAGCTATAAATCAGTTTTACATTACTGCTACCATCATAGCTATAGCTACAGCTACAGTCAGAAATAGCACGGGAGTAGCCAGAGTAAATACAGACACCAACGTCAACTACCTAATTACTCATCATAAAACATTTCAGAGAAATATATGGTGGATAGCAAATGAAAGACAAAGAACTTGTGAATACAGCCAATATTTCCGATTTTTGAAGTGTTTTACAGCGAAAACACAATATATCGTTATATTAGCTAACTACAATAGCTATCACACAACAGCATTGATTCAAGGCAAACGGTAGCGATAGCACAGTTCGACAGATATATGAACTAGCATCCCAAATTGGGTCCTTATCTTTGTTGATCTTCCATCAGAATGTTGTACAAGGGGTCCTTTGTTCAGAACCGTCTTTGTTTGGATCCAGAACGAACTATTTCCCTCTTGAATTAGCAAGCACACTGGCCGTGCGGCGCTAACCTCTCCTTCTTGAACAAATTCCTCCAACGCATCACGTCTAAAGTCCCGAATAAATTTCAATAATATAATTAAACTATATTGAAAAAACTTACTTTAGGATGATATTGTGACATGTATCAAATAAAATCGAAGCCGGAGATCATATTCACCTATAACGACGGTTTTCCAGTATGCGATTCCAGGTCCAACTTCGCGCCTTCCAAAAAAAAATAATGGCGGTCCTCTCACTCCAAGAGGTTGTATTCAATCCCAGAACGAGATAATCAAGTCATTTCTGCTCTCACTTCCGCATGACACCCAGGGGAAGGTGTATGACGTGTGTCTACAGTCATAAGTGACATGCCCTTTTATAGACAAGCTCTTGAAGAGAGACCTCGCTTTTGGAAATCTCACTTCCGGATAGTAAATGGGCTGTAAAAAGAGTTCTGTTTCACTTAGAGAAATAATTAGAACGGTTTTAGAAACTAGAGAGTGTTTTCTATCCAATATTAATAATAATATGCATATTGTACGAGCAAGAATTGAGTACGAGGCCATTTAAATTGGATACGATTTTCCCCAAAAGTGAAAACAGCACCCCCTGTCCACAGATGAAACCATAACAAAATGTTCGCCCCACCTCTGTTTTGGTAAAAAGCTGAGGGATGGGCCTGGAGAAATGTAATCACTCTCAGATTAATAGACAGAGCTATGGATGCAAGGACTGACCATCCATGATATCAAAATTACTGTTTTAACCATGTTAGGAGGCTGACAGTGTTTGTTTACATTTACAATCTTTACAAACATTGTAGAAAAACAAGCTTATATTTTGTTTTGGGTTCTCATGGAGTGTGACAGTTGAACTAAGCTCATGAGGCATTTACAATATATATTCTTAAAGAATCAATGGATACATTTACACTACCAGTCAAAAGTTTTAGAACACCTACTCATTCAATGGTTTTTCTTTATTTTTACTATTTTCTACATTGTAGAATAACAGTGTAGACATCAAAACTATGAAATAACACAGTAACCAAAAAAGTGTTAAACTAATCAAAATATATATTTTTTGATTCTTCAAATAGCCACCCTTTGCCTTGAGGACAGCTTTGCACACTCTTGGCCTTCTCTCAACCAGCTTCACCTGGAATGCTTTTCCAACAGTCTTGAAGAGTTCCCACAAATGCTGAGCACTTGTTGGCTGCTTTTCCTTCACTCTGCAGTCCGACTTATCCCAAACCATCTCAATTTGGTTGAGATAGGGAGGATTGTGGAGGCCAGGTCATCTGATGCAGCACTCCATCACCCTCCTTCTTGGTCAAAAAACCCTTACACAGTCTGGAGGTGTGTTGGGTCATTTTCCTGTTGAAAAACAAAAACAAGTCCCACTAAGCGACTTAATCCCACTGATAGTCCCACTATTTTGATTGCCTTGAAATCGAAATAAATCACTGACAGTGTCACCAGCAAAGCACCCCCACACCATCACACCTCCTCCTCCATGCTTTACGGTGTGAACCACACATGCGGAGATCATCTCTTCACCTACTCTGCGTCTCACAAAGACACGACAGTTGGAACCAAAAATCGCTAATTTAGACACATCAGACCAAAGAACAGATTTCCATTTGTCTAATGTCCATTGCTCGTGTTTTTTTGGCCCAAGCCAGTCTCTTCTTCTTATTGGTGTCCTTTAGTAGTGGTGTCTTTGCAGCAATTCGACCATGAAGGCCTGATTCACACAGTCTCCTCTGAACAGTTGATGTTGAGATGTGTTTGTTAGTTTAACCCTGTGAAGCATTTATTTAGGGTAGCATTTAGTTGGTGGTTGGTAACTCTAATGAATGTATCCTCTGCAGTAGAGGTAACTCTGGGTCTTCCATTCCTGTTTCGGTCCTCATGAAAGCCAGTTTCATCATAGCGTTTGATGGTTTTTGCGACTGCACTAATGTTCTGTATTGACTGATGTCTTAAAGTAATGGACTGTCATTTGTTTTTCGAAAGTATTTGTAGTCTGATTACAATATTTTAGCTGGTAACGTAATGGATTACAGTTCCTGTTTTTTGTAATCCCTTACATGTAACGGATTACATGTAATCTGTTACTCCCCAACCCGAGTACTCTGTTCTGCCATCTCTTATCTCTTGGCCCTCCCACTCCTACAGGAAGGAAGCTCCTGCTCTGCCCAGTGCAATCTACTTTCTATCCTGGCACCCCAATGGTGGAAGCAGCTTAAGCCCTGAAGCTAGGACAGCAGAGTCCGAAAACATCTTTAAATCTACCTCTTCAAAGAATATTTTAAATAATCCCAGAGCATCCCCCAAGAAAAATGTAAAAATTAAACATGTGTGACCTAACACTCAGACTTGACCCCCCCTTCCCCCCTTACTAGCACAGACTTTGCTGATAGCTACTTAATTCAAAAACATTGAGTTACTATGACTGAGATATGTGGTTGTCCCATCTAGCTATCTTGAGATGAAAACACTAACTGTAATTTGCTTTCTCTGCGAAAATGACTAAAATGTAGAACAAATAAATATAGACACTGAAAGACAGTCAGAAAATTCAAAGAGGGAGAGAGGGTGATGGTAAGTGATTTCAGAACCCAGGTGTGATACTGCGACACAGAGGATCTTTGACCTACCAAGTCCAAGTTAGTCATCGCCATGTCAATGCTCATGTGGTCCAACACCCCAGCAGAGACATGCAGAGACAACGAGAAAAACAACAACTCCCAGGACTATATCTCTGACTGTGGACATAGAAGAGAGACATAGCTTGACCTTCACCCTGAACCTGGCCCACCACCAGAAGCCCAGGAGGAGAGGAGGTATCCTTTTCGACATTGAAGAGCACCTCAAAAGCTTGACCTTTGAGTTGAGCTGATTCAGGAAGTAACGAACAGTGAACAAGAATACTTTGATATGTCCTAAAGAGCAAAAGGACATTACCCACTAAACGAAAAGAACACTTTACCGCAAACAAATAGTTATTGGAAGTTATCAGCGCGTACGTAGGGAAACAAACAGGTTGGTGTTTGGACGGGCTGAACACAGCATACATGCCGTGATCGGGTTGAGTATTCCAGGAAACGTACCGTGAATGAACAGTGTCTCTTAGGTTTCCTGACAACATATAGTGCAGGGAACACTCAGTGTGCATGTCTGAAAAACTCCTGATCACCTTTCCCAATCATTTCTATGCCATTCAGCAGAAGAGTTTATCCAACTTACAGTAATGCTTGCATTATTTTTCGTGTTGGTGGTCCCGGGAATCGAACCAACTACCCTGGCGTTACAAGCACCGTGCTCTACCAACGGAACTACAAAGGACCATTCTTGCAAACCTACAATAAACTCTCTCCCACCTCATATAAATCCCTGAAAACGGTGCCTTGAGGAAGGCATCAGGGCATGCGTACTAGGTGGTGAAAATGCTGGCTGGATCCTAGCTAATAATATTACTTATTTGCTACCCCAGCTGCAGTTAGAAATCTTTCGGCAGAGATACTGGAATATAATGTATTTGCCTCTTCCTCTCTGCTTTCAGCTTGTTTACAAACTTCCCAAACTATGGTGGCCAAAACTACCCAATGGAACACAATGTTTGCTTCACTGCAAGCAGTGCAAGAGGTACGCTATAAGGCAAAACATTCATCTAAATTCACTTTCATATTATACATTTTAAAAAATATTGTAAAAAATGAGTTAAATTGCAATCTCTATTATTGCAATCTCTATTATTGCAGTCTTTATATACATTTTTTATTGTCATTGACAGAACATCTTTAACCAATTACAAATGGTTTCACACAAATCATGTCCAAAAACTACACTGAACAAAAATATAAACATGTAAAGTGTCCCACGTTACAAAAGCTGAAATAAAAGATCCCAGAAATGTTCCATGTGCACAAAAAAAGCTTCAAATTTGTTTACGTCCCTGTTAGTGGGCATTTCTCATTTGCCAAGATCCATCCACCTGACAGGTATGGCATATCAAGAAGTTGATTAAACAGCATGAACATTACACAGGTGAACCTTGTGCTGGGGATAATAAAAGGCCACTAAAATGTGCAGTTTTGTCACATGCCACAATGCCACAAATGTCTCAAGTTTTGAGGGAGCATACACGACCACGTGTAACCACGCCAGCCCAGGACCTCCACATCCAGCTTCTTCACTTGTGGGATCGTCTAAGACCAGCCACCCGGACACCTGATGAAACTGTGGGTTTGCACAACTGAAGAATTTCTGCATAAACTGCCAGAAACCATCTCAGGGAAGCTCCTCTGCGTACTCGTTGTCCTCACCAGGTTGTTGACCTAACTGCAGTTTGGCGTCATAACCGACTTCAGTGGGCAAATGCTCACCTTCGATGGCCACTGGAACACTGGAGAAGTGTCCTCTTCGCGGATGAATCCCGCTTTCAACTGTACCGGGCAGATGGCTTTGTGTGGGCGAGCAGTTTTCTGATGTCAAGGTTGTGAACAGAGTGCCCCACATGGTGGTGGTACAGTTATGGTATGGGCAGGCATAAGCTACGGACAATGAACACAATTGAATTTTATCAATGGAAATTTGAATCCACAGAAATACCGTGATAAGATCTTGAGGCCCACTGACGTGCCATTCATCCGCCGCCATCACCTCATGTTTCAGCATGATAATGCAAGGCCCCATGTCTCAAGGATCTGTACACAATTCCTGGAAGCTGAACATGTCCCAGTTCTTCCATGGCCTGCATATTCACCAGACATGTCACACATTGAGCATGTTTGGGATGCTCTGGATTGAAATGTTCGACAGCGTGTTCCAGTTCCCGCCAATATCCAACAACTTCGGACAGCCATTGAAGAGGATTGGGACAACATTCCACAGGCGACAATCAACAGCCTGATGAACTATATGCGAAGGAACTGTGTCGTGCTGCATGAGGCAAATGGTAGTCATACCAGATACTGACTGTTTATTTGATCCACAACCCTACCTTTTTTTCGAAGGTATCTGTAACAACCAGATGCATATCTCTATTCCCAGTCATGTGAAATCCATAGATTAGGGCCTAATGAATGTATTTCAATTGACTGATTTCCTTGTATGAACTGTAACTCAGCATAGTCTTTGAAATTGTTTCATGTTGCGTTTATATTTTTGTTCATACAGGTGTTCATTCTCGGACCAGTTTGGATTTTTTTACTTTACCTTCTAAAACGGTATTTTAATGTTTGATTTGTTACATTAAAGCATTCAGCAATTACTCTGAAAAATTTTGGCAATATTCTGATTTTAGCATCAGGAAGACCTGCTAACAGCTAGATAACAAGCAAGATCAACAAGTCAACAACCTTCGGAGTACAGACTCCCAGAAGTCGGGCGACTAAAACGCACAGTTATATTAGAAAAATTATTCTGTCAAGGAAACATAGATTTTTTCTTGAAATAGAGGCACACTAAAACAAAAGAAAAGTGACACACGTGATAACAAATTAGTGCAGGAAATTGATTAAAATGCTTGGAGTGAATAGAACAAATACTGTAACTGTGCAAATGGAAAACCATTGGTCGAATAACAGTTTAAGAGGCTACAAATTATGAACACATTAAACTACACATTCATATACACATTAAAATGCACTTTATCATACACAACAATACACGAAAAGCAAAACACAATCATAAAAAACAGACATTCTTCAGTAAAAAGGTCCCCTAACAATCGTCTGAAATGCCCAAGAGTCACCAATTCCTCCAATTCTAAAGTGTATTGTAGATCATTCCACACGTGAGGTACAAAAAAACGACATCCAGATCTACCCAACTCCGTGGAGATCGAAGGGCTCTCCGGAGTTAGCCATCCCTCAGATCGGCTCCGGTTGTCAGGCGGTGGGTGTAGCTGGTGCATGAAGTCAGGCGCAGGAGAGCAGAGATAAGTGAACAACGCACTTTAATAAAAGGCAATAGCACAAAGTAACAAACCCAATGTGAGAACAAAATAACAGTTGCCACTAAACACGTGTAAAACAGCACCCGGGAATAAACCAGCCGGAAACGTACAGACCTAACAAATAAACAATCACGCACAAAGACATGGGGGAAACACAACACATAATGAGGGAAATGAAACCAGGTGTGTGGGCAAACAAGACAACACAAATGGAAAATGAAAAATGGATCAACGATGGCTAGAAGACCGGCGACATCGACCGCCGAACACCGCCCGAACAAGGAATGGCATCGACTTTGGCAGAAGTCGTGACACCGGTAGCCCGTACATCTACAGGTTAACAATGAGATAAGGTATGGCGGAAGTTTATTCAAGAGGGCTTTATAGACAAAAAGAGTGCAATGCAACGATCTACGAGACTTCACCCCGTAGGTCATGTACATCATTCTGTTGAGTGTTATTAGCTGGTAAATTGTTTTACAATGGTTATTATTTAGCTATTACTCTGTACTTATTCTTGTTTAATTCAATGGCAGAGTTTTTGCGTTGTGTTCCTGTGTGTATTCTAGGCTATTCAACTATTCTGGTAATTTTTTTTTCTTCCATCAGTGCACTTTGTTATCTGAGCCATGGGGAGAATCCCTTCACAACAGCTTCACATTGACCAAAAACGGTGGTTTGTAGTTCTCCTTCAAGTCCTGCAAAATACTACAAGTCCCAGCAGCACAATCACTTACATTTACTTCTGGTTTCCGGTATATCCGGTGACATCACTGCTGGAGTATTTCTTCATGGTTAACATGACTAGCTTACTAGCTGGGTTTCCGATAGTAAAGAGTGTTTTGCGTGCTTGTTTAATATTGTTGCTGTTAGCATTTTTATTGCTGGGATTTATAGCCATTATCATTTCACTTTATAAACTAATTTCTATACTTTTATATGATGTTAACTGCTATTTACCTTCTGATATTGCACTGCAATATGCAACCTCAGATGCTATAGTTGTTATTTGTCATTTATGCTAATTCCTTACTACTGCTCTATGCTAAGCTATTACATGCTATATAATGCTGTCTCTAATACCTGGTCTCTCGTGCTAATTCATTTATGCTATGCAGTCACCTGCTAATACTGCTTGCCACTACTGCTAAGCTATTCTACACTATGCTATTACCATTACATGCTATTGCTGCTATAGATGCCATTATGCTATCCTAAGCTATGATAGTCTATTCTGTTGCTTATGTTATTACTGATCATTCTCTGCTAATACTTAGTAATAATGCCTAGCCATAGCTTATCCTAATGCATACGTTTCCTGTTTCTGTTTACTTCTGTGGCATATCATTCATTCATTGACCAAAAATCTGTGTGTGTCTGAGGTATAATAAAGGGTTAGAATTGAGTTTGTGTCCTGTTCGTCATTGTGCCTCTAACTGGGTACCTGGAGCGATCATCCCTTGTCTAAACCGGCACCTCACTTTTCTGAGTCCATCACCAGTTGATGGCCCTCTATTTTCTTTGGTCGTTCAAGCCGGATAAGGGATGGTTACTCTGGCTAGATGATGGACAGACGCAGCTCTAGTGGCACCCTGCCCCACAACCAACTCCCGGTCCTGGTCCAGGTCGGCAATCCCGACTGGTTGGAGGTGCATTACATACCTTGCTCAGCACCCCGAGCAATGAGAATGACAGGGAGATCAAGGAGCTCAAGTCACTGATCAGCCTCGTGGACACTCTGTAATCCGTGCTGCCTAACTTCTGTATCAAGAACTGGGGATCCTCGTCATCAGATGAAACCCCCTGGCCAGAACGCCGGACTCAGAGCTTAAGGCATGAGCAGCTCCACCATACAGCGCAGTCCTCGCAGTCCACTACAGGACCTTTAGGGACTTCACTGCTCCTGCAAGACGGCTTGGCCTCAACTGGGCAGCCAAAAGAGCTCTACCTGCAGACAGTCTGCCCGATGTGACAGCACTCCAGGGGTCAAATTGTATTGGTCACATACACATGGTTAGCAGATGTTAATGCGAGTGTAGTGAAATGCTTGTGCTTCTAGTTCTGACCGTGCAGTAATATCTAACAAGTAATCTAACAATTTCTCAAGAACTACCTTATACACACAAGTGTAAAGGAATGAATAAGAATATGTACATATAAATAAATATATGGATGAGTGTCACGGCCGTCGTAGGGAGGAGACCAAGGCGCAGCGTGATATGCGTACATTCTATTTATTTAAACGAATGAACACTGAACAAAACTAACAAAACGAACCATGAAGCTATACAAATGAGTGCAGACAGGCAACTACACATAGACAAGAACCCACAAATACCCAAGGGAAAATGGCAACCTAAATATGATCCCCAATCAGAGACAACGATAAACAGCTGCCTCTGATTGGGAACCAATTCAGGCCACCATAGACCTACATATGCCTAGACTTACAAACACCCCTAGACATACAAAACCCCTAGACAATACAAAACAAGCATACCCACCCTTGTCACACCCTGACCTAACCAAAATAATAAAGAAAACATAGATAACTAAGGTCAGGGCGTGACAATGAGTCACCAGGGTCACCAGTCTCCTTCGAGATCATGCCTCTACACAGGCCCAAAAATAACTTCAGGATTCAGGGAGCGTTAATTACTGACGGCCTGACCATGTCGGAGATGTCTTATCCGGTAAAGACCCTGAAGGAAAGATACCGTCACCTGAGAGTCCTACCACTCCCTGCAGCGGAGAGAGTGAAGACACTCCTCCTCATCGAAGCTGATCACTCGCACTTGATCACTCCACCGGCTTCCTGGAGCGATCATCCCTACCATTGTGTCACTGAGTTGTCATAATGCTTCAGCAAATGTACATTATCCCAGGGGAGCTGGATGACGCAATGTCAGCAACCTAATTTATGTCCCTCTTACTGCCCTGAATGCCTCTGATGATCCTACAGCTATTGTATGGAGTAATCATGTGCCTATGCACAACAGTTATACTGTTAGCACTGAGGCAGTGTTACTTAGCAGGAGGTCCACTGTGTGCAGCTCACCCTGCACTAACATAATTAACCTGAACACATCTGCTAAACCTCCCAGTAAAGCAATAAAAACAATCAAGCATACCAGAAAATTGCTAAAAGTAGCCCATATTAACATATGTAGCTTAAGAAACAAAGTTCATGAAATCACTAATTTGCTAGTAACAGATGACATTCATATTCTGACAATCTCTGAAACGCACTTAGATAATACCATTGATGACACTGTGGTAGCAATACAAGGTTAGAACATTTACAGAAAAGACAGAAATGCCAAAGGTGGAGGTGTTGCTATTTATATTCAGAACCACATTCCAGTAAAGCTTAGAGAGGATCTCATGTTAAATACTGTTGAAGTCATATGTCTACAGGTTCATCTGCCTCACTTAAAGCCCATTCTGGTGGGAAGCTGATATAGACCACCAAGTGCTAACAGTCAGTATCTGGATAACGTATTAAATGCTTGATAATGTATTTGATATCAACAGAGAGGTATATTTCTGGGTGATTTAAATATTATCAGGCTGCCCTCTCAAGAGAAAGCTTCAAACTGTGACTAGTGCCTGCAACATGATTCAGGTTATCAGTCAACCTACCAGGGTAGTTACAAACAGCACAGGAATGAAATCATCAACATGTATTGAACACATCTTTCCTAATGCTGCAGAAATTTGCTTGAAAGCACTATCCAAATCAATTGGATGTAGTGATCACAATACCATGTCATACAATACGTTTTGTAATGATTTCTACAGTATGTTGTTGATGTAAGTTATATGTGTGGTGTGTAATGAGAAGCAACCAGACGCTGCACTTGACACATTTATGAAATTGCTTATCCCACTTACTAATAAGCATGCACCCATTAAGAAAATGTTAAAACTGTCAAATCGCCATGGATTGATGAGGAATTGAAGGGATGAGTCAAAATAAATGGCAAATAAGTCTGGCTGCACAACCGATTGGCAAACACACTGCAAATTGAGAAATCATGTGACTGAACTGAATAAAAAGAAGAAACTACATTATGAAACAAAGACAAATGACGTAGAGAAAGATAGTAAAAAGCTTTGAATGACCATAAATTAATAAGATGGCTCATTCATCACAAAACCCACTGATATTGCCAACTACTTTGATGATTTTTTTCATTGGCAAGATTAGCAAACTTAGGCATGACATGCCAGCAACAGACGCTGACACTACACATCCAAGTTGTCCAAATTATGAAAGACAAGCGTTGTCATTTGGAATTCTGTAAAGTGAGTGTGGAAGAGGTGAAAAAGGTATTGTTGTCTACCAACAATGGCAAGCCACCGGGGTCTGGCAACTTGGATGGAAAATTACTAAGGATAATAGTTGACGATATTGCCACTCCTATTTGCCACATCTTCAATTTAAGTCTACTAGAAAGTGTGTGCCCTCAGGGTTGGAGGGAATCAAAAGTAATTACAGTACCCAAGAATAGTAAAGCCCTCTTTACTGGCTCAAATAGCCGACCAATCAGCCTGTTACCAACCCTTAGTAAACTTTTGGGAAAATGTTTTTTTGACAAGATACAATGCTATTTCACAGTAAACAAATTGACAACAGACTTTCAGAACGCTTATAGGGAAGGACATTCAACAAGCACAGCACTTACACAAATGACTGATGACTACATTAATTTTGCTGGACCCCAGGAAGAGTAGCTGCTGCCTTGGCAGCAATTAAAAATACAAATACATTGTTGAGGCCCACCAAAACTGTGTGAGGCTACAACATTTTTGGGTGGGCGTTTGTTTGTTCATGTTTAGGATTTCCCGCCATTTTGTCTCTTTTCCCCCCAGTTTTGTCACACTTTTTTCATAGAAAACAATAAGAAAATGTATTTTCTGTATTCACCAAAATACTTCAACCACATAAGGCAAAGACTATTGAGGTCTTGGAAAAATCTAAGCAACTTTTATTTTTGACTATTTTTTCTATTAATTCAGTGTGCATGCGCTGCACTGTTTGGTTAGCGGTGTTTCTATAGCGGAGTAAGCACAAGTGATGAGTTCGCAAATCAAATGGCCACTTGTGGTGCCACTGGACAGTGAAAAACAAGTAAGTTAACCTGTATATATTCTATTAATTTGTTTGTAGTAGTTAAATGTTGAGTGATATTACATAGCAACCTCAATCGTTATTTCAAATAATTTTGGTTATTTCACAGCAATTACCAGCTAGCTAGCTAAATATTTTTAGCTAGCTAGTAGGATCAGCTAAACAAAAATCCCCCTACAAACAGTCACGTCTCATACTCATGCCATAAGATTCGTAAATGTAATAGGAATTTAATCCTACGAATCAACCAATTTAGATTATTTGCCCTTATCCAGATGGTGTGACAAAGGCATTTCCTAACAGACCTGGTAACTTTCTTAGTTGTTACTTTTAAGGTTTAACCAACATATAGTACCTCCAGCAGGCAGAGAGGCAAGAACCATTCGTCCACCAGCTCAGGGAGAAGCTACACTATTCACAGCCCTGTGTAATGTTCAATGTAATTGCATTGCTGGACTTTTTAAAACGTTATGTATTTGTATTGTTAAACAAATACAAATACATAAAAGGAAAAGTATGGTTTCAACATGTTTTTAATGCTTATTTGTTTTAGCTGTTAGTGAAGCATCTGCTAGGACGGGAAGCAGTGGTGTTAAGTACTTAAGTAAAAAATACTTTAAAGTACTACTTAACTCGTTTTTTGGGGTATCTGTACTTTACTACTGTATTTATATTTTTGTCAACTTTTACTTTCACTTCACTACATTCCTAAAGAAAATAATATACTTTTTACTCCATACATTTTCCCTAACACCCAAAAGTACTTGTTACATTTTTACAGGAAAATTGTCCAATTCACACACTTCACACAAGAGAACATCCCTGGTCATCCCTACTGCCTCTGATCTGGCGGACTCACTAAACACAAATGCTTTGTTTGTAAACTATGTCTGAGCGTTGGATTGTGTTCTTGGGCTATCTGTCAATAAAAAAACAAGACAATTGTGTCATCTGGTTTGCTTAATATAAGGAATTTGAAATTATTTATACTTTTACTTTTACTTTCGATACTTAAGTACATTTTAGCAATTCCATTTACTTTTGATACTTAAGTATATTTAAAAACAAATACTTTTAGACTTACTCTGTCACGACTTCCGCCGAAGTCGGTCCCTCTCCTTGTTCGGGCGGCGTTCGGTGGTCGACGTCACCGTCATTCTAGCCATCGCCGATCCACTTTTCATTTTCCATTTGTTTTGTCTTTGTTTTACACACCTGGTTTCAATTCCCCAATTACATGTTCATTATTTAACCCTCTGTTTTCCTCATGGTTTTGGTGCGTGATTGTTTTATGTATGTTCGGTCTGTTAGTGTGGGCTCGGTATTACGACATGTTATTGGAATATTTGAGTAAAGTTACTTGTGTTACTCATCTCTGCTGTCCTGCGCCTGACTCCTCTGCACCAGCTACACCCAGACCACAACATACTCAAGTAGTATTTTACTGGGTGACTTTCACTTTTACTTGAGTCATTTTCTATTAAGCTATCTTTACTCTTACTCAAGTAAGACAATTGAGTACTTTTTCCACCACTGATGGGAAGTGACTCGGCGGTATGAGGGCTCTCATTCATTTAGGAAATGTTGGCATCTAGTCAATTGAGGTATTTTTTTATCACCTCTCAAGTCATAGGCTGGTCTCTCTGCTATCACATGGCAAGCGGTATCAGAGCGCCAAGTCTTGGTCCAAAAGGCTCCTTAACAGCTTTTACCCCCAAGCCATAAGACTGCTGAACAATTAATCAAATGGCCAACCGGACTATTTACATTGACCCCCCCCCCCCCCACACACACACACCTGCTACTCACTGTTTATTATCTATGCATAGTCACTTTACCACTACCTACATGTACAGATTACCTTGACTAACTTGTACCCCTGCACATTGACTCGGTACTGGTACCCCCTGTATATAGGCCCATTATTGTTAACTATTGTGTAACTTTTCTATTTTTATTTTGTAAATATTTTCTTAATTCTATTTTCTTAAAACTGCATTGTTGGTTAAGGGCTCGTAAGTAAGCATTTCATGCTAAGGTCTACTGTAACGACTCCCACCGAAGGTGGCTCCCCTTCCTGCTCGGGTGGTGCTCGGCGGTCGTCGTCACCGGCCTACTAGCTGCTACTGACTTTTCCTCCCCCTCCCTTTTTGTGAATTAGTGACACCTGTTTGTGGTTAGGGTGATTTGTGGGGCTTTATTACCCAGCAGCCCGGCCTGCTGGGTGTGCGGGATTGTTTTGTGTACAGGTTGTACATGCTTGTGTGTCACGGTTCGTGTACGTTGTCTCATGGTATTTCGTGTTCTCGTTTATGTGGTGGAGCATTCATTTTAGAGTGGCGTCGTGTTCACCTGTTTGTGGTATTAAATTAGAACGCTACTCTGAACTCTCTGTCTCCTGCGTGTGACTCTTTCCTCCACTACACCCCGGGCATTACATCTACGTGTAGTATTTGGCGCATGTGACAAATAACATTTGATTTGATTTTGATATGTCGGAAATTACCTATAAATGTAAAACGTGCTATAACGCAGATCATCCTCAGCGCTACGGATTGAATCGAGCCCTACATTTTTATCCATACAGATAGGTTTGGATTCCCCGCTTCGTCTCCTTCTCTCTCTCTCTCTCTCTCTCTCTCTCTCTCTCTCTCTCTCTCTCCACTTCTCTCCACTTTCAAATGGCCACACCGGGTTGCCATTTGAGAAAAAAAATCATAACAGACCATACACATGACTGCATCTGATTAATCGTATTTAATTGAAAATGTTGACTGTCCATCAGTGACACACATTGTCACAGAAGGGTTTTGGAGAAATGTCGTTCAGAGGAGGAAATGTCATTGACTCAAATGTGCATCCCTGTCAAGTACCTAAATCATAGATATTCGATCTGTTACTTCTGTTCCCTTTCTCTTGGCGATGTTGGTCTCTGAGGTCTGCTCTCTCTCTCTGTCTGTCACCTCCTCCTCCTCCACTGCCTTCTATCTCCTTCTCTTAACCCCCCTTTTCCACTTACCGTCAGCCCTGGCCTCATCCCTCTCCCTTTCTCTCAGGGCGCTGTGCAGGAGTCTTGCCCAGTCTGAGTGACCTCAGGAGGGGCCCTCGTGGCTGTGGTCTTTCACAAGCTCTGCTGGGGAGCGAGGAAGAGGGCTGGGAGCCCTGGCTCTGTTCCACAACCTTCCCATTTCACCTTCCCCCAGCCCCTGCCTGCAACCACTCCAACCCATCTCCTTCCAACCTATCTATCTCCACCTCCCCCAGCCAACCACTCCTGCCCCAAAACCTTCATCCTCCCATTATCTCCTTCAACCTTCCCCGTCCAACTCCCCTCCTCCCTCTAGCACCACCTACCACCCACCCTCTACATTCCCCACCTCCACACCTCCCTCAAGTCCTTCCACCTTCCCCCCTCCATCCCATTCCACAACCTCTCATCCTCCCTCCCTCCGTCCACCCCCACCCCTCCTAACCTCTCCCTCAAATCTCCGTCTCCTCCCTCAGTCTCTCTCTGACTCCCTTTAACCTTTTTGGGCTCAAGGGGCAGTATTGAGTAGCCAGATAAAAGGTGCCCATTTCAAAAAGGCCTCGTACTCAATTCTTGCTCGTACAATATGCATATTATTATTACTATTGGATAGAAAACACTCTCTAGTTTCTAAAACCGTTTGAATTATATCTGTGGGTGAAACAGAACTCGACTTAGAGCAATTTTCCTATGTGTATGTCAGAATGCAGAATTTTGCTGGCTGTTCTGAGACCTGTGTATTAATTTGCCTGTCCTCTATTGGTTGAGATGCACTGCATACGCCTTCCACTGGGTGTCAGCGAATAGGGAGAGTTGAAATGGAGTTTCTACGTAGTTCCCAAAGGTTATAAATTGCTTGGAACCGAAGTGTCCCATCTTTCCACTCTTCGCTCTGACGCAGGGAGGGTCTTGGCATGTCATTTTAGAAGCTCCCGTTTTAGATCCTAGATATATCCGGCTCTGTTTTTATTCGATATAGGTGTTGAAGACATCGTAATGTTGTTATTTTAAACCGAATTATATCAGTTTATGTCAGTATATTGCGATTTTCGGGTATTTATTTTCGTGACGTTGTAGGAAGTTGGGTATCTCTGGCCCACATGGCTATTGTTTACTGCTAATTGCAACGTTGAAGACGACGTTCTCCAACCTAGCAACGATTCTTTTGGACAAAGGACACCTTTCCCAAGATTCTGATGGGAGTTCATCGAAAAGTAAGAACTATTTATGCTGATAATTCATTGTTCTGTTGAAAAATGTCAAATGCATAAGACGCCATTTCCTGCAGTGTAGCCTTGCGTTATCGCAGCCTGTATTGCGCAGTAAGGTTAATTTTAAAAATGTAATTCAGCGATTGCATTAAGAACTAATTTGTCTTTCAATTGCTGTCCAACCTGTATTTTTTTAGTCAAGTTTATGAATAGTTTTCGATAAGAATAGGTGCCTTTACAAGATGGCGCCGGACAGATTGCTTGACGTTATGGACACTATTCTCAATGTATAAGCACGATTTGTGCCGCTAAATATGCACATTTTCGAACAAACTCTATATGCATTGTGTAATATGATGTTACAGGACTGTCATCTGAAGAATTCTGAGAAGGTTAGTGAAAAAATTAATATATTTTGGTGGTTTATACGTTATAGCTATTTTTGCCTTGAATCAATGCTGGTGTGATGTTTGCTATTGTGCTAAGCTAATATAACGCTATATTGTGTTTTCGCTGTAAAACACTTGATAAATCGGAAATATTGTCTGGAATCACAAGATGCCTGTCTTTCAATTGCTGTACACTATGTATTTTTCAGAAATGTTTTATGATGAGTATTTAGTTATTTGGCGTTGGTGTCTGTAATTTTTCTGTCTGCTTTCGGTGCAATTTCTGACTGTAGCTGCAATGTAAACTATGATTTATACCTGAAATATGCACATTTTTCTAACAAAACATATGCTATACAATAAATATGTTATCAGACTGTCATCTGATGAAGTTGTTTCTTGGTTAGTGGCTATTTATATCTTTATTTGGTCGAATTTGTGATAGCTACTGATGGAGTAAAAAACTGATGGAGTAAAAATAGTGGTGTCTTTTGCTAACGTGGTTAGCTAATAGATTTACATATTGTGTCTTCCCTGTAAAACATTTTAAAAATCGGACATGTTGGCTTGATTCACAAGATGTGTACCTTTCATCTGGTGTCTTGGACTTGTTAATGTGTGAAAGTTAAATATTTAAAAAAAATATCTTTTGAATTTCGCGCCCTGCACTTTGAGCTGGCTGTTGTCATAAGTGTACCGACGTCGGGCTTGCACGCCAAACAGGTTAACCACGTGCCAGGGGTTCCTTGTGAGTCTGTGTGTGCGAGTGCGTGTGTTTGCGTGAGTATGTGTGTGTGTATGAGGCTAAGTCGGGTCCCCACTCCCTAGCATCTGACAGTTGCTTCTTAAAGATGTCACTTTGGTGACTTCACCAGCCGTCATCACGGCCACAGCTGCTTTACGGCCCTATATAGGTATTGGAAGACAGGGTGATTTTCAGTCGTGAACTCAGTTATGGATACATATTTTCACCCAATAATTTATTTACATAGGGACAGATACAATCACAACATGATACATTGAATATGCAACAGTTAGATTCATTGCACTATCTAGTCACTTATTAATCTATTAAAGTGTTAACAATAGCCATACACTGTAGGCTTGCGCTGAAAAGCCCCTCTTGTAGTAAAGCCTACTGTAGGCAACATTTGTCCAAGCAGCCCATTACAATTAACACAACTCAAAGAGAGCATCGTCTCTCTCCTCCTGTCACGACTTCCATCGAAGTCGGTTCCTCTCCTTGTTCGGGCAGCAATCGGCGGTCGGCGTCACCGGTCTTCTAGCCATCGTCGATCCACTTTTCATTTTCCATTTGTTTTGTCTTGTTTTCCTACACACCTGGTTCTCATTTCCCTCATTAAGTGTTGTGTATTTAACCCTCTGTTCCCCCCATGTCTTTGTGTGGAATTGTTTGTTGTAAGTGCTTGTGCACATGTTTACTGGTGCGCGTCGTGTTTTGTACCCATTTTGGTTATTTCTTTATGCCGTTGGTTTTGAAATTAAACTGCTCCAGCTATTACCTAGTTCTGCTCTCCTGCGTCTGACTTCCCTGCCACCAGTTACGCACCCCTTTACAGAATTCCACACCTCACCATGGAGTCAACAGGAGTGGGTACCCCGGTTATAGGAGTCGAGGAGTGCGTCAGAGAACACGCGGCGACGCTACAACATCTCGGCGTTGCGACCATGGACCGCTGGGAGAGACAGGGAGTCCCTCCAACGCCTCCACCAACACAACAGGGGTTCCCAGTACTCGTCCCTCCTGTACCCGGTCCCAGTGGGATGCGTGTCGCCCTTCCCGGGGAGTATGATGGGACGGCGGCACGGTGCCACGGTTTCCTGCTACAGCTGGACCTATACCTGGGCACCGTTTACCCGGCTTCCTCGGGAAGGGAGAGGGTGTCCGCCCTCGTCTCGTGCCTCTCCGGGAGAGCTCTGGATGGGGCTAACGTCGTGTGGGGAGAAGGAGATGCGGCGTTGGACGACTTCTTTGACCGCCCGCCCGAGGGTAGAGCGGCAGGTGAACGTCTTTTCCATCTGAGGCAGGGGACGAGGTGCGCCCAGGAGTTCGCCCTGGAAGCCCGCTGGGCATCTGTACGTTCTGTCTGCTGTCTGTGATCGGCTGATCTATTGGGCCCACACGTCACCTTCCTCTGGTCATCCAGGCATCGGTCGGACGGTGCGCTGTCTGAGTGGGAAGTACTGGTGGCCCACTTTGGCCAAGGACGTGAGGGTTTATGTTTCCTCTTGCTCGGTGTGCGCTCAGTGTAAGGCTCCTAGGCACCTGCCCAGAGGTAAGCTACACCCCTTACCCGTTCCACAACGGCCATGGTCGCATCTGTCGATCGATTTCCTGACCGATCTCCCCCCATCACAGGGAAACACCATGATCCTGGTTGTTGTGAATCGTTTCTCGAAGTCCTGCCGTCTCTTTCCTCTGCACGGTCTCCCTACGGCCCTACAGACTGCGGAGGCCTTGTTTACGCACGTCTTCCGGCACTACGGGGTGCCTGAGGATATAGTGTCTGATCGGGGTCCCCAGTTCACTTCGAGGGTCTGGAAGGCGTTCATTGAACGTCTGGTGGTCTCGATCAGCCTTACCTCGGGTTTTCACCCCGAGAGTAACGGGCAGGTGGAGAGAGTTAACTCTCTGCCACCAGTTACGCACCCCTTTAAACCTCCCTTCTTTCCTTCCCTCCATCCATCCCCTCTCCCTCAATCTGTCACATCCCTCTATACAGCCCTATACATCTCTCCATGCACCCCTATCCATACATCTATCAATCTCTTCCCTCTTTCTTTCCATTCATCCAGCTCTTCCCTCCATCCAGCCTCATCCTTTAATCTATCCGTCAAACCCTCTTTTCCTGCTAATCTTCCACTCCTTTTATACCCTCGTATCTATCCATCTATCAATCTCCCTCTTTCCATCCAATCTGCACATGAACAAAGGCTGCAAAAACACCCAAATAGGTCCTTTCAGAAACGGCAACGCTCTCAGTCGAGTGATGCAGGTCTGTACACATGAAATCGTTCCAGACATTATCCACGTTATATTCCATTTTGTTGGACTCGAGCGATGCATTTCCGTGTGCTAGCATTTGCGTGCTTTTCTTGTTTCTCGTATTACCACAATGGGAACGAGATAGTCTATGCATGCTCACACACAAAAATGTATCGATTGAGTCCAACAGAATGGAATATAATTAATGTTTCTTAACTTGTACTGCACTGACTGATGATTGGCTAAAATAAATGGATAATAAGATGATAGTTGGAGCTGTATTGTTAGATTTCACTGCAAGCCTTTGATATTATTGATCATCATTTGTTATTGAAAAACTCACTTGTTATGGCTTTACATCACCTGCCATGACATGGTTGGTTACTTAGTTACTTATCCAATAGAACCCAGCGAGTGTTCTTCAATGGAAGCTTCTCTAACATCAGATACTGTATGTATAGTCCAGTATCCTTCGGGGCAGTGTCCTTGGGACGTTACTCTTCTCTATTTTAACAAATTATTTGCCACTCGAATTACAAGAAGCTAAAAATGACTATGTGATTTCACGCTCTACATATCAGCACCTACAACCAGTGAGCTCACTGAGACTCTTAGCAAGGAGTTACAGTCAGTGTCAGAATGGGTAATTAACCTTGTAGATTTTAATATAATTCTAGAATGCTGCTATAGATTACTGAGAATTTTCCAGATAAGTCTATTTTTCACACACATTTCAAACAGACATAGCTCAAAAACAAATGGCAATTACAAGTTAACTTAGTTTTAAAGAGCATAACCTCTTCTTTAGAATGACACCACGTTCATGTAAATAGGAATAACAGTTATTTTGCCTTTCATTCTGTAAAGACACTCAGTATCAAAAACACATTTATTGTAGTAAATTTGACTAAATTACTCACTCAAATTACACCAAGTATAATATATTATACTTGTAAAAAATATGTTATCTTTTGAATTATCCATAATGTGATTGATTGACGATGATTCTTACTTCTGTAACAATATGAAAATGCAAAACAACTATTCAGAGACTATTTCAAAATGTAGATAACCTCTCTCAATAAGATTTAGTACAGACCAGGCCTGACACACAATGTAGAAATAGTAGCCTACTTTGACAACAATTCAGTGAATGTATTAGATAGAAACAGATAAAGAGATAAGATACAAAACAACAGTTCAGAAACAATTTTAAAAAGTACCAAATGTCCTTAAAATATTTGTAGGACAAATTCATATTTCACACTGTCACTGTATTGTTTGCATTTAACATACAACATGTCATGGAACTTCTGGAAGCAGATCCTGCAAAGTGGCACAAAACACAAAGGAGGTTTCTACACATTTCCTACTCTTTGTCGCCCTTCAACTTCACCTGCTTTCAAATTAGTTACAACTAGGTCAACATGCCCGGGTGCCACACTCTTGGCTACCCTCTTCCTGCCACTGTAGACATATCACAAAGTGAATGCACAAGCCACATTCTGAATACCTTCAGGGACCTGCGCCTGCAGTTTCTGGGAAGGGACCTTTGCAGGGTCAAGATGGTCAACCCCACCCATTTTCTTGTTGTAATCCATTACAAACTCTGGAACAGACAGAAGTTCCTACTGCTTTTAAAAACTTCAAAACCCCTGTCACTTTAGGCCCAGGCTGTGTGGTACTGTGGGGTAAATGGTGGTACTTGGGGCACACTCCATGGAAACATAGTCTCCCATCTCAGGTGTGCTCTCCCTCTTCCCCTCTGCTTCCTCCTCTCTCTCCTCCTCTCCCTCCTCTCTCTCTCCCTCCACTCTCCTCTTCCTATCTCCTACCACTCTCCTCTTGCTCTCTCCTTCTCTCCTCTCCCTCCTCTTCACTCTCCCTCTCCTCTTGCTCTCTCCTTCTCTCCTCTTCACTCTCCTCTCACTCCACATCTCTATCCCTCCAATCATCTATAACTCCTCTCTTTTTTTTCTCAACCATACACATACTCTCTTCCTAACTTCTTAGGGGGTTCCATGGGTTCCTCTCTCTCTCTCTCTCGACTAACTACAGAGTTTGTCAGTGAATCTGGGACAGTTTCCAAATGAATTGCGTCGGTAGAAACAGGACAAAACAAGCAACTTGTTAGCTGGCTATGTAAACAAATATCCAACTCAATATAATATGAGCTCCACTGCGCGGGCATCTACCCTAACACGACAGCTAAGCTGTCAAATAATTGGAAAACGAGGCAATGTATAGCCAATGAATATCTGCACCAAGTGAACATGACAAACCATAACCTACAGAAACATAAATTGCTCTAATCTTAATTTCAGTGGCTAGTTAGCTGGTTGTCTGTATGGCTAGCTTGTGAAAGTGATAGTTGAGATTGATGCTTCCTGAGCGTAGCCCAGATTTACCGCTACACACAACTTTTCTTGCCTAACAGACTAACTAGATAACTAGCTATAGCAAGCAGCTTGGGCAGTTTCCATATGAATTACATCGGTTAAAACAAGACAAAACAACTAACTAGTTAGCTGACCATATACAGCTAAACACTACAACTATTTCCATGACACAGAGAGCAATCTTTTGAGCTCCACCGCTGATGTGCTCGCCTATACCAACCGTGTGATCATGACAGGATTTGCATGTCTGATAACTATTCCCCAAGTTTCATAGCATCAAACACCAAACATGTATCTGCTATTTACTTATTTCACTCACCTCGACATCATCGCTTTTCAAAGTGCAAGGACGTGTCCGAATCCTTATCACCTCTTTCACAGTGAAAAGTCAAGTCCACTTCGGCGCAGTCATTTTGAGTAATGAAGTGAAAAAAACATTGAAAAGTCAAATGACAGTATCATGACACAAGGCGAGACCCAGATGCAGACACAGGCAGATGGTTGGAGTCTTACAATGTTTATTAATCCAAAAGGAGTAGGCAAGAGAATGGTTGTGAACAAGCAAAAGGTCTAAACCAGATCAGAGTCCTGGAGGTACATAGTGGCAGACAGGCTCGTGATCAAGGCAGGCAGAAAGGTCAGGCAGGCGGGTACAGAGTACAGAAACAGGCAAGGGTCAAAACCGGGAGGACTAGAAAAAAGGAGAATAGTAAAAAGCAGGAGAACGGGAAAAACGCTGGTTGACTTGGAAAACATACAAGACGAACTGGCACAGGGCGACAGGAAACACAGGGATAAATACACTGGGGAAAATAAGTGACACCTGGAGGGGATGGAGACAATCACAGGGGCAGGTGAAACAGATCAGGGTGTAACATGACAGCATACCCTGTTTCCGGCCTGTGATTGATGACAACAGCCAGGCGAATACGACAACAGGTTGTTTGCAAGTTCATTTTGCGATAGTGACACAGATATTATTGTTAGAGAAACAAGGCTGTTCACTGTCGCTATAGTAATTTAAAGAGAGGCTGTTGATGGCCGCTATGGGTTCTAAAGTGTTAACAATGAACCTAGCTAAGCTGCAGCTGGCTCAAAACAAAGCAGCACACCTTGCCCTTAACTGCACACACAGAACTAACATCAAAACATGCATGATATTCTTCATTGTTGATGGTTGAGGAGAAATGTACTACTTATCTTCTAGTCTTTTTAAGAAAAATGTTTGTGTTGAAAATGCCTAACCACTTGTATAATCTATTTGAATATATTTCAAACAGATATACAGTTGAAGTCGGAAGTTTACATACACTTAGGTGGAGTCATTAAAACTAGTTTTTCAACCACTCCACAAATTTCTTGTTAACTTCTCTGGGATATGTGGGACGCTAACGTCCCACTTGGCCAAAAGCCAGTAAAAATGCAGAGCTCCAAATTCAAATATATTACTATAAAAATCTAACTTTCATGAAATCACACATGAAAGACACCAAATTAAAGCTACACTTGTTGTGAATCCAGCCAACATGTCTGATTTCAAAAAGTATTCACGGCGAAAGCACACCAAACGATTATGTTAGGTCAGTACATAGCCACAGAAAAACACAGCCATTTTTCCAGCCAAAGAGAGGAGTAACAAAAAGCAGAAATAGAGATAAAATTAATCACTAACCTTTGATGATCTTCATCAGATGACACTCATAGGACTTCATGTTACACAATACATGTATGTTTTGTTTGGTAAAGTTCATATTTATATCCAAAAATCTGAGTTTAGGCGGGACGCTACTGTCTCACTTGGCAAAAAGCCAGAGAAAATGCAGAGCGCCAAATTCAAATTAATTACTATAAAAATTACTATAAAAATCAAACTTTCATTAAATCACACATGAAAGATATCAAATTAAAGCTACACTGGTTGTGAATCCAGCCAATATGTCAGAATTCAAATAGGCTTTTCGGCGAAAGCAAACAATGCTATTATCTGAGTTAGCACCATTGTAAACAAAGAGAGATAAGCATATTTCAACCCTGCAGACGCGACACAAAACGCAGAAATATAAATATAATTCATGCCTTACCTTTGACGAGCTTCTGTTGTTGGCACTCCAATATGTCCATAAATATCACAAATGGTCCTTTTGTTCGATTAATTCCGTCGATATATATCCAAAATGTCCATTTATTTGGCGCGTTTGATCCAGAAAAACACCGGTTCCAACTCGTGAAACATGACTACAAAATATCTCAAAAGTTACCTGTAAACTTTGCCAAAACATTTCAAACTACTTTTGTAATACAACTGTAGGTATTTTTTAACATAAATAATCGATAAAATTGAAGACGGGATGATCTGTGTTCAATACAGGATTAAAACAATCTGTAGCATGCTTTCTGGTCACGCGCCTCTATCTAACAGGACACTTCAAGTGACCCTGATTCAAAATGGCCGTACTTCTTCATTACACAAAGGAAAAACCCTCAACTAATTTCAACACTGTTGACATCCAGTGGAAGCGGTAGGAACTGCAAGAAGGTCAATTATAAATCTGTATTTCCAATGAAAATCCATTGAAAAGAGAGTGACCTCAACAACAAAAAAAATCTGAATGGTTTGTCCTCTGGGTTTCGCCTGCTAAATAAGTTCTGTTATACTCACAGACATGATTCAAACCGTTTCAGAAACTTTAGAGTGTTTTCTATCCAAATCTACTAACAATATGCATATCTTATCTTCTGGGGATGAGTAGCTGGCAGTTGAATTTGGGTATGCTTTTCATCCAAATGTGAAAATGCTGCCCCCTATCCTAGAGAAGTTATTAACAATCCCTAGTTTTGGCAAGTCGGTTAAGACATTACTTTGTGCATGACACAAGTACTTTTTCCAACAATTGTTTACTGACAGATTATTTCACTTATAACTCACTGTATCACAATTCCAGTGGATCAGAAGTTTAAGTTGACTGTGCCTTTAAACAGCTTGGAAAATTCCAGAAAATTATGTAATGGCTTTAGAAGCTTCTGATAGGCTAATTGACATAATTTGAGTCAATTGTACCTGTGGATGTATCTCTTGACATCATGGGAAAATCAAAAGAAATCAGTCAAGACCTCTGAAAGAAAATTGTGGACCTCCACAAGTCTGGTTCATCCTTGGGAGAAATTTCCAAATGCCTGAAGGTACCACATTCATCTGTACAAACAATAGTACGGAAGTATAAACACCATGGGACCACGCAGCCGTGATACCGCTCAGGAAGGAGATGCGTTCTGTCTCCTAGAGATGAACGTACTTTGGTCCGAAAAGTGCAAATCAATCCCAGAACAACATCAAAGGACCTTGTGAAGATGCTGGAGGAAACAGGTAGAAAAATTTCTATATCCACAGTAAAACGAGTCCTATATCGACATAACCCAAAAGGCCACTCAGCAAGGAAGAAGCTACTGCTCCAAAACCGCCATAAAAAAGCCAGACTACGGTTTGCAACTGCAGATGGGGACAAAGATCGTACTTTTTGGTGAAATGTCCTCTGGTCTGATGAAACAAAAATAGAACTGTTTGGCCATAATGACCATCGTTTTGTTTGGAGGAAAAAGGGGGAGGCTTGCAAGCTGAAGAACACCATCCCTACCATGAAGCACGGGGGTGGCAGCATCATGTTGTGGGGGTGCTTTGCTGCAGGAGGGACTGGTGCACTTCACAAAATAGATGGCATCATGAGGCAGGAAAAGGATGTGGATATATTGAAGCAACATCTCAAGACATCAGTCAGGAAGTTAAAGCTGGGTCACAAATGTGTTTTCCAAATGGACAATGACCCCAAGCATACTTCCAAAGTTGTGGAAAATGGCTTAAGGACAACAAAGTCAAGGTTTTGGAGTGTCCATCACAGAGGCCTGACCTCATCCTATAGAAAATATGTGGGCAGACCTGAAAAAGCGTGTGTGAGCAAGGAGGCCTACAAACCTGCTCAGGTACACCAGCTCTGTCAGGAGGAATTGGCCAAAATTCACCCAACTTATTGTGGGAAGCTTGTGGAAGGCTACCCGAAACGTTTGACCATAATTAAACAATTTAAAGGCAATGCTACCAAATACTAATTGAGTGTATGTAAACTTCTGACCCACTGGGAATGTGATGAAAGAAATAAAAGCTGAAATATATCCTTTTCTCTAATATTATTCTGACATTTCACATTCTTAAAATAAAGTGGTGATCCTAACTGACCTAAAACAGGGAATTGTTATTTGTATTAAATGTCAGGAATCGTGAAAAACTGAGTTAAAATGTATTTGGCTGAGGTGTATGTAAACTTCCGATTTCAACTGTACATACCCCACCAGACACGCCACTGTGGATTTCTTTGATGTAGCCAAACTAAAAACAGTTTTAATGTTTCACACTGTTATGTATAGAGCTATGTCATCATGAAATGCACAGCCATCAGAGGTTACTCAGGCAAAAAGCTAGTTTAGCTTTAAAAAACAAATTTAAAAAACACATTGTATCACAGTGACTCTCCTGTCTCTAAATATCTAATTTAACTGTATTGTATTTAAGAATATGAATATGTAAACAGTGCCTTCAGAAAGTATTCACACCCTGGTGACTTTTTCCACATGTTGTTGTGTTACAGCCTGAATTAAAAATGGATTCAATTGAGATTTGTTGTCACACACAATATCAAATCAAAATAAAATAAAATGTTATTAGTCACGTGCGCCAAATACAACAGGTGTAGGCCTTACAGTGAAATGCCTACTGACTGGCCCCTAACCAACAATGCAGTTTCCAAAAAATATGGATAACAATAAGAGATAAAAGTAACAAGTAATTAAAGAACAGCGGTAAAATAACTAAAGCGAGACTATAGAAAGGGGGGTACTGATACAGAGTCAATGTGCAGGGGCACCGGTCTGTTGAGGTACTATGTTCATGTAGGTAGAGTTATTAAAGTGACTATGCATAGATGACAACAAAGAGTAGCAGTGGTGTAAAAAGGGGGTGAGGGGGGGCACTGCAAATAGTCTGGGTAGCCATTTGATTAGCTGTTCAGGAGTCTTATGGCTTGGGGGTAGAAGCTGTTTAGAAGCTTTTTGGACCTAGACTTGGCGCTCGGGTACCGATTGCCACGGGGTAGCAGAGAGAACAGTCTATGACTAGGGAGGCTAGAGTCTTTGACAATTTTTAGGGCCTTCCTCTGACACCACTTGGTATAGAGGTTCTGGATGGCAGGAAGCTTGGCCCCGGTGATGTACTGGGCCATACGCACTACCCTCTCTAGTGCCTTGCGGTCGGAGGCTGAGAAGTTGCCATACCAGGCAGTGATAAAACCGGTCAGGATGCTCTCGATGGTGCAGCTGTAGAACCTTTTGAGAATCTAAGGACCAATGCCAAATCTTTTCAGTCTCCTGATGGGGAATTTGTTTTTTCGTGCCCTCTTCACGACTGTCTTGAGGTGCTTGGACCATGTTAGTTTGTTGGTGAGGTGGACGCCAAGGAACTTGAAGCTCTCATCCTGCTCCACTACAGCTTCATCGATGAGAATGAGGGCGTGCTCGGTCCTTCTTTTCCTGTAGTCCACAATCATCTCCTTTGTCTCGTCACGTTGAGGGAGAGGTTGTTGTCCTTGCGCCACACGGTCAGGTCTCTGATCTCCTCCCTATAGTCTGTCTCATCGTTGTCGGTGATCAGGCCTACCACTGTTGTGTCATCAGCAAACTTAATGATGGTGTTGGAGACATGCTGGCAGTGCAGTCATGAGTGAACAGGGAGTACAGGAGGGGACTGAGCATACACCCCTGAGGGGCCCCGTGTTGAGGATCAGCGTGTTGAGGATCAGCGTGGCGGATGTGTTGTTACCTGCCCTTACCAACTGGGGGCGGCCCGTCAGGAAGTCCAGGATCCAGTTGCAGAGGGAGGTGTTTAGTCACAGGGTCTTTAGCTTAGTGATGATTTTTGAAGGCACTATGGTGTTGAATGCTGAGTTGTAGTCAATGAATAGCATTCTCACATAGGTGTTCCTTTTGTCCAGGTGTGAAAGGGCAGTGTGGAGTGCAATAGAGATTGCATCATCTGTGGATCTGTTGGTGAAGTATGCAAATATTGAGTGGGTTTAGGGTTTCTGGGATAATGGTGTTGATATTTAAAAAAATATATATTTATCCGTTATTTTACCAGGTAAGTTGACTGAGAACACGTTCTCATTTACAACAACGACCTGGGGAATAGTTACAGGGGAGAGGAGGGGGATGAATGAGCCAATCGTAAACTGATATGAGCCATGACCAGCCTTTCAAAGCATTTCATGGCTACAGACGTGAGTGCTATGGGTCGGTAGTCATTTAGGCAGGTTTCCTTAGTGTTCTTGGGCACAGGGACTATGGTGGTCTGCTTGAAACATGTTGGTATTAGACACTCAGACAGGGAGAGGTTGAAACTGTCATTGTAGACATTTCCCAGTTGGTCAGTGCATGCTCGGAGTACACGTCCAGGTAATCCATCTGGCCCTGCGGCATTGTGAATGTTGACCTGTTTAAAGGTCTTACTCACATCGGCTGCGGAGAGCGCGATCACACAGTCATTCGGAACAGATGATGCTCTCATGCATGTTTCAGTGTTACTTGCCTCGAAGCGAGCATAGAAGTTATTTAGCTAATCTGGTAGGCTCGTGTCACTGGGCAGCTCTCTGCTGTGCTTCCCATTGTAGTCTGTAATATTTTGCAAGCCCTGCCAGATCCGACGAGCGTCGGAGCCAGTGTAGTATGATTCATTCTTAGTCGTGTTTGATGGTTCGTCGGAGGGCATTTCTTATAAACTTCCTGGTTAGAGTCCCACTCCTTGAAAGCGGCAGCTCTACGCTATAGCTCAGTGCGAATGTTGCCTGTTATCCATTGCTTCTGGTTGGGGTATGTACGTACAGTCACTGTGGGGACGACATCCTCGATGCACTTATTGATAAAGCCAGTGACTGATGTGGTGTACTCCTCAATGCCATCAGAAGAATCCCGGAACATATTCCAATCTGTGCTAGCAAAACAGTCCTGTAGATTAGCATCTGCTTCATCTGACCACTTTTTGTAGACCGAGTCACTGGATCTTCCTGCTTTAATTTTTTAACTACATGACTATATGAACAAAAGTATGTGGACACATGCTTGTCAAACATCTAATTTCAAAATCATGGGCATTAATATTGAGTTGGTCCCCCCTTTGCTGCTGTGACAGCCTCCACTCTTCTGGGAAGGCTTTCCACTAGATGTTGGAGCATTGCTGCGGGGACTTGCTTCCATTCAGCCACAAGAGCATTAATGAAGTCGGGCACTGATGTTGGGCGATTAGGCCTGGCTCACAGTCGGCGTTCCAATTTGTCCCAAAGATTTTCGATAGGGTATAGGTCAGAGCTCTGTGCAGGCCAGTCATGTTCTTCCACACCGATCTTGAAAACACATTTCTGTATGGACCTCGCTTTGTGCATGGGGGCATTTTCATGCTGAAACAGGAAATAGCCTTCCCTAAACTGTTGCCAAAGCACAGAATCATCTAGAATGTAATTGTATGCTGTAGCGTTAAGATTTCCCTTCATTGGAACTAAGGAGAAGCATGAAAAACAGCCCCAGACCATTATTCTTCCTCCACCAAACTTTACAGTTGGCACTATGCAGACAGTGTTCTTCTGGCATCCGCCAAACCCAGATTATTCCATTGGACTGTGATTCATCACTCCAGAGGACGCGTTTCCACTGCTCCAAAGTTCAATGGAGGCGAGCTTTAAACCACTCCAGCCAACACTTGGCATTGCGCATTGTGATCTTAGGCTTTTGTGCGGCTGCTCGGCCATGGAAACCCATTTCATGAAGCTCCCGATGAACAGTACTTGCTCTGACGTTGCTTCCAGAGGCAGTTTGGAATTTCGCTAGTGAGTGTTGTAACCGAGGACAGATGATTTTACGAGCTTCAGCACTCCGCGGTGCCGTTCTTTGAGCTTGTGTGGCCTTCCACTTTACGGCTGAGCCGTTGTTGCTCTTAGATGTTTCCACTTCACAATAACAGTACTTACTGTTGACCGTGGCAGCTCTAGCAGGGCAGAAATTTGACAAACGGACTTGTTGGAAAGGTGGCATCCTGTGATGGTGCAACGTTGAAAGTCACTGAGCTCTTCAGTAAGACCAGTCTACTGTCAATGTTTGGCTATGGTGATTGCATGGCTGTGTGTTTGATTTTATGAGTCTGCATAGAGACAGTCCTAAAATAAAATACAAAGGTCATCTCAGATAATACGTGTAGCCATTCTGTTAGCATCTAGCAGTCTTATGGCTTGGGGATAGAAGCTGTTCAGGAGCGTGTTGGACTTGGTGCACCGGTACCGCTTGTCATGCGGAAGCAGAGAGAACAGTCTATGGCTTGGGTGGCTGGAATCTTTAACGATTTTCTGGGCCTATTGTTCACACCACCTGTTATAGAGGTCATGGATGGCAGGGAGCTCGACCCCGGTGATATACCATTAATCTGGTGAGAAGACGATGGAAAAAATGTTTAAGTGCGCTGCATGAAACATAGGCGTGCTTCACCCACACCACGCCGACAGAGCTGCAGAGGCTACCAAACTATTGTCAAAAGTTAGACGAAGTGCATTCTGTTTCAGACAGCACTCTATCCCTGCTCTTCCAAAGAGAAAGTTTAATATTTTTTAGTTCGGTGTGGCGATAGAGCACTGTTTGAACTAAGGCTTACCTCATTAGGGGTTGGGCTGTTTTTTTGTCAATGTTTTATAAGAGCCTCCTTGTTGTTAGCTGAGATAACTTTTGCCCCTTTCATATTTGGATGCAAGCCTCTCTAGTAAAACCTGGGGCCTCTCCCAAAAGTGATCAAAATTGTCAGGGAACAGCAGGATTTAAGCCAGTAGTGTAGTCAGAGGAAACGTCTAAAACCTTCTATTCAGTGACCTACTGTTGGTAGAAGTCTTGAAATGAGAACCTGCTTGCCTGTCTCCTTTAGCCTGCCAACGAGCATAAGTCATCTTTTAATTGCTCCCATTTATGAAGATTGATGTCGTTTGTACAAACATGCCCTTACAAAAAAGTCCAACAGCCAACCCTTCAGTAAACTCCAAAAGTATTGGGACAGTGACACATTTTTTGTTCATTTGGCCCTGTACTCTAGCACTTTGAATTTAAAAGGATACAATGACTATGGGGTTAAAGTGCAGACTGTTAGCTGTAAATAATAATATAGTAAACTTCTAAATACTTCTACATTAATGTGGATGCAAGCATGATTACGGATAATCATGTAAGCATTTCACGGTAAGGTCTACACCTGTTGTATTCGGCGCATGTGACAAATACAATTTGATTTGATTTGAATCCTGAATGTATCCTGAATAATGATGAGTGAGAAAGTTAGAGACACAAATATCATACCCCCCCAAAAATGCTAACCTTCCCTGTTATTGTAATGGTGAGTGGTTAGCGTGTCTAGGGGGTGTGATATTTGTACGTATGTAACTTTTTCACTGATCATTATTCACAATTCATTCAGGATTATCCATAATTATGGTAGCATCCACATTAACGTAGAAGTGTTTAGAAACATATTCTATTCTTTTTCACAATAAAAATGAATATGGGACCAAATACTAAACTTTTGACTACAGTTGTGGCCAAAAGTTTTGAGAATGACACAAATATTAATTTCCACAAAGTTTGCTGCTTCAGTGCCTTTAGATATTTTTGTCAGATGTTACTATGGAATACTGAAGTATAATTACAAGCATTTCATAAGTGTCAAAGGCTTTTATTGACAATTACATGAAGATGATGCAGAGTCAATATTTGCAGTGTTGACCCTTCTTTTTCAAGACCTCTGCAATCCGCCCTGGCATGCTGTCAATTAACTTCTGGCCACATCCTGACTGATGGCAGCCCATTCTTGCATAATCAATGCTTGGAGTTTGTCAGAATTTGTGGGTTTTTGTTTGTCAACCCGTCTCTTGAGGATTGACCACAAGTTCTCAGTGGGATTAAGGTCTGGGGAGTTCCTGGCTATGGACCCAAAATATTGATGTTTGCCTTATTGCAAGGTGCTCCATCATGCTGGAAAAGGCATTGTTCGTCACCAAACTGTTCCTGGATGGTTGGGAGAAGTTGCTCTCGGAGGATGTGTTGGTACCATTCTTTAATCATGGCTGTGTTCTTAGGCAAAATTGTGAGTGAGCCCACTCCCTTGGCTAAGAAGCAACCCCACACATGAATGGTCTCAGGATGCTTTACTATTGGCATGACACAAGACTGATGGTAGTGCTCACCTTGTCTTCTCCGGACAATCTTTTTTCTGAATGCCCCAAACAATCGGAAAGGGGATTCATCAGAGAAAATGACTTTACCCCAGTCCTCAGCAGTCCAATCCCTGTACCTTTTGCAGAATATCAGTCTGTCTCTGATGTTTTTCCTGGAGAGAAGTTGCTTCTTTGCTGCCCTTCTTGACACCAGGCCATCCTCCAAAAGTCTTCGCCTCACTGTGCGTGCAGATGCACTCACACCTGCCTGCTGCCATTCTATCTACCTCATGGCTTGATTTCTGTTCTAACATGCACCGTCAACTGTGGGACCTTATATAGACAGGTGTGTGCCTTCCCATATAATGTCCAATCAATTTAATTTACCACAGGTAGACTCCAATCAAGATGTAGAAACATCTCAAGGATGATCAATGGAAACAGGTTGCACTTGAGCTCAATTGTGAGTCTCATAGCAAAGGGTCTGAATACTTATGTAAATGTGGTGTTTTTTATTTATTTTGTAAATATATATATTTTTTTTTTAAATCTAAAAATCTGTTTTTGCTTTGTCATTATAGGGTATTGTGTGTTGATTGATGAGGGGAAAAAGTAATTTAATCAATTTTAGGATAAAGCTGTAACATAAGAAAATGTGGAAAAAGTCAAGAAGTCAGAATACTTTCCAAATGCAATACTAAATTCCATTTAAAAAATACAATCAGTTTGCCAGGTTGATTCAACGTCATCACATTGAATTTTGCTGCTGAAATTACATGGAAACAGCGTTGATTCCCCCAGTTTTTGCCCAGTAGGATGGGTCTTCACTATCCCCTCTCTCCTATCTTCTACTCTTCTACTACTCTTTTAAAGCAGCAATCAGCAGTTTAAACAATAACAAAGCATCTTCCCCACCACTGCTTCTGTAAAAAGTGGAGGGATGGGGCTGGAGAAATATAACCACTCTCAAATTCAAAAGGCAGTGCTATGGATGCAAGAACTGACCATCCACGATATCAAAAGTATAGGTTTAACCATGTTTTTTGGGCTATACAGTGTTTGCAAACAAAGCTCTGTATGTTTTTGGGCTATACAGTGTTTGTAAACAAAGTAAATGCAAACAAACATTCGATTAGAAGAAGTTTATATGTCGGGTTCTGATGGGTTAAACCAGGACGTTCAAGATTAACATAGAAATTTGACATCTATCCAAGTCCTGAGGACGTCGGAAAATGCCTTCAAAACTGGCCACTAGGGGCAACAGTGAGCGCTGCTACCATCAAGTAGACTAGGGTTTTGGTAGAATTCTGGAATGGCAGAGGTGGTGGAAAGCCATAATCCCCTGACTTTGATCAGAAGGTTGTGTGTTTGATCTCAGCAATGAACACTGTTTTTTATTTTTGGTTGTAAGTCTATCCCAAACCTTAACCCTTACCTTAACCATTTGGAATGAGCACCTAAACGTTATGATTTAACCATATCCCAAACCTTAAACCTTACCTTTGAAATTTGACTTCTGGAGAAATGGAACGATACAGAGCAGCAGGAGCTTCTAATTTTGAGGTTTGGAGCAGCTTTGACATTTCACGTTTGGAGAACGTGGATGAACGTCTAATTCTGCAGTGAGATTATGAGAGCTTGTTGTTTGAACTGTGCTCATGAGGCATTTATACGAATCAATGGGTACATATCATTAATTTATAAGTCCAAAAATGAATTTAGCAACTGCTGATTGTCCCTTTAAAATGGGGAGGCACTCCAATGATCACCCCCAGCCCTGAGAGGCAGAGAGAAAAAGAGGCAGGGAGAGAGAGTGAGAGTGAGAGAGAGCTGCCTGCCTGGACGGATGCGTCGGAAACCTCCCACGAGGGGCCCCATGTAATTAGATGCATGCTGTTCAAGCTAGAGTATATTGTCTTCCCAGTTGCCTATGAAGCCTCCACCCACTGGCCCACCCTACATTTAGCAGATCATGTGATGGGGGCGGGCAAGCTAAGTCATTTGCAAGTACAACAGTTCTCTGTGCAGCTCCCCATTCATTTCCTGAGAACTGCAAGAGCTCAGCAGCTGAGAGACAGAAGGGGAGGGAGCTGCACACGCAGGAGTGAGAGAGAGAGGAGCAAAAGAGAGAGGACTGGAGAAGGAAAAAACGTTTTCTACGGCTCTGCGGCTTCTGACAAGGTCTGTGGAAATGTTTCCTCCTTCTTCTGTTCTTCTCATGCTGTGGTTCTTGTTTGTCATGCTTGTGGGATTGTGTGTGTGTGGTTCAGCTGTCATTGCTGTGTCCAGCCTTATGACAACTCCTGGTCATCTAGCTACCTACTGCACACTGCCTGGCTGCCCGTGTGTGCCATTATGCACTGTAAAACTTTTCCCTGTAAATGTACAGCATTATACTGGCACCAGAGATGCTATAATATAGTGTATATTACAGTACTATTTTCCTTACTGTAAAACATATTACAGCATTCAGCATCCCTGCTGTAAATTTACAGCAGGGATGCTGTAATGTTTTACAGTAAGGAGATTACTAACGTGAAATATATTACAGCTTCTCTGCTCTAAAGCAAAATTACAGCATTAACCTGGCAACTCAGGTTCCAGGATTATGCTGTAAATTTACAGGGAAAGTCTCACTGAAAAGTAAACGTAGGAAAACAATACATTCGTACATAAAATACATTTTTTCAAATTGGTAACAAAATGAACTGCAAATGAACAACAGGATGGAAAATAGAAGTAACAACAGTTAACATGTGTAACCAAATAAGAGCATCATTACAACACTTATTTTAAAACTATATTGTATGTGGGAGGTGTGGGGGAGCGAGAGACAGAGGGAGATTTAAAATTGAGATTGGGTACAATTCTAGATCTACGATCAGGGGCAACTCTATTCGGCGTAAGGGGATTCAGAGGCAGTGAAACACAACGGGACAGTTTGGGCAGGAGAGCATCCAGGAGAGAGACGTCAGCACAGCATCAGGTGTTCCTTATGAGGCTCCCTAACAATCCTCCTCAGTTCTGATTTGACAGCTCTCCTCACCCCTATGACAAGCCTGGAAAAATCAAAAAATAATAGAATGAGAGACAGAGAGCACCAGGGCTGTTACTCTGTCGGTAAAAAGACAGGTGACAAGGGACATGTCAAGCTTGTGTCGTGTGTGTACTTACCTCACTAGAGGTCTTCATTCAAACTCAGTGAGCTCTTTGTAGAATGAGGCAACGGGGTTGAAAACAGCTGCTTCATCTGGGCCACCTTGTCATGCACTTTGTCCCTTCTTCACATTTCATCATCTTGGGTTGATTCGAGACAGGAATCTGTACAGCCATATCCAATACTGTTCATGAAATAAATTGAGGCACTGAACAAATACAAATAAGACAGCTACTGTAGATACTGTGCACCTTCTTCAAACCCTAGTTAACTATATAATAAAATATTGATAAGCCTAAACAATAACACATATTATTTGACCAAATTCACATGTTCCTTTCTTTCAGCACCACCAAATGTGTTGATACTACTGTAAAGAGAGATGGTTTAGCTAATACTATGACCTTATTTAACAATGTTGTTTAAATTAAACAAATGGTAAGGGGGAGAGGCTGTACGGACACTCCTGGCCTGTAAAATGATGACGTATGTTGCGCAGCTGACCGAATCACAGGGCTGTGACAGCTAAGGACACTGTCCCAGTGTGGTTGCAGTTCATGCTCTCCCCATTGAGTAGACTGTATCACGGTGACGTCTAGATGGCTACCAATATTAGTTATTTCTTGTGTAGCCTGCTGTCCTACTTGAAGTATAGTCCTGGTAGTCCAAAAAATTGCCACGTTACTAGCTACCGCCGGCGATACAGCTGCCCGTATTTTTTTTTTTTTTTTAATGTTATTTCATCTTTATTTAACTAGGCAAGTCAGTTAAGAACAAATTCTTATTTTACAATGACGGCCTACACCAGCCAAACCCGGACGACGCTGGGCCACTTTTGTGCCGCCCTATGGGACTCCCGATCATGGCCGGTTGTGATACAGCCCGGGATCAAACCAGGGTCTTTAGTGACTCCTCTAGCACTGAGATGCAGTGCCTTAGATCACTGTGCAACCCGGGAGCCTGTATACACACTCCTTGTACACACCCTTTGTATTCACACCCCTTGACTTTTTCACCAAAATGTTGTGTTTTTGTGATTTTTTTGGTCACTGGCCTACACACAATACCACATAACGTCAAAGTGGAATTATGTTTTTTAAAGATTTTACAAATTAGTAAAAAATGAAAAGCTGAAATGTCTTGAGTCAGTAAGTATTCAACCCCTTTGCTATGGCAAGCCTAAATAAGTTCAGGAGTAAAAATGTACTTAACAAGTCTCAAAGTTGCATGGACTCACTCTGTGTGCAATAATAGTGTTTAACATGATTTTTGAATGACTACCTCATCTCTGTACCCAATACATACAATTATCTGTAATGACCCTCAGTCGAGCAGTGAATTTCAAACACAGATTCAATCACAAAGACCAGGGAGATTTCTCAATGACTCGCAAAGCAGAGCAGCTATTGATAGATGGGTAAAAAAAGCAGACAATGAATATCCCTTTGAGCATGGTGAAGTTATTAATTACATTTTGGATGGTGTATCAATACACCCAGTCACTACAAAGATACAGGTGTCCTTTCTAACTCAGTTTCCAGAGAGGAAGGAAATCACTCAGGGATTTCACAATGATTCTAATAGTGACTTTCAAACAGTTACAGAGTTTAATGACTGTGATAGGAGAAAACTGAGGATGTATCCACAATACTAACCTAATTGAGTGAAAAGTCTATACAGAATACAAATATTCCACCAAAACATTACAACAAGGTACTAAAGCAGTACTACAAAAATGTGGCAAAGCAATTAACTTTTTGTCCTGAATACAAAGTGTTATTTTTGGGACAATACAACACATGACACAGGTGCACCTTCTGCTGGGGACAGTAAATGGACAATCTAAAATGTGCAGTTTTGTCACACAACACAATGCCACAGATGTCTCAAGTTGAGGGAGCATGCAAGTGGCATGCTGACTGCAGGAATGTCCACCAGAGCCATTATGAGAGAATTTAATTTCTCTATCATAAACCACCTTCATCATTTTAGAGATTTTGGCAGTACATCCAACCGGCCTCACAACGTCAGACCACTGGTAACGCGCCAGCCCAGGACCTCCACATCCGGCTTCTTCACCTTTGGGATCGTCTGAGCCCAGCCATCCGGACAGCTGATGAAACTGTGGGTTTACACAACCGAAGAATTACTGCACAAAGTGTGTCAGAAAACGTCTCAGGGATGCTTATCTGCATGCTCGTCATCCTCACCAAGCTCCTCACCTGACTGCAGTTTGGCGTTATAACTAACTTCAGTGGGCAATGGCCACTGCCACTCTGGAGAAGTGTGCACTTCACGGATGAATCCCGGTTTCAACTGTACCGGGCAGATGGCAGACTTGTGGGCAAGCGGTTTGATGATGTCAACGCTGTGAAGAGACTGCCCCATGGTGGTGGTGGAGTTATGGTATGGGCAGGCATAAACTAAGGACAGCGAAAACAAAGCATTTTATTGATGGCAATCTGAATGCACAGAGATACCGTGACGAGATCCTGAGGCCCATTGTCATGCCATTCATCTGCCACCATCACCTCAAGTTTCAGCATGATAATGCACAGCCCCATGTCGCAAGGATCTGTACACAATTCCTTGAAGCTGAAAATCTCCCAGTTCTTCCATGGCTTGCATATTTACCAGACAGTTCACCCATTGAGCATGTTTGGGAGGCTCTGAATCGACGTGCGGAACATTGTGTTCCATTTCCCACAGCCATTGAAGAGTGGGAAAAAATTCCACAGGCCACCATCAACAGGCTGATCAACTCTATGCGAAGGAGATGTGTCGCGCTGCATGAGGCAAATGATGGTCACATCAGATACTGACTGGTTTTCTGATCCACACCCATACTTTAAAAAAAAAGGTACACTACATTACCAAAAGTATGTGGACACCTGCTTGTCGAACATCTCATTCCAAAATCATGGGCAATAATATGGATTTGGTCCCCCCTTTTCTGCTTTAACAGCCTTCACTCTTCTGGGAAGGCTTTCCACTAGATGCTGGAACATTACTGCAGGGACTTGCTTCCATTCAGCCACAGGACCATTAGTGAGGTCAGGCACTGATGTTGGGCGATTAGGCCTGGCTCACAGTTGGCGTTCCAATTCCTCCCAAAGGTGTTCGATTTGGTTGAGTTCAGGGCTCTGTGTAGGCCAGTCAATTTATTTCACACTGATCTCAACAAACCATTTCTGTATTTACCTTGCATTGTGCACGAGGGCATTGTCATGCTAAAACAGGAAAGGGCCTTCCCCAAACTGTTGTCACTGGAATCATTTAGAATGTAATTGTATGCTGTAGCGTTAAGATTTCCCTTCAATGTAAGTAAGGGGCCTAGCCCAAACCATGAAAATCAGCACCAGACCGTTATTCTTCCTCCACCAAACTTTATAGTTGGCTCTATGCATTCAGACAGGTAGCGTTCCCCTGGCATCTGCAAACCCAGATTTGTCCATTGGACTGCCAAATGGTGAAGCATAATTCATCACTCCATGGAATGCATTTTCAATGCTCCAGAGTCCAATGGCGGCAAGCTTTACACACCTCCAGCCGATGCTTGGCATTGCGCATGGTGATCTTAGGCTTGTGTTCGGCTGTTTGGCCATGGAAACCCATTTCATGAAGCTCCCAATGAACAGTTGCTTCTAGAGGCAGTTTAGAACTTGGTAGTGAGTGTTGTAACCGAGAACAGACAATTTCTACATGTTACGCACTTCAGCACTTGGTGGTCCCGTGCTGTGAGCTTGTGTGGCCTACCACTTTGCGGTAGAGCCGTTGTTGCTCCTAGACATTTCCACTTCAGTTGACAGAGGCAGCTCTAGCAGGGCAGAAATTTGCTGAACTGACTCGTCGGAAAGGTTGCATCGTATGACAGTGCCACGTTGAAAGTCACTGAGTTCTTCAGTGAGGCCATTCTTCTTCCAATGTTTTCCTGTGGAGATTGCATGGCTGTGTGCAGCGACGGGTGTGGTTGAAATAGACAAATCAACTAATGTATATATACAGTGCCTTCGGAAAGTATTCAGACCCCTTGACTTTTTCCACATTTTGTTACGTTACAGCCTTATTCTAAAATTGATGAAATTATTTTTTCCCCTCATCAATCTACACACAATACCCCATAATGACAAAGCAAAAACAGGTTTTAGAAATGCTTGCTAATTTATTACAAATAAGAAACTGAAATATCACATTCACATAATTATTCAGACCCTTTACTCAGTACTACAGTATGTTGAAGCACCTTTGGCAGTGATTACAGCCTTGAGTCTTCTTGCGTATGACGCTACATGCTTGGCACACCTGTATTTGGGGAGTTTCTCCCATTCTTCCCTGCAGATCCTCTCAAGCTCTGTCAGGTTGGATGGGGAGTGATGCTGCACAGCTATTTTCAGGTTACTCCAGAGATTTTCGATCTTGTTCAAGTCTGGGCTCTGGCTGGGCCACTCAAGGACATTCAGAGACTTTTTCCGAAGCCACTCATGCGTTGTCTTGACTGTGTGCTTAGTGTCGCTGTCCTGTTGAAAGGTAAACATTCACCCCAGTCTGAGGTCCTGAGCGCTTTGAGCAGGATTGCATGAAGGATCTCTCTGTACTTTGCTCCGTTCATTTTTGCCTCGATCCTGACTAGTCTCCCAGTCCAAAACAACCCCACAGCATGATGCTGCCACCACCATGCTTCATTCTTGGTTTCATCAGACCAGAGATTCTTGTTTCTCATGGTCTGAGAGTATTTAGGTGCCTTTTGGCAAACTCCAAACGGGCTGTCATGTGCCTTTTACTGAGTGGTTTCCGTCTGGCCATTGCCATTAAAGCCTAAATGGTGGAGTGCTGCAGAGATGGTTGTCCTTCTGGAAGGTTCTCCCATCTCCACAGAAGAACTCTAGAGCTCTGTCAGAGTGACCATTGGGTTCTTGGTCACCTCCCTGACCAAGGCCCTTCTCCCCCGATTGCTCAGATTGGCCTGGTGGCTAGCTCAAGGAAGAGTCTTGGCGGTTCCAAACTTCTTCCATTTAAGAATGATGGAGGCCACTGTGTTCTTGGGAACCTTCAATGCTGCAGAAATGTTTTGGTATCCTACCCAAATCTTAGCCTCGACGCAATCTTGTCTCGGTACTCTACGGACAATTCCTTCGACCTCATGGCTTGGTTTTTGCTCTGAGATGCATTGTCAACTGTTGGACCTTATATAGAGAGATGTGTGTCTTTCCAAATCATGTCCAATTGATTTAATTTACCACAGGTGGACTCCAATCAAGTTGTAGAAACATCTCAAGGATGATCAATGGAAACAGGATGCACCTGAGCTCAATTTCAAGTCTCATAGCAAAGGGTATTACTGTTGTTAATTTTTAATACATTTGCAACAATTATGGGGTTAGATAACTGGATTTTATTTAATCCATTTTAGAATAAGGCTGTTACGTTATAAAATGTTGAAAAATTCAAGGGGTCGGTTCCCGAAGGCACTGTAGTGTAGCTGTGTTTATTCCCAGTTCTGTGAAATCCATAGATTAGGGCCTAATGAATTTAAATCAATTGACTGATTTCCTTATGAACTCAGCAAAAAAAGAAAATGTCCTCTCACTGTCAACTGCGTTTATTTTCAGCAAACTTAACATGTGTAAATATTTGTATGAACAAAACAAGATTCAACAACTGAGACATAAACTGAACAAGTTCCACAGACATGTGACTAACAGAAATTGAATAATGTGTCCTTAAACAAAGGGGGGTCAAAATCAAAAGTTACGGTCAGTATCTGGTGTGGCCACCAGCTGTAAGTACTGCAGTGCATCTCCTCCTCATGGACTGCACCAGATTCCTTCTGTGAGATGTTACCCCAGTCTTCCACCAAGGCACCTGCACGTTCCCGGACATTTCTGGGGGGAATGGCCCTAGTCCTCCCCCTCCAATCCAAAAGGTCCCAGACGTGCTCAATGGGATTGAGATCTGTGCTCTTCGCTGGCCATGGCAGAACACTGACATTCCTGTCTTGTAGGAAATCACGCACAGAACGAGCAGCATGGCTGGTGGAATTGTCATGCTGGAGGGTCATGTCAGGATGAGCCTACAGGAAGTGTACCACATGAGGGAGGAGGATGTCTTCCCTGTATCGCACAGCGTTGAGATTGCCTGCAATGACAACAAGCTCAGTACGATGATGCTGTGACACACCGCCCCAGACCATGTCGGACTCTCCACCTCCAAATCAATCCCGCTCCAGAGTACAGGCCTCGGTGTAACGCTCATTCCTTCGACGATAAACACAAATCCAACCATCACCCCTGGTGAGACAAAACTGCGACTCGTCAGTGAAGAGCACTTTTTGCCAGTCCTGTCTGGTCCAGCGACGGTGGGTTTGTGCTCATGGGCGACGTTGTTGCCGGTGATGTCTGGTGAGGACCTGCCTTACAACAGGCCTACAAGCCCTCAATCCAGCCTCTCTCAGCCTATTGCGGACAGTCTGAGCACTGATGGAGGGATTGTGCATTCCTGGTGTAACTCTGGCAGTTGTTGTTGCCATCCTGTACCTGTCCCGCAGGTGTGATGTTCAGATGTACCGATCCTGTGCAGGTGTTGTTACACGTGGTCTGCCACTGCGAGGACAATCAGCTGTCCATCCTGTCTCCCTGTAGCACTGTCTTAGGCGTCTCACAGTATGGACATTGCAATTCATTGCCCTGGCCACATCTGCAGTCCTCATGCCTCCTTGCAGCATGCTTAAGGCACGTTCACACAGATGAGCAGGGACCCGTGGCATCTTTCTTTTGGTGTTTTCAGAGTCAGTAGAAAGGCCTCTTTAGTGTCCTAAATGTTCATATCTGTGACCTTAATTGCCTACCGTCTGTAAGCTGTTAGCGTCTTAACGACCGTTCCACAGGTGCGTGTTCATTAATTGTATAAGGTTCATTGAACAAGCATGGGAAACTGTCTTTAAACCCTTTACAATGAAGATCTGTGAAGTTATTTTGATTTTTACGAATTATCTTTGAAAGACAGGGTCGTGAAAAAGGGACGTTTCTTTTTTTGCTGAGTTTATGAACTGTAACTCAATAAAATCTCTGAAATTGTTAGCAATGATATGTGTCACTGACTATTACTGCTACTTCCATCTCCAAATTAATTATTGATATGTTGGAGAGAAAAAATGTGCTCGTTGTCATAGCGGCTTGTAAATGCGATAGTGTGTGTCTCTGTGTGTGTGTGTGTTTGTTTATGTGTGTATAAGCCTAGTTTGTCTTCCGCAAAGCAGCAGCAGAGACAGAGAGAGAGACAGGGCTGTTAGCAATGGAATACACAGTCGAGGCTCGGGTAGTGCAGGAAGCACACCTATGGGGAAGTGTGTGTGTGTGTGTGTGTGTGTGTGTGTGTGTGTGTGTGTGTGTGTGTGTGTGTGTGTGTGTGTGTGTGTGTGTGTGTGTGTATATGCACGGGGTGGGTGGATGGTGTCTTGGATGTCATCGGCAGTGGGTCTGACTTCCAGAGGGGTAATAGTATTGATATTGATGGGTGGCTGTCACCGGGCCCAGAGGCTCAACCCAGGCAGGGCTAGGGGTGGCTGGGGGCTGGCCCTGGCCTGTTCTTTTCAATTACAGGGGACTGGGCCAGAGCTGACAGCAAAGGCATTTGTACAACAGGGGTTGGGGGCCAGGGAGAGCCAAGGAGAGGAGGGGAGCTGCAAGGGACTGAGGGAGGGAGGAGACTGAGCACTGACCTCTGTGACCTTACCCCCGTGCTGGAGAGAGGCCCTGCCTTTAACACTGTGACAGCCGCAGGGTGTGCGTGTGTGTTTGTCTGTGTGTGCGCGCATGTCTATGTGTGTGTATGTGTGGTGGGTTAGGGGTAGGGAGGAGAGGGGGGTAAGAGCAGACCCACTGCTGCTCAACGCTATTCAGGGAGCCAGATTAGTGCCCATTTAAGCTCTCACTTTAAATCTATTTACCATAGGTCCCCTTGCCTCAGCATTAGTACACTTTCTATGGGGTAATATAATGTACTTAGCATTTACACTGAACATAATGTTCAAATTCATAAAAAGTTATATTGATGCATATACAGTATAACATATATTACAAATATAACAAACAAAAAATACACAATAACATTGTGTATAAATGTTTTCTAAATGTATAATATATGTTATACTGTATATCCATACATAACTGTATTTGGTCATGTTTCCCAGATTTAGCCTAGTGTTGGACTAAAAACATGCCCAATGGGGATGTCCATTGTTAGACCCTTTTTGGAATAGGGCATGCCTTTCATTAAATAGCAGAAAACGAATCATTCAGTCGACGTGCTTCTACACCTGCATTGCTTGCTGTTTAGGGTTTTAGGCTGGGTTTCTGTACAGCACTTTGAGATATCAGCTGATGTAAGAAGGGCTATATAAATACATTTGATTTGATTTGACATTCATTCCGGCTTTAGACTATGGTGATATTGTCTATTTGAACGCAGCTGCCACTGTATTGGTGCCATTGGACGCAGTTTATCATAGTGCACTATACTTTATTATGGCCGATAGGTTCAGTACACATCCCTGCATTCTGTATCAAGAAAGTAGACTGGCCCTCTCTTAAGTCTCACAGATCAATGCACTGCTCTCTTTTAAAGTTTCTAACGGCTCTTGTGCAAATTTCCGCCATACCTTGTTATTGTTATATTACAGACATACGAGTCATCAGACCCGATCACAGGGATGGCTAACTCTGGAGATCCTTTCGGGTCTCCACTGACTTAGGTCGATCTGCGTTTATTTTTTTTGCACCTTGTGGAATGATCTCTAGAATTCTCTAAGGGTGGATGTTTTGGTGCCACTAGGGCAGTTCGAACGGATTGTCGATAACTTTTTCTACTGATGAAAGTGTTTGTTTTTCATGATCGTGTTTGTAAATATTGTACGTTTTTATTGCATTGGATTTGTAAATATTGTGAATTGTATGATTGTGTGAAGGGCTCCATTGGGAAAAAAAGGCCTTGGTCTCAATGGGATTTCCCTGTTTAAATATATTTAAATATATTTAAATAGATAAATAAATAAAACAGAGTTCAGCCTAGGTAGTCAGTTATAAATGACCAATCAGCAACAGACACAGTCTGTCTGTCCAATCACTAACAGACCTATAGGGACATAGTGTCAAATTATTTCGATTGTTGTTGCCTAATTCCATTTAGTTTTTTTCACAAATTCTGTTTTCTCTGTTTAGTTTTTCCAGGCTTCCGTTTTCCCCGTCTTTTCAGGTTTTCGCTCTCAAACTTACACAATTTAACAGAAAGACAACTAAATTGGATTCTGTAAGTAAACAACCATGCTTATCCACATCAGGAGACCACTATTGAGGTCTGGGAAAATAGAAGAATTTTCAAAAAAATATGGCCACTGGATTGATGCAAATAATCATGAAATCATTCTTCCAGGTAGGCATAGGATACTGTGTAGTTCATATTTAATTGAGACAATTTTTACAACTTTACCAGAAGAAGGTTTTCATTAACATCATCGCTAATGGCTACACAAAGTGTAGACATACGTGTGCGTTGCACATGCACAGACAGGGCATTCCTGTGCCGTTTCAGAAAGTTGCAGGAAAATATGCATCACTGATGCACTTTGTCCATGTTTAACATGACTTGAGAAAATGTATGCATTTTCTAATAAGTTCAATACATTTAGTTGATTTCCTACTAAGTTCAATACCTTTTTGAATATTACTGAATTCTGTTTTAATGTCCTGATTCCGTAATTCCAACCACCTTCTTCGCAACGCAGATTTTTAATTTGTATTAATTTTATTTCACCTTTATTTAACCAGGTCGGCTAGTTGAGAACAAGTTCTCATTTGCAACTGCGACCTGGCCAAGATAAAGCATAGCAATTTGACACATACAACAACACAGAGTTACACATGGAATAAACAAAACATACAGTCAATAATACAATATAAAAATAAGTCTATAAACAATGTGAGCAAATGAGGTGAGATACGGGAGGATAAAGGCAAAAAAGGGCCATGGTGGCGAGGTAAATACAATATAACAAGTAAAACACTGGAATGGTAGATTTGCAGTGGAAGAATGTGCAAAGTAGAAATATAAATAATGGGGTGCAAAGGAGCAAAATAAATAAATAAATACAGTAGGGGAAGAGGTAGTTGTTTGGGTTAAATTAAATTATTTGATAGGGCCCTAGACATAGTCTGTCCAATCAGTAGCGAACTATCTATCTGTCCAATCAGCAATGGACCCAGTCTATGTGTCCAATCAACGAAAAAGGACCAATCAGCAATGGACACAGTCAATCAAACCAATCAGCTGTCTAACTGTCCAATCAGCAGCAGACACAGTCTACTGGTCCACAAGGTTCATTCCAGTCCAATTATAATTCCTCTACAGGATCCTGCCACCACTGGCATCGGCTGTCTAACACATTGTAATAACATCGACACAAATTGGAGCAATTGTTGACAGATGAAATGTTATGGACTAGCTATTGTATTCTATCACCGATAATTGTTCCAACTAATATTGAATAAACTGACCAGGTCTTGAAAAAGATTTTAAAATAATGGATTGGATTTACAGTAGCACCTTTCCAAGTGCTCAGAGGGATTTTATACTGTAAATGGGTTTAAATATCCTTATCTATGCTGACCAAAAATATAAACGCAACATGCAACAATTTGAACAATTTGACTGAGTTACAATTTATATAAGGAAATCAGTCAATTGAAATACATTCAATAGGCCATAATCGATGGATTTCACATGACTAGGCGCGGGCGCAGACATTGGTGGGCCTGGGGAGCCAGCCAATCAGAAAGAGTTTTCCCCCACAAAAGGGCTTTATTACAGACAGAAATACTCCTCAGTTTCATCAGCTGTAAGGCAGATGTGAAGGTCCTGGGCTGGCGTAGTTACACATGGTCTGCGGTTGTGAGGTCGGTTGGACATACTGCCAAATTCTCTAAAATGACGTTGGAGGAGGCTTACTGTCGAGAAATTAATAATAAATTATCTGGCAACAGATCTGGTGGACAATCCTGCAGTAAGCATGCCAATTGCGCGCTCCCTGAAAATGTAGACATTTGCGGCATTGTGTTGGTGAACAAAACTGCACATTTAAAAGTGCCATTTTATTGTAAAGGTGCACCTGTTTAAGGATCACGCTGTTTAATCAGCTTGTTGATATGCTACACCTGTCAGGTGGATGGATTATCTTGGCAAAGGAGAAATGCTCACTAACAGGGATGTAAACACATTTGGGCCTCGATTCTGTCTTATGTAGCAGAATATGAAATTGTGTTTTTTTACATTGGATAAAAGTAAAGACACAGAGCTAGAAAATGGTATATCAAACACTGCAGTTGAGGAACAATGGGAAAGTAGTTCTGCTTTGAAAGTTGATAAAGTTCTAACCCGACTTTTGAGAAAATGTCTCTTGAATATTTTGGTACACCTACTGGAGAGCTCTTCTTTGTCTACACCCATTCAGCATCATTCACATCCTCTTAAGCCTTAGCCCAACCATCTCTTTAAGGGTTCACATGTCAGGCCATGTGCTAAACACAGTGAGTAGTTTGGTAAACAACCAAAGATTTCAAGACTTAGAGTGGTAAAAGTAGTAGCCTACAGCAAGGAAAAACTCCAGGTAAAAATACACTTAATCTAGTCCTTGGTTTATATCCTAATCTGACTTTGGTACAGGTCATGTTGTTCTTCACATGACCTTCTCTGGTAAATACACACTATATCAAATAAAAGTTTATTTGTCACATGCACAGGATACAGAAGTTGTAAACGGTACAGTGAAATTGTTACTTGCATAGTAGAAAGTGTCCAGGTAATAATATTTTATAAATATTTTATCATTATTAGATGACACTTACGTGACACACTTGTCTACATTGATGGGTCATGTGAAGGAAATGGTTTAACCACCCCCCAGCCACATCTAGCTAGTGGATTGGTCACTATTGTCTAGAGAAGATAATTTAATACAATAGATGACCATAATCACCCCCAGACACACCTAGCTATCTTGATGGGTCATGTAATCATCTGGCGAAGAGTCTGTTGTTTAGACATATAGCTAGCTAGCTAGCTAGCTAAGCAATGAACCGGCACAATCCCAACTCATACTACTACCAATACAAACATTGTCATAGCTGTAGTATGAATCTGCAGGTAGCTAAAGAGCTAACCAACTACGTTCACTGTTAGCTAGCTAACATTAGGCTTTAACTTGCAATGCAAATGGATTTCTGATTCAAATATTATTACTACACAGATCATACACATAACGTTAGCTAGTGAGACAGCAAGCTAACGTTTGCTAGCTAGCTAACATTATGCTTTAACCTCTAATTCCTCCCAAACCCGGATCCGGGAGCACCCCCATCAGTAAAAAAGCTGACTAGCATAGTCTAGCATAGCGTCACAAGTAAATACTAGCATCTAAATATCATTAAATCACAAGTCCAAGACACCAGATGAAAGATACACATCTTGTGAATCCAGCCACCATTTCTGATTTTTAAAATGTTTTACAGGGAAGACACAATATGTAAATCTATTAGCTAACCACGTTAGCAAAAGACACCACTTTTTTTACTCCATCAGTAGCTATCACAAATTCGACCAAATTAAGATATAAATAGCCACTAACCAAGAAACAACTTCATCAGATGACAGTCTGATAACATATTTATTGTATAGCATATGTTTTGTTAGAAAAATGTGCATATTTCAGGTATAAATCATAGTTTACATTGCAGCCACCATCACAACTCTCACCAAAGCGACTAGAATAACTACAGAGAGCAACGTGTATTACCTAATTACTCATCATAAAACATTTCTTAAAAATACACAGCGTACAGCAAATGAAAGACACAGATCTTGTGAATCCAGACAATATTTCAGATTTTCTAAGTGTTTTACAGCGAAAACACAATATAGCGTTATATTAGCTTACCACAATAGCAAACATCACAACAGCATTGATTCAAGCTAAAAATAGCGATAACGTATAAACCACCAAAATATATTAATTTTTTCACTAACCTTCTCAGAATTCTTCAGATGACAGTCCTATAACATCATATTACACAATGCATATAGAGTTTGTTCGAAAATGTGCATATTTAGCGGCACAAATCGTGGTTATACAATGTGATTAATGGCCAAAACTTCAAGCAATCTGTCCGGCGCCATCTTGGAGAGGCACCTAATCTAATCGAAAACTATTCATAAACTTGACTAAAAAATACAGATTGGACAGCAAATGAAAGATAAATTAGTTCTTAATGCAATCGCTGTGTTAGATTTTTAAAATTAACGTTACTGCGCAATACAGCGTGCGCTAAAGCGAGACCGCACCATAATTCATGGCGGAATTATTATTTGACATTTGTCAACATAAGTACGAATTAACAGCATAAAGACTGCTTACTATTAGCTGAGCTTCCATCAGAATCTTGGGCAAGGTGTCCTTTCTCCAGAACAATCGTTTTTTGGTTGAAAGATGTCCTCTTGTCCTGTCGAAATAGCCGCTAACGTTAGCCACCCACTGGAGAGGTGTCCAACTCGTGAAAGCGCATCACAAAGAAATCCAGGAAAATCGCAATAAACTGATATAAACTGCTATAAATCGGTTTAAATTAACTACCTTATGATGTCTTTAACAACTATAACGAATAAAAACATGACCGGAGATACAGAACTGCTAAAACGAAAGCTTTGCAGGAGGCCATTGTGATGTCCCTGATGCGCCAGGCGCACCGTTGAAAAGAACGGTACTTCCGTTCCACGGTCTTATATAGGGCCCCAGATTGCGCAATCCACTCCATTCAAATTCTCCCCGCTTACTGACATCTAGAGGAAGGCGTATGCAGTGCATGTAGCCCGATGGCTTACATGGGGACTTATAAACTGACCTCAGAACAGGGACCTCGATTTCTGAAATATCACTCCCTGACAGGAAATGTGCTGCAGAATGAGTTCTGTTTCACTCAGAGAAATAATTCAAACGGTTTTAGAAACTAGAGAGTGTTTTCTATCCAATAGTAATAATAATATGCATATTGTACGAGCAAGAATTGAGTACGAGGCAGTTTAATTTGGGAACGAAATTATTACAAAGTGCAAATAGCACCCCCTATTGCCAAGAGGTTTTTTAACTTGCAATGAAAACGACTTTCTGACAAAATGTGAAACTTACAATATCTGAAAATGTAGCTAGACTCTTACCCGTGTATACATGGAACGCTTCACGGCAGACTGTAACCATTTAACTCTGTTTTGTTTGTAGCCACATCTTGTTTGCCAGCGTTGTTGACAAAGTAGTATCCTCGAAGGCTAACGTTATATCTTTCAAAAACGGCGTGGTAGAAAGGACTATCAACACATATTGAGCAGCTCACGTTATAGACAGATGCATGCTGTCTATAACAGAAGACAGAAGACAGACACACACAATACAAAGACTCCAGCACACTGTAAACACACACACACACTGTAAAAAAACTACATTCAACAAATAATTATTTAGTAACTGGTTCCACAGCCTTTTTAATTTAAATAAATTTTTTCATCCAAAGTGTTACCTGAACTTAACATTTTAGTTGGCCCAAATTTAGCTCCAATTTATGAAAAATGAGGTTAGGAACACCCACACTGTAAGGGCACAAGGCGAGTCCCAAATGCAGGCACAGGAGGCAGATGGTTGAGCTCCGATATTTATTATACCAAAAGGGGTAGGCAAGGGGCGGCAGGGTAGCCTAGTGGTTAGAGCGTTGGTCTAGTAACTGAAAGGTTGCAAGTTCAAATCCCCGAGCTGACAAGGTACAAATCTGTCGTTCTGCCCCTGAACAAGGCAGTTAACCCACTGTTCCTAGGCCGTCATTGTAAATAAGAATTTGTTCTTAACTGACTTGTCCAATTTGTAAGTCGCTCTGGATAAGAGCGTCTGCTAAATGACTTAAATGTAAATGTAAATGCCTCCCGGGTGGCGCAGTGGTCTAGGGCACTGCATCGCAGTGCTAGCTGCGCCACCAGAGTCTCTGGGTTCGCGCCCAGGCTCTGTCGCAGCCGGCCGCGACCGGGAGGTCCGTGGGGCGACGCACAATTGGCATAGCGTCGTCCGGGTTAGGGAGGGTTTGGCCGGTAGGGATATCCTTGTCTCATCGCGCTCCAGCGACTCCTGTGGCGGGCCCTTGCGCAGTGCGCGCTAACCAAGGGGGCCAGGTACACGGTGTTTCCTCCGACACATTGGTGCGGCTGGCTTCCGGGTTGGAGGCGCGCTGTGTTAAGAAGCAGTGCGGCTTGGTTGGGTTGTGCTTCGGAGGATGCATGGCTTTCGACCTTCGTCTCTCCCGAGCCCGTACGGGAGTTGTAGCGATGAGACAAGATAGTAATTACTAGCGATTGGATACCACAAAAATTGGGGAGAAAATGGGATAAAAAAAAGAAAAAAAAAAGGGGTAGGCAAAAGGCAGGTCAGAGTCATACCTCTGCCCAATGCGGTAGCGGGGAGCTGTAGTCTGGTGGCGGTACGCTTGTCGACGATACCTGGAGTTGGTCTTGAAAAGTGCCGCCCGAGCTCTTCTCCAGGTACATCGACAGCGGCGGACAAACATCTGGGCTGAGGGTACGTTGACCTCCTGCTCTTGTTCTTGGAAGAGTGGAGGGTGATACCCCATAGAGCACTCAAAAGGTGACAGTCCCGTGGCTGAACAGGGAAGATGGTCCGGGCATACTCCACCACCCAGACCAGTTGTCAGCTACAGGTAGTGGGGTTGGTTGAAACCAGGCATCTTAGGGTGGTTTCTAGGTCCTTGTTAGCTCGCTCCGACTGGCTGTTGGATTGTGGATGGAATCCGGAGGACAGGCTGGCCGATGACCCAATTAGGGTGCAGAATGCCTTCCAGAACTGAGACCCCTGGTCGGAGACCATGTCCACCGGGAGTCCATGGATCCGGAAGACGTGCTGCACCTTAAGCTGGGCCGTCTCATTTACATTTACATTTAAGTCATTTAGCAGACGCTCTTATCCAGAGCGACTTACAAGTACATACATTCATACTTTTTTGTACTGGCCCCCCGTGGGAATCGAACCCACAACCCTGGCGTTGCAAGCGCCATGCTCTACCAACTGAGCCACACGTGACCACCTATCGCCTGGTACTGTTTGGACTCTGACCTGGTTTATGAACTCTCGCCGGTCTCCTTGGCAGAGGGTAGTTTGGGGGGAGGGATGAAATGGGCGGCCTTGGAGAACCGGTCAGAATGACACGGTCAGAATGACCATGTTGCCATCAGACAGAGGAAGCCCAGTGACAAAGTCCAGAGAGATATGGGACCAGGGACGATGCGGGACAGGTAGTGGCTGAAGGGGGACAGGTAGTGGCTAAAGGAGGCCAGAAAGAGCTTTCCGTGGAGTCTTGTTCTGAGTACACACTGTGCTGGAAATGGTGAAGTTGAATCTGGTGAACAATAAAGCCCACCGGGCCTGCCTGGAGTTAAGGCGCTTGGCTGTACGGAGATATTCCACATTTTTCACAGAGTAGTGCCTCTACTCTTCCAGCGCCATCTTGACCGCCAGGAGTTCTTGGGTTGCCTTCATCGTAGTTCCTCTCTGGAGGATTGAGACGATGGGACAGGAAGGCACAGGAATGGAGCTTTTGATCCTGGGCAGATCACTGGGACAGAATGGCCCCCACTCCAACATGGGACGGATCCAGATGCTCTGGTGAACCAATGCTTCAGGTCCATGAAGGGTCTGTCGACCGCTGGAGACCATGTGAACGGTACCTTGGGAGAGGTGAGTGCAGAGAGGGGGGCCGCCAGGGTGCTGTAGCCTCGAATGAAACAGCGGCAGAAGTTAGCAAACCCCTGGAAATGTTGTAACTGCACCCTGGACGTAGGTTGAGTCCACTCTACCACTGCTTTCACTTTTTCCGGATTCATTTGGACTTTTCCATCAGCAATGACATGTCCCAGAAAGGATATTGTGGAGCTGTGGAACTCACACTTGGTTCTCCAGGAGGTGCTGAAGGACTGGTCTGACATGAAGAACATGTTGGGCAGACCGGGGAAAAAAACAGGATGTCGTCAAGGTAGACGAACACGAAACGGTTTAGCATGTCACAGAGCACATCGTTTACCAGAGCCTGGAAGACAGTTGGTGAGTCCAAACGGCATGACCTGGTACTCATAATGTCCGCTGGCTGTGTTAAAGGCTGTCTTCCACTCATCTCCTTCGCGTATCCGAACCAGGTGGTAGGCATTCCGAAGGACCAGTTTGTAAAAAATGGTGGCCCCGTGGAGAGGTTCAAAAGCTGAGAAGAGGAGTGGTAGGGGGCAACGATTCTTGATCGTTATATCATTCACACCGCAGTAGTCAATGCACGGACACTTGGTCTTGTCCTTCTTCTCCACGAAGAAAAACCCCACGCCGGCAGAAGATGCAGACGGGCGGATGCCTCCAGTAGCCAGAGAATCCTCAATGTACTCCTCCATGGCCTTGGTCTCCGGGCCGGATAGAGAATATAGCCGACCACGAGGTGGTGTGGTGCCTGGGAGGAGATCAATGGCACAATCATAAGGACGGTGCGGGGGAAGAGAAGTAGCCCGTGCCTTACTGAAGACCTCCAGGAGGTCATGGTACTCAATGGGGATGGCAGAGACATCCGTGGCGGAGCTGGTCCAAGTCTGCTGGGTCTGTTATGGCCAGTTCGTACTATAAGGGCACAAGGCGAGACCCAAATGCAGACACAGGAGGCAGATGGTTGAGCTCCGATATTTATTATACCAAAAGGGGTAGGCAAAAGGCAGGTCGGGGACAGGCGAGAGTTCATAAACCAGGTCAGAGTCCAAACAGTACCAGGCGATAGGCAGGCTCGAGGTCAGAACAGGCAGAGTGGTCAGGCAGGTGGATTGCGCGTCCGGACAGACAAGGGTCAAAACCAGGAGGGCTAGGAAAAAACAGAGAATGGGAAAAATAGGAGCTAGGAGAAACGATGTTTGACTTGGCAAAACAAGACAAACTGGCACAGAGAGACAGGAAACACAGGGATAAATACACCGGGGACAAATGGGGAATAGAAGAGACAGGTGGGTGGAGACAATAACAAAGACAGGAGACACATATCAGGGCGTGACACACACACAGTGCTTTTAAATTACAATCTGCCCAAATGTTGTTATTTTGTACAAAGCCTTTGTTGATACTAACCAGAGATAGATTACTACCTTGCAAGATGACAAAGAAACAATGTAATTCACACTCCATAATCCCATACTGCCAGTGCCAGACCATAGCCAAATGTTTAGCTAGATAGCTAACATTAGCATATTCGCTAGGTAGTACAACATAGCTAGCTATCTAAGGACACTGCTCTAATTTGGAAACTAACACAGGCAGCTGTTTCATGGAAACTAGCTAATCCATTGTAATTTAATTATAATTTCAATACTAGCTACAGTGGCTAGCTTGCTGGGATGAAATATTTAGTGTTGTGTGCGTTGCGTCTGTGCACTTAGCTAGCTACCATCCCATAGCCTACATTGCATGTGAAGTGTGACTGGCTCATCTGTGGATGTCTTTTCTTTGTTGTTGGCTTCCCGACGTGGGGGTTTGTGCTCTCTGATTGGCTCAAAGTAAAGTTATTGGCCAATGACGAGCATTGGAATTCTACAAGGAGAATTGGTAGGTTCGTCGCTACTAGGTTGACACGCAGCAGGTACTGCTTTTGTTCTAGCAAGAGAAGGAACATCTGAGATTCACTTTGAAGTGTAAAGTGTAGGAATATAGATAAAATCAGTCATTAGCAGGAATATAGAAATAAAATGAAATAAAAATGTATTTGTCACATGCGCCGAATACAACAGGTGTAGATCTTTCAGTGAAATGCTTACTTACAAGCCCTTAACCAACAATGCAGTTTAAGAAGAATAAAAAATAATAATAATAAAGTAACAAATAATTAAAGAGCAGCAGTAAAATAACAATAGCGAGGCTATATACAAGGGGTACCGGTACACAGTCAATGTGCGGGGGGACCGGTTAGTCAAGGTAATTGAGGTAATATATACATGTGGGTAGAGTTATTAAAGTGACTTAGAGAGTAGCAGCAGCATCTTATGGCTTGGTGTAACGTTCGTTCTCCTCCTCGTCTGAGGAGGAGCAAGGATCGGACCAATATGCAGCGAGGTATGAAGACATAATGATTTATTTAAAGAAAGACGAACACGAAAAACTCTTAACAAACTACAAAACAATAAACGACGTAAACAGACCTGAACATGAGAACTTACAGACAACGAAGAACGCACGAACAGGAACAAACTCACAAACGAAACAGTCCCGTGTGGCATAAACACTAACACAGGAACAATCACCCACAAACAAACAGTGTGAACAGCCTACCTAAATATGGTTCTCAATTAGAGGAAACGTAAAACACCTGCCCCTGTTTGAGAACCATATCAGGCTAATTAACAATGAACCTAAACATAGAAACACATAACATAGAATGCCCACCCAGCTCACGTCCTGACCATACTAAACAAAGACAAAATAAAGGAAATAAGGTCAGGAACGTGACACTTGGGGGTAGAAGCTGCTTAGAAGCCGCTTGGATTTAGACTTGGCGCTCCGGTACTGCTTTCCGTGCGGTAGCAGAGAGAACAGTCTATGACTAGGGTGGCTGGATTCTTTGACCATTTTTTGGGCCTTCCTCTGACACACCGCCTGGTATAGAGGACCTGGATGTCAGGAAGCTTGGCTCCAGTGATGTACTGGGCCGTACGCACTACCCTCTGTAGTGCCTTGCGGTCAGAGGCCGAGCAGTTGCCATACCAGGTAGGGATGCAATGCCATGAACTAAGAGGTTGGAAGTTCACATCCCAGGTGAAGACATGTTGTAATATTAATTCCTGTATTTATGAACATGCACAATGTAATCACGCATGTCAACGTGTGTCAAATATGTACGTTTACATGTTTTATGTTAAAAGCACTATTTCTATGTGTTGGGGTCCCTAACCTAAATTCTGCCTAAGTTTTCGCAATTTGGAGCAAAGTTTGGGCCAACTAAAAACTTTAAGTTCAGGTGACACTTCGACCGAAAAGTTGAGTAAACAAAAAAAAGGCTGTGGAACAAGTTACTAAGTTACATTTACATTTTTTATTTTATTTAACCTTTATTTAACCCTAAATTAACACACACACACACACACACACACACCTGATTGATGCTGTGAAATGATTCGGTGAAAAAAAAAATGAAATCAGAAACACATTAGCTAATCTGAAATTGATTGCCGGTGACCGCCTCTTCTAGTCTTGCTGTATGTACAGTACATTATATTTAATTACATACTTCTTTTAATTCAGTGGTCGGCATGTTTCATTGGACATTTTTTGAAAATTCATAAATGTATTAATTTCTGATTTATTACAGTATAGGCTATTTATCAGCAGTGGGAATCAAGAAAAAACATTTAAACATCAATTTCAGTAGATGGTTATACTATCAAATCTTCATATATGTAACGTCCTGACCAGAGTTATTAGGTGTTTTGCTTGTTTAGTGTTGGTCAGGACGTGAGCTGGGTGGGAATTCTATGTTGTGTGTCTAGTTTGTCTGTTTCTATGTCCAGCCTAATATGGTTCTCAATCAGAGGCAGATGGTAATCGTTGTCCCTGATTGAGAATCATATATAGGAGGCTTGTTTTGTGTTGGGATTTTGTGGGTGTTTGTTTCCTGTCTCTGATTGTCTGCACCAGATAGGTCTGTGTCGGTTTTTGCACATTTGTTATTTTGTATTGTTGTTTGTAGTGTTTTACTTGTTCTTTATTAAACATGTTTAACACTAGCCGCGCTGCACTTTGGTCCTCTCCTTCACCCCTGGAAGAAAACCGTTACAGAAACACCCACCAAACCCGGACCAAGCAGCGTGGCAACGGGCAGCGACAGCAGCAGAGACAGACAGAGGAATGGACATGGGAAGATGTCTTAAACGGCAAGGGTTGCTACACATGGGAGGAGATCCTGGCTGGAAAGGATCGCCTCCCATGGGAACAGCTGGAGGCAGCGAGGAGAGCAGAGGCAACCGGAGAGAGGAACCGGAGGTATGAGGGTATGCGACTAGCACGGAAGCCCGAGAGGCTCACCCAAAAATTTCTTGGGGGGGGGGCGCTAAAGGGGAGTGTGGCGAAGCCGGGTTGGATACCTGAGCCAACTCCCCGGGCTTACCGTGGAGTGAGAGGGCGTCGTACTGGTCAGACACCGTGTTATGCGGTGGAGCGCACGGTGTCCCCAGTACGCGTGCTTAGCCCAGTGCGGGCTATTCCACCTTGCCGCACTGGTAGGGCTAGGTTGGGCATCGAGCCGGGTGCCATGAAGCCGGCCCAACATATCTGGCCTCCAGTACGTCTCCTCAGGCCGGCGTACATGGCACCAGCCTTACAGGTGGTGTCCCCGGTTCGCCTGCATAGCCCAGTGCGGGCTATTCCACCTCGCCGCACTGGCAGGGCTACGGGGACCATTCAACCTGGTAAGGTTGGGGAGGCTCGGTGCTCAAGAGCGCGTGTCCTCCTTCACGGTCCGGTATATCCGGCGCCACCTTCCCGCTCCAGCCCAGTACCACCGGTGCCTACACCACGCACCAGGCTTCCAGTGCATCTCCAGAGCCCTGTTCCTCCTCCACGCACTCTCCCTATGGTGCGTGTCTCCAGCCCAGTGCCTCCAGTTCCGGCACCACGCACCAAGCCTCCTGTGCGTCTCCAGAGCCCTGTACGCACTGTTCCTTCTCCCCGCACTCGCCCTGAGGTGCGTGCCCTCAGCCCGGTACCTCCAGTTCCGGTACCACGCACCAGGCCTATAGTGCGCCTCGAGAGTCCAGTGTGCCCTGTTCCTGCTCCCCGCACTCGCCCTGAGGTGCGTGCCCTCAGCCCGGTACCTCCAGTTCCGGCACCACGCATCAGGCCTATAGTGCGTCTCAGCCGGCCAGAGTCTGCCGTCTGCCCAGCGGTGCCTGAACTGCCCGTCTGCCCAGCGGCGCCTGAACTGCCCGTCTGCCCAACGCCGTCTGAACTGTCCGTCTGCCCAACGCCGTCTGAGCTGTCCGTCTGCCCAACGCCATCGGAGCCATCCGTCTGCCAAGCGCCATCGGAGCCATCCGTCTCCCCAGCGCCATCTGAGCCATCCGTCTCCCCAGCGCCATCTGAGCCATCCGTCTCCCCAGCGCCATCTGAGCCATCCGTCTCCCCAGCGCCATCTGAGCCATCCGTCTCCCCAGCGCCATCTGAGCCATCCGTCTCCCCAGCGCCGTCTGAGCCATCCGTCTGTCCCGAGCCGTTAGAGCCGCCCGTCTGTCCCGAGCCGTCAGAGCCGTTCGTCAGTCAGGAGCCGCTAGAGCCATTCATCAGTCAGGATCTGCCAGGGCCGCCAACCAGACAGGATCTGCCAGAGCCGCCAACCAGACAGGATCTGCCAGAGCCGCCAACCAGACAGGATCTGCCGGAGCCGTCAGCCAGCCATGAGCGTCCAGAGCCGTCAGCCAGCCATGAGCGTCCAGAGCCGTCAGCCAGTCATGAGCTGCCCTACAGTCATGAGCTGCCCTACAGTCATGAGCTGCCCTACAGTCATGAGCTGCCCTACAGTCATGAGCTGCCCTACAGTCATGAGCTGCCCTACAGTCCGGAGCTGCCACTCAGTCCGGAGCTGCCACTCAGTCCGGAGCTGCCACTCAGTCCGGAGCTGCCATTCTGTCCGGAGTTGCCCCTCTGTCCGGAGTTGCCCCTCTGTCCGGAGTTGCCCCTCTGTCCTGAGCTACCTCTCTGTCCTGAGCTACCTCTCTGTCCTGAGCTACCTCCAAAATCATGTGGGGGCCTTGGGGAGGATTCTTAGGCCAAGGTCGTGGGCGAGGGTCGTCACTCAAAGGACGCTAAGGAGGGGGACAAAGACAGTGGTGGAGTGGTGTCCTCGTCCACCTCCGGAGCCGCCACCGCGGACAGATGCCCACCCAGACCCTCCTCTTGAGTTGTAGGGGTGCGTTCGGAGTCCGCACCTCAGGAGGGGGGTACTGTAACGTCCTGACCAGAGTTATTAGGTGTTTTGCTTGTTTAGTGTTGGTCAGGACGTGAGCTGGGTGGGAATTCTATGTTGTGTGTCTAGTTTGTCTGTTTCTATGTCCAGCCTAATATGGTTCTCAATCAGAGGCAGATGGTAATCGTTGTCCCTGATTGAGAATCATATATAGGAGGCTTGTTTTGTGTTGGGATTTTGTGGGTGTTTGTTTCCTGTCTCTGTGATTGTCTGCACCAGATAGGTCTGTGTCGGTTTTTGCACATTTGTTATTTTGTATTGTTGTTTGTAGTGTTTTACTTGTTCTTTATTAAACATGTTTAACACTAGCCGCGCTGCACTTTGGTCCTCTCCTTCACCCCTGGAAGAAAACCGTTACAATATAAGAATGAGATGTTTCCTGAGTGTGAAATATATAAACAATCTGAAATGTGTGTGTGTTTAGGTGTGTATGGATATGAAGGCCATCATCCCTACTAATTTCGACATCCGTTAAGTTGACAAAATGTTCTTTCTACTTGTCCTCATGTGTAATCAACCCTTGACCTCAGGTCCAGCCCATGTTTGTTTACTAAAGCTGTAGGGTGTGTGTCTGTGGGTCTGTGTCTGTGTGTGTGTGTGTGTGTGGGGAGGGGGGTGGATTATGGAAACACCCACACAGTCAGAGGTGGAGGAAGGGGAGAAAGTAGAGGATCTGGTTCTAGTTGTTGACACAGACAGAAACATTAGTATCATCTGACACCATTGGCAAACCCTGTTAAATACCACATCAAATCAAATTGTATATGCGCCGAATACAACAGGTGTAGAGCTTACAGTGACCGGCAATGCTTTAAGAAGTTTTAAGAAAAAAAGAGTTAAGTAAAAAATAGAAATAAAATAACAATAGCGAGGCTATATACAGAGGGTACTGGTACACCTGGTTCTTTGTTCAGATTCCCTTGTCAAAAAGTGTGGAATCCGCTAATTTTTCCAGGCCAGAGTGTTAGTTTTGAGCTATTGGACTAGGGGAAATTGAGAAAAGTGAGAGTGCCAGCCCATTTGTTGTGCAATCAGACGTATTTAAGCCTGTCTTGCTTGAGGAAAGAAAGAAAATGCATTATGGATTTCTGAAACAGATAGCAGCAAAGTGACAATCAAGGACAAACAACAGTGTACACGTTGAGCGGCGAAAAGAAGCCCTATCTCACAGTCTAACCATTGTGCATGGAATAAAAATAAAACAACTTCTACAAAAATATTCAGGCCACACGGAGAAAAACTGAAGGACATAAAAAGAATTGCAGAACTATAAAAAAAAAGACACACAGGAGGACAAAATATACTTACGCTTTGAAAGTCCTGTGAAAAACATTGCACATTTACGTTCTCAACCATTCCCCCCAAATCCTTATGGTTTGGGTTTAAAAGTTATGGATAGAATGCTTAGTGCTTAGACATAGAGAGACATATCATCTCCAACATTTTACTGAATTTAACCTTACTTCTCACCGTAACCCTAACCTTCACCTCTAGTCTACGCTATAACATAATCTAGGCTATAACATAATTGTTAAGGTTCCTTCGACTGGGCTGTATGAGGTGATGACAAACATCTTTGGGACCTGGTCCTTGTTCTAATACTGTAGAAGTAATCACAGATGTATTCACATATCTCACCTGTTGCTTACGAAGCATGTGACAAATATTATTTTATTTTATTTTATTTGTTGCGTGATTGAAAAGTAATTTCCAATTGAGCCGACATATACAGCATTTACTGTGAATGCAGTCTCCGTAAATACGGTAACATTGCCTTTAAATATCAATCATGCTACAACCCAGATCCTCCGTGCTACGGATTAAATCGAGCCCTTACTCAAACATTTGAGTACATGAGCAACCGAAGTAAACACAGCTGCTGGTTTTATTAAGTGGGGTATGAATACTGGAATGGGTCAAACTTAGCGGTAAACATTTTTTCCTGTTTTTTAAAATAGCCGCAGTACGATTTAATATAATGAGTGTCAGTGAGTAAGAATGTTTTCCTTGGTACAGTATTGTCTGTTTCCATGCGCTCAGTCAGTGTGTGTGTGTGTGGGTGCGGAGGTTTACATGGTGTCAGCGTAAATGCTAAGTGAGGTCTGATAGTGTTACCATTCCGTGAGGCTGCATGGATAGGGCTCGATAGGACTCTGTAAGAACATTAAAGTGTGTGTATACGTGTGTTTGTTTGTGTGTGTGTGTGTGTGTGTGTGCATGTTAGAGAGAATGAATGTGCTTCTTGTAATTCTTTGAGGGTATGATCTTGTGTGCTCATTTGTATTTATAGTTACTGTAGATGATAAACACTTATTTTTCTACTGTGGCAATGTGTCCATACGGTATAATATAAAAGGGTTATGAACTTCCATGCATAGTTGAGCATGTGTATTTATTTTATTTATTTATTATTATATATATGTTTTAACCCTACCACCCCTCCCCTAATTAGAGTAAACTAACAGACAACAACACTTAGGCTTCTATTTCCAGCTTGTACATACTATATATACAGAAATATTTTTTTAAGTGACCAGGATTGCACACTAAATTCAGGACTTATTTCCATTGTGGTCGCAATTTTTTTTTTGCATAGAGACGCAAAGATGCTCAACCTCCAGATGAGTATGAGGGGGTAGTTTAGATACAATTCTTACAATCTTATTTGGCAGGTAGCTTATTCTTTAGATGTTTGGGACTGCTGGTGAACCATGATGTGCAAGCATCATGTCTCTAGGGTGTCTATAGCTAGGTTTCCATTGAAAACAATATGCCATTTCAGAGTTTCCTTTAGGAAAATTTGCTGCCGTACAACATGACAGGGAAGATTTTAATTTACCGGACATTTGAGAAGTCTAATGGACATCCATAAGCATTCAGGTCCAACCCGCTCTGCCCAATCAAAAAACGAGGGCCAAATGAGCAACATTTATGTGTCCTTAAAAACAGTCTATAACAAATTCCAAAACACTATTCCTTGTGTTTCGATGTGTAGCATATGCAAAACTTTATAGACATTTATTTTTGACAACAATAATTGTCCACCTCACGGTTCAGCTGTCAGAGGTTTGAGCACTAAATGTAACAGGGCATTGCATGCAAAGGCCTATAGGCCTAGGTGTCCACTGTATGATATGTGACTCACCACCTGGATTCGGTCTTATATACGTAGCAACATTTGAATTTCAATTTTTTACATTAGATAAAGCATCTTCAAAGGTAAGTGATTCATTTTAGTGATGCTATTTCTGACTTTCGTGACTCATCTACTTGGTTGGAAAATGTTTGTATGCTTTTGTAAGCGGGGCGCTGTCCTCAGATAATCGCATGGTATGCTTTCGCTGTACAGCCTTTTTGAAATCTGACAAAGCGGCTGGATTAACAAGAAGTTAGCTTTAAGCCGATGTATAACACTTGTATTTTTATGAATGTTTATTATGACTATTTCTGTATTTTGAATTTGGCGGTCTGCAATTTGACCGGATGATGTTGTCGAGGCGGGTCGCTAGCAAACCATCATTTGTTCTAACTGGAACTAAAAGGGGTTCTACCATGAACCAAAAAGGGTTCACGTATGGGGACAGCCAAAGAAGCCTTTTGGAATCCTAAGAGTGTGGAAGCAGGAAGACTGTTTAGTACCTTGGTGACTGCAGCCTAAGCCCTCTGCAGAGAGAGTGAGAGGTAGAGGGAGAGAGAGAAAGGGGGAGGGGGCATGGAGAGTGGGAGAGTAAATAAGGCGAAGGAGTTGTGTCACTGTTGAACTCTGAGAGTTCACACACATATGCACACACGCATCACCCAGAGAGAGTGCACTGGGAATGCTGATCAATTGCACGCACGCATGCACACACATTCACACACACACACAGACACAGACACACAAACACACACACACACACACACTGAGAGAGAGAGAGAGCCCTGAGGGGGATAAGGCAGCAGCTTTAGGGCAGGACTGTACAACCATCCCAGAGAGAGAGAAAGAGAGATGAGAGAGTGGAGGAGAGCAGAGCAGAGCAGTTATTGGACTGATAATAATGCTCTCTCTCGCCCCTCCTCTCCCCCTCTCCCCTCTGACCCACTGTCTCTCTTTCTCCCTCTTTTTTCTCTTTCTCTCCTTCACTGGCCCTGACCCTAAGTCCATCCTTGGGGTCAGGGCCAGTGAAGACCCGTAAAAACCCATCTTCTTGCGCAGGCCCACTAGCTTTCTAAGCGCCATGTCTCCCACTCGCCTAGCGTAGTACTGACTACTGAACGCCTCCCTGACTCACCTATTGCTGTTCTTTGGACCCTATGATCACTCGGCTAGACAGCTGATGCCCCCTGGACAGTTTCAATAGCACGGTACCTCATTTTGTTTATCTGTCGGCCCCAGCCTCGAACTCAGGTCCTGTATGTACCTAACTGACCCGCTCTGCCCATTCATCGCCATTTTCCCGTTGTTGTCTTAACTCTTCCGATCAACACCTGTGACTGCTTTATGTCAATATGCCTCTCTCTAATGTCATTATGCCTTGTCTACTGCTGTCTCGGCTAGCCCTTATTGTTTTATTTCACTGTAGAGCCCTTAGTCCCGCTCACCTAGCCTTAGATAGCTCTTTTGTCCCACCCCCCCCACACATGCGGAGACCTCAGCTGGCTTAACTGGTCCCACCAGAGACGAAACCTCTCTCATCGTCACTCAACGCCTAGGTTTACCTCCACTGTACTCTCATCCTATCATACCCTTGTCTGTACATTATGCCTTGAATCTGTTCTTCCACATCCAGAAATCTGCTAATTTATTCTCTGTTCCAAACGCACTAGACGACCAGTTCTTATAGACTTTAGCCGTACCCTTATCCTACTCCTCCTCTGTTCTTCTGGTGAAGTAGAGGTTAACCCAGACCCTGTAGACCCTGGTACCACACCTATTCCCCAGGCACTATCATTTGTTGACTTCTGTAACCGTAAAATCTTGGTTTCATGCATGCTAACATCAGAAGCCTCCTCCCTAAGTTTGTTTTATTCACTGCTTTAGCACACTCCGCCAACCCTGATATCCTAGCCGTGTCTGAATCCTGGCTTAGGAAGGCCACCAAAAATTCTGAAATTTCCATCCCCAACTACAACATTTTCCGCCAAGATAGAACTGCCAAAGGGGGCGGGGTCGCAATCTACTGCAGAGATAGTCTGCAGAGTTCTGTGATGCTATCCAGGTCTGTGCCCAAACAGTTCGAGCTTCTACTTTTAAAAATCCACCTTTCCAGAGTAAGTCTCTCACTGTTGCCACTTGCTATAGACCTCCCTCAGCCCCTAGTTGTGCCCTGGACTCCATATGCGAATCGATTGCCCCCATTTATCTTCAGAGTTCGTACTGTCAGGTGACCTAAACTGGGATATGCTTAACACCCCGTCCATCCTACAATCTAAGCTAGATGCCGTCCATCTCACACAAATTATCAAGGAACCTACCAGGTACAACCCCAAATCCGTAAACACGGGCACCCTCATAGATATCATCCTGACCAACCTGCCCTCTAAATACACCTCTGCTGTCTTCAACCAGAATCTCTGCGATCACTGCCTCATTGCCTGCATCCGTAATGGGTCCCTACAACACTTCAGCGAGCAGGGCTTTCTAATCGACATGGCCCGGGTATCCTGGAAGGATATTGACCTCATACCGTCAGTAGAGGATGCCTGGTTATTCTTTAAAAGTGCTTTCCTCACCATCTTAAATAAGCATGCCCCATTGTAAAAATGTAGAACTAAGAACAAATATAGCCCATGGTTCACTCCAGACTTGACTGCCCTTGACCAGCACAAAAACATTCTGTGGCGTACTGCATTAGCATTGAATAGCCCCCGCGATATGCAACTTTTCAGGGAAGCAATATACACATACACTTTTTTTTAGGAACCAATATACACAGTCAGTTAGGAAAGCAAAGGCTATGTTTTTCAAACAGAAATTTGCATCTTGTAGCAAAAATTACCAAAAGTTTTGGGACACTGTAAAGTCCGTGGAGAATAAGAGCACCTCCTCCCAGCTGCCCACCACCGATAAATTCACGATAATCGAGAATTTCAATAAGCATTTGTCTGGCAATGCTTTCCACCTGGCTACCTCAACCCCGGCCAACAGCTCTGCATCTCCCGCAGCAACTTGCCCAAGCCCCCCCACCCCGCTTCTCCTTCACCCAAATCCAGATAGCTGATGTTCTGAAAGAGCTGAAAGATCTGGATCGCTACAAATCAGCTGGGCTCGACAACCTGGACCCTTTCTTTCTAAAATTATCTGCTGAAATTGTTGCAACCCATATTACTAGCCTATTCAACCTCTCTTTCATATCGTCTGAGATCCCTAAAGATTGGAAAGCTGCCGCAGTCATCCCCCTCTTCAAAGGTGGAGGCACTCTAGACCCAAACTGTTATAGACCTATTTCCATCCTGCCCTGCCTTTCTAAAGTCCTTGAAAGCCAAATTAACAAACAGATCACCGACCATTTCGAATCCCACCGTACCTTCTCTGCTATGCAATCTGGTTTCCTAGCTGGACATGGGTGCACCTCAGCCACGCTCAAGGTCCTAAACGATATAATAACTGCCATCGATAAAAGACAGTACTGTGCAGCCATCTTCATCAACCTGGCCAAGGCTTTCGACTCTGTCAACCACCGCATTCTTGTCGGCAGACTCAACAGCCTTGGTTTCTTAAATGACTGCCTCGCCTGGTTCACCAACTACTTCTCAGATAGAGTTCAGTGTGTCAAATCGGAGGGCCTGTTGTCCAGACCTCTGGCATTCTCTATGGAGGTGCCACAGGGTTCAATTGTCGGGCCGACTCTTTCCTCTGTATACATCAATGATGTCGCTCTTGCTGCTGGTGATTCTCTGATCCACCTCTACGCAGACGACACCATTCTGTATACTTCTGGCCCTTCTTTGGACACTGTGTTAACAAACCTCCAGACGATCTTCAATGCCATACAACACACCTTCTGTGGCCTTCAACTGCTCTTAAATGCAAGTAAAACTAAATGCATGCTCTTCAATCGATCGCTGCCCGCACCCGCCCGCCCAACTAGCATCACTACTCTGGACGGTTCTGATTTAGAATATGTGGACAACTACAAATACCTAGGTGTCTGGTTAGACTGTAAACTCTCCTTCCAGACTCACATTAAGTATCTCCAATCCAAAATTAAATCTAGAATCGGCTTCCTATTTCGCAACAAAGCCTCCTTCACTCATACTGCTAAACATACCCATGTAAAACTGACTATCCTACAGATCCTTGACTTTGGTGAAGTAATTTACAAAATAGCCTCCAATACTCTACTCAGTAAATTAGATGCAGTCTATCACAGTGCCATCCGTTTTGTCACCAAAGCCCCATATACTACCCACCACTGCGACCTGTATGCTCTCGTTGGCTGGCCCTCGCTTCATATTCGTCGCCAAATCCACTGGCTCCAGGTCATCTATAAGTCTTTGCTAGGTAAAGCCCCGCCTTATCTCAGTTCACTGGTCACCATTACAACACCCACCCATAGCACGCACTCCAGCAGGTATATTTCACTGGTCATCCCCAAAGCCAACTCCTCTTTGGCTGCCTTTTCTTCCAGTTCTCTGCTGCCAATGACTGGAACTAATTGCAGAAATCACTGAAGCTGGAGACTTATATCTCCCTCTCTATATCTCCCTCTCTCCCTCTTTCTAAGCATCAGCTTTCAGAGCAGCTTACCGATCACTGCACCTGTACACAGCCCATCTGTAAATAGCACACCCAACTACCGCATCCCCATATTGTTATTTATTTTTGCTCTTTTGCACCCCAGTGTCTCTACTTGCACATCATCTGCACATCTATCACTCCTGTGTCAATCCTAAATTGTAATTATTTCACCACTATGGCCTATTTATTGCCTTACCTCCCTAATCTTACTACATTTGCATACACTGTACATAGACTTTTTCTATTGTGTTATTGACCGTACATTTGTTTATTCCATGTGTAACTGTTGTTTTTGTCGCACTGCTTTGCTTTATCTTGGCCAGGTCGCAGTTGTAAATGAGAACTTTTTCTCAACTGGCTTACCTGGTTAAATAAAGATGAAATAAAGAAAATTATCCTATAGGAGCCATCGCTTCAGTAAGCTGCCGCTGCATTAACTAACAGTCAGATGTACACTATGTACACCATTATACAGTATCAATGTCTAAGATACTATGTGGTTACATTAAAAACACATTTACTTACATTTACAGTTATGGGTCATCAATGTGACTGTTGTTATTGGATCTCCATATATACACTGCTCAAAAAAATAAAGGGAACACTAAAATAACACATCCTAGATCTGAATGAATTAAATATTCTTATTAAATACTTTTTTCTTTACATAGTTGAATGTGCTGACAACAAAATCACACACAAATTATCAATGGAAATCAAATTTATCAACCCATGGAGGTCTGGATTTGGAGTCACACTCAAAATTAAAGTGGAAAACCACACTACAGGCTGATCCAACTTTGATGTAATGTCCTTAAAATAAGTCAAAATGAGGCTCAGTAGTGTGTGTGGCCTCCACGTGCCTGTATGACCTCCCTACAACGCCTGGGCATGCTCCTGATGAGGTGGCGGATGGTCTCCTGAGGGATCTCCTCCCAGACCTGGACTAAAGCATCCGCCAACTCCTGGACAGTCTGTGGTGCAACGTGGCGTTGGTGGATGGAGCGAGACATGATGTCCCAGATGTGCTCAATTGGATTCAGGTCTGGGGAACGGGCGGGCCAGTCCATAGCATCAATGCCTTCCTCTTGCAGGAACTGCTGACACACTCCAGCCACATGAGGTCTAGCATTGTCTTGCATTAGGAGGAACCCAGGGCCAACCGCACCAACATATGGTCTCACAAGGGGTCTGAGGATCTCATCTCGGTACCTAATGGCAGTCAGGCTACCTCTGGCGAGCCCATGGAGGGCTGTGCGGCCCCCCAAAGAAATGCCACCCCACACCATGACTGACCCACCGCCAAACCGGTCATGCTGGAGGATGTTGCAGGCAGCAGAACGTTCTCCATGGCGTCTCCAGACTCTATCACGTCTGTCACATGTGCTCAGTGTGAACCTGCTTTCATCTGTGAAGAGCACAGGGCGACAGTGGCGAATTTGCCAATCTTTGTGTTCTCTGGAAAATGCCAAACGTCCTGCACGGTGTTGGGCTGTAAGCACAACCCCCACCTGTGGACGTCGGGCCCTCATACCACCCTCATGGAGTCTGTTTCTGACCGTTTGAGCAGACACATGCACATTTGTGGCCTGCTGAAGGTCATTTTGCAGGGCTCTGGCAGTGCTCCTCCTGCTCCTCCTTGCACAAAGGCAGAGGTAGCGGTCCTGCTGCTGGGTTGTTGCCCTCCTACGGCCTCCTCCACGTCTCCTGATGTACTGGCCTGTCTCCTGGTAGCGCCTCCATGCTCTGGACACTACGCTGACAGACACAGCAAACCTTCTTGCCACAGCTCACATTGATGTGCCATCCTGGATGAGCTGCACTACCTGAGCCACTTGTGTGGGTTGTAGACTCCGTCTCATGCTACCACTAGAGTGAAAGCACCGCCAGCATTCAAAAGTGACCAAAACATCAGCCAGGAAGCATAGGAACTGAGAAGTGGTCTGTGGTCACCACCTGCAGAACCACTCCTTTATTGGGGGTGTCTTGCTAATTGCCTATAATTTCCACCTGTTGTCTATTCCATTTGCACAACAGCATGTGAAATTTATTGTCAATCAGTGTTGCTTCCTAAGTGGACAGTTTGATTTCACAGAAGTGTGATTGACTTGGAGTTACATTGTGTTGTTTAAGTGTTCCCTTTATTTTTTTGAGCAGTGTATTTTTTAAAACATGTAATGTGAATTTTGTATAGGCTACATGTTTTTTAATTTTGCACTGGCTACAGAATGCATTTCGCTACTGGAACAATAAAGTCTGATTTGAATTGAACTAGAAGCAGAGGATTGGTGACTTCAGCCTAAGCACTCTGCAGAGAGAGGGAGAGGTGGAGAGAGAGGGGAAGGGAGAGGAGCACAGAGAGAGAGAGAGTAAATAACGGGAAGGAGTGGAGTCACTGTTGACCTCTGAGAGGTAGACTAAAATGTATTTCCATTCAACATCATATTTTTCCCAACCTCTAACCCTTACCCTAACCTTCATCCTAATCCAAACCCTAAACCTAACTACTAACCCTACTTCTAACCCTAATTGTACCCTTTCCCTAAACCTAACCACTAAGCTTAAAATAGCCTTTGTCCTCATGGAGACATGGGAAATGTCCTCACGTGGGATAATTTTCTTTGTTTTACTATCCTTGTGAGGACTTTTGGGGATTATAGCCACACCAAAATGATAGAAGAACCAACCAACGCACACACACCACCCAGAGAGAGTGAAATGTTTACCCAGGTTTACTCCTCCCCCAAATCGGTGCAACTGTAGGTTTTGTGTCAGGGCTATTTTAGACAAACAGCCGCTGAGTTGACACGACTTTAATGTGGGGGAAAGGGTGTGTATGTGTTGGGGGGTTCCACAGAGGTCATTATAT